>NC_087478.1:28881473-30131473 GCF_036417665.1 Passer domesticus | reverse complement strand
AATATTCCATTTTTATTCCTTGGTTGCAGGACTTCTGGACTCCCCGTTAATATTTTAAGCACTCTTTGTGCTTATACTACAAAGTTTACACAACAGTGTGAAGGATACAGTCATTAACCACTGCCAATGAATTTTTAATGTAACATTTCAAAACTTCCTTCTTGTAGTTAATATATAAAGCCTGACTATGCCTAGGAACTCTGGTCTAGAACAAATATGATTAGTTAATCTGTACAGCCTACACTGAGTTTGAATATAGGCCACTGAGAAAACTGTGCATCCTGCTACCTTGTAAGATTTCTTGGATCCAACTTTGCTCAGCAGTCGCACTGAAGCAGGACCAAAATAAATCATTGAAGAGTCTCTTAGCCAACAGATATCATTAGACTTGGAGTTACAAGCTTAGACAGATGTCCTGAGACTGCAGTATGCATCCATCTGTAGTCAGTGAGAATGAGAAAGAAAAATTTCGCTTGTACCTCCACAGTGAATACAGATTGAATCCAAAAAGCCAGGGCACTTCTGTCCACCTCTCTTGAGGAGCTCCGACATTTCTTTTATGCAGGGGATCTAGACTGTGTTTGCATATTTACGAGTGATATACGGATACTAATCCAGGAAGACTGTTTAGAAATCTACATCTCATAGACAGCAGTCATTCTGTACCACCCTCATATTCAGAAAGTGTGAAGAGGAAGGAGAGAAAGAAGATTTTATTCATTCTTTACTTTGTGGCTACAGAATATCAGCTGAAAGGTTTCAACAGCTGTCAGAGTTTTTCCTCCCTGAAAAATCTTATAAGAAATAAAAGCTCAAGTAACATTGGATTTCCAGTTCTATCAGTAATGGGAGCACTGGAAGACCTACCAAGTCAGTATTTTTATTGCATTTTTATTTGGTTGCAGAACAAAGAAATTCAGAGTATAGATACGTATATGAGATTACATGTAGATTTTGTCCTTCAAATTACAATTTCAATGCCTTTGAATTTCACACAATCAGCATTCCTGATTTTAGAGCCTTTCATTATAACCTTCTTGTGACAGTTTCCTGACACCTCTTGCTGTCATCCACATTCAATCAAGATTCAGAGAGTGTGCTTGTAATTTATATTTTAATTTGATTCTTTTGAAAAGTAACTCTTATTTTCTCTCTCAGAAAGGATCGGCACATTAGGCAAAACACAAACAAACAAACAATAATTGAAACAACTAGTGAACTTTAATTTCTATCACTTTTATTTTGTTCTATTTGATTTTTTGCCCTCATTTACAGAGTCAGACAACATATCCATAAAATTTCACTCTCTACTCCTCATCAAAGTTATTGCTCCATTCATATGTTAAAAAAGCTTCAGAAAGCTTTCATATCTTTATAGCACACTGGATAAATTAACTAACACATTACAGTGAATATATTTATCATGAACTCGTCTTGTTGTTATGAGTGTATCTGTCCAATAATTATGTTCTCCTCTCACTGGATTGATTACAAAATCACAGAATCACATGGTTGGAAGAGACATTCAAGATCATCAAGTCCAACTCATGCGCTAACACCTCAACTAAGCCATGTCACTGAGTGCCACATCCAGTCTTTGTTTAAATGCATCCAGGAATGGTGACTCCACCACCTACCCAAACAGACCATTCCAGTACTTTATCATTCTTTCCATAAAAAACCTTTTTCCTAATATCCAACCTATATTTTCCTTGATGCAGCTTGAGACTGTGTCCTCTGGTTCTGTCAGGTGCTGCCTGGAGAAAGAGACCAATCCCCAGCTGACTACAGCCACCCTTCAGGGAGTTGTAGAAGGATAAGGTCACCCCTGAGTCTCCTTTTCTCCAGGCTGGATACCCCCAGCTCCCTCAGTCATTCCTCACAGGGTTTGTGTTCCAAGCCCCTCTCCAGCCTCGTTGCCTCCTCTGGACGCGCTCCAGCGTCTCAGCGTCCTTCCCAAACTGAGGGGCCAGAGCTGGACACAGCACTCAAGGTGCTGCCTCACCAGTGCTGAGGACAGGGGCAGAATGACCTCCCTGGTCCTGCTGGCCACACTGTTCCTGATACAGGCCAGGAAGCCCTTGGCCTTGACCACCACAGTATGCTTCTGGCTCATGTTCAGCCAGCTGTTGACCAGAAACCCCAGGTCCCTTTCTGCCTGGCCACTTCCAGCCACACTGTCCCCAGACTTTTGTGAATGGACGTCACACTGGCCAGCTTCCAGTCATCTGGAACCTCACCAGTGACTGTTGGTAAATGATGGAGAGTTAAAAGTAATTTAACTTTGATTTCCATAGCATTCATGACAGTAAAGAGCATTTCTTTAATGTCTGTGGAAAATAAATATGAAAAATCTTGGAACTTGTCTAAATGACTAATTTACAATACCAAGGAATGTTCCTAAGAGATTTTGGATTGCTCACCATAAAGTTTTACATATTAAGAACTGTGGTTGATCCTGGACATAACTTGATGCTATAGTGGGCAAGGAGACTGAGCTGGAAAATAGTCATTATATTGCATCTTGTGACCAGATTTTTCAGCTTTCATTGCACAGCAACAATTTTTAATAAACTTGAAAATAAGGTAGCTGTTCCTACAAATGTCTCTGGTAAATCATGCTGAATATTTAGAGCAAAGTTGCATAGATTTTTGAACCAATATGGTTGTAAAGGAATGATATGACACCCATTTAAAATATTGAACACTGAATTTCTTTACAGATGTATTTTTTCAGGGCTGTTTGCCCTTCTAGTAAGCTTTTTTTCAAATAAAATTAAATAAATTTTGTTAGGTTTTTGGAACTACTTTCTGAAATGTCCTAGGCAGGTTATGTTCTATTTTGATGGTGTTAAACCAGAATTTTCTTCTATGACTTCATGTGAGAGAACAGTGTGTTGATTTAAACAGAAATAGACCTTATTTCTCATGTTTATTTTATTGCTGCTTAATTGAAGGGTGGAACGTATGACACAGAAACCATTAAATAAAATTTCTGATACAGCCTTTTAGAATTGACACTCCAAATTTACAAAAGAACTGCCTTTAAGAAGGATGGACCTGCATAAGGAATGAATGGTTTCAGTGGTTTTTAGACTGACTCATCAGTATGAGTCTTACTGTTGCTGCAAATCATTCTGTTCTGGAGAATTTAGGTCAATGGTTAGTCATTGCCCCATAAGGGCAGTAGTAGCATACTTTTATGTCTCATGTAGTTTACCAGACTGCAATTCATCTCTTACTTCAAATTGCCTTGCTTCCCCTATTTATAACATTAACAATTCCCAAGCAGACCAGACAGGACTGTAGAAATTAAATGTAGCTCTGAAAACACTCAAGTGTTTAGTTTTTAATTTCATTTGTTTTCTCCCTGTATCTGAGAGAGTAGACATTTGAATATATCTTGGCACTGCAATAAAAGAGGAACAATTTCTGAAGAGAAGTTTTAAGCAGAGCTGATGATCAGCCGAGGCAGCTGACAGTTCTTGGAATGGGGAGTAGATACAGTACTGAGTATCTGCTGAGATGAATAGCAAACAAAAAAAAGCTTCACACATGTTAGAGTCAAGAAGGAAAGAGAAACATACTTTAAAAATTACAGTAGGAGAAAAAAGACGTACCGATTTACTGATTAATTCATGACAGTCTAATTTCCTAAAAAAATAATTCCCGATTCTTATGTTTCTACTCAGGATTACAGTGGTGTCTATATACCATCCTGTAGGAAGATATTTCTAAACTCTGCTGTACTGAACTTGAAAGGTCATGACCTTTCAGTGACAATGTTGGCAGACCTGACTCATTGCAATTTTACACACATAGTTATATATTCACATATATTTAGTAATTTATACAAGAATTCCCATACACTGCTATATCAGATTTCACATGCCAATCCTATCAGGAGAAAATTCATATTCTAGCTCACTTTTTAACCTGATACAGGACTTGAAAATAGATTAGGTATGAAGATATACTCAGAAACCTCAGCAAGCAGTCATGTTGTCTGCCTAAACAATGCCTAAACATTGAAAATAAACTGTTTTTTCCTGGATATTCTTTCTTTAAACTGATTTTCCTTTTATTGTGTTTTAAATGTTTACACACATATCAACACCCCACATGCACCTTTATGCATATCTAATGGGTTATTTGGTTTCCAAGGACTTTGGTTTGAAGAAACCCTTGGATGACAGTTTGTGGTATTTTCATGACATTCCTTTTGAAATGTCTGTCAGGTTTGGTTTGACAACATCACGTATTTTGTCCTGTGCACTTCAGGGCAAAATTTAAAAACAACCTGAAAAACTTTGTCATCAAAGTCTAAGAATAAGGTAAGTAGTATGTAGCAGTGTGGAAGTAGGAAATAAGACCTCCTTGTCAGTTCCTGTTCAGAATCTTTACAAGTATAACACTATCTTAGTTTTAACCCAGACTTTAGTCTTGAAGCCTCAATACATTTTTTAACTGTCTGATGCTACTGAATTGACTTAATGGCAGTTTTGTAATTTGTTCACCATTGTGAATTTTCTCTCAACATGATGAGTCATTAGCAGTCACATGCAGTATTTACTAAAATTATCTTATTCTTATTTTAAGAAAGAACCAGAATGTGTGTTACAGAACAATCAGATTTCTTGACTCTTTCATTACTGAGAAAAGTTGTGCCTCAGATATTGTATCACAGGGGCTTGAATTTGTACTTACCACTTTTCTATCATAGGATCCCACCTGCCATTTTTGTGAAAACAGAGAGGAAAAACTAAAAAATTTAAAATAATATTCTCTCCTGTAAAGAAAAATAAGAGCAAAAGATAAAAAAAAAAAAAAAAAAAAAAGAGGAAAAATTGCTAAGCAAAATCCTGTAGTATAAGTTGTGGTGTGGTAGATTAAGGAGCTGATGAGTGAAAGTTGGCTAGGTTTTCTTCAATTTAACCAAAATATACATAGTATGTTCTGATACAAATGCTTTGAGCTATTCTTGCAGTCTGACATATCCCAGCTTCCCCTGTACAACTCTTTGTCAGTGTAGCTCTTTTTTTTGCCTTGTGGTTTGCTGGTATTTGGGAGAAAAATTGGGAATTTGCTCTATAATATGAAGATATTGTTCTTCCAGTCCTAAGTAGCCAATGATATGATCTATTTTTTTCTCTCTTATCTGAGGGCACTCAACTTCAGCTCTGGAATGTGTTAAGACATTAAATTGTACTCTAGATCTGCAGAGAATAATAAGCAACTGGTGAAATATCCCCATTTTAGTTCTGACACATAATTAAGTGTTGATTCCATCAAGGAAAGAGAATCTAAATGGATGCATTTGTGCACCTTACATGTATTCTCAAGGAACTCTTTTTACATTACTGAGGAAAAGCAAGGCTTTATTAATGTTGTTAAGTCAAAATTTGAAAAATAACCTATACTTTGCTTTTTCCTCTTCTGACGCATGGAACCCTAGAACTGATAAATTCCAGTTGGGGAATATATTAGCATATGTAGTGCTTGCCAAAATTGTTTCTGGGACTTCATAATAAACCAGTCTTTTAAAATAAGTTTTTCATGTTCCATATTGAATGGTCTTATGAAAAGAAGGGAAGATACACAGGAAAGTGGTACAATAATTTAAAAATGTTGGGTTTCTTTTAAACATGAACATTTTTATCATCAGTCTGCCTCATCATGTATAAAATTAACCAGTAAGATTAACTAAGATAAAAGACATAGTACACAAAATTTTCAAGAGGAATTTCTTCCTCTCAATGCTACTAAGTATTCAGTTTTTTAAGTATAGTAATAAAGCTGAAACAAAATATGTAGCAATGGAAAAGTCAATGTGTTAATTTGAGACAAATTTTGTGCTTGATTTTAAAATGCAGAAGGAATTATGATATAGAGATTTAGTTGAAACTAATAACATTGCTCTCTTCCCAGAGATTTCATAACCTCTTCAAAGTTTAATAGACAGAATTTTAATAATAAACAGATGAAAGAGCTTCAGACAAGTTCATCTTCTTTTCAAATTTCTAGATAACAAAAAATCATTGACATGTTGAAATTTTCCCATGTTTGGTGGCTGAAATATTGGTATCTTTTATACAGTGAGATCAGAAGTTCATCTGTAAGTTATGAGGTTGCTGTAACAATATATCTAGCAAACAGTATATTTTGGAGTTTTCCACATAACTATTCTGAACTATTGCCACAAGTTATAAAATTCTAGTCAATCCATATTTAGGAGTTTGTATATTTGAAATTTGTTTTGAAATTTTACAAAAATCTCCTATAATAATCTCCCCTAAAAGTTTGTACGTACAGTTTTTTAGAACTATAGACTGCAATTAATACTAGAAGATCTTATATTTAAAAAAATTGTAACTTTGTAGATTATATTCATTTTGCAGTATTCCCAAGTTTATGTTTGTTCAATACCATTTTCAGCACACATAGGCAGAATAAGATGTAACAGCCATGCATTATTTAAAAGTCATACCTTGACAAGTGATGACAATTGAGCATGACAATTTTGGAGATTCTTATTTGTTAAGATTTCACCATAATAACTTCTCAGACTTCTTCCAAAATTCCTGTTGAATAATGGTTTGAAGCCACTCAGCAACAGTACTTTATTCTTTTAAACTGGAAAATTCCTCCCCAAACCATCTGGGCTGGCAGGTGTTCATCACCAGATCTAGGTTGCTATGAGACAAGATTTGCTTATACTAATTAGTCACGTAGCATGAAACTCCAATTTTGCTCATTTGAAACAACTTATGTCTGCAAGGGCATATTACCAGTACCTGTAAAGCTCAAGGTGTAAGACCCAAGTTAATAATGTCAGAAAAAGAGAAGACAGGGACTACTCATACATGCAAAACCTTCCAGGTTTGCCCCTAGCTCTCTGACCCATGGAGAGTAGCTTATTATGAATGATGGGTTAGTGCTCCCCTCCATGACACACATGAAGTCACAAGGCCAGTTCAGTCATTCTGTTTAACTAGCAGAAATTAGGAGTGGATCTCTGAGTTGGAGCCATTGCTGTGCTGAATTTTTCTCCTGAGAACCTTCCTAATGCTATCAGGTCTGAGAGAGGAGAAGACAGGAAATATTATGCAATTCAAGTTATGATTTTTTTTTTTATTTGTATTATAATAAAGCCCAGAAGATTAAGGTAAGGTTAATATAGAATTCAGTAGCCAACATTATAAACAGCCAATAGACTTGCTACAGAATTTTCCATACAAGAGCTGAAATAACCAAAGGATAAAGCTGAGAGAACCCAAAATCAGCATAATTTGAGATAAATTCAGGCAATATACTCTCCAGCCCTGGCGGAATTCTAAGTAAAAGACAATTCCAATTTTGAATTAAAAACTTCCCCAAACACTTGCTCACAAATACTCCATATAACAATCTAGCCACTTAGTGACTGTAAATCACATCAAAATTCAAAGATTGGAGGAGGTATGCAAGCACTGATTATCTTTTCACCTAGCTGAAGACCCTGAAAAGGGATTGAGTTCATTCTAAAGAATATTTGTCGAGGATTTCAGTCATGCTAGTTCCATTCAAGTCTGTGATCACCAGAGAAGGCAGCGTAATGAATAATGTAATGCAATGGTTTCAAAAACACCTTCTTATGCCTGTGTCCAGGGGTGCATACACCTATTTTTCTTTAATACACTAAGTGTAAAGGTTTCTAAGAGACTAGAATATAGGCCTATATATAGAGACTCTCTAACAGACTATATCTTCAGGCCACAGGATATAACACAGTCTTAGCTTATCAAATTTTTTTGCCCCATAAATCTTACAGGGTTTGTAGAAGTGCCTTTGACAGGGAAAAGGCAGATTGTCACAGTCTTACCCATAACTGGACAATACTGTAAGTGAGGAACTGAGTCCCCATTGAGTCCATTGAGTTCCCATTACACTTACCTAATACCAGTTTCTCTGGGTATTTTCAAATACTCAAAACAAAGTTATTTTTCTCTTTAATGCTTATATGCCTATACTGACACCCAGCTAAGATGTTTCTAATGAGCAGCCTTTATTCAACCACCAAGGAATCAGAGATCACCTTAGACATGTTCTTTGTGTACCTTTTTTCATTGTCTTGTGGTAGCTGCTCCATGATAAACCTGCAGGAGCACTGAATCCCTCTTTGAGGATCCTGCTGGATGCTAGAGGACTGAGCCTCATGTTGCTGAAATTAAGTCAGATTCTATAGCAACATCTGTATCTCCTGAGTTCATATATTCCAGGTATGTAGCTAGTTCAAATAGCATAACAAAATATTTGTTTTGAAGCTAAAGTTTTTGGTTTTTTTTTTTCATTCAAGTCCTGTTGATTTTTGGTGTACTCAACACAACTTGTTTGGACCAGCTCCAAGAGGGTGACTCCAGGGAGTTGTACCTTCCCCAGTGATTAATACTTGATTATATCTGTTCAAGAAAAAGCATCCATCTGGTTTAATTAGTATATAGGGCCTCAGATTATATTTTCCTTTCTCTTGATGGCACACAGCCACGGTGACAATAAAGCAATTTCAAAAAATTACTGCATTTAGTGTGAGCACAAAAATCTATTAGACTTTTAATTCATAATACTAGCAAGCAACAGACAGCTTTTCACAGGACCAGGGATTTTTAGTTGTAGTTGATGCAGTTTTTATGTTTTTTTTCCCTGATTTGACTGCAGGCTGGTATTCATTCAAGATCCTACTGGGGACCATCTCCAACTCTGTCTAAATTGGCAAGTTATAAGGATAACAGAAGTGGATTCTCAAGAATGAATCACATGATGCTAAGGACTTGAAATCCATATGTGTTTTGGAGGTTGAGATAGGGCTGTTAGAAATGGTATATTTTATTTCACAAAATTCTAATACTTGACTGAGGGTGTAATTTGAATGTCAGTGCATTCATCAATTTTCATTGTCTCAAAATACTAAAACACTAAAAACTCCAGTTAACAATGATCAGTGAAACTATTGGAATTCTTGCAGAATTCTCTCTATTTCAGGTTGAAAACAAATGGTCTCTCTTATCTCCCAACTTTAAAATTTCCATAATAAAAAAAAAATGTTGAAAAGAATTTAGAAAATAATCCCTATAGCAAAAACTGTCATGGCAAGAGATGAAACAATGTAAGGTGTCCCACTCCATCGTTGAATATAATAATTTGTCTGGAATCATTAAATTCTTATTCATTCATGTAGCAAGTAAACTGAGAAACATGCTGATTCAAGAGAAATTTTATTATTTCATAGGCATCCTTCTTCAGCCAGTTAAGGAGAAGTAAAATCTGGTGCTGTCTTGATGTGGGGGACAGAAAAACAGGTATTTAATTTTCTGGTAGCAGAAAATTATAAATTGAGAAGGAAAATATATAAAAAATAAACAAAATTTATCTTGACATTTTTTGCTGACCCAAGTACTGAATGTTTTTCTTTGTAATGTTAGTGAAATGTAAAAAGAAGTATGAATATTGTGAGAATTACATAAATTATTAGCTTCTTATTTTAACTTACCTGCAGTTGTGAGATTCATAGTTATTCCACCAGCATTGTAGCATATGCTTTTTGTTCTTTATTTTTGTTCACAGGAAAAAAAATAAATCTGTAATTTGCACACAGCACAGTACAAACACTGGTTTTGTCCCTCTGTACCTGCCTCGGGTGGTCGAAAATGCATGAGTTACAACAGGACAAAGAAGTTCGTTTTCCAAGCCACTGAACAATCAATTAAAATGAGTAAGGAGGAGGAATATGAGTATCCTTTGCACACAAAGGTCTTTTGCTGGAGAGCATTTGTTCATCAAACAAAGAGTTCACCGTGTAGTTGGATAATAAGACAATTTGAAAGACTGGACATGGCTCAACATGAACTCTGTACAACCACACTTGTGCTGACACAAGGTAATGAACTTCCTGACTAATCCAACCAAAGAGCTGATGCAAAGGAGAAAAAGCACAAACAGTTCTTCACTCAGGAATTGTAAAACTAGGAAGAAAATAAGAAAAGGAGCCATAGAAACAGAATAACACTGTTGCTGATTTGTGCAACATTCTTCAAATAATATGAAGGCTGTTGAATACTTTATCACACTGTCCTGTGTCCTGATTAGCACACCTTGCCTTCTGAAGTGCAGGTCACTTAATTCCCAAATAGTAATTTTCAAAGCAATATTTGTAACTTTTAAACCAAGTTATCATGTTAGAATGACTACCCTTACAATTTATTTTCAGAGATATGATTACTTATCACTGTAGGCACAAAAGGGCAAAGAAATGCTGCTTTTTCTATTGTCCGCTTAGATGTCTTCAGGCAAACATCTTTTCTATCTGTTAAATCAAAGTTAGATGCAGCCATGAAGCTGAGATGCTCTGTATGTCCAGAAATAACCTGTCCAGACAGCTTTCAGAAAAGGAACTAAAAAGAAAAACTTTGCTTTCATTCTTTAGTAATGAATATATAACCTGGGGCTTATCTTTACTATTACTAACATAGACCAATACAGCATGTGTATGAAAATACACATACATAACTACCCAAGGCAGGAAGAATGAGCAGGTGCTGAAACAGTTACACCACAAGAAGGATGAAGAAGATGGTATGGTGCGTGTCACAAAGCTTCCACTGGTCATAGAACACTGGTTTTGCATAACTAAAAGACTAATGAGATGAGAAGGAGAGACTGGAAAAAAGTTCTGACCCAAAAGAAAGAAAGAGAGAGAAAGAGAGAAAGAGAGAACCAAAAACCCCATGAAATATCTAGAACATGAACCTGAAAAGTAAGCTAACAAAAAACATACCTAGGAATTTTGGAAATTTTATCAGAGAAAAAGAATTTAATGGTAAGTTAATAGAGAAGGTCATAAAAATAAATTGCTTTTTATTTATAGCCCTAATAGTACCTGGATACAATATGCTAAGCTCCCTCAGTCACCAATTTATTGTGGTAATATTTTTATTTAACATGATTTATGTTATGTTTATAAAATTTTAAGGATGGGAACTCTTCTAATAACTCTCTTAAATGTTAGTCAGGTTTGAAATTGTAAGAACTCAAAATTTAATAAAAGAGGACAGTTGTTTTCAGATGTTTAAATCTGTGAGATCAACTCAGAGGTGGTTTTTTTCCCTCCTTAGTGTTAAATGGAAAAATTGCCCTTATTTTTTCTAGATCTTTAATTTTGCTATGAATTTCCAGAAGCTTTTGAGGAGGCAAATAAAAAATTATCATGAAAATATTAATACATTTTAATTACATTATAATAATACATTATAAATTCATTTTAATTTTTGCCATGGTGTTAAAAATGTGAGGGAATCCACAAAAAACCAAAAAACTCCAAAATTACAAACAAGATGATAAATGCAACAGAACTTGTTTTATTCTAACTAACACAATTTGCAGGACAGCTCTCTCAGTAGTTGTACTAGTTCTGTCCCTGGGTAAGATTTTAAAGGAGAAACCAGCTTCAGTACAGTGTATTTCATGAGCAGGACCTGTCATTCATAGCTTCAGAAAACACTCTTTTGTGTAGCAGATGTTCTCTAGATGCAAAGTCTCCAGAGAAATTCATTAACAATTGAATTAATTAATTAATGAATTCTAGCTTTCATCTGTCTTAGTTCGTGGACAGATATCAGTATTGCATGATATGTACATGGAAATGTACAAGGAAATTTGGGACCTTCTCAGATTTTCTATTTCTGTTTCCCCTTTATATTTTCACCTGGAACTGCTTAGAAAAAAATGACCATAACCACAGACACTCAGATATATAATTGGCTAATCTGGATGGAATGTTGATTTTTTATATTCAGACTCAGCAAGACTCTTACAAAGCTTAACACAATCATACATGAGTTTATTACCTTGTAGTACAGAAACTTTTTAAATAAATAAAAAAAAAATAACCACATTTATTCTGCAAACATGTACATCTTTTTTACGAAGAAACATTATCAAAATGTGAAAAAAAAAATATTCAAATGTAAATCTGAGGTATGCTTTCATAAATTCTTTTCAGGAACAGTGTGAGACATAAATACTACAAGCAAAGTTTATATATCAATGGACTTATAAAACATTTGATCTACATGCAAGTGAACTCCATAGCAAAATGTGTTCATTTCACCCCACTCTTAAGTATGGTATATTAAATTAAAAAAACTCCACTAAATTTGTGGGAGAAAAGTCTCTTAAAATACAAAATCTTAGTTCTTCTTTTATTTTTTTAATATTTACCTGTTGGTTACACAATTGCATATAAATGCAATTTGATCAAAATCAAAATGTTTTCTGTAGTTGTGAAAGCCAGATTAATGTTTACAGAGGAAATTTTCTAATTTCTCAGAAAAGCTTCACAACAGATAGTAGACTTCCATTGTATGCATACAAGTATTTCCAATCTCTCCCAGAGAGACATCCTTCTCTCATTTTAAAAGTCATCAGAAGTGTCATCCCAAAGGCAGGTGAAGATTGAACAAGTTTCTTGATAGCAAGTACATAGAGCACATTGCTTTGCATGAAAAAAATCACAAATGCTCCCTATTACACCAAATACAATTTTCTTCTTCAATCCTAGGAGCTTTTGAAGATGATTCAATTCCTATAAATTTTAGAGACGTGACAAACTATAATTTTCAATAAAATAACTTTCTTTATTCAAGTTCAATACAGTGACTTTCAGGAACCTTTTTCTTTGACATAATCTGTGTCTCTTAAAATTCTACAACAATTAATTAAGCCACATTTAATCGCATTTAACTACAAAATTGCTGGTTCTCAATGAAATGAGGTTGCTGGAAGAAGAAAGTTGTACTATTTTACTATTATGACTTTTAATGTCAGTGGTTTTAAAATGGAATTAAAACTAAATTTCAACAAGTTTGACAATGCACATTGGCACACAGTGCAAGCATTGTTGCAGAAAACCACAGGAGTCTGTTTTAGGAACTGGCATGTGATTCATCTTTGGGACACTCAGTAAAAGGCTAACATTCACAAATATATTCTGAGTCTTTTGATATGGCTGTGGGAAATGATTAAGTTAAAAACACTTATCTCTCTCACTTTCCTTTGTAAACAAAGACAGCATGTAAACAAAGGCTTTCAGCGATTAAATGAGATGTGTTGACTAACAGCATCATTAGTCCCTCACATTCCACATGCCTGGACTTGAAGAATATATTTCTGATTATAAACATGCAGTCTCTTGGAGTAGAAATAAGTAAATAGAGTTTACTCAACAGAGTAACTCAATAGTGTTAGAGTACTGTTGAATCACTAAGCAGTTGGCAAATTGACTCAACAAAGTTTGACTTTCATAACTCCCTGTGACAATGAGAATTTCTATGGGATTTTTCCCATCACATATTTGAGACAATATTGTAACACCCAGTTCTGTACTGAGAAGTATTTTCAACTAATTCTAATTCATTCCAGTTGTGAAGTGTCCCATTAAGTAACATGACAAAAGATCTCTCCCCACACAAGAGAAACTTTACAGTTTGTGATGTCCAATTAAAATAATGAAGAATTTTATATAAACATTTAGCAATAAAGACATAACTTTTTAATGTTATTCATAGTAATTGTTGATATACAAGCACTAGTAAGGTAATATTGACCACAATTTACTACGTTATTGAAAAACATACTTACTAAGATAAAAATTCCAGAATTTGTTTTGTATTGCTTTCAGCTTTAAAGAGCAACTTTGAAGAAGGTGAACTGGAATTCTGCATCCAATATCAGCTCATTATCTTAAAACAAACAAACAAAAAGAAAAAAGAAAGGATGATCCTGTGGTTATACCATTTTGTCTACTGGACATGTACACAATATTATTCACTATAGAAAAAGAAAAAAAAATAATTAGGTGACTTAAAAGGTCCAAAGTTACCGCTGAAATTAAACTGTATACAGAAGCTGCTTACATGACAAGGTTTTTTGCAGATGCTTTTTGATATGAGAACTCCTCTGATTTCTGCACACCTGGTTCTGGTGCATGCACCCGGACATGTGAAATTGACTTTTTCTTAAGCATCAGTCAATTCCAAAGAGTACAGGAATAACCCAAAGGTCACTTGAGTTGTACAGTGACACCTTTTCCTCATGTCTAATGATACTAACAGGAATCAGGTATTCATGAATGGAAGGGACAGGTTCTTGATACTATGCAGTCTACACACCATAGTGATTAGACTCTCACAGTATTATGGATATATTTATTTCTCTACTTTGAAGGGAAATGGAAATCTCTAAAATTATATTTCTGTAATTTCTGTATTTCTTACAGAAAAAGGTTTGGTAGGCTGGGTAGCCTCCTCCTCAGGGAATAATATGAAAAATTGCAGTTTAATTGTTAGATTGCTGACTGTCTTCAATGTTACTAAGCACAAGTCCTCAATCCCTTCCTCAGTTTGCTTTATACTGCTATTGAATGAACCAACAACAACAACAGCAACAGCAAGAGCAATAGCAAGAACAACAACAACAGTAACAACAACAAAATACTGGCAGACCAAAATCTAGGAGTCCCTTTGGCAGAGAAGGTTTAATATAAAACCACAATTTTTTTTCTCATCTACTGCCTGCAGGACAAGGATCCAGCATCTCAGCAATTGCACAGGAGAGAGATAAAACATTCTTAGTCACTAGATAGTCTTTCTGCTGGAAGTTAAGGAACTTTCTTAGCATGCAGAACTGTGAATCCTAGTTTCCCCAGGAATGCTGAACAAGAGTATCCCTCTCATTAACAACCACTTAGGTAACATGAAAAGTACAAGCAAACCCCAGACTTCTTGTATCATTTCCACAAAAAAACAAAAAAAAAACCCCAAACAAACAAACAAACAAACCTCACCAAAACAAAAAAAAAACCAAACAAACCTAAAACCAAAAAAGAAAACACCAATACTAAGGAAACCCCCAAAAACAAATCCCCCCAAAAAAACCAAAAAAATCCAACAATGACAACAAACAAGAACAACCAAAAAAAACCCCAACAGATACATTCTAAGTAGCAGTACTCTGAATTTCAGGCTCTGGTTTCTAAGCAGTAGTTTTAATACTTGACATACAGTAGAGTAGTGCTCAGTGGCCTGATGAGTAGCTCAGAGTCTGATCAAAACTCTAGAAAGGAAGAAGATTCTATAGGCACAGTAACTGTCTGTTTAACTTGAAAGCGCCTAAACATTTTATTGGATCTTTTCTAAGAAGATACTTGCAGGGCAATCTTCTAACATGTAACCATCTCTGCTTACATGTAAGAGACAAACAAAAAATTGGTACTACCTTAACTGAAATTACTATCCTTTACTATTTTAAGAAAATTATTTTTCTTTTCCAATTCAGTCAGCACCAAGTGGAGATTATTTTATGCTTTGAGTCAAAGAAAAAGTGTTATTTAATAACTGCCAGCACTAATTCCTGGATCATGCATATTTTCCTTGATAGTCTCCAGATTGAATGTCTTCACCTTTCCATTTATCCACACATTAGTTATAGGATCTGACAGGATCACAGTACACAGCCATATGGCTGCCGGGCACATAAATTAATATTCAACACCAACGAAGGGAATTTATTTTTCATTGTAACAGTAAATTTTACAAATGCAAGTCAGAAGATTCTGCAGACATTCCATAGCACAAAATGCCAATAATCTCTCAATGTGGAAAAACAGTCCTGAGGCCAGGGCAAGAGCTCCTGACTCTGACTGCGGCATTGAGATCTGCCCATCATGGCATTTCTGTGCTATTTCTGGGTCAAAAATTGGGTCTTTCAGCACCCCATGAGGTTAACAAGCAGGGTCTGCAGAAGCACTAGAAGCACTCAGAGAATGGTAGCACAAAACCTCCATTTTTCCTCCACTCCTCCAAACTGAGTGAGGTACAATTACGGGTGAATCTGTAAAGGTTTAGGACTCCATTTTTTCACAGATTTGAGATTTCATTCTCATTCCACAAATCAATTTGGCTAACAAGTACAGATATATCTATGCCTTACCCTTTACACACAGTCTTCTTAGATTACTTAAAAGAAGAAATACAGTTTGTAAATGTAATATTTTTTTTCCTGTCTTCAAAGTAATTTTCTCAATCCTATCAAAAACACCTAGTGAGACTGCATTTCTCAAAGTAAATAAAGATTTTATGTTTTAGAGTGTGTGTGGAACCCTACTGGGAAAGAAGAGAGTGCTTCTAGAAATACTAATTATTGAGTTACTATTTAGTTATTATTTAATTATTATTTTGTTATTATTTGGTTCTTTTTTGCTCTATTTTATATTAGCCCATTACTTGAAGTGTCAGATAAGAATAGGTATTTACATATTTTTAGCTAGAACATTTTTTTTAATAAACTTTTCAATTCTGGCATATACATTTTTTTGCCTGTATGCCATGATGTATTCTTAAAGTGCTTTATGTTCTTACTAACACTTAAAAATAAAAGCATTCAGATTCCATTAAATATGTACATGTCATTACACTGATCGAAAGTTTCAGGGTCTCATTAGAGTCAACAATAATAATTAAGAGAGAAAAGAGCAGTTAAAACCCCCATAAAAGAAGTAAAAACAATCTTGAAATAAAATGATGAGCAAATAGGTGAGAGAAGATGAAGCATAAAGCAACAGCCATTTTTGTATAACTGTAGTTCATTAAAATTAAAGCAATAACCTGATCTCTTATTTAATAATTAGTTGACAAAAGGCATTTTATACTAAAAATATTTTTGTGTAGGAGATGTTGCTTAGGATTTTTTGTGAGAACAACATCCAAGATAATGTTCCATTACTCATACTAATCATAAACAAGGTCATCTCTAAATAACAAAGGTTATTTAGAAATACTTGTTTCTTTTTAAACGAAGAGTATAGTTCATTCACATGTTATTCTGTAATAATTTCAGATGTATTTCTTTCTGATTATTACAAAGAGAAAGCAAATTGTACTTTGTAAGCACATATTCCCTTAAGACATACAAGGATTAATTTATTGCTTATATTTTTTGTTTTGAATTGGATAAATTATGAGGGGTGATGCAAAGACCAGTGATGGGAAGCACTTTTCAACTGTTAATGGAGGGATTCAAGTTCAGTACATGGGGGGCAGTAACCTTTGTTCTATTTTCTCTAACCCCTCAACCCTTGCCCACACTGCAATCATTTATATGTGCAGTGACAAGTGAGAAAGAATTATGAGCAAATGAAAAAAAAAAAAGGCTTTTATTCCCTTTTACTTTGTGAAAGTGGCTGAAGTGAATGCTGTGATTTGTCTTTTATGGTACCCCATTCAAAAAAGAAAAGAAGAAAACAAAAGCAACAAATAACTACAATATCTCCATACCCTATATAGTATCACTTACTGCTGAGAAAATATTTTCAGTGAGACAGAGGACCTAGAAAGAATTTTGTAGCAGAAGATGCATGAATAAACTGAGAAGAAAACTAGTGACTAGAAAAAAACCTTGCAACTAAAAAATTAAAGATCTTGAGTCCGGTTTGAAGATGTGTATGTGAGTCAATTCCTGTATTGTTTTAGATTTATTTGATTATTTTCTTATACTTGGTTCATCAGAATCTGATTTTTAACAATGACCAGGAGAAACAATAATTACTGTTACTTCTCTTTCACATCTGAGATACTGTAGTAAAGCCCAGCATATATTTGTAGAGTTTTAAAAATGAAGTTCAAAAATACAGGAAAAAAAAGTGACAGGAAAGCATACCAACATGACTGGGAGAGGAGGAAGAATATTTGCAAACTGGAAAAGATTGAAAAAGTCAGAATTCAAGTCAGATTGAAAAGACAAATTCTGGTCATTTCTTTAGTGACAGAGACTAGATAGGGTGGCAAGACATTTTGGTTTTCTTTCTGTTCCTCATCAAGGCTGACCCAATCTCACACTTAATAATTACATCTCTTTTATCAGAAAACAAAAGTGCATCTTTGAAGTTAGACTCCAGGAGCCAATTAGGCAGATTAGTTTCAAAACACACAGGATGCAGCAGTTCTCATTTATTGACTCTTGGATAGCTGTACTAATGGCTTTCTCTCTAAATCATCAATGTATTAGTTCACTTGCAGCTACTCTAGTTTTTAAAAATGTTAGGAATTGATTAGCTACCTTAGCCCAGCTGGAATATGTGGGCTGACTGTCGAGCTGTGTCATCTGTTGCCCAGTTTAAAAGAAGAGGAAAAAATCAGTGAAGTGGAGTGTCAGCTCAAAGTCCAGGTCTAAATGTTCCTAACTGTGATTGCTTTAATTGGCTTTATCAACAGAAATTTTCTCTGTAAACAATGTATTGTTTATTTAAGATAGAGCCAGCAACTCTGTTAGAAAAGGTACATATTTTTCTCTTACTACATGAAAGTGATGAATGAATTCTAGCTTGACTTTTTTTTCAATGTTTTTCATTTCTGTATTTTAAATTTCCATATCATGTTGTTTGCAAAAAGATAAGGAATCTTCTGCCATTCCTTTCCCTGGTAGTTATGGACAATAGTAAGCTTGCTAACAAGCTTAATATTTCTGCTTAATATTTCAACAGGAATAAGTAAGTATATTACCATATGATACCATACCAGATAACATCACATATCAAATATCATATTTTCCTCTTGGCCTGTTGAATATTAGTATTGAATCTAGTTAAGGTTAAGAAAAAACCAAGAACTGAAACATGATGATCTTTGATAAATACAGAAGAATGTGAAGGTTACTACATCGTTTCTATTGTTGCTAACATTACAGAGAAAAATACTACCAGACCAAATTTCTGATATCACATTTGTGCTAGTGATCACTGTACTATGAAATCTATTATACAGCTCCTAAAGGGAGAAAAAACAGATCAGGAAGACTGTTCTTTGCAAAACATCATCAGGGTCAGGGTCAGTGAAATATAAATTTATGAACCTCAGCCTGACCTAGCCCTACCCTAGGGTTAAACTGGGTTTGTAATACTGAATTCTACTGCTTCATAAATAAATAGGTCTTAACAGATTTTTATTTTGATCACTTTGTTGATTTTTTTTTTGTTGATG
Source organism: Passer domesticus (assembly GCF_036417665.1). Classification (NCBI taxonomy): domain Eukaryota; kingdom Metazoa; phylum Chordata; class Aves; order Passeriformes; family Passeridae; genus Passer; species Passer domesticus. The sequence goes on along the minus strand of NC_087478.1, from coordinate 30,112,409 downwards.
ACTCACAAAACCTTTTTTTTTTAATGAAAGCTGAACAATCTGAAGAAAACCTAAATTTTGCTGAAATAAAATTAGTTAGGGTAAAGGAAAGAGAGAAGGACAGAGACATGGAGAGGGATAGGGACTGGGAGAGATATTTCACAGTCACAGTGTGCAGGAGGAGATAGACATATTGAAAAGTAAGTTAGTTAGAGCTCTGAGGACAGCAGAAATCCTCTTGTAGAATTTATGACAACAAAGAAAAAGTGCCATGATGTGTTAAATGGCTGTATCTGATACCAGTATACTAGCTACTAGTATACTAGTATACTAGCAGTATACTAGTAGAGAGATATTTCCAAATAGTATAAAACTAGTTCAGTTACAGAATACATCCATAAATATCCATTAGGTTTATTGTTAATAGGCTTACAATGTCAGATCTATCATGTAGCCAATGCATTTCTAGTAAAAATGTTCGGTGTAATTACAGAGCTTATGGGGATTAGGAGCACCATTTATTTCTTGGAATGCTTTCCACTATACTGACTTCTTCAAACATCATAAAACCTGTGCTGTAAACTTTCTTCTTTTTCTTGCTAGCTGGCTGTAATTATTATGGGGAGAAAAAACCGTAAAAATAAATACATTTTGCTTATGCTGTGCAGAATTGTAGTAATAGTGTTGATTTACATGAGACAAAGATCTGAGTTCTCAAATGCCATTACTTAATCAAGCTATGAATACAGTTTTACTTGGATCTATTTTTACTTAAAACATGTGTTGATCTTTTCTGGATATATTCAATCACTTTCACAGTTTAGCATATGACATATCAAATCCTCTCATTTTTTCCCAAATTATTTATGACAAATTGACAGCTCTTAGCACCAGGCTTGTAGTGCTTTATATGATGCATGACTTAAACAGTGAGTTCCTCAAATGGTCAAATATCAGTTGATATAGCTCTTTTATACAGCAGTCAAATTTCATTTAATTCTGGGAAGGTAATCTTAACTATTTCTTGCATTTTGTCAGCAATTTTTTTTACCTCATAATGCTGCATACAAATACCTATGTTCAGTACAAATATCTTCCAGAAGTAAGCCAAGAAACTTCATAGAAACTGCTTTGCCTCTGGAATGGAAAGAATTTTTACTAAATGAGAGTCATGACTATGACATTTTCCATAATTTTGTAAAAAAAACCCCAGAATGATTACTTCCTTTGCACAGGTATTTGCTTCAATACAATGGGCAGCCACCAGAAGACCAGGTTAACAGAGAGGGTCAGAAAGTTGTAGATAGCCATAAAATTGAAAATTCTCAGATCCTTACATAAAGAGTTACTTCAGCACATTGGCCTGGTCTTTGATGAGCCTTTTTTTTTCTTTTAATGCATACAATTGGCTGTACTTTAGTTCATCCCCTTGAAACTACATTAAAAGATGTAGAGAGTCCCAACTAGACTTCTTACAAGAAGACTTGCACCACTCTTTAAAGATTTAAAACTAAATTTGTATTCTCCTGAACTCAGTTCTAAGCTGCAGTTTTGAAGTTTGAGAAGGCCAAAGATGCCTTTCATTTCTTTTGTGAAAGTATGGATTTCATGAACAGAGCAGCAAGTCTGCTTTTTGACTTTACACAACTTTGATTGCCAGAACATTTCAGGGCCATTTCTTTAATCTTCTGAGAAGATTCTCTTGATGACTCAGATTATAAAGATAGATCTCATTTACTGATCCGTGCAAGCAGATGAAGTTTCTGACACTTTCATATATAATCTTCCTAACAGAAGAACTTAAGTAGATGAAATATAAAATAGAGAGTTAATTATGAATATAGAAAAACTGCCTGAATTAAATGAGGATTGTTCCCTATGAGCAGAAAAGCTTTAGAAGTTGAAATATGAAACTTTTTAAATGATTAATATTTTAAATTGAAGGGAATCAAATGGAAATTCAGCTGAAAGTTACCTGGAGAGCTCCATAGAAATTGTATATTTAGTATAGCAGATTCTTATGGAACTTAGTGCGTACATGCTAGAAAAAATGAAAGTGAAGAGATAAAAGCTGTATTCAGAATGGAGATTTTAAATTATTTGATTGAGATGAGAATTCTTTGTGTTAGTGATGAGTGAATTTGACTGACTCTTTTTACAACCCTATTTTCTTTAAATGTAAAGAGATCAGGAAAGTAACTCTGTAAAATATTTGCTTTCTGAAGCAAATTAATTATTTTTATATTTGTGTTTATTATATATATTTATATATACATAATATTCCTGGGGATTAATTTAGAAATTGCAATTCTCTGCAGTCACAGTCAATTTCCAGAACTGTTACCTGCATAATAGCTCATAGATTTCAATGGTAAGATTTACCCGAAGAAATATATGCTGCTAGTTCAAAGCAACTACTGACATCTCCAGCTGAGAGCCATCAACTCATTTAAATCAAGTCGCAATCAAGGAAAAAACCCAAACTGTTGAACAATTCTGAAACTTCCAGAGCTCCATGAAGACTCTCAGTTTTTATATGTATTCAGAAATTCAGTAAATCAAATGCTTTGGATGAACTTTACAATAGACATGTTCATTCTTGCTCTGTATTAAAAGCTTAACTGTAGAGGGCCACAGCCTTCTTAAAAGTCTATTTGTTTCAACTCTTCTATAATGTAATGGAAATCATATTGTAAATAAAAAGTGACATTCATAATTGCAACACAGCAGGCACAATCTCTGCATTTAACCTTTAAGTCTCTGTCACGTATTGCAACTGAAGGCAGGAGGATAATTGTGATGTCCATTAGTTCACAAAATGTTTTAGAAACACTATTGTTAATTGAATCAGAGACTGCTCACTTCACACTTCATAAATCAGACATCAACGAAGAAACAGAGATCATCATGTCCTCCCTGGATTGTACTTATTTTTTCCTTCCTCCATTCTTCCTTTTATTTGTGCCTTTGAAATCAAGGTTTTGGAGAACAACAGACTGCTAATCCTGAGAGGACACAACCATTTTCATTGTAGTGTTCCAACAGGCAACTCATTTACGATTGTCTCACAGGCACATGTGGGTTGGAAAAACTGAAGCAACCACAGCACGTGGCCCTAGAAAACCTCCCCACTCCCTCTGCTCACCTAATAGTCTTACTAACAAAGCTAGTTTGGAGTGCTGCTCATCAGTTCCTACTCCTCACACACACACCCGGTTCAGAGCTGCTTTTAGGAAGAGGCAAATAGCAAAAATAATGTGCTTTTGAGAACTATTTGCTGATGTGGATCAGCCAGGCTTAAGGATAGAAGAACAGAGAGGATGTGGATGATAATTAAGCAGAGATAATCTGTTTCTTTATTTTAGGTAATCTGTTTCTCTATCTTGAAGCAAGTGGCTACTGTGACATAAATATTTCACTGAGTGTCTATAACATAATATGTAACAACCTGTCATGCAGAGGCAAAACATATTGCAGTAAGAATACTACTCAGCAGTAATCAGATATATTTTTAGAGACCATTTTGAGAGATACAACAGTGCATTTAGAAAGTCCCTGTGAAAGAAAAATGTAAGAAAAGAACTAGGCAGGTAAAGACCAGCTCCTAGACTCCACTTACCTGCTTTTAGCTTAGATATTACTCACATGTTAATGGGAAAGCAGAGATTTTCCTCTTTGTTGCATCTTGCCTCGAGACTAGGAACTATGAAAGAGTAATATAGCAATATACCCCATTAAAAAAAAGGCAGTTTTAAAATTTGTCTGATTCTTTTCTGAACCAGGAAGTTGTTTTCAGGCCAGAGGTGTTAGAAAGTGAGTAGCTGTGTTGTTCATCTTCTTCAGGGATGCTAGCAATTTCATGCTGTGAACTTATTGCCTGCAATTCTGTAACAGGGGAAGTGGTTCTTCAGCTGCTAAAAGGTGACATGGAAAACAGTATGTGTTCTGAGAACATAAAAATATTAGTGATCACTGATATTATCCCTTCACTTCATAGGTTTCACCTTTCTTTACTGAGGTCTCTAGTCATGACTTCTTGTATACTTATAAAGGTAGGAAAATAGGTCTAGAAAGTTACTTGGAAATTTCCTGTAACAATTCATAGTACAGACATGAAACAAATTTAAATTATCTTGCATTTTAATTTCTTTTTATTTATACTGTGATTCTATTTAAAAGGACAATTTTCTAAAGGTATAAGCCATCCCATAAAGTATGCATTAAAAAAAAAGCTTTTTCAGGAGTTAAAGAGAAACCTATGGAGGTGTTCTGTGATATTTTTACAGTTGAAACTTGTTTTTTGTTCCTTCCACCCAGCCTAAGGTACTTCCAGCATGTGATTACTAAGAATTTTCCTAGTCACTTGTGTTGGCCAAAAAATTTTGACCAAGAATGTATTTTTCCATAAAGTGACCAAACATTTCTTAGCAGAGAAACCCTCCTAGGTACAGGCACTCTTATGTGCAAAAATCTATTCACAAAGACCTTTGATTGACTCATGTGAGTTTTTTCATGCTTTTGGTAAAATATATCAGAAAGAGAACCCGCCAAATTAAAACCGTTACTTTTTCCCTGTCTATTATGTTCATCCATACTTAAGTTTACAAAAGCAAAAGAAAGAACCACACAAACCATTTAGCCTAAAAGTTTTGTGATCATCCCTTTGCAGGGTTTGGGGCAGAGTGAGGAAGAGTCTGGACTGTGTTTAAAACAGATACGTGATGTAACCCAGCAAGACAAGCCGCTGACCTGAGCACCTTGCAGCACTGAAGCAAGGCATTGCTTAGCGGTGCATTGCGGATGCTTAGCTGTATTCTGGAGAATGTGCAAAAGTGTGAGGTCAGCAATTTCCACTTCAGGCTCCACAGTCAGCTCTCTTGTCAGCACTCCGGGGAAGGTGAGAGAAAGGTTGTCCTGGATGCCCAGCAGTGACTGTTGCTTCAATAAACAGAAAACACATTGCTGAGTCTGAGGACACAGGTGTGGGATAAGTTATTAACAGATACTCAAACAGGGGTTGTAAATGGCTTCAGGGTGATTCATGCCTGTTGATGCCCAACACCAACTGAAGTACTTAAAACAGTTTTCTGGTTTTAAACTCCTGTTAGTGTCACTCTTAAGGACAATGGAGTATGTCACACTTTGAATACCTAGGACTGCGTACTTCTGCTAACAGCCCACTTGCAACCCTTTGCCAGATGCACTGAATCTCCAGGTTGCTGCTGCTGCTGTTACAAAGACAGAACTTAAAAATTAGATTTTAATAAGTTTCCCTTGATTAATTTTAAGAGAAAAATCTAGCTTTAATAAACTGAGTGGAACTCAGAATTAAGACCATTTAATGACACTGTTACTTGTGGGAATAACATTGCCAGAAAGATTAACTCTCTTAGAAAATAATTGCTACTTTTAGGCAATTTCTCATTTTCAGTAACCTTTTGTATCCAGATGAAACTTTTATGCCTCTGGGTTTGTGGCTAGGAAGAAAAATACCTAGTTCTGTGAAGCAGCCATTTTCAATTAGCAGTGTGGCCTGGCAGCCAAGAGAACCAGCCATGTCCTGGAGTGCATCAGGCACAGCATCACCAGCTGAGCAAGTCCTGCTTTACACTGGTGTGCCTCCACCTTGAATATTGTTGTGGGTGCTAAGGATATAAAGCTATTGGAGAGTGCCCAAAGAGGGGCAACAAAGATGGTGAAATGTCCGGGCAGAAAGCCTTGAGTAAAGGTCATTTGGGCTTTTCAGCCTGGAGAAGAGAAGACTGAGGGGAGAGTTCATTGCTGTATGCAGCTTCCACATGAGAGAAAGAAGAGGTGCAGACACCGATCCCTTCTCTGTGTTGACCAGTGACAGGACCTAGGGAAATGGCCGAAATGGCCTGAAGTTGTCAGGGGATGTTTAGGTTGGGTATTAAAAAAAGACTCTTTACCCAAAGGGTGGCTGGGCATTGGAACAGGCTCCCCAAGGAAGTGGTCATGGCACCAAGCCCAGAAGAGCTCAAAAATCATTTAGACAACACTCTTGGGCAAAATCATTTGGACAACACTCTTGGGCACATGGTGTGGGATGTCTTTCCCAGGGCTGGAATTCAATGAGTTGAACTTGAAGATCCTTGTGGGTCCCTTCATGAAATTGTACATCAAACAAACACAATAAATCCAATGTCAAAGTAAACACACAAAAAAACCCCCTATGGATTTTATTAATACCCAATAACAAGGCCTTCTATTATTTACAGTGGACATCAGCTGAATAAAAATAAATAGATTATCAAAGCAAATCTACTTTTTTTCAGTCTTTTAAAAGCTGTGGGTATTGTGACTTTTCAAACCAATGCACTTGCTGTGAGACACTCGGGGAATTCTGAATCCACAGGGGATTTTTGCTGTGCAAAAGCAATTTTTTGTGTACTAGCAATTATTTTTACTGATGTTCCTTCACTTTGCATAAAATATTTGATGTTGGATGACATATAGTCCAGATAGTAGAGTGTCACTATGCAAAATGAAATGAAAGATGCCTCATTTCAGTGGCAGTAAAAAATATGAGTAGGAGAGAAACTCAGTCCTGAATCCCCAGCAGCTTTAGAAGAGGGATCATGGGGTCATTCACGTCAGCCAGAACCGAACCTGTCTCTCAATATGTCTGATGAATAATGCCATCATTGCTAAACTCTGTTGTTTCAGAAATTTAATCCAATTTTCCTTTTATGTCCATTTAAAAGGTTCAAAATGGAATTGAAAATCTTTGTTTTGTAATTAAGGCAAATAAACACTTTTTCTGTGAGGGGAAAAAATCCTCTTAATTTCATCCTCAACCTTTTTCTTCCAATTATTCAGTTCAGAGATTGAACTGAAAAACTGTGGTGCCTTACTGCTATTCATTTATCATTCAGGCCAAACTGGAATTGCTGTTATTAATCAAAGTATATTATGATGGTTGGTAAAATGAATCACTGTTCCTCCAAAATAAACTCTTTGTAAATGAAAACTGATACATGTATGATATATCAAAAATGTTGCCATTTCTGTTGGTACCTTGCTAGAGCTTTAGGGTCCTACAGGACCATTTCTGAAAATATTTATTTTGTGGAAAATGCAAGCACAAACAAGTAAGCAATGTCTGAACTAGATTATCTAAGATAAATGTTTTCTTTTAGTATTCAGTTAAAACTATTTCAAAAGAAAGCTTTGAGAGTTTTATTATGTTTTCATAACACATTTTCCTAAATATTTCACATTAATTTTGTGCTGAGAATTTAATGACATAAAGAAGTTTAATTAAATGCCTGTGTAATTTGTAGGTCTTCATGAACTTTCATGAGGATGATAAAACATAAACAGATTGTGCTGATGAACTTCTGCTTGTCTTAAATTAAGAAACAAGTAAAGCAGCATTAGCAAATTTTCCATTCCAATTTCATAAACATTAAAATGTTCAAGTAGTGTGCACATTAAAGCGTGCACATTTCCAGCTTATGAAAAATTATATGAAGGGGAAGTAGGAACAGCAGTAAGAATTGACTTCAACTCTATACAGCTGATATACAAGGCATGAAAATTCTGCTGTCACAGTTTTAATATATATATAAACATATATTGCTTGATTAACTATGTTTACACAATTTCCAGGGGTAAAAAATTATAATTAAATTCTGAAAAAAAGAAACACATAAAAGAAAGAAAATTCATAGGTGTTTTTTAATGAAACAAAATAAATCCTTGTATTGATATTACTCTTAAAAGCACTCAAATTAAAACTGACAATTTCCAGGCAATAAAATCTAATCTGATCTTAAATTGAAATAATATTTACAAGATTTATTGGGCGATATCTGAAAATGCTGAACAGTATATCCTCCAGGCATGCATTTTGATTCCTTTTTTTCTTTATGGAGACGTCACAATTTCTAAGGAATTTCTCAGAGGTCCTTTTTATCATATAAGGTCCAAACAGTTGGAAAAAAAGCTTTTTTTGTGTTTTCTTTGTTTGTGGTTTTTTTGTTTGTGTTTTTGTTTGGGTTTTTTTTCCTTACTCTTATTGTTGGGAGATTTTACAGCTGAGGCAGTTGGTGTATGGGTGTTCACTCCTTATATCACACCCCCACAAAGTCTCCTCCTCTCCCTGGGCAGCAGGGTGAGTGTGTACAAACCTGGCCTCAGCAGATCAGCCTGTGGGCTGTGGCCTCTCCCACCACGAACCCAGGCAGAGATGATTTTCAGCACAGCTGCTGAGTTTGGCTTCCCTTGTGAATTCATTCTTCTCCCTCAGCCTTGTTTACTTCTCCTTAGACCTGAGATATTTGCACAAAGTAACACCTTTATCTTATCTCAAGTTCTCATCAGAGTCCACATTCCTGTCTGGAGGCATATTTGGGGAGGGGTGGCCTTCAGTGGTCAGTAGCCACTACACTGGACAAAGGTACTTCAATGATCTTAACAATGTTTAAAACATTAATCATTGATTCAGTCTCTCACATTTGCATGATCAGTATCAGTGATAAAGTTAGGAGGAGAAGAATATATGAAAGAAGGAAAGTAACTTAATTACCTTCCAGGCCCATTTACTCTGAATTCTGACTAAATCCCAGAAAAGAAAATCATCTGAGTATTAGTTTTGACAAATTACTTTAAATTCTCATATATTAATGTGAAGTATTGATTTGAGGTAATTTTCAAATAATACATGAAATCTGTGATTATAAAATTTTAAACTGAATTCAAGACAGTACAGTCCTCAATGTTTAAAGATCCATTTGCACTGAAAAAAAGTGGGTAAAATGTCCTAAAAATATAAATCTGACTCAGTGTTTCACCTGGATTATGTCCAGGTGTATCATCTTTATTTTATATTTTCTGAGAAAAAAAGTGAAACTTTGGATTAGGTCGAGAGTTCCTCTGTACAGAAAAACCAGCAAGACTGAGGTGTCATGCTAGTCAAAAAAAGAACATTATCATATTCTCATATGTAAGTTTTGAGGTGAGAACATCATTATGTTATACAACAGGATGCTGTAAGAAGCTTCCATGACAAAAATAAGCCTTCAGCGAATGGATGTATATTAACTAAGACAGACTTACAATTTGATGTCACCAGGCATGGGTAATTAGAAGTCATCTAATGAAATGGAACTACGTATTCAACCAGTTGAATCACAATCACCAATTATGTGACTATTGTTAATACACTATATATATATATAACACTTAATTTCCTTTGACTTATGTTTCAGACCTTATATTTAAAAACCAATGCTGGTACCTCTGATCTCTATCTGCAATGTAAGAAGATGAAGCAAGACATAATGTGCTATGGCAAATGCAGATGCTTGCCAGCTTCCAGTCACCTGTGTCCTCTTCAGATTCCCAAGACATTTGAAAACAATTGCTAGAGGTTTTGCAACAATATCAGCCAACACTTCTCAGATTAATCCCATCAGGTCCCATAGACTTTCAGAGAACCAGCTGGCATAGCAGATCCCACACAAGTTGAGGGTTGACTGCTTGTTATAGATTAGGAACTTCAATGAATGATAATGTTTTTAAAGTCCTGATCAGAGGAATAAAACTGTGGAAGCTATTAATGTTGAGTTGCAATGGCATGTGCAATCTATTTACTTGACTTGGAATAATCAGCAGAGTTAAAAGGGGTCATTACTAGAATAAAATAACATTTGTTGGAAAACACTAACAGCTCATATTAGAAACAAACTACAGACTGAGGTCTCCATTTATCTTGCCACTACACGATCAAAATACAAAACCTCATTAATAGGAATGATTTTTCTGAAATCAGTATCTATTTTTCAGCAATGTATTTTAGTCATGCATTTAGATTCAGTGAGGCAAAACATCTTCAGGCCCAAAAGTGATATCAGCTGTGTCTCTGAGCAGGGTTAAATATCATATCTTGTTCATTGTTTCAAAAAGACAATTTTACTACTAGATATTTTTAACTTTTTTTTTGTTCTTTAGCTTGGTTAATACCTGAAAATGGATTTTTATGATTATTAAAACAGTCAGACATGCAAATATTACAAGGGTCCATAATCTAAACAATATCAAAATATATTTTGACAGCTGAATCAAAACTTCTGTATCATGAAGGTTATATGTATAATTCTTTGAAAATAGATTTTACAGTTATTAGAAATATAACAACCGTTTGCTTTGATAAAGTTATTTCTTCCTTATTCAATAGTTAATACTTTATATCTTTGTTTTCTAGTAGCCTCCTGTGCATCTATCTAAAAGATGTGTAGATAGTATGCAAAGGTGCATCTTAATACTGTCTCTAACACCTCCCCAATATCTTAATTTTAATTATCCAATCACATTCTGTAAATAACATTTTAACTGGGGCAAAAAATCATAGACTGAAGTCAATTTACAAAAACATGGGAACAGACAATATTCAGAGGATACAAAGTAAGACTTATCTACATACACTATTTCAAGACGTGGATAAATTCCTCTTCTGTAGCAAAATGAGTATTGGTGACTAAGGAATAACATTCCATGTACATGGAACATAGGAACACATCCAAATCCAAGTAACGGGGAAAAGAATCCCTGGTGTCCAGATGGTGAAACTAGGAATAGCAAGGGGTTGGTACAATGTTCTGCTACTAACAGTAGCTTTTCTCCACAGGAAATCTTGAAGTTCTGTTTCTGTATGCAACAAGAAATTATTTTGAGACCTTTGCTACAACTGAATTGTGAACCAATCTATGAATATTTGCATACTCTGAAGGTGTAAATAATATACTATTAAGGAGCCTAAGAAATAGAATTTGCATCGTTTCAGAAAAACTTTACATGGAAATTTTATTTTCTTTTTTTTTTCCTCCCAACTGCTTATTATACACAATTTTCATTGTAATTTCCCATAAATATATATGGACAAACTTGACATATTACACAGTAGTACAAGCCTGGACTAGAAGTTAATGAACAAAAATGCATTTAAATACAATTTAATGCAATGCATAAGCACTTTACAGGGTTAATATACATTATGAACAATGAATTTTGTCAGGTCAAAAAAAGGATTTGGCATCTAGAAAGTTATCATTCACTCATATCTCTTTGGAACATAAATAGCACCTCTAGCTAATAAATGATTGTCAAAAAAAAATCTAGCCAATTTATTCAAGTAAAAACCATACAGTATTGCAAAATACAGAAAGGAAGAAACAACTTTATTAGTCAACAACAATGGTTACTGCATGTTTAATTATTGCATAGCAATACCAGGTTCTGTTGATAAACTGAAGATACGATGAACTTTCCAAGCAGGCTATAAATGGAAAATGCAGCTGTATCACTCTTTGAGGAAGAGAATTTATGCAAATGACTTATGTACCACTCTGAAAAATCTCCCAGTAATTTTAAAGTGTAACTGTTTTAAAGAGTGAGAGCCAAATGTAGACTTTTCATGGGCTTGCCTACATGCAGACCAATTAAAACCACCAAAACCTGCAAAAATTATGATATATTGTCAGTGTTTTTAATGACTAATGTTCTAGAGAATTTCACATATTAATCTAACAGGAATATTGTTTGCAGGGGCTTGAGTGTTCTCACTTTCCATACTTGTTACAAAAAATATAATGTCCACCAATATTTTGTATGAACTGGTCACACATGTCACATTAGCTGAAAACTCAGTATATTGGTTGCAGTCTGTTCAGAGATCATTTTGTTAATATTTCCACAGCAATGACACCCCACCAACAAGTTCATCAACAATGTAGGTTTTGCTGTATACCTTAATGAACATTCTCAGTGATCTTAGGCTGCTTTGAACTGAGTCATGGTTGGAAACCAGTGTTATGTAATACTGCAGCATTTTAATTAATTTTTATTATAAATAAATCTAGCAGAAACTGAAAAATAGCATATGCCCTTACAAAAAAGCTTAAAATTTTTCTGTCATTTGTGGAAGTTTTTTATTTGCTTACAATTATGTTTCATTTATCAGGCACAATATGTAACTTACTCTAAAACATTATATATATTTTATATATACAGAAATATATATAATATATATAAATTAGAGTTTTATATATAGGGGAATACATATATACACACATACCACATCTGCATATATATTCCCTTATATATGTCCATATATACATTCACAGACGACATAAACAATTTTCTCTGGAAATAAGAAAAATGAAGGTTATAAACTGCTCAAAGAAGGCTTGAAAGGAAATAATTTCCATTGGGGTAAACAGACTTGTTTGTATATTTATTCAAATATATCCTCTGTATGTTATAATCTACATTCAGAATGTATGGTGGGATTTTTTAAAAAAAATTATTTACATAGGCTACTAAAATAATACATATTGTGCGTTAATTTAGGGACTGATTCATTAGGAATATTATGCAGGCATAGAAAATTTGCCAGCTGTGTTTGCTGTGTTATATCTGATGGTCCTGAGATTTGGAATGGAGAAAATAAGGCTGAAATCTCCACTGAAGCCATATCACCTCAAATGTTTGGTAAAGCTCCTTGATTGGTATTTTTATGTTGTCTTTAGTGGACTGTGTAATAGGTCCTAGAAGGTAAGAATTGTTTGAGGAATATCTTTGAAGGAACAATCATCTCTGGTTTTGTAAAGAGCATATGAAGAATAATCATCATTCCTTGACCCCAATCTAATATTTTGTGAGTACTTCCTTCAACTGCCCCATAAAAGGAAAAGCAAGCTGAAATTTGCTATTATTTCTAAACCAGAAACCCAATTTTTTTTTCAGGGATGCAAAATGCAAAACGTTCTATAATAATTTTATAAACTATTCGGATATATTAACTTTGCTAATTTCCCTAACTCAGAAACTGTAAGAAAACAAAAAATAATAGTGGTCAGCATCTCACAGAAAGATCATTAGACTTTGGATAGCTAAATGACACATTGAGTTTTTAAACCAGATCAGTGATGCAAAAACTTCATAGGTATGGGTTAAGATTAAAAATATGTGAACTGATACAAAGATGTGATCACAGATATGCCCTGCCTTGAAAACAGAAGTGCAAGCAGCTTTAAATATTTGGGAGACTTTCCAATAGTCTGTACAGGTTTTACCATTATGCATTTTGTTAACTCTATTCTTCCAGGGTTGTGCAAGTCTCCAAACTTCAACTGAGAGGTAGATGATGAGAAAAATTTGAACTGCAAAACTACAACATGCAAATTATATTGAAATCACGCAGCAATGCTTATGCAAATTCTGATCAAAAATGTGATAGTACATGCAAGCACTTTCATTATATATATATTTGCAAAAATATCAGAAGTGCACCCACCCCCAAAAAATTCCAAACAGCCTTAATAAAACTGGTAAGCCATCTCTGAAAATAATTATTTTTAAATTCTCTTTATATTCCTCTCTGTGAGTATAAAAATAGTCATCTATAGAGAAACTAACAAAATTTGCCTGATTCAATTTTGTTATAGGCAAAATTGTCAGTGTCATTTATAGCATGTTCATATATAAAAGTGGTGACTTTGCTTTGCTTAGTGAAATCCTGATAGCAGTCCAAAATCTGGCTGCATGTAGTATCTTTAACTTATGTATACCAGTATCTCTCCACTAATATTCACAACCGGACATGAAAGAAGGAAGTGAAAAATGTTGCATTTGGCAACAGGAAAATGTGTCATTTCATGAAAAAAAAAACAAGAAAGAATTAAAGATAAGTCACTACATACCCAGTTCAAATTTTTTGTTACATCAAAATGAAGTATGGGGTGGTGCAGGTGGGGAACATTTAAAAGGAATGAGAATTCTCTGGGAGGAAAAATCATGTACACATTGCCAAATGTTTTTTAAGCACAGTGGATGCTGATATGCAACACAACCATTAAAATTCATGTGAATTTGCATCAATGTCAGTGAAATTGCTGCCATTCACTTCAGCAGTAAGTAAAGCTGTACCTCCTCTCAATAAGGACAGCATCACTTAAAAAAAGTCTATTTGAAAATGAAGTAAGATTTTCCCTACCTCTGTTACAGTAGTTCACAAAACACACTCCTGAAATAAAAGACTACAAAGTCTTTCATATAAAAAGATGCTTTTCTGAACTTCATGGAAATACAGAATTAACAACAATTGCAAGCACAGTTTAATGGGGAGAGAGGAGAGAGTGAAATTTTGATACATTCCTGAAATAGTACTGAGAATTATTAGTGAAGAGTCTTTCTCTGGAATTGGAAAGGGCAATACAGGAGAATTCTCCAGCTAATAGAGTATATGACATAAAAAAAACACAAAAGAGAGAGAAGTATTGGGACGTGTACTTTAAAATTACTTGAAATTTAACCCTGATATGAAATTGCGAAAATATTATTGATGCTATCCACCTTCCTACTAGTTTTAAATTTTTCGCATTATTTTTTCTAGAAGACAAAAAGGGCAATCAGGCTTAGCAATACTGTAGTAGAGAAATTAAAAGAATGAAGTATACACGAGTATAAATGAGAACAAGATCAATTAAGGATTTGCTTGCACTGACTGAGACTACAGATTCTTAGAGCTCATAAGAGACGCATGTGCTAGAAAGTTGGAGTACATTTCTTAACCACTGATCAGGGGAATGTATTAGTGCTGACCCTTCAGTGGTTCAAACTGAGGGTCAGATAATGTAGAGAAACCAGAGCAATTCAGAGAAATTGTGTATATACCTAGGTCTAATCTCAAAAGCAGAAATGTAGTGATCAAATGATTTACAGTACAAATTACAGGTCAGTGCAAGTAGGAGTGATATTCAGGAGTTTGAAGACAAGTTATACTCATTTTGCTGCTTTGCTGCTTTGATGTTCAGAATGAAGTTGATTCAAGGCAATTTATTATTATAATTTCATTTAGAAATAAGAGCTACCTATACTAGGCAATTGCCCCTTTAGAACCTGTTATTTGGAAGACACAGGTTTTTAATTTGAGACAGTTTTTGCATAGATACAGTTCCAATTTTCTTCACTCATCTCTGGGTTCTTTAATCTTCAGTAGTATCAAGAGTATGCTGATGGGTTTTATTTTGTTGCTATTATTAAGAGAAAGAGTAATGAACGAGGTGTAAGAAAATGTTTAATGTGGCTCTTCCTACTTTATATTGCTCTAGTTGCCTAATCCCATAAGGCCACATTATTTTGCTTCATGGGATTAAAAACTGCACATTGGTGAGTGGTGGTAAGCAGCTCTTACACTCCTATTACCTTTTAACATAATGGATCAGAGACGAAAGAGTAACATCTCTGTAGAGTGTTTATGGAAATTTTTATTTTTCTGAGATAGTGATTTAATTTTTGCTGCTAGTGGTCAGATGTGTCTGTGGCTCGAGGAACTTTGTTTTTCCCTTATTTCCTATGCCATGTTGTTTTGCATTCTGAGATCCTGCATAGAACAGGCAAGTTGCCTGCATATTTCCTGAGAGACTTTTTTTAATCATCATTTTTATGAATCCTTTATTTACTCAACAGCAACTTTTAACAGCCTTCAGTCAAAAGTTAACACTGCTTGTATTCTACCCTTATTCTTAATCATGCTCCTTTATTGCAAAGAGATAACAATAAGCACCTACAATTTTACCTCAGACATTTTGGTTCAGTTCCTGTATTAATCTCTTTTCAAATAATCTCTGCATTTCTATCAGTGGCTATCAAGAGCAGAGTCATATTCCATATGACCACTCTTCAGCTAAAAGTTCAGTTCATCTTTCACAGTCCAGTATTTATAACTGATAATCCTTAATGTATGAAAGCTTAGTATCTATGAAACTCATCCCTTGCTGGCTGTGGGCACACAAGGCCTTCACAGCTCCTGGAATTCACTCAGTATGTTTGTACAGCCAAAAAGAGAGCAATGCCTCATGTCATGGGGTGCTGGAAAGGCTAAGGTTCAGAGGGAGGTGCAATGTATTTATTTCCTCTCTGAAGCTGGGGCTTGGGAGAGGAACTGTAATTTTACTGGGGCTGAATCATTCCTCCTTTCAAAGTACACGGCTCGAGTCTGAACATGCAACCCATATTTTATCCCAAAACTCTGAAATGCATATATTTTGATTCTGATGCTCCTCAAAATTTACAGCATTTGTTGGAGAAGTTTGGTTTTCCTGAATATAACTAGGTAAAAAGTAGGTATTAAATTCTGTACCATGCTGAGAGTAGATTCATGTTTCTCCCCAAAACAGTGATGAGAAAATTTTTAAAAATCAGCATTACTGTGGAACCTTATAAAATGATAAACCAGTAAAACAGAAGCAAGAGCTATCAACATTTTTAGAAGAAAAATTAAAATAATATTGAAAATAATATTAAGAAATAACTTTCTTAAAAGCCCTCCCATATCTACTAGATTTTACTACTGAGTTTTTAATTTTGTTATTGGCACTTCAAAGTGTGTTTATCACAGTTAGTGTTTATCACTCAGTCCAATACATTTCCAAATTTTTCATATTTAGAAGAGGATTAAAATGAATAATTTTCTTTTCCTGGAATTGAGTGTAGGTGTATCCTGCATAAACAGTGCATAAATGTTTTATGAATCAGACCCTTAATTTTCACAATTTTTGAGGCATTTATAAGCATCCCTCCAAAATGAATAGCACCTTTCCTTACCTAGAAATAGAATAGATATAATTTCACACATTATCTTCAGAAGCTCGCACTTTTATCTTTTAAATGCAGTAGTAAATCATTTGTGTAAAGTAAAATTGTAGGTTAATGCCTTGTTTTGTCTAAAGGAAGAAGAACAATTGTGTACATTTTAATTTACATGATGGTCTGCATGAAATTGTAGACACAAGACTAAACATCCTGCATAAAACTGATATGTCAATACAAAGCTTCCAGACTGGCACTGTCAAGGTGCCTTGCAGCATTTTTGCTCAAAGCAGCAATACAAAAAGAAGTAGCTTTTCATTAAATTCCTGCAAATGGGAAGTGGGAACTGGGAAGCTACCCATCTGCAAAGATCTGAAGTTAGATCTTCAATCTCCTCTCAAGAAACCGTCAAACAACTAACGACTTGTCAATAAAGCCAAGCATCTACTTTGAAGTCATTGTCATGAAACTCATTAAGGCCACAAAAGCCAAGGGTTAGTATCCTTTTAACATCAGCAGATTATGAATCTAGTCCCTTTAGGAAAATGGCTTCACAGTTTGATCCAGATCCTTCAGCTACACAGGAATACACAGTCAACAAACTGATTGCCACTCTTGTTAGAAATGTAAATCTTGGGTTTAAACCTCTTATGTACAGGCTGATTTTAGCTAGCTTGAATTAGCAAGGTGTGAACATACTTTAAATTCAAATGTATATGTTGAAGTACTATGTAATCAGCTATAACTGGAGGAAACTACTTCTGGAATATATTATGAATCAGCTTTTTATTGCATTTTAGAGGTGTGTTCACCAATTATTTGTCTCCTACACTTAACTTTTATATCCATAATTGCTTATGCAGCCATATTTTTTATCTAGTGGGTGTACAAAAGAGAAGAATGTTTCAGTGTGCCACGGTCAGGTATTATGCCTCTTTTGAAACAAATCTTTGACTTTATCTTCTCTCTAATATTAATGGTAAATAGAATTTGGGCAGATTATTTCAATAGACTTTAACCACATCGTAAAGATGAATGCAAGTGTCTTCCCAAATGAGAGTAGGAGATACTTTTGCACTAGATACACTTCTGAAACAAAACTGTTATAGGAAGGCTTTATAGCCTGGTTTATCTGACTCTTGATTGTCCAGAGTCAAAATTTATTGGACTCATTTGCATTGAGCCACTACCTCTGTAATTGTAATTTTGTATCACTGAAACAAATAAACTCTAGATAGTAATTTAGCTTTGAGTCTTGCCATAGGGCAAAAATCTGTTCCCATCCAATATTGTGACTGATCATTATTATCACAAAACCTGGCCTGTGTCTTGAAGACATATTCCTAATGGAAGTCATAAATGTTGCCTTCTGAGATATATTTCAGACTAAATATTGGTTTCTCTTTCTGATGGGTCTTCAAGAGCTTTATCAGCTCTGCTGGAAGCATCTTCATTCTCATTGTTTGTTAATGGTTCTGCTTCCTTTGGGTCAGCGTTCTTCTGTGCTTTCTGTTTCTCATCTTCTAACTTCTTTTCTTTTGCCAAAAGCCTGTAGTTGATGGCGTTGCCAATGAACAACCAGATACTGGCCACAGTCACAATCACTCCGCAGACTAAATACATGTACTGATATTCACCAGTAACATCTACTAACCAACCTGAAATACAAAGATAAGAGGAGAGAAAAAGAGCATTTAGACTAGGATATCAAATAAAATACACATCTTTTCCCTGGGAAAAATATCTATATATTTTTTAGTTTTGAAGTTTGAGCAAAAATGCATTTTCAACATGTTAAAGTTGTCTAACATAGACAGTGGAACTCTCAAAAACCCCCTGTAATCAAGATAGCAATTGCCTTTGAAGACACATGTTGAAGAACTAAGTAAGTAAAGCTTAATGAATAATGACAGTTTTTCAGCTCTTTTATTTTCATTCTTTCATTACCTTATTATTTCATTCACCTCCTAATTGTGTTTTCCTATTGTTTGGAGTGACAGTCTGACACTCACTGAGGCTGCATAAAGACAATAGGATGAAGAGGTATGTGCCTCTTTAGGCTGCTGTCTCTGTGCATCAGCTGCCTGCTTTTCACTTTTACTTTCCTCTGACTGGTGAAACAGATAGAAAGGCTTCTCCCTTCAGCCATCACGCTCAACTGTTGAGTTTTAAACTCTGAGCCCTGTACCACAAACTTACATTCAGACCTCTGAGATTAAATTTTTTTATGACAAGGAGAGAAAAATATAGCAGTTCTTCCAATTTATGAGATTTCCTTCTAAATTTTTCCAATTCCCAAATTAACCTTTGTATGTATCCAAGTATTCAGCTCTGAACTTTCCTATGCTATAATTGAAACTCATAGGGTGAGTTGCACACTTCAATTTAGTATGCATTTAGATGCTTTTACTGGACTGAAAACATAATGCTAGCCTATTCACCTGATACACATTTACAAGCCATGAAATTATTCCAAACATTTTTTTTTTTTTTTTACAAACCTAGTATTGGGACAAATTCAAAATAGAACTGCAAGTGCAGAATTCACTTATTACTGTAAATAGTGCAATTTGCTGATTTTTATCAATGAGCAGTCTCATAAAAATATATTTAAAAACAAAATTCTGAATTAGAAATGCTTCAGCATACTATTTTAAAACATATGAACTAGTCAAAACTGGAGCTTAGCTTTTCCATGTGTTCATGCCCTTTGTTGCCTCTGTTAAAAAAGTTAAATCAATTATTCATAGTGTTATAACACAATAAAAAACTGTTTTCCAAAACTCCTGAAAAGTTTATATGCTGAAAATTAAATAACTGTGTAAACTACTGCTCCATAAATATTGGATTTAATATCTTTTGAGTTGATACTGATTTCAGAACATTTCTGAAAAGGCTGGACTCCAGTGGTTACAGGCTCAGACCCCCCACTAGGTGGCATAGAAAGAGTCTGTGTGAGGATATATTTTGCTCTACTTTTGCCAAAGTGGATTTGTATGTTAAATGATGAGAAAAATATGGAATGTTTTTAGACGTATTAAAAATTTACCTGTATAGATATTATTTTACTGAAGTGAGTGGAATTGTTTTGGCATATTCAGAATTGCACACAACAATGCTATTTTCATAGAAATACTGACATTAATCTGAAGTATTTCAGTACATATAAATGCTTTTAGGCACACATAAACTTGCTGACTTCTGAGGCAATGCTAGTGTGGGTACAGTGCTAATGTTCAGTAGGCTGGCAATCTCACTGTCTTTATATTCTCATGTTATTGGGCTTATACTGCAACACACACATCAAGATACATACCAGTACTTCTCAATGAAATTAGAGCATATATTTTTTTAATCTCTTATATCATCAGAAATCTCAATAAGATAAAGCTTGCTATAACCATTACTGAATACTGAGGAAAAAAACCCAGCAAACAGAAAATACTTTCTGAAAATACTTCCTGAAAATACTGTTCATTTTTGCTGCTAGAAGCCCAAGTGTTATGAACATAGTCTAAGTGATGCACCTAGAGTCCCTTTAAGCTCCCCTTACACTAGAAAAGAGAAGCTGGTGATGCTAACATCTTTCAGTCAGTTCACGCTCTGCATTGCCTTGCCCCCATCTACTGGCTACAGGAACAGGCCAAAGGGCTGGCTGCGAGCAGAGTAGGGGTGTGAAATCATGCCAGGGCACAACGCTCCACAGCACCCTGGTGGAATCCCACCATGTGTGCACCCTGCCTAAAGTGCTGAGCAGGCCTGTGTTCCTTCTGACACTTTTCTATTAGTTTTTCCTCTCTGGAAATGCCCATTCTCTCTATTTAGATAAATTAAAGTTGTTTAAGCAAGTGTAAGTGAGCATTCTTCAAGCTGCCCCTAGGTTGGAGCATTTCTCCCAAATTTGCCCTAAACCAGGACTGTAACTGATGCAGTTATTTTTTACTATCAGGCTGTTATGGTACATTTTTAGTAACAGTGAAAAAATTAAGAACAATGTTTATATTAATTCAATGTTACATTGCAAGATTATGCTGTAATGTCTGAAAAAAAATGGAAAGAAATAGATTCTTACCTCCTAGAGGAGGGCCTATGAGCACAGGGCAACATTCCACAATGGTGACAAGTCCCACCGCACTGGAAAATCTGGCAGCTCCAACAAGGTCCATCAATGTCTCAAAAAGAACACTGCTTACCATTCCAAATGCAAACCCAAAAAATACAGCATATATCACCAAGCCAGTGTAATTTTTTGCCAGAGGGCACAACATATGACAGACACCATTGTACAAGACAGCAAAACTAAAAAAATACTGAATCTTTGGCCGGATAAACCTGGAGTTTGCTACAAGTCCCATGGAAGGCCTAGCAAACATGTCTACAAAGGCTAAGATAGAGAGCAAAAAAGCAGCAGAATATTCATCAATTCCCTTGTGCTTGGCATAAGGAGCCAAGAATACTATCGGAGCAAAGAAACCAATAAACATAATGACATTTCCTGACAGATATATCAGAAACCCTCTGTGTTTGAAAAGGGACAGATCTAGATACTTATTCATAGTTTGCCAACAAGACTTCTTGTTGTTTTTGTGCAAGGCAGAATCTCCTGTGCCTTTTTCAACATCTTTTTTCACAGGAGTAACTTTTTTTGGTCCAACAGGTCTCATAAGTGACCCAGCCACACAGCAGTTCAAAAGAAGTCCTCCCAGAATAAGAAAGCTTCCTTTCCAGCCAAAAGCATTAAAGAGGAATTGATTGAGAGGTGCCAATGTGCTCAGAAACACTGGACTTCCAGCCATTGCCAATCCATTAGCGATGGGACGCTTCTTATAGAAATACTTGCCAATCATGGTCAAGGCAGGCTGTAAGTTGAATGCTAAACCCAGACCTAAACAACACATAAAAGACAGTTATTATTGCAGGTCATGCAGTAAAAAAACCATCCCAGCTCTTTCAAGTTATTTTTAAAATGACGAGTATCCAATCCATTGATTCTCAATATAGAAACCAACTGGCATCAGAGAAGGAAATACAGCCTCACTGGTGTCTATGAGTGTTTATACCAAGACTGTGTCATTGTGGCATTTGGTCATTTTCTCTTGTACCGCTGCATTGAAAGCCAAAACTCCTTTTGTCTTTCAGCAATGATAGAGACAGGGGAATCACATACAGAAGAATGATGGTATCCATGCCTTGACTCACCATTTTTATATTTGCTAAACTGTAATACAGTTCTCTCCTGGCTCATTTAACAAAAGTTATTAAATGTCACCTCAGCTACAATGAATGTAGGGTTTATTTAAATGCATAAATCTCCTAATTTCCTATTTCCAACCCTAATTAAGATCCAACTTGTCTGTAAAACAGGAACATAAAATAGCAAATTATTTTCCAGCACATTCAGCTCTCCTTCCCCAGGTCACTATTAAGGAGTTGTAAAGCACACACATGGGAGCAGACCACCCACCCAGATCAGCTGAGTGTATAAACTGAAAGCAAAGCTGAACCTCTAGGCCTTCTCTCTGTATTAAGACATCTAAGCCATAAACTCTAATATGCCTCTGCTTGATGGTACAGGAGAGAAACTCTCCTCCTTGATTGGTCCATTCCCAAACCCTGACTTTACTCTTTCAGTAGGCACCAAATTTAGGATGTCAAAAATAAGACTTTTAGGGATTAATCACTAAATAAAAACAGTCTCCTTTAAGTCCCAACATAAATGAAGATGAGCCTGAATATACAGATATTATCTCATTCATTTATTACCTGCAATATTTCACCTCTCCTTCCTTATTCTGAGAAGGGAGTTAAAAAAAAACCCCACAACTTTTAATAAGGAGATTCTTTAATTTACTGGCATTACAATGAGTTTAAGTCATTGCTTTAGGTGATATCTAGGCCTATGATAAATAATTAAGAATAATTTTATTTGGTGATTGACCCTGGGGGATTTTAAACAGGAAAATATTGAACTGAAAGTTATACTTTTCTGTGAGATGATGTGTATATAAAAAACCTACAGAAATCTGTACAAACTTTCACAATTCTACTAGCATTTGGCTAGCATCTGCCACTCTGTTTGTAGTGCAACATGATTGAAAACTAAAACAACGAATGTGAAATTGTACACATATGAAATGACGTAATAGATGCTGTCATGAGCCAATCAATTTTTATACCACAATTATAGAGCAATGTGGAAAAGTACATACATACAGCATTTAGTGAATAAATTCATCAGTTATTTCTGAATTGTCCTAAGAAATAATTTAACATCATATCAGTTAATTTAAAGGATTAGATAATTCAGGTATTACCACCTTCTTTGCATCTGTACACAGAGAATTCTCAATCAATGAGGCTCATTTGTAGAACAATATTAGAAACAGTTTGATATAACACAACAAAATATAACATTTTAAACAGGACTCTTACCTCCGACCACACCAATACATATATACAGCTCAAGGACACTATTGCAGAAAGAGGATGCAATCATTCCAAAAGAACAGAGGATACCCCCTGCTATCATCACAGGCCGGCTACCATACTTATTCACCAAAATGCTGCTTATGGGACCTGTTGGTAGAAAGAAAATGCAATTTCAGGTAACAGGTAACTCTATCTTTGTATTCCAACATGTTGGAATGCTTTCCTCTTCTATCCCAGAAAATGCTAACCCGTTTCTATACCAATCTGTCTTGCAAACACGCTGGGAGTTTGCAGATACAAGACTGGATGTGGATATACTGCCTCCATGACAATATAAATATTGATTAGTTATGAAGATGGATAAAAAGATTAAAGACATCAGACAAGCAAGAGGGATTGCTACAGTTCATGAACAATCAATACCAAGATCAGTCAATGAAAGTTTTGAAAGTGCAAGGACTGAAGAATTTCAAGTATGAGATGGGTATCAAAACTCCACAGAGCAGGAGGAACCTCCAGGCAAACAGACTAAAATTTCTTAATACTGCAGCATGTCCTGCATCCCTACTTAGAACCACACATAGTGGTTCACAAAATATTATGAAATCAGAACATAAATCTCTGGCCCCTGAGGCTTGCTTACCCTTACCTCATCAAGAGGGGAGTGTTAATGCACAGTAAGATAACTATAGACTGTCTGGGAAAATCTAAAATGTGGTTTAGCATAAAAACCTATATAATTTAAAAATATTGCTCTAGGTCCATTTTTCAGTTTCAACTGTAATTCAGTTTATGGTATAATTACATCCATACTAACCAAACAGCTAGTGTGCAATTTAGCATGACATACATTATATGTTTTTGAACAACCATGGCTAGAATAGATGGTGTGCTACATATCAAGACTAAGAGGTTGTCAAAGCTCTTTAGCTAAACCTGCATAGCATCTGGTAGCACTATATTCAGTCCAAAACATTAAAAACAGTCTTGCTTTTTCAATAGCAGAAGTCATCCAATAAGAAAATTTTAAAAAATAAAAGCAATGAACCCAAAAAACCCAACATCATAAAAAGAAATGCATTTCAAACCTAAGACAGAGCAGGGACCTAGCACAAATTGGAATGCCTTGATTTGCATCTGAGTTCACTACAAGTTATTCACTATACTGGTAACAGTTTTAAGTCTCTATTTTTATGAATATCTAAAGGAATAAATGCCAGAAACTCCATGAGGTGAAAAGCCAATTCCAATGAAATTTAGAAGTGTGCTTTCATAGGCAAAGTTATATTTCAGACTCCAATCTTTGAATTACGTTAATGTATTAAAGTATTATTATTGATAGGCTGGAAATGTTAATTACTATTTGCATATACACAACAGAAGTCTTAAAAATATGCCAAATTATCAATTTTTACCTTACTTCCTTATGGAAATAAGCTTCTACAATAGAGTTGCACTGTGCCTGCCTGTCTTTTCTAATAGCTCATTAATACAGAGATCAGCTTGAAATTAACTTGACTGGAAAGCAAAGATTTGAGTGATGTTTGGATCTTAGTTTGGGTATTCATTAAATAGCTTGAGTCCCAAGGAGTCTTAAGCATAAATGTACATCAAAGCCAACAGACTTAAACATCCACAGCATGGAATGGACACCCAAATAGACAACAGCCCAGGGATTTATTAAAAGACTTTAGAACACTTATGAAGCACTAAAACATTTAACTGACAGATTATATGACAACATAACTAATATTTTTTTATTTCCATTTGAGGGGAGCCACTAAGCAGAACTGTGGCAAGCAAGGCTTTCCCATTTGAGACCATATGAAGAAAGTAGTGAAACATGGAAGAACACAATTTTTTATTTATAGAGCTATGTTTGGAAAATTAGTGATTGGGCTCATGTCTGAGTTAGAAAGTAAGTCCTTTTGAAATATGTAAACAATAGAAATAATTTCTCTGAGTTAAAAAAATGACCCTTTTAACTGGAAATCTCTTTTTAACTCAAAGCAAAATGTTTCATCCCAGTATCAAATAATAGCTATAAGTTTGAAAATAAA
Organism: Passer domesticus; assembly: GCF_036417665.1. NCBI lineage: Eukaryota > Metazoa > Chordata > Aves > Passeriformes > Passeridae > Passer > Passer domesticus. The sequence continues at coordinate 30,087,327 of NC_087478.1, read as the reverse complement.
TAAACCTAAGGCAAGTAAAAAACCTCTAGTTGTTTTTATTGCTAAACCCAGTAACAGTATTCACTTTAGACATGCGAAAACAACTATTTTTAATTTTTAAAAAAATAATTTCCCAGTTCTTCATATGATGAGATGGAAGTATTTACAAAATTGAAAATGAAAAATTTGTTTAGTATTTGCTGACAGTTCCTTACCAGGAACAGGAAAACTGCATCTCTGCAGATCTTCACTGTAGCAGTTAGGCTGGGACCTTAAGTTACAGCTTTCCAGATCAAAGCATGTAGTGTTAGCTTCACCTACAAGACCTAATTGCTGAGCTAAATATGGATGTGTTAATTTAGATAGGTTGTCTGAGTCTGACTCTATGCTTTCAAATGACATAAATTTGGAATTCATCATGAATTCAAAAATCCTTTAAATATAATACTCCCTTTGAGCTGTTTTCTTTAAGTTAATGATGTGTACTTACCACCACAGCTCCACTTAATTTGAGGTTTTCTTTACGTATATTCCAGTATTTTAATTTAAAATTTGTGCATGTGGGAAATATTAATTGTTGTACAAGCCACAGAGTTAGTTTAAGCTCCCTAAATTATCTAGGACACTCTTCCAATGTGATAAGTAGGTTAAACATTTTATTCTGACATCTGTGCATATACTTTGTTATGAAATCTCATAAAATAATGCATTTTCATACCTTAACATAGATATTTCTAAATAAATTCCAGCTGTTTTCCTGCCATCGTGTGTTTTATAGCCTTGTACAAATTTCATGTCACATCTAACATCTTCTACAATTATTTAAGCAATGCTTACATGCCAGCATAGGTCTATATTCCTTGTGTATTCCTTCTTTTTAGACAAAGGAAGATTAAGCCGTTTAAATACTATTACACTGCCAAAACCTTGCTATACATTAATATATGCTAATGTACTAAAGGACTGCTGGATCTCTGAATCTACTTTCCCAAAGCCTGAAGTAGCTGTATAACAGACGTTAAGTCAGGAGACCCACATGAATATTTACTCTGGTCTCTCCCCTCATACCAACAAACCATCAGCCACAAAAAATTATGTACTCCCTAAAGCAAATTTAAGAACATTATCGTAATATGCTAACACTCTCACAGCTGTATTTTTGTTTTATATCTTTCTGTTTCAGGCAAAGCACCAGGCTGTAAGACAGCAACTGTAACCAGCGCCACTGAAAAACAGTTTCAGGAAGGGCTGTGCTTTATAAGACAAGAAAAAATAGCCACTTTTCACACTGTTGGTCATCATGCCAAGGGAAAAGTGGCAAAAGTCATTTCAGCTATGTGAGCAGATGGGATCATGCATTTTGGAGCTGTTTATGATGTTCCATACGAAGTCCATAATACTGTGACACCTATGTTCTGTTTCACTGGCTCAAAAGAACATGTACTTGTGCACAAAGAAGTTGTGGATGCTAAGAGCACATTTAGATTAGATGTCATGAAGAAAAACTTCCCTGTGAGGCTGGTGAGGTCCTGGAAGGGGCTGCCCAGAGAAGCTATGGCTACGTCACCACCTTAAGTGTTCTAGGCCAGGTTGGATGCAGCTCTGAACAATCTGGTCTACTGGTAGGCGTCCTGTCCATGGCAGGGGGTTTGGAACTAAGTCGTACCATCACTCATAGATTTGCCTGGGTTGGAAGAGACTTTAAAGGTCATCTAGTTTCGAACCTTTTAAGGTCATTTGCTTAAAAAGTCTCTCTCCATCCTTCCTGGAGGCTCCCTTCAGGTAGTGGAGGGCCACAATTAGGTTACCCCACAACCCTCTCTTTTCCAGGCTGAACAATCCCAATTCTCTCAATCTTTCCTCACAGGAGAGATACTCCATCCCTCTAATCATCTTGGTGGCCTCCTCTGAACTTGATCTAACAAGTCCTGTGCTGGGGGCCTCACAGAGGAACGCAGAACTGCAGCTTGCAGAATATAGGGGCAGTACAGAGCAGAACAGAGAGAAAAACCCTCCCTGGCCCTGCTGCCCACCCTGCTTTGGATGCAGTCCAGGACACGTTTGGCTCCCTGTGCTGGGAGTGCCCATGGCTGGGTCATGCCCAGCCTCTCCTCCCCAGCACCCCTGAGCCCTTCTCAGCAGGGCTGCTCTCCATCTGTTCATCCCCAGCCTGTGCTGATTCCAGAGTTTACCCCAACCCAGGGGCAGCACCTTGCACTTGGTCTTGTGAAACCCCCTGAGATTCCCATGGGCCCACTGCTCAGGCCTGTCCAGGTCCCTCTGGATGGCATCCTGTGTCATCTGCATCACTCAGCTCAGTGCCATCTGTGAACTTGCTGAGGGAGCACTTGATTCCTTCATTCCTGCCATTAATGAAGATATTAAATATTATAATTTATTATAATAAAAAATAAAGGCCCAGTGCAGACCCCTGAGAGACACCACGTGTCACAGATGTCCATCAGGACTCTGAGACATTGACCACTACTCTCTGGGTGTGGCTGTCCAACCAATTCCTTATCCAGCTAAGAGTCCACTCATCAAGTCCATCTCTCTCCACTTTACAGACAAGGATGTCAAGTAAAAGGATTTACAGAAATCCAGAGAGATTACATCTATAAACCTTCCCCTGACCACTGATATGGTCATGCCATCACAGAAGGGCAATAGGTTGGTCAGACAGGGCTTGCCATTGGTGCAGCTGTGCTGGCTGCCCTGAATCACCTCCCTGCTCTCCACAGGCCTTTGCACAGCTTCTAGGAGGAGCTGTTCCATTAGTCCTAGTTTGATTCCTCACTGCTGTAATACAGTGATATAATTAGAGAGAACTCTGTAATTTCTCTCACATACTGCCAGTGCATTCATGCTTTTTATTTTGCTACTTCCATTAATTTTAGTATGGAGCTAGAGATAAACTTTCCTGATAAAAAGGTAATTTTTTTAAACATATATTAACAATGTCATTACAGTGTTCATAGTGCCATCAACCCAAAGGAACACGAAGTGACTCAGTCTGAACAATATGACATTAATTTAAATGAAGTGAATTTCTGAAAGAAGTTGAAAATAAATGTAGTAATATTTCAAATTGCACTAATGCTACATTGTAGATTGCATTCTGTCAAGTGGTTTAAACACATTTTCAGCCATCTGCTCTGCAGAGTCAATGCAGCTGTCTTTCCAGTCAAGGTTTATCTTTTATTTCTATTTCCTACAAGGCTAGAAAAGCCCAAGGAGCTCCAAGAATTAATATTAGTATAAACTATTTGCTAAGATGAGTCCAACTTTTCCCTTTTTATTTTTTTTTAATATGGACTCCACTAAAGAAAACTCATTCAATCACAAAGGCTTTAAGCAAGTTCTTAGTACTGCTAATGGAATCCTATCTCTGGTATTCAGAGGAAAAGCAACTCAAAATGCTTAAGACCTATTAATTAACTTGGAAAATACTTTCAAAAATATGCTGTTTTTCTCAAGTAGGACTAAGACATAATATTATGCATTCTGTGACAGTTTAATCTCTCATTCAAAAGCCTTTGGCTAAATTCTTTTAGTACTCTTAGACAGGCTTTAGACAGAAAAAAAATTAAAATATTAAAAAGTCATGCAACTATTTTTTGCATTATTTTTTATGTTTGTGTTCTTTATCATTGTTCTGGGAATGGTAACCTGCATTTCTGACATATCCCACGTGTTTGTGTAACAGTGGTGAAGTAAATTAGTTCAAGAACCCTTGGAAAGTTTTCTCTGTAGTTCCTCTGTGCATTTGGCAGCAGGTTTTTTTTTCCATTTCATATAACATTTACGACTGGCTGCACTGATTCCATAAACCTAGATAACACAGTAACCTTGACAGAAAGCAATGAGAAAATATGCTCTTGCAGTAAATACTACCAAACAGAAATGTGTAACATTCTAGGGTTGTTAGACTGTGAGTTAGGAGAGCTCAGCAGCTAAAAGCTCAACCTGCCAGGGAGGACACAGTCAGCAGCTCAACCATCCATCACACTTTGCTCTCCACTTCCCCTGCTCTTAACTACATTTCCTCAGAGTCATTACCCTGAAGGCTCACATTCTCAGTGGTGTCCTGAAGGAGCCTTGTATTCCATCAAGCTTTTATCTTTTGATCCCTAATGAACATTAATTTGACCTTCATCTATTCCTTGGAGGTTTATAAGGAATGCAGTAATTGTGTGTGTGGTATAGGAGTCTGACTGATGGAAGAGTGCTCAACTCCAGCTTCTTCCTCACGGTTCCTCCTCCCAAAAAGGTTACACCTGCAAGCTTTGAAGTGAAGTGCTGAACACAGAAACACATATGTCTGCAAATATAAGCTGCCTTTTCCTGAAATGTTCAGAAGAAACAAAATAAGTGATCAGTGGTGCTAGAACTTGCTTTAAATGTGTTGCTTTTATGGAGGCATCACTTGATCTGCTTTGGTATTTGTGGTTTTCTAGCGAAATATCAGAGACATGAATCAAGGGCTTTGCATATTTTGATTAAAGCTCTTGTTTGCCTTGCAGGTTTTTTTCTTGTTTGTTAGGGCGCAAATGTGTATAGAGTTATGGACCATGTAATTTAGAAAATGTCTTCAAGTTAGCAAATTGCTCTATATCTATGAATTTTAAAAAGCTGGAAGAATGCCCAGTTTTTAATCAAGGAGTAGCCATGTTGATTATTATTTACATGGATACGTATCAATGCTTTATATTAATTATGTTTTGCATGCTCTGCTGCAGAATTTTTTTCATAAAAGGCTGAAACACTTGATCACAACGCAGAAGACTTTAAGATAAATTATGACATTTCTTTTGAAATGAGCAATATGAAACTTCATCATATTTAACAGGAAATTAGTGTAATTCTATGAGCTACTGAACACTCAGCAGATTTCAGAAACATGTATGGTCACTGACTAAAAAATCTCTGACCCAAAATTAACTGCCCAAATTTCACATTGAGAACTTTATAATGAAAAGAAGTACAATGTAGAAAAATATTTCAGCATTTTTTTAAAGTTTCCTTATATTTCCTTATATATTTACAACCAGCTTGTAAATTGAGCATGCAGTGTATCAACATGAACATTAGAAAATTCAGCAGCAAATAATGAGGTACAGGGAAAAACTAATGAAAGTTTTCTGCAGAAGAAAAGACAATGAATTTTGAAGCTAAGTATTTAACAGCAATTAGGTCCTCAGCATATCATAGGCTTGCATGAATCTAAATTTAAAACAGCTTTTCTGACTCAAAAAATGTGTTGAGGACTTCACTTAAATAATAATACTGTTATATGCACAATGAACCTGTGCCATTAAAAGCTACTTGTTCTTCAAATGAAAAACCAAACAAGGACTTATTCACTATTTCCCCCTGGAAATACAGTAAAGATAATAATACTAATATATAAATATTAATAAATGTAATTATCTCTAGCAGTATACCCTATACAAGGTAATAATAAATTAATTTTCCATTTTTTTTTTCGGGATTCATTTGGAATTTCATGAGGCATTTCTCAAATGTTCTCATGAAAATGTGTAGTGGGTTTTTTAAAAGAGGTATCATCTTTGGAGTGTTATACTTCTGTCTCTGTAGTTGGCTGAAATGACAGGCTAAGCTCAATTTGGTAATATCTGTGTTTGAGCATGTGAACTGAAAGTATCCCATTTCTGAATATTTAAAATAAATCCTAATAGGTCTACTTTGAGGGCACAAATGCAAATTAGTACTATTCAGAAACTACAGGTTTATTTATAGCTAACCAGTATTTCTATCTAATAGTTTTTCTGTCTCAAAAGTAATCATATTAAAAAACTGTTATGCCCAGACATGGAGACTACATACTCACACAAACAGAAACAAAAAACCCCAATGCTTTCCCTCATCTGATTGATGGACTCAATAAATAAAAATTGGTTGTTTTTTCCAGAGATAATAGAAGGTACTTATCCCATGTATAAGTATTTTTCACCTGAAACCTTTGAACTCACTCTTTCACTTTCAAAGAACTCAAAAATTTCTAATTGAAGACTCAATGTTTAGGATTTTGTACCTTTCCAAAGCAGGTTACAATTTTTAGCTATCAAACTTGCCTTTACTGCTTGCTAACTGTGAACCAGATTGCTAAACAAGTTCTGTATATTATGCTGTTACAAAGGGTGGCAATTTTCTGCAGATATAAAACTTTAAAAAAAAAAAAAGACAGAGGTTACAGTATACCAGTGTAAAAATTATAGCAAACTGAAAATAAGAGATATGTAGTTGATCTAAAAGATAACTGTTGAGTACTATAAAAGAGCCAAACTACGCCCCTCCAAGAAAAAAAAAAAAAGAAAAAAGAAAAAAGAACCAAACTGAATAGTTCATGCAAATATTTGTTTTATTTCTTCATAGACATTTTTCATAAATCATGTTATTGGATAGTTACAAAGACTTCCCTTTTTTTCTTTCTATCTTCCTTCCTCTTTGAGGAATGGCTGTCTTTTCTAAAAATCTGTGTGTATGCATACGTGAACACAATAAATGTAGAAGTTCATTACTCACCACCTTCTATTTATTATTCCTTATTTTCATTTATTATTTTATAACACTTAAAAAATCCCTGGCTACTTTTCCTGGAAACAGAATAATACTTTGTCAATTCTGCCTAGCAGAATTTTAGAGAGCAAAAAGCCACAACAAATACAATAGTCCAGGCTATTTAGTAGTTCTTAGGAATGTATTCTCTCCAACTCAAATCAATAAATTTTTCAGATAATGCATTTACACTCAAAAATCCAGCTAACTTCAGTTAAGATTGTCATTTGGATTTCTCTGTCTTCTATAAATTGCCCATCATGTTAAAGTTCATGCAATATTCCATTTCCATCCTGCACCCCATCCTACAGTTTATTTGTTTTCTTCCAGAATAATATTATAACTAACTCAACATAGAAATTATTCCTTATACACTGTTGCAGGCAATAATATGTAATTTCAGGGAAAGCACAAGACACTTGCTTCCTCTCAGTTGCTCCTTTATCATATTCCTTTCTGCTCTCAGTTTTGCACTGTATAATTAAACTTCAAATTGAAAATACTGAAGCTATTACCTATGATGTTTCTGTGGACCTCTTACTGTGAATTATGAATCATGAGTGGATCATTAAATCTCATCTACATACTTAGAATAAATGTGATGAGAAGTATAAATCTGGATGTATGTATTTATAACTTGGAAGGGTCCAGAGAAGTCATCATATTCAGGTCATTGTCAATAACATTGTAAGATTATTTCCAAATGCACTTAACACATTAGTATCATTAAGCTTAAACTCTATTTTATAGAAAAAAAAAGCCAACGTAACACATTATTTTATCATTTTAATTACAATTTTTTTACTAATATCCAGTAAAATGCATGTCTTTCAGTGCCAATATTTAGAAGCCTAAGTTTGTCAATTTCCCAAACTCCTCTACAAATCATAAATTAGAAAATTTCTAAATAATGTGATACTATAATAAAATATTATATTTTGTAATAAAATAAATATTTCATGAGAGATAGTTCCCAATGTGCTGAGAGAATGGGAACAGGGAAGGAAAAGGGAAAAGGGAAGAGTGAGGGGAAGAGACAGGACAAAAGAAACAGAAGGGGGAAGGGAATTTATCTGTGTTTAAAAGACACAGATTTATATATATATATATATATATATATATAAAATGGGAAGTAAACATTCTCATTACCTTTTGGCACCTATTTAGAGTGTTAGTGGAGACAATGGTAGTGTATTAATGGGATCATACTGGACACAGAATTTGCATTTTCCCCGCTATTTTTCAAAATACATTCAGTTGCCAATTAAAACTGAGATTCTTTGTGGAGCTTCATTTGCTTTGGTTTTTTCCCTGTTTTCAGACAAGTGAAAAAATAGCACCTGCTTATATTGAGAAAAATCTGTAAAATTATAGAATTATATGTAAAGTAAAAAAACACTGACTATTTGTCTTCCTGGTCAAAAAGACTAAAAGCAATATAAACTGTAAAATGCCTAGAAACATGAGGAAAAACCCCCCAAAACAGAGTAATGAACAGCCAACATTTATCAAAATAATTCTTGATCAAAAACAGTAACAAGATTTATGTGATGTTTTTCATTTTTTCAATGCATCTTCATTTCAACTGTCCTCAAATTAGTAGCCTTTATTAAATCCTAAAAGAAGTGGAAATTTTGAGGATAACTCAGTCAACGTGTGCAAAATTCTGAGTTTCCCAACCCAACTATTCTGTGATCCCATGATTTCCAATTTGCTTAAATTTAAGAAAACCCGTATTTAACTGCTTTCTAAAAATAATATTAAAAAATATTTACTGAATAATCAAAAATTTAAGAATGTTTTATAATATCTTCTCATTCTATTTTCCTTGCTTCTCTCTAGCCTTTTGTGCACAAATGCATGTCTCAGAATAACTTCATGCAATGAAAGCAATGGAGAAATCAGATACATTTTCTAAATCTTTACATCTGAGTAGATGTCAGTTTATCTTTGCACATTCCCATACCCACCTCACATATGTTTTCTCATCAGAGCTGAATTTGCCATTGAACTGTCACTTTTAGATTTCCATCTGCTTTAGAGAAAGCTTTACTTGATGTGGCTTCAAATTTTTGAATTGTTCTCTGTGTAGAGTCACATGCCATTTATTTTGTGGACTCTATCAAAATTAGCATAAATTATGACCAAGTTAGGAGTGAATGAATCATGAAAAAATAGTAGAAAAAGCCTGGGACTTGGACAGTGGAAAAGAAATATATTATGAGGGAGTTGGACAAAGGCTGCTATGGCATCTGCATTTTGGCTGGACTAGAGAGGAAACAATGTTCATGACATTCTCTACACAGTCTACATAGTTCTTTCCCTTGTAGCAGCAGAGGATGCACCTCCATAGACAAGATTTTCTGAAAGTGTGCAAGTGGGAAAGTCTACATTGGCTCTGCTTACATGAACTAAGAGTATTTGAGCACTGCTTCAAAAAGCAGCATCAAGGGTCTTGGTGACCTAGTCCCATCCTCTTGCACTTGCAAATAGTATTTGTGTGGCTTTTGAACAGGAGGGGTTTTTTACCTGCTGTGAAGAAATAAACAACCTGCCACTGGCAGAAACCTTGTTCTCCACCTAGTAATGCAAAGCATCTTCCTTCTAATGACTGTGATGCATCATAAATGCAAAATAAATTAGTGCCCATTAAAATACTGGCTTTTCATGATTTGTATTACAGATACTGCCTAAGCATCATGCATTTCTGGAGCCACCTTTCCACTAAAGAATTATGTTGATATTCTTCAGCAAGAACATATTAAAATAATCCAATGAAATATACCTACTTCTGCAAAGATTTACCATGTGTGCCTGTGAGGAGAATATTACTGAGGAAAGTAATATTTCCTTCCTACAAGAGGAACTATGTTTCTTTTAGGAAGTTTTAATACATCATACTGGAAAGCAATTGGTCAGAACTTTGACTCATCTAGGCAATATGTATATCTGAACACTTTGTCAGGTAATTTTTTTACAACATCAGGTGAAATAATCTGGAAGAAATTCCATAATACAAATTTGTTCTTGTCTTAACCCCATTTGCCACTTCAGCTCTGGCTCTCTGAGCATAGGGTCAAGTGCTTTGCACTCAGCTTACTATTTACATTTGAGTAAGTAAATATGAAGAGCTTCTAAATCACAGTGGCAAATGTAACCTTGCACACTCTTTCCACAGGTATAAACTATGGTGCTGTGTAAAAGACAAGAGAATAACTCTCACATATATTAGCTGGAATGCTAGTTGATTTTTAAGAAACAATACAAAAAATTAAAAAGCATTGCATGAACCAACTTTATGCTTTAACATCAAATTTATTCCCAAGCTGAAATAAAAATTTCAAGCCTCAGAATTTTAAGCTAAATTAAAACTCTTCAAAAAACTCACTCTGAAATATCTCCAGTGTGTTCTGCCATATAAATAAACAAATTAAAAATATAACTGTGCAGCATTACCAGGAACTAATTCTTCCTCTTAGCTCAAAATAATTACAAACATTTTTTCCAAGGTTATTAGGTATCATATCGCATATCACTACCAGACTTAGGAAACTTGCAATTCTATAGTTTCTTATTTTAGTATAAACCCAAAGTGGTGTTTATTACTGTATATGCAGTCACCTAACACACACTGAACCTCTCTCTGAGATTAACTGCCACATCTCATTCTGTGAGGTGCAATCCTCTGAGTGATTGTTCATGTAAGGGGGATGAGCCCCTTAGAATCATCTCCAATGCTGACTACATTTTTTTCCCATGTGAGAATCATACAATTTCAGGTCACTACCTGGAAATGTTTTGTTACACAATCTGTTGTTTCAATGAATAATCCTTATAGCCACAGACCCTGATTCTTGATTTCTCAGAGAACTTTGCAGCACTGGAGCTCTATGGAAACCAAAAAATTAAAATCAAAGTTAGGAGATTCATACTTAAGGTCAAATTGTACTGTGTCCTCAGATTTTTGTTTTCCATTTATGAAGCAGATATCAGCTTACTAACAAATAAGTCAGAAGTTGTATCCAGTGATTACTTCAATAAAGTCAATACCACCAGCTTTGCTCAAATCCTGTAAATCTTCAAAGCTAGTATTCTATATTTTATTCACATTTTATTTGGGGAAAAATATATTAATCATTTATGAATCATGTCTTTTTTAGGTGAATATAAATAAAAATGAAATTTTAATGAATGCCTCTGAAATAATGTAAGTCATTGAAGGTACACTGTCAGGAAGTCTTAATGTTGCAAACACACCTAACAATGAACATATTTTCATAAATATATAAACATGTTTATATGTTGATTTTATGTAGGTGAAAAAAATTAATTTAACTTTGAACATTATGAGATCACTAAGGTATTTAAAATGAAGCATTTCTTGCAGGATAAGCATCAATGCCCACACTTGAAATGGAGTCCCACACAGTTATTTTAGATGTCTCTGATAAGACAGTAACAACATCAGTGAAGGTGTTCCTTCTCTCCAGCTTTAAACCCTTATGTTCTTTAATCAAATGTTTCATGGTACCCCTTCTGGAGTTTTGGTTTCTTATGGATTGTATAATTCCTCTAAAGACAGTCTTTAAGTTAAATATTGAGAAGTAAAACCTCCTGCACTTTGTTTACTTGCTGCTCTGAAAATTACAACTATTCTGACGAGGCAAGTAATAGCAGACTCATTCACCTTATTACGTACACTTAAAGCTTAGCAATATGGAGAGATTAATTTTGCAAGTTGGGTACATGCCAATAATTCAAATCATTTAGACCAGCACTGCTCCAGAAGCTTTTCTGAGTGAAATTTTACTTCCAAGGACATAAGAGTACTCTACTTTCTACGGAAGGCCAAATAGGACATTTACTGCCTTCTCTTGTGCCAGTCCAATCTTGAAAGCTGCTGCAGAGTTCTTGGGAAATTCTGCAAATCTAGAAGCAATATATGTGGGACAGAGAAGCTACAAATTTCAGTCAGGTAAGTTCTGTTCCAGGAAGTGCAAAGGATTCCTCCACAGGAGAGCAGTATAGGTAAGGTTCGCAGCATGACAAAGCTGGGGCTGCCAGATGATACTGATAAGAGAAGTGTTTGGAGATCTTGTTACAAAGAGACTGAACTGCATTTAACTTTTAAATCATTCACAGAACATAAGAAACAGATATAACAGATACACAGATTTCTATCAGCTTATAATCAGCTACATAAGTATGTAAACTTAGACAATTATTAGACAAGCCAGTTGTGTTTTTTTCTTATCTGTTTATGGAAGAAAGGGAATTACGGGTATGAGGAAAGTCATTGCAAGGTAAGAGAAGACTTACAAGCTCAAAGGTACTGTTAAAATTACCAGGTATTTTTAATAGGATTAAAACTAATGCAACTGAGTCAGTGTCACTGGAACTTGGGAGAAGTATAACCCATTTAACATAAAAGAAGATTAAAGAAGCAATCAAACCATAAACACAACGAGCTTAAAATCCCTAACAATGGATGTGTATATCTAATAAGAATGTTCTTAGATTTCAAGGTCTCTAGATAGCAAAATATAATGTATTAGTGTAGGGCAAAAATCATGTAGGGTGGCACCAACTCAGATTTGTGCAAAATTTGAACTTCACCTCTAGATTCTCTTAGCGCTCAAAAGCCAAATATGTTTTTGCATTTGATGTGTTTTGGACATTTAGCTTCTGAAGGAATGAATTAGAAATTCCCATCTTTATTGACTGACAACAGAAGATGTCTAGACACCGATCAGATGTAGGTGCCTTTGCTGAGGAAGACGAAACACATGAATCCTGTTCATATTATCTCCAGCTACTATTGCTAAGAAGTTGTAAGGATACCATTACTTTCTTCGAAGTTTTCTAAAAGTTAAACCTCTTAATGGCATGTGTTTCAAAGTATTGTGTATAGAAAACCAAACGGGGACACATTCCCATCATCAGTGAGAAACCGTTAAAAAATGTGTTTGAACTATATGTGGAAAACAACCTCTCATTTCAAAACAGAGTTCTTGTTTTAATCACATCTTTCATTTGGATGGCATGACATAGTAGATATTCCCCCAAACAAAAATCATGTAGAACCGCAATGCAAATACTTAATTGTTTCTTGACAATGAAAATATACCTGCCAAAATTTGTGGAAAAGAAAGCTAAGATTTTCTTTGGCTTGCATGCACCAACAAAACACGTATTAACTACTAAAGCTACATTCATTTGTATTCTTGGATGTACAGAATCTCAATAGAATATCACTATTACATTAAAAGGTTCTGACTCCTAAAAAACTCTTCATATGGTTTATACATTTAAACACATGTGCCATGTGGTCTTTGCAAAAATCTTCAAAATTAGTAAATCAATTTAAAGAGTACCTAATATAATCATAAAAAAAAACATTCTAAACCATCACAATTTTTTATTTTTGCTGTTCCTCTGGCATCACCATAAACCTGTCAAAAGTCTCTGGCACACTCACCCCTGCTAATGACTGCAGAACTACATATCTTTATGAATCACAATATGTCTCAGCTGTTGCTATTTGATACTGGCTTAGAATATCTTCTAAACATATCAGTACAACTCTGTTTTCCTTGAATATACGCTCCAAAATAAACAAGGGAATAGTACTTAGACATTCCAAAACAATGGAACAGTAAAAATCTATAATAAGTTCTTTGTAAACTGCTGGGTTTATTCTTTCATTTGAAGTGCTGGGTGACTACAATGGTATACACAGACTTTTCCTTCCCCACAGTTCTTCTCTGGTATCTGCATAAATGTCTCATGATTCCCAGTTGCACTAGACCATTGTTTCATTACCTTTGAATTACCCCACACACATCACGAACACAGCCATTGTATGATCTGCTGAAAAACTATATGGGAACTAATCCAACATTTGCAGTACTCACAAAATAAGCATTCTTTCCTCAAAGTTTTACAAGCTCAATGAACATATCAAAGGCTTCATTTTGTCCCTTGATACCTTTCTTAAACAAACCCAAAGTTTTAGCCCCTTAGAAAATGATGCATGTTATTTATTATTGTTAGACTTTGACCTATTAATTGAAATTAAGTGGAAATCAAAAAAGCATCATTTTTGCAGACAAAAAAAGCTGTCAATATTTATTTACTTATTGAAAATCCTGTCTGTAAAACCAAATTAAGATAAAGACAAAGTCTTACAAAGGGAGAGTTATTAATTAATGTTCATTACGTAATCCACATTGCTTACTTGTATGTAAATGAGACCTGTTTTAGTAAAAGGCTCAAGTTAATTAACTTTAAATTACCACAAATATTTCTATGGAAACATGGAATTGTTAAAGTTAGAAAAGATCTCTAAGATCACCAAGTACGACCATTAACCCAGCACTGCCATGTTCCCCTCTAAAGCATGCCCCAGGTGATCGTATGTATCAAACTATGACCAATACCCTATGTCTGCAACATCAAAAGAGGTTAGTAGAAACACAGTGGGAACTCTGTATCATGCAATGCTTTTCTGACAATTACTCAAAATTAACACAATAAAAGACAAAAAACTCCTTATTTCTCTCAGTGGAAGCATGTCCTTAACTTGGAGACTGGCTTCCTAAGTGCATCCAGATCCCAGCAAAACCCTTTTTTCATGAAAACTTGACAAAATTGGATCCCCAAAAGGCACTGAATATTTAGCAATTAGTTCTTATCTGTTCAGCAAAATGTAAAAAGTTGCAGAGGAAAGAAACATCTTGTTCCTGTACATAAGGTGACAAACCTATTTGAAAAGAAAATGTATAAAACCATTTAAAACAGATGTTTTTGGGGTTTTTTCACCTTTCTTCCTTTGACCATTTTAGTGTTTTCTAAACATCTAGGAAGACATCTCTGTTTAAAACATGCATTGCTTCTGCAGAACACTACCCCACAACGTCCAGTTTTACTAAAACTCAAAGCCTTCCAAGAAATACAAGACCTGGCTGTATTACCCTTCACAGGCTTTAGCATTCAGGTCTTGTTTTTTTAAGAACTGAACTAATGTACCTTTATAATATTTTGTTACTCTTATCTTCATTTGCTAGTAAGAGTCAAAATGCTCTGTTCCTGTGAAACCTCATTACGACTCCTTTTCCTTTATCTGTGAGTCTCAAATTAACTTGACATAGATGTTTTTCATATATCTCAGGCTAAATGTGAAGTATTCCCTTATGGCCATGAAGAACTCAGAAAGTTAGTAAGTTCTGCTTTCAAGGGCACTCTAAATGAGGTTATTAAAATGCAACACTTTGCATATTCTAATGGGGAAAAACACTTGCCCCTGACAACAAAGGAGATATGACAACTCAAGAAAGCTTCTCAATCTCCATATTGATGGCCACTGGATTCCTTGTGCCAGTATCTATGAAACCGAAATTAGAAAATGTTATCAGGAAGAAAGAAAAGTGTAGGAACCCAGGTTCTGCCCAAAAGTGAAAATCCATAACCATCTGTTGTTTGTGTTACATGGATTTCACAACTGTCATCTCCACTGTGCATGCCATTTCATCTTCACAGCAATATCACCAAAACACCCACTGAGATAAAATCACAAATATTTTGAACATACCATATGATACGTTATTTTCCACATTAATATTAGACAAAGTCAAAATGAGGATTTGTCTATAGGTTACTTTTGTGCTGTCACATGAAAAATCCTTCAAGGGTTTGCTATTGTTTGGAAACACTTCAGACTTGAATAACTTATCAATATTGAAGAGAAAGGAAGATATTAAGTGCTACATTTTTTAAGAATAAGTGTGTTTTGAAAAATTATAATGGCCACACCATACACTTATACAGCATCTTTCTTCAAAAGCAGTCTAAATATGTGTTTTTAATTATTTACTCAGAAACATTATCCAGAATTTAAATGAAATTTTTATGTTTTCTGAACTTCAGACCAGTAAAACTGTCCCACAGTTCACAGCTGGGAATGGCTTGAAGGATTTATCAGCTCTCAAGCTAATCTTCATAACTCGATGTTACACCCAAAAAGTTCTTTTTGAGAAAAAAACCACACAAACAAACGAAACAAAAACCACAAACTGAAACCGTCCCTGGAAAATGACAGAAAAAGAGTTAAGGACCAGTGAGTGAACAAACTGCTTTTTCCCTGAGGAAATCTAAAGCTCAAGGTCAGCTCTGTCTGAAATCACCAGACCTGTCACATGGCTTTCATAGCTGCCACTGTGGCTCCTATCAAACCCACACTGAAAGCAATGAAAACATTTTTGCTGGAAACAGATCGAACTCTGATAAGAAGCTCCTTAATCACCTTTGGCTGATAACGCTGCACAAAGTGAGAGGTAAAGTTTTGAAAAAGAGAAGAATGAATCAAGAGACCTTGAGGTTAAATGTATTTGAACTTTTTCTTTAATTCCTTAATTTCTCTGTGTGTTGGAGCAGAAATATGACTCTGTAAGTATATGGATACATATATATTTTATATACATAAGACATACATGTACATGCATTTTATACACATATCTGTTCATACACATACAAGAATGCAGATTGTGCTTCCAGGATAACTCAACTAATTCCATTTTATTCCAGCTTCTGTCCTCCAGTGACAAAAGTCTGGTGGTCCCAATCTCAGTCCCTTGGGTGTAGGAATCCATCACAAACCCATCACCCTTAATTTAATGCAATTGACAGTCTCTGCTCAAGAGAGGCAGAAGAAGGAGTTACCATGGAGACTGAACTACTGCTCTTCTCCAGAGGATGCTTTTATCAAGCATGGCCTGAACAGTAGAGGCTGTGCAATACTTGTAACCTTAATCATATAGTGATGTGGATCTTGCTTTTTGGGATGCCTTTTTAGTAAACTCTAACAAATATCAAAAGGTTGGGGGGTGGGGGAAGAAGGAAGAGAGAGCTTAAGAAAACAAACAAACCAACCTCCTAAAACACAACAGAAAACAATATGAAACTGCATATTGTGCCAGATTGAGAGAGAAAATTAGTTTCATATTGATTTGATTTATCAGATTTGTCACCTCTGCCTGGTGCTTTCCTAAAAGGGTGAATGCTGTGCTTGACCTATTTGCTGGAATTAACCAGGACTGCAGGAGACCATATGGATTGCCAGATGGTCTGCTGTAATTTAATGCCATTTATTCTAAGTATGAAGTAAGTGATAAATATAATTAACATTCTTTTAGCTCCTCACTGGAGCTTTTTTCTGAGGCATTGAAAGGTAAGTTAATACCTTGTTGCAGAAACACAGATGCCAGCTAATTACTGCAAGAGGCTGCAGCCTCCAAAGCAAAAAGTGTCTGTACAGAGTCTAACTTATTCACTGACCCCACTGTGGTGATTAATAGGTTGAATGCTAAGCTATAATGAAGATGACAGATCTTAGATATTTTCAGGTTACTTTCATTAGTAGCATGATGACCAGTGTTCATTAGTAGCATGATGACCAGTGTTCATCGCAGGTGCACGTATCACACTCCATAGTAAACAATGCACCTTGTACTTGTGGCCTGAACGTGTATTTCACATTACAGCACATCAAATATGAAGAATCAAACCACCTTCAGACAGTAAAAACAATGAAGTGATTTCCTTCAGAAATGTTTTTCCGGATTGCTATTTCATATTCTGCCAGTGATTGTCTAAATGGCCTAGTTTTTAGGAAGTGGTCCCAGAGAAGCTTTGGCTTCAAAGAGTGTTTATATCAGGCAGGACCATCGTCATTCTCAGCATTTTAAAACCAAGCGTCTGTAACAAGATATCCAAACAACTCTGCTTACTGTTCCTGTGCTGATAATCTTTGTAGTAAACGGGGTAGGTGTTAGCAGAATGAATAGCAAACAATTTTGTAGTTTTTAATGTTGAAATACAAGTGGAAGTAGCAACTGGAAATCAGAACAGTCAAAGAAGTACTAGAGAAAAGGCAGAAATACTGAATCTTTTGTATTTAATAGGCAAAGCTGTGCACATTGAACCTTACAGATAAAAATGACCGCAGGGAAATGTCCTGAGATTTGTATGTGCACTGTCAATGAAACATGAGTGAACTTTGACCTGACAGAAATGGCATAAATGAAATGTTATGAAGAGAACACAACATAGCAGCACCTGCACTATAGAGCAAGCCTGCTTTACATTGTTAAAGGGGCTCAGGGTGACCAAGTCACAGCATACAGAAAGCAGAAAAAATATCCATCTTTCAACACCTGTGTTCTTCTCATGCAGATGGGTTCAGAACTTTGTTCAGAGGCTTCCACAGTTACTCAGGTACACTCCACAGTGCCAGTGCTGATGCATGCACCCTTAAGAAAGTGCTGCATTAGGGGGGGACTTGAATATGATGAGATATACCCTCTTTCACTCCACTCTTGATTGCTTCAAGTTATTTTTGGTGAATTCACTTGACTATTGTCACTGGTCCTATAAAATCCTTTATATCAGTAACTTACAATTTTCTATTAGTATATTAATAAAAAAGTATTAAAATATCTGAATAGATATTAGATAGATATAGATAGATATATTTTTTGATATTGATACCACCTGTTAAGATATCTTCATAAGGTCTCTGTGATTGACAGAATTTGAAAAAAAGATCAATTTTTCCATCCCATCAACTGAGGTGCAAAAGCTAATGCTATGATGGCTCCAGCTTAATTATTGTAGTCAGACAGGGAAAAAGGTTTGGAGAGAACAATCCAGATAGCCTGATCCTCTTTGTAGGCATGCTCCTTACTTCCTTGACTGCTAAGTCAGGTAGGGCCATTCATGTGTCAGAGCTTAGGGAGAATGAAATAAGAGATAAAAAAAAACTACCACTTCACTCACCCTTCAACAGATCATTTGCTGGACCTGACAACGCTTTACTTGACTGTTACACAGATACCACTTCTGAAAAATACTGGAGCGACACTCTTCAGTAATTAAAGTTTCAGTATCAGTATGCTATCAGCACACTGTTTTCAGGCTCTATGTCTATACATTCACACATACACATCTACATAAACACAGGTTTGTAAATGTATGCATTTAATTGCTCCATCAGTGCAAATAGTCAGATGCTCCAGGTGGTTATCTCTTAACATGAAAAGAAAGAGAAATGCCAGATCTGTTGCCTGAATTAACATAATTCACACCTTTGAACTGTCTAAGTGTTTTGTCTAAGCAGCAGCTAGCTCTCACCAATACTTAAAGGAGAATAAAATCCTGATAAAATGAAGAAACCATGCAGAATTTAACAAGTTAGTCTTTGGGGTTGATAGACACAAAGCCTGTCAAAGCAGATTTGACACTTAGTTATTAAACATAGCTTTATGCTTTAAAATCCTTTAACATCTGCCTTGTTCTTTACTTGCTTGCTTACAAGAAAAAAGGTATCAGAGAATTTATGCTCACTGTTCAGTCCCAAGAATAAGAGTGTCTGCGTCTTAGCTGTCATACAGAGGGCATGTTTGAAACATCACTCTTAGGACAAATAAGGACCAGATGTAAACCCCCTGTCTACAGAGGAATACCTGTGTCTCATGAATGAACCCTCATTGTTGTAATAATTTTCTGTAATTAAGCTTCATCATTGGATGTACTGAGAAATCTCACCAAGGCAGTGGAAATTGACCAAATTTACCCCTAGACCCAGAAGAAATTATTTGAGCATTGATTTGTTGCCAAATTATACTCCTGAAAATTGTGAATTTAGGGAAAAATTGCAAAATCTTTTTTTATCCAAATTACCTAAATCTTAGGTACAGGAACAAAGAAAAGCCCCAATGGGGAAATAATGCTTTAAGACCATATGAAAAAACCAACCAAGCAAAGTAATTTACTAATTTCATGAATGTCTTACCTCCTGCATACATGACAGCCAACATTATCGATGATATCCAAGCTATCTCACTATATGATGTGTGGAAGATCTCTTGTATTTCTTTGAAGAACACTGTGATGGCTTTGGGGAAGGCATAGGAAAATCCAATGGAGATAAAAGCCCCAAAGACCACAACCCATCCCCAGCCTCCATCAGGAGGTGGGTAATCTGGTGCTCCTGTTGCAGGTGGCATTTTTGGTCTCTGACTCTTCTCCAACTAGACTGAAAAACAAGAAAAGAAACAGACTGTCAATTTTTTTTTCCTTTTTTCCCATATCAAACAACATTATTTAATAGTCATCTATCATCTAGTCATCAGGGAACATAAAAAACCCTTGGAGTAAAGATCAATTTCCAGCTTTCATGAGACCACAGCACAAGAGTACCTGATTTTAGAAGAAAAAGCTGTTCTGCAAAAATACTTGTGGCAACAATATTTCCAATAGCCTAGTCAATATGTGGCAACTGTTAAAATTTACTCATCTCAGTCAGTGAAGTTGTATTTCGAATTGGTCACTTATTGCAAAGTGACTAGTTTGCATGGGTTAATTTATGTAGCTCTACAATCTACAGTGTGGAGAAGAAACAATGGAAAGAAGTTACACGTAAATTACAATTAAATGCTATAAATAAGTGTTAGTGAGATTTATTGGTACCACAGCAAAATCATCATCAACACCACAGAGGAACAAATTGCGAACATCTGAAAAGCAGAGATCTAAGGAGATATTTAAAATTCCCTGTGTATCCATAAAATAAATATGTATTATTAAAATTCCATATTTTACTCTTAAGATCTTGATATTTTGATGTTGATATTACTTGCAGGAACAAGCTGGAGCTTGATGGTACCAATTTTGCTGTTTCCACATATTAGAAGACATCAGGAAGCTTTCCACAGCTCTTCTATAATTTAGAATGGATCTTAAGAGCTGCCACCACAATGATACTTTACAGAGATTGTAAGAGGTGTAGCCAACACATTCAGGCAGCTCAAATCCACACAAAACTTCTAAAGCCTGAAATAAATTTCATATTGCTAATGTCATCCTGATAAAACCTTACTTTTTTTACATTCTGCATTAACTTTTTTAGAAAATATGTAGTGGTGAAAATCCATTTTTTATTTCTGAGATGTTTTCCACTAACAAATCCCATTATTATTAAACACTGGAGTCCACTGTGTTTTTTTCTGTGTAATCCAGCCTACACATACAGTATGAACTGCAAATTCTTTCCTCCCCACTTCTTTCCTGGGCATTTAGGCAACTTATTACTCTTGTTTGGTCTCCTGCCATACTAGTATTCAAAACTGCAGATCATTACAGTGAGTAGGTTGCTGTTATGCTTATGATTACCATCAAGCCTCTACATTATTTCTTCTGTGCCACTTACAGCATATTCCAATTTCTCACAGTAAACTGCATTAGCACAGGGAGTGAGATGATTACCTTAACAAAAAAAAAAACAACAACAACAACAAAAAAAACAACCACACACAAAAACCAAACAAAAAAAAAAACCAACTGTGTCAGCGTATACTTATCTATTGGGACAGTGCCTGGAGTACTTTTAGAGTAAATGCCATGTAGCACTGCATGCAATATATGCCACAAAACAAGCAAAATATTGTTTTTGAGATTACTTATTAGTAGGCTAACCCTGTGATAGAAACCCAGTGTACTTTTGATTCTCCAGCTCACTGAAGCTGACTGTAGACATCAGCTACAATCTCATGCAGCTGGCACACCTCTGGGGAAAGCTGAATCAGTGACTAAAACATCAGGCTTTTAGGCAAAATTTTAAAAGTCCAGGTAGTTTGGCTTCTGCACCATATAACTGAGATTTCCTGCTGGCAGCAATAGGTATCTATTGCTCTGTACACAGAGCATATAAATCTCTTTATATGCATATCCAGAAAGAACGTCTGGTATGTACTTTTGTTTCTGCTTATCCCAGTATCAGTTTAATGTTAGTCCACTGAGAAAATTCAGAGAGAAAAACCTGGACCTGTCACTAGAACAAGTTGGACAAACAGAAACAATTCTGATTGCCGAGACTTAACTTTGTGAACACTGTTAAACACTACTTTATTTCTGCTAATAAAGATCCATTACAAGGAAGAGTATCTCAGAAAGCCCGCTGTAACTTAGAGCACAAATAAAAATGATCAACTGCATGCTCAAGAGCACAAACCCTCAAATTTGCCATAAAAAGCAGGATGCTATTTCTGTGAGTTAAGTGGAAGTAAAGAATGAGAGTTTGCCATCTATCCCAGAAAAGCTATTCTGCTCATCTGAAAAAACCTTTGGTTGTTTAATGAAAAAAGGTTAACTATTGTTTTCTTACACTTCAAAGGCTTGAGCATATTTGTTTTCATATTTAATATTCACATGACAACACTTCTATCGCTATTATAAATTTTTGTGACGGCAAACAACATCAACACATTGCTCTTCATAAAAATGGAAGGGGCTTATCAATTTACTGAGGAAGCACTCTTTTTCCTAAAAATAATACAAAAGCACTTTGAAAAATCACAGCCACCACATTAGTTAAAAGAATGCTGAAGGTTTCTGAATGTCATTAATATTTTGGAGAGATCCCACTACATCCACCCCTTTAGGGTAGAAGAACAGGCTCTGACAGTTCAGTGCTTTCCTCCCTTTAAAAGTTTCACAGTAAATTACAGGAGCGTTAAGGAGACAAGCAAAGGGGCAATGCCTTAGCCTAGAGGCACATTGATGCAAAGGCCACTGCACCATATAACTGTAGTCCTGTCTGCCAACCTACAGTGGGCATAAGGCTGTCACAAAGAAGAGCCTGGATCATAGTATCTCACACCTCCTGTTTATTCCACAAAGTAGATCTAAGAATAGTTTCCCTGATACTCTTTTATGACCATCATGGCCAATATTAGCTCCAGTCAATAAAAGGTGAAGAGGAAAAAAAAATACATGTTTGTACCAAGGTGAAAATAAATGTTCATTTTCTCACAAACATTAAATCAAACATATCATACATGCTCAGGACATAAAGTGGTATTCTCCTGTAAAATCTGCATTTAATGTCCTGCTGCAATCCCTGAAACTGAATCCCTCCTAAAGAAGTCTAATTCATTAATATACCCAGCTCTAACCTATGCCTAACTAGTAATATTTGAGTAATATAGGTAGCATTATGACAGCTGCAAAATCCATCAGCAACTAAAAAACCCCAGGATTCTACATTAGTAGACACAATTGTTGATAAAGGAAGAAGCAAAAGATGGAGGAATGAAGCAGTGATAATCAAAATGCCTTTTCAGAAACTCTTATAGGTTATTATGGGCTGAAGAATAAAAAGAAATATGGCAGAAATCATAAAAAGAAGCATGCGAGATGATGTTCACGTGGAGGACATAGGACCAGACCAAAATAAGAAAAAAAGAAACAGCACTTGAGCAAATAAAGATCACCACCAGTGTTCTTAGTCAGTCATATGAATTCTGTCATGTGCTTAAAGCTAGGCAGGGAGCATTGCTCGTACCTATGCCTTTATAGGCAAGCAGTGGGCGAGGAACACTCCCTGCCCTTCCCAGGGAAGCAGCAGGGGAATAGCGACTGGAGTGGGTCCTGAGTGATGCCATCAATCTCACTTCTCGCTGTCAAATACACAGAGATTCCTCAGCCTTTACATACTCTGAGTCAGATGTGCACAAGGATTTTCTCCTAAGCTCTTTCTAGTTCCCCTGTATAAATCCCATTTATGTAAGCAGAACAAGAATGCAGTTTACTGTGATAGGAGCTGCATGCTTCTGCTAACAAATAACAGGAGAGAAACAAGAGGACACTTTTATAACACCTGATAAGCAACATTTTTATTGCTATTTTCATCACCTTTGAACTTAATTAAGCATATGAGAACTAGTGAATAAAAGAGATAAAGAAAAAAATGGGAGGAGGAAGGGAAAAGGATAGATGTGAAAGGAAGGAGAAAAGGGAGAAAGAAAAAAGGAAAAAAGTAGCAAGCAAGCAAGAAGGTCAAACTAAGAGCAAGTGCTACAAACAAATAATGTATCTTGATATACCATGCATTGTAGACTTCAGTCAGTTATTATCAACCTGTTCAAAATGCTCATGCGCCTACCAATGCTTCATTAATATTCTGCAAATGCCAGCTGCCAGAATCAGCTATCAATACAACAGCTTGTCAAAGACCCTTCTGAGAAGGGTTTATATTGCTCTCCTGTTTACTAAGACTCTGATTTTACTTGGAGTTTTAGGTTTTTTTTCTCTGAAAAGTTAGAGTAATTGTTTGTTTGCTTGCTAGCATTTTGTCTGCCTTGTCCTCAGTATGCCCCATCATCACTTGACTCAGCAGCCACATGTCCCAGAATATAAGAACTGGCATGTAAAAAATCTGTCCCCAGCTGCTGTTAGGATAGTAGAAATACTTCACATTTGTGTACTGCCCTCCAGTTCCAGACAGTAAGCCAAGAACTGCAAAAAGCTTTGAAAACTTGAGCAAAATCAATCTTATAACATCCCTGTGAGGTGCCTGAGAAATATAATCCACTTTTGGACATGGGAAACAAATGTGTTAACAGACTGAGTGACCTAAGTATCATGTCTTAAGATCAGTGTCAGAGCTGGCATGTAGACTAATGTCCAAATAAAACATGAGTTATGACTGAGATTTTTAAATACATGTTTATTTTAGAATTTCATTAAGTAGCCAATGCAGATTATTTGTACTGCTTAATACTAGAGCTAGGAGCTCAGGTGGGGTACAATGTTTGTTTTATAGGTTTGAATAGCCTGCTGCTCCAACTTACCCTTAACACATTAATTACACTGCTGTATTTGAAATAAATTACTTTGTAGAAGCATTAGAATATAATGACTAAAATAAGAATTATACTTTTGTCAAAGATCCTTGGTAAAATTCTGTAAGTTTTTCCATTTCAGTTAACCTCTCTTTAATGAGTTCTAAGCAGGATGGCAGAATAGCAGGTACCATCTCATCAAATGGTATTGCCTCACCAACTTCTATAAGTTATTGTCATAATCTTAGGAACAATTTTGAGCCTTTGAGGCAGACATATACAAATCATTTTTTCAACTGTCTAGGAGGTTGGCAGAGGCAGGCTCCATGAGGGAAGCAGAAAAGAGGGAAAAGTCTCAAGCTGTAAGATAAAATGAGAAATCCCTGTAACTTTCTTTCTTCTTAGGGTCTAGCATTTCAATGGACTGATTATTAGGAACAGCATCAACTGGGCAGATAACTGGATGCTACAGTAAAAATTGTTTGCTGAGCTACACTAGGATAATCACAGATCTGAGCTGTGGGAATATTCACAGAACCACAGAACAGGCTGAGTTGGAAAGGACCCACAAGAATCAAGTCCAACTCTTACCTCTGCACAGGACACCCCAAGACTCACACCACACACCTGAGATTTTTGGGCAAATACTACTTGAACTCTGTCAGGCTGGTGCTGTGACCACTGCCCTGGGGAGCCTCTTCCAATGCCCAGCCACAATCTAGGTGAAGAACCATTTTCTAATATTCAACCTAAACTTCCCCTGACACAACTTCAGGCCCTTCCCTCTGTCTGTCACTGGTCACCACAGTGGAGAGATCAGTGTCTGCCCCTCCTCTTCCTCATGAGGGAGTTGTAGAGCACAAAGGTGTCCCCTCAGTCTCCTTTCCTCCAGGCTGAACAGACCAGGTGAACTTGACCACTCCTCATACATCATTCCCTCAAAGCCCTTCATCATCTTTGTTACCCTCCTCTGGACACTCTCTAATAGTTTAATGTCTTTTTCATACTGTGGTGACCAAAACTGCACACAATAATCAAGCAGAAGCTGCATCAGTGCAAAGTGTATTTGATGGTCTAATTCAGTTTGACCAAGAATTAAAGGCACATAATGGAATTCCTTTCTTCCTCTTAGAAGACTCAAAATGGGATTACTGACACAGAAGTGAGTCCTGAAAGATACTGCCCTATAAAAAGCAAAAACATAAATTATGCTGTTAGTGTAATTAAAATTCCATTTGCAATACAGCCAAAAGTTATTACTAGGTCAGTAACTAAAGGGAGGTTTTTACAGTACTGGAATCTCCATTTGAGAAAATTATATTGTAAATATACTGGAGTTGTTACATCATTGAAATCAGATTTGGAGCATTGCTCAGTCAGTAATGAGAGTACTAACATAATCTGTCAAAACTAATATTAATTCTGTATTTATAATTAATTTGATTTTTGTTGCTGAGTTTGGTTTTTTAGTTGTTTTTTTTTTATTTTAAACTTCATATGTTGTACACATTCTCCCACATTCTCCTGGGAATCCATTATCTGCATTCACAGTCACAGTCATGAGTTGGACTTCCATTCATCATCTCTTCTGTTACTACATTTTTCCACTGTTTTTAAGGGAAACCTATATGACTGGCTTACTCTGGATGATTTAACACCTACATGATGAGAGTTAAGCAAAATTAATTCCAACCAAAGTGATTGCAATTCTGTTTTAATTACTTCAAAAAGACAGTCAATAGAATATCTAACCTAAAGAGGTTGTCACTCCGCCCAAATTGAAGTGCACTGAAATAAACTGTTGATGGCAAAATTGAAAATGCCAGTGATCCAGTCTGAAGAATTAATCAAATTTAACAATAAGCTGATTGAAGTTGATTGAAGTTGAAAAATTCTGCAGACCTGAAAAAAAACAAACCACCAAACTAATCAACTTTTCAAAAAAACCCAAATCAAAACTTTCTTCTGACATTAAAGAACTAGTTTTAATAAGCTCAGCTAAACCCTTTATATGTCAAAGCCCTAGCTCCCTACACTCTACACTGCAAGAGTATTGATAAACTCATTAATTAATTTCTAACCACTCTTAAATTCTAGCACTACTCCCTCATATTTAAGTATGGTGGTTACCAGCTTGACAACTTATAGGTGCTTGATATTTTAACTCTCTTTAGATCAATATTGAACAATCTTTGGTAACATTAGCCTTTCAACTACATCAGCACACTCATCTTCTCTAAAACTCACATTGAATAAATGTTTTAAGAAGAAGACTTCCCAAAATAACAGAAGTCAGGTAAATTTGGAGTTGTGTGTTTGATATGTACTTGAAGAATTCTGATGTTTGGAAGTGGTGAGTTATAGATTCATGAAAATGTAATATTTTATAAATGGAAGAACTACTATTTAAAGTCAGTGTTAATGGAGTTATCTGCATAGCTGTTGAAAATTGTTTGAAAAATAAATAGCATAATCTTTCTAAAGCAGCAGATTTTCCATTATCAATAATAACAGATATTAATTTTAATACCATTCTTTCAATACTAATCTGTAGGAAAAAATATCAATTATGGGAAAATCTAGCCTATTCTTAGGCTACCCACTACTTAATATTTTTTAAATCTGAATTTGTATATTTTTACATGAACATGCTATTTGGAAGTGGCAATATTTAATTCATTTATTGCTGGAGATGATATTCACATTCACGTATGAGCTTAATATTTGACATTAGGAAGATGCAATAGCTTCCAATTGAAATTCTGCTGATATTATTTCTGTAAACTTTATGAAAGTTACCCTGCGCTCGTGCAATCAGAACCCAACCCTTGGCTGTCTTTTCTGCTCCAGTATTATGGTCCAATGTACTTTTTGTATATGTCCTACCACTTGTTTAAATCCCAGCCCGAAAGAATAATCTCTCACATAGTGAGAAAATATTTTTCTTCTATCCTCGCACAACACATGACCCCCATCGATGGAAATAGTTACTAAGGTTTAAGTCTTAGTGACAACTACTTAGATTATATAATAGGAAGTAAACTGATCTGGATTCTGTTCCTAAGAGCATATGACAGGGAATATATAGAAGGCCAAGGCTGGAAAACAACTCCAGACTGCAGAAGTTTATACAGGGTTCATATTTCATTTATTCCTGCCAATGTGGAAACTGTTACCAGTTTAAGATATTTTTCTCTATTACTAATAAAATGGACAAACTTAGGAATGCTTCTGATGACAAAGTCTTTTGGAAGTGTGAACTGGAAAAGCTAATGAATTATAAATCACTTTTTAGCAAAGCTACAGTTATCTTACATGCTTTATAGAAATATAAGTAAATAAGGCAAGAAGTAAAAGGGCAGAAATATCAAAACTTACAATGTGGAAAAGACCTTTTAAAACAAATTACTTGGGGACCACTGCATGTTGGAAAAACCAGCAAAACTTCTGCAATTTGGGGTGTCCACTATGAAAACCTCCCCAGATTTTAAGTAATAAGTAAGAAATTTCAAACATTGTGTGAAAGTAGAAGTAGTAAGCCACCTATTTGTCTGAAATAAAATTAGAAACAGAGATAATTGAAACTGCAAAATCCAATTCATTCAACTGTGTCTTTAAAAGCTTGATGAGCATGAGCTCTTTCTGCCAGCAAGAGTTAAAATGTGAGCCACTGAATCCAAACACACTATGGCCAAAAGTAAATTAATCCAAAAGTCATTCTGGAATTACTAAAACATATTAGGTTACATATTAGGTTTGAAAAAAGAAAGAGAAAAAGAGGGAAAGAAGAAACGAGAGGGGGAGAGAAAAGAAGAATGGAAGGGACAGAGAGAGAGAAAAAGAAAGAAAGAAAGAAAGAAAGAAAGAAAGAAAGAAAGAAAGAAAGAAAGAAAGAAAGAAAGAAAGAAAGAAAGAAAGAAAGAAAGAAAGAAAGAAAGAAAGAAAGAAAGAAAGAAAGAAAGAAAGAAAGAAAGAAAGAAAGAAAGAAAGAAAGAAAGAAAGAAAGATTTTTCCCACTTATATAATTTAGAAGAGATTGAATTTTTTTATTTATTTATTAAAAAAAAAAACAACCGTTTTAGAACTAAATCAATGTGACTTTGCAAAACAAAGTGGAAGAATTACAGAATGTCAACATTATTCTCACAGACACAGCTAACCAAAAGTTTTTTTAAATCAGAGGCACTAATTTTCATCAATTTTCATCGCATGACCAGTGATAGCCATGGCTCTGAAAAAGCAAAACGTGACAGCAAGTTATGCTCCCTTCTCCAACAGCTTCCAGTTCCTGGCACATAATCACACAGTATCATGTTAGGTACTAACATGGTGCTTATGCTTGGGACCAACCAGGGGCCATCCCTGAAGATGCACTGGACATTTCTTAAGTGCAGAAATCAGATGCTAATAGCACCTTGAGGACTGTGCAGGGGAATTTAACTTCTCTAACCACCTATCATTAAAGTCAAGAGCTATGTCCAGCCCACTCAACTTTCTATCTTTCTTATGCTGATATTTATGCTGGTAAGAGATCATAAAAGAAGGTCTATTTAATAACCCACAAATTTGAGGAAACAGCTAAACAAATGGGGATGCATACATTTACATGGGACAGTGTAGTACTACACAGACACACTTGCTATTTCTTGATGACTAAACATGGCTAGTAGGAACAGAAGAGCTCTGTTAGCTCAGTATCCCATTGAGGGAACTTAGCTCTGTTTGAGTTTCATGGCATGGTGCTACATAAAATAAGTACACGTATGATGTTTATTTGTCCAGTCTGGAACATAATGATAAAAAACCTCATTTGAAGTATGCACCAAAACTAACATAATTTAGGTAGTGGCAATGCTCTAACATAAACAAATACAGGGAAGGAAGAATTTGTGATTGTATTTGATTTCCATGGGAAGGAAGAGGATGTTTAATCACAAACTTACTATGTACTTTGTCCAAGTGTTAATGAGATGACCTGCTGATATATATACAAAACAACTTTAAAGACCAAGAAGGTTTAATCAAATTCTGACACGTATTCCTCCACCCATTGTAAGAAATTGAGCATGGGGAGATCAAAAAACCTCTCTTGATTATTACAGAGGACACTTTTTCCTAACACAGAAAGTACACAACATCCAAAGAGTACAACATATTGCTGTTGCTGTACCTCTTAGAGAACAGTTCTACAATGCAACAGCAAAAACATTCTTCAACCAATTTCCAGCAAGCTTTAGAACTTACCAAGGGTTTTATGTAAATCATATTGTTTATACATGTATCATTTGTAACTTTTTTACTCTGCCACTTACTAACTCCTCATAGAATACCCAGAATATATGCATGAAGCCTGCAGTTCTGCTCTGGCACAGTGGCACTGAAAAGTTGTTTGGTGTTTGTCAATACACTCAAGGAGATGACCAACCACTGAAGGATTTGTGAGAAGTTCTAGATCTTTCTGAAAAACCTCCCTTCTCATGCTGACATCAAGAATTTCTGAAGAATCTAGAAATCAATTTTTTCCTCAATTTTTTGGGTCATGTTTTCCATCTTTGAATCTCCTATTATAGATTTTCCTTTTAATCCCAGCACTATGGATTTAAGTTAATACCATCTATTTTTCATTTCATTTACGATGAGAAACAAAAGACTTCTGGAACATAAGCTTTTTACCAGAACTTACCAGCTATCTCAGCTGGCTATGAAAATGCTCCTTTCAAAAGTTAAGGAAAGAGGAACTCTTTTTCTTACTATGGACAATCTATATATCACTGTCTGGGTTACAGACCCAAAAGGTAGACCAGACAGCTGAAGCCCTGAAGTGCAACAGCCCGTTAGTTATGGGATATGAACTTGCTCATGCATTAGCTGTGTTTTAGCTGGCAAACATCTCATTTTGCTTGACAGAGAATATGGGGTAGCAATGCTTCATTGCTCGAAAGCAACTTGATAAATTCACTACAAGATTAATTTTTGTTGAGTTACGCTGGACTCTTAAATGCTGAAACTTTTCCCACATACCAAAGTGCTTTGCTCTACATAATCCCTCTTCGCCAAGGCTATACCTATGTAAACAGACTCACAAGCATCAGCTCTTAAATTTCTGTATCAACACAAGAAAAGCTTTACACTTCAGATTATTTTTCTACAAACTGAGATAACATAACACTCCTTATTCTCATTATTGAGAATATAGAACAATAGAATTCAGATACTCAAAATTTGACTATAATAGCTACATAGAAACAGTAGTAGAGTTTACAAAAATATATAGCAAATGAGACAAGAAATATGAAGATCTCTGTGGTACTTACATCTTTGCATTTAGCAAAAGGGCACAAGAAAAATATTCACAGAAGGGACTAGTTAAGTCACATTTACCACAAAGTTTAATAAATCAAGAATAAACCATATCCAGTGTAGGGCAACGAGCATATCAATCTAAGAAATGAGTCTGTTTTCCCTTTCAGGACAGAAGTTTAATCAGTTCAGAGGCAAAACATTGAGCTGTGTTTTTCCTTGTAAAAAGCACATATACATACACATTTGTTTGAACTCAGCTGAAGGCCCATGTACTCCTAACAGTTTAGACAAACTTCCTCAATGCAAAATTGTTTGTAACACATAGAAATGTGTGCAGCACACTCCACACACCTATTCATATTGTCTTGATAACAAAACAAAGAAGTTGGAGTGGAGTTGTGTAAATCTCAAGGTTTTTCCTTAAAAAGCAATACAATGCTGGAATTCAGAGCCTGAGCATTATAGTCCTCTGAAGACCATTTCCAGTCTTCAAGACAGTGATATTTTTCTTAGTGTACAAAACAACTCTGGAATGTGTGCATTTTTCTAAAGCCTTTAAAGACACCTCTTTTAATTATTTTCATTGAAGTCTTAAACTATTATCTCCCCACGCATAGGTATGCATAGACTATGCAAACACTTCTTATACATAACCTTTCACATACAGCCCAACTGACTTCAAAGAGGAGTAAATGGATTTGAACTCCATTCAAGTTTTATTTAGCTAGATCCTTTCCCAGTCAATAGCTGCAGATGAAACAGCCACTACATCCTGGGATGACTAGGTTTAATTATGATTTTTTTTCTCTGCAGATTCTTCTCCAAACACACTTTCCAATACTTCTCTTACTTCTCAAAATATTACCAGATAATAGTGAGGTGTTTCTGAGGGGAAGTTGTTATTGTAATCTGATTCAGGCATAAAATTTATTTTCTATACAATCCCAGCATTATTACTTCATTTTCATTATATTTTGCAATTTGAATATTAAACATGGAATTTGGGTTTGTCCTTTTTCTTTTCTTCCCTTGAAGCTAAACATTGTGAAATTCATCAGTCAATAAAACGTGTATATGAAAAAAAGAAACACTGTTTCAACAGAGTTGAAACAAACTCTGCCCTAATGAGCTCCAAATAAATCTGTATGGCTTTTATGTATAGAAAAAGCATGGGTTGTTTCTTTCCTTTTTCCCTAGTATAACTTATTGATTCTAAAACCATGTCTGTAAAACGTCACATGCATTTATTGCACCCTTACATGATGAAAGAAGCATATGATTGAAAAACGTATTAAGTTTGTGCCTGTGTATATCAGGAAATGGTAGAAAGTATACAGAGTATAGTGCCTGTGGAATGACATTTCAATGCACAAAGTTTTTTTATTTGGCCTTTGTAGGGAAAAGTGTGACTGGCCCCTGCATAATAAAGATGACTGTTAAAAGATGCAGCACTGATAAATCTTGAAGTTTTAGGAAGATAAAAAACACAGTAATAGAATGTACCTGTTCAGATTTCCAGAGCAAGTATCAGAGAGCAAAAAGATGAAGTAAAGAGTGCTGCTTTCATCTTCAAAATGTGAGTAAAGCTATAGCTCCTCTGCAAAACAAAACAGGATTTTGAGGTGGGAGCACATGAGATGTTATCTAGCTCTGGCTATTTGAGTCTTTCAGTTGGCTCTAGCTTCTATCTGTTCTGCATCAGACCCAAACCTGCAGTGTAGGGTTAGTCTTGAATACATTTCCAGTGCATATACATAACAAAAGAGCTATTATTACTATCCATGACAGCTGAGAATATTTTAAATGGTACATTAACACAAAGTACTATTTAATTTCCACTGATCAAAAAAAAGCATAACCTTTTCCTAGCACCATCCCTAAATAAGACTATCTTTTTCATATGCCAGTTCACAGATCTTTTTACAACCATTAAAAGGAAAAAAAAGTAGAAATGCAAAGCTGATATACAAATTCTGAATGAAAGTTAATAAAATGTTTTCTAATACAGGCTTCTTTATTCATATTTCTAGAAAAGACAGGGTGGGCATTCCAGACCTTACACATCAGTACAATAACAGAGCAGAAATGCAATAACAATTAATGCAAAAATCTGATTTTGAATGATGGCAAAGTTTTAAGTACTTTGATATTTTTCACACCCCACATTTGAACATGCAGGTAAGTGGTGGTTTCTAACAAGTGGATGATGTTTAGGTATCTACCTCCTGCAAAATAAAGCATGAGTGCTCACTGAAGTTTAAAAACAAAAGGCTCCCTTGAATTTCATTTGGATTTGATAATAACTCTCATGTAGAAGGCTGTCCCACAAAAACAAAGATAAAACCTTTTTAAAACAGAACAGGTACTCTAACAATTGAATTGTTCTTAGATATAAAATTAATAGATTGAAACTTTGCACTTAGAATATTTATGCTGTCATACTGAATTTGTACTATTAGAAAAGGCAAACACAGAGCTACAATATAGTTCTTAATAAGAATACTTGACCAAAACTGTGACCAGAACACCGTAAGAAAACATAAATACAAAACCAAACAAACGAGAACTCTTGTCATATAAAGTTGCATGCCTTCTGTGATCCAGGAAAAAATACATAAAACAAAGCACCTCCTTTGAGGCACGTAGGACAAAAAACACATGTAAAGCTAAAGCAATACTTCAGCAGATTTAAGGTTAAGACTGAGTGATTACTCATTACTTAGTGCTAAGCAGATGTATTTCAGACCAGTGGCAGAATCAACTAATGTAAATTTTTCTTTTATGAATGCTCTGGTTCATCCTGATTTCTTAAAATATCAAGAAAAACAATTTTCAGGAACAATGGAATATACTACATCTCTCTGCATTTTTCATTGTTATGGGTTGCTTCTAAGCAAGTTTTGGAAAAGTGCATTTTCTGAGCCTTGAGTCACTCATGTTCACCCTCTGCAACACTTCTATATCATTCACTGAAATTCACTGTATTTTGGCTTCTGCATAAGGAATGTGTCTGAAGCTCATTGGAACATATGTTAATGCAGATACTGTGGAATTATTTAGTGTCTTGTTTATTTGGTGATTATAATAAAAACATATTTACAAGTCAACACAGTTTGAAAGAAAATCTTTACAAACACTATCTTCCTCTAAAAACCTCAGAGAGCAAAACAGGACAATATCCTATGTCAATAATAATTATATAATATCAAAAAATCACTCAAAATTGTGAAAATTACTTAGCCATAGTACTGATGTTGACATAAATGGAAAAAAAGGTTGTACTTAGGCCTCCCTCATAATCACTTAAGGAATAAATAACTTACCATTACATAGTTCACATTCCCAATATATGTAAAAGTCTTTATGATAACCTATGCACACCTACACCTCACTTCAATAATTTTTTTTGTCGGTTAACAGAGCAAAGTGATGGTTTATTAACTTCAGTATATCCTACATACCTGCTCTGATATGAAATAATGTCCTATCACCCTGCCATGTGCTGCCAAATAACTACAAAATCATTGGTAATTGCCAATAAAGCACTTGAAATAAAGTACTTATTTAAGCACAACAAAGATGGTTATAGGGCATATTTGCGTCATGGGACTGACATAAAATGGCTCCCTAACAATTCAAGATGGAGTCTTTATCCCTATCAATCACAAAGAAAAGATGCATTTTATTAACAAAGCATTATCCAAAATAGAATTTTTATCTCCATTCCAGGATATTACACTTCACAGAAGAATTTGCATACAGATAAATATAATAGAATTTAAAATAATAATTAGTCGTAGATTTTTGTTTTATCTGAATATCAATGCTGAGGAGCTGAAAGTGAAAAATATGCAGCCTTTCTGAATTACAATGTTCATTTTATAAATCGCCTAATGTATCCAGCACAGGAAACACAGAGCAGAGAGATGTACTAAGTCTTTGCAAGTCTACATCAGCTCTTCATTTTTGTAACATATTTCTACTCCAGTATGAGTTGATTGGTTTGTATCAAGTTGATTGACACATTTAATTCCTCTTTTTTTGAGAATTCTTGCTTTTTCATAGATTCCACTGTATTTATTCTTTTATCTTAATGATGACTTTTTCATTATGTGTACTTGTGATGTACCAATACTATTAAGTACACACCTGAAAACTTTTAATTATATGTCTGACATACAAGCACAATCTTCCAATCAAGGCAATGACTTGGGTTTCTGGTGACCTGGACCCATTCTCTCATTCTGCATCAAACTTGTCTTGTATTTTTAGACAAGACTTTCATCTCTCAATTCCACATAGAGCTTAATAGCATGCATATTTCTATTTGTATTTCAAACAAAACATTTAGGCTCAAGACCTTCACAAGCTGGTTGTTGATTACAGTTGTCTAATGTCTGTAGAGGAAAGACAGTCACTTCAGGAAAACCTAAAGTCTACATATCCACCTCCAAAGTGACAATTTCTCCTGCTTACAGTACATTTTGTTAGTACTTGTATTTTTAGCAGCCAAGGAACATGAGAGCATTTTCTTCAAAATAGAACAATTTTATCAAGATCAACTGATGTCTTCCTGAATGGTGTCAGAATTAAAACTTTCTCCTGAAAGAGAACAAATGTTGGCTAGAATCTTCTTGCACAGAAAGCAAACTTAAACATTAAGAAATGTCCCAATTATTGTCCACACACCTAAAAAAGGAACTATACACGTCACTTAACAAAACCAACAGTGTGGCACACTATTTAACATGTAAACTCTAAAATGTAGAACAGTCCAGACTTAAAAAATTACCTTATGTTTTTTACATAATATACCCAATGGGAGCAAAACATCCAGCATAATAAAAGCTAGGGCATTTCTGACCACGCTAAAAGCAGAACTTTAGCTCTATAAGCCAAATAGGAAAAGAAATTTAAGAGCCCTCACTATTGTACAGCAGTTCTTTGAGGTTCTGATTACTAGAGTTTATATGTATGCTTAATTTTATTATCATATACCAAGCTTACATATGAAACTTGTACTCCTTTCTCTATCAAACTTTATTGTAGTGAATTAAAGGATGATGAGATCTGGTCAAACACATCTCCAATGCAAATAACAAAGACCATTTTCTCCAACTATGAAAACTTCACAGTTTAAGTGCCCCTCTCTCTCTGTATATATTTAAGTGTATATATATATATATATATATATATATACATATATAAAATTGGTGCCGTCATGTTTGTTCTGGCCATTAATATATTGTCTATCAGCTTCTTCTTTCCTCATTCATTTTTCAGTGGGAACCTATGTATTCTACTCAATGAAAGGTCTCTAACACTGTATTATTTTTGCCCTTTGAAGCTGCCTTTTGCACAGATCACTGTCACAACTTACTTAACCTATCTGCATTTTTAAAGGGTTTATCACAGTGGCACTGCCACCAGAGTGGCACAGAGAGTGGTGTCAATGATTAAAAAACAGCAGGCAGGCTGTCTGCAGTTGGGCAGGGGAATCTATGTCCTCAGAATACTGTACGACCATGAAGTTTCTCTTGAACAAACAAGGGCAACATAAAAAAAAATAAGGTTCTGCATAAAACTTTCCAAAATGACAGTGGTAGTGGGGAATCCCAAATTTCACATTTTTTGTAATGCATTCATTTTCCCTTATTCATAAAAAAATCGGTTCTTTATTTATACAAATAACCTTACCTGAGTGGGGGAAAGGTTATTTCAAAAACATCTCTCTCACAAAATTAAATGAGATAAAATCAAAATTAAAATAAAATAAAATAAAATCTACAAAAAACATGCAAACTTCCTCACAACCCCCCCCTCCAAAAATCATAAAACTCCCATTTTTTTAATGCAACTTGTTTTAGTGATATGTGAAACCATTGCAGATTAAAGTTAATACTCCCTTTTTGAAAAAATATTCCCCTTTGTCTTCAGTACTATCTTGGCAATATCAATGCCAAGCATATTTTTAAATGCAAGTCAATGAAGCCTAGTAGCACGGTTAATTTGTTGACTGCATGCTAGCAACAGTCCCTCTGTAGTTCATCCCACATTATTTTTCCTAGGCAAAGAAATATATATTCCTGATTGTTCTGAATACAACAGATTCCATCTTCAGTGGGCCAAGTGGAAATCCAATATTCAAGTCATTCTACTGGAAAAATATGACATTTTGATTTTGAAAATCTGGAATAAAAATGTAGCAAGAATCCATTCTTTTTCTATATTGCAAATGAAAGAAGCAATCTGTAAAAAAAGTCCCGTATTCATCCTGAAATGTACTGATTTACTGGAAAAATTGAGATCAATGCTGGCTTTGGTGTTACACATCATTTAGCTGAAACTATACATGCAAAGTCCACATATTCAGAACTA
This sequence comes from Passer domesticus, assembly GCF_036417665.1. Lineage (NCBI taxonomy): Eukaryota > Metazoa > Chordata > Aves > Passeriformes > Passeridae > Passer > Passer domesticus. The sequence goes on along the minus strand of NC_087478.1, from coordinate 30,050,413 downwards.
ATCAATGCCTGTTTGCATCTTGTAGCATGATCAAGTCGTTCTTTAAAAGACACACACAGAGAAAGAGGAGCAGACTAGAACCTTTCTGTGCCAAAGTAGAATTCACTCATAAAGAAGAAAAAAAAATTGCCCTGAACAAAACAGGAAAGCATTCTGAGAGATTAGCATTGCATACAAAACATTTCTTGAAGACTTGATTTCTTCACCACATTGATCTTATTTAAACAGTCTCGTATTTCTCAAATATTTTAGTATTTGCACTCACAATGCCAGGATCTCTCAGGAGGCCTCAGCTGAGATTTGGCACCACATCATAACAAGGTCACCTTTTAGTCTCATGACCAGAGCTTTTGGTTTACCCTCATTGACCCTGCCTGCACTATATTCTGAGTTAAGTCATGCAAGGAGGTGGAAAGGATTATGCAAGAAAATGTGGGCAGGCTCAGTAACATGTATAACCTTATGCACTTCTTAGAAAAGAAGCACTCGACTCTCCCCTCTCTGCATGGTTTGCATATCTCTGTGGTGTTCAGTTGTCATTTTCTTTTTGCCCTTTTCTAGTCAGGCCAGACACAAATCCTGTGCTTTCACACAAAATTAAAGGCATCTTTCTTTTCTACTGTATGGCACAGTCACAGGCATTTTAGAGAACTATTTGTGGCTTGCTGACACCCTGAAGCACTTTTTCCAATAGCCATTCTCACCTCAGCTGACCAGCACAGAGCAACATGCCATTTCTGGAGAAGAACTACCATGCCAGAAAGCTTTCAACTGTGAAATCATTGAACAGATATAGGAAACAATATAGCCAACTGGGAAAAACTGCTGGGTTTTATTTGAAAAAAATTACACACACAGAATTTCAGGGATATTTAATAGTTGATACTTTCTTCATTAAGTAGTGTGAATAAACACTAGATGTAATTTTTATTCTCTGTAACAGTTTTCTTACTCTTTAATTTGTTTCCTGGCACCCAGCATATACCGAGTTCCTTCTTTAAAGTTATCAAATTCGATATTTCACGCTGGAAATACAGATGCATGAGCCTCTCCAAAACACTGCTGGCCAACAGAGTAGTATGAGCACAGCCACAGCTATAATGAAGAAAGCACAGCAGCAAAGTTGCTTTTTACCTTAAACAATCAGATCGGGAATCAAATTAAGGAGGAATATCAAAAGGAGCTAATAATAAGGGCCAGAGGAGAGAAATATCTACCATAAATCTTTTTTCTTTCCCTCAATTTCAGAAGTCTTAAATATAGGGCAGGGGGATAAAGAGGGTAGCAAACCAACCAAACAAAAATATGTAAAACTTTTCACAGATTCTTTTAATAGCAGTTTCCAACAATTAAACAGTATGAAACTTGGGCTGTGGATTTATTTTTTTGCCAACGTCTGAGACAAAAGTTATATGAAACATTAATGTTGGTACAAAAGTAGTCGAAAATAAAAATTGAATTAAATAGGTAAACAAACAAAATCAATATGATTTTAAAACCTGGTGAATAAATTCTCCAGTTTCATTCTCTATTTGATGCAAGTCTGTCTCATCTGTGCATGCAAATGTTAAAAGAAGCTTCTCTAGAAAAAAAAGAAATCTTACAATTGTTTAGGTTTCAATGAGGACTCAGAAATTGTTTTTTAAATCAACCAGTTATTTAATGAATCCCAATTTCTCAGTGTTCAACTCATGCCATCCTAAAGAAAATACTTATTTTCAGAAACTGTAGAAAACACATTCTGCAAAGTAACATGGTATAATTAGAATGTAAGGCAATAGAAATATGATTCCATGTAAGCAAGACACTAAGTATTTCAAAATTACCTCTTAAATCAGAAATCATTAAGTAGCAATGATGCCCATTTCACTTTCCAATTTCACAACTGAAATTTTTATTTTAAGAATATATATGAAACTTTATCTTGACAATGCAAATGAAGAAGAGGATCAGAGTATTTCCTATCCAATACATTGTTTTATATGTACCAAAAGAAATTTAAGCATGTCATGTAGTAATTTAAGCATGGTATGTAGTATTTTTTGAAATATGAGCAACAAGGAAAATAAAGCACAGAAACATTGAAAATTATGTTAAAAGGTATAAAAAGCAAATCAAAACCAGACTTATTTCAGTTATGTTCTACATAAGCTCAGCAATAACTCTACATCCTACAAAACCTGCTGCAGGACTTCAAGTACAAAAGTGTTTGCTGCTACCTGACCAGAACAATTAATGATCCATCAAAAATGGCATGGAAGTAAATTTTATACTAACAGGAAACACACTGAACCACCCTCAGTTGCCTGAATCTAGACAAATGCTGTACCAAGGCATGCTGTACCATAGCATGGCTTAAGTACAATTTTCCTACTTGCATGGTATGCCTGGGACAAATACAGCCTGAGGTTTCCAACAACAGACATGTTGTTATTATGGCAACTGCACAGGGTAATAAAAGAAACCTTGTGAAAACCACATGTGACAAAAGTTGAAAGGAAAGTCACAGTAAATAATTGCTCCCCTGAATCTGGGCCTACCACTATTCTTTTAATTACTTTCATGACTGCTTGTTATTCTGTAGATTGCAATAATTCTACAATGAAATTATTCTTACTAACAGGCATGCACATCATGTTAAATGCTGAAATGAGAAATTTGTAAAGCAAGCATGAGGCTTGAATTATGTAGTGACATTTCATTATTATATACTTATAGCATCAGTCCATTATCCTTAATGGACTTCATCCTCACTTACAGGGCATGGGTGGGAAAATGGTTGCTATTCATAAATATGGTGAGATGATCAAAAACTGAAAAAAGTTATATATGCCTTTGAGACTTCCAAGACAAATTTTATCCTAATACCTGTTTAAACAGGTAAGGCATTTCTGATTTTTGATAGAGAGATGTGGAAATTTGATACAAGAGAAATCAAGGAGAAAATAAATCAATAAAGAGCAGGAGACAAAAAGATTAAAATAAGTACAAAAAATTTATCAGGAAATGTGCTGATGTAACAGGTAGCTTTGTGGCAATTTTAATGCATTGCAAATAACTTTTATAACTTGTAATGCTTTCAACACTTCTTTCTGACATCTCCTCCCAAAAAGACTGTCTATAGAAATCTAGCACTTCTAATGCTGGACATACCTTTTCAGTTCTGAACAGGCAGAATCACGTCTGTACTGCTCATACTGTACAACAAAAGAAAAGATTAACAAGTGGCTAAATGCCAGTACTTAGTCACTTCTAAATCAGGTTACAGGTTAAGAAAAATCCTCTTTCCAGTTCACTATAGAGTCAAACATATTTCAGAAATAATAGTGCTCGGCATGTAAAAATAAGCAAGCAGTGTTTTCAAAGCATGTTCAGACACTGTCCTCATAAGAAATGAGGAAATATTGGAAATAAGCCTTCGTGTGATAGAACACCTCTCTCTTGCCTGCCTTTTTGAGATTCCATAATAAGGTATCTCACAAACCAAGATCTAGCTCACTGGTTTAAAATTACCCTCAGATTCATCAGCAATGTTTTTTGCGTGATGCCCTATTACATGTGGCTACCAGGACACAGACATATGGACAGTTTTTCATACAGAAAAATATTTTCAACTTCTTAGATGTTGTGGGTAGCAGGGAAGGAAGGATGAGGACTTTATATGTAGCTAAAAACCTACATTTCCCATGTAACATAACGAAATTAATGCATACCTACTTTTCTGTGAACTTAAGTCTGAATTGCCCTTCAGCAACCTGCTAGAAATTAAATGTTCCCTAAGAATAGATATCAACTGTTACCCCAGGTTTTAGAAGTAATTTGGTGTTTCATCAGATATAGATGCAAGAACTAATGAAGCTGCATTTCTGTTACTGTTCTGTTTCACTGTGGTATGTATAATGCTTCTATTTGGGAAGGACTTGTAATTTCTCGTCAAATTTTCTCTTTCAATCCTACAATACCTGCCAAATATGAGCCTTACAGCATGATTTGATTACACAAGGGCTAGAAGCACTATTTACCTCCGTTTGCACAAACTGCTTAAATTACAGTAACTTTTATTTTGGAACTGATGGTATGCTCTCATATATAAAGTTTCTGCTTTGTAAGTCTGTTTAATCAGCATTACACAATAATACTGGGCACTTGAGCCTAAAATTATGTATATCTGCATGCCATTTTCCTCTCTTACTGCTATCACACAACTAATTCAGTTGCATTATGTGGCCAGATGTTAGTACGTACTGTTGATCTATATCATTCTTGCCAACTTAAAAAATAATATTATGGGATAGTTTTGAACAAATAAAATAGTTACCAAGGGACTGAAAACAATGTGTTTTATGGGAAGTTTGCAATGTATCCCCAACACTTTTTAGTGTTAGACTGTAATTAACTTTAATATTGTCATACATTATGGAAAGTTTTCCTTATAAGTCAGAGATAAAATATTAAATAAAAATTTCAAGCCACTTAACTTACAGAAGTAGACACCCAAAAGCCCAGACAGCCCAAAATGGTTGTTTTACTATATTCCTATTTTAGTATAGCTATGGTCTACTTCTGATTAGTGATTTAAAGTGTCTGTAATGCCATGTTTGGTTAAAATACTCTTTAAAGATTCCCAATTTCATCAGATGGGAATTTCTCTTTTCCATTTTTTATTTCTCTACTCAATATCCTAAAGTGCCTTTTTGGTGGGCATGAAGGTGAATGAAATTTGCACAAGGTGTAATTTTGTCTTGAAAAAATAAAATTTTTCAAGTTGACTTTTAGCCTTAAGAGGAGTGATTTTAGTAATAGGGAGAAGGGTGATGGCTTTCGCTCTTGCAGCTTAAGGATTTCTGCATTTAAATAGCTAAACTTGGCTAGTCGCATCCCTTTGTCCTAATCTAGAAAACACCAATAAGAAGGGATTTTTGGCTGCTTCTCATGGAGCCTTCTTCATGATATATATCAGATAATCCATATCAGTTACCTCCTCATTTCTTTTGCCATTCAACTACATGTTTCAAGATTCCACCTGACTTCATGTCTGCCATCACTCCCTTTAAGCAAAAGAGCCAGTCCTAAGGGGCTCAAAAAGTCTTTCCCAGGTCAGCTGTCCTAGTTTTGCTTTTCTACCTCCTTCTCTTGACCAATTGAACTCTCAGCACATACTGCTTGAGTCGCACACCACCATCAGGCACTCAGCTGAAGTTACAATGACCTCAGGCTGAAGTTATATGAACCTGCCATTTTCAGTTTAGATTAAATTTCTTTTTTTCTGATGCCCAGATTCAGATGCTTTCATTCAAGGCCTAGCCAGCAGCAGAGACGTGAGTTATGTCCTAAGTTCTAGAAGTGCTGGCTGCAGTGCACAGCCTTCCAGGGTTTTTTTTTTCCCTTTTACTACAAACCTGGGCATCCAGGCTGCACCAGCAGGTCTCCACATCTCCTTCCCAAGGAAGTGCAGGCTGCAAAGCAGACACACAAGCCAAACCCACCATGTTATCTAATGAGTATCAGATTGTTTTGCAATATCACATATTGCAATCACATTTCTATCATACTCTTCTTTCACAAATACCTGGTGTTTACTGTCAACCAGGGAAAGTGCGTCACCTTTAACAAATCTGACAGAGCGAGGGAGGGTGGAAAAATGAATTAACACTGGATACAGCCACCACAAATAGATACCCAGAATAAAGTGAAATACATGAAAAAGCTCCTCACACTCAATCTAAAGATGATGTAATGACATTAATCACATACTCTTGCTTCTCCATGTCTGTGACATAGTAAAAACACAGTGATGTAGAGAAGGATAGTAGGTGACAACTGTGTGCTATTTTTCACATAACAAGGATGATGAGCTACTCAAATAAATGATAAGGGAAATTCTTTAATGATGCATTTTTTTAGGCAAAACTATCAAGATTGAATGATATTTCATTATACTTCCTTACATAAACTTTGTGGGGGTGGGGGGGGAGGAACCAACCAATAAACTACTACCCTTTCCTTAGGAATCCAACTCCTCAAATAATCCTAACAGCCATGTCAACATTCCTTTCTCTCAACACACACACTGTTTGTTTTCATGGTGTTTTCATGGTATTTTACCCTGCTCCCACAGGTCTGAATTTCAGAAGTTACTGTGAATTGCCCTTTTGCAGTCACTGTCAGAGCATTTCCTGATTGTATTGCAAAATCAACCATTTTGAAAAAGGGAGAGTAATTATTATTTGCAAATTTGGGAGTAAGTCCTTAGAGACAGTGACGTCTCTTGACAGAAGGCAATAGTATATGTGATGAAATATAGAACAGTTGGTTAACTACCAAGCATTGTAAATGAGTGGTTACCAAGAAAGCACTGATTTCTTCCAACAATATTCCCCATAACAAATCTCAAAAAACCAATCTCATTATCAAGTCCTAACAAGGCCTCTATTCTACTCTCTAGGAAAAGACTCAATGATTCAGTGACACAAACACACACTAAATATTTTTCTGGGTCAAAGCTAAAAAGACCAACATGCCCAAGGACTGAATTTTAGACAGGAAAGTGACTGTGAAGTGCACCTACCCCTTGTGATTCATGTTTGCAGCTCAGCTGCATGATGGCTCAAGAGCATAACTACTGCTGTCAGGCTGATCTCATGAAAAGGAGGGGTATGTACAGGACAGCTGGCCAGCAACAGATGGGAATATGTTGTTCCATCTCACAGGTTGGTAGACTTCCTGTTGCAGCACATGCTGTCCAGAAGGAATTCTAATTCTAATGCAGCACCGGTCTTCCAAAGGACGCCTGGCTTTAAGCCACAGTCAAGTCCTAGAATTCAAAGAACTTCTTAAATTGTCTATCAACTCCTTAAACAGTTCAGTTATTTATAGTTCAGAACTGTTGACTGTGTTGAGGATTAATTAGTCGGTTCTTTTAATTACTTTTGTTTGTTTGTTTAAGGTGAAAGGTTTTATGAGCAGAACTTGATATAACTGTTGCCAGCTTAAACTTTTTTGCTCTTGAAGAAGAAAATTATTTAATTTTCTAATAACATGATAGATGCAAAAAGGTCATTATCAGTTGCAGTCTCCACAAGGATTATTGCTTTTGCTCATTCTGCTTTATGGTAGCATAGTTTTGACCACAAATTGACTTCTAAAATACTTAAACTGCATTAAAATCAGACTGTTGTTATTGCATTTACAAGGTAATTCATTTATCTTTCATTCATTCTCTTAACTTTGTACAGATACCAAGAATTTAATTTTATTTTTTGATATTTCAAATTAAATATTACTTGAAAACAAAAAAAGTTAAACTCATTTGAAAACTTAGAGAAGCAGAAATTAACAAAACAGTTCATTCTGACCTTCTGAGTGGAAAGAAATGAATAAATGGAACATTAATGCCACTTCTCATTATCAAGGTGTCTGGAAACAACTGTAGGGAGCTCATTCCATTATGCAAACTCACCCTGTCCCAACCAGTCATTGTGTTAATGTAAAGAATTATCATATCACCTCCTAAAAATAGAGCTATTGTTGTGGATAAGGTTATCTATACCATAAAAGACAGTATTCATTTGTAGTGCTAGATTCAAACCAGGGGTTAACTTACGAGACACTAATATAAATTAATGGAAAAACAGGTTAAAGGGGATTACAAAATAGGATTTCGTTGAGAAATATTGCTGTTTTGCATTATCAACTGTGGCACTGTGTGCAAAGTGATACAACTTCACAGGGTACAAAAAGACACCTTGAGTTCCTACTTCGCAGATGGTGAGAATATCTATGCAAACAATGCCTGTACAATTCTATACATATACATAAGTATTCAATAGCATAGTTTTTCCTTTTCTCTTTTCAAAAGGCTTTCAAATAAAAATTATAACATATTAACAGTGATGTATAGATTCAACTCTGTAGTAAATGCTTTTTAAGCACACAAATTACAAATCAGAAAAATGGGTATGGTCTGATATTCATTAAATACCATTTCTGTATTATGTATTTCCCTTCTTTTAAACTAAAAGATCAGTTCAAAGAAATACATATACAGTCTGACATTTTGAAATGCCTCCTGACTTCAAAGAATATCTGCCTAAGAACACTCAATATTTTAGTTTCTTCCTCATTATCAACAAGTATTTCAGTACTCAAACTAAGGAAGCAATTCTTGTGAATACTTATACACAGCATTTTAGTACTTGAGCATGTTCTTACTAGACCCCACAGCAATATATTTCACTCTGCTGAGCTTTAAAGAGGGTTTTGATGAAAAAGAGGCATAACTTTGCATAATATGCTCTACAAAAAAAGGCACCTGGATACACTGAGTACTCACACATGTAAAATTAATATTCAGTGTAAATGTTTACAAATATGAACCTTAAACAAAGGCAGCAAGCTAGAACTGAGTTTAAGTCACTCTCTAAGCCACTGATTTGCCCTCAGCACAAACCAGAACATTAATATTATATAGTTCTACTCAGAAAAATAAGTTGAACTTGCTGAATTACATACTGCTAGTTTAATGTTTTCTCTTTTTCTGCAACCTCAGAGCCAACCCTTTTCCTTTTTTATGGTCCCTCTGCTCTTAAATTTGAGATCTACAGAGCATCAACAGTTTATCAACTGTCAAATATTTTTAAATTATTATTAAAAGAGTTAGAATTATTCTAACCTATTATTTTCTCTAATTTCTTCACACATGAGATATTATTGTAATTGTTTTACACCAGTGAGCTAAAATATTGATGCAAATGACAAATCATGTATCAGAGTTCAGAATCTAATGTAAAGGAACAAATATACATATATACATGCATAATTTCCATAATTCAGGTAATTGATGCATATAGTATATATAGCTTTAGCAGACATCATATACACTGACATTTTTGTGATTACTGCAATGCATTAGTTATGATCTACTGTTGCTAAACATATATTAATTTGCTGCCATATAATGAAAGAATAAAAATTTAAATGGATATCTGAAGATAGAGATAGTGGAGTGTTCTGTCAGTTTTAAGAATCTTTAGAACCAAACATCACAGATGGCAATTTTATCTGCGGTTGATGACCACTTCCATTTGTCATCTCCCAGAAATTGATTCCATCAGTTTTGTATTGTTGTGAATCACCAGATGGCACTTCTCCCTACTCTTGAGACTTACCCTCTGAGCATGTAGGAGTTAGATCTGGGACAAACATTTCCAGCTGAACTGAGATGCTGTACAGATTTTGAGATCCTTACCAGTAAAGAAGCACTTGTCTTGTTTCAATCCCTCTCCTTAACTGAAAATATTCTTAAATTAGTTGCTGTAGACAAGCTATGTCTACAGAAGTGGAAAAAAAAAGTATTAAACCCCTACATACACTTTTGTCAACACATATCCACTGCCCTGATCAGGGACATTTTTTAAAGAATTCTTTCACATTCTCCATAAGACTATATTTAAAGCTGCACTTCTAGCTTGAATAAAATAATATTGACAAAGCAAAATAAAAATGTGTTGAAAAGTCTGTCCATTTCTAAGCAGCATTGTAATTTCGCAGCTTCTATTCTGGTTATGTTCTTCAAATAATTTCTGTCCCTTGTTTCCATATGCATTCCACAGGAAGAAAAAAAAATCAGAAAAGTATGCAGTCATGGCAAGAGCTCTCAGTGAAGTACAACCATGATTCATTATCATCACATACTAATGGGATATCTCAGTGGAAACACCATAAAGCAATGTTTAAACATCAGGCAGTGATTGTTTTATAATGTCTGTAACTATACTGCACACACATCTTTCACTCTCCTGCTTTCCTCTGTTACCTGGGTCAAGAACAGTGCTTCCTTTTCTCTGGGTACTCTGGGGAGAAGAGACAGGCTGCCTTGGATTTCCACACCCCCCACTCAATTTCTTTCCTTCTGGCAGATGTTTAATGGGATAGGGAGTTGTAAATAAATTTTGTGTGAAAATCTAAAAAAAAAACCCAGGTTTTTAGGAGGAAAGTTACAGCAAAAGGAATTTTCTTCCCATTGAAACTTCAGTAAGGTTGCATGCAGCATCATGAAAAGTCATTTGTTCAAGCATGACTCCTTTATATAGGGACTTGAGGACCTCTCTACTATTACCCTGTAGCAATACCTTTCTGTTATCTTCTGGTTTTGCCGACAGTCAATGCAATATTTGAGTGTTGGAGACCTACAGTACATCAGTTCTACATGAGAGTGGGACTTTGAGAATATACACTGAAGTCTCAACCACTGGTAAAAAATAAAATAATACTTCTTTTTCGATCTCCCAACTAATTTTTAAAAACATTTTATGAATAATATTTCATGTACATTTATTGAGAATTGTATCATAAGCAAACACAAATGAAAAATTATAAAGAAAGGTATAAAATATCCATTGGAAAGGTTTGAGGACTCCATTGAAGAGTTTTGACTTTTTTCTTTTATAGAATTTGACCCACTTAAATCCACAGCCTTAGTGTGTGATAAGCCCTTACAATGCTTCTGACGTCAGAAGAGATGTGAAGACGACAGCCAAAACTCTGGCCTCTAAGCCACCAGCCTTCTCTGGTAAAATCAAAGACAGCTTTAAACTCAGCTTTGAGCTCAGTAAACAAAGGTTTCGACCTTTAAGCTTTGATAACAGGGATGACAAAAAAACAGTCCCAAAAATCACCAGGTTATCTCCATGAAACAAACTCAGCAAATTTTTCTTCAAAATTATGTATAATCAGCATCCTAATGCCCATGGACTATTTGCAGAACTGTTTAGGTTGGCTCTAGATTTTAAAGGCGTTTTTTTAATGAAAAAAACCTAATTAGAAATTACTTCTGCACTTGATTCTGAGGAATCTAATAATTTTTAAGCACATACATCTGAAATGAGGCATACAATACAGTTCTGACATTGCAAAAGACTGAAACGGAGTTACTTGTGTCAGTAAAATACACCCTCATATTGTTTGCTTTAAAGCAACTCCTTAACCTTTTTTATAAAAATCTCTGGTGTTGCAGAAGAACTGTCTGTATCAAGTGCTTAGCGAGGATGAATAACCTTCATTGCAACACTTGGCTTCATGCTGGGGGATTATGTTATTGCTTCCCTCCCAAATCCTTATGAAAATAAGATGTTTCTCATGAAGACTTGTCTTGTAAGTAAAATTGATGTTGCATTGATAAATTAGGTGTTACTTCAAAAAACACATGGCATTAATTCTTCGTATCTGACCCAAGCTACACTGATGCTTCCCCTTCTTTTAAATTTCTCTTTAGAAAATCATCTTTGAAGTCGTTATTTTCTCAGAAATTTTGACAACCTATATGAACAAATATTTCCTTCAAATCCATAGAGTTTGGTTATACCGGGAATTGTCACCATTCAGTTGTTAATCCTTGTTATAACCTTTCAGGACTAGACAGAATATAAGAATATTTCTTCTTTGAAGTGCTTCACACTGTTTTGTCAATACATGTTAGATAATGATTAAAAAGCCAACAGCAAATACTGTGCAACATGTGCTGGTGCACTGACTTGTCTTGCATTTAATTAGTCAATTAGTTTTGCATGGATTACCACAGTAATCTGAAACTACCTATTGCTACTAAATAAAGCTAAAAGGATATAGAAAAACAGCACATTACCTGGCAGAGAGCTGCTGTCCAAGACAATAATAGGAACTTGAGAGATACAGAGCCTTTGTTCAGTTTGAACATTTAAAGACTCTTTGGAGACCTGATTGGCTGATTATCACACATGTTGTTTGGACAGTTTATTTTGTGTGACCAATTGCCAAACCAACAAGCATCTCAAATTACTGAGGCGCAAGAGGTTATGGTGAAACTCAACAATCAGAACACAATCCCTCAGAAGTATATCCTTGGTTTATTAACATTCCATCACCTGTTTAGGGTTTCTTTCACAGCTCCTTTGTCTGACATGAAAGATTTTTCCTTAACAACCTCTGTTCAGTTTCAACATTCTATTTAGGTGTTATATATAGCCTTTTAAATGAGTGCTAATGTCTGGGGACACCTTAGCATAGTTTGTGTATAATGCTCTAGGAGTTCAGCAATATATGGTGAGGATGGTTGGGAAACTGCCTTTTGTAACACACACTAAGATCAACATTAATATTATTTTGTTTCATGAATAAAAGCTGTAATAAAAATGCTCTAAAGATCATCAGTAAAAGCTTAAAAGGAAAATTAGAGGCACTTAATGCAACCATCATGTTGCAAAAATCCAATTTTTTCTCATTTGGACAAAATTGTCCAGCCATTAACAGTAAGTGTGCAATTAACTTAGATGTTTTTAGACTGCTCAATTAACAGTGAAAGTATAAAATAAGGCTTTATACAGTAATTAGAAACTTTGTATTAATAAGGAGTGTTGCCACAAAAATATTTAAAAAGCTGTGTTTTGCTGGAGATAATGCAGAATTTTCTGTAGAGCTCCAAAAATTATTTTCTATTATTCCTTAAATTTTTTTAAAAAACACACTATTTTTGTATAGGAAAAAAAATTGAATAATCTGTAGAGATGATGATAGAATAAATATGTTACAAGATAGGTTGTACCTAAGACCAGTCCTACCTTCACTTAAAAACTCTGAGCAAAATGCTTTTCTAAGTTCACGTCAAAAGCCCTTTCTTTGTAAATGCAAAAATGTTCTTAACTATATTGCTGGAAAACCAGGCAACAAGGTGTGTATGTCCTCACAACTGTCATTTTTTATCAGTCTCACACACCATAGTTACCTTGACCCAAAAAATGCTGGAAAGGATAAAATTGCCCGGCCAAAAGAAACAGAAAAACAATGGGATGACTCAGGCTGGAAAAAAAATTAAAACTTTCTCTTGTCCTAGATATTCACTAAGCAACGGATATTAAATCCTCAAAGCTCTTAGAAGTGCTTTGGGAATTTGGCCACCTCTGGGACAGATTTCATGGGCAAACTGTTGTTACTTTCACTGTCCACCACTTCAAATATTCATAAGCAAGAAAGCAATTCTCAGAATAAATTTCATAATTTATCTGAAAATAATGACGCTAATGACGATCTGTATTTCTAGGACGTGTGGCAATCTCACATGAAAAGTGAAACAAGGTGTAGAATTACTGAAAGCTACCCCAAATAGGAGACTCGATTTAAGAAAAAGACCAGCCTAATCATGAGAAAGTATTATCATTTAATTGATCTCTCTATTGTCTGAAACTTCAATTTGAATCTGAAACAGTTCTTTTGGGAAGAATGAAACATACTGGAGATAATACATGGCAGTGATAGGTGAGCCTCTAATGCCAGACTGTGAGGAGGATACTTGCCAGGGTTGTTCGTCTCATCACTGAGGACAACAGCAGGAAGGGAACGTGTTTGCTGACACAAGCACACAAGAAGAGGACAACAAAGGAAGTAAACATGGGTTGCTGAACTCTGACGAAGACCCTGCAGTGACAACAACACCACATTTCCTATAATTGGAGTGATGTAGGAAGGGAGGCATTGTTACTGCTGGACACCCTGTGTTACATTTTGACAGCTTGTGTTTAGTCCCGGGTACAGCTTCTCACTTGTGTCAGCAAAGCTGCTCTCCCCCACTGCGCCCTTCAGTGGCAGGCCCTTCCTTCCACAGGATCCTCATCCCTCCCCAGGCAGGGCAAGAGAAAATCGCTGCTGAACCCAAGATTTCTGCACCTGTGAGAAACAGCCACAGAAAGATGGATTAACAGCAGGGACCACTGCAATGTCTCTAGGGATGCTGACCACAAAGGCCACATGAGCAAGCACAGCACAGCACCAACCTGGCATCACGGAGGGGGACCACAGCTGCCTTTTGTCCATTGACTTCAGAGAGAAATGAGGACTAAAATCTGTGCCAGTCCTGTGGTTGATCTTTTGAAATTCAGGGAACTGAGCATGAGGTAGAAGGTCAGAACTACCACTAAATTGTACTTCTAAGTGACAGAGCTAATTGGCATGGGCATGCCAGTGGCAGACAGCTGACCTGCAGTTCACCGCCAGCTTGAACTTGACAAAACCAAAATTGAATACAGTCTTGGACCATTGTCTATATAAAAGCATATCAATACCAAGAGGGCTATTACCAAATTTAACATATGAGACTGTATCCAGCAGTGGATTTTGTGAATAGTAATGCTAGTGGAGTTTTAAATATAATACAAATCCAGCTACTCAAGAGCTCCTCTGAGAAGGTTGCCTAGAGCTGGCTCAGTAATTGCACCTTGCTGCTCCTTCACACATAGGCACATATTAAATGTAACTATTCCTCTCTGGAAGAGAGCCAGACACCAAAAGGAGAATTTCTTTTGGGATCTACAGATTAAACTGTTAAAATTGAAGTAAGCTCATCATAACCATTTAGTCTGGTTGCTGATGTGAACTTCAGCTCAGGAATTCTATACACTAACATCTGCTTCACTACATTTTAGTAACAGACACTTGAAAAGAAATAATCTTTGTTGCATATGGTCAAGTGCTACCATTTATACTGCAGCACAATTTTTTCTTCTGTCCCAATCCAAGCCTTCTTGAAAGAATGCTTTGCATTATTAGTGGCAATAAAATCTAAAGCTATATAGCAGCTTGTTCTAATAATGGATGTTTGGTCACAAATTGTTTTCTTTTGGTGTGAATTTTAACTTTTTTTTTTGTATAATTCCCTGCAAGACCTAGGGTACTGGGTGATAATCTTATTTTCTCCTACTAGTATATACTCTAGATTTACAAATTTTAGAGAAAATTTAAGCTTGTGATACAGATCTGCAAGATATTCTTTGACTTACACATAATTTGATGTTTTCTAATTTAAGGGAGTAATCCATCACAAAAATATTTTGACATTAAGAGTGCTGACATCTGCATGTGATCTGGATATGTAAGTTTCACTTAAAATCAGTGGGCAGAAAAAAAGTTCTGGGATATCTCTCCCTGACCTGTCTTAGACATATAAGCTATAACAAAATTATATGTGGCCTACAAGTGCCTATATATCTCCATTATTTAAAGTACATCTGGAAAAGTTTTTCAATTATAGATGCATATCCTACCGAAACTTGGATGAATCCAGCCCTATATATAAAGTTGTAGTACAATTCCTTGGTATTGCAGTAGACCGAAAAAATGACCCAGTCCCTTCTTCCAGTTCAGTATTTTTAAATATTAAGTATGTTGGGAGAGGTAGGACAAGGGTTATCCTGTTGGCTAATTTAGCTCTTACAAAATAAGAAAGTGAAAAATGTATGCTCTAGATTCTAAAAATGTTCTTTCCATCTTCTTTGAAACTGATCCACAGCTTAACAACATGATGTTGAAATCTGAAATTCTGCAATCTTCTCTGTACTGTTGAGAAAATATTTCCAGTTTAGCTGAGTATTCTGTCTCTGAAAAGCATGTGCTGCAAGACCCATATTTTGTCTCTGTGTTTGTAAAATGGGCAACTCAGGACTGTTGCATCACAAATATTTTTGTGGTTGTCATGGCTTCATAGAAGACAATTTATGGAAGGTGCAGACAAACTATCCTGTGCTTTGCATACCAAAGACAACTATGTTTTTGAAAGTAAAAGTTCAAGTCAGGTCTTATGCAAAAAAGCTTAACAAAGAAAATCACTGCCATGTTAAGCAAAATAGTGACAAATTTCATATGTGCAATTTTAATTGACAATTTACTCAATTAAGTCATGGGATAAATCACTAAATTAAAACTTGAAACAATGTTCAATGCCTTACAGAACACAGAGGACAGCTTACCTTATGTAAAGGCCGGACACCTGCCCAGATCCACAGAATTAGAGGCATCATTTTTAGAGCCAATTTGTGACTACGCTGATTAAATTGCTAACAAGACATCAATTTTTATAATGCATACATACTTTGTCTCATATTTTTTTGACATTTTGTGAGACTGTATTTCATAATATCTGAATATGTGGCATTCTGCAGTTCTATAAAAGTAGCTGGTATTAAATGCAATTTCTTCCAAATGGGAAATAGAGGCAGCAGAATAGATTTGATTCAGGCAACAAAAGTTAGTTAGGGCTGTCTCTGATGATACAGAAACCAAATATGCACCAGGGATTGCTCAAAACTTAACAAAAAAACCAACTATTTGCCCAAGATACTGCCAAATCTTTTTGAATAAGTCCAAGAATTACACAGAAGATCCCTCTGCAGAACAAAAAAAAAAGGCAATGTTAATTTAAAAACTACTCTCTGTGAATTACTGCATTATAATGCAGTTTGATTTTTTGTTTGCTTTGATAACTGCAGATACAGAAGAGCTTGAGCAATTAGACATGCCATAGGGTGTGCCAGTGCACAAGTTTGAGTGTGTTAGGTATGAAGGAAATACAAATCTGAAAGGTATGTTGCACATCACATTGCCCAACATCCCAGTTTTTGGGTTGCTTCACAGCACCCTTTCAAATGAGCCAGACACACTGATGGGTTAAAAATCACCTGTGCACAAGTCACAAGCACAGAGGTTAAAGAGAAATATCAGTGGTTTCCTTCTCACCCACCAGTACATTAATGCTCACTGCAATGGTACTGTAATGAAAACACACTCCCCCACCAGCCCCTTAAACTGCAAGCCCTTTCCAGTCTGCCACCCCTCTCCACCTGCAGCCACTGCTTCAGGCTGCTCCACAGATTGCCCACTGCCCTCCCTTCACTCTTCCTCCCTAATCCCCAGCTTCACCCAGCTGTCTCACCCTCCTTGCTCTAGCAGCTCTAGTAGCTCAACAACATGCCAGCATACAAAGTCCAAGGTAAGGAAAAACTACTCCACAAATTACTTAGAGCTTCTTCATCACAAAACCGGTACTTTAGGTTTCCCCTGGTTCCTTGATTTCCCTTCAGTTGTCCTCACTATCTTGTATTTAAATGTAATGTATGAATGCATAGATAACCATAAATAAAATAAAATAATGCAATACCTTAGAAGTAACTTTTTAAAGCTACTCTGTCAGGGCAGAGTTTTGCTGTGATTATTTGAATAACACTTTTTGCCTTAAGTAAAGAATTATAAACTTAGCCATAACATTCTTACTTTTTTTAATGTTGCAGTAGCTCATGAAGACTAAGTATGTCCAACTCATTAATTTATGATGGTAATTTTCCTCTTTTGCTCAGATCACTTTAGATGCTTATACGGAATCCATTTATTTGTCTTTTACAAATTATTTGTGGGAGAGTGGATTTTTTAGAGTATAAAATCTTTTTTCTAGTCAGATCAGATAATGTACTAATTCAGTGGAACTGAGTGTGTACGTGAGACTGAGTATTAGAAACTAAAGAGTGTTTTTCACAGGGGAGAGGATGCTGTGAGGACATTGCAAAACACAAGTGAAAAGAATAATGAGCTTGAATGCAATAGTACTATTGCCTTTACTAGCATCTTAATTTTTAATGGTATGCATCTTTTGAAAGCCTGTACCACTTACTTTTAACTTAGCAATCTTTGTCATTGCCCAATTATAATGTTAAGCAAAAAATACTTGTTTCTCACCTGTAAGAAAATGCAAGATGTTCTCCAGCTTGAAAGTTTATGATTTATGTACCAACATATAAGTTGCTAAACACGTACTATATTTGTTGGAGGTTCTCTCAGATTTTCATCTAGATTTGGATCATGATTAAGAGAGGCATTTAAAACAAGTAAGCAGTAAGTGTAGGTATATGCTATAGTGGGAAACTGACAGTTGTACTTAGGTATGTATTACTAAAACAGAAAAGCACGGTGATAAAAAACATTCAGCAGTTGACAAAGTAGTTTTGTTTAAAGACAAGAAGGAGATACAACCCAAACTGAATAAAGGGTTTAATATAACGTATTTCTACTTTGCCTTAAAGGCCGGCTATGCTGGCAGAAGTTTTCACTCCTGTAGGATCAGCTCTTGACTGTAGCATCTACAGACCTAAAGCAGGTTTTTCAATAGGTAAAAATCCATACAAATCCTGACAACTGAGGGTACTCAGAAGACAGAAACATTTTATGCAACTCCCAGCAGGCCTGAACACTGCAACAGTTGCTTCCAAAACACCTTGACTAGGTCTATTTGAGACAAATGCAACATTTTAACTGCCACAGGTGAAAGATGCAGATCACTGTGCAGTTTCACTATAGCTCTACAACAACAGGTTATTTTAGAGATGGTGCCCTGGTAACCTTAGCAGTAACACAAACCACCTCCCAAAGGCCAGCCCAATGTCTGCAGCTCCATCTATGCTACTTATGCTGCAACATTTAGGATTGAAATTAAAGGCTTTGACAGCCTCCCATTTGAGGCTTTTTAGGTAGCTCATGCTGCCATGGCTTTCCTCAAAAGCAAAATATTGCATTGCTGGACTGCCCAAGAATTAAAGCCCAGTAACCTGATAGTTTATACCATGTACCCTTCCTTCCTTCTTCCTCCACCTTCAAGACCTTGTGTCTTTTCACTGCTGTGAAAAGCCTTCCTACTCCTGCTTAAGGAATCACTGCAACACTCCCCGGATATTATCAGTTCTCTGAGAGAAAAAAAAATAATTAGAAACCATCTTGAATATTCTTTTCTCTCTTTAGGACAAGCGTCTCTCTTGGTTCCTGCTTGCAGCAGAAAGTAGGCAGCTCATTTCTATCCTCAGCAGGGCCCAGATAAGCAGTTCTACCAAATGAAAAAACAAAAAGGGATTCCCTCTGTCAAAATCACAGAAGCAGAATAAAATGTGCCTGGGAGCATGAGTTCAAACAAATATAAAAGGTTCTGAGCTCAGTGGGGTTTGGTTAAATAAATCAGGTCCAAACTTTTAGTAACACAAACACAAACGATTCCCTTCTCAATGGGGTAACAGAAACAAACACACCAAGTTAATGAACGCAGCAGGGATTGACCAAAAAGTTCAAACTCCTCTTTGGAACAGTGCAAACAGCTAAGAAGCAAGCAGCCTTAGCCTCTTGGCACAGGAAAACAAAACCTGCTCTGCTTTGGTTGGATGACTAAAAACTTCCTTGATTACAGAAGTCCTCCATTCTAAAATGAGGAGCTGAATTTACTATTAAATGCCAACTAAAGATTCATCCATTCAGTTCTGACAGCTCACATGCCCAGTCAAAGTATTGGCACTGAAATGTCTCCTCCAAGCATTTGATTCTGTTGTTTTCATAGCTGGTCCAAACTCTGCATCTCCTCACACTCCTGTACTGCCAACATTACCCATCACTACTACTCCTACTATGCACCTGGTCATAGAACTGCTCACTCCTACCCACTACTCCTTCTATGCACCTGGTCACAGAACTGTTCCAAAGATGTCAAAAGGATCATGTGGAAAATACATGCACTTGTATATATGGTATTTATGGCTGCTTCCTACAGGTTGTAAATACCACACTGCAACACCAGAACTTCCCAAATCATCAAAGCAATGTAACTGCAGCCTTCCAGAGCTTTCTTCATTTCCGCACTTTACCTCCTAGTATGCAACATGTTACATAGTTCTTCCTATGTTCACATCACCTT
Source organism: Passer domesticus (assembly GCF_036417665.1). NCBI lineage: Eukaryota > Metazoa > Chordata > Aves > Passeriformes > Passeridae > Passer > Passer domesticus. The sequence continues at coordinate 30,030,891 of NC_087478.1, read as the reverse complement.
GTGTATTTGTACATATACATACAATTATTACTATTGGAAAACTATCTACTCACTCATGTATGTTCAGCTGCCATATTGAGAAGTAAATGCTTCCTTCAAACTACACCAGAATGTAAGATTCTCTGCATATAAAACAGCTATAACTGCTGTTCTACCTACAGTTATAACTTCTGTTTTCATCCAGTACATGTTCATTAGTAGAGGGAATTGATTTAAAAGTAGGATTTAAGCTTCAGTTATTAAGAGATAACAACCTACTTACCCAGGATCCACTTGAACACAAAAATTAGAGAGCCTAATTTAGGTGGCTAATTTAGCCACAAGAGTACAGTCCTGCATTAAAAAAATGTTGTATTTATACATCTGGGATAAAATTGGTAAATGGGGGACAAGAAAAAAAATAAGGAAGAAATTTGCAACTTCCTCATTAAAAACATATATACTTAATACAATATAATATTTATACTTATATTTATACTTAATAAAACATATAATTCAGTGCAATTAAACTATCAATTTAAGTATAATAAATCCAAAGTAAGCTTGGATATGACAACTACCAGAGCTTTGCTAATTTTTCAGGAAATGCATACAAGAAAAAAAATCATGGCCTCATAGCTAAAATACATTTTCATTGAGAACAATACAATTTAAGTCACCATTTTACATATACAATATTTCAGCAATGCTGAAGTGTATCCAGAACTGCACGCTCATTACCCAATTAAGCAACAACATTTCATTAACATGTGTCTATGCTACACTCAAAAGAATCTATTTTAATTGTGGAAAGGACAGGCTTCTGTACCCTGTTATGATATTATTCATCAACAACAAAAATCTTCCTATGCCCTACAATTAGAATAAAGAAATCATAAAAGCAGAGGGAAATAAACTCTCTATTCCTTTCTCAAAAAAAAAAAAATTAAAAAAACAGAATACAACTAAAACCTGCTCTGACTGAAAACATGACATGTCATTCCACTTCTGCTAGGCTGAAGATATCTGCCTCTGTGAAACTCCTCAAAACACTATCTCCTCAGGTTAATGCGTTCTCCCATCCACTCTGTTTTCATCTTCTAATGTGCCATTCTTCCAAGGCTATGTTTTTTCTGTACCCTAATTATGATACTGTAAAGGCAGAATTAAAATCCATAAGGATAAAGAATGCAAACATATGTAACTCTAAATATAAAAATAGCATGGCAAAACTTCAGTAGTGGTAACTATGGAGGAACTTCATCTGTATCCTATGAAAGATGTCCTACAAGTGAAAACGGCCACCAGCAGTTTTAGTGTGGAAAACCCAGTATGCAGTAGGATGAGAAGAGTACAACACCGACTTGCTATTGTATCTTGGTTTGGATTCTAATAAATGGGGAGAAGGACAAACTTCTGACCAAAATAAAAATGGGAATGGCAGAGAAGATGGAAACATTAAAGAACTTATTTGGAAATAGAGACATCATTTTGGTAATCATTATGAGAAATAATTTCTATTTAACCTAATCAGGCAAGTCAAAGCAAGTGATCAAAAAGGTTACATAACGGAGTCTTAGGAAGCAGTAAGTCTCTTCAGATATTTCAGGGTGTAAACCATGAGTAATTCCTTATAGCCCAGTAGAACTACCCCACAGGAAGGGAGATCAAGCATGGACCTGGAGAAAAAGAGGAAATGCCAATCAAGCAACACTGACATATTAATTGACTGAGTGCAATCACCACAGTGCTTTTAGGTGTCATTTAAAAATGCCCTTCCTGGATTTCTCTACCTCATGGGATCTTGCCCCTTATATTCATTAGCTTAAAAATCACTTTCATTATTTGCATGAAGCTAAAACTGAAATAGATCACAGGCCATGCAAGGCACTCAATGTTCTAGTGTTATTTTGTATGAATGAGGAAATGAACTAAATTGAAATAATGTACCACTATGTCCAGCATAACTACAACAAAACATCTCTTTTTGAATAACTACATGACAAACACATGAGAAAAAACCCCTACCTTATGCCTCTAGCCAACATAATTGTATCTGCACAAGAAAAAGAAAACAGGTTCTCTTTTTTCCTATTCTTCACAAATATAAAGCATACTACATGCTCTGTAAATACAGGCTATTATGGCATATTCTTTTCTACCTACATTCTTTATATATAAAACCTAGAGGTCAAAAAATGCAAAAGCTTTTTTCATTCCTTGCTAAAATATGTTGTTGTGGTTTCTAATCATGTGCTATTGAGTCCCCTGATTCACCTTTTGTAGCGTTGGTGAGAAGAAGGGAAAGAGGCTGCCTAATGGAAGATAAGCAGTTAGGATCCCTGTGTGATAAAATGAGTAGAGCTCTTACAAATTCCTCAGGGCAGAAAGCAATCCTTTAGTTTAGTACTATGTACAAATTATTCTAAAGATGTACATTCTAAAAAGGGGTTGGTAATAGGATGATAAGCCTATTGCCGCCTTCAGCTTCCAGCAGCAATTTCCTTCCATACTCTATTCAGCTCTCTCCACCTGTTCTCAGATGCACCCCCCTTGCTCAGCTTCCTTCAGTTTTTGTCTTAGGCACACTTTCTTCTGTCTTTGAAACCAGTCTTCAGTTCCAGTTTGCAGTATATATCTCAAAACCATTCATTTCTACCACCAGCAGGAGGCACTGCTGAGAACACAGGGTCCACAATCCAGATTCAGACACGAATCCATCCCCAGCAGAGCATGCAAAAGCAATTAAATTCTAGAAAAGATCTATTCAGTGGAAAGTATACTCAGCAAAGGCTGAATTATCAAGGAATTTAGCACATAAAATTCCAGTTGTTAAGAAATCAGACATTCACATTACCAAGGGGAGTTGATTTGCATCATTAAGTTGTTCTTTTCTTGGCTTCTTTTGTGAACCTGCCCTAAGGGCCATATCAAAAATGCAAATCATAGGAGCTCAATCTAGTAATGACAACTCCTGTGGCATTTTTAATTCAATAGCAAAGGTAACTGTTAAAATATCCCATATTTTTATCCAATTTCTATCTCAATAAGATCATCAAAGAAAATCAGCTATGTCTCTCAGAAGACAGACTGTTAAAGCTGGTAGTTTGAACACAGTCCTGTATCACTTCAAAACTTCTCAGCTTCACCACCAAGTATTTATATTGTTATTCCAGAGTTTTGAAAGGAATACCACACAGAACCTAATTTCTAATGTTTAAAAAACACTCTAAAACATATGCTGCAAGTAAGCATATGCTCATTTCTCTGTCTGAAATACTAATCAAATACATTACAGTAGGAACCAGCTATATTAAAAAAATATCAAACACACATTTTGCATGTATGTTTTTGCCATTTTTGTCAGCACAAAAAATGGGGATTTCTTTTTGGATTCTTTCTTCACATGTTTTTAGTATTTTAAAATAAATACTTGTTCTCAGTATTTCTTGATTTCAGAACACAGAAACTGAAAAGTAAAGCTCTGAAGGTGACACTATGAAGTTAAAACTCACACAATGGATAAACTGAGATGTCTTTTTTTTTTTGTCACTTTTTTGCTTGTACTGTACACTCCAAGAGTGTTGAAATGCAGAGTGGCAAGCATGAATGTTAAAACCCTAATTTAACCTATTTCTATGGCGGGTGGAGAAATCTATGTTTTGGGATTATGTACTACTGTTTTGTGACCGATTTTACTAATTTTGATTAAAACTGTAGACCATATGGAAGAGGCAACATACCTCATTGCACTGTCACTACCACCACTGCAGTGACAGAAACACTGAAGTTCTTTGATGCCAAGCACATCTTGAACACCATTTCAACTCTTTGTTGTAGGTGCTATCCCTGGGTGCCAAACTTGGGAATGTTGCCAACGGTTTGCTAATCCTGAGGCCACATGATGGAAGGACCCTACACAATGGTCACACCTGAAGCTGCAGAAGGAATCTGCTTCCAGGTATGGGAAGATGAGCTACTCTGAAGGACCAAGACTTTAAAAATATATAAATAAAAAAACCTATGAAATACAGTCATTGTGAATCTTCTTCTGTGCAACATGCTTTCTGAACCTTGGTCATCACCTACACCAGTCTTCCACTGGAAAACCTTAAAGAAAGATACAAGTGAAATATAATACCAAGCTTGCAGTCAAAACAACTAGAAAGTGTTCTTTTGGGGGATACAAGTATTCATGCTGAAAGAAAACAAACACTTTTTAAACAATCTTGCATGTTTGGGCAACTCCAGTCTGCACAATTTTATGCTTTGACTGTTTTCTGGTTTTTGTGGAGTTTGATACTGTCTTTATGTTTCATAGTAACCATATGAAAATAATGTCAAATCCACCTATTCTCAAATATTCCAACTTCTACAATATTTGGACATCCTGTGGTTTCTTGACAGGTGACTTAAAAGTACAAGTTTCCTACAGTATATAAAATTCATAGCAAAATTTATATGGTTTACACTATTATTCAAAGCACTGGTTTGTGTTGGGTGGAACTGTAATACATTCATTAGCTAACATTCAATAATTATGACACCAGATTGAAAGAAAATGTATCAGAAATAAAAAAAAATTGAAAATTAAAAAAATTAACCTGGCTTAAGTTTGCTCTCTAGTGTTCCTTGCCTTTATGAATTAAAATTAATTCCATTTGTTAAGATCTTAAGTCTTACAACCGCAAAGAAAAAGAGTATATTGTGATAAAGCTCAATTCTTTTCCATTATTTTCCTCCTTCACTTTTGGGAACTTTCTAAAGAGGCCTAGTTATGTTCATATCCTTTTGGAAATGCTTATTCATTTTTATCAGCTCTTTGTGGAAACCTCTTCATTTATATCAAGCTCTTCATATAAATTATAAGACAGAAGAGCACTGTGTCCCAAAAAAAACCCCTAAAATATTAGCATGGAACAGGAAACTTGACCTTGAAAATGTACAAATAAAGGAACTTCTTAAAGACAACACATAAACCAAAACTAAGATCTACACAAGGAGCTAATGATGATGAATCTGCCTCCTCACCACCACCACCCCCCCTAAAATACTTTTACTTAAAAATCTTAAGATTGCAAAGATAAAAACCAAGCTATAAAGACTGTGACTCTTTCTAATTTATCAGCCACTGTTAGATAACCCTTTGCTTTTCAATAAGAGTTTAACAAGATTTTGATTGCATGACCATAAGACCAAGAAATATGAAAAATTATTGGATAGATTGTAAAGGCAAATAGAGGAGCACAGTCAGTTTGTCCAACCTTTTCTTCTCTTTAAGTCATGGAATATTGTCTCCTTACTCCTGCAGGCAAATTACTTCTGTTTAAATACTGCAAACTTTTCTACAAATGTTCCAAGATTCACCATAAAATTAGAGAAGCTGACCCAACAGTTCACAAATACATGCAAGTCAAGGAATGCAGGTCTGGACTGAGACGCATATGTGGGACTCAGCCAGTTCCTCGTGTTCATTTGACACATAAAACAGTTGGTCAATGACATAATATTTTCCTATCTAACCAGCTCCTTGGTGCTATGCAAACACTATGCCCTATATATATATTACACAAACAGACACAGAATTTGGTAACATTCTCCATCAATGTTTTATAGCTATGACCTAACCATTTTAATAAAACTCAAAAGATAATTACATTTTTTACAATTATACCAACCCTGAAACATAAAATTCATTTAACAACACAGATTATTAGCATGGCCCAAGAACCTTCTTCTTGATTCTCATACAAGAAAATTGACAGCTTCAATTCTGGCAAATGGTGTTAAGGGATACAATTTAATTGAGAATCATATTCAGACACTATCCTTGCTAAAGCAAACTTGTCCTCAAGAAAAATGCAACTCTTCAAAAGCATCATGTGATTGTGCAATAGGAAATAAAATCAGGTAAGTCACAGTCTCTTTTCTTGAAATAAAATGGGTGCAACAATAACCATATTTATTGGAAATAAAGACACCTCCTTAGTGCAAAAAGAGAACAAGAAAATTTACTTAAGAAACAAAGGATACAAGAGTGAATGTTTTTCTAAAATTAAGAAAAAAAAAAAAGGACTCAGATGCCAGGAAAAAAAATCAAGAAATAGAAGTATGATGTAGTGAGCCACATCCAAGAATGAAGAGTAATGAAAGAAAAAATTTTTTAAAAAATACTAGCTTGTGATTCAATAAATGTTTTTTTCTCTCTCTTAACTTGCCTGTCCATAAATTTAGGCTGCCCAAAGATCTCCTGCCCTGATAAAACTTGGATTCTAGAAGAATTCTGCCATAGCAAGAGTTGAGTAAGCTTAAATAGAATATAGACTACAGAAAATGACAGATTAAATAAGGTTAAAGAGCTGGAAGGTAGCTTTTTAAATATACTATAACAATGCATTTATTTACAATGAAAATTGCTGAAAAAGAACTCCTTCACTCCTCACTGCAGCTGCAGAGCCACAATATTTAACTACATTCTGGTTTCTTTTTAATATTTCCTTTTGTAATATTTCAAAGTGTCCCCCTTTGCACATGAAATATATGTTCAGATCAGTGTATCATGACAAAATCCAAAGTTTTCCTATCTATAAAATGTGTGAATTTGGTTTCCCACCATGCATAAAGACCTTCCATGAAAACCACACTTCGTATTTTGGCTATTCTACATCTCCATAATACAAATAAAATCAGGTTTTCTTCACTGACAAAATTATTTAAAGCTGCAATAAAATAAAAAACATAACCTCCAGCCATCCCTCTGCCTATTCAAAATGATCAGCTGTTTTGCTTTGAAGCCACTTACATTGTAAACACTATGCTGCAAACTAAGCTAGCTGGGGCCTTGCAGTCACATGGAGTTACAGTTCTGTAATGGATTGCACAAATAATAGAAACATCTCGAGTATCATCTCTTCTCTAAATGTATTCCATCATGTAGAAGGAGTTCAGCACTCAGGCTCAAGTACCCTATTCAAAGTAAGCAGACAATAATGCAAGGAGAGAGGAGAGATCCAATTTAAAAATAAAAAGGGAATCACTTATGCATTATTCCCATATTTACTACTTGTACATAAAAGTATATCTCACTTGAATTATGTGTCAGTGTCTTCCTCCTTTCAAATATAAGTGTACATCCCTCTGTCTCAATGACTAACTTTTCTGTCGTGATTCATTTAGACAGAGCTAAGGCTCTCAAGTTGTTGGCTCAGTTGGTGTGTGATTAAGTTTATGGCCCCATTCCTGCACTGGAAGCCGCAAACACCTTTTCATTACTATTTGATCAGTAACTTGAGAACCACAGATGGGAACCACTATGGAAACATGAGCAATTATTATGGAGACCAACAAAACTAGCATGGACATCTTCATGAGGTACCAGCTTTCTTTAGCATTTCTCTTTTTACCAAAGCAGCTTTCAGCAACAATTTCAGTAAGACTCCTTTATTGAAAGCTCAGGCTGGCACTGGAAAATCCAGGTATCTGCAAATGTTTTTCTGCTTTGTTTTGTCTTCCTATCGACCTCACTGGAAAGGCAGTGGAGAATTTGTGACAGCTCTGTGACCCTGCAGGACTGAAAGGTAACGTGCTTTCCCAGAGGTAGCAGGGTCTCTGAAACGTGAGCAGGGCAACTTCTTAGATTCTCCTAAGACTTACTGCCTTTTAGGCAATTGCTCCCTGCCAGGGAGACTCTTCAGACCGTTCCCTTCAAGGACTGTGTGCTAGCGGAGGTCAAGTAAAGAGAATTATGGAGGACTATTTTCGTGGCTCTGGTACTACTTATACCAGAACCTCTGTACACAACTAAAGCCAACAGCGTTTCGAGATAACAACGCACGAGTCGCGGAACTCGGAGCGGCCCAGAGCACGGAACTGCAGCTGGCACGGAGCAATAGCGGCTCCATCCAGATCCACCTTCTCCAAGGTCACCCCGCTCACAGCTTCTTGCAGGCCCGTTTCTGATGACGGCAAGCGCGGCGGCACGGCTCGTGCTCCGCTGCTCTCCGCCCACACTTCCCGGCGGAGCTGGCCGGGGCGGGGGCCGCGGCTCCGCTCGGGATGGGCGCGCTGGCAGGCTCGCCGCCCCGCGGGGATGCGCGCGGAGCGCGGGGGCGGGATCGCGCCTCGCTCCCCCCAGAGCCGCGGCCTCAGCCCGGCCCCGCCGCCCGCCTCCCTCCCTGCCCCGCTGTCAGAGCCGCCCGCCCGCGTGGCAGCGGGGCACGGCGGGGCGTGCGGCGTCTCCCTGCGGTGGCTGCTTTGGTATTGGGGACGACAGCTGCGTCCCACGCGGTGTCCGTCCGTCCGTCCATCCATCCATCCATCCATCCATCCATCCATCCATCCATCCATCCATCCATCCCTCCCTCCCTGAGTGGGCGGCGGCTGGTGTGTGTGTGTGACTGACAGTGAGGCGCGCACAGCGCGGGGGCAGCCGCTCGCACGCAGCCCGCCGGGGCCACGCCGGCGCGCCCCGGCTGCGGCAGCCGCTTCTCCGTCCCCCGGAGCCCTCCCCGGTGGGGACAACCTCAGCGGCCTCGCTGCTCGTCCTCCTCCTCCCTCCTGGCGGGTAGGTTACATTACCTGGTCTCTAGCTCGGACTGGATCTAATCCCGCGGCCGCCGCCGGCTCCTCTCCCGGCCGCGGGGGTGAGTGGGGGAATTAATTTATTTATTTTCCATGAGGTGTCCTCTGCAGCGGAGTAGCGGCGGGAGAGCCCGGGCCGGGCGGCAGGGAGGGAGGCCCGGGTGCTGCTGTCCCGGGGGTGCTGGCGGGGAGCGGCCGAGGCGCTTCAGCACCGGCGCGGGGGGGCGGGGGCTGCAGAGGAGACGCCTCCCGGGCTGCCCAACCCGGCTCCGCGGGGCTGGCGGGGGCGCGGCGCCGGCCCGGGGAGAAGGGGATGGAGCCAGCGCCAGCGCGAGAGGTGGGACAGGACGGGATGTTCTGGGCTGGGGCGGGCGGGCAGCGCCGGGCCCTGCGCCCCCGGGGCCAGCCGTGAGCGCTCCCCGCCCTCCTGCCCGCCCCGCCGCACCCGCAGCCCCCGCGCCCGGAGCTGCGGCCGGGCACAGCGGGACATCTCGCTTCTGGCAGCCCGGCGTGATCGTCCCACCTCGATCTCCTCCTCTTCAGCACTGAGGGTACCAAGTATTTCACATTAAAGGCAGTTTGCCCTCTCTGGTACACAGAACGTCTTAGAAAACAGTGTACCAGTTTCCTCGTGTTAGGGGGAAAATGAAAAGTAAATTAACCTAATTCGTTTTGTGCTCAACGCAGGATCTTCGCCTTCTGAAACGGGAACTGAAATTTGGCTCGTCAGCATCGAGTTGCTGATGAAAATCTTGGTCACCTCAGCATTTGCCGTCTTTTTGTCTCCTTAAGAAAAAAAAAGTTATGGGAAGTGTTTTGTACGTATGATAAACATATTTATGAAAGTGACTGCTAAATTGTCCAGAAATCCTATCCTTAAGGCTAAAATCCTGTAAGGAAATAGATAAACATAATCATATAATTGCATAATTAAAGCCTTTACCATAATACTCGTCTAAATGTAGCACATTAAGTGCAGTACTTAAGTACTGTGAGAAGACTAGTTGTTGACATTGTGTTGTGAAAGGTACAAAAGGAAAAATATACAAAAAGAAATGTTAATATAATATTTAAAAAAAAAGACCCAAACAACAACAACAAAAAAAAATCTTGATTTCAAGCACTTTGTTAGAGCTTTATGATCAGGATCATTACAGGCATGTTAGGAACTGAGACTGTCAGTGCATAGACAGGAGGAGAACTTGGGCTGTAGTTGGGAGTATTGTAGTTTCCTGAGCTGCTAGTAAAGGAAGGAAAGACTTGAACTTGTGCAGTTTATTTTTGTCTGTTTATTTTCCATTAATAACATTTGAATCCCTTAGCTAGAATCAGCCACAATTAACAAAATGTTTTCGAAAAATAATTTGGAAAGGAGCATATGACCCCCTCAAAAAACCAGCGTCATGAATGGCAATTACATCAAAGAATCCATCCACAGACCACTGCTGTCTGAAGCACAAATTAATAGAAATCAGGTTTCTTTGTCTCCTTTTCTTAATAGTTTATTTTCTTTTATGTGAGAAGTGTTAGGAACTTTTCTATGTTTTAAACTGTAACCATTAAATCAGAAGACACAGACCTGGAAATACCAGTAATGTAACACTTAAGCATTCCTTCATTCTTTAGGATGTTATTGGTATTATTTATGTATCATCCATGTCCAGGCCACCTCTTACAGATTCAGGAGGGAATACTTTGTCACATGTCTGTAAAGCAGCCAGCTCCCTACAGTCTCTGGGCAGATTCTGGCGCTGTACCCATAAGGAACAGTAAGTAGTTCACTGGTAGAGAGGGCAAACACTGTTCTTCCCAAAACAAACTGAGCAACGTGGAGTCAATTTGTGACATTGCATATGCTAAGTAGTACTTGAGTTATGTATCTGAGTCCAGGGGCATTTTTAGGAGCAAACATGGTGACTGCAGGGCAGCAAGTGGAAGTCAGAGTTGCATTAATTTAGGTAGCAATACCAGTCATCTCTTGTGCAAGTATGTCAAAGGAGCCCATGCCCAGCACGCTCCCAGTCACGGTGTCTGTCCTGGCAGCAGTTGCACTACAGGCTTTGGAACACCAAGGACCCACGAGGAGCCCACTAAGCCTGTTTGTTGGAGGGGAGAACAGACACTGAGCCATGACTTGGGCACGCAAGCAAAGAAAGCTTGGGTACTGGTGCCCATGGTCAAACTCTTCCAGGCAGGCCCACATCTACGGGGTAAAAAATGTTGAAATTAGGATGAAATTTGATGTAAAATCTTTTGTTAAAAAAGCTTCCAGGGCTGAAATCAAAGTTGTATACGTGGCATTACAGCAGTCTAAATCTGTCTTCCATATTCAAACACTTTTTATGCCCTGAAGAAAATTGTAGGCCATATAGGACCTCAGACAGTTCCTGTAAAATGCAAAGCATGTCTACAATGCCCTTTACAGTGAAATAGTAAAGTTTGCCTGCTGTTTTATATAATTTTAGGAAAGTAATTTTCAAAGAGAGCTGAAAAATAAATACATGAAGATAGAAATGATTCCTCATTTTCACTGCATACTTCTATTTCCTCCATGGATATGCCCTAACTAAAATAAATAAATATATATATATAGATATATTTTTAATTTATAAATATATCCTATATATTATACACAATAAATTTACACAGTGTAAAATTTATAATTTTACACTTATATATGAGAAGGTATATCACACAGACAGTATTTACTGTACTGCATAGTACATACTGCATGCTGTATGTAACACAGTGCTGCATACAGTGCAAGTTGGTATATTCTGTGCTTGTAAATAAATTTTTATTTATATTATACTACATATATTAACATATATATAGAAATAGAAGATTGTATTATGTTAACCATTACAGGTATAAACATCTTCTGTATATACCTGTGTTCCTCATGCACCTTCTTTCAATACCTCTTTTCAGACCACTCTCTGTAGGAAAGGTGATTTTCATTGACTCACTGTTGCTGTGTGTTTCATTCCATTTGGTGTTTTCTAGTCCAAGGCAGAGTCTGAACATAAGCTAGCTGCAGGTATAACAGTGTGGGATTCTGGCCTACAGTTGGCACAAGTTCAGGTACAGCATGCTAAGAGCCTCCAGCCTGCTTAAAGTCACAAAAATTACCATGAGCCCTCAGAGTAGAAGCTGATGTATGAATTAATTTTTTACTTGGACTTTGATTACAGTGATATCATGTTTTTAAGTGAATACTCTCCTCTGTGACTGCTTGCAGAGTGAAGGCACTGGAGTGATTTGGTTTTCTGTTGCAGATTGAAAAGCCCTGTTGGCATTTTGCATCTTTCCAGTCTTGGTACACCTTTGCTGTAGGAAGTCCCTTATTCAGATTAAAAATGCTTAACGAGTGATAGCAATAAATAATTTCTGAGTGAATTTTAAGAAGCTGCTAAAGGTTCAGAGTTCTGTGTGCATGTCTATCTGCATATGGGAGTGTGGCATTCTGTATTTTTCAGTGAACTAATTGTTAAGAAGAAATTAAGTCATCTAATATAAGTACAACAAGAGCCACCTTTCTTGTTAATTTTTTGTCCATTTGATAGATTTTTGTGAGGTTGCTTGTTAAACACTATCCTGTTTTGGTTGTAACAGCTTGAGGTTTTTTTAGTGATATTAACATAAAAGACTTTTAAATATTATTTTTTCACTAGAGAAAAAGAAAATGCTACAAATGTTGAATACCTGATGGTACTTTTTGTAAGTCTCTCCACTAACTGTTTGGGTAAGTCCCCTACTGGAATAGTCCCTTTCCCCCACATGCCACTTGTTAAACAGTTTTAGCTGAATCCAGAATTTTACAGGTCCTCTTCTAAGCTTAGAACTTCTCTGCTACATTACAGGTTGTGTCTTCTTGTCCCAGAGTCTGAGTCTAAAGGGTGCATGTTTACGATCATGTGTTCTTCTGGTCTATGTTGAATTACATTCTGATTGTGTGCTATTTTTTCTGCACTGATTTTGGTTCCATAAATACACATCTCAAACTCCTCTCATGTCTATAAGCAGGCGGGTGTGATGTGTATTCTTGTCATCTCCCAGTGATACACAGGGTAATAACATAAGTATTATATTGGCAAATCATCTAGATCACCTTCTGCAAGCTTTATATCAACAACTAGTAATTGTCAGCCTGCGTCTCACTCCACCTTCATTCGTACACACAGATAGCTCTGTCACTAGCATGACATTTAATCCTAGGCCTGTTAGTGAAAGAGATACATGTACTTCAGGTTTTGTGATAAAATTCATATAAATATAACTAGAACGTGGATTTCTATGATAATATATATCCAGAGCATGTTTTTCCATTGACGTTAGTTTTCTCTGTAGCCATCAACCATGGCCCAATCAAATTGTTTTCTTTTACAGCTCATGGTGACACAGAACACAGCACATTGTAACTACAGGAACAGACTCGACTTTGAAAGATCTCTATCAGGCATGACAGAGAATTTGGGGCAGCTGGCAGTTATCAGCTGAAGCAGTTACTCAGTAGAACTGTACAAGTTAAATAGATAATTGAAAAGCCATCTGGAAACCTGGGAGAGATAACAAGCCTCTCTTCTAGAAGTGGGGTAACAACTCAGGTAGGTCACAGATGAACTCAACTCCCAGATCACTGCTTTGCCTAATAACACTGGAAATACAGCAGCAGTTCATGCCTGTCAGCTCTGAAGCAGTATTGAAGTTGTTGTTGGAAAGGCAGTTTGGCATATTCAGTTATACAAATCATTATTGCAGTAGAGTGAAAAAGGATTTTACCTAAAGACATGTGACCAAAATCCAGGGAGCAACATGGCCCTTTGTTACAGTTGCCAAAATAGAAAACTAGTTGCGCACACTTTTCACCCTCCATGCTACTTTGTTTATACTGCCTGCAACTACCACGCTGACCACGGTTGCCTGTGCCGCAAGTGACTTCTTTTTTTTGTGTAATTTATATTTATATTAAGATAATGGAACTATTTTTGTTTTATTTACCATGAGCAAAGAGAATGGAAGGGAAAGGCCAATATCAATGAATAAAAGAATGTGTTGATCTTAGTAGATCCATTTTAAAAGAGTCCTAAAGAGTGTTTCTGTTCAACTCTCGCTTATGATTCTCAAATTTCTGACTACAGAAAGTGTGAAATCTTGCATGAACATGCAAGGAAATTGATACCATTTGGTAACTCCTCTTGCTAGGTTCTAATCTCTTATAGAACTATATTGATTGTAAGGAAAGAACATGAGATATTTTTGTGAGAGTGGGCACAGAAAATAAGTTTTTGGCCTTTTTCAAAAGAGAAAGTGGCATCTTTCCACCAGAGAAGTACTTGAATTGATCTTCTGACATCTGTCTATTTTGTTAAACCACACAGGTGAATCACAGGAAATAACTGATGCCACTGTAGTATTAATTCTTGTGGAGCTGAACAAAGCAAACAAATAAAAAAACCCCCAAACAACCAATAAAACAAAACAAAACAAAAAAAAACCCCACAAACAAAAATAGCAAAAAAAACAGTGAAGACTTTTGCTCCTCACTTTACTTTGAAATATGCTTTTAAAAATCTGTCTCCAAAAATTCTGTCTAAAAAATTCTCTGCATTTACACTGAAAAAGCATAAAGCAAAACACATGCATCAATTTTTTTTGCTGTATTATTTGCTATAATTACAGTGGCAGTTACAATATTAGTTGCTACAGTACAGTACCTAGGAAAGAAACATATTAAATTCTCAAAATCCATTAACAAAAATTTGCATGTGTCCATGTTGCTGGCTGCAGAAATAATGTGGTTCATTTGAACAGTCTCTGTAAATCTTAAAAAGTAACTCCTGTTTTTATTCTTTAGGTATTTTTCAAATATTTGTTTTACTTTGGTACTGGACATTAATTAGTCGTGCACATATGTAAATTCTGCTTCTATGTATTGACTGTTGGGGATGTTTTCCTTTCATATCTCATTTTATGACTGCTAAAACAAAAAAAATGGCAAAGTTTTAAAGCTTACAAATGCATGAAAAAATTTTAATTGCCATTTGCTGTTTTGAGGCATGATTCATCTTTTCATTATAATCCTAGTGAAAGACTTTGGTCAGTCTAGAGCCATTTTTTATATCAGTTTCTCCATTTAGACCCATGTATACAATTGTAAGTTACCATTGTGTTATAAGATATCCCCAACTTTGTTAGATTACAGAACTTCTTAGGTAATAGGAGAATTTTCTTTCTGACTTACTAATTTTTATTTTCTTTTAAAATAAGATGAAATGAAGTAGCCAAAAAAATTGCTTTTTATATGAAATTCCAGAATCTGCCTAAGTATTTTTAATATAACGATTCAATATAGCAATAATTGTAATCTAAAAAGTTGTTGGCAACATGCTGTTGTAAATAATGCAAATAATACTTAGAATAATATGCAGAGTCAGAAGTAAGAAGGCATCACTCAGAGGGAAGCACCCTTATAATTAGGATAGAAACAGATCTCTTTTACTTTTTCTCATGAATCCTTTGAGTATTTCAGTCTTTTTCTGTGCTGTGATTCAGATTCAACAGGAAAAGTGAAGAATAAATAGTTCAGCTCAGGCTCACACTATATAACTGAGATTTAGGTTCTGCTGTAGGAGGTCTGAACAGAGGAAGGTCTTAGAAACTCTTTGTGGTCACACTCGCTAATTGTGCATGAAGGGAGGGATCCTTCATTATCTGGTTGTACTCAAATGTTAAGTCCGTTCTCTAATTCTCAGGGGATGAAGGTGCCTGTTAATGCACATAACTTAGATTAACTGTTCAGACAAACATCATGCCTGAGTTTTTCCAAAGCTCTTTGATCTACCATCAGGAAAAAGGAAAAGGCTTCCCCCTAAAGGGTTCTGAATTTCATCCTGGAGGCACTTAAACCCCTGCTTGTTTGAAAGCTGGCTGCCTAAGGAACTACAAGTGAACCCTCCTGCAGCTATAGTACTCTGAATAAGACCCTTGAGCATAGATAGGTTTTCAGAATGGTTAAGCATCAATGAGCATACTCTGATGGGATCATATTCTGCACTCAAGGTAACATGACAGTCCAACTCCTGAGCGGGTTTACAGAACGTAATGAATTTCTTGAATACCATGAGTACATTGAACTAATCTTCAGTACTTCACTTGTTATTCATTGTGATGAAAACACTGGAGTATATGATCAAAATCATACATGAAGAGCTTTCACTTCATGTAATTATTTCTTCTTATTATAATCTTGGTTTACTTTGCAACTCACTTCTAGGATAATCACATTTTTACAGAGTGGGTAAAACTTTAGAAATAGAAGTATGGTTGGAATACAAGTGTTTGGCATGCTTCAAAACTGTAAAAATCATCAGTATATAATGTATTTACTTTCTTTACTGATTAGGTCAAAAATGTGTATCTACATTTTAGGGGACACATGCCAAACAAGTTCTTCTCCTAACACACAAATCAACACCACAAGACTTTTGAAGAAGAAAACACACAATATTTACATGTGTGGTTCTAAAGTGCACTATAAGGAAGCAGAAGTCAACTTTCTATTTGGAGAAGGTCTCAGATTGTTAATCCAAACCCTGTTTTCCGAGCAAATGGCAATGGCAATGTGTTTGAAGGTATTCATATATGTCCTCTTACTTTTTGGTGACTTTCTTGTTCTTTAACAATAAGGCCTGATGTAACTCCTGCTGGTGCCCCAGGATCACACTGTTTTGTTTTGTTTATTCCACAAAATCAGTAAGAATAGTTTCTTTTTTCCCATTTATATTTTTTTTGTCAGTCATTGTCTCATTGTCAGTAATGTCTGTGGATGCACAAGTCTGATCCTGAATTGGTATTCAAATATCTACTTGTTATCAAATAACTTGAATTCTACAACAATTTATTGTGGTCTAGGGTGAGACTTAGGTGCAAATTGAGACATCTTAGGCATCTATGTGGAAGGGCTCAGGTGTAAACTATATGTGTAAACTCTTGTTCTAGACAAGAGTCAATGCAACCTGTGGACCCTTCTTGGTGCCTTGTCTGCTGATGAAATGCTTTGCAGATATTTCAGAGAGAACTGAGTCATTCTCTAAGCTCCATCTGAACACAGACAAAAATTATGGCATCATGTGAAATGTACTGTCAGTTTCTGTCTTGCAGTTCTCTACAGGATGAAATTCCTAGAAACTTGAAAAATACATTTAAAAATATATTTTAATCACTAAGTTCCTGACAAAAATAGTGAAAAAAACTTTCCTGAGTTTCTCCTAAAGACAAGTAAGGATTCTGTAAAATTTTTGGATCTTCTTTTGTCGTTTGCTGTGACTCATGCACATCATACAACAGTACCAGAAGCTATTGGCCAGGTAAAGCAATCTTGGATATCTTAGTGTGCTTTTGTTCTGAAAATGTGTATCAATGTGCATCTTGGATCTCTCAGGCTTATTCAATGCTTTTCAGATATTAACAGTATTATTTGAGTTGGTAACCTGAAATAATCTGACACTGCATTTATCGATGCACAAGATTATTCTGAATTTTGTGTCCAAATATCTGATTTACCTTACACTTCCATGTGAATAAAATATTTTGCTTTAAACATAGTTTTTTGTTTCCTTTGTAGTGATTCTGTCTACTGTGGAGTCATTCATCCCTTGTCCTAGAGACTTTTGCTTCTCATAGCACTGACACCCTGGGTTTTTTAGAGCATTGGGTTAATCTGAAGATCTCCAGCTAATATACTATGAAGTAGGTTGGAATCCAACCATACAATAAGATCAGAAAGGAATAGCAAAAGACGCAGTCCAAATTATGGTCAAACTAAGGTTACAGAGTGTGGCTACTGCCCTAGCTACAGAGACAGAGCCTAGACAGCTGCAGAGCAGTGGCAGCCAGCCAGCATGCCTGAATAGATGAAGATGAGGCCAAGAGGAGGAGGACTTAAATCTCAGATATTAGTTGCTCTAATATAGAATGAACAAGCTATATAAGAACCTTACATACGCAGAAAAGAACTAGAACAGCTAGTTGGAAACAAAGTCCTTGAAGTTCCTTGTGCAACTTTTCAAATAGAAGTTATCATAGCCAAATTACTTAAAAATATTGGCTTTTAAGATGTATTTACTTTAAAAATTCCTGTATACTAGGTACATCATAAACAATCTTTGCCTTCAAATACATCATATATTCAGAAATTTATTTTTTTTAATGTGAGGCCATTAAATTGAGGCTGTGACTCCACAGGCACATTACAGTTCATGCAAAGGTAGTCCTGGCTTTCCTTCTTTGGCTGGGAATTAGAATCTGTTATCCCAGCTATACTGTTTTTAGTATCCTAAATAACCCACTCTTCATGTGGGCTAGTTAGGATACTCTGCTGTGTCTTGCGTACTTTAATTGTTTTTTCAACAAAAAAACCCTATTTATGAAATGAAATAAATTTATGAAACCCTGTTTCTCTCTGAAAAGTACATTTTTCAGATGTAACGTGTAAACTGCGTTATCTCTGCTGTCTGAAGAAAATATTTTTCCCATTCTATTTATGAAGGACATTATTGCTTTACAGGATAGTTGCAGACCCTGACACAAAGATATGGCAGTTGAAAACTAGGCAATTAAATAGCTCAAAAAGGAAGAAAAGAAATGCAATTCAAAAAGATCTATGCAGAGAACCCATAGCTGTCTGCAACCTTCCCCATTACTCTGCGTAGGTAGTAGTCAGGATTATCTATGGAAACAAATGATGTCAGAAGCAGTCGTCTAAACCTTTTCAATTTTCCAATATGAAAATATCCTGAAGAATTGTGGTGTGGTGTTGGATGTGAAGCAAATTGTTTGGGATTTTTTTAATATCAATAGATTTTTTTTCATTAAATTTTAGTTCATCTGCACTCTATATTGTGTATATTTTTTTCTATTAAATAAAAAAAATCTTTCCTGATAAGGACATCTTTTCTGAAAGCACTTCTTAAAATAGACTAGCTTGATGCTGTGGATAGTGGTTTGACATTGAAGAAAACCAGTGAGATGCAAACAAATTCTTGCAAGGCTGGAATTGATGCCTGTATACTTTAGAAATGGTTTGAGTCATTAGTAGATTAATAGGCTGCACAGAGAGCTGGATCTTTGAAAGAAGTCAGTGAATTAAGGGCAGACTATTGCCCTGTAGCTCCCATTAGCCTGCACATTAACCATCTACATCTACAGATGTTTCTGTAGATCTAAATCTACAGATATTTCCATACAAATCACTGGAATAATGGGTATAGGTTTTGTATAAAATCATCATGGCCATAAAATGGAATGTAGGAACATTTTACCACTACTGCAGTTAGAATGGCCAAAAATAACCGTACATTTCAACACAGCTTTGTCAGGATTTTTATTCTCAAGAGCCAACCTATTCACAAATCTGGGGTAGCTGAATATCAGAGGGTTAGGTTTCCTGGTATGGTTTGGTTTTATTTTTTCAGTAATAATTCATAAAATCATTTAACTACTTTCATAGAAAAGTACAATTTCACAAATCTGATAGAAAATACACCTGCTCTTGGCTGAGGACAAAGGAATGGCTAAGAGAACCTGTCATCTCTGATTGCAAGCTACTTTTCCTATCCTTAATCTTTCAAACAGTGATGAGTTGTAGTGACAGACACAGTGAAATATAGCAGCCCCTTCCAAAGGGCTTATAGTGTTCTGTGTGTGCGGCAAGATCAGAGGAAAGTTCAACAAGGTCACAAACAATCCACATTGAAGTTTCAACATGGGGAGGAGCCTTTGCCAGTGGCATTTTGAATTTCAGTTACTCTATGTGAGATTCATAAAGCCTAATGAAATTTGCAAAGTAGTAGCTGCATTGGAGCTAAGCATCTTGGCCTTATTCTCAGTGATAAGAAATAGGTATCTGAAGGACAGAGTTAATTTCATCAAAAAGATCTAAAATGGGTTGATGGAATTATCTTCTGGAACTACCCATTTCTCGCTATTGACGATAAAGACAAGCCAGTGTGTTGGTACAAGTATAAACAGCAGCAGTTTAAAAATCTAAATTTAAAGGTAAATGAAATGTCCTTATTTCTGACTTTTCCCTCATTTGCATATTGTCATCCTTTTTTGTGTAAAAATGAATCAGTGAACTCAAAACAGATTTACCATAACACCTTTAGCTGATTTTTGACTGCTCAATAGTTCATTATATCCACCCTATGTCCTGTAGTACAATAACTTGTCACAGACTTCAAATTTTGGGTGATACTTCTGCATTTGATAAGCACAGTGTTCATTAAACTGAAGAAAGTAAAACCAAAAAGCCATGTGATGCATGCTAACTTATGAACTTCCAGGGTAACAGACTTTCTTCTATAGCCTTCAACACTGAACAGTGACAAAAATGGAAAAGATGAGGTTTGCAATATCTTCCCTGATTTTATTTTAGATGTAATGAGAGAAATTTCAGCCTGGTCCTGCCTGCCCACCAATGTATGCACCTAAACATAAAGACAAAACTTTGTTGGTCACTTCACTTAACTGCAGGTTGCTAAAGTACTCCAAAGTTGCTAGCATGCTCCATTTGAAAAGTGTGCTTTGAAGGGATCCTGTAATGTGGATATAATATCCAGTAGAGGCTAAAAAATAGCACAATTTTGCTGTACTTGTATTTTGTGTAAGTTATAAAGAATCTTCTTGTAGATGGTGTGAAACCCCATAAAGCTCTGCAGGAAGAGGAGTGTTTTATTCATTGACAAGCCCAAAGCTACAGCTAATGAACCCAGGCAGCTACTGCAGACCTGCCCTCAGCTGGCAGCTGAGCTGGGATATTCATGGAGAAGATTTTTTTTATGTGTCCAACATCTCTTTGCTGAATGTGTTCAGACTTGGCACAGGTAGAAATACTTAATGTTCAGCTGTTTTCTGCTTTGATAAGAAATACTGGTATTCAGTGAGTTTTTCTCCCATATATGACAGCTATATTCTCAGTTTCTTATAGACTTCATAAAAAATTAGCTAACCAGAGTTACAAAAATACAGTAAAAGAAGTAATGTTCATTTAGAATCCCTGCCTACCAGTCTTCTTGTAGTGAAATGGATCATTTAGAATTGTCAGTTAAAATAAGTCAATGACACCCAAAGGATGTATAAGGCAAATTGGATGTATATATAATGAATTCAATTTCCATTCTTTTCTGGGTGAGAATTTTTATGGAGAGAAATTTGGAAAATTATAGCCATGTTTTGAGTAAACACAATGAGACTGATTTCTTGTTTATCAACCAACACTCATGTTTTGTTATGCATGTATAACATACAGTTAATTTTTTGTCTTAGAGAAGTGTGTTATTTAGTACTTTTGTCATACATTTCTGTCATTATCCTGAACAAAAGGGGTGAAGATATTGGGGTTTAAAAACCTTTTTAAAGGCCATCCAAATAAGCAACTCACCCTCCAAAAAAAAAATCAAAAAATTCTGATGGAGGAAATCTCTTTCCAAATTGGAGTAATATCTAGAGTAATTTATTGGTGTTTTTTTCTGAGTGTTTAATTTTTGCTATGGGTATGGTAATTATTTTTATTGTGAATGAACTCAGAATTGTTCAGATTAGCAAATGAATGCTTTTCTAAATCTTAATAATGAAAGATCAATAAGTGATTCTAAAATTACTTGTGACAGATCTCAGCAATAACAGAGGAATATAGTTTTCAATTAATTTGTGTAATTCAGGGCATTTATGTCAATGAGACTGATTATATGTTATGGCTGTGCAAAGAATTGATTTTTTAATTTAGCTTCCAAATGAAGCAATAGAAATAATTTTTATTCTGAAAAACAAGTGTTTTGCAGTTGGGGTTTTATTTTTCCACTTTGTTCTGAGTGTAATGAAAAAAAAAATTACTTAGTTTGAGAGTAAATGTCTTGTGGCCTTGTATAAACAATTTTATTGAAGCACAGGTAAGAAAAAAACAAAGATGGACCAGATCCAGACAAAGCTGCTGAAGAAAGCCAAATCTTTCTTTCTGTTTGAGTGTTATGACATCCATTTGCACTGTGCACCTTAGATTTCATTTTCAATTCAGTTTACAGGAATTAAATCTCTGATCCTAAATGCCAAGTTGTGAAAGGTTTTGAAAAGAGGACAATTCTACCAGAATTAAGAGAAGCTTCATCTCCTTTCTTCTCTGCATTATTGTCAGAATGTCTACAGCCCCAGGAGAAATCAATAACTTAAACAATGAAATAAACTGTTTCACATTCCTATCCTCAGTCAGAAAGAGGACAAACCTGAGTTCAGGCAAGAACCGTAAGAGGTGAGATGTGTGAAGGCTGGGAAATTTATGGATAGGAAATCCACATGTTGGGATACTCCATTTTATATGAGACATCACTGAGTCAGAGAAAGCAATAGCTTGATAATATGGGGTTCAGAAAACCTTTCCAGAACCACTGGGTTTAAAAGCACTAACAAAATACAACAGAGTTAAAGCTAAAAATGCTCTCCCATTTCTGCTTGTACCCTGAAGTTAAGACACTAACCTAGGATCTGTGAGAAAGCTGGGAATCGACTCATGTACTGACATATTTTGTATGAATGTCAGGAGCAATAGATTAAACAGGCATAATGATAGTCCTACACTTGTGTGTATGTAATGAAATTTTGAAAATTCTGGTAATGAGCACATTTGGCTTGTGCTCACATCATTTTGAAGGGACTGAAAATGCATTTTGTGGAAGAATTTATACTTTGTCAAATTATCATCACCATCATCTCTATTCATGTCTCCTCATCTGACATCGGCCTTAGCTGCAGTCCTTCAATGAATGAAGATAAAGCAGAAATAAAAGACACCATTGGGAACACTTATCACAATAAGAGTGTTTAATATAGAGTATGTTTTATTTTGCATCATGTTATTGAATTACTGCAGTTACTGGAAAGGGGGGAAGAACTATTTCTAGTTTGTCAAATGCACCAAGTGTTGGACTTACAGAATAAATACATTTGACTTTAAGAATTGGAAAGCTTAAATGCAGATTCAGAAAAAAAAAAAAGGAAGATACTGATGCATTGCAAATTTGGAACATGATTATGAAAAAGGGCAATTTGCAAATACAGCAGTGGCTCCCTCTATTCCTATGCTCATGGGGTGTAGTGACTTCCTTAACTTTATTTGAGATACATTTGTGATGTATCTCAGTATTTTGTAGACTGAAGAAAGGGACATCAATCAGAATTACATCAAATCCTATTTCCTACCATATTACTTTACCTCCTTAATACAAAAGTCTTCTTTCTCTCTGTCTTACCTTCACATGTATACTTATACATAGAAAATTAAGAATAAACAAGTTTTCATAATCTGATGGTTTCAGTTTGTGGATGAGATTAGAGCCTAAATTAAATCCAAATTAGTAAAAGAAACAGGAGTCCATTTTAACCTATTAGTACTATATAAACTTTTTTTTTTTTGAAAGAAGGAACATGAATGATGTTAATTATGTTTGTTTAAACTAAAGTTACTCTTGATTATGAAGTTTTGAAGTTTCTAGGGAAGTCATGAAAGTGACTTACTGAGAACCTAAAATTTCTTGGAGAGGAAGTGTGCATGCACAGTGCTATCAGAGGTTTCTTTCTCAGAGGTAAGTCTCAGAAAGAGGATTTCAAAGGACATTTTTGGCAATCAAGTTCAATTTTCTGCTATTTCTGACTATGGTGTTCCAATAATTTTTAAGATTTGGACATCTACATTAAAATGAACTTTTCTTCCTGGAGTGCCTCAATATTTTCTTCCCAATGCTCCTCATTCCAAATGGATACATTTTAGAGCTTTTATTTTCTGATAAGTGTTATGATCTCTTTCTACTGAAATGGGATACAGTATTAGCCACACCCAAGACTTCTGTTTGCTCTCCTTAGTCACATATTTATCTTTACCTTATTTTGACATTGCTTTAAAATTACCTCTGAATTAACTTTTTGAACACATGTCTTCTTTTTTTAATTAAATCTTCAAGTTGCTCCTTAGATTTTTTGACCTATTAGCTAGGTATTGACTCAAGAAAATAAAATTTATTCATTCAAAGAACTAATGATTTAAATTTATGAGTGAAATATTTTCTTTCACTGCACTATATAGTTAGATAAGCTGTTGATTAAGATGTGTATTAACACAAGTATTTTCATCAGTCTATGAAGTTTACGCTGGTTCTTAATTGAGGCCATTCACAACAGTAGGAAACCATTGATTTAACAATAATCTTGGGATGTCTCATGCAGAGAACAATTTTTGAAACACACCAAAATAATTTTGCCAAAAGACAAGCAGTTATCTTCTCCAAAGCTGAACATATTTTGCTCGATTTGTAGAGATCAGGTAGATTCTCTCCCTGCTTTTTTCTCCTTCAACTTCCTAGTCAGAAAAGTGTATAATTCTTAACTCCTTCAGCACTGAGTTCCCTACTCCCTACATCTATTCTAATTCAGATAGTAGCCTTTATATTATTTTTATGGAACAACATCTTTTGCTAAGACCTTTGAAAGTAATTTTCAGTGATGCATATATATTGAATTTTTGGTTCTATTCTTTCCATACATGAAACTGATCAAAATGTTTCAGAAGACACATACTCTTCTGCTATTTTGAATCTGGAGACGTCTGTATGTAATGAGCCCCTCTTTTTCTGTCTAGAGCTTTGTAGTAATGTATACGATTGCAGAATTCTTTTGTCTTGAAAAACACTGCCTTCTCTCCATTTGAACTCCATTATGTTTTAGAAACCTAAAGACCATTTCCTAAAAGATCCAATCTAGAAACTGCTTGTTGGACAGTCTCATGGGCTAGCAAGAGAGAGTTCAATCTATGACAAGACACAAATTCTTCCTTCAGAAACCATTGCCTGGAAAAAAATGTGATTACTGGGGTGCATTCACTTGTCGCACTGCTTAGAGGTTGGAGCTTCCTGGTGGAAGGCAATATGCATAGGTTTAAACTCTCCCTAGATAATTTATGCACATCACATTTAGTACAGGATTAAAACAAACTAATAATGCCAACAGCATTATTCACCCACTATGAAGCCTATCCAAAACTAACATTTTTAGCTGGGTGCTTTAGATATCACTGTCAGCCCCAGCTAAGCTATAGTTTTATTGGGAGGCAGTTTACTTGAGATATGAAAGCTGTTGATTTAAGCTTGTTGGATTTGAAGGAAAAGCAATAATGCTCTGCAACATTTGAATAGTGAGATACATTCAAAGGGTAGCATCAAATGTGCTTTTAAAAAGTTGAGCCCTTCTTGACTGTTTATGTGTTTAGCCCAAGGAAAGAATTTAACAATTCTGAATCCAAAATGCTTAGTGAAGTCTCTTTAGATTAAAAAAAAAAAAAAATATTTCCTATGAACTCTATATCCCTCCAGGTCCTCATACTAAGAATGCATGACCCGTAAATAGTTAGGCTTTGAAAAATTCAGTGACTTTCTGTATCAGCAGTAATGTTGACCTGCATCTTGACCCCTGCAACAACTGGTGACACCTCCTGCTTGTAACAGCCAGGGAAGTCTCTTCAGCTCTAAGGACAACTGACACAGACTGGCCACAGCCATGTAAAATAGCCTTGGGCCTGTGCTTGGGACAGAATCCTTGGATCCAAAGATATAGTAATGAATTTTCATTTTCTTTATATATAAATATGTTTGAAATTAATATATCAGTTAATGTACTTGAAATAATGAAAGAATGTTGAAGCCAGGAATTTTGTTTACAGAACTTTTTACTGAGTGCATCTGTTACAGGTTCTGAGGAGTCATAGACAGGGCTTGTGGGTGTATTCAAGGTGGAAGACTTGCTGAATAGTGCTAGAGGTGATGGTAGGTTAGTGCGGGATTGCAGGGTGGAGAGAGCTCTGGGTGGGGGAATGGCCCTTGGTTCTTGCAATGCCAAGCATTTTCCAGAAGAGTAGGAGGGTACACGTGAAAACCATGCCAGAGAGTATGTAAATTATTAAGCAGAATGAATGGTTGAGCTCGGCGTTTGAGCTTGCTCTCTAGTCCTACTTTATTCATCAGTGTAGATACAGACAAATGAGATAAGGTTTTACTGCTGGGGTCATTTTCCCCTAATCCAAAAACTGTTCAAACATGAGTAGGTAAGGAGATAGAAACAGATAACATCAGGCTGGTTTCAATAACAAGGACTGGGCAAAGGTAGCACAAAAAGCTTGGTTTTCCCCTTCACAGCTGAAGTAAACTATTCTTTTACCCTCTACTACACATACATGTTTAGCAGATTTTTTTAGAATACATAGTATTTTTTAGTATATATATAAAGTACAATAAAATGAGAAATACACAGACACATTCAAAATATAAGCATGGAAATATTGTCATTTATTCCATTCTTTATAGATTTTTTATTATCACTTAATTCTAAATTATAATTTTGTAGCTTTCAAAGGTACTCAAATTCCTACATTAGTATCATTTGTGAGTCTTTGGCTAAAAATTACTGTAGTCAATTTTTTTAAAAGGCAACAGAAACAACAAGAGATTTTGTAGTTGACAGGTTTCTGAAAATAATAATGTGATACATAAACAAAAAAAATCTAATTTTATTAATTTCAATTAATTGTAATTATATTACAATTACAATTATATTACAATTACACAAGTTGTTATAGTGTTTTTAAAACACAGAACACTGTTGTTGTTTCTTGAAAAAAATCTCTTTTATTGTAATTTTCCTCACAACACTCCATGCTGATGGTTTTATGATCCATTTATTTAAAGGAATGTTAAATCACTTTTTAAAACATTATAGGTTATCATTGTGTTATACACTTACACTATTTATTTCAATAAGACAAATTTAATGCTTTGACTGCATCCTCAGCCAAGTGCATTGACTGCAGAAGAAATGTGGATCTGTAAAGGGCTGAACTGGCAGTCATTCTCCACACAGTGCTTTTACCTTTCAGTTTCAGTATGATTTTTGAGACTTAGAATGAGAGGTACTTCACAGAATAATGGCCTGAAGTGAAGAAGAGCTGATCAAGCCTTTTGTTGTTGAAAAGTAAATCATCAGCCTGCTGGTTTTAGAATCTCGTGGACATGGCTTTATAGTGTCTCTCTGAGAAATATTATTTCTACTATTTCAATGGGATAAGCAAATCTGTAAGAAATGTTTGCAGAGAAATCAAGATCCTGGGTTGGGAGGCAGGAATAAGATATAACTATAGCACACTTGATTCCTTTGATGATCCCCCACTATAACTCTCTCTTACTTCTGGCAGGAGCACTAACCTATTATTTTTTAGTGCATTGAGAGCCATATAAAGCTGCAAAGGTCCTGAATCAAGAACATTATTTACTAGCAAAGATGACAGTGGGAAAAGCTTGAATGACAGCTCTGTGTTCTGCATTACCATCTAAAGATGAAGATCTGAGAACAAATTTGTCACAAGGGCTTTGTACCATAAGGACTTCTCTTTCAGAGCAAAGCCCAAAGGGCTGCAATCACATAGTGATGAGCCTGAGAAATCCACATCTCCTTTGTGACTAGGAGAAAAGATGCTGTACTGCACCTTCCAATGGCCTGTTACAAACACAAATCCCAATAAACTTAAGTATACTGTCCATATACTGTAATAAAAGGTTTTAAAAATGTCTTGCTTAAAAAGATCTCTGATCTGCATAGATGAGATGATAATGATCAGCCTTAGCCACCCAGTCAAGGAATTTATTAAGAGTGTGGATTTTGTCCAAATTCTGCTTGCTACTGTTTTGTGACTTCCTGTCCTGGAGACTCTAAATCCTGAGGAAACTAAATTAATTTTCTCAACTGTCTACAGTTCTCTACCTCATTCAACAGCAACAAATATTGACACTATGTGCTATAAAACCACTTTTAATTTTATGGGAAAGAAATCCATCTTGGAATGAAACAGCTTGCTGCTAGAAGTTTTGTTGGGTTTTTTCTGGGTTTATGTGATATTTTCAGGCAGCAAGAGAGACTGCCCTGTACTGTAATCAGGCACTCTCTACAGGTGGCATTATTTGACAGTGAAACTGGGAAAACCTTTCTCTGTCCTTACATCTTAAGAGTCAGGAAACATGTTCAGATGAAGTATACAAATATGAGTGTGGATGAAGCGAGAAGGACAAAATGCACTGACAAGGACTCGAAGGGTTTCCTGTAAGCTTTGGTGATGACATTTGCTTTGCATTAATCCTCTTCACCAAGGAAAGAACACACTTCATACAACAGATTGATTCAGGGTGTTTGGGAGACTGTGAATCCCTCGTCAAGACAAGTGTGAATAATTTTTGTGGGAGAGGAATAAAAAGCTCAACATCAGAGAAATGTTTCCCTGAGAGGCAGAGTCACATTCAATGTTGTCCTCTTCTGTGTTATTTAGAGCAGAAATTAAAATGCTGGTCTCATTCTGCATTTAAGAGCTGAAATCCCATTTTGAGAAACAATGAAGTAAAATTGATATTATGTATAATTGTGCAAATAAGCCTGGTTATGCAGTAACTGTAGTTTAACTGCCATATTTCCAAGTTACTGAGAATGAATATCTGAATGCAGATATTTTCCATGATGACATAAATGTTTCATGCCTAATTTTGAAATAGTTGTGAAAAATAACTGGCATTTTCTTGCTGATGTGGCTGCATTCTTTTGTTAGCTGGTAAACCAGCTGAATAATCCATCACATATTACAGGTTTTTTATAGTTTATGGCCATACCCAAGGAAAGCATTTTAATGGATGTCTCTCAGTAAAAAAAAGGAGTGGCATCTTGACTTCAGAAATGTAAGGCAAAGGTTTTGTTTGTTTCTTCAGTAAGATAACTACATTCTACAAATAGCCTCGATTTTCACCTCAGAGATAATAAATTTACCTTTTATCTTTTAAAACTTTTTTATTTTGTAATTTAAATTTGAATTTTAATTTTAAGGAAAAAGTGAACGGGATCAGTAACAGATGAAACCACATTTATTGAATAAATTTTGAAAACTATAAAAACAGTAATTTATATCCAAGAAGTGTCTGATTTTTCTCATTAACAAGTACCAATCTCAATTCGCAAGGTTGTAATTTCTATTACTATAAACTATATTAATGAAATAATTATATATTGTAAAATTGGTGAATTTAAAGCTTCATGTTAAGCTCTATATTTTATGGATATATATGGATATATTTTTATCATTATACTTTTTAATATGATAATGGGTCTTGCTAATCATAAAAATATATTTATGCCAGATGGGTAATTAAAGAAACAAACAAAACAAAAAAAAAAAAACAAAACAAAAACAAAACAAAAACGAAAACAAATAAACAAACAAAAATCAAACCAAGGGACAGGTGCTTGCATAGAAACATCTCTGAAAGAAATGTTTACATAGTACTGAATTTGAATAAACAATTCAAACCCATTTTTTAAATTTTTGTTTGTGAAGTATTTCCACACAATAAAAGCTCACACTTGTAGGTAAATGAATGTTTAAAAACTGCAGATGAAATTCAAGACTGATAATAGCACGGAAATGCACATAGAAAGAAAACCCAATTCTTGCTATAGATACAATTGCATGCATCAGCGTACCTGTTTCCACAGGAAAAGAGATCTAGGAAGGTTTCTGTGGTCAGTTCCCAACAATCTGAGTTTGGTATACAGCAAACCAGGGAACATAAATATACTAATGTGTAAAAGTGATATGTGCAGATAGTAACTATTTTGTTAATTTCTGAAAATACAAACACATGAATAAAATACAAACACATAAAATCTCCAAAATCGGAAAAAGCATGGAGAATGGTGCATGGCATAATGAAGTAAGAAACTGCTTAGGACAAGTGGAAAATCAAATTGAGATTTTTTGTGCTTCAAATTCTGATTGCTTTCCCTTCAGAGATGTTATTTCCAGAGCATGTGCTCGTCATGTTTTTATCAAAAGGACAAATAATTTAGTATATTCCAGGATGCTCTTTAGGATTGCATGTATTTTTTTCTAAAAAATTGTTTGAAAACTAGACACTAAATTTACTCTTAGCTCTCCACCTTAGCTGTGGCATCTAATCAACTGGGAAAAAGAGGCACTACAGATGAGGTTCAACTCACCTTAATATAGTGGTCCCAAATTGCTCCAGTGAGTTATCCTTGAAGAGTCTAGTTTCATCCATCAGTTCTAAAGATGGTTTAGAGTGTCTAACTCAGCTACAGTAATGTGCTACTGTTATTTCTGCCATACCTCTTTCTTCCACCTCTTTGGCCTACAGCACTGTCCTGAAGAAATCCTCTGTAATGATGGAAAGTTGATCAGATTTCACTTCACTTCTGCCGTAGCTAACTTGCCACAGTCTGCTGGCCATTATTTTATCATACAAGCCTTTTAACTGAGGGGCAGTCTATTAGTTAGCAGGCCTGAAAAAGACCCAAAACAATCAGCTGGGGCTACTGAATGAAAAAACTTCATTTAGTGCCAGCACTAACAAGGAGGGAGGAGAATTTGCGTGCTGTAGTGCTGTATCACTGCCTACCTCTCTGCAATGTACACTTACTGCAAAGCTTCTGCTGGTCCAAGAGTAGCTAGTAATTACAGAAGAAAACAAATTTTCATTGGAGTGTGATGATTTGAATGGAACGGGAACACATGAAATACTAACAATATCTAACAGGTCATGAGTTAGTGAAATAGTTTTTCAGTTTCCTTGCAGATCATGCTGCTTTTCCTACCCTTGAAAAAATCAGAATGCTTAAATCTGACAACAAGGAATTGTTTGTTAAGATGCAATTAAGGTTCAAAGCCAGTTGTAGCCAAAATATTGCAGTGTATATGTTTATAGGAATTTTCTGCATGATTTTATTAGTTAAAGCAGTAGTATTTCCAATTTTATTGTTACCTGAGAAATCCATTTCCAGTATAGTTTGCTCATGACAGTGCTCGCCTATTGTAAGCACATAGGATTTGTCCTTCAGTCACTGCATAATCTTCCTGTCAGTTTTTGGGATGATTTAATAAAATCATTGTTGACTTTAGCATGCTTAATGGTCTGGAAAATTTTTATATTAACAATTTGCATATTCCTAATGAAAACACTGTGAGGTATTTCACTGTCATCTGTTTGCCAGTCAGAAATATCACCTTGCACTTTTGGACAGAAAAGATTTTTTTTCCATGTGCCCTTATTATATGTTTTTTCCTCTTGCTATTTTTTGCTTAGCATTGGGGCTGATGTGAAATGAGGTGCATAAATAAGCCTTTTCTTGTATAATTTTGCATAAGACAGTAAGGTGGCAAACTTGAACCTTCTATGTTTAGTAGCACAAGTCCAACTTAAAAATGCAGGAGTTTGATGTGGTTCAGTGAAAGCATACTCATATATTAAAGGAAAAAATAAAGGTATCAGGACTAAGTGCAGATTTAGATACAGAAGACTATTCAGTAGAATTAATGAACATTATCCTTTTATTCTTAGGCACTGAATGTAAAAGTTATTTTATTCTGAGATATTATTATAGTCTGTATCCAACATGAACTGTGGAAAATGTACAGTGATTTGCATTTTTATAAAAGAAAAGTTATGTTTGTGTTAGAATAAGAAATATGAAATACGTAGTAATTTCATTCTTGGAGTGTCCCTGTTGACATGGCAACTATTATACTTGGTTTTTATTAAGTAGGAAAGATTGTCTTTCATCGTAACAATGTCTTGTACTTTACTTTCTAATGAGACAAAATGCCTTCCACAGCAAATTTGGTTGCAAGTTTTGTCAGTAGAATCCTGTCCTATTTAACATTGTTCTTTTCAGAACGTCTCTGTCTTGAGGTTATTACAGAATGCTATAGTTTTGGGAGTTTTTTTGTGTCATTATTAGTACTGTGTCAGTACCTTCGACATCAACACTGGAGTTAGAGAAAGCAAAAGAAGAAAATATTTTTTTTTATCTTCCAAGAAGCTAGTGCATGTCATGAATTTAGAACTAAAATTTGGGCACTCAGCAGAACAGAAGAGGATCATTCTGAGGAAACAGTTTATTGCCAAGTTCAGATCAATCAAAACAATTTGAAATAACATACATTCCAGATTTTTCCTTATGGAAATGTTTTTCTTTTCCAAGGTGAGACCTGTTCATGCTCTATTTACTAATATTTTTTTAATCTTATTGCATCTTCTCTCAAATTAATATCCAAAACATGAGACAACTGTACAAACAGAAAAGTTCTGTCTTCACATCTCCTCTTGCAATTAATTTTCCACATAGATATAGATAATAACAGAAGAATTCACCTTTACTGTGGTTCTTCACAGGGGTGAATTTTAGTTGCAGAATAGTTCCTTTCCTTCTCTCTAGCAAGAATTTATATGTTATTTATATGAAGAGAAGCAACTGCATGGAGATATTGATGTTTTAGACAATCACCTGTTCAGAAAAGTCTCCACATTTTCAGTAAATATCAAACAGGTTCTTAAATCTAAGGTTCCCTTTTCAGGCTGATTATCCACAACCTCCCAATGTTCAGTACTTTGTCAAGAGTCCATCACATGGCTGGACAGCATTGCTTATGCTGAGTTTCTTCATCTTCTAAGTTCAGGATACTTAAACCTTTCCTGGGATCTTTATTTTCTTAATTTTTTACAAGTTTTCTCTGAACACCTGACATTCCCACTTCTTTTTCAAGCATTTTTTTTCATGCCCATATGTATGGCCACCATTCTTCAACTTCCTATCATGCAAGTAAGCCTAAAATGCCCATTGAAAAAACAGACTGATCCAAATCAGTTTTCTCACAGGTCTTATGTTAGACAATTATCCTTACTTGAATTAAGGTACACTTAATTGAATTCTAATAATTTTTTTCTGTCCTTGACAGATTGCTCCATCTCTACAACATACTGAAATACATGTGCTTCACAAGCATGGCCATGGACAAAAGTTGGTTGATAGGTGTTTTCCTCTCCTTCCAAGGAAAAGGACAGGCAAGGGAGGGGCATAATTTGCAATGCCTCTCTTCAGAAGGGAGTTTACTGCTCTAGTCTTGAGTTAAAGTGCCACTTAAACAGCTGATACATGGAGTCCATGGCTCTGCCTGTTGTCTTGGGGTGGGTGTGGGTGTGTGTGTGTACATGTTACAAAAGAACAGTGTCTGCTTTAAAAACTTTTGGTTCTGTCACGTATTTCCTAAACTGGACACACAGGCAGTTTCAATAAGAAATAATAGCTGTCTTTAAAATATTCAGTTCTCTAGCTTTTGATAAACTACAACACCAGTTTTTCCTCTGTTTTTTTTTGAAAATTATTATTAGCAAAACTGAACACAAAAAATGAGTCTGTGACAAATAAGGTCAGACTTGCTCCTAAATATAATTTGCTCTTAGCATGCTGGTATTACTGTTATGTCTATTATGACATTTCTATGAATAAATAGTTCATATTATAAGAAGATCTATTTCCATTCCAAGTGATACTTTTTCATTTTTTCCCTGGAAATATTCAACCAGAACATGATTTACAAGTACTACCTAGTTTTTATGTTGCTGGGTCTTTTTGTCTGTTATATATTTGCATACACACATTCATACATATATAAGCATACATATATATATTCATATATATATATGTATGCTTATATATGTATGAATGTGTGTATGTAACATTTTTCTTTTCTACAGTTTTGAATCTGTCAATTTGAATTATGAAATCATATAACTGCTGCAAACAGAGCAAGCAGTTCTTGTTACATCAGAAAAGACTGAATATACAAGCATGATGATTATAAGATAATTTTTTACAGTGAAAAGATTATTTCAAATATTAAGTTACAGTGACAAGGTCCCCTTTGAAATGTAGCTTTATATACTTTAATCTTTCATCATCTCACCATTCTATGAAACTGCTGTCAAAGAAATGAATGCAGTAAGTTTTTAGGCAACCCTGGAATCACTATGTGTAGAGCTCAGAAGCAGACCAAAGGAGAGAGACAGAAGCAAAAAAGAAAGGAAATCCTTATGTTCCTTCCACACATGAGACTGTAGGAAGCATATGCTTGAGTGAGTAAGAAAAATCATGCTGCAATAATTAGACATCAATGCTATTTTAGAGCAGGTACTGCAGATGAACTGAATTTCTGTAAACCAACAAGACAGGCAAGCACTTCAAGCAGGCAGGTATAATCAAAGAGGAAAACCTTTGCCTCATAAAATATTTAGCTTTTTTCTATAATGAAAATAATTCTTCTGTTTTCCAGTTCCAGACAGTGAATGCCATATTCTTATAGAGACTACATGGAACTGCAAAATTTCTACGCAATTGGGTTTTGTGTCTACATGCTCTTATACAGCAATACATCCATTCCTCCAAAAAGGTTTGGTGGCTTTTTCTTTCATAGGAAAACATTGCATTTAACAGGATAAATATTACATGTTTACACAGGTGAATAAATATTTTACAGGGGAAATATTAAATAAGTTTTCCATTGAGATGGTCTGGAGTGGTTGGAAGACATTTACATTTACATAGCATCCTCCCTCTTAGTGAGGGGGAGGGATGGTAATAGTGTCAATTTACTGCTGATAAAGCTGTATTCTTTGACAGAACTCCGTATGCTCTATTAAGAGCATGAGTGCAGAGAAAAAAGTCACTCCAGAGAAATATGTTTTAGCATATGAAGTTTTCTGTTGTGTGTGTTTCTTTTGTTTGTTTTTTTTGTTTGGGGTTTTTTTAATTTTTGGTTTTGTTTTTGTTTTTTGTATAGTGGGTTTTTTGTTGGGTTTTTTCCTCACAGAAATTCCTTAGCAATAGGAAGAGTAATTCTGATGCTAATGAGGATTTCTATACTGGCAACAGAAAATATAGTGGAGTCAGTGTCTGCTTCCATCATGAGTTTCCTAGGGGACCAGTATGAAATTAACCTAGTTAGCAGTCACAGCCAGTGCATAGCAGGCTCCCTTAAAATTCCCTTTTCAATAAAAGCAGCCTCATCTCTTGGCAATTACTGGGTTCCATAGGAGATATGAAAGCCAAATGCATTGAGGATTTTGTTGTTGAAATAATTTTAATCAAAATATTGTTATTGTTATTATCTCTCATAAGTGAAGACTAGGCCATCTTTCAAGTAGCAAAGTATTCTAGGCCATCTCGCATTCTATGCATCTCCATGGTATAATTTAAAATTAAGAATTATATCAAGACTTTGATCTAGAATAAATTTTTTATTCCTTTTTTTGTTCTTAATTCCTGTCCTCAGGCAAAAGTAAATAATATAGTTCAACACTGAGTTTCCCACTGGATTGTTGCAGTATCCTTTTAAAGATATTTTAAAGTATTCTCTTATAAAAAAGATGTTAGGTCTCAGAAAGGCGCCACAAACTTTTCTATGTAGATATCATAGTGTAACATATTTTGATATAACAACTTATTTAAATTCCAGTTTGGGTAACCAGATTCAGAATAACAAATTTCTCTGTGTTTCGACTGAGAATTTCAAGGCTGTCTGTGAGGTGAAGTGTGGGTCTCCTGCTGACAGTACTAGAAACTGCTGGGACTTCATTAGATACAGTATCTGTAGAAAAACAGGCACATTTATAGATGGTATCTAGAGGAATGGCTCAACAGGGAAAGATTTGAGTTACACAATGATCAAGGCAGTCAGGATTAGCAGGATAACAGGGTGCAAAGAGAAATGTGGTTTGCTGGGCTTTTTGGATTGAAGAATTCTTTCAAGAAACTCAAAGTATTGCAGTAAGTCATTCATGAATCAACATTTATAATCAACAGCCTAATCTGAGGCAAGGGAGCAAATCAGAAAACAAGGCTGTCCAAAATGTGGTATCACAGTAATTTTTTGAACATCATACCTTCAAGTGAAATATGTTCCTTTTTCCTGGGTAGTAGAACTTGGATTAATAGTAGTCAAATATTGATGGCATCTCTGCCATTATAATCCAGTTTAATAAATTGAGGGGAAGTGTCACTAAAGTTTATGACTTGTCAGTTTCTAATTTACAGTTGAATATTCTGCTTTAAAAAATCTGGGTAATAAAAAAGCTAAATTTGCAAGCTTTTGAAATGCATCTAAAAACATTACATCGTGTTGCTTGGGGCTTCCATATAGAGATTTCTGTGTTAAACAGGGAAAAGTGTGATTAATTTCCCGAAACAGTGTGAAAGTTGTTGCAATGGTCAGTTTGCGTGAGCACAATTTGCATCATTTACAAGCTATGGTTTGGTCCAAGTTGAATTTCATCATTATGAACGTTGGATAAATTTTGGTGCAAGGTTTTGAAAATTAATCTCTTTTTTACTTGATAACACAGTTGTTGTTAACAAGATTAAAAACGTCCTCAATGTAGTACAAGAGCCTAAGCTGACAAGATAGGAATGAAAGAGAGACTGGCCAAAGGTTGTATGTGGATTTGAGTGACAAGAGTAATAGAAGTTTCAAGGTTTTGTCAGGTCAGAACCTTTGGCAGCATGAAGGTTACTTATCCCTTCAATCTTGAGCAACCTGCACTTTCTTAATCACTTGCAGTTCCTGTACATCAGTACTTTTCATACATCCCTCTGAAAAAAACCAAAAAAACATGGTGAATAAATAGAAGCATTATGAATAAAGCAAGGATATTTTCCAAGCTTATTTTTGTATTTTTCCCTGGGTCCTTTGCACAGTTTAATGACTAGAGGCATAACCCTTCTGATATTTTTTGAGAAACTTAGTATAATACTTCACTCTTTTTTTATTTTTTTTTCTGTGCTTACATCTAAATTTGATATAATTTGACATCATAAAATGACTGACAACCCATTTTCTAGGACCACTGGAAATATGACACAGAGCATCCATAAAGAGGCTTTCTCCCCTGAAGATATTTTGGTAGATTTATGTTCATGTTGCAATATCATGCAGGAATAATCAAATGTGTTTTGACAGACCCAGTTTGGTTACTTCATTATCTGAGCATTGTTTAACCCATACTAACAGATCTTGTTATTTAGACCCTTGGACTTTCTTCTGCTTTGCCCGTCAAAGTACAAGGTTTCACAGGTTGTATTCAGTTGTATTTTGACCCAAAAAATTCAGGTGGGACATTTTAGCGCTGAGGTCCACAATTTAAGAAAATACTGTTATACAAGGGTCTCAGGTAACATTTTGCTGACTATTTTTGCAGGTTTCAGCTTATGCAAAAATTTTCTTGCAATACCTTAAAAATTAAAAGCTGACCCCTGAAACAAACTGATAAGAGCTGATTGTGAGGCAGATGATCTAGAAAAGACTGTAAAATACTTCCAAGGGTTCTGCTCTAATGTCTGTATCAGAGACCCTTTGACTTGAAGAAAAAAGAACATTCCACAAATGGGACCCTCTCTTTTGGACAAACTGTGAAATGCCATGGCTTTTTTGTCTGTACGTTCTTAATACAAATGACAGGTTACTACTATCTGGGAATCTGGATAGAGCTTATGTATTCTAAAGTAATCCTTGTCCATATTTTCCCTGAAACTGTTAATTAATGTCTATATAATCTATGACACAACAATACAGTTGATTTCTGTCACACATCCCTTCTGGTACTATCCAAATTTCCCATTACTGTACATCTGGATCTTTAAAGCATGCAGATGCAACAATAAGATAAGCATAAATCATTTTGAAATTTATCAATAGCAGTATTGGGTAATGGCTGAAATCTACTCACAGTTCTGCTCATAGGTAAATTTGTAGTGAGATTTCCCAATGGAAAGATTTTTCTGAATGGTGGAAAGAATGGTGGCAGCAGTTACCTAACCACATTTCTGTTGCAACAATGTGGATTTACAGGCAGGTGCAACTTCAATTTTTATTAAACAGGTGCCATGCTTGTCTTTTATAAGGACACTCAATTCAATGCAGACATTCCCTGACAAAATAAAGTTATTCATTAAATTTGAGTTAAGGTTTCCCATGTATTTGTGCCCTACCTAAGAATTAGAGTCTGCAAAATGTAATATTTTAAAATCAGAAAATTCGGAATCATAGGACCTTAAGTTGTTAATCTGCCACCTTTGAAGAAGTCCACAGTTATATAGACTCACCTACTCTTGGCCAGCAAAGTTGATTTGAGAACAAACAGAATGATATCAAATAATATTTTTTTTTCCTTTTCAGAGGCAAAATTGTGGCTAAATGAACCACGGTGGGTTGAAGCTATCCCCAACAGCTGTACCAGTGAGCTCCAACTAGGAAGTAACCCAAAATAGGCAATGCTTTACAATCCCTTTACATATTTCCATAAATTACGTTGATTATTCTGCTGGATTTTTTTACTCTCACAGCTCTGAAAGAACTATGTCAAGAGATGGTTTGATTTTTTTCCACTGATACTGGATTAAGACACAGATACATATCTCTTTCCTTGAATAAAGGCAGTGCAGGCTCAGACCCAGATCTCCTTACACTGCCAAACTTCTCCAACTAATCCCTTCACTATTCAATATCCCTGCACTTAGCACAGTGAATCCAGTTGAAATTCATGTGGATTTTTGCCAGCAAGGGAGGAAGAATACAGTCAATATTTCACTCTCATATTTTAGCATTCTGTTTCTAGATATCCAGAAATTTAAGTTACATATGTGTCAGCTCTTTGTTTCCTGGCTTTCAGATATCTGAAAGTCACTGGATTAAACATTCTGGAAGGAACACGACCGTACTGATATTTTAGATCCTGGTAAAAGACATTTTTGTCAGACATTTGTTATGTACCACACGCTTCAGATCCAAACAAACACGATTTTATTGCATGCCAAGGTAAGTTGCCAAGAAATGTTTTACAGAGAGTGTGGAAAAATAGGGAGGGGGGATTATGTAGCTGTTAGGAGCTGCTGTAAATTTTTGAGGTCATGAAAAAAGTTTGTGGAATACAGCAAAGTAAAAAGAATGCACAGGATTCAGTAAGAAAAATAAGGTAAGGTCAGAAGATATTTTCTTGATTTAAAGCCCTGGAGTTGGGATCTGAAGTAGATAACAGACAAAAAGGGTTTCTCTGTAGTGCTTGCTGCTGGCAGTGATTATAGGTGTCCTGGGACTAAGCAGCAGGAAACAGAGACATTGTGAATACCAGAGGGAACAGGATGAAGAACAGAATCTGCAAGAATTTCAGCAGACAGTTTAGCCCAAAAGTAAAATATAGTTTAATGGATTTCTTTTGAACTGGGGGATGTCTGTGGCATTGCTTTGTATAGGAAAAATGAACAGCTTTGTTCTCTGTTTGTCCTAGAAATCTGGGACTTGGGACAGAAAAATAGTGCCAAACCACCAGTCACCCAACAAAATATGAAAATAGACTATGATAACTCATCAAGGATCCAGTAGGGCCCATGGAAGCAAAACCAGAATAAATGCTAGAGAAAATGCATCATTCATCTCTGGAGCAGCTACACTCATGCAATGACATTGTACAAGAGATGATTACTGATGAGGTGATAAAAGGCAGTAGGAAGCCATGAATAAATATATCCAAGGAAAGTCACAAACACATGATTCATCAAAAAGGAGTATCTTTAGAAACATTTCACTGTTCAAACTGTTATGCAAGGTTTCCTTTAGGAAAAAATTTCTAAGCATGAAATCAAATCAGTTCCTTGTTCCTTTCTCTTAACAAAATAATGCTCTAATTTTTACCTTGGAAAGAGACTCCATAGTAAAAAAAAAACCCCAAAAAATCAAAACCAAGCTGTTTTTTAAAAAAATCCAACTATGAATGTGCTTACGTTTTCAAACTTTATGACATTATGAAAATGAAATGGCAGATTGCCACATAGTTTGGATCATAAGGTACAAAGTAGGCATTTTCATGCTCCAGGATAATTACAAATAAATCTTAGTTTTTATCTACAGAGACAGCTACTGAAATTACACAACTATAATTAACAATAAGTAATAAATTATAAAGATAAATGGTTGAGAATGGTTCTAGCTGATAAAACGTTTGGCTGTAAAATGAGAGGAAAAAGGAAAATAAAAAGAGAAAACAAAACCCACAGGTGTTTAAATTTTAATTTGACTTCAGGCAAAATCTTCAGAGTTCTAGATCTCACCCAATAACTCCCTAAAGAACATTTTGTCTCAACAGAGTTTTAGCAGTGCATGGTAGATAATAGTGTGAATCTGAAAAAGTAATAAAATCCACCAATATCAGATGTTTTAATACTGGCTTTGTTACTGTAACACGGACACGCATGTGAATACAATATTTCTACATCTGTAGTTAGGCAGCTGACTGTAGAGCTAGACTGGTGTTGTGGGTGTTTAACTGTGTGATTGGAACAGTGGTGCTACACAGAAAAACTGTCACCAACTTCTGGTGCACTGGGGATTTTGGGATTGTGATGTAATTTCTGATCTGGATAATGCCATGTACCACAGCATGAAGACCCTGTCTCAGATGAAGTCATGAAGTTTGCATTCTCAACAACTTCTGTCTTCAAAATAAAGTTTTCATTACATAGTCTATGTGTTTATCCTTTCTCATGTAAACTATCTTTCCCATACTATAGTTCATTTTTAGTAGGCCATTATCATGAGTATTTAAATGAAACCTTCCTCAGTCACAAAAAAAGGATGTCAGATTAATCCTGGGATCATTTTTATCTTAAATAATGGCTACTCATCGAACGTACTTTACCCAAAATATTTTTAAAAAATTATTTTTCTTCTTTGTAACATTATCTCTCATTTAAATTCTGAATGAAGCAAAAACACACTCAGAAGACTATGCACTCTCTAAAAACTCCTGACTTTACAGTATCCATTGCTAATGTGAATGGATACTTTGTGCTTATACTTTGTGTTGCATGTCGAGCTTGAAGTTTTATTTGTTCTTTACTATAAATCTGAGATAACTCCTTAATGGCATTTTTCAGTGTTGACAATAAAGAAAAATCTGTTCTATTTATTTTTACATAATGTGGACATGTTAGAATATTCCTATAAGAATAAATAATAATTGAATTCATATTGTTTCTCTTACCCTTAGTTATTGTTCCATTTAGAAAGTTTAGCCAGTGCTTAAGCTTCACTAAAATATACAACAGATATGACCTACTCTAAAGTCATTAATAAATAACTTTCCTAACCATTAGCAAGTACGAGCAGAAGGAAGTGGATTTTGGCATCATGTATTTTATGAAAAATGTCTGTCATGGGTTCTAAATTATGTAAACAGCTGCTTTAAAATATGCACTTTTTTCCCATTAAGATCTTTGTTTTTACTGCATTTGTATTACAATAGCACCTAAGGAATAAGAACATAATATTAAAACTAGGAAGTATTCTTAAACTCTGAAATGACATTTTATTACGTAAAACAAAACCAAAACCAAAACCAAAAGAAAACTCCACACAATTAAACATTTATTGGTTGGAATTTAAAAATCTTTTAACCATGATAAGTATTATTTATTATTCATGTCAAAGAAAGAATCCTAAAGGTCTTAAATCATGGAAGAAAAAGCAGAAACTGAAACCCAGGCACCTACTGATCTTAGATTACTTTTCACAATTACCCACAGACTAGCAGTTTTCAGAATTGCTGTATCTTCATGGACAATAGGGTGATAACAGCTGCTAAAATAAAATGGATTATGGTTGTGTAGGGATTTGTAAATAATCAACAGTACTATAAAGAGAGTTAGTCTCAGCAAGCTGAGACTCATTGCTGGCACCTCCAGGGAAAGCGTGAATGCCAAGAGAATGTGCAAGTTGCTCCTTTAAATTAGCTTTTCCATGTGTAGTGTGGGAGTTATATCTAGAGGTTATCAAAGATTAGGTGATCCATTTGGTCTGGTTGTGCATCATGTGTGATCAGAATCAAATAACCAAAATAAAATGGAACCAGCAGTGCATTAAAGAGGGGAATAGAAATCCCAGCCTATGTGGTGAATCTAATTTATCTGTTTTGAACAATGAAGGCTTTCTTCTGAAAAGTCCTTTCAGGAGATGAAGGACTTGACAAAGTCAGGGATCTATGTTTTAGCACTTATCTACATTAGAGCAAACTCTTAATCAAGATGTGCTACACCATTATGAAACTGAGCTTGCATACTCTGTAGACTGTAGTTCAGTCAGCCTCTTCATACTGAGGAACTCAGCCTGTTCAAGCAACAGGTGTATAAAAGGCAATAGCCTTTTGGAAATATCATCTTGTCAGTAATTTCTCATT
Organism: Passer domesticus; assembly: GCF_036417665.1. Lineage (NCBI taxonomy): Eukaryota > Metazoa > Chordata > Aves > Passeriformes > Passeridae > Passer > Passer domesticus. The sequence continues at coordinate 29,989,129 of NC_087478.1, read as the reverse complement.
TTCAGAAGATTAACTAAAATGAATATGAACTGGCCTCATCCCTTTTCAAAGCAATGCATAGGTTTTAAAATCTAATATATCTAAGAATGCCCCACTCTTACCTACTATTTTCTCATATATGACAGCAACTATTTCTCCTTTGGGCAAGAAGCTGTAAGAAAAGAGAAGCATGGGCTCTAGTGACTTTTCTTGCCCACTGCTTTTTGTGCCTTGAAAGAAAAAAACCCCAACAAGATCCAGATTCTCACTCTTTATCTACATAGCAGTTTGTGCATGTATACTAATTTAGGCAAATTTTCTAGCTGTTTTCAGCCATTCTAGCCTGGTGAGGGGTGGTAAGGGTAAGTCATTCAGAGAATCATGGAATATCCATGGAATACCCACAAGTATCATTAAATTTGAACTCCTGGCCCTGCACAGGACTGCCCCAAGATTCACACCATGTGCTTGAGAGTGTTGTCCACATGTTTCTTGAACTCTGTCAGCCTTAGTGCTGTAACCTCTTCCCTGGGGAACCTGTTTGTGTGCCCAGCCACCCTCTGGGCAAAGAGCATTTTTCTAATGTCTGATCTAACTGCCTCTCCCATCCCCACCCCTCTACACAGGGCAGCTTCAAGCCATTCCTTTGGGTCCTGTCCTGATCAGCAGAGAGAAGATTAGCAGCATCCAATGCATTAGCAGTGCCTAATCCTCCTTGAGAGGGGTGTTCGTGACTACAATATAAATTAATCTCCACGGGTCTGCTGAAGCAAATGTGGAATGCCAGAAGTGGAGGTGCAAGAGAAGATGTCAGAAACAGAAGTGGTAGTGGAACAAAAATCAATGCCATGAAAATGAAAATAATTAGATAAATAGGTTTTATCCAAAATTAACAATTAACATGTAAATCTTTTAGATTCAGTATCTCTGTCCACTCAAGACAGAGATTGTGTTTCTTTTCTCTGCAGTGCTCTTCAAGGTAACTTGTATTTTGACTAAATCAAATAAGTAACAGGAATCTTAAACATCTAAGACAGCCCACAATAATTTTATTTATCTTTTAGTGTTTTAAATAACTTTTTTTTTCAAAATTCCTTGAAATATTCCAGGCATGTCTACTCATTTATTACAGACTGAAAATTACTGAAGAGAATGTTTTAAAGATTGTAAAACTGGCCACTCAAAAATTTGATGAATGTCATGTCTGTTTATCTGTTTAACCTTATTTAGATTGTATGTGGATTTTGAGATAGTGTTTATGATAAAATTGCTACCCAGTATTCTGCCTTCCCAATGAAAACAGCATGCTGTGCAAAGGCTCCAGTACATACTGATAAAGCAATAATAAAGTGATAAATAGTGATAAAGCAATAATTTAAATTCCATATTAAGTAAAAGGAGGGAGAAACACATCTGCAGAAAAGGTCTAGTTTACTGAGGGTGAGGTCTGATATTGTAGATAAGCTTATCTAATTCCTGTTTCTTGATCTTAGACTGTATGTCCCATCTGCATCATGGTGCTGGCTTATTGGCTTTTTTGTTTGTTTTATTGATTATTTTTTAACCCCAGCCATTATAGAATTAATGTGTGAGAAAGATTTTTACATTTATATGAGTTAGATTACTTTTTTCCTGCTATTTTTTGTCATTAAATAGGGCCTCAAAAACTGCAGAGTTAACAGAAGACATGCAGCATAACTGGGAGTTACATGCTGGAAGCTATTAAATCAGTTTTCCTTCAGACACATTTTGAATTTTCTTTTCTTGTTTTGCTTTTTTTCCTCTCTCAAACACAGAACATTTAGCTTTCCCAGAGAAGGGGTCAGTCTTAAACTGGGTATCTACATCCTGTTTTCAGGAGTTGAAGAAAAATAGGAAATAAGAGGAGGAAATAAGAGTAGGAAACAATAGGAAGTGTCCACTGTTTCGATTCTCTTGCTATTTAGTCCAACTAAGGAAATAATTATTGATGCTCATATGAAATGAAGCACAGAATTCATGACTGTCATAACAGATTCTAAGATTTTCTGGGTCAATAGGTTCTTCAACCCTTTTCTTAAAATTGAGCCATTCTCATAATTCCTGTGGATGTAAAAGAGATAATAGAAGAGAAAGGCAGGCTGTAGTGGTTTATTTGGGTACTCAGCTGGGAGTGACATGATTCTAATTCTGCCTATTAAATATGATAGGCTACTACTAGTGCCAGCTGAGGTGTACTTAAGTTCTCACAGAATCACAGAATAAACTGAGTTGGAAGGGACCAACAAGGATCATTGAGTTCACCTCCTGGCCCTGCACAGCACCATCCCCAAGAGTTTAGTGGAACCCACCACTTATCTACAAGGTAGTGAAATACTCCTCTTCTGCATGAAAGGAGGAACAGCAGGAGAAAACAACAATTTTACAGGCAGAGACTACTCAAGAAAGATACATTTCCAAAACTGAACATTGCATCTAGCATAAATAGATACTGAAAAGTAACCTGTTGCTCTGTCTGTAGACACAGTAAGTAATGTGAAGAGTAACCCTGGTCTTGATCAACATGCAAAGATTCAGACTGGAAACCTGGAGAATAGTTCCTACTTAGGGTGATTTTAGCCAGATGTGAAGATAAAACAGATATTGATAAGACAGAATTCATAATTCTTTGTGAACCTGAAATAGTGATGCCAACAGATCACGCACATGTGTTTTGGTTGTGGTTTTGGGTGATTTTGGGAGGGCTGTTTTGGTTTGGATTTGTGTTTCCTTTAAAAAGCTGCTACACTGTAGGACAAAAATCCTTAGAGAGACAAAAATATCTTTCCAAGACACCATTAATAGAAGAGGTAATGTATCAGCAGGTTATGAAACAGAGAAGAGAACATAATTTTCCTGGAATACATGTAATAAAAATAGTGCCATGCTCCAAAGAAATCTCTCAATGATAATTTAGGTAGATCTGTGACATTTAGTCACAGATCTACCTAAATTATCATTGAGAGATTTCTTCATTCTAGGAAGTACAGTAGCTAGATTTCACTGGGAGGAGATGATTATGAATAATTTGTCCAACTGTGGTAAAAAAATATCACCCCTAGACAGTGAAGATAAGATTTTGTGGCAAAAAATATATGTCCAATATTCTGTATTTATTGAGGATTTTTTTCTTTCAAAATAAGATTGTTTTGCTTGGAGAACTGTGGTTTTGCTGGCTTACATTAGGACTTAGCTTTGTACCTAAAATTCAGTCCCAAATAATATGATTGAAGCAGTTCAGATTGTTAAGCTGTAGCACAGAGGATAGTACAAAATGAAACAATACGGGAACATAACTGGTAAATAAATTAACTAATTTCATAAATTCTGAAATTAGTTAATGTAACAGATTTAAAACACAACAACAAAGACTAAATAAAGCATATAATTAGGAAGAAGTGTCTGGTGGGATATGTCAATAGAGTAGAATTGATTCTTTCTATGGAAAGAAAATTATGTCCAAAAATTAGTGGAAAGATATGTTTTGGGAAAAGTTTTTACCTATTCAGTTGCTTTATTAAGGGCCTTTCTTAATAAGTAAAAGTTGAGAACAGGGAAAAGATTTCATCAAAACAAGAAGCTTGCCGTTCTTACACAATTCCAGCAGAAGACAGCTGTCCTGACATTCAGGCACAGTTAGTGCCAGACAAAGCTGTCACCTGATGCTTGTAAGCGAGGCCTCAGGGCAACTTGCACAAAAGCAGAATGATCACTTGAGACTTGAGCAGGTTTCCAAACCAGAGACTGACTGAGCAAAAACAGTAAAAGGATCTCTAGCTTTACAGCCTGCAAGGAAGGATGTATGTTTCTTCTTTTTCCTGAGGGAGACCAGTTTTAATAGAAAAGGTTCATGAGTTTTGAAAGATGACTGCAAAGAAGAAGTTAAAAAAGGCTTCTGAATTTTAGAAACTTTCAGTTTCAGTGGTACGATTTACAAACAAATGGAAGAGGAAAAGACTTTCTGGGAACAGGAAGTTTGTTTTAAGCATGGGAGAGAAATGAGGTATGAAGACATGAAGATGTGATACTGGAGCTGGGTGAGCCTGTTCAGAAAAAAGGTGTGACAAGTCCTTTCTCAGAAGATATGGTCTGTCACTGCAGAAGCCGCAACAGAAGCCGCTATGCCAAAGATAGTGATGATTATTAATAACTTGCCCTTATATTTCTGACACAGATTATAATGTGTATAAGAACAACAGACTTTATTCTGTACTGATTTCTGGTTGCAATTTTCTACATATGGAAACGCCAGAAACACAAATGTTAAACACAGACTTGGGTCAGCTAAGTTTGTGGTTAAATTACAGAGTAGTATTCTTCAATCTGATCCTTTCACCTGTTCCAGTGTTCAAGTGAAATCAGAAATCAGACCCTTAAACTCTTTAGCCAAAAGTAACTCTACTATATGGTATTGTAAATACTATAGAAGATTGGGTAAGGAATGCTGTATAGACATATAAGCATATGTAGGGAAGGGGGATAAAGATAGGCAGAGATAGTTACGCCCAGTATAAATTCTATTAAAACCATAGAACCAGGTTTCTGTGCATGTTATTGAAATTCAAATAAAACATAAGAATAGGGGCAAAAAATAGGAAGCTTTGAGGAATTTTGCCTTATTCTGGGTATGTGGTAGATAAGCAAAAGCAACTGTATAAAGAATGGAAAATATTTTCAGAGCCTTCATCAAGAGAAGAGAGGAAAGTGGTGGACCCTGTATGCCTGTCTTCTAAAAAAAGAAAAAGCTAGAGAATGAAAAGGATCAAAGGAGGTGCCGAGGTACAAGACACAGAGCAAATATGTAGTAGTGTGCATTGTCTCTTTGTAAAGGGTTGTTGAAGGGCAAGTAATGTGTAACTTAGTGTTGCAAGGCAACACCTCTGGAACATTCTTGTAAAACTGGTTTGGCGTCTGTACACAAGGAGAGCCAATTTGGATACAAGGACAGCTGCAGACCTTTCCTCTTCCTTCTCAGGTCTTAGAAAAATATTTGTAGCTTGCTTGATAAATAACAGAGATTTATCTTAGAAATTAGTCCAGAAATTTTGCTACTTACAGAAAAGCTGCATGTTCAGGGCTGGTTCCTGTATCTGTGAAGGCCACTGGAAGCTGATGCACCCACTGCAGCTCCTGCCCTGCTGAGGTGGCTGGCGTTCCTGCCAGAGGAACCAAGATGTGTCTGGTGTGTGACAAGGTCTTGTCTTGGATATGTACTGGGGAAAATGAGAGCTTGGAGTGAGCAATGGGGAACTCCATCCCTTCAGGGCCAGTGCTTAGTCAGAGACTTTAACAGAGTTAGAGACATTAACACCTAACAATATTACTTTCCCCTGGAGGCTGCCCAGTTTCTCACTGCTTAGTCTAATCCTTAATTTTTGGTCCAGTTCTAATGAACCAAATCTGACAGCACCTGTATTATTTCTTCTGTTTCATTACCAAATGTACTCTTCTCTGCTCAGCAGCTGCGTTCCCTGAAGCCCTGCTAATTGCCAGTCATTTTCTCCTTGTTTTCTTTATTTCACTTGGGATATTTTTCAGTCACTAAAAGATCTGTACCACAATCTGCTCTATCATCCATTTATTCGTTCCCATTTTTCCTCGATGAGCCTAGGATTTGGATCTTGTTTCCTCTTTTAGGTCAATGCTTAGATGTCCTCCTCCATATTTCTTGCAGCCTGGAGAAGCAGGGTGTACCACAGCCTCTGAAGAGACAGATTCCCTTTTATTTTTTCTACTTCTAGCATCTGTGCAATCCCTCTCCTACTTTCCTGACGGTGAAAATTGCTAAATGGAAAATCTGACTTGTCATTTAGTGATTCCATCACTTTAGTTTACATTTAAGTTATATGAGCCTATGCTGAGCCCATGACTCACTGCGGAAGCTGTGAGAGAACATATGGTCTAGAAGCACTCTGAAAGTATGAGGAGACTGAGCACAGTAAGCTGCTCCTCAGATCTGGTGCCTTCACTGGCTGGTCTGAAGCTGGGATAAATTCAAATGTGCTAGGAATCTTTGTTTCCTCTGGAAAGTTATTATTAACCCCACTGTATTCTACAGGTGCTGCCAGGCCCCTGAGAGCACTAAGATGCTGTACCCACGTCAGCCAGGGCCTTTCCCCCACACCCTGCCCAGCACTCCCATTTCAGCTCAGGCTGACAATCCTGATTTAAGGTATGACATAGCTGTGCCTGTGCTACTATCTTCTCCTGGCCTTGTCTCCTGGCCGGATCCCCTGTACAGACACCAGCCTAGTGTCTCCTAGTTCATCACTTGCTTTGCCTGTGACTGTCTGAAGGCTCTATTAGCTCTAACAGAGCAGAGCAACCACTGGGAGCAATGCCACTCGTGGCTTCTCAGGCCTGAGGGAGCAGCCATCCCTTGCTGAGCCCTGACACCCATTTGGCTAGTCTGAAGGCCAAAAGGAAAAGACATAGATTAAATGCCAGTGTTAAAACAGAGCAATGATACTAAAATTGTACAGAATCACCTCAAGTTTTCTTTTCTTCCTGCAGGGCTTCCAGTGTGCAGCTCCACAGCAGCTTTAACATCACGAGAAAGTTATTTACAGAAGGCGCTGTAAGTGGGAAAAAGAAAATTCCATCCATTTGAAAAGCTGGCTGCTTATGCAGCTCCTCTGGGTGCTAGATATCTCTTGTAGGTGTTTGTCTTCATGGCAGATTTCTGTTTAATGTTGTACTACTTCCTGCAGGGCACTGACTCTTTCAGCCCTGCACTTTACTTTACTGACCTTGATTATGCCCCCTTTTTGTGGGTAATAAGTGCAGGTTTCAAAAAAACCCCACATCATTGTAATTCTTAATTCCCTAGCCAGTTCAAGATCCTTTCTCTTGCAGAAAGTGTTTGAGATTAGTATGAGACTTGGGTTTGCCTGAAAAACTAATGAAGCATTTGTACCTTTGGCTTCTGGGCCTTTTATTTAGTTTCAATCCTCCCTCACAGCTTGGATCATGGAGCTGGAGCCAAGAGAGCAATGGGCATGCCTTCAAATTGTAATTTGCCTTCAGCTGTAACTTTTCCCAGCTCATGAATGCAGTCCCTGAGCATCACTGCTGAAGTGCTCCCATTCATGCTGTGTCTAGCAGCACTTATGGCACACTGGTGTAGGCACCTCTCTTTGTCTAGGAATGTGTACACTACAGTTTTGTACAAAAGCTTTTACACTGGGTAACTATGCATTGTCTAAGGGACTGGATTATGTCATATCTAAAGACACTTTTCTTCCTTCCACTTGCAAAACTTTCAGCACATTTCTTACTGTTTCTGATTCTCGTCATCTTCCTCTCTTCCTTCATCATTGTTTTGCCTGCTTTTTATGGGTTGGAGGTTGTTAGTTCATTACTTATAAATGATGAATATTCAAAGGAGAGATATTTTGGATTTTTTCTTCCATTTCTGCTATAGTTTACCTCATTTGCTATTTGTATCATAAAATCTTTCCAATCGTATGATTCTACAGCATGTCTGACCATATGATTGGATTAGTTTACAAAACTGGGATCCTTTTCTCCTTGAACACAAGAATGGTAGTGTGCAACATTTAGTTGTCATCTAGTGAATAAGCCTTTTACTTGAAAACTGTTTATTTTTTTCCTTTGCCTTGTATTTTTTCCCCAAGCTTTCAAGCAGAAATAGCATCACCTGTTGAAGCATAACTTCTCTTTTCACATTTTTTTCTCTTTATAATTAAAGTTGGTTTGAACATTCATTGTTTATGCCTGAATTTCACTTTCTAATGTGAGGTTGCATCTCAATTGGAATGATCTCAGGTGAAGGATTTCACCAATGGAGTTCTCACCCAGTATAAAACATACCTGATATGTATTAGGAGGGAGTGGTATTAGCAAATGTCTGTGAAATACTTTCAGACAGTAAGATACATGTTTGTAATGACTGCTTATGAATGATTACACTGGATTCCAGGACAGTAGAAGGCTTATCAGTTTGAGGAGGGAGAGCTACAGATATTGTTGAATGTCTGTTTTATTTTGCGTTTTTTTAATTTACAATCAGTTTAACTTATAAGAATGACAGAAGCGCCATTAAGCCATTACAATTAGAAATTCCACCAATTCACAAAGGATTCTTTCCATGTGAGTGGAGTCCTACTTGACATTCTTGCTGTCCATAAATTCAGGGTGCCTAATTTTTAATATTTGAACACAATGATAGTTACATGAATCTTTGCAATGTGTTGGGTATGACACTAAAATATGTTTTCATCACTGTGGCTTATTACAGCATCTTTAGTATGGCAGGTAGCATGGTGTAAAACATGTTATTCATCTTCCTTCCCTGTTAATTCCATTCAGCCCACTGCAACAGATCACACATCCTAGGAAATTATGTGGTAGTGATGCCTCAAAGAACCTCGGCAGATCCTAGGGATCTCGTTTATAGAGATTGGGAACTTCAAACTTCACTAGATTACTGGGATAAAGCCAGTTACTAACATTGACATTTGACCTGCTAAATATGTGTCTATCTCAAAACATTTTTCATCATTTCTCACATTTACTTTTTGAATCACTTGATTTTTCACAGTGCATTTCCAACAGTACTTATATCAAGTAACTGGGAAGGTTTAACCTATGTACACTAGAGCTGGGTGACTCCAGGCCTTTATATTTGCAGAAGAGAAAGGATTTAAAATCTGTTGCCTGCATCCAGTTTCCTAGCTGTTTTTCCAATATTTATTCTCATAGCATTACCACCTGCTATTTCAATTTACACTGCCAGTTCTGGCAATTTCTATTTCTCTGTAAAATTCCTGTAAAGCCCGTTTCTTTACCACATAAATAGAGCATTTATGAACCTGAATGTCTACTGTGGTAGTAGCTGTTCATATTTGATTTTCACCGACTATCAGAGTCATACTGAGCAAGGTGGGAGGGTGAATTTACCTTGTGTATTTGTAATGGTTTGCAAATACTGTCATATTCCTTTTCATTTACTGAGCTGGCTAGTTGGTTTTTTTTTTTTTGTATGGGATGAAGAAGAGAAGCTGCTGTTCCCATAACACTCTGGAACAGCAACACAAACTCAAAGAACTGATTTATGTCTTCTACTAAGTCATGCAAATTGGAAAGCTTCAAAAGCCTTAGCAATCTGATGCAAATGGTAAGATTATTATTGGAAGCTGATTTCCATGTGTGCATGTTGCATGCATGCCTTCAGACAAAGTACAGATCCCTAGGAGTAAAAAAAGTTGTATGCATTTACTAATGACTAAGGATAGCCTTGTTTTCAAAGGGAAAGTAAAGAAATAATTTTGCCACAAACAGGCAGGAGTGGAGGTAAAAAGAAGAAAAGACTAATTGATCATTTACTGTATGATATATTCATGAATTTTCAGAAAAGAATCAAAAGAACATATCTAAGAAACCCTGAATACAAAATAAGATTCAAACTGACTCTCATGATTTAACCCCAGCCAGCAACTGAGCACTAACAGCTGCTCAGAAGAGGGAGAGAATTAGAGCAGTAAAAGTGAGAAAATTTGTGGGTTGAGATAAAGACAATTTAATAGGTAAAGCAAAAGACATGAACACAAGCAGAGCAAAATAAGGAATTTTTTCACCACGTCCCATGAGCAAGAAAGTGTTCATCCAGAAAGCAGGGGGAAATCAAAGGACGTCACTCTGAACATTGTCCCCTTCTTCCTTCTTTCCCCAGATTCATTTGCTGAGCATGAAACCACATGTTGTGGGATATCTCTGTGGTCAGTTGGCATAGGCTGTCCTGTCTGTGTCCCAGCCTCTTGTGGACTCCCAGCCCACCCTGTGGTGGAGTGGAACAAGAAGCAGGAAAGGCCTTGACTCTGCATAAGCACTGCTCAGTAATACAAAGGCATCTGTGTTATCCACATTTTCCAGCAATCTGTCTTTTTCCAAGACAGCCCCATACCCAGCTACTGTGAAAAAGTAGTTCTATCACAGCTAAAACCAGCACAATGGCCTAGAAATTAGTGTTCAAAATACATTTTATGTTGCTGAGGGAACTGGAGTTCTTTATTCTGGAGAAAGCTCAGAGCAGACCTTATTGCTCTGTACTGGTGAGTGATGCTGTCAGTGCAGGTGTCTTGGGGTGCAGCTGCATTGTGAGCTGCAGGTTGGGCTCTGGGGGCCTGAGACAAGAGGCCATGAACACCTGAGTCTGTGTATAAAAAGGGACCTGTGGCCTGTGGCGTGACCAGGTAATGGCAGGAGCTGTATAAAAACCCAGAGATTGCTTTGTTCAATTGATCCTGATCTTGTTCCTTGCTCTAGCAGACCTCATACTGTTCTTCTTTTCCCTGGACCATGTAATGTCTTACTTATAACTGTTTAAAACTCAAGCTGTCCACATACACTACATACGGTGCAATCCTTATTTTGTTGAGAGAATATTGTAAAATTAGCATAAAAACATAATTACATTGCATCACTATGCATACTACAACTACATTTTTGTTCTGAGCTTATAGTCGAGACTAAAGTGCACCTAAAAATAATATTGCTTGCCAAGAAGGGTCATCTATAGAATCTAGGAAAAAGGAAAGGAGAAGCATGTCTTGGAAAGCTACTCACTGATCCACAGAGAAATGGGGTAAGCCCTTCCAAGGCACATGCAGTTGCAAATCAGAAAAGGTAAGTAATCAAGACTTCAAGAGGAAGTCTTCACTGTGCTTAAAGGCTTTGCTCACACTGCTAAATAAAACAGAATTACCTTGTGGAATCAAGAACTAGTGTGTGGCAGCATGTGTAATTTCTTTGTTAGCACAATGGCTAACTGGCAAGATTTTGAATGAAATAGAAATATTTCAGAAATTTGGTGGCTTTGCTTCTTTCTCCTTTTGGAAGGAGAGCGTATAAGCAGATGAATATGAACTAGAACATAGTGGCACATGTGACCAGGGTTAGAAATTTCTTTTGTAGATGTAATCACAGGCCTCAGAAGGGAACAGAGCATGGATAATCTCATGACAGCATTGTTATACTGAGAAATGGATAGTAAAAATGTAGTCATTCATAGTAAAGTGTTGATTAAAGATCAGATTCCAAGCTTATTATGCATTTTTAGCATTCCTATGAAATTCCATGGGGGCTTTAGAGGTGCCTTCTCTGCAGTCTCTAAGGGGAACAAACAGCTGCTTTCCCTTATAATGCATCACTCCTAAAGACTAATGGGGTTTGCTAACAGAAGAAAAATAATTTGCACCTGTCTATGCCATCTTCAGAGCATCTGGTCAATTTAAACCAATTTACATCAATATTCAAAAAATGTGAATATTGATGTAATATTATACTTTGAAATTGGTCTATTCATTATTTATAATGGATATTGCTATGTGTCAGTTTCTTTATGGACTGGCTAGAAGGAGGTTTACTCTGTTCTGTGGACCAACAGTAGTGTGGGAATTCTGGATTTTGCTACTCACCTGCATGAAGAACACACTTTCCCATTGTAAAAAAGCTGTTGATAAATGAATGAAATGCAAATTCTCGTTCTAAATTGTTATTGTGCATACAATTTTTAATTGGAACACAAAATAGTCTTGAAATATTTTATGAAGTTAAGTTTCAAGCAACATACAAATACATTTCAATAGTTTGTCTTCAATTTCTCACAACTTTGTCAGTTTCTAAGCATTTGGAATGAAACTTTTCATCTGTGAGCCTTGTCTTAACCTAAATTTCACTGGAAATCATCAGTAAACAGCACATGGCCCTTTTCTAGTACAAGGCTGAAGAAAAATGCATTTTCCTTTCAAGCTAAAAACAAGTAAAAGAATTACAGTGGTGTTGCTGCCAAGCTTTAGTAAATCAATATGGAAAAAGTGACCTGACATTTGGCACCAGAGCAGGGCTGCATTTTGGGTGTGCCATTTACCAGCAAGTATCTGTGAAACCTACTGGCATAAATTGAATCTGTAGGGCGGATCAATATGCTGGATGAAAAGTCAGTGATATGTTCCATGAAGTGTGTATTATGTCCAAGAGCAGAGGCTGTGTCATGGATGAGCTGCCAATCATTTCTTCAATGCTCTTGAACATCAGCATGTCTAATGATTCTTTGATTTTTGTTTGATTTAATTTTTTGAATCAGAAGACACATCCATCATGAAGATAGCAAAGTCAAGTGCAGAAAAGTTAGGAAATAATAGGGTTTATGTTTACTTACAGCCTTAACAAAATACATATATATTAGGAGTGTATTTTGTTTTGTGTGCTCACAGTGTTTTGGTTTTTTGGGATATTTCTTTCATTCAGCATTTCTGGTAAGCCTGGTGAATCATCAGGATGATTCAGAACCCTAACACACAGAATCACTACTAAACTTAGAAGATATGTAGTGGCAAGACAGGGCACAGGAAAATTATTTAATGGTGATTGCCTTGGAACTATAGTGTGATTTTAGGCAAGTTCATGAAAGCATATTTTTTTAGTTGTGATCCCTGCAAGTATCTAGACTTAATAAAGAACAAGTCTGGGCTTGCACTGAGGCTCACAGAGATCCATGAGCTCTTCTTCAAAGAACCCTTCTGACTTCTGGAAAATTTCACAATCAAAACTGCAAACAATGAACTTAAGTCTTGACTTACTCATTAGCTGTTTGCTTAGTTGCTTATCCACTTTGAGCCAAGAGTAGGAAACAGTAGACTGAAAAATGGAATCCGTCAGAGGTGTCTTGTCTTGAGCAGGATCAATACGTGGATAAGTGTATTGGAATGTACTTCCAGACTGACTCTGACATTTCCCAACTCACTGGGGCCTTAATTTTACAACTCTTGAATTTTATGAGCATTGTGAAACTCAGAAGTAGTGTGGAGCTTTATAATCCAAAGATAAAATATACTCAAGTGAATAATTTTATAATATAATTTTTTAATAGAATGTAATATTTACATGGTATAGAATAACACTATTTTCCTAGGTTTTTTTTCAGGTTTGTTGATTTTTTTTTCTAAAATAGGAGAATTATTGCCTTATTTTTTTCACTTTTTACTTGTTTCTGTCATTTAAGTCTGGACATCTTGTGGGAACTCCTATTTTCATTTGTTTGGTGCCATTCACAGTTGATTGTTCTGATCCTTTCGCCTTCCAAAAACTTTCAACTACCCAAGAGTTGTAGTATTCATTTTCCAATTGAGAGGTCACAGCTTCTGCTCTGCAGTGTTAAACAATGCCATTGCAGAAGAATATCAAGGCCAGTGGAGAGAAGGTGAAAATAGTGGAGACAGGAAGATGGGGCAACTGGTATCTGCCACAGACTGGGGCCTTCTCAGTGTGCCTGGAAACTAATGGAACAGTGACAGGCAGTGATGAATTGCGGTTTTGGGCAGTCCCCCTATTTCCCTAAAGATTGTTGATTCTGTGAAAATAAAGACTTAGCTTAAGGTGCACTGGCCTTCCTACCTGCTGACCTTGTCTCGCTTTGTGCAAACAGCTGTTTTGTTTCTTGTTATTTATCTGCATTTCAACTGATTCTCAACTTGCTTTGAATTTTTCCATTACTAGTTAGAAAATGTACGCACTGAAGCATAAGGTGAAATCTCATCTTTGGCAGTTACTTGGGCACTTGCAATAGTTCTCTTTAGTTGATCACTACATAAGCATGATCATCCCATTATGAAGAGCCCTGGCAGGTTACAATAGCTGCTGCCTCTTATTCATGCCTGCCAAGCCTGTTCACTCAGCAGCAGGTGACATTTCAAAGAGAGTCTGAACAAGTCTCACCGTTAGGCAGCATCTTGCTAGTTCTCTTATTATAGCAAGACCTGATTTCCTTCTTTCAAATATGCAAGTACTGGCAATAACTTCAGGCTTTTGAAACTGGCATTCAAGCCCAAGTAGAATTGATTAGACTGATTACTTGAATAAAAAAATAAAGGAGAATTTTTAAAAATCCCCAAACAAAAACAAAACAAAACAAAACAAAAACAACACCCCCACCGAAAAAAAAACCACCAAAAAACAAAACAAAACAAAAAAAATTCCCCCTTCCAAACAAAAAAAAAGTCCCCCTTCAACTCATTCAAATACAGGACTTGCTTTTTCATTTGTGAGTTTTCATGGAGGGATCAGGAGTTTGGATACTTTTGTGAACACACTCCTCTGAAATACTGTATCCCACTTTTTTCATAGTTTTGACAATGACTGTGTGACATCAGCTTTTTCTCACTTTATAATGTTCTATTCAAATTCTACTAAAATATCTATTTGCAAATAGCTAGATGTTAAAGTAACTGGAAATACATAAGCTTCTCATAATATTCAATCCATAAACTTTTTGCAAAGAATAAAAATAAACAGTAGCAGAACATCTATCTGAAGGCTGTCCAAATTTAATTTATTTTGTAGATTTTTTGCATGAGTATCTAGAAATTAGTGACCAATTTTTTTTTTTTTAAATATAGTATTTTAAAGGCATTCAATTTTTAAATTTTTAATTTTTTTTGTGACCAGGCTATGGTTATGCAGATATTCATAAACATGTATGGCAATAAAATTCAATGCTTTTCTGTCCCATAATATTTAAGAAATCATTCATTTCTACATCTCCTTTTGTTTACACAATAATGGTCCTCTATTTACTATTTGGTCATAGAAATTGTTTAAAAGGAATTAACTGGCCAAGATATCTATCTATCTACAGATATCTATATCTAGCCAGAATATTGGTCTTTTTGTCATACCCATTCATATTGCTAGTAACCTGAGAAGGATGACATTTTCAGTTGTATTGCTAATAAAGGCTATGTCTTTGTTTGGTCTTCTTTGATTTATGTAGTTACTTGCTTTACTTCCTGAACAGAGAAAAGAATACCTAACTTTAAATTAATGGTTTGAATTTTAATTTGAATTACTTTCTGATATGATACATTAATTCTCATCACCAATGGCAGCATCATAAGTCTTCAGAACCGATTCAGGTGAAGCTAGGGAGTCTTATACCTTGCTGAAGTCTAGTGCTATAGCATTAAATTATTGTTTTCTACTCCTTTGCAATCTGAGGACACTTCAATTTTCCTGCTGGCAGGAAATGATGTAGGCAGGAATGCACTCAAATCTTTTAGTTCCTTGTAATTAAGATGTATTGGTACTGCTGAGCAAATCTGTTTCTCTCTATACACTATCTGGTTTTGGACATATTTCTATTACACTGCTATTCACTTGTCCCCTGTAACACTGTGGTTGATGACAGTACAATGAATCCTTGCACAATTTTATTTGGTATGGCTGAAACCTATGTGGCCTACATTTGTTCTTAAGATAGATTTCTATACAAAGGTGGTAGAGAAGTAGTCTGAAAATGGAATAGTAAGGTTCTGTATTGTATCACACACAATATTATATTTTTCAGAACAAGTCAATCCTACTTGTTCCTATACCATCTTGGCATAACTTTCAGTAAAAACCTTGGAGACACTGTAATGTGCAGGTATGAAACAATGCATGGGACTCAATTACACTCAGTATAAACCAGAAACACTGATACTTAACATCTTCTGAATCACATTTGCTCAAAAAATATATATTAAAATGATCAAAAACTTAACATGGCAAGGTTATTTATTTATTAATATCTTATGGCACTCAGAAATCTGATGTAAAATATCTCATTATCTCTATTCATACAATATTTTATGAACTTGTTTACCACAGAGAATGAAAAGGTTTCTTGTAAAATTTGTCTTAATTTAAGTGAATGCTAGTGAAGAAAAATTAAATTATATTTATTACAAAATCCTCCTTCTTTCCTCACAGGTTTACAAAAATGAACACAGCTGTGAAAAGAAAACGAATTGACATACAGCATGCAAAAAATTGCAATATAAACCAGATTCTGGAACACTACAGTTTTCCCAGATGTTTACAGTTTAAACTTCATTGTAAGATACTCCCTGGAATGTCAATGGTCCCACAATCTCAAAAGGAGCTTCTGCTTTAGATTGGGTTTTGCCAAAGATACAAGTACTATGATGCACTTGTTCATATTTCCAGGGAACTGTTTAATTCTCAACAGTCCTCCAACGATTTAAAAGTACTTAATATCTCTAATAAGAAAATTCAATATGTGACTCAGCTTTTAATTTGTGAGCATACCATTTACTTGAGGGAAACTTGAATTTTCCTGAAATAAAATAGAACATTTAGATAAATGTTAAATACTTTCAGTGCCACCTATTGGCTGATAATTTTTTTCAAATGAGCATCAGCTTCATAATTGTGGACAAAATGAGGTAGGGCTACTTATAGCAATATTTCTAATTTGTACTGAAGGTAAAACCAGCATCAGAATTTATAATCATATTTGAGGACATTATTTAATCTCAAAGAATTTAGTCTTACCACATTTTTTTTTTCTTTTTAGAAAACAGCAAATCTTGTGGGATGCTTCAGACATATGGTGGTATCAAACTTCTAAAGAATTTAGAGAATAAGTATGGTGGTGGGAGACATAAGAAGGTCAGGAATTGATTAAAACTTGCATTTTTAGCTTGAAAATGGAGTTTTATTTGTCTGGACATATCATCTAATCAGTATAGCCACAATTAACTTGTCTGTAAAACTTCAAGCCAAAGATACTCTTGACTGCATCTCAGATTCCATTTCAGGAATATACTGAATTCTGTGGCATCTCTCAGCATTTAGGTATGTTCTTAACTTGCCACATTCATAATTTCATCAGGAACATGAGGAACACCATTAAACTGGAATTACACACATTAAAGTTAAAAGTTAATGTCATCATTTTTTTTAGAGCTAAGTTTGCCATATTGCATGACTGAAGCTAATGTATTTAATAAATTTTAAAATGTTTATGTTTCTTAATTCTCCTAATGAGTTGAGTTTAGGATTTCAGGTAAGCTCTCCAGAGGCTATGTTAATACAAGGTAGGCTTAGTTTTATATACGTAGCTATGAAGCTTGATATTTCTTTGAAAAATGATAACTGAAGACTGCAATTATTTCTTAGTTCTAGGAATTCCACCTTTAAGTATGATTTATACTTTTTTCCTCAGTATTATGAGAGGTTTTGTTTGCCTCTTGGATAAATTATGTTATGGTAAAGGGATGAAATTATGGCTCATAATTTCAAAGAACAGAACTGCTTTGAAAATTGGTCTTGATCATAGTGCCCTGTGTCAGTATTAGTATCCTATACATCTCTGTTCATATTTGCTGACACTTTTTTAAAGAGAGTCAGCTTATCTCTTTGATAAACTAGATATTTAAGATCAGCTGCTTAGGAAAAGAGCAGAGCTGAACCTATGGCCAGAGAGTGCAACCACTGCAAACTGACAACAGTCAGCTCTGTCCCAGGAGAAGAAATTAATCTGACTATTTTAGAGCTTGCAGCCTGCTTAAGGTGAGACTTTAAGCTCCTTCTGTAGTCTAAGACAACCTCTCCAGGCTGGCAACTTGGGAGAAATCCTTGTTATAGGACAATGAACCCAAACAGTAAAGTAATTTTACAAGGTGCCTGTCCCATATCAGGGGCTATACAGGGAATGCAAGTGACCTTAAATTTAACACTAAAACTTTCTAGGAGGCTGACATTTTGAAATTAATCTTACTCTCTCTGTCAAACCTTTAAGCTTTGAACAGGTCCTTTGTGAGCATTTTCAATTTTCTCAGGTTTTTAGAAAAAAAAACCGAACGAAACACAAATTGTCAGGTCTATGTTACAAAAATAATCTTGGGATAATGTCCCCAGCTGGGGGCAGGCAGGGCAGGACCTTTTGGCTGAGGTTGCACAGATCACGGAATTGGTCCTGGCTGTTGAGGTTCACCTTGTCTGGCCCATGGGCAGTCTCCACCATTCCTGTCCTTACAGTGCACTGACACTGTCAACATTTTGGCACTGATTTAATCTGTCCTTTCAGGTCTTTTCTACTCCTGGCATTAATTTTTGCTTCTCGTTGCCCCTTATGCCCTCTCTGAATCAGACTGCCCTTTTTTGGCACTGAAATGCAGCTAAGCAGCCTGAAGGTTTTGAACTTTTGGCCATAGACTCAGAAGCCATGACAGAGACTGAGTCAACAAAATGACTCAAGGCTTGAAACACATTTGAAAAAAGAAAAAATAATCTGTCCCATAGGATTTGAAATAAATTAGGTTTTAACGAATGACAACAAATCCTCAGCCAAAGCAGAAAAACCCAGAATGGGAGCAGCTGGTTTTTTCAGGGTAACGTGGTGAAAATAACATGAACTCCAATGCTGAACTATATCCATTGGTGAGGGAAGAATAGAAAAGTGCAATAATTATTTAATGACAGAAGAAAATGTCTGACTTAGTGCTACTCTGAATCTCAGTTTACTACACTGGTAATCTAATTCCCATTTCCAAACCTGATACTATACAGGCTGAACCAGGAATGACCCTTAGCTGAAGAAGATTATTTCCTGGCTAGGGGCAAAATCATGTGAGAACATCTAATCTTGCCAAATGTGAGGACTAGAAAAATAAGTACGGAATCTAATTTGCAATAGTTCTGGTGTTAGAAGCTTTACATGAGTCACAAGATTTTGGTGATGTTATATCCAAACAAAATTTACATACTAACTAGTCCTCTGGATAAAACCAAATGTGGACTTGGAATGCTATTTTTTTTAATGGAAAAAAAGCCACTCAACTTACGTAGCTTTTTTTGATTAATGTTTTGATTATTACTAGATTAATTTACTTAACTTAATCAGTTTCTAATTTCTAAAACAGTACAATTGTTCATATTAGTTTTTCAAGCACATATATCTCTGTAAATAAATTTTTTTAGGAGTGGCCTATGGCATCATTCTCACTTTGACACTTCCCTTTTTCATATGAATAGAAATTATGTAAGACTTACTTTTCAGGTGGGTTCTTTATAATTTTTGAATGTTTATACAATTTGACTTAGAAAATCATTTCTCCTGTCCCATATTCAAATAATTTTTAGTAATTTTCTGAGTGAAAAACATGTCATTACAATGATTAATCTCAACTGATGACAATACACTGCACAATTAAATTGTCAGTCTAAAAAAACCCTTTTATTTTAACAGGGCTTCTTGGGTCATGATACTTGTTCAAATATTATGGAGCTCATGATAAATTATCTCCATATGTTATTAACTATGTTCATGTCAAAGACATAGGTCCCAACTGTGTTGATTTAAAATTTCTACAAAGAATGTTTAGTAGAGTCAGTCCCTTGAGAGCACAGTAGCAGTATAGCTTCAGCACTAATTTGCTGTCACCAAGACTGTCTAAACAAAGTGGTTCTGGGTTTTGTCTCACTGCAAAGTATTTAGGTACAGTTCACTCTTTGTTAAAGATCTCTCAAACAACCAGTGTGCTGCTTGGATATAAATAATAAAAATTGAGTATGACTCTTTTATACACACCAAACTGTTAATTATTTGTTCTCCCTGCAGTTATTCACAAAGATTACTGCTACAAAATTTAAGCTCAACTGCAATGCAATTTCCTGAAGGGGAAAAAAAAAGTGTGGGTTTCTATTGTTGACGATTCATATCTATGGAATAACCTTGTATGAATCCTATGATTTCATGTGTTTTAGGTCCCAGTTGCAGCTCCTTTACAAAAACTATAATTCTCAGTCACAGCCTGGCACTTGTTCTGTATCCAGAACAATGTCATAGAATCACAGAATCACTGAATGGTCGGGGTTGGAAAGGACTTTAAAGATTATCCAGTTACAACCCCCCTTGCCATGGACAGCCTATCACTGTTTATTAATTAGAGAAAACGTTTTTAAAATTTATTTATGAGTGTTTATTCCTGAATGTTTTATAAGAGATGAGTTGGAATTCCAAGTCTCCAGAAACTGGAAAGTGCATAAAGAGTAGACTAGACTTATCTTGAGAGGGTTATTTTAGTTTTTTCATTTTTAAAAGTAACTAGATTATGGGTTTAGGTGAAAATGTTAAAACATTACTTCTGTTTTAAGCCAGCTGAAAGCAAACTCTTTGTTGACAAGTCAAATAATTTATTTGTTTTAGCTTAAGAGATTGTAGTCCAGAATTATGTTACCTGGATACCCTTAATGTGATGTTGTTGGTTTGTTAAGTGCATCCTGAAAAGAGATGAGAAAAAGAAGAATATTAGTTATTTTTCATAAAACAGCTAATAACAAAATTTCATGGTATCTAAAAAATGTTTACTACAATTTTAAAATTATGTTAGGAAAAAATACAAATGCATAAGTGTTTCTGGACAGCTTGATTTTTATGTTCCACAGCTGTGTCACTTCTATTTTTGTGTACAGATTTATTCTGTAGAATTTCAAAATAGGCAAGATTTCAGGCTGAGTGGATCCAATCTGATGATGCATTCTGAGAATGGTACAGTGCCTTTAATTCTTGTCTAAAAAGCCTTTTCAGTCATCCTCTGAGTACCAACAGAGTGACTAGACTTCCTGTTATTGATGAAGCACCAGATTGCTTAGTGTTTGTACCTCATAGTGTCACTAGGATAATGTATCATTTGATGTGGTCATGAGTCTTTAAAGTAGGAATTTTTTGTCGTTTAAATAGTAGTACGTTTTTCTCTGAAAGATTAACAATAATTACTGTTCTCAAGTAAAAAGACAAAAATCCCTAAACCCTTAGAGCAACTTAGACTGGCAGCTGGTTTAGTCAATGAACTTCCAGCATCACTTCCACTGTGATGATGTTCTTATGGGATTTGACTTTCTTTTAGGCCTGATTCTGGACAGAAAAATGATAATGTTTATTTTATTAATTTATATGACACAGATTACCCATGAAAATTCTCACAAGCAGTGCCTTGTTCATGGAAATATACTCTTCTTGGGCCTTTTTTTAAAATATATCTTGATGTATTGATTTAGCAGCTGAAAAGGACATGAAAAGTCAATGAAAGGAAAAGAAATAAGTACGTATTAAACACAAATATGGTTTCTACCTGAATACATGCATCATATTTTCAATGTTTTTCAGTGTTTTCCATATAACACTCTAATGTTGTCCTGTCATTAATTCAAAGAAACCCAGGGCAAATAGCTTCAAGACAATAGCAGTATCATTGCATAAGATCAACTAAATAACTAAATTTTAGCTGCCTTAAAGTCACATATCTCATCTAAACTTCTCAATAGTTCTTGCCATTCTGTGCTCATGTAGAGAGCAGTTTAGCCAGAGTTTGAGTGAACTGACACCTGGAAGTACTTCTCTGCCTGTCTCTATTTGTGATTGCCAATCAGTTGAGGTCAGGTGAGATGGGGTGCCTTTCCCTCACCTTCTCTACAGTCACTTCAAGGTTATTTGAATGCAGTGAGTATAGCAGAAATGCATATGCCCACCTTTTTTAATCACATATTTTGGGAGTAAACATTTCACAGTTCTATATTTTTCTGATATTAGTTATTATTTCCATTTTGTCATTACTGTCCTTAAAATCACTAATAATTTTAATAGTTTCAATTGAAGAAAACTCCTTCTAATATTGTAAATAAGAAACTTATTTCACTGTAAAAGTGAAAGAAATGCACAAACTGCTACATATTCACATTTTTATCAAATAATCGATAATAAAATATCTTTTCTTAATATAATTATAGCAAAAAGATAACTACTGCTCTTTTTTAGTTGACAATTCAATCCCTTGTAAACTAATTCCTCTACCTAAACAGATCCACAATGACATGTTTGGGAATCAGTCTTTTATCCTGCAGCCAATGATGGAGCTTTCACTGTGAAAGCTGTGATGATTAGTGAAGTACAGCTTGACTCTTTTCAAATTTTGCAATGTCTTGTAAAATAAAGGAAGATTTATTTTATATTTACACATATGCTTTGTAATTATTTATTCAATCAAGTCAAAATTTTACAAATAAAAAACATTTGTCATTTCATTATGCATTGTTTGAGGCTGAAAAAGCACTTGATTACCATAATTGTGTAATGGATATTAGCTACAGTGATAATCAAAATAAACACAGAGCAGTAATACATCATCTTTTCATAGTCTTTTTCCAAATTATATAATTTATGTTAAAACTGCACATGAATAATATGCTAAGGTTAAACAAACAAGCCTTTAATGATCAGCAATGGTGAAGTCAAGAGGTTCTTCCAGATGTATGTCTTAAGGAGGATGGGAACTCTTTAACTTAGAGGCTAAACATTAGGTTAAGTCAATATTAAATATTTCTTATCTCAGTTCTCTGCAGTCCCTAAAAACATTTTTTTAAAAGGTTTAAAAGCTTAACTTGTCCACACCCATTACACATGGTGTTCTACAGAGCTGTTTCACATACTCATGAGATGCTTTTCAGAGGTGTGATTAGTGTTGAAGTGTTCCTGGCCTTGTACACAAATGTGAAAAACACAGTTATACCAGTCTGCAACTTTGCATTAGAAATAGATGCCTTATGTATAATGGTATTTGTTGCACTATTTTCAGGTGTTCAGTTTTTTTATCTTTTTATTTCTGATTAAATTGCAATATCAAAATACCCCCTCTAGAAATTCCATTGAAGTGATCAAATATAAATTTTTGTCTTTCCAGGACTTTTTTGTAAGAAGCTTGTATATTTTATGCATTTTTAAATAATGAGTAAAATTGTAACAATGACATTAATAATTTTTATTACCCAGAAACATGTTTTCTGATAGTGCTCTGTCCCTTCCAGTACTGTTTGAAACACATAAAATGTTTCTTCCGTTATAGATGAGAGCATGAATCCACTGCAAAAAGTGGGAATGTTATGACCTTCATTTGGGCAGGCATATAACATGCATAACCATTTTTCATATAAAAAGCTGGAACACTCTTTTCTGTAAGAGACATTATATTATATAGTCGGTTGTACATATAAGCCTCATTAGAGCAGTCTAGGTAATTGCAGTCTTTTGCTGAATTTATGCAAACAAACACCCCACACAGAATGAGAAGACAGATTTTCCAAAAAGGTCATTATTATCTTCAATACTTCTTTTGACCCTTTTTCATTTCAGAAGTGGCATAATCTTGGACACTGACCAAGGTATTTAAATCCATTGGACTTTAGGGCTGACAAAAATCCTAGGGAGAGGCAGTATCTCCAATACATCAATGTAAAATAAAAGATGAGATTTCAGGGTTTTTTCACTGTGAAACTGAATCAGGCATTAAACAAAAAGAATAAGTCTATGTCTTCTGAGCTAGGTACATTCAAATATTGCTATTTTCACTAGTCTAGTTTTTGGGAACTAGGTAAGATGGTAAATGTCAATTTATTTTCCCCAAGTGATTTAAGGAATAACCTGCTTGTTTTCCTGCATCCAAACACCTCCAGACAATATATAGTAATACATTATTGATACTTGGTAAATTCCAGAACACCTTAAAATGCATCAAAAATTCCAATTTATGATAACATTTTCTGCCTGTTTGGCCACCTCTGTGTAAATTTAATAGTGAAAACCGTTAATTCCTATATGGGGTTGCTCTTAATATGTATTTTCACTTTAATCTCAGAAATGCAGGAAAGAAAAAAAAAGGTTTTAGTTTTATATAAGAACTTCAAGCAGTGGCAGATAATCTGTAATTTGAAAGAAGAGTTGGATGGAAAAAAGTGATAAAGTGCTGCCCTTACTTTTCTCATTCCAGTTTAGGATTTGGGGTTTTTTTGTGACATTCAAAATGAAAATATGCATTTTCTTGCAGTAGGTGTTATGCTATACTGGACTCCTTGTAAAAGTGTACTTAAGGAGGAATTTGAAGAAGAAGCAGCTTCTCAAGCTCATTCTCAGTGCTAATAATTGAGGAAGAGAGTGAAAAGGTTTCCAAGAGCGTAGGTATAACTTTGTGCTCTTAATAATTCTAGGTGTACGTGGTCATATTGGTATATTTGAGGAAATATTTTTCAGAAATCACGTACACTGTGCTAGGTTTAACATCGGGATATTTTGCAGTTTTGTGGCTGAATCTTAAATAAGTTTAAAAAAATAAAATATTGGCTTGTTCTGTATCTTGCCTATTGCACACTACTGTTGCATACATTTTGAGGAATGTAGCTTCATAATTGACAGATCTTTCCTGACTGCTTAATGCAATATTTTTCTCAAATTCCCAAAGTAAATAATGATTCTTGTGATGCACACACACACATGAACTTTTGTCATGGATATTAGACAGTAATATAGAATTTATGGTTTATCTGTCACAGTCCTTTCAATACAGCACTTCTTCTATGAAGGATCTATTAATCAGACTAATTCAGCTCTGCCCATGCCTGCTGTCTAATACATTATAACTCCCCGTGATAGAGGTGTATGTTCTAATGCCAAAACTTGGTCATCTTCCTTTTCTGTTCAATAATTGAAACCTGACATACTGCACATGCCTTCAATGCCATGAACTGTTGTTTTAATTCTACATAATGATTGAGTAATTTAAGATATATCTTTTTACAAGTTTGATTATTTTAAAATAAATTTATATATCTTAAAATACACAGTATCTTTCCAAAACACTTGAGATGAATGAAGGATCTTAGCCTAACTGACAGTTTTGGCTATTTGCTCTCTATATTAGGTATCAGAAATTTCTGTGTCAGGGTCCTGAGTGCACCAAGGTACTGACTGTACCCTAGCAAGTCTCTCCTGAGGCCTTTACCCATTCAGCCTCTGCTCTCTGACTTGGGGGTTGCATCAATCTCAGGCTCTTGCCCTTCTTGATCCCTCCTGAGTTTTGTGGTAACTGAGATTTGTCAATGCATCTCTTCTGTGGTGCCTGGTAGCTCTGACCTCTGAGGTACTGGAATAAGACTTTCCTTTCCATCCAGAGAAAAATGGGTCTATTCCCTGAAGAGAGTTCAGAGCCCTGCAAGGGGGAATCCAATTTTGAGGGTTAGTTATTAAGACTCAAGTCTTTTCTGAAGTTTTTTTTAGTCTAGTACATTTTGTGACTGTTCAGCAACTAATATTTTAGCTTGATCTCTTTCCCTAGGAGTCTCTTTCTGAACCATTCAGTATTCAATGTACTCTTCCAATGAGTAAGAAGTGGAAATTGATTTCTATTCTAAGAGTATTTAATCTCCCCACCACTACATGCCCTAAAAGCTGCCAGCAGAAATGGGTGGAGAAGCACCTTGTGTAGCATTAAAAAACCAGGAAAAAAATAGAGCCTGTTTCATATACAACACTAAAATAATTTATGTGATAAATTAACCTGAATATTAAATACTGTGCTACTTCAAGTTTTCCATTGAGAAAGTTTGTGAATCAGTTGTATAATTTCCAAGCTTAAGCTCTTCTCATTGTCCTTCAGCTTCTCTTTTCTTTGTAATATTATTTCACACTAACCCATGAAAATGTTATGAATTGTGCATTGTTCTTACAGAAATTTTTCCCAAAGCCTAGCAGTACTAGAGGAAGATGAGAACTGTACATGCCTATTTCTCGCCTATAAAGATTAAATAACTGGGGCCATTATTCAGGTTTATCTTCTCTTCCTTCTGAACACTGGTTATTTGGCAGTGTTTACACACATCATGACTTGAGTGCCAAGAAAGGATCTGTAGCTGTCACTGAATTTAACTGCTTTCACTGTGCTTCTACTTATAATGAATCTCATTCAGAAAAGTATGGGCAGTGAGTTATGCTATTCATAGAGAGATTTAAAATACAAATATATTTGGCTACTTGCTGACCCTCCTCAGAACACTGTAATGGTGAAGAAAAATTAACAGAGAGGAACATCCTTCAGAAAAGTGAAAGATAGAAATGAGTGCTTTTCTATCACCAATAGTTATGCTATTGTCCAGGAGGTTACTTTATAAAATGGCTCCTTGAAGAAAAAAAGTTCTTCTATTGAAGAATAATGCCTAGTTTTTCAGATATTTCAGAATATTTTCAGTTATTTCAGAATTTTTTCAGAATATTTTTTTCACTGTCTTCTTAGTAGCAAGGGAAAATCCTACTTCAGAATTTGCTACCCAAATTTGTCTTAGTGTGAAGTAACTTCATACTGCAGGTCTAATAGCAGGCCCCCAAAGAAAACTTCTTTTCAAAATGCTATATTAGTTTTCAAAGATATTTTGTGGCCACAAAGGGGAAACTTAACCATAACCAGGCTACAAAATATTTAAGAATTTGTAGACCTGGAACTGAATGTCAGGAGAATACTATGAATTCAAATATAGATATCATTAACTAATTTCTATAATGCTGATATCCTTAGCCTTAAAAACCAAGGAACAGTTGGTTGTATATTGACTTGATCCTGGATTACAGTGGGGGAAAATAGCAAAGAAACAATTGTTTTCCAAGATAAGAATATCACAAAGTTATTTTTAAATAAGCTGTAGTTCTTAGTACCCTGGAATAGGTATCACTGTCTTGTACAAAGTTAGCATTAGTTCTGAAGTTTGTTTTTTAAGTCTGTCTATAAAATCAGCTACAAATTTGACAGCTGCATGCATGCAAAATTATGTGAATGTCAGTTATATAGGAGAATTCTTCAAGCATGCTTTGACATATTTTTTTCTATGCCGAGCGGCATGTCATCAAAATTATATGTTAAGATATATTTGTATCTATTTATGTTATGTATCTATGAAATTTTCATATTGTAGAAGGTTTTCTTAGCACATACAATTCAAGTAAGTCAAGAAATGGTTCTTTCCCAAGAAATGAAAACGGGGTCCTGGGGATTCAGAACTGACTGAATTTTGGAACTTTATTATTAGTATAGCCTTTTCTCCAAAGTGGAACATCATTCATACAAATAACTTAGGTATGGTCATCTGAATGTGCCTTACTAAGAAAAAATAATGGCTTATTTTCATGTCTTCTGGTCTTCAGCAATATATGAGATCATACAACCAGCAGAAAGGACTACACAAGTTTCTTAATTTTCTTTCTCTTAAAAGATGCAGAGTAAAATAAGGTCTTATGTGAGGTAGAATATATTTAGAGTTATATGATTTGCATTGTGTGGATGACAGCTTACAGATGACTGGAGAGTACACCTGTATCCATCCAAGTGCTGTGAAAAAATGCTTATTTAAGGACAATGCAACACATACCACATAGGAAGTCATATTGGTTTAATGTGATATATTGCAGGTATTATTTTTTACTTTAAGACACAAGCAAGGACTGCATTGTCCCTTGGTGTCACAGGGAGCACACACTTAGGCAGGACTCGTGGCAATCTTCTACAGTAATCTGTTCCCAAGCAAGATTTTATGTGGCTGTGTTGCCACAGCCCCAGTTTGAACATGGCTGGAACATTTCCCAGATGAGAGGAAAAGAATGTCATAGCCAGAATTATGATCTGCCTAGCAGACACAAAAATAATTGTACACAAGTGTATACATATGAGGCCTTTACTAGGTCCAGATTTTCTCTCACTTATTTATATAAATGCCAGATCTATGGCCAGGCAGTGTTGGTGTCTGCTGGGTATTCCCCCCATCCCACTTAAAGTGCCATCTGCTCTTTCAGATATCTGCCAAATATATGGATTAAGTCTGCTGCTTCCCATTTATGTCACGTTATTAATAATGGTAATGAATGTTTGCTAAATGATAGTTGCACAGACTGTAGTTGTAAAATTCATGGTCACACATTCTTTCCTTTCCTTATTTGTCTTAAAAGTGCCAGAACTCCGGACATACTTTTCAGTTCTCAAATATTTATTTCTCCTAATGATCCATTCTAATGTTCAACATATCATAGTGCTTTACAAAATATTACTCCCTGACTCTATGAACTGACTGCATCTACATACCCATGCATTTTCAACTTATGCAGGCAGTGAGTACAGAAATATAACTGGCTCCCCTGTAGGGTTCTCCTGTTTCACATATAATTTGAAGAAGCCCTTCTTTTCACAATCCCAACAGTAAAGACAGTAAGAAAAGAGACCTTCTCCATACCTGTCCTGATGAGAAATTTTTAACCCACTGTGATAAACAGTGTGCAGCATGTTTTGGTATCTTAAAACATGATAAAATGCAATTAATTTAATTTTTAAAAGCCTCACACAAGGATATCTTTCCCCCTTTCAGTCCATCTTCCTTTTGAATTCCTGAGCTCTGAAGACTCTCACATCTACAACATAAATGAAGGAAGTTTCAAAGGGACATTCCATGTGTAATTTTTTTTATATGTAATTCAGTTTCATTGTAACTTTGATACTTATGACGGTTGCATGATATACACTTCACATATTTATGGTGATTATTTTTCCACTGAAATCTGCTATCAGACTTCTGTAATGGGACAGTGCAGAGTAATCAGAAGTAATCATGTCTTTCCCATCAGAACTGTCTCTCCCAGTGTTCCCAAGTGTGTATAAAGAGCCACTTAATCACTAACTCTAATATGTTTGTTGGCAATTTCATTTTTTGTTTCACCTTGAGAACTACAGTGAGGTCAGCCT
Organism: Passer domesticus; assembly: GCF_036417665.1. Taxonomy (NCBI): domain Eukaryota; kingdom Metazoa; phylum Chordata; class Aves; order Passeriformes; family Passeridae; genus Passer; species Passer domesticus. The sequence continues at coordinate 29,960,726 of NC_087478.1, read as the reverse complement.
GTTTTAGTTCAGCTTTATACTCTGCTATAATAACTTGAATATTTTTAAACCTACATACATATGAGGTCAGCAAACTGTAAATATGTCTATCATTGGACCAGTACTCTTGATTTTTGTCCTTGTTTTCTGACAGTTCCTGTAGCTCGTAATAAACTTTTGGATAGGATTTAGTAGCTAAAGCAGACTTAACTAAGACCAGGTCCCTAAAATAAAAACCACAGAAATTAAAAGTGTTGGTCAACTTCTGCTTAACCTTGGAGGTGTCACAAGTCCATTAAAGATTTTATTTTTACACGCAGGACTTTGAAGTGTTCAGGAAATTATCAGCAAGTTATCCACCCATTTAGGGTTTTCCACAGTTTTACCCAGCGGGCTTTAATCTAGTAGCTCTTCCCAGGGCATATCTTATGCACTTCAAGATAGAATCATAGAATCATCTGTGTTGGAAAGGACCTTAAATATCATCCTCAACTTCTGTGTTTAATACCTTCCATTGCCTCAACACCCTTACAGTAAACATTTTTTCCCTAATATTTAATCCAAATTTCTTCTCTTTTAGCTTAAAATTATTTCCTCTTTTCCTATCTCAATCTGCCTTTGTAAAATGGCATGAGAGGACATTGCACAGATGGAGGGATATGCATTTGGCCAGACTATCTGAATTCACATTCCTTTTTTGACCTCATTGTGAATTACCCTGTTTCACAGGAAACTACCTTTTTTTTTATTATTATTGAAAGCAAAATACTGAAAAATATCACCCTACCCCAGAAAAGGAAGCACGAGGCAAAAAATCATGATCTTCCTCCTTCTGCTCTTTTCCCTATGTGCCTGTTTTTCCAAGGCAGCACACCCTGGCAGCAGGTGGAGGAGGGAATGAGCACCACAAAACAACCACGAGACAGTCAGCATTGGTGTAAAATGTCCCACTGTCCCTGATGAAAGGCTGTGCTTTTACCCCCTGGATAATGAGAAATTTTCCATGTATTCGAGGGAGACAATGAGGGTCAATGACTTGTCTTTGACTTTCTTGTTGAGCAGTGCTCAGTGGCAGCTGCTGATGATTGCATGCTGCTGGGTCCCCTGCACTGTATGTCTGTTTTAAACTTTTTTCTAAGGCACCAGGATCTGCTGGGGAGAATAAATGCCTAATGTGGGACTCCAAATCACATCTTCAATCTGGCATTTTTCCTTTGAGTATTTTTCTCACAAGGAATGTTTACAAACTGACACAATGCCCTGGCTTTCCATTTCTCTCTTATTTTTTTCTTTTAACTAATAGAAACAATGTATGCTTTATTGTTAAAATTACAATAAAGCAAAATAACAAAGGTGGTCTAGCTTTTATCTGTCTGTTTCTCTACACACAAATATTTTTAGGTATTGTTTTTCAGTGTATGACTTCTTTCAGACAGCTAAAGAATGATATAAAATAATTTCATGTCCAAAGGAAAAAAATACATATATTGTAATTAATCCTGAACATTTAAGACAGCTTAAAATATATAAAATTGATTAGTATCCAAATAAAAAAATTATGCACTTATTATACTTAATTTTGAGTCTTTAAAAAGCATTAAAAATTCAGATTTAGAATATGGGTCTTGTTTTCTAATTTTGGATAATGACAATTCTAGCCTTCTAAATGTGGTTGTCTGTGTAATATACATATGTATACATATGTTAAGTCACAGAATGTTGGTTTCTGAAATTGAAATGATTGAAATAAATAGCAACATATTCTACTTTTTATTTCTCTCCACTTGAAAACTGTATTAACTTGGTAGCTGAGTGTCTTCTCTGTAAGACTTTATAACTGGAAGCTCCAACATTTGAAACTGCTCAGACTTGGATCTTAGCTCAGGTGAATTTCATATAGTTTATTTCACTGGAAATTAATACTTTGTTACAAATACATTTTTCACATTCCAGTGTGGGATGTTCATACTCTCAATTATTCCAACTGTTCAAATTAAGTAATTTATTATTAGAATGTCTACAGTGAGTACATTCACTAGAGCATAAAGCCATTTTTACTTTTGCATGTGAATATAGTTCTTGTTTCTATTATAGTGTAATTCTACATATTATACTTAATTTGCAAGGTATAGTAGGAAGGATAACTTGGTTGGCTCATTTGTCACCATTATAGGCATCCTAAACAATAGTTAAGTTATTCTAAGAATTTCTCGCACTAAAAAAATATAAACTATGAAAGATGACTGTGTAATCATATTCAAGGATATTGGTAAATACTTCAGAATAAAAGCCTTAATTAGCTTTCAAACAGGCTCACAAAGAGAGGATGATGGTGAAGACAATTGTAACCAGTTGGCAGAATAGAGAAAACAAAGAGAGAAAACCATCTTATTTAGTCTGAAAAGGGAACAGAATTTTTCAATTGTATCATTGTGTCCACAGATAGCTATTTCACAGCATAGTTACAGAATTGTATCCAATCACACTTTTTAGATCCATCAAAACCTGTGTTCCTCTATTCATTTTTGATAGCTAGGGTCTGACAGGAATGTTCTCCACACTGACAGAGATCCTTCTTTGACTGCAGCTTTTCTTAATCTCCCTGTATGATCTTTGATGTAGTCCCAATGAATGTAAAAATGTAATCCACATGTTTTTAAATTCTCCTTACAAAATTAATACAATAAAACCAACTAATTCAATTTAATAGGTTCTGAGAAATAGAAACTTTACGAAGACATCATCACCCTTCAAATGAGTTTGTAAGAGCATTTCTCATAGAGAAAGAAATTGGTAGATGTGGCAGGTACTGTATGGGTGGTGAAGCAAAAGTTATAGGCTTTCCTGCTGTCTTCATCTGGTCAGTTTTAAAATGGCAAATAACATTGAACATGTTTTCCATCAAACTTTAGCAGCTGTGCAACAATGAATACAGAAAGGTACACCTGCTGTGTTTTTCATCACCTGATTTGGCTCTTGGCTCCCACCTGGAAATATGGCACAAATTCTTACCCTTGAAAACAAGTCACAGGTGGTGCTACTGTGGGCCCTATCCACCAGACAAATCCCTCCATGCCTATGGCCCTAACAAGCTGGTGCCTAAAAGCAGCAACCCAGAAAGAAAAGCACAGGTCATTTAACTCATCAGATATAGCTTTCACAGTCTCTTGTATTAAGGTAGAATATTCCCACAAATTATTTCAGTGTCTCTACCAGTGTCTCTTCTGCTTGCCTTTCTCTTTTAATTTCGTCTTCTCAGCATCAGTTTGACAAATGTTTGGTAGGTCCCTTCTGTGCCAATGAGTCATTCACTGCAGAATTACTCTGCTTCTGTTTGCTTTCAACTGGGCTCCACTCCAGATACATGGAAATATGTTCCTTTGATGCAATTATAATTTGTTTTTCTGGATACCTTATTTGAACTATTGGCCATTTGTTTTCTCCTGATTTATGGATAAATCCACCTCATAGCTAAGGTAACCAACAAGAATTTATCAAGCCTAATGGTGAGACAAAAAGGTTCAGCATAATAAAACAGAAGCAGATGCTACTTCTGCAATGCTCATACTTTGCTAGCACACTGGCTGATTATGATCAGATTCTGTCCTGTTCCAGCTTCCTGTTGCCAGCCCAGAAAGTACCAAGTCTGTTTCACCTCCTTATCAGTTGCAGAATAGATGAAATACAGTCTATATATCTAGTTCTGTGAATGAATCTATTCCACGGGTTAAGGGCTAAAGTTCACAAAAGACCTTTAGAAGTTTTAGGGTAAGCCATATTACCAGTCAGTGTAAACTCTTCTTTGATGACTTCTCCTTAATTTGGAAAATTTATACCAGGGTTCATAATTTATTGCACAGGAAATGATTTTTTAAAATTGCCATAGTTTTTGAAGGGTTTCAAAGAGGACACAAAAATCCATTCTATTTATTAGTCATGGTCATTGTTTTAAAATCACAATTTCCTTTTTCTAGACCTTTTCCAGTCTTCAGATTTTTGAAATTAAATATTCCTAATCAGTTTAAAGCTCATCTTTTTGCCTTACCCTGAAAAATAATATTTTTTTTTAATGACTAAGCTTTAATTGTTAGCACAACATAGAGCTTGTAGCACTTGCTTTTGGAAAGGTGATGGTAGGAGTCTATTGTTGGATCTCCAGTAATTTTTTTTTTCAGAATACCAGTGCACCTTTCAAATGAATCTCCAAATTCTGTATTTATCTATTTACAATGTGTTGCTTTGATTTCCAAGCTAGTTTTAGTTAGAAAAACCTAGATTTTTTTTGTGAAGAAAATTAAGCTAGAATATATTCTCACATTGTAATTTTCTGTCTTTCCTTTTTTTCTTTCATAATACATTGGAATGATGTAAACAACTCAAGTAAATAAATAAGAAGCCCAAGAGTGTGATTTATATTGACAATTTTCTTCCTGAAAAAGACAGAAGAAAGGACTGTGCTAAGCAACCTGTTTCATTCTTCTCTTCAATTCTTTTGGTTTTTCACTGTACCATCCTTTGGCCCTCCCTCAACAGCTCCAGCTCTCATGTGACTTTTGTAATTGCAGATAGCTCAGGTGTTTATGTAGTTCTTCCTATATGCATAACAGATAAAATGCAACAAGGGTTAGTCCCTTTTCCTGCTGTTCTATCATGATACAAAGCTAACTGAATCACAGGAAATGGTGCTGGGTTTATAAAATCAGAAGTATATTTTCTGCATGAATTCATGCAAATGATTCATGACAGAAAGTGAAATTAAGTAGTCTGACTTTCCCTTCTCTGAATGTTTGGGGTTTTTTTTCCTTCTTCCATAAAATGCTTTAGCATCTTTCACCTTAATTTTAGATCTAGCAATATCTTACAGTCAGATACAGGAATATACCGAAACTGTGGCTCCAGGACCGCACTCTTGCCTTGCTTTCTCACTCTCTGCTTGGGAAGGAACTCTAGATAGATGGGCTGGAAGACAGTTTCCGTACCTGCCAAAATATTCCCTGACTGGAGTGATCAGAGGACCAGGGCAAGGCAACACACCGTGAGGCACTGCTGTCTGTGCAAGTGTTGCCACCACCTTTCATTGATCTGATGCATTCAATACAGCCCTGCTCCTGCTCACTGCCTGTTCTCCGTACTGTACACACATTGTGACTTTCCTGTGGTGTAGAACCCATGTGAAAATGGGCATGAAAATGGTCATGACATCCATGCCTTCATCAGCTTGATAACAATTTGGCTGATCAGGTTGTTGTACCTGGACCAGATCATTCTTGAGATTGAGCAATACGGAAATAGAAATGTTCTTGAACTTTTTTATCAAGTTAGTATTTTTTAAAGCAAGAAATTATTTGGTCTTTTATTCTGTGATCATCCTGTGCTATACTGCATGACTGTTAAATTAATGCAGTGTTTGATTCACTGATTCTCAATCCATGCAAGAAAAGTTTGTCAATTGAATGAATTAAGTGGAATAGTTTTTAGTCAGCTATATTCAATGATACTTTAAAAGTTAATATATTGGGCAAATCTACTATTGCACTTTAAAAAGTTTTGTTAGCACAGCTTCATATCTCACATGATTCCCTTCTATAAGAGGATAATGATTGTGTGTTGTGTCACAGTTATTTTATATAAACTGTAGCATTCTTTTAAACAGTAAAAGGTAATCTCTAATAAGTCCTCTGCTGTGATCTGCCTTGAACATTTGTTTGGAATTGTTTTGCAATAAAATACACGCCTTTTTTTTTTTGCCTTAATAAGATTTTTCTCAATGTAAAAGATGATCCTTAAAATTCTATATCTGAAAAGTGTGTATATAAATGGTTCTTTATCTTTTTGCTCCACTGCATACCATAGTGAAATTAGAAAAAACAGTAAAAAAATACTCAGCCTGTTTATTTTTTTATAAAGCTGATGAAAGATGCTGACATCTAAAGGATGTGTTCCAGGAGTTGTGCCAGGGAAGCAGCTAGCTGATGTGAGTGATGATGATACAAAGACATGGAAGGAAGAACAGATCATGGGAAAAAATAAAAACAATCAAGGGAAGGAATTCGATTACGGCACTGCTTGTGTCAGTTGTACAAAAAGAAATAACTGGTTTAAGAAGAAACACTTATGAGCTGAAATGAAATGTGGATTTGAAGGCCAAGATGTCCTGTTCATAAGTAGTTTTACTGTTTCAAAGTAGCTGCAGCTGTTCTAAGTTAGCAGCACTTGTTACTAGAGAGCAACAGTATTCTTGTTTTACAGCTTCTGGTTCCCTTCACTACAGACCATTTTCCTAGCTGTGTAAATATTCATTAGCAAAACTCAGCCCTCTCCATTTTTCTTCTTGACCTAAAAAGACTTGAAAGGAAACCAAAGGCTATAACTACTTTAGCCCTTAGGATGAAAATTAGTTTGGTTTTCATTCAATTAAGCAGTTTAAATGATAGTTGCTATTAACAATTCTCTTCTTCAGCAACAAACCACAGCACAGAAACAAACAATGCATTTACTGCAGGCAGATGAAAGGTCAAAACACCTTTTAAACAGAATTATTTGGTACAAATTTTGCAGTCAATTAATGGGATGATTTTCTCTTAAAATTGACAATTGTGCATAGTAGAAACGAAGTTGACAGAATTTTAAATTAGAATAAAAATGGCAATAATATTGTGGCAAATGCAGCCTCTACAAGAAAAAAAAATCTATAAATATTTTCTACTTAACATTCTTGAAGCATTTAATATCTGCTTATGAATAAACGTGTGTCTTACAGAATTAAGATGCTCCAAGGAAACCTTTTTCACCAATAAAGAATCAATGTTATCCCTCATTATTGTACAGTAAAATCAGCTCACAGCATTGCTCTACAGTAAAAAAGTACTTGTTTTATAGGGAAAAAAATTTAAACTATTTGGCCAAGATCACACTGTCTGCAGCAGTACCCAGAATTCTTGGATCCTGATGTAATACGCTGTTCTGAGTTTTCCCAAGTCAAAAAAGAAAAAAAACAAAAATTGAAAAAATACCAAAGAATCTTAAAGCTTATTCAGTAGGGTAGGACCACTAGTAGCTAGTTGATTTTTCAATTCCATTTGATTCAAGGTTACAAATAAATCTGCCTCTAAAAAATCTATAAACAACTTAAAGGCTGGTTTATAGTTTCTCTTTTGCCATTCTGTTGTATATCAAGGGACATTACAGATACTCATTGCCTGCACATTTTAACTGTTTAGTAAGATTTTCTGTTCACAATTTAATTTTGTATGCAATTTTAAGAGTTAGCAGCCTAAAGACTCATAAAACTCCTGACCATATGTTGCCTTGCTCTTCAACTCTTAGTACAAAATTCAAAGTATGCATTTTAAAAATATCTATAGACTCCTAAACAAATGTTGTTGCTAAGTTATGAATAGGCCATGAAAACATTGTTAAAACTGTCTAACATTTTCATTGCAATGGAGAAAGAGCAGTGAAATAGCAGAAGTGAAGAAAAGAGAAATCCACTTTGCTTCACATATGTACCACTCATTTCCCCCATTTTGACACTATTATGCAATAGGATTATATAATATTTCATAAAATAAATAGCCTAAAACTTAATCTTCAAAGGGAACAACTACTAAAATCTAAAAGAAGTAAAAGGTTTGATAATAATTGAAGCTTTCTTATTTTTCTTCTTTATTGATCCATTCCCTTGTACAATGTTCCATGCCACTGACATGTTTATTTCATAAATTCAATGTCCAAAGCACTTAAAGCTTTGAAAGATAATGTAGTTTCATATATATATAATGAAAGAGTTGTTCAGAACACATTCTAGCATACAATCATCTGTATTTTCTGAGATTCTGTTTATTTTCTATGTATACTTTTTCTCAAAATAACCCATGTAGCAATGAGAAATGATGTTGGAAGGAAAGGTCTTTTATACTAAGCTGGCTGAGACAACCCCCATCCCCTTCCCTCTGTGCCTCTGGGAGGAAGAGGTACAGCCTGGGCAGGAGGGAGGGGTGAGGGAAGGTGTTTTTAAGAATTATTCAATACTTCCAGCATAAATTGCAGCAAACTGGATGACCCCAGACAGGAGTGTTATGATAAAGTAGAAGGAAGAAAAGGAAACATTTCAACAAATAACAATACCTTCTTTTCACTGTTCTTCTTTACTGTTTCACTGTTCTTCTTTTACTGTTTCACTGTTCTATTTTTTCTCAATAATCTTAGGTTTCTGTGGTGCTTCTAAACATTCATATGCAAAGGTACTGTGGTTTTAAAAGATCATAATTTATAACTGTGTCGTGGTTTAGGGCAAATTTTGGGAGGAAACCTCCCAAATCCTCCCCTTTCTTTCTAGAAAGCAAATTTCAGTGTAAGGTCATAAAGTTGTGATATTAGACTTCTATCAGCAGGATTTTTTTTTAAACTTCAATCAATACTAATCTGTTAATTTTGCCTGTTTTTTCAATGGCTGAATTTTTTCTAGAAATTATAACTTTTGTAGGGAAAGATTTTCTATAGAAATAAAAGACAAACTAAGAAAATAAATCCTGCTAAAAATGAATTCTCTCCAAGAATAAACAAATAAAGAATACTTACTTAGAAAAACTAATTAGAAACTTTAGATATTTAGGTATTCACAGTGTTTGTTTGAAATTAGCTACGGAATGGCAACAAGGCCAATGATTTCCTTAAACATAAGCATAGATAAAATGAGTTCCAATACATTTTTTATCACAGATTGATATCTTTATATTTCTGTGATACCTTTGTTTTTCTGAGCTAAACAGGATATAATCTGCTCAGCTCCACTGAAATAATGCACATTTTACCTTCGTTGAAGGCATTTCAAATATATATTTATGGTCAACAAAAACCACCTAAATATTCACTGTGTTGAATAATCAGTATGAAATATAGCTGAAGTTCTTGAAATCTCCTGATGTATTCTCAAACCCCTTTTCCTTCATGCAGTTCTGGCTGACAGCTGCTACTACTATCAATCAAAAACCTCAGAGAAGCACCTACGTAAGTGTAGTTCACGGGAGAGACAATAAAGACAAACTTTACATTCTGTTTGCTTTTTTGCTGTCTCTCTCCCAATGACAATTTCTAAGAGGGTTCATGCCAGACTAAGCTTTTGGGCTCATCTGTAAGTAACCCAGCCACTTGAAGCATTTTGTGTCCTCTTTTTGCAGCAAAAGGCACTATTTTCCATATTCTGTTGAAATTATAAGTAACTTGACTCACACCAAATAATTAAGCACCCCATGTCCTTTCTTTTTTTTGTGCAGATGATGAAAAAAATATGTTGTTGGTCTTTTAATTTTTTTCCCTTTGCTCTTTAAATACCAGTTGGGGTATTCATTGCAATTTCCCAGTTACTGTGCTAATTAATAGGAAAAGCTGTGACAAGTCTATGTCAAAGACTGACCTCAATTGAAATTGTACTGCAAATAATTTCTGTCCAAAATTAGAGCAGAAAAAGTTATATTTTTCTTCTTTTTGAGTAGAAATCTATTTGAACATCACTTATAGTTAAAATTACATTTAATCATGGCTGTATAAAGGTTCATAAGGTTTTCAACCATCTCAGATAGTGCTATAGAAACCAAACCTAGTAGAAATTTCTGTGAAAAAAATCCAAATTTGTTGTGAATGTACTTCTTTTATTTAAGAAGTAGGAAAGTGTGACTGCATTTGTACACCCCCATATAGCTGCCAGAGAGTAATTAATGCCTGGTGAGTGAGCTTAATGAAATGTAGCCACACTACCCTTTCTCCTCAGAACTGCATTTTTCTTTTCATAACCACATTAAATTTACTCATGTTTACTACAAACACAGGGCTGTCCCTTTTTTTAAAGTTGTGACTCCCTTGTGATCCCAGAAAAAAATACTTAATGATAACCTAATAAAAAAAAACAAGAAAGTAAAAAAAATTTAGACTATTGACTATTTTAGATTTTTTGTGTTCCTGAAATTATCCTTGTAGTTGCGAGTAGCAAGGCTCTTTATTGCAATGGTTCTTATTATTGTTAGACAGCAAAGATGCTTTGAGTGACTGTTTCATGTAGCACTGGGGGTAGAATGAAAGCAGTCAAGGAGAAAATTCTCAACTTCAAAATTCTCTTGCAAAATTCATTTGCTGGGTGACAGAATTAAATTAGAATATTAGAAGAGGTGTGCAGGGACATGCAACTTAACTTCAGGCCTGTGGCAACTTAACTTCTGGATAATGCAGCTTTGACACTTGGTATGGTGCATTGGCTCTTTATTTTCTCTGTTCTTCAAATACAAAACATGTATTTTGTAAAATCTAAGATATGGTCATGTTCGTGGCTTGCTGCTCACTAGTTTTTTCAGACTACTTTATAGTCTGAACCTAACATCCCTTACTACTCTTTCATTTCTAGCATTTCCAGGAAATTTTGATTATGGTTGAAATTTTATCTGTCAATGAGAAAGATTATTTTCAGCAAACTTTGACTTTATAGCCATCCAAATAGCCAAATTTACACCTTATGAATAAAAGAGAGCACTCCTTGGAGACTCAGTGCAGCACTCACTGAAAATGCCTAGCATGGTGATCACCTCCTACTTCATTTGAGAATTCTTGAGTTACCCTACTCTAAAGAGCTCCTGGAAAACTTTTCTGAACAGCCACCTAAATGCTGAGAATGTGACTATCACTGTACAAAGAACATCAGTCCTTGTATTAGCTTTATTATGAATAAGTAAACCCTCAAGTCAAGTTTGTTGCAGAATTGTATGGTTGTCTCCTTGGAAGATACTATGCCGCTTCCTTTGTGGGGAATTTATTGTTTTAGTCCTGAAGAATTTTGAGCAGCCTTCATGAGATTCATTAGTTCATCCAGATCTTGTCATGAGGTTCAGCAGGTTTGCACTGACCAGAAAGGGAAATGCCACAAGGATAATTCACACTGCAGGCTCTGGTGACCTCCATGAGGAGCCAAGCATCAAGGTGTAACTGCCAACAGAGACAATCCAGCTCTGCCACGGGCTACTGACCGCTGTGTTCAACAGTGCAGACTGATGTAGTGCCTGGAAAGAGGTGTTCCCAGGCCATATAAAGATTTGGGAATCAGCTGGCAGCATCTGTTCAAACACAGCCCCTCAGACTGCTTTGGTTTTGTAGTGGCTCTTAGTGAATTCTCTTTTCCTGAGCCCATTCCAGCTCCTGGAGTTATAGCTGGAAAGGAGTCACTTCAACTACTTCCTTGTCCTTAGAAAAGAAAACCATAGGAGCAGTTTTGACTAAGACAATACTTCCGGAGGGGCACACATGTAAATTTTTTTTTTATTCAAGATTCAATATTACAGTTAAAGTTTAGACCTCTAAGTAAATCCAATATTTTGGATTTCTTATTATTTTTTTAATGACTTATACAAAACCCAGTATCAGTCTCAGAGAAGGACAGATTTTTATTTTTTTTACTTTTTGAAGTCTGTATGAGCCCAAAGCTAGTGAGAGAACAAGAGGGGAAAAACTTCATCACACCAATCAGATGGCAGACTGTCCATTTGGCACTCTGCCTGGAAACTTGCAAACTCAATTAAATGCACATATGGTCCATAGCAGGTAAAATCAGTCTTTGCCAACACACATTCCTCTTACAGGACTTCCAAACTGTACCCATGCTAGATAACTTTTTCCACACAGATGATTTTTTCCACTTCTCCAGCAGCATCAGCTCAGCATATTGTCTTCTCTGCCCTGGAAGGATACAGGGAAGAATGCCAAGATGAACATCAGTTTGAACTCCACAGGGGTGATTTTTCCATTGAGGAGTTTTGTTGAGGAAGACAGGTATGTAGATACCTAGATTTAATGAGCAGTGCCAGTAGAATTAATAAATCTTCTCAAAACTCCCTGAAGCAGCTGCTCTATTTTGAAATAATGAGCATATGGTTTCATTATATTTCATTGATTTGATCCCCTTCAGCTAAAGAAGTATTCCAGGGGAATGCAAACAACTTAGAGAATTTCTGCATATTTCTCACTCTTTTTATTTTTACTGGCTAAATGGAAAGCTGACTAGCATGTAAAAGGAAGAGCCAGAGGCAGCATTCAAATTCCTTAACAGGGGTTGTGTGAGGGGTGATGGGGCCTCCAACAATAACGAGGACTGAGGACTTGTGTGTGCCTTGAAGCTGCAGTGCTGGGAGGTTTCCTCAGAGGTTTTGTTTCTGTGAAAGAAATTGAAAGAAACAAGCTCAAGTTGGACTAACACAACCTATAAGCTGTATTCTATATTTAAAATTTCTCTTTAGAGGCAAAGAATGGGCAAGGAGGACGCTGAAAAAACATCACAGCAGCTTGTTGATCTAAAATATTCAAAATCTATAGAAAGAAAGGAAGTTATGAGTTAATTTGCAATTGTTTACAAGAACAAACCTTTCAAAGCACAGCAAAATATGTTTTACTTTCTTAGTTGCTAGAGCTATTTCCTTGCCCAGCTGTTTATTTTGTCCACTGTGTATCCTGCTGCCAACATTAGAAAACCAGGACCTGAAGTGGGAGTCATTTGCAATTTTTTTGATAAGATCCTTCTAGAAACTGATTTCAAGCAGCTACAAGGTCATAGACTACCTTTATAGGTAGGAGTCAGAATAAATCAGGAAAACTTAAAGGAGTTTAAAAGTTTTAAAGGAGTCAGAATAAATCAGGAAAACCTACATATGTTTTCCTTAGGTAACCAGATAGTCTTGTTCACCTCTGGTGCCTGAGGGTAGGAGCCATTCCCAGAAAGTTTGGTGACTGAGAGGGAGGTACCATGTTCTTTAGGTCAGCTGTGGGAAAGATGTACATTCTGCTTCTGGCTTCTTGACTCTCTTCCTTATAAATTTCCATTATATTATTCTGCAATAAACATAGATTAGTATGTTCTACTATTCAGCCTGTCTTTAAAAAAAATTATATATATATATATATATATATGCATAGTTATTGGTGAGCAGCAAATCATGTAGTAACAGTCAACGAGATTCTGTTTCCTTGCCTGAAACAGTAATGCAATATTGCTAAAAGTACTTCAGTTTTCCTTTTTTATTTAAATAAAATCTGCTTTTAAGAATCCCTTTGAGACTGAAAGGCATTTTCCCATGCTGGCATTTTAGAAGAAAAAAAATCCTTCTGTTTTCAATGCATCAGGAGCTTTCTCACCTACTTTAAACACCTACTGCTTTATTGGGTAATTATTGAAATTGTGAAACAAAGCAAAAGGATTCACTTCCAGGTTTTTGCCACATTTGAACCAATTATGTCCAATTGTAGATTCAGACCTAGAAACTACAAGACCAAAAGGCAATCCATGGTGGTATTTTTCATATACAAGAATTCTATGCTTTTTAGGACAAGAAGGCCTATATTTCAATTTATTTCCAGCAGAAATAAAAGTGGCCTGCATTTTGATGGATTGCAAATTGATACTAGGATCAGTCAAAGCCATCTTTTTCTGTATTACAAGCAAAATAAGCTTGGACATCACAAAAAGTGAAACAAACCATCTTTAGAAACCAAATTAATCTCCCCTGCCCTTAAAATGTATGAGAAATATTACTGTTGCTAACAAACTCAATTGAAAAATTTATTTTAGCCTCTGTGGTCCTGCAGAAATTGTGGCAGGTGATGTCTGCTCTTTATGTCTGACGTGCAAGTGGCAGGGAGACAGATGAATGCAGCACCTCTCTTTTTGTGACATAATCCATACACTATTAATTTTTGTTGTGGCTGCTCCAAAGCTGTGGAACAGATGCTATTTTGAACTGAAAATCACCATTCTGATATGAGCAGACGCAATCCCTGAACTACCCAGTCAACTAATTAATGCAGCATAATTTAATAAAGGATGGTAATTACTCAGTTTTCCCCATCTTGTTCCCCTCCCTGCTAATGATAACATTATCAAACTTAGACAGGGGGTTGTGAGAGTGTGTGTGTGTGGAGGGAGATAATTTACGATGGAAGAGGATGAGTAAGACGATGAAGCAGCAAATGTTTCAATCCAGGAACAGCCTTCTAAAATCTTCTAATTTCTTATATTGGAGGAACTACAATTTTTCAGTGTTAATCAGAATAATAGTGACAGTTGTTAAAAGAGGTAGAGGGAAAGCAGACAAAAGAGGTTAATCTTCATGCATTTATTTGTCAGATTTCATTTTTATTGAAATTTTGGTTAGTAGGCAAATGTATTTGTGCACAGAAATGGAAAAACTTCCTCCACAGGCATTTTTCTTTCTCCCTTGTTATGTCTGAATGGGCAACGATGTCCAATCATAATCAGCAAGATCAATCTGGGAAGCAAAAATAGTTCCTTTAGGCATTTTTCAAAAAATCCCACCATATGGCGCAAGATTTTCCTCATTCAAAGGAAGGTGCCAAAAGGTGTTGCAAGCATCAATACACTAATCCAAACTTCTGAAATCACATCCTGGCACATTAATACTCTTTTGCATCTTTTAGAACATCTCAAAGGAATCTAAGCACACCTGTATATCCTGTGTCCAAATAATAAAATATTTATGTCATTATAATCTGGTCACATTTTCAGTCTTTTCATTTGATCTAAGCTTAAAAAAAAGCATATATATTCTCCTAAAATAAAAAGATGCTGAGTAAAAAATTATGTAGTAACTGCACTGCTGGAAAAATTTGATATGAAGAAAAAAAATTAATAATTTTTCTGAGTTCATAAGTTTCACCTTTAAAAATAATAAAAAAAACCATTTAAAATCCATATTAATTGAGTAATTTTCCTAGAATTTGAATTAGATTAGATTAGATTTGATTAACTCTTTTCATAGTATCTGTACTATTGTTTCTACTGTCTGAATTTTAACCTTGATTTGCAGCCTAAATATCTCACTGAGGAAAGGGTTTGAACTAAGAATAATGAATTAAATTAATTTATTACTAATTTGTAGAATTTTTCAAATAATACTTTCTATTGATAAACATGATAGAGTACTGTTTAAGTAGTAAATTTCAATTTAAGAAATTATGTGTAAAGCTTCACGTTTACTTAAAATATTCACAGAATAAAGAAATATTTTCAGACTGCTAATATACTTAAGTTGCTTTGGATTGGGAGCCTATAAACTCTTATAGACTAACTTCTCACATTCGGCCTGATTCTGAAGGCACTTAACTGCTTACTCAGGGAGGAACAAAGATACTATAAAGGGTAGGTCAGTAGGCAAGAACAGTGGGCAAACACTGTATTTTTTTGAGGCTTTTTCTCCCAGATATCTTATTTGTATTCATCTTGAGCCCTCTCTTCCCTCTATGCATTATATTTTCATAAAAGAACTGTTTTAGAAATGAAAATTCTTTTCTGTTGTTTATTTATCTGTGTATACTTGGCAGACTGATCTGAGGGAAAGTGTGTAGAGCCTCCTTTTTTTTCATCTCCTTAATTTCAGAAGATAAGACAGTGGTGGTCATGCTGCAGCAAATCCAGACTGGCTGCTACACACCTGACTTAGAGAGAAGACACATTCCCCATCATAGGACATGGAATAGGGGGAATGGGTCCAGAGTAGAGCCACAAAGATGATCAGAGGCTGGAGCACCTCTCAGTGAAGACAAGGTGAGAGAGCTGGAGTTCAACCCGGAGAAGAGGAGGTCTCAGGGAGACCTTACAGCACCTTCAAATACCTAAAGGGGGCAGAAAGGTGGTACAGTTTGCCCAGAAATGTTGTGGATGCCCCATCCCTGGAAGGTTTGAAGGCCATGTTGGGTGGCATTTTGAGCAACCTGGAGTACTGGAAGGTGTACCTGCCCATGGAACTAGATGAGAGTCAGAGTCCTAACCTCAGTCTGTGGCAAAATGACTGGGGACCCAGTGGAGAGGTAATTGGGGATACAATTACAGAAGACTGAAGAGTTCTATTAGCATTTTAGCAGGAGTTCTGACAGTACAGAAATTATTGGGTAAATCACAGTTGCTGCCCCTGGATGGAATGCTGTGGATGCTGTGGGCATGACTTGGAACCTAGTCCATAGCTGGTAAAGCACATACCAGGAAGAAAAAGGAATATGTCTTACTGCTGAGCTAGCAACTGTAGCAAAATCCCTTTAGATGAACTTGCTTCATTAGACTTAATAAAAATAATATGAACATATATCTCCATCCCAAAGTTACCCACCTCCAAGGTACAACCACCCCGCACTGGACATGTGCTCTGCGTTCATTTTAAAAGTGAAGTGAGAGAATTTTGCACACATCAGTAACAAAGGTATGCATGACTAGAGTCACTCAAGCTCCACCCAAGCATAATAATATAGTATAAAATAAACCAAGAATGGTGAAAAGTCAGGGAGGACTCCATTGTAACTGCTGGGATCAGTCGATGGGCTGAGCCTGTCTTCTCCCCCATAGGGTCAGCTATTGGGTAACAATCTTACTCTACGCATTCTGAATATTTTTCTGAGGATTACTGTTTGTTTGTGTATTCCTTCAAGTATATTTTTGCAGCCAGACGCTATCAGTGACAACCTTTGAACCTTAACCTGTCACAATTTTATATTAGTAAGAGTTTTATTCCTTAACTTGTTAGTGTGAGTCCTTTGCGGACACTGGCAGTCACTAGCAGCAGGTAACACCCTAACAAAGAGGAAGACCTGCTGAGGGGTCTCCCTTACACTGGTGGTGTGTTTCCCTGAGTCAGTGGAACCACCCTCCTATCCAGCAGGACTTAATGAAGGACCCCCCTAACAGGATGCTGACAGTCTAGTTGGGCACAAGGGTCTTGCCTTTCCTGGGACACTTACAGACAAATTAAACACTAGGAGCCCAGTGAAACTCCCCATACAAAGGGTTGAGGAAGCCCTTTCCACATGTCACAGTCATTATGGATGTGATGGTAAAGCAAAGAGCACTGGACTAAACAGATATTCATGCATTTACAGGGATGAACATGAGAAATAAAAATGTAAATCACCTCGCAATTCAGCAAGAACCTGGGAAGAGAGCAGATTAAAGCTTCTGATAGCAGAATTAGGACTGTTTAATCCAAAATGTAAAGTTCTTAAAAGTACTTCAGTTTCACCAGAAGGTTTAACTTTCCTTGTCACTGGGGAGTCATTAGAAACAGGACAGCAGAAGTGTGCATACCATAGTGATCTCAAACAAAGGGAAGTCTGAAAGGAGAGACACACTGTGAAGTTTGAAACCAACCAAATAATCCTGGCTGCAGACGATGAATAGCTCCTTAAAAATGAGTAATGCCAATTTCCAGTGACTTGGCTAATGGGAGCTGAGTATGCTCACAAAGGAAAATGTGACAATTCCCTTAAATCTGAGTAGGAATTAAATTCATGGAGTGTTGAGTTGCCTCTCCTGTCAGCAAGTGGGAAAGCCCGTGACTGGGCTTAGGCTGTGGCTTTCTTTTCATTGCAAGAGACACTCTGGCCTGTCTAGCAGCACATATATTCTGAATTATGAACACCTGCTTAGTAAAACTCGAGTATGCTTAAGCAGAGGCTCTCAACAGTGAAGCCTGTCTGAGATCCCTTACAAATAAAACCTAACTGAAAGTACAGTAGTTCCACATCATAATCACATAACTTCAGGAAAAAAAAATTAATTTAATATATGCCTTTTTTTACTGTAACCTTGCCATGACTATACTAGAGCACAGTCTAATTCTATTAGCTGCAAGCAGAGCAGGCTTGAGCCTCTAATGTTCCATCTTGTGACAGAACCATTCTGGTAAATATTAAATATTATGTCCATCTGTCATATGGTATGTGGACAAAACCAGGAACAAAAAGTTGCATTTCTGAAAGGCTTTGCGTCTTAAAGTCACTCTCATTTTATATGAGATCTAATGGGGAGGGTGTGTGTGTGTGTGTGTGGTATGTGTAGAAAATCTAAAATCTAAAATATTTTTGTAAAAAATATTTTAAAATATTTTGGATCCACGGAAACAGTGAAACAAAGAAAATTTTTATCATTTTAAAATAAAAATAATTTAACAAATAAAATATTTAAATAAATTTAAAATAAAATAATAAAAAATATCATTAAAATGTGAAAATAGAAGGTTTTGAAAATATCAGAACTTTTCCCCTTCTTGTTTCTTTTTAGGAAAGAATGTATCAGGGAAGTAGAAATATTGACATCACAATTTACTATCTGAATGTTTGACAAGAAGTCATGATGCAGTATGAAGATTTATTTGGTTTAGTTTGTCTGCCAATGCCAAATGAAAAATAGAGAAATGCAACTGCAGTACTTAACTATATTAATTAACTTAGACTTCTCATCTTTAAAGTGCATCTCTGTGGTAGGGATCCATGCTTATATACAGACCCAGTGCCTTCAACTGATTTCCTTTTAATAAATTTCCAGCAATGCCAATCGTGCATTGTATGGGCACAAGGCAGGTTCACTGACCTAAGCCTTCATTGAAAAAAAGCTCTTTGTCACTGCTAAGATGTGTTAGTAATTAATGCACATTTCTTAATTTCTTCCTTATTATTTTTTGCAATTTCTTGCTCTCATTAAGTAAATTGGTACTTTAAAGTAATAAATGCAAAATTTTAACAAGATTAGTCTGCAAAAACAATACAAAATAGAGCAATAAAACATCACCAATAGTAAGAAAAAATAGAGATAACATTTATGCAATCATAATCTTTTAGGGTTTAGAATTGTTATAGTGGCTCAAAGCCACTACCAGAGTTCTGTTATACCTCTAAAGTAGTGTCTGTTGGGTAATAAGCTTATTAATAGAAATAAATAACAATATTGTGACCCAAGAAGATTTAAAGACAGATGAAATGTCTGTAGATTGAAGTAGAGCTTTCATAAACTCTGAGTTCTTGAGCCAGAATTATACTTCATTTTATTGAAGTGAATCTGGGATGTTTCCTTATAAAATTGCAGATATAAAATATAATACAAGTTGTTTCATGGGTACCAATTAATATGTACTATGTTGATACTTATTTGATAGCTCTGAATGAGCAATAAAAATGTTTCAATGAAACAAAGCATCACTATTTCATAAAATTATTCTGAATAGTGAAAAGCCACTCATTACAAGGCAAAAAATGTATTAAAGTAATAAATAGAGAGTCATCTCTCATATATTCATGAACTAAACTCCTGGGAAACTTAGCTGTATTCAGTCCACAGCAATCAGCCTTACATGGCTAAATCTTTGCATGATTTGGAAGGTGGCATACATTTTGGAGGAAATGTGTTGCATTTAGTTTGTAGCAGTTTATGGCTCATTTTTAATAGGAAAGTGTTACAGAAGACAATAATTTACTCTAATACTAAGAGTGGCTTTGATAGCACATAATTGTTATGAATGTTAGTGCTTATGGATAACACAGCAGGAAAATACATGGAATCTGGTCATAAAAACTAGCAGAAGATGACAGACTTCTTAGTTCTGCTATTTGGTTTGTCTCTTCATATCAATTACCATTATAATTCTTATCTATCTATCCTCATATGTTCTGATTTACACCCAACTGCTAAATGTGGTCTCTGCTGTACTCATGAATTACCAATTAGCCTTTTTTTGACACAAAGCTACTTAATATGGATATTATGACAATGCTATAATATGAGGGGTTGTATTAAAAATAAATAAAACCAAAAATATATTGCACCACTGAGAGCCCAGGTGCTCTGTGATTCACTGAGCAGATGCTTTCAAAAGTGGCATTATCCTTTTTTTTTGTTGGGCTTTTAGAAGGTTTAACTGTGATCTTTACATTCCATACTGCTTTATTGTGCTTAATTATCTTCCATGTCTTCTGCCCTTAGAGGTAAATGAGTGGCAGTTCTTCAGTTCTTGAAATGGAGGATGTCACGTGCATTTCATCTCATTTACTCAAAGCATAGAAGGAGGAAAAAAGTTGCTATGGACTTCAAACACCTGCCAGTGACAAATTACTTCAGATTCTCTTTGGAGCTATTAATAACCATGGCTGCAATTTCAGCTCTTCCCAAGTGAGGGGAAGCATTTTAAATGAACTAGTGCAGTGGGTGGTGAGAAACTCCTTGACGCACCTCATGCATTTTTCATCATTATTTTATGCAATTATTTGCCAAGAAAGTGCAACAGCAAAGACTCCCTTTCAATTCCTTCAACTCCATCTGACTACATTTAATTTATATATATATGTATATATATATATGTATATATATGTGTGTGTGTGTGTGTGTGTGTGTGTGTGTGTGTGTTTTCATTTTTCTGTAGGTTTTGAGCACTAGATCTGGAAATTAAAATTGTAATAACAGTCACTATGTCACCTTGGCCTTGCTGGGATGAGGAGGGAAAATTTGTGTTGTCCCTCTTGATATGACTCAAAACTGTTGTCAGACAGAAGCCAAGTTTCAGACTACTGCATGGAAATTGTTTCAGAAAACTCAAGGAGTCCTGGACAACCTTCCTAGCTTTATCTAGAATTTTGTTCTTTCAAAGTTCAGTTTGCACTTGAGGCTACCATGATAGAAACAAGCCACCTTGAAACAAGGTTACACCTTGGAAAGCCTTAATGGAATATCATGTCAATGAACATCCATGACCAAAACTATTATCCAAATCAACTTCTGTCCTTAGTGCAAGATGAACTATATTTGGTAGGCATAAGTCAGAAGACATTTATTATGTCATCTTATGTAACTTATGATATCCAAGATGTCTGCACAAACAGATATAATAAGGATAATACACCTTAAGACTTCTGGAACAGCAGCTGACAGACACCTAAGGTGCTTTATGGGGGATAAAATGACAAGAACAACCTGTGCTAAAGTCAAAGATCCCACCCAACATGTCTCACTCTTTGAAAGTTTCTTAATCTCTAAGCAATAATTGTGCCATGTCCAGGATTTCTCAGTGCTTGGTGGCCCACTTTCTAGTCCTACGTAGAATTCAGAAGAGATGTTTCTCCCCAGAAGTCTCATAACTACACATTTTAACATGAACATATTAATTTTTAGTGGTCTGCAATTGAATTCACTTGTGAGAACAAGAACTAAATTAATTTTCTCACTTAGCCTGCAAGAACTTCTGTCTATTCTTTTTCAAGTGCTAGATAAAACTGAGGAAGATAAGTCAAGCAGCAGGTTTAGCTTTGCAGGTCCTAGCTTAGAAAGTCTAGATCAGTCCTTTGCAACACAGCAAAGTCTCCATACTTGAGATCCTTCAGTCAATCAACCCCAGCTACTTACCTTCAGCTGCTGAGTGTCCATACCCTCAGTTTGATAGACTTTATGTTTATGTTCTTTAAATTGTAGTAAAGAATCTCAGACACAGGTAAGGAACATACTCTGCTTCAAATTTCTTTGTGGAGTTGCAACTTTTTCAGGATGGAAAAAGGATGGGAACAAATAAGGCAAACAGCAAATTTAAAAAAAAAGTCCTTGAGCTGCTGAAGGGAAACCCATAGGCTATGTCCCTGCAGAAGAAACAAACATTTTTCTTCAGAAGTGCATGACGGAAAGTATTGAGGTTGTGGGCTGTGATAGGTCTTAAAGCTTCCTTAGACACTAACCTTCACATTCAGGTTCAGTCAAAAGTTTATCTCACAGTAACAGTACAATTATTTAAGTTTTTTTGCACTAGAAATAAGTATTTTGTTTACTTGTTTACTTAGTTTTCTTTCTTATTTATGTCCTCTGCCTTCTTAGCAGCTGAATGTTCTGCCACACACGTTTTCATTTTGTGTTATAATCTGAACAGGAATATTATTGAATTATGAGTGACATAGAAATTATCAACCAGCATCAAAAACCTTTCTTTTACCTTACTGAGTATTTAATCTTACAGAGCATAGTCTAAGGAATTTAAGGACTTTGAAGAGTGTAAAGGGGATCTACAGTGTTTAGTCATTAAGCAGAATAATTCATTTTCATTGCACAAGTAATTAATTTGAAACTGGAGTTTACATTTGTGTATTATATAAATAAGGAAAAAATAGCATGGTGTGAGCTGTCTCTGTTGAATCAAAAGTTTCAGACCCAAATCACAAAAAATAGCAGGGAACAGAGGGAGAATATTTCCTTGGAAATCTGACTGTAAGAATGAATACCTCCCTGAAAAATGCAAAGGTAAGAAGAAATGATCAAAGGTCAGTAGGAAAAGATGTGGAAATTTCTGTGATTCTGGAGTCACATACTAAGTTTCAAGAACAGAAGTGAAAGATCCAAGAAGTTATAGAAGTCATAATAGAAGTCATATTACAATAAAAATGTCCACTGAAATACATTTAAAGAGTCTGTTTCAACCATTGGTGGATTAAATATTTTGAATATAGTAGAGTAAATCTCAGAGCTGGGAAAAAAAGGCAATAGAGGAACAAAGAGGTTGAAGAGCAGAAATATGGTGGTATCTTTATATCTGATGAACACAGAAATACTCTTCTAAAGAGTGATTCAATCCACTCACCTTAAATGCTTGCATGAGGGATTTAGTCACTGTCACATCTGCCCATCACTGTGGACCAAAGACCCTAGATGAAGGGGTTGAAAAAATACGTAATTTTTAGATGGCAAAATGTCAAATAGTAAAACAACCCCAAACCCCAAAGAAGGAGCTATGCACTACACCCTCTGCATATGTAGTCAGTTGCTTTTTTGAAGATAGGTAGTTGTAGTTTTTCATTAGGATAAGATCATGCATTGCTTGGTAGGTTAAATGCAACCAGACTCCTCATGCCTGTCTGGAGAATATCTACTAGCAGCAGGAAAGATGAAAGAACTGGGTTGAAAGACTATACATAGATAAAAAGGAAATTATTTTTAAAAATATAAATTAATTTAAAAAGATTCCTGAGTTACTTTTAAAGCATGATATATTTTTTCCCATGAGACACCTATAACATAATACCTAGTGTTCCTTATGCATTTATTTCCATTTATTCTTTGATTGTAAAGATTCACCAGTCAGCAGGTGCTCACTTAAAAGTACAAAGAAGTAGGATTTTGAGTGACTGATATGTTTTGCATTGATGTACATGAAGTAGGAAAAATCAATGAAATATAAAATCAAAATCTAGTTTAGAATATAAAAAATGCTGCACCAGTCGTCTAACCTAATTTTGATTCTTTTTAATGTCTGACTTTCCAGATGGAATGATGAATATTGAGATACAGTAATAATGTTCCTTTCAGTAAAGTATCTGAAAGTCAGAAATAGATGAAAGTATTATTTAATCATTGAACAACAGTGCAATGTGACAGATTTTTTTTTTACCATGCCTTTACTACAGAGTAATAGATATAAGCCTATTTCCAAAATGCTTGCAAGGAAAAGAAAACAAAAAATTGAGATGCTGGAGCCTTTGCAAGATTCAGCCTTCTGCACATTGTGTGTGTGATCACATGTCTCTTGCAAAACTGAAACAACAACAAAATACAAAATGTTCAAGCCATAGAACACTAAGAGGTGAAATAAGTCTTCAGAATGCAAAAGGTTGTTTCAAAAATACAATTAATAATCAGAAGTCTTTATGAGTTAGATTTGTGTAGGATATCAGGAAAAAGAACCGCCTATGCTATAACAATAATTAAAAACTGGAATGGGATTCTTGGGGAGGAGCATAGTAAATATCCATGGGGGGCACGTATGTGTGGAGGGTTTTCTCATCTTGTTTTTGAAAAATAGGTTATGCAAGGTTCTTTCAAGAGTAGTTTGAACACAGTTGCTCCTTCTGTTGGCAAGCAGTTAAACTAGATTGACCTCAAGGTCTTGCCGTGAGTTCTATATTCGGCAGTTATGGGAAATACAGATTACTTGTTAGCACAGAACTGAAAAATGGTGCTAAACAAGGTGGCAGTTAACATACACATAGCTATTTCCATGTTGATATTGAATAAATTACATGTCATTCAATGTGAGCTCAGAGATATAAATGTATGTTTGACTACAGAGAAAATAGAAACTCCCACTCTTTGTGAGAAAATATTACAAGAAATATTATTTCTCAGAAAAATATCAAAAGACTCTGTGCATTCTGATTTTAAAATATACATTTGGTGGAGCAGGCTTTTATTGTTGGTCATTTACTTTTCACCTACCTGAATGAATATCTTCATTTTAGCACCAGAGAAAACCAGAGAGAAGTGTTGGTTAAGAAGCAAACTCAGAATTACATAGTTGTAGAGCTGACTGACACCCAGGCAAAAAGATGCCATATGGACCTTGAGTTTGATGGAAGCCTTCCTTGGCTATAATGTTGCAGGTTCACTTACAAGCTTTGGTGTTGCAGAGGCTGGACATTTAATCTATGTTTTTACAATAGGTGTGAAGACAAAAATAAATTAAATGTTCTTGTGTTTGTGATGGCCTGGTTCCAGCTAGGTTATAGTTAGTTTTCTTCCCAGCAGCTGCTACAGTGCCATGTTTTGGATTTAGGGTAGGAATACACTATTGATAACACTCCAACACTTTAGTTGTTACGGAGCAGTTTTTACACTAAATTGAGGGACTTTTCAGCATCTCATGCTGCCCTGCCAGCAAATAGACCAGGGAGCACAAGAAGCTCGGAGGGGCACTGCTGGGAGAGCCAACCCCAAATGCCCAAAGGGATATTCATATAGCATCATGCTGAAAAATAAAATTGGGTGGAATTGAGTGGTGGTAGTAGAGGGGTGTGAAATGGGCATCTCACTGCTTTGTGGCTGACTCAACCTACAAGTTTTATCTTTTTACTGATCCTTTCCCCTGGCAACAGTGAGCAGCTGCATGGTATTTAGCTGTATGCTGTGATACAAAAAGACCAAGAAAATGGTAAAATCCTTGCCAGGATTTTATCCCATAGATGTCCAGCTTCATCTTGAATGTTGTCTTTATTCTCTTTCATCTAGTGTATGAAGTCTAACGTAAAATCATAGTAATATATTTTTAATTAGCAGAAAAAAATGAAAGTGGACTTTATATGAGATGGCCTTGGAAATAATTATGAAAACTTTTTCTTCCAAAATAGCGTGAATAACTGAGTTAATTATAATTTAGTGAAAAATAAACTGTATTTATCACATTGCTGAATTTTTTTATTATTGCAGTCTATAACAACTTTGTTTCCTTATGTCTGGCAAGAATTCCATGTAGCACTGAAAGCAAAGACTGGTACATATGCCTTCTAATCAGAGGCACAATGTAATTTATTTTAATTACCAGTGATAGTTGTCTCTATCACTTGCTAGTGAGTCTCTAGCTTTTTTAGGGTTGTTCTTCAGTAAGGCCCCGTAAGCACTCATGGCATGATTATACATGGATACCTTCTCAGGATCCAGCTTCAGTTCAGGAAGCATTAAGGCAGTACTGTGAGTGAGATTTCCTGAAAGTGTTCCTCACACCAATATAACTGGCAATTTCTCACAGTATGAGTAATTGTACTTCATCAGCGATTGCCTTGTTGCACACACTGAAATGCCAAGGCTTTCAGTTCTTTCCCTCTCACAAGAGTCAACAGTAAATGTCAAGAAAAGAAAATAGAGTGTCAGCAAAGGGATGCTGGCAATGCAAAAAAGGTACTATTAGCAAATGTGCAAACATGCAGCTGATAATGTTAGAGGTGCAATGAAGCCCAAAGTCTGACTGGATTGCTGTGTTCTGCAGCAGAGAAGTGAGGAGGTGACTCATCGGGCACGAGCAGCCCTGCTCTGTAACAGAGGAGTCATTACATTTTCAGATAACAACCAAGTTTCGTAAAAGAGCAAGAATGTGTCACTGTGGGGGATTTTCATTTAATTTTTGAAATCCTCAGTTATTATGCACTTTAACTGGAAGATAGACCCAAGAAGTGTCAACTTTGTTGAGTTATGAGCACAGATACAGGTATTCCAAGACATTTTCTCATATTCAGTCCATGCTGGAAATTTTTTGGTGTTCTCTTCTTTCATTTTTTTATAAAGATTACACCAAGTTCTTCATGAGAAGGTGACCTACTGTATGCTTTGTGAGAGCATTTTGTAACTTGATGATATGGTTCAACCACTTTAACATCTCAGAAAATGTTCAGATATCCTTTTGTGTAATTCTACCTGATTTTTAATACCTTCCAGGATTTATTGGACTGTGAAAAAGCACACAAATAACCACTCTTGTGCAGTGTTTCTTCTTCTCATGTGCTAAAGAGACCAAGTACAGCAAACTGAAGACATTAATCATCTGGAAAGGTAAGAAACAGATTTTTGCCCAGCACTGGAAATTATGAGATCTGGGTTATATAACCCTTGACAAATTGTGTTTCTGTTGACAAAACAGAGACTTAACTGCTTTTCTCAAGGTGGTAAAACAGAAACAAGAGCATACAGCTAATCTATCACCTGCTTATTTTCACAAATGATAATCAGCCGAAAGGATTTGAGTTTACTTTCTGAAAAATTAAGGCACTTCCCTTCAAGATAATACATAAAATATTAAGGTATTTGGTGATGGAAATCATACTGTAAGTGAGCAGAACAAGCTGGGGCAGAATCAGCAATAGGGAGTCAGCTGCAATTCTGAGTATTCCCTGTTCTCAGAAGTAAAATTTTACCCAGGAATCTTGCAGACATCCAGTCCTGTCTTGACAGAATGGATGTGAGCAGGGAAGCATTGGGCTGAAGCACTGGAACCAGATGTAAGGCACAGCCATGGCACAGAGGTGTTGTCTGCATATAAATGGAACCAAAGAAATGCAATGGAGGTAAAAGACGTGTATCTCAGTGATAAGAGTGAGGAATGAAACATTATGCTTCAAACCAAGGAAGTTTAGGGGTTATTTAGCTTTGGTAATATGGTTGGTTGGTTGATTTTTGTTTTTTTTACTGCTCCATAGTAAGTTGCAATGATGACTCAAAATTGGAAACCTTCATGGAAGTCCAAATTAATAATCTGTTTATTCAAAAAATGAAAATTATTATGATATCAGTATGACCTCAGTAATAATTTGATCTTGTTTAGAAGTACAGACTTGGGAAAAGCACTAAATTGCCAAAATAATTCCCATATCCCTTTCAGAATATAAACAAAGCATTTTTCTATACTGACAATGGTGTAGGCAGACAATCAACAGGGTTGGCACCTTTTAAATAGAACTGCTAATGCTTTTTGTGTGTCAGTGATGTTGCAGCCTTATTGGAATTGCTAAGAAGATGAAGAAGGGCAGGAGGGGTGAACAAAGTGATAAAGGATTTTAAATGATCCCTTTGTGCAATATGTAAACTCCTCTTTACTGTATTCGTTAGGTCTGGCTGAATTACTTGCAGTGAATAATTTATGTCACTACTTTTGGACTTTTGGATTTTTTTCTATCAAATGGATTATTTCAAGGTCTCTACATGAAGTGGAATCTTGCCTGATTACTATTTTGGTAACCTTATTTCATATTTACAAATTATTTCAAGTAACACCAAATTATTTGCAACCATATCTGTGTGTGAGATGGACCAACCAACAGAGAAAGAGTGTTTTCAAGATAATAAAAACTCTTAATGCATGAATTTTAAAAATCCCCTTTTAAAACATACTTTTAATTTTAAAAAGCACCTATAAATGAATCAGCAATAAGATTTACTTTTCTTTATTGCCCTTCGGGGAATGCAGGAGACATGATAAATATAGCACAGGTTTCTTTGGAACTTCCTGTCTTCACAGTTAATTTGGGATTCAAAAATAAGTTTTCTTCTGATTGTCTAGATTGCACAAAGAACATACAGGCAGAATTTACAGCTGCATTTCAAATGGTTCACATGACAGACAATTTCTGGAGCTTTGAAACTGGTATGATTACAGAGAAGTAATTGTTAGAGGAGCAAGGATTATTCCTCCATGTGTGATTTGAATCCAGAAGGCAAGACAGAAACAAAGCACTTGTACCCAGGTGGCCCTTATCTCCTTCCTTCAAACAGAAGAGCTGCTGGCATTACAGTCCTGACACAATTTGTCTTCTGCAGGAACCACACAAAATTAGTATTCTGCTTAGCATCAGCTTCTCTAGGGTGTCCTGAAAGAGGGGAATGGGATTCCACAAAGGTCCAAAATGTGGAGACCTTTGGACTTAGCAGCCTCACTTATTTGCAGGCAAAGCTCGCCCCACTCCCCCCACAGCATATACAAGCTAAAATAAATGAAAGTGTCCTAGCTCTAGTTCACTCTGCAACTTTGATTCTGTGAGTGGATATGAATTCAGAACAGTTTATGGTGTTATAAGTAAACATCTCTATCTGCTTTTATTTTATGGAAATACCAGTATCTTAAGAAACATTTTACTGATCACATAAGAACTGAAAAAATTTGCTCTTCAGCAACGATGTTGACTCTGCAGTGACATGAATTGCAAAAGTGGGTACTCTAAAAGTACAAAAAGAGGTCTTAGACTAAATCCAGAAAGCTGATTTTTAACTGGAATGGCAGCATTTCATAAAATTACTTTTTATTATTATGATTTCTCACTGAAATTGTTGGAATAGTTGAGTTGTTTTGATTCTTTTACTGAAAAGATTATTAAATTTTAGATTTGACAGAACAATTCTAATAATTCAGAACTGTTAAAATTTGTGTATAATACTTGTATTTTTTAATTTGTATTTAGTTTTCCTGTAGGAATTGTACATAGCAGAGGATTAATATATTTTAACATAGGTTTTAAGAGAAAGGTAATAAAAAATGCTCAGAGGTAGATGTGTGGAAAAATGCTTCATAGTTCTGTGCATCCTTTATTGAAGTGATTTGACCCTATCTCCCTATTACAAATAATGTTCTCCATCAGACAGAGAGTTTAAAAAAAATAATCTATTAGTTGTGTTTCTTTGGGCAAAAATAAATTTCAATTGGATCATATTTCACAACTAACTTGATTAGCTTCAGAGAACAATGCCTTTGAAAGCTTCGTCTGAGGCTTTGCTCAAAGGTCACTACCTAAAGGAAGAAATATATTCTGTTATTAAATGGTTTTGTTGTTAGCATTTTTAAATGAAGGCTGCCCTCATTTTGTTTTGTTCTTAATTTAGATGGTTCACTAGATAAGAATTTACTATATGCACAGAGAAGCAGGAAACATATTCTTTAATCAATTTCATGAAATTGTATCCTGGTTTGCTTGGTATTTTTTGCTGGAAAGAAACCCCAGACCATAGGTCTGAAATAAATCAGTGTTTATCATAGTGCTTTAAATGCCAATAGATTTCTATTGTTATGGTAGCAAAAAACAAGCTACCATATTTAGTGGTTTTATCATTAAAGAGAGCAGAACTGAGAATACAATATTCATGTTTCATTGCTGTCTTTAAGACAAACAAGGCTTTCTGCAATTAGGTGTGGTGTGTGATAGAGATTATAATATGTTAAGCCAAGATTTTGTAAATAAGTGAAGGTAGTTTGGCTGTACAGGGATGGGTCAGACTGTGTGTGACCTGCTGTAACACTAGGTCTAACTTTTTATGTCTTATGACGAGATTTCATATATCTTCTCTTCATAGCATTTGCCTGCATTTCTTGTTTTTGTACTCACAGAATCTCAATATCACAGAATCATCAAGATTGGAAGTGACCTTCAATCAGTCCAATCATCAACCCAGCACCACCATAATCACCCCTAAACCATATCCACCTCCAGATACCTCCTGAACATTGCCAGAGATGGTGACTCCACCACCTTTCTGGGTAATTTATTCCAATGCCTAAACTCTCAGAAAAAAAAAAAATTTCTATTATCTAATCTGAACATCCACTGGTGCAACTTAAGGCCATTTCCTCTCGTCCTTCCACTTCACCACAGAAGAACTGACCCTTGCCTTACCACAACCTCCTCTTTATGTCTTTCTAATACAAATAAAATTTCTCAGGGAAACAATGGCAGGACCATGACCAGTTCTTTGCGGCCAACTACCTTGCTCCCAAATAGACAACAGTGCAGTGTTACTATTAGACAAAAATCTCATTAGGTTTTCTACTTTTTCTCTTTGGGTACTGTTGGTTGCTCTTATATGCTCACTGGCATCTATATTCAAGTTTATATTTGCCTTATTTTTTTTAGATACTGCCTGGCAGTACTTTGCTCATATAAGTGGATTTGAGGATGCTTTGGAAAGGCCACCAGTTTTAACATCGCGGAGATTTGTTGAGTGACTTTTAGAAAGCCTTTCTCAAGAATAAGGACAAAATTAAATTTTGTTTCTATGATTTGGATGTACACAGAAATTGCAAAGTGGAATTCCCATAACTATTTTGTTCCTTACTGGCTTTGAATTATGACATCACATATTATGTGTATCTTTCTGACTGTAAAGCTTCTTTTTCTCTCTCGACACTCCTTTTTAGTCAGACTGCAGCTCTCTCCACTCCTGGATATCACATAGGAGGATCCAGCAGTGGATGTTTGGAAAGAGAACAAGATAAGGAATGTGCACTTGTCCCTGCACATTCAGTGATAATTTGAGTGTTAGGTGGTGGTAAGGGCTACAGTCATCTTCAGGACTACTGTAAGTATTGCAGTCTAATAATTTTTAATGCATTTCACTTTTAAAGAGCCTTTTATAGTTGGGCATCACCGTATCCTGTGAATTTAATAATACTGAATTTAATACTGAGAATTTCTCAGTTTTTCCTCTCTTGGAAAGACATTAATGATCTTTTATATCTTTTTCATAACACTCCTGTTTTATCAGTTCTCCAGCCCATAAGTCCTAATCTATTCAGTTATTGTACAGAAGCAGTTTCATACCTCCAGTCTTTTTCTTCCTTCTCTGTGTGTTCTTGGTTCTGCTACCTTTCCTTGACAGACAGAGACGTGTTCAAAATAATCCACATAGCTTTCAAGATGTGGACTTTTTCAAAATTGGATTGTAATTTTTGTCAAATTTTCTAGATCTCTCACTACCATTTCAGCACCCGATACCTGTTTGTAAACTCTGTTGAACAATTAGAAGATGAACAATCCACAGTGATTCCAAAATCTCTTCCCCAAACAACAGGAAAAAGTTTGGTGTCCCTCAGGGTATATGAGCTGGCAGGATAGTTTTCCTACATAAGTGGAAATTCATCATTTCATCACATTTCCATCAGAGAAATTAAATGGTAGGGTGGTAAGCCCTTCTGCTATATCATTACTTTATTCATTGTATACTTCCCACATTTATTTCTCTTCTATGCCTGACCAGCAGATTCACTGACTTTGATTGCAATTCTGTCCTAAGATTTGATAAATTTACTTGCCTCATTACATTAATTTCTAAATCTACTGAGTTTTTTTCATTTGTTCCCCATCACTGACAGAGCTTAACCCTCTTTTTTTTTTTCTCAGTGTCTATCCCCTGCAGCACCTTTCTCCCTCTGAGCTGAACTGGTTTATTGCTTGTAGCTTTGCATCTTGTTTGCTTCTTTGTCAATTTGCCTGGGGCTTCTCAAACTTATTACAGCATTTTAATAAATGCCATCTGCTTTTCTGTACTATATGATGAAAGATATGGGTCTTCCCAGTGCATCTGCCATCAGTTCTGACTTTCAAAAATGATACTTTCTCTTAAGAATGTAGAATTATGTTTTCACTGATATTTCTTGCAGTGACTTGAATCTAGATTTATCTCATTTAACTTCAGGGACCTACCTGAGGTGTCTGTAATAAGAACACAGTTGTCTTTGGTTCATTGTGGAATCAATGCAGCGAAAGTACACATATGATTTCTGAGCAAACCCATGTAAGGGTTGGCTCAGAAATCTCAGAAATTTCCCTAGCTGAAACTCATATGCAGAACCTCAAAGACTTGTGCTGGTAATTTAGATACTCCAGTTGCATACTGATGTTAGATGAATTAATCCCAGGCTGTGGTTTTTTAAAATGTGAATTCTTCATAGCCATAAACTATTGAAAATAGTTTTCAACAAAGAAATAGAACAAAAATAAAGGGTAAAAAAGTAAAGAAAAATAAATAAAGGAGAAAAAAAGGTTATTAAACATCCTACTTTATCAAATCAGAAAAGGTATAAAATATTCTCAGAATTATCTTGACAAAGATCAGTCATTGTTTTTGTGAGCAGCTTCTACAACAGTTGTTATTGCTGGCACTTCCAGACAAGACAAATGCATGTGAGTGTAAATATGGTTCACATATGTGTAAAAGACTATTAAAAAAAAGATCAAGTGCTACTTAAATGATCTTTAAAAAGAAAAGGAATAATTACTTTGCCATATTCTTTCCCTACTAGAAGCCATCAATCTCACCTGGCCTTGACTCCAGATGAGAAAAATAAAGGGCAATTGGGAGAGAACAGGTTTTCTATAACAGTTCCTTCAAAAAACAGAAAATTAGGTCTTTTTCGCTGGATGGAATAATGAGGATTTTTCTATTTGAAGTACAGATGAATGCCCTGTGTTTGTTTATGAATAACTGTACTTAAGAAATTATTCAAAAGACTGCCATGACCTGTCACAAGGGCTGTAACACTATGATACAGAATGGGGAACATTTCCAGCCACACGCTACCTAGCTCAGAAAGGTCTGAGCCTGTGCCAGGATAATCTTTTCAGCTTAGCTAAGGAACATCCATAGGACTATGGCTCTTAAGGGATGACTGTTGCAGTCTGGAACAAAATTGTCTGGAAATATCATAAATGGAAGCTAATTTTCCGTAAAATATTTCTTCTCTGTTTTGAGTTCTCTGTATACACTTGAGATTAAAGGGGATAATAAATAGGACGCTTCTCACATTAAAGCAAAAGGGGATTTCATTAAATAAGTTTTCCTACCTATTATGTAAAACAATTTTGCTGACCTACTACAGAATTCAGTAATTACTGACCAAAAGGAGCCTAGCCCCTCATTACAGAAGATAACCTGATACCTCTGCTGTTGTTATCATTCTCTGATGAGGGCAAGGGCTGCACAGAGCTCCTGAAACCATCTCTATCTCAATTCTGAAACATGAGATACTTAACCTAGAAGAGCAAGTCCTCTAAACCTCTTCATTCAGCAGTTGCTCTCTGGATTTCCCAACCTTCATTCCTTCATCAGGTGTAGAAGTTTAAGGTGGTTTTAGACAGAAAACTACTTGGTTAAGTTTATGGAGGTAAAATGCTCTTTTCTTTTGAAATGAAATATTTCTGGAAATACCTTTCTTCTATCACATATGTGTAAGCAATCACAATGTTTGAAGTAGAGGTTTTCCCACCTAATTGTTATTTGAGTGCACAAAGGGGCAGAAGGCCAATGAGCTTGATAAGTGTTCTATGTTCTCTGTGGTGCTTTAATATAACAAATGTGAATACAGAAAATGCATTGATCCACTGAAAGTATATAGCATCTTCTATTACTTTTAGATTAGAGAAATTATAAGTTGCAGAAACATACAGAAACTCAAGAAATAGCTGTCCACTCATCCCAGTATTAACAGTGTGGGGGAACAAGAGCATTTCAGCAGGCCTCTGAAAAGACAGAGACAAAAGAGGATAAAGTAGTGATAAAGAGCTTACTGTTGAATATAATTTTGTGTTTAAAGTTCTGAAAAGAGCTATTCTTTTTTTAAAAAAAATCTCTTCTGAATGTACCAAAAAAGAAGCTAGCCAGATGCTAGCTTCACTGTACAACAGCCTTTTTATACTGGCAACATTAGAAATAATTGGTATCTTCATTGCATCAGGCAAATTGGCTCTATTGAATAGCCAGATACAAAAATGTCTGTGAGTCTCTTGTCGGGGAGAATCTTCAAACATTGTGCTTTATATTAGCAAAGAACCGGATGGTGCAAAATGATTCTTGCCCAGATTTGAGTGATTTGGCATGGATGAGACTGGCAGAAGGGAAGGAGGTAAATTTCTTTCTCATTTCTGAGAATGTCTCTTAGATATTAAGGAGGGAGGCAAAATCCTTGAGCTCCAGAGTCTTTATGACATGCTGGAGTATATTCAGCAGAGAATTCAGAGCCATACATGTGCTCGTAAACTCAAACTCTTATAAGTTGTAAGAAAACTGGACTCAGGTGAGACAATACAATTAGAAACATATGCTTGGTTTTAAACACTGCAGGCATATTTTGTAGCTGGGAACAGCTATTGTTATGACTGTTTTAAATATCTAAGAACAGGAAAGGATGAGAAACCTCCACAATATATGTGACAATAATAAAACTACAGCCTTAATGGAATTTTCTTAATTTTATTCATCTAATTAAGGGTGTGGGATTAAGAACAAAAGCCATTTAAACATTTATTGCCTAGAATATGTTTTATATATTTTCTGTAATTGCTCATGAAAAAATTTTACTATAGATGCTTAATTTTATGAAGAGTTCAATCCCAGTCATGTCAGTTGTCCAAAACATCTCATAGGAGTAATCCTAGGTCTAAGAATACTTAGCCCGACCTCTAATTATCTCCAGAAAAAAAGGCACACTCTCTCTTCTGTAGAGCTAGTTAGAGGTTAGGCTAAATACTCTTAGAAAAATTACACTGGGCAGCAGGAAACTTAACTTAGGCATTGCTTCAAGGGTGACACAGTCCAGTGCAGGAGTCACAGGGCGCCTGTAGCCACATATTGGAAATGTTTCTGTTGCCTAGGGAGACCCATATGAAGCTTAGTCACATGTACACACAGACACCACATATATTTAATAGGGAGATAAATCCCAGCCTCTGGGCCTGATTCAGGTGCCAATATAGACTCCTAGCATCATATGAAATGTCCTGGACTCTCCTGCCTTGCATTTGCTGCTATTTTATATGGATTTGGTTCTCCTGTGTCATAACCATCAGGTTTACATGAACATGTCAGATAGTTTACATCTTGATGGCACTAGATGCTCATATTTCAAAAATCACCGTACCTGAATGAAGCACAATTACCTTTCCAGTGACTCCAGATTCATTCAGAATTGACCAGTTGGTAACCAGAAATAAAAATGTCCACTTGTCTTTAACAAAGGAGATATTTTGAGAAGAAAAAATGTTTGCTTTGCTGTTAAGTTGTTGTCCTATGTGCTAATAAGGGTCTAAGCCTTTGAAATTGTTGTTAAATACTCAGGACACTTCTCAGTTTATCCCAAACCAGCAAATAAGGAAAAACTTATGCACTTCATAAATCACTAGCATTTAGTATTCTCAGGCAATACCAACACTAGCTGATACTTCATTAATGAATTCTCAACGGAAAGGTCCCAATTGTAACAACTTACACAATGATATCCTACTGGAAATTACAGTTTCATCACACTTGGAATAACCTGTATGAATATAATAGGATAATATTTCTTTGGGGGAAAGAAATTACCTGATTACCTCAACTTTCCTATAGTGGAAATGTTTTAAAGATATTTTGCTATCTAGTCCTTGTTTACATTCAGGCAGTTCTGAATTTTACGTTATATTTAAACTATTTTGTTTCATGGTATATAAATGAAATAATATTTCATGTACATGACATTTAACATTGGAAAATTGTTTTTGTTGACATGCAGGGTTTTCAGATGTCTGAGTTCCGTCTTTTGGGGGACTGAAGGAAGTGCTCTTTTAACTGATATTTTCAGAAATCATGTTTTTGTGGTAATTTGTAAGGAAAAACAATCTCAAATGCTAGACTTCTCCTTTAGAACATGATATTTGGTCGAAATGTGAAACTATGGTCTCCAGCCTACTATATAGCCATGAGTGCTGTGCTCTTATTACTGCAAGTAAAGCAATGAGCAAGAGAGGGGAACCCTGTCATTGTTATATTCTCTACTAATTATCAATCCCCTCATCCAGCTCTGGATCCAAACCAAATTCTCTGCCACAGTTTTGGAGAAAGTAGGGGAATGCTGAACAGCTTGAAGTTTTGTGAAAAATAATGAAAAGCAATATATTGCCATCTTCACTCACATCCTCATAACTCTATGGTTCATTCTACTCATACCTTTTTATTGAAAACATGTACACCAGAAATGAATCTCATTTCTCATTCCTTTTCTTTCTAAGAGTAGCATTCAGAAGTGCAGACCATTTTAATTAGCAGCTTCTAATACATCTAAGGTCTATTATGTCAAGCCTGGAAGAAATTGATCTTTTCATGGTGAGAGCATTACAGAGAATTCCAAAATCCTTTTTCAAGTCCATGTGATCTGTGCTGAGATGTATTCACTGGGAAATACCTTTCATCACACCACAGGGAATTTCATGCTAGTATATTAATGCTAAGAATACATTTTTGTAATTTTTTCCAGAAAGCTCGTGGTAAGAATTTATATGCACTGTCACATACTAGGGTGTCTGTGTGTATGTTCCATGGCACGTAGAATAATGATAGCAAAAACCTGAAGTACAGTATAAATGTCAGCACACTCCCTCAACTATCTCAAAGAACTACTTCAGCTTCTTGATGTGTCAACTTAAAAGTAGCTGCCTTACATCTACTGTATTCACCTACAATAGAGAGGCATCCACCTCTGTATTGCTGCTATTTTAGAAAACAGCTTACACTGACAACAATTCTGTTTTCCTATAGAAAATCCTTGAAACAAAATGGTCATATCTGTTGCTTTCTTGTCTAAAATAAGTATCTGTCATTTATACTACACCAGACCCTTAGAGAGTGCTTTTCAAAAGGTAATAACTATTTTTTGCAGCACTCAGTGCATTAGGATTTGTTCATTTGTCAGCTGGGTAACTGAAGATGTAAGGAGGATAACTGACTTAGTCAAGGCTGCACATGAAGTTCATGACAGCAATAGGTATAAGGCTCAAATCTTTTCTTTTCACTGCTCTGTTGTATGCTTTTCCACTTTGTGAATAAAATACCATTTGCTCCAGCTTTTCTCAGAACTGAGGAAATTGTTCATCAGTAAGAAGAAATAAGCAGGGGTTTTTTCTTTTCTTTTATATACAGAAACTGCCTTAAATTTTAAAAATTATTGTCCAATTGGACAGCAGTCAAAGCTGTTTTGCTATTGCTTTAGTGATGATTTTTCACCTAGTGAAGATTAGGTGACAAACTCCAGTAATTTGTCCAAAGAAGGAGTTCCTGAGCTTTAGGAAGGGAAGTCAGATTTTCCAAAGATAAAAATTCTCCTTGCCAATATACAATAGCTTGCTTCAGTCAGGAAATATCATCTTATTTTTTTCACACAATTCATAAAAAAGAGTGGGATTTTATTATATTCATTTCATGCTCTCCTCTGTAAAATACAACTGAGGACTTTATTTTCAACAAAGATGCATAACTGCATGAACAGTGACTCATCTGGTCAAATGTAGTCATCTGGGTAATAGCTTACAATGCTCTTCATACACTGGAACTGACCAGTTCAGGTGTGGCAGTCAGACTGAGACTTATGTTTACTGAGGTAACTGTTGCCAATGTTGCTCTCTGTTCCATTCAGAAATTCCAGACCATTTATTATTATTATTAATTATTTATTTTTATTTTTATAATTTATAATTTTTTAATTTATAATTATTATTATTCTCAGCATAGCTGAACCATATAGATAATAAAGATTTTTCCTTCCCTTCTCATGGGCATCAAATAAAATATATTGAATTCCAGTGGCAGACAGATTATGGGGAAAAAATGGAAAAAAGGTGTACTTTTCTTCAGTTCTGTGACTCTGAGGCCAAAAACCAGACTGAAACCAGGAGAGTGGTGCTATGTCCATGAGGTGTTCTAAGGCTGATGGGAAGTAAATTCTATTTGCAGAGTTTACTTATTTCTTAGTATTAAAATTTTGATAAATTATTATTATTATTATTATTATTATTATTATTATTATTATTACTACTACTACTACTACTACTACTACTACTACTACTACTACTACTACATTAATAATAAGGTCAGAACACAGAGGTGCATCTGTGATCAGATCACTTCACTTGCATTTAATTTACCGGCCCTACTGGGAGAAGAAGGTATTATTAGAAACAGTCTTAAGAACAGCCACTGGCACATTTTCCCCCAAATGTATTGACTATTGTCTAGAAAAATATGAGGAAGCAAGGGTAAAACAATGCCTGTGAGCTTTCTTACAATTAATACCACATATTGTTTCTTGACACTGAACCCAACTGTGCCTTGGTCCTGTTTAATAGGGCAGACTTAACCTAAAATTTTTAATTCACCTTTCTTAAGTGATATGATCAGTAAAGTCAACACCCATGGTTTTGGCCCAATATGATTTGCATGCTGCTTTTGTTTAAATTATTTACTTATAGGAATCCTTCTATTATTCATTTCCATATAATACCCATGGCAGAAAAAAATTCTGTAGAACAGTACTGACAAGGGTGATCCTTATCTTTAGATTATAAGATTGCATTAATTCTGAAAGACAGCACAATTTGATCTTATTTTTCTGCCTCAAATGATTTTTTTCCCTGTCTTCTCACCTGTGTCAACACATTCTTTGATTTCTTATGCCATCCACATCTGTGTAAATTTACAGTTCCATAAATCAGGATGCAAATGTAGGCTGAACAGCCCTACTGGGTATGTCTGGATAGGTCACTGTGGCCATAATTAGCAA
Source organism: Passer domesticus (assembly GCF_036417665.1). Taxonomy (NCBI): domain Eukaryota; kingdom Metazoa; phylum Chordata; class Aves; order Passeriformes; family Passeridae; genus Passer; species Passer domesticus. The sequence continues at coordinate 29,922,303 of NC_087478.1, read as the reverse complement.
TACACCTGTTGATGGTTATTTACAGTGCCATTGTTATATTGTGTCAGAAGACCCCAAAGATCAGTTTGTTATCTAGAATTCCTGACTAAATTTGGCAAAGAGTAGTGGAAAGGCCAAACTTATATGAATTTTATCCCACATAACAATTACCATTTTTAAAGGACAGGTTTGATGCACTGAGAAAATTTTAAAGATATATTTTACATTTGTGTTCATTACTCAAAAATGTTATCTGATAGAAAAATCCATGTACACTATTTCAACAAGCAAACATTTCCTCTGCCAAGTTCTAGTCCTCATATACAAATACATTTAAGTAAAAATATTTTTAAGAAATTGTATTTTTTCCAAACCAACTCTGGTATGTGCATTTTCTAGTGAAAATTTATCTAAGTAGTAACTCTGGGTATTACAGGCAGTAAATGTCACAAATTTTATAATGTATACTAATGTAGTCTGTTATGCAGAAGAAAGCTAACTATGCAGTGAACTGCACTAGTCACATCCTGCCAGCATGTCAATCAAAATGGTTTTTCCCCTCTGTTCAGCACTTGTGATATCACATCTATTCTGCACCCCAATTTGGAATCACTTGTGCAAAGACTGAAAGCTGGACTAAGTCTAGAAAAGGACCCTTAGGGACAGTTTAGAGGACTGAAGAACTTGAAAACAAAAGAGACACAGAAAATTAGTTTATTCATTCTGAAGACAAGAAGGTTTATAGGACTGAAAGACTTTTCACCTATGTTATGCAGGACCGTGGAGAAGGAGGACTTAGACTCAGAGGTGCTCAGCAAATGCACAAAAGCAGAGATGCAAGTTGCAGAAAGGGAAATTCAGACTGTCTGTAAGGAAAAAAATCACAATGATGGTAATAAAAACATGGAACAGGGGCCCAAAGGGCGTCCCCATTCACAGAGATATTGAAAACTTGATTGTGCAAGTTTGATTGACTTGGAAAGTTTGACCTGGAAGTCCTACGTGGCAGCAGCTCTCTGGTCACAGAGAGCAGACACAGACTTTCTCAGGATTTTCCTGGAGAACTGTGAGAAGCTGAGAGAAAGCTCAGAGAAAAGAACTAAAACAATTATTTCCATTTGCTGTTGTTGTGCACATGCAGAAAGTGTTATGGAGATTGTTTACCAAAGGGTGGTTTCTTAATTAGACACTGGTGATGGTGTTTTGATTGATGGACCAATTAGGTCAAAGCTGTATCAGATTGTCTGTAAGGGTTATGGGTTTCTCAATAGTATACTATGGTTTGATATAGTATAGTTTAATAAAGCAATTAATCAGCCTCCTGCAGTCATGGAGTCAATGCTCATTATTACCCAGCTGGGGACCTGTGGTGACAGTCATAGTCTCTGAGAAGTGTAAGAGTTCTGAGGAAAGATCTGCCTCATATTATATGCAAACTGGTTCTGATCATTTGAGGCAAATCCCAAACTGCTCAGCATTGCTACAGCCTCTTGCTTTCCAAAGTGCAGTGCCTTACTTGCTCCCAAAGACAACTTCATATTCTCCTGAGGTAAAACCAATGTATCTGTACTTTGAATTCTAAATTTCTGATAGAGGCTGCTGTTAGAACTGATGCAGTCTCAGTGAGAGATTTACTTTACCATGCAACTGCAAAGAAAGGGGCATGTATATTGACACAGGGGATTTCCTGTGACATGTCAAAGGCATTTTCATTTATCTGCAGAAAACAGCAAGTGGCAGTGTATGAGGATTAATATATATTTCAGGATGGTACATTTCCTTTTTCCTGTGTTTTGACCAAATGTTGCCTTTAAGCATCCTGGAATGGAATCCCTGGGGACAACAATGTAATAAATAAGGGATTATACAGAGGTTTATTATTCAGAAGCCTGTACAGTGCTGCAGGAACCCAAACCTTTGTTAGTGATACTAATGTTTTTGTTTATTTGTTGTGTCTGCATATCTTATGAATTGTTATTTGTAAGAGTTCTAGAATGCAATTTTCTCTTAAGTAGCTTACTCAGTACTTGTACAAAATCCCTATTGCTGATCTGATAAATCTCGAGAAAGTCCCTAGAGAAGTCACCTTTCATTTGGGAATATTCTGTGGGGCTTTTGCTGTTCCCAGGCCTCGAGGGATGGTGGCTCATCCCCATTCTTTACTTGGTAGACTCAGGATGTTTAGATAGCATCAATCAGTCTGACTAAGTCAGGATGCACTTTTGTTTTATGTAAAAAAGAGTCAGGGTAAATAAAAGGAAACAGAAAAAATAAACACAGTACAAAGGGACAGAAAGTGGAAGATGTATAGAAAGAGTTTTTCTAGAAGAGCTTTCTAGATAATACAAGGAGTAGAAAAACAAAAAGACTGAGAGGAAAATGAGTGAAGAAATTATGTTCTGCACTTGGGAATCAACGTACTACTTTGCAGCATGAGAAGCCTGGAAGGCAAAGTCTTCTGTACCTTACATGCTAACCTGAAGATATATTATTCTATTCTCCCATTCAATGTCAAATGTCTCTTGGAAACCTAAATAGATTACGTCTACTACTTCAGCCCTATCTGCTCCCTGCATTCTCCTTTTGATAAGACAGAGATTTATATTCTTATTCTTCTCTGATAGGTGCATCAATCTCTGCTGTCAGGTTGTCTGTCCAAATAACAAACCTGCATATCACACAACTGTTTTAAATGTAATGTTGATAGATGTTGTTTATGTGCACTTGGCATCAACTTACAGTCACTTCCCCGCGTATTGCAACCTTCTCAAGAACACCCATATTTTCTATCTTTTCAATGTTCTCACCATTAAGAATTAATTATGGTCAAAGAGTCATTACTTGGGACATTTCTAGGAATTCTGTGCTTCTGTGTCACTAGACTGATACCCTAAGCTGCTAGCAGTACCCAATATTTCACAAAATATGGTTTGCATTTTGGGGAAAGAAAAGTTTCCAGCACTGAACAAAGCTGAATGTTTCTAGTGAAATCTCTGGTCTTTTAAAACATTGCAAAGTGTTCTGCCTCTGTGACTTCTGTTGCTTTCCAGCACTCATCCACACCTCTGATAACCTTTCAGAGACCTTGTGCTGAGTCAGCTTGAGGTGACAGCTCCCTGCTCCTCCCTCCTGCCTACAGCATGCACCTACTTCCACCTTTCATCTACTCCCAGGTAAATTATTTGTCCAAGTACCATCTCTTTCTTCCAATTCATACCCTCTTCTGCTTCCCCCCACAGAAGCAGTGAACAGCAACTAGACCTTAACCAAGTAGCTGGTCTTAGCTGGTTCAGTCAATGGCAAAATCCTGAGTCCTTCCAGTATACTGGTTCAGTTCCTGCTGTCATGTTCCTACAGCAAGGAAATTGCCCAGAATGACAAAAGCCAAATTATAATCTCTCTTGAGTGTTGCTGCACTGCTCCTTATATAAGGCATATAGAAATATGCTTATAAACAACATATATAAATAAAGTCAGAACATTTTTCTATGCAACTAATGAATTATTTACTGGCTAACACTGCACCATTATTAAAACTCTTGGTTTTGGTTTTTTTTTTTTTCATTTTGAAAATGTTATTCTCCTACATATTTTGCATTCCTAATTCACCTCCCTCGTAACTTAGAGGGAAGTGATTTCACACACTGCTCAGCACACTGCATAGGAGCTGTTAATGTCTTCTGTAAGCTACAGACACCTTCATCTGTTTTTCAGTTTCAGGTCTCTTGAAATGTTCAGTTTGCAAAAGTGGTATTTTACTAGTAATCTGTCATTATAAAGTCACAGAAGGTCTGTTGTAATGCACTGTTTATGAGTTTGCTCTTTTCCTCCATACCCTCAAACATCCATACAACATCCATAGATGCTCAGTGTATATCACGTACAACAGTATTTTCTACATGTTATTCATGGCATTTTAAATTCCTTCTGCCTCAAGTATTTCAGAATTCTCATATTAAAGATCACAGTCCTGTGGTATCAATATTTTTATGTGATTAAAAATCCACGCAACTTTTTAAAAAACTATTTGAACAGTGTTTTTGAATATTATATCTTATTGATATCTACTAAATATGTAATATTTTTCCCCATTGACATCCCAGGGTAGTCAGTAGAAAATTTGTAACAGGTCACAGTGAATCTTTACACCAAACTTAAAAATCTATGGCATTATCATTAAAATTGTTTAACAGTGGCGATGACAGAATGGGGATAGTCTCTAGAACTAGAGACTTCTATAGAAATATGTAAACAGAATCGAGCAAAGGAATTATTACACATATTTATTGTACAAAACATTGCTGATTTTTTCAGGAATGGCTGTATACAAGTTTCTAGGAGAATGAAGTCAAATTTTTGCTAAAGGAATCTGATGAAGGAATTCTGCCTATTGCAGTAATACAACCATTACAAGGACTTCTTATCAGTCTGAAAAACGAGCTCATAGACATTGCAATAATGAACATGACTGGAAAACTTCCAATTAAAAATATTAATTAATGTCTGACTCCTACAAATGTCACAGCATATGTCACAGTTGAAACAGCCACAATACACAGAGTATCACCATACAATTTCAGAAAGCTCCAACCCATACAGAGGAACATCACTCCACTTCAGATATCTGCCCTTCTCATTCTTCAGCCCAACCTTTCATACCTCTCATGTTGATGCATTGCACCCATGTGCCCTCTGTTCCCTTTGGTGGTTGGTCAGTGCCCCTGGGCACCCCTGGGCATTGCTGTCAGTGCTGCTCACCTGCTGCTCGCAGCTGCACCCACTGGGGATGAGGCTCAGCCCCAGCCCCACTCCCAATCACCATAAACTGTAGCCTACAAATTTATTCAAGACAATAAAACCATCAAGAGAATTGTTTCAAACTTTAGTCAATGACATTTTACTTATCCCAGGTTTGGGTGCAAAATCAAAGTGCTAAATCATTAATGTAAAATGGAATCTTGGAAAACATCAATTTTAAATTAAAAATTCAGATTTGAAACGTTATATTTCATTTTGTCTCATTCAATTTCATTAATGTAAATATCAAATTAACTCACTCAAGTGTTATGAAAAAATCCAGTTGATGAAAACTAGCCCTTTCTGAATATAGTTTCAATTCATAATATTCTTTCCAGTTATACATTTCAAATGAAACAATCAGATATTTTTATTGCATACTGAATATGTCATTTTTGAGGATATAATGCTTACAATCTATATCTTCTGTCATTTTTCCTTAAGGTTAAAAAAATCAGCAGTCCTGGTAAATTTTTTAATTTGAAAGTTAAATATAACCACATTTTTGAGGAAGAAAATCCTTAATTATTGAAATAAAGTTTTTTTTGAAGAAGATTTTAAAACAAGTAATATGTAGATATCCAGTCACAATGAATTTCAGGATACTTGTCAATTTTTTTAAGTTAGATAAGAATTTAGCAGCATAACAGTACTGTATTGGATAACACAGAATTGTGTTTTGGTACTGTGTCACAGATTGTTATATTGTGTTATTGTATTTCTGAAAGACTCTAGTTTCTTTTCAATTCTTTGGCCAATACTGAACATTTAGTGTTTTCTTCCTTGATGCATTTATGATTACAAAATCTAGCCAGAGAGATTTGAACAATGACCATGGGGTCTAATAAAAGGAGATTGATCCAGCAAATAGTTTGGCAAAGTAACAAATAATCTCAATCCAAGAATAACAAAACAAAATAAGAAAATACCCAAAATCAGTCTATCCATCAAACAGAAGCAGCATACAAGTCTAAGGGTTAGTATGAGTTTAACCAGCATCTGGAAAGGATAATGACAGGAAGCTATTTAATTGAAAACTTGAGTCAAATAACTCAAGAAAAATCCTTATGCCAAGTCCTCATCTAGTGGATGTTACAGTTATGTCTTCTTCACAAAAATTTGGGAAGGATTGTTCATACTGGTATCTCAGTAAGTTTCACTGAGTGAGGATCTGTCTACTGAAGAGAGTAAATACATGTATTTTGAGAAAATTCATTGATTCAGTTGACTTGATCAATCTTATTCCAGGACTTTAGTTTTATGTCTCTTTGTTTCAGCTGTAAAGCAAAGGCTCATGCAATGTGAACTACCTGTTATCAATCAAGGAGTTCACTTCTTCAGTGACTGCACTCCTTTGAAGTGCTGGGAGAAACAGAAATATTTATCATGTTCTCAAGGTGGTTTCTGAACCTTTCAATCTTATATCTAGATTACAGCCAATACCTCTTTCGTCAGCCTTTTCATAGATTGTGAAATCAGCAGTTTAAAAAGACATTCTCAGCACAGGAAGCCCAGAGGAAGCAGGACACATAATCAATCTTCAGACTCCCATGGAACCTGCTAACTGGTTCTTATTTCTGTAGTCATCCAAAGGATTAGACTGCTTGGTAAAACATTTTCACCAGCTCTCTCTCTGCCTTTCATTCCGTGTGCTTTAGCCCTTTTCCCTTTCTCTGGTATATTGCTATATGTTGCCTATATTTTATTTTTAATTATTTTTATAAAATATCCATTATTGCTTTTTCACTGAGCCAAGAACATTCTGCAGTGAGATCACAGCTGCTTATAACACTTGAAAGATACATTCAGCATGATATCTTTGGAAAAAAAGAAAACCAAAATGTACTAATGAGGTTTCTTTTTCTGTTTTGGAAATTCAGCCAGAAAGAAAATAGCAACAACATGGTTGTTATAGCTGTCATTAATATATGTGGAAGGCAAGGATCGTGCTATCACAGAACTAATATTATCTCCTCATGCTAGTGATATCTTGTTCATTGATAAGTAGAAACTGATATTTACTGTGCAGTGTTTCAATTCCACCAGCATCTTACCCGCTCCTGAATGCATGATTTGATTTACAAGTATTGTTCTACTTTCTTACCCTGTGCTCTCCCTTTTGCTTTTTGTTGCTTTCAGCCATTTCCCTCAGCTCCTGTAATAACCTTGATATCTTCCAGTCACTTCGTTAGGCTCCTCTGGTAGCCATCCTCATAGTGAGCTCTTGACAGCACTCATCAATTCTGGATGTTCCAATTAATTGAGCCAGCACCAATCTCCTGGCTGCCTCTCTTAGCTCCTTCTGCCAATACTTCAAAACCTCCAGCAAAGCAATACTCTAGGATGGCAATAGCTCAGTGACCTCACACAGTGAGACTAGGCTGGTAGCTGAAGCAGACATTTTAGTCAGAAATATCCTGTCATGTTCCCCTGCTCCAAATTCCATTGTCAGCTCTGTTTCTAGGGATGTGTAATAACATGGAAATACCAAAATATTGGTGAATTAGTAGTTTTTTGATTTTTTTCCCCTCTTATTGTTAGTAGGGGTATGTTGTTTCCTAGACTGATGAGCTCATAATGTAGTGAATTGAGAGGCCTTAAAAACAATGGGCAGTCCTTTCCAGTCATCTTCTACTCATGCATTTGATATCAACACATGTGTGTGTGTGTGTGTGTGTGTGTGTGTGTGTGTGTGCGTGCATCTCTAGTGTGACCTGAAACATCTAAAACATCTAAGCACACAAAGTGAATTGTTCCAGCCAATTATTTAATTGTGAATGATTATCTATGTAACAAGCAAAATTAATATTTGCATGTTTTTATGAAAATTCAAGTGAAATAAAAAAGAAGAAACACTGCTGTAAGTTTCTCCACTGGAGTATGTACTTGCTAGTAAGTGCTTTAAAATTATTACTTGTGTACCTTCACATTAATTTAGTACTTTTACACTTTTAACCATATCAAATAATTTGTGCTGTGGCCCAATGCAAACACAAATTAAATCCACTGTTCTTCTGCAGCTGAGCAATAAGATGTCACCAAGGTTTAATGCAAGGCAGTTACCTCTAATTAGAAAAAAATTAAACCTTAAAGTAATTGAACATTGAACTCAGTTACTGGGACGCTAAATGCATAGTGCACAAACCTGCTTCTACAGCAGAGGAAGACATTAAGATATTGAAGTGAAACTGAATTTAGTGGAAATATTCGTCCAGAAATTCAAAGATCAGAGATGCAAGATCTGATCACATCTTTGCATATTGTCAAGGCATTTTTATCGATGTCATTATTATGATGAGAATCAAGTAATTTGTATGTTTGGGCTTAGTTCTAACTAATCTATCTAGGATATTTCACTTTCAATAGAGCCAGTGGGAGCTGTGTAAGTTTGTCTAAAAGAAGAATTAGAGTTTTAATGAATATACTTGTTCAGAAAGATTTCTATAGCTTTAATTTCCATTTTTTTCTTTCTTCTTGCTAGCAAGGAGAATTGTTATGTAAGGTAGTATGGAGCAACTAAGTGCATTTTGCATTTGAATAGGGAATGGCATTTTTGCTGCATGAGATGGTTGTCTTAACTGTAAAATGTGCTGTTTCCCTGGAGGAGCCTGGATCTCACAAACAATGCAGTTGAGTGCATTTTATGTCGTTTATCATTTATTGTCAGTGAAGGAATGATCCAATTAGTAAGTGATTAATCACAGGTTCCTTCAGGTCTCAAGCTGTGTATTGAAAGTTTATGGAATAAAAGAGTATTTCATGCACATGTCTGCATCTAATGAGTAATAACCACATGGGAATGAGACCTACATTTAAAAAAAAACCAGGGGCAACAGCACAAAGTACTAATCACTTGACTAATTTCCATTGTCACTGAGAAACATACCTTTGCCAGACAATCATAATTATAATGACATTTAAATTAATTAATATTTTATTGTCAACAAACAATAAAGAAAATATTCAATATTTCCATCTTAACCAGTTTTTTGGCATTTCAGCAGCATACAGAAGTAAAGAATTTAATTCTGAGATACAAGACATATTTCAAACAAAGATTTAAAATGCAAAAATGCTAATTTTTAGAGAAATGTAATTAGTATGATAAGTGAAATATTTTATTTTGTAAAAAACCCAATATTGTGAATATTAAACACAAAATCCTTTGAATAAAATACAAAATTGTCATATTTTTATTTTGTGGATGTACAAATGCCTGTAGCATGTACATTTCACCATGACTGATCAAACTATTTTATATAGACATGTTATTGTATATGTTCCATTTTTTAATTTTTCAGTCACTAAATTGCAGATAAGGAGTAACCTTATGATGTTTAATTTTGACAGTAAGGTGGAATACAACAATAGTGTTGATGAAGTAGATGATGAAATATGATATAAAAACATAGACTTTTAAGTGCTGAACCATAACACCCAAATCTTCTCAGTTTAGCAATAAAATATCAATGGATATTCAATACAGAAGAAATGGAAGTGTGAAAAATTGACAAATTTATGATTTAAAATATCAGCTTTCAGGTGAACAAGCAGAAAAAATCTCCATCATCTTTAGATGGTTTGTGCCTTAAATTAACAGAACGGTACCTTTGAGTACCATAGTAAGAGAATGAGAAGGAGCACTTTAAGATGTGTGTGCTTCTTAAAATCATATTTTATATGTTGCTTTTTTTAAACAATGAACCCTTTACCTTGGTGTATTGTTTGTAATTTAACTGCAAGACTGACCTAGGCACCCTGGGAAAGCAATAGAGCAAACTGGGATTGCATCAACATGATTTTTTTCACCCCAAAGCAGACAGCTAAAATATGTGGACTGAAAGCAGATGTTTCTCATGTTCAGTATAGCATTATAGACTCATCAGATAAATGCTTGTTCTGGCATGATCTGCCTTCAGTAAACCAATGAAAATAAACTATTCCTTAGTTTGGAAATCTGCCTTTGTGATCCTGTCAGTAATTTTCTTCCACAGGTGCTATATGGCAGAAAAGACAATAAGACTTGAAGATTTCTCAAATCATATAGCTGGTTGCTCTGTCTTTATTTATATTTCTTCTCCAGCTGATTTTCAAACAATAAAAATCATTAGACTGATTTATCTGTGTTCTGTACTCACAGTTAAACAGTATAGACAGCTATTTTACCAAAAAACTCCACCACAGAGAGCCCTACTGTCTTTCATGGCACCAAAATTTTGTTGTGCTTGACCTTCAGATGGTAACCCCCTACAGATTTCTAAAAGCATTTTTCTAAAAGAATTAGATGATGAATAAAAGGCAGCTCTGCACTTGCTTGCTGAATAACAGCAGAAATAATAGCTTTGCTGAATTTATTCTGATAGCCTGGATAATGGTGTCATAAACAGGGAAACTTCTCAGTCAGCCCAAAATCCTGATTTTTCATGTTGATGGTATATGGACCTCTTTTCGTTTTTCATTCATCTCTTACTTTTAGAGGGACAGTCGATAAGTGCATCAAGGTAATTCTTCTAGATTTCTCAGGATTTACTCAAATCTAGTTGAATTATTTCTTAATATTTTTACTGGTTGGTAAACTGGTAGAGAAACACATTGGATAGTCAGTAGTGATGTCATAGCATAAGTCAGAACCCTTAAGTGTGGGTCTGTGAGATTCTTTTTGTTCCAGATCTCTAGCTAAATTTTTACTTTGGTTCAGAGAGACCTCGTTACTTTTACTGAGTTTCATTTCAGTTACTCTTGAAAAAAAAATTACCTGTTTGTCAGTCCTGATTTGTTCCAATTTGATTCACTACCACCTCTAACTTAAATGAAACTGAGAAGGTGCATCAAAAGAAAGCAAAAGTGCTGGAGGACTTATATAGCATTTGAATGAATTCTGTAAAAGTCACTCTAGACCAGATAGAGGTAGCACCCTTTTTCTGATGACTGAGGAGGAATTATTTCTCCTATTTCTCCAAAAAAACCTGTGTACAGCTAATGACTGTATTAATGGTTATTTAGCTGAGGTACAAGTCATGCCAGTATTCCTGTTGCATGGGCTGATCTGAATTAACCAGGACATAAAGGGTAAGCATTCCTTCTTTACATTGTGAACTGTAATGCTGAATCTTTTGAATATCTTTAGTTTATTGATATATAATTTTTATGAACCAATACCTGAAAATCAAGAGGAAAACACAGCTGATCGAAAACGCAAATGGTTGCTTCATTTACAGTATGCACTAAATCCATATTCTACAGAGTAGACTGATTTTCAGTTGCTTTCTGGGAACACATATACTCTGCAAGGGTGTTTTCATTCACAGTTTGACAGAATCTGACCTTGTAGACAATTAGGGCTTGTTAAAAACTCTGTTTCAAAATTTTTTTTCTTAGACCTTTTTTTTTTTTTTTTTTTTGTCTGAAAAAGTTTTAAAGCCTTTAGATGAGAAAATTTTCATTGGGTTAGTGATACAGTTCTTGTCATACTGAGACATTGAAAAAGGAGAATAATTGTATTTTGGGAGAAATCATTGACTATAATTATTAGCTCTGTTATTAATTTTTGTAAGGTGTTTTGAACTTTGGTAAGATTTACTATAATGGGTTGAAGTGTACCAATGTTTTCTTAGTGTGGTGAATTAAATAGACTTAGCCTCTTTATTCCTGTTTTACAGCTTCTGCCTTCACACAGATTAAGTATCTTTCTCAAAACTTTAACAGGAAACTATCATGCTGTGATCTGATTCTGGTGTGAGTCCCATGTGGTACAGATAACCCAGGCAGTGGATGGACACAGGGTTTGTGTTTCTCATGCAGTTTCCCATTGTTTTGTGTCTGTGCTCTTTTAGGTAGAATTAATATCTAATGACATTATTTACTTAGATCATGTTATCATGCAATTTATCTTTCAATTTATTCAAGGATAAAAAATTGAAATCAAGATTGCCCTCCACCCAGTCCAAGGCTCCTTTAAAGAAGAAGTTAATGTGGCTGAATCAATTGAAATAGTTTTTCAGCATTTTGTTGCCTTAACTTTCAGAAAGACAGCAAGACAGAGAATGGAAGAAAGGGGAAACTCTGTGACTTGAACCTCAAAGTAATGTCACTTAAAAGCTTCTGTTTTCAGGAGGTGTATGAAATGAAAAAGCATTCCAGAATGTGGATGATACCTCAAAAAGTTATTTGAAGTTCTTCTCTTGACTGTCAGGGAGAGTAGAGGCAGAGAGAAACAGAATATAATTTTAGTCTCTAATAAAACATTTAATTCCCCCTTTGTTATTGAATATTAGAATTGCACAAGCTGATTCAGATAATTTTAATTAATTTCCCCCAGGCAGGATTTTGGGTGGTGACTCCAAACTTACCTGATATTGAAAGAGGAATTTGCCAGTGAAATGAAGTCCAAGAGTGCAAGTTACAGCAGCCTTGAGACAGAGGCAAATTCTACACTGGTAAATAATGTAAGTTTATAAACCTGTTTATTCTGGCTTAGTGGAAAAGTACATTGATATTTCCCTTGATAAATATTTGAAGCACTCATCATCTTTTAAAAGCATCTTATCTAAAAGCAGAAAAAGAAAAATAACATAATTTGTACTCACTTTTTCTTCTGCAGTTTTGAAAAAAGGTAATATTTTTATGGAGCAGAATGCTACAGCACCTTGGGTGTGGGACTCTGTGATTGCATGCTGAAGATCTGCAGAACAGATTCTGTAACACGAACTTCCACAGGCAGCACAGGTAGGCAGTAAACACAGGGATACAATGCTACTTCTCTGTTCTTTTCTTCAGATCTGAATTATTTTCTTTTTGTGTAAGTTACCAAGATAACTTATTTAAATTTTGTACACTGTGGAAATTCATCGTTTTCCTTTCCCCTTTTTTCCCCAGTTATTCCTCATATGATTATGTGGTTTATGAAAGAAAATGCCTCTGTACAGAAATAGATTGCTGTATTTTCATCTCTGGAGTAGGAGACAGTTTGTGCTGAAGGAAATCTGGAAATATTGCCCTTAAAGCATTACAGAACAGGGTCATTCAGGCTCGTGTTATACAGTGCACATTAATAAATATGCAAATTGAGTTCTATTTCATGTTTAGTGATCATAGGTCTGTGTTAACAACACAAAAATATGTGGTTTTTAAAATATTTTCAAATATGGCTCTTCTGACCTAAACTATAGTTAGAAAGGTGGCTTGCATTCTTCATTCAGACTTCAAAGAAATGGTATTTAGAACTCCAACTAATGCCAATAAAGAACAAAAAACTCATACACATTCCTCTCAAGAGCACTTAATTTAGAAATAAAAAGGAAAACAATCCTATAATTAAAATAAAAACAACCATTAAAATAGCAATAATAAGAGTAATAGTAATTATCCTACCTAAATCCCAGCAAAATACACTGTGAAAATCCAACAATGCAAGGAATTTACCTTTTTATATTGTGGTAAACAAGCACAGGTTAATTGTTTGTGAAGGTGCAACATGTACTAAAGTACATACAGTATGTATGTATAAAAATCCTCTCCTGTCTCACCAGTCTGAAGCAATCTCTTTTTCCTAAAATAGACATCAATCAATCAATCAATCAATCAATCAACAACATCACCTAAAGGCAAAACTCTGGAAAAACAAAAGACTTTTTGCATGTAAACAACGTCAAATATTGACAAACTAAGAGGAAAGGTGAGTTCAGACTGAAAATTTTACCTTCATTTAATCCAGAACTTCAGAAATTAGGTCTCTTCTGTGACCTGTCTTTGGTGGAGAAATTAATTCTCAAAAGGAATTCAGATTCTTGTGGGAAAGATCAAAGCCAAATCTATAACTCTACTATTGAAACTGACTGCTAAATGTTGTGGATGAAATAGCAGGGTTACAAAGTACATATTTTAGAAGAAAGCATCACTCAGGTAGATGTAACTTTTGAATGGTTTTGAGGTACACAACATGGAGAAGGGTCAGAAGTACAAATAAATGATGGAGTCAAGAGTAAGAGGTTGAAACCTTGGCAAGCTGGATGGTAAACATTTTAAGAGTTTCAACCTGAGTTCTGGACAACAAACAACCAGGCTATCAGCATCAGCTAGTCTGGATAAAACATACAGATCATCCCAGATAAGGAAGCTGTAATAGCTTCTGCTATTTCTTCTTTTTGTTTCCCTTATTCTGCAAATCAGTTTTCAAATGTACTGAACCTTCACTCCCTACTTTTATCTTAATATATGAAATATGTTTAGGAATATTCTGGGCAGAAAAAGCAGCTGGCATAATACAAGCTATGTTTATGCAAACGAGAGTTTCCAAAGTGGGGGTGGCAAATCTTCCTTTCGAGAATGTTACCTGAGACCTCACAATTGCTGAATCATGCCCAGTTTTGTCTGGGGGAGTGTTAGTTAGCCTGAGCCCAAGGCAAGTCAGGGACCAATCTCAGCTGAATAGACTTTCAGGTTCTGGTGGCTGGTAAAGCCCCTGAATGCTCTTCAGTTTGCTTGGCTGTCACATGCAGGGCTTCATACTGAGGGCAATTTTCCTCCCTAAGCTAGTGCTGGTAAAAAACTATTTTTACCCACTCATACATCCACTTGAAACTTGCTATGCTGGGTTAAAATATTGGAGTTCCTCCATACCAATATTTTTTCTGTAAGAGGCTTTAATCTGATCCTGAGTATGAAGCACCATTTTTGTGTCTGCATTGCAATATCAATAAAAATATATCAATAAAAATTTCAAGTGACAGTGCCTCCAATTGTTTGATTTTGGGGTGTAGTTATCTGAATAAATGTTTACGCTGAGCTATCATACTATCATCAAATAAAGGTACATATGTGCAGGTGTAAAGGTACTTGCATGCTGTTATTAGCAGGTATAGGTTTATATATGCAAAAGTAAAGGTCCTAAATTACGTGATTAATAATCTCAGTCACAGCACAAGCTTGTGCTGACCTGAGATATTGACTCTGCTTAATAAGACACATTCAAACCTGTCCCTTTTCACCTAAATTCGTGTTCATCCTGGGTCCTTTCAAACAGCCTGATTTTGTTTCACTGCTTCTGTCCTAACTGCCTGAATGTGCAGGCAAACAGAGTTTAACACTGTGCCATTGTCCTACATAACATCTGTCAGGAAAATAGTTCATAGGCATAGGCAGCAAAGAGGCAAGAAACCAGCATCACTAACCCCAGCTTTTAAAAACAACAGTAGCATATTTGCTAGCAAGATCTGCATTTCTCTTGGCCAGCATGCCAAGCAGCTTCAACTTTTAGACCTAATTGGACTAAGCAAAAAAATCATACAATATTCAATTACTCATTCAATGAATATCTTATTTTCCTTATTATACACATAGATATGAAGGAGGAAAAATCCCAATGAACTTATTTTCATTATGAACAGAATTGTTTTCAAAGAGAATTATTTCCTTGAGTCATCAGTAGAACTTTAGTTTTTATGCCAGAGTTACTCAGCCTGACTGCTTAAGAAACTAATTTTTTTGCCATTAATAGGCAGATACAAAATGTTTTTAAAACAATCACTTTGGACTAATTAAATGGAATATTGGACTCACTTCATAATATCACTCTGCAAGTTTTCTTTACTAGAACTTCCTCTCCTGTTCCAAAATGGCCAATTAGATAAGAGTGACAGCTGTTGGGGTGGCAGAAGCTAGTACCAAACTGATGATAAGAATAATGGCTTTTCTTTTTTAAAAAACCCACATTTTCACATAGTGTGGTGGAAAAGATGCAACAAATCAACTTGTAGTGGAGACTGGAATTTCTTAGCCTTTTCAAACACTTTCTTTAGTTTTGCTGATTGCATCTAGGGATGCAGAAAAGGTAGACACAGAAAAAAAATGGACATACCTGCCAGTATAGTTCTCAATCTAATTTGCAGCCTATTCCTAGACTGAGAGGGGAGGGGAGGGGAGGGGAGGGGAAGGGAAGGGAAGGGAAGGGAAGGGAAGGGAAGGGAAGGGAAGGGAAGGGAAGGGAAGGGAAGGGAAGGGAAGGGAAGGGAAGGGAAGGGAAGGGAAGGGAAGGGAAGGGAAGGGAAGGGAAGGGAAGGGAAGGGAAGGGAAGGGAAGGGAAGGGAAGGGAAGGGAAGGGAAGGGAAGGGAAGGGAAGGGAAGGGAAGGGAGGTGGGGCTACCAGTTCTGGCTCACATTGAGCCTGATGCCAGCCAGCACCCCCAGACCTCTTTTACAGGGCTGAAAAAGGACTGAAAAACGGTGGAAAAAAATAATGTTTCAGTCTTGACATACACATAAAATACATAAGATATATTTCAGTGATTAATAGCCCATGTAATAGTTTCTAAGCAAGTTGTGTGTCTGACCATGTTGTTCAGTTTCCCTGTGGGCAGTGGGGACCATGCCTGTGCTTCTCTCGTGTTGCAGTCCCACTGCTCACCCTACTTGGGAGCCAAGTCTCAGCTCACAATTTTCTGGTTCTTCTGCCAAGTCCTTGGAAGACTGAGTTAGGTTTTCACCCTCTAAAAACTTTCCTGACAGTGCCCAGTTTGAAATTTCTTTACATTTCATGAAGATTTTTCTATACAGTTTGACATTTTTGTTTCAGCCAGAAAAAAGCTATTAAGTCCTTGTTTGCCTTGAAGATGCATTTTTCAATGACTAAATAAATTCTTTCCAACTCTATCCATTATTGACATTTTTTGCCCCCATGTTTAGAGGTATTAATACTGTTTTGAAGGCCTGCATAATGAAATTACTATGTGGGACTGAAACAGAGACTGCTGATGCAAGTCAGAAATAAAACTATTACATTACCTCCTAAGGCATTGGTTTATATTTTAATAAAATCTTCACTTTAAATTTCTCCTCCTCTGCATTATCATAGTACTTCACTGGTATTCCAGCAGATAGAGGAAATCAGGAGGTGACATCTGAAACAAAGAAGGATATTAGAAACAGTAGAGAAAGGCATTCATCTCACAGGTGACTGTCCACACAACTTGCTGAACAACTCATGCTCTGACAATGAAACACATTTAGAAACACATTTATTTGTTATGAACAGGTGTGATTTGGAGAAAAAACCCCTCATGATCAAAGGAATACTTGTGGTATGTGGATTGCCTTTCAGTTTGTTTATAAATGTTGGCTAATGAACAACTTAATTAATGAAGTATAAAGCAAGCTCTGTCATGACACTTTGAAGAACCTATTTTACAGTTTGGTTAGATTTTCAGAATATGTTAATGTCTGGCTTCACTATTTTAAGGATTAAGGATTGATCCCACTTTTTTTATGCAAATGGTTATTTTGTAATTATAGTCTTTTAGTCTTTCTAACCTTCATCATATTTTAATTTATATTAATCCTTTGCTTTAGAAAACAACTCAATTTTACATTTGGGAACTGAACAAAGGGGAAATTATCTAGGTGCTCCTTTGGCAATACTGCACTCTAATTTTTCTTCAGCTTTAAAATTTATTGCATGGTTATATCCATGAGCAATGAGTCTTAATATTATCTTGACAAGCTTATTTTTACATTTGTCAAAGTGCAAGGGAGTAGAGAAGATCACCATGACAGCTGTTCTACCTTGGACCTTTTAAATAGACAAAGACACTAAAAAGAACTCACATCTGTCCAAAATTTCTGTTAGTGTCACTTTGTTCTACTTTTGAAGAAGGAAACTTTCAGAGGTCTTTTTATTGTTTCAAACTAGTGGCTGCTTATACCCAAATGAAATTTTCACAGCATCACTATGTCTCTGTTGGCTAAATGCATCTTCTTTAATCTGAGTAGAGATATTTCTTCCTTGTTTCAGATCAATGGGGAAATCTCACATTTCCAGTCAGCATATTAGACATTATGCAACATTTATGCCTTCATGTGTTTTTCTCTAAGAATTGTTATATATGTTGTTCAGAGTACGAACTCTGAGGCAACAGATCAGTCACCCAAAACAGAGTCAAAAGAGCAGGAAAAAATCTGACAAATTTGCTGATAAGAGAAATATTTTGTGTATGAATAAACTCCAGCATTGAAGACAGGTGTTTGAAGAACACTGACATCTACCACTGAAGTCTAAAAAAGGTGAAAGAAAAACTGTGGTTTAGGTCTTCAAAAATCCATTGTTGACTGCATATCCACTCTTGCAGTATTCTGAAAAAGCCTTGTATTACCTTAAACGCAACTTAAAACATTTCTCGATGTTTTAGAAATCTTCAGCTTTGGAAACTGTTGCTGGGTCTCTAAAAGCACTAACTCTTCTCATCCTTTGGTCCCAGGAGAGATGTTTACATCATTACCATGTGCTGCAACAGTTAGAAAATGGGATAGCTTTTACCATCATCATGAATACTCCACATAATTGGGGCTTAATCAGAAAGGTCCCACGGGTAGCATAATGCTACTTAATTAGGATAGTTGTGTCATCAGCCAAAGGTTGCTCTGTAATTAAAGCACAGAACTATGCAAATCACTTCATCTCTCCTTCTCTTTTTAAGAAGCAAAGGGTAGTTTTTATATGGGCAGATAGTGACAGGACAAGCTGCAAATGGTTTTAAACCAAAAGAAGGTAGGTTTAGATTAGAAAGGAAATGCTTAGGAAGGAAATTTTTACTCAGGGAGTGATGAAGCACTGGAACAGGCTGCCTAGGGAAGCTGTGGATACCCCATGTTAGATGGGGCCCTGAGTAACATGACCTAGAGAATGAAGTCTCTGTCCACAGCAGGATTGGAATTTGACGATCTTTAAGGTTTTCTCAAGCAATTCCATGATTCTATGAGTCTATGATTATAACAAGGAAAGGACCATTCCTGTCTTTGGCTTCAGAAGTAAGTTATGTTAGTTACAGGATTAAGGGAAGATGAAGTTTTAACAATCTTCCTGTGTAGTATACCCAGGGCTTGTAGGTTCTGTATTCATTTAACAGTCTAGTTACAACCCATCAATTTTTAGATTCATTTTGATCTCTGGGGTCTCTGGATAGTCAGTGTCCAATTTATCCTTGATGGTGTGACAGGCAAATACTCTCTTTAAGAGGCTTCAAGTAAGATGGTCTGTGCTGCACTATATATCTCAAAACAAAACCTTGAAAGTTGAGGTTCAAACTTCTCTTCCAGTTAACATCCATCAGAAATGTCCTGTTAATGAAGAATTTGAGGAGGAAAAGAGAAGAATTACAGTATACATTTTTCCAAGAACAATGAATGCCAGACTGTGTGTGAGAGGGTGTTTATGATTTACATATTGTTAGCAGAGTGCCTCTGTAAGAATAAACAGTGTAAACAGAAGGAGTGGACTCTCAATGTGTCGTGAACAGTTGTCCTCTCTAAAGTAAAGAATTTATACCTAGTTTCTGGGAAAGGCAAGATCCCATATATTTTCTTCTGCTGAACATTTTGCTAAATAGGAACAATGATATCTTGCTACTCAATAAAAGAACTTTTCTCCCAATGAAAATACTTGATAATAACAAGTGCCATGCACACACTTTCTCGACATTAAATACTGTACTCTTTTTTTTTTTTTTAATCTGAAGGCAATTTATGATTAACCTATTTTATAAAACCCAGAACACTTGTCAGTATGTGTTGCTCATTATAGACTCATTCTCCCAGTACCACTGGTTGCCTGAGGATGGCAATGCATAACCTCTCATAATTATTTGTTTATAGCTGGATGTAATTTATAGAGAGTGGCAGCCTCCCTTCCCTGCTTTGAGCAACAGTGACAACAGCAATCTTTACACAACAATCCTCGTGGCTGGAATGTGCTTGTATGGAGAACACCACAGGAACAACATTTCATTGCCAAAAGATTCATCACGTAGATTCAACAGATTCTATCCTGGGAAGAAATCAGTCCCCAAGGTATATTAGCCAATGGAGAAGAGGAAAAATTTCCGGAAGACATGTGTGGTTGTTTAAATTATTCCCTATATCCAAAGAAGCAAATGATGCAACTTGGCACCCAGAAAAAGATGTTTTGGGTTTTTTTTCTGCAGAGTTTATTTTGGTTCTCAGGATGGGTGTGAGGAAATTTGTGTACACAGACATAAATATTTCTCATATCTATTTCCAGTACAGCCAAGTGAACTTGCTGTTGGGAAAAAATTGAAAGTCTCTTAGATGTAAATCTTCCTAAGAAATTTTTTATATGATTAATCTTTCCATAGAAAAATATTTTATATTAATATTATCTGAGACTGCCCAGTAGATTCCATAGACATGCTTTAGTTCAGGAGTCACTGTGCTGACAACTTCATCTTTCTTCCAGTTCTTCTCTAATCCAAACAGCAGAATATCAACAGTTTTTAAAGTTCACTCAGTGCGTTTTTTAGTTTATGATGTGATATCCAGC
This sequence comes from Passer domesticus, assembly GCF_036417665.1. Taxonomy (NCBI): domain Eukaryota; kingdom Metazoa; phylum Chordata; class Aves; order Passeriformes; family Passeridae; genus Passer; species Passer domesticus. The sequence continues at coordinate 29,902,202 of NC_087478.1, read as the reverse complement.
TTTGATATAAGTTACTAAATTTCTGAAGGTACAAAAGTAGTAATTCATTATGAATATTAATTGCAAGTAAGAGGAACTTGCACAAAAACACTGCTCTCATAATCTCATTATAATATGTTAGAAAATTTTGTGCTCTAAGACCTCTGGTTTAAAATTTGGATGAAGTGCCTTACATAATTTGCAAACTCTTACAGGTCTAAGCAGTATGTAAAGACATTTTCTATGGCATTAATTGTGATTATTTTTAAATAACTTAATTTCAAACTTTTATACAAATACTTATTAATTTGATGTGATAGGAAGAAGGTTAGCTTTTGCCAATTTTTAGATTTGTTCCTGGGAGGGCATACTTCTTGACTTTAGGCTGTCATGAATGTGATTGGTGGATATCCAATTAGTATTCATATAAATCAATAGCCATACCCACACAAAAAGTGCATCCTCACTAGGAAACAGAGAAGCTCGAAAGCCTGGCTATGTTACCAGGAATTCCTGTACAGGGAGTGAAAAGCATCTCCAGCATTGTAAATATCTCTGATAATTTTAGGGGCGTGAGTGTGCTTTTACATCTCAAGTTATTTTTGGAAAGAGGAGGGAGAGATGAATGAAAGGCCCATGGTTGCACACAAAAGAAAGGTACTTTATAAATGACCAAGTACTTTATACATTGTCTCTGCATGCTGATCTTGGATGTCCCATGTCCTCATACAATTTTTAATGCCAGAACAGTTAGTACTATATATTTCATTGCCTCAGATCTAAAGATTTTGGAGTATTTTAATTTTCACATGCCAAGTTATTTTTTGTGTAATTTTAAAATGCATAAATAATTCATTGCAGAGATGACATAATGAGGGTATCACTGATGACATGAATATGCTGCATAAATATGATTAAAGGTTTATCAAACTATAGAAGCATCAGCTGTACTTACTAGAAGTGCTAGACAGTTTGTGACAGGCCTTTTCGAAAAAAAAAAAAATTAAAAAAAAGGTATAGGTTTCTTTCTCCATAGATTTTTCACAACTAAATAGAAAAACTGTTTGAGAAACCAATGCTGTTTGGTATGATGTGCACCAGGGGAGAAAATATGAAATAACCAATTTAATTTCTATTTTAATTCATAATAAATAATATCAACATCCCATGACTATTTTTTGTGCTAATAGTTATTAATCTGAATGGCATTTGTGAACATCAGTATAATCCGCACAAGAACAATGACATCTAAAAGCATAAAAGAATAAATTAAGCTATTTTTACAAATGAAAACTCACTTAGAAAATTGTTTAATTTCTTTTGTTTCTAGAGAATTTCCCTTTCCTGCTTTAAACTTTTTTGGGAGCCTATGGACATGTACTAGGAAGCTGGAATGTCAACTGCCTCTGGTCGTCTGTCTTCGGGGTACAGTTTTTGGCATGCCTCGTTCTGATGGTGCCAAACAAAATTGTACCGTTTAATCAAATACGGCATTGCTTATTAAATGCCAAAGTGTGTCTGTGCTCCTGCAAGAAAACCATTGGAATGGACTGCTCAGAGAGGTGATGGACCAGGGTGCCACAAGGTGTTCAAGAAACAGCTGGATGTGACACAGTGCTGTGGTGTAATTGACAAGGGGTGATCAGTCAAAGGTAAAACTCAATGACTAAAGAGGTCTCCTCCAACCTAAAGGATTCTGTGATTTTTTCTAGGATCTGTGACTGATAAAATATACAGAGCTGAGACCATAATATTTCAAGTGAAAGTCACCACACATCTTTCATCTTAAAATAAGGATAATGGAATTGAAATTAAAGTGCTTACATTTAAGTTGTAAACATGCAACCAGATTCCAATGAAACAAAGTATAATGTGTAGTGGAGATAATGGGATTATGTGCCTAATGATCACTTAGTGGTTATGCAAGCATGACTAATTCAGTCCACATATAGCTCAATTAACACATAAAAAATATCTATGAACAACATTTACTGTCACTTGTCTATCTCCTCCTTCTAGAGAAAATTTTTTTCATGCCAACAACTACAGGAAAATAACGGCTAATTATTCTTCTGCAAATACTGATTCAGGGATTCTTGTGAAACAAAGGGCTCATTTGTTTGTATCTTACCCAGGTTAGGTTTTCTCTTAGCATGCTTTTTTGTTTAGTCTTCCCTGATGAATTGTCCAAATGTTTTCACTTCAAAAAGTGATTGTTGTTGGTTAGCTGGTGAGATTTCTTGCCATGGAGAGCTGTGCTGGAGAAGATCCTCCAGGTCAACATTTTTCCTGGAACTTTAGACTAAAAATTAAGAAAATTAATTTCAGGACAGTCATACTTTTATTTTCTCTAATATTAAATACAGACTGTTGCTATTCTATAATATTATATACAAAACTTTATTTCATTAAATTAGAAAATAAGTTGTCTGTGCTACTTTGAGGAGAGCTATTTGGAGAAAGGAAAAAAAAATCACATTGCAGCCAAGGACAAATCTTGTTACTGTTGTTGGCAGCTATGTTATTTCTGAAACATCAGAACAGGACTCACTGATGTATACAGTTCAGACAATAATATATATATTTTAGTCAATACAGTAAAACACAACTTTCTCCTCTGCTAACCATAGAAGTCTCTTTAGCTTACGGTTACTTTTATGATATCCAAGTGAAATAGCATCAGGGTGAAAGCTAAGATAAAAATCCATCTGGATTCAGTCATTTATAAATCCAGTAAGCAGGAACAGCTTTGACAAAAAGAGCCACATTCCTTCTGTCAACATTTTGTATTTTTCTACCATGAGCAAAGCTGAAGCTTATAAAATCTCTTGCTGTTTCTAATGCAGTCTGCATTCTCTAAAAGGGAAAAAGAAAATAAAAATGTTCAAGAATTATATTGATATGTTTGATATGTTCTTCTAAAAATACTTTTTCTGCCCTAAGATAGATTGGCAAGGGATAATACAAGACAAGGATTGTTTGTATTTCTTTGCTTTAATATTATACTTGGTCTCCAGAAACAGTGGAGCCTGTGGATGTGGATAAATATTTGCAGACAGTGCAGCACCAAAGACCAGCCTTGATCTCTCTCAGTCAGAAGTGATCTCTTCTGTGTCACCAACAGGAAATGAATCAGATGCCATGTGCACTGCAGTGAAAGACAAGTACCATTAAAAAAGTGCTGCTTCTTGAATCTACACTACCAGCTAGGCATGGTCTCACTTGGAGGTAAATTTTTAAAACATTAAAATAATTTTTAAGTTTTTTAAACAATTTAAATGTATTAATAATATTAATAAGCTCTAAGTAGACTGAAGGGAATTGCCAGGTATCCAGTTGTACCATGTGTAGATGGCAGGCTTAAACTTCTCTTTTAGATGTTGATGTGGGTGAGATAAATGGACAGTGAGGGGGATTGGACACAGCTGAGCAGCTGGTCCCAAACAGAACTGATCAGCAGCACTAAGTCCACCTGCAGACAAGGCACTAGTGGGGTATGCTAGAGGCTGCTGTGGAGACCAGTATTAAAACCTGTTCATTAACTATGTGGATGGTGGGACCCTCCGGCAGTTTGCAGATGATACAAAACTGGAAAGAGAGATTGCTGCACCAGATGGGTGTGCTGTCATTCAGAGGGACCTAGACAAGTTGGAGAATTGGGTAGTCAGGAATTTTATGAAGTTCAACAAGAGAAACAATCAAGTCCTGAATCTGGGAGAAATAACTCCAGGCATAGTATAGGCCCAGGGACAAACAGCTGGGAAACAGCCTGGAAATGTCACTCTGGCCTTGCTCCCAACACTCATTGTTCTGTCCTCTTTTAGCCAGCTTAGACCTCTGAAAAATAAGCTGGTGTATTGATCCATCTCAAAAGAAAATGTGTTTTTTAGAGTTAATTTTAATCTAGATACAGCTCCTTCCTTAGCCAGCAGAAAACCTACTACAAAGGAAATTACACTGACAGGCAAAAGGCATAAAGAGGGAACAGGTGGGATCAGAAACTTGTGTTGCATCTAAGTGACCATGTAATTATAGACTGAATGTGCATGCCATCTGTCAGGGAAAAATTTTGCACATCAGCTACAAAAAAGGTATTATTCTTTCACACAAATTATTATATAATGAAGTTGTCTTGTCCACAGAATTCTTGACAGTGCTTCTTAGTCAGATAGTTCTTCAGTGATAAGTTTTTCACTAAAGGGTGATTTGAAATGGCTTATAGTTTTTCTAAGATAGAATGTCCTATGTCCTAGATTTATTTCAAAGCACATGAATAAAATGGGGCCACAATATTAAAATACATACATTTTCAGCTTGTCTTGTTTCCAGAGCCAGCAAGTCAAAATCCTAATCAGAGCACGCAACAGTGTTGGGTTTTCACTAAAGGTAAAATACTATCTGAGTTAGTGCAAACCGAAACACAAATAAAAGATTATACCAAGAGACATGAGCATTGCAATGAGAATGGAAAAAGATACAGGGTACATATAGTAAGAAGAAAGAGCCTGGTGTGGGTGTATTATAGGAATATGTTGGATGAAAGAGTTCAGTATATGTACCCTAACTTAAGGAGCCAAAATTATATATTTAAGTTTAATTTAGTCATTGTGCTTTCCTGTCCCATCCTATTAAGAGAAGTAAGATAATAGAGAGGGCAATTAATCTCAATCCATGATGATTGCCTAAAGAATCAGAGAATTTATGCTCTGGAAGTAGCTATTTGCCATGTAACATGCCATGTAACAGTGTTTTAATTTCTCACTGTTATTCATCGATTCCAAGTTTATTTTCACAAGGAATAGCTAAACCAACCATAGAACATCTCTGCACATACAAGGGCAGCAGGATGGAAACAGAAAACAAAAGGCAAATTTAGACAGTAGATGCCTCTTCCATTGCAGCTTCTGGGATATGGAGGAGTTTGGTACTGCAGTTTTGCTGTTACTTTCAAAAGTAGAAAGAAAACCAAACCAGCAGAGTCCATTGTTATTAACAGTGGACTGTTCTGAAGGCAAAGATTAGAGTTTCCACTGAAATGCATGCAATTCTGATTTTTCAGTATCTCCCATAAGGAAACCATATCTACACTGAAAGGTTTTTCTGAAGTCTAGAGGGCAATCAACACAAGCTAGTAAAATGGCACTCCATGTCATCAAACATGCAGTGAAAGTTTTTTACAATACTGAGTTCAGCAAGTCAAATCAAGCCTTACCCAGTGCAATCCATAGAATTAATCAGGCACAACCTACCCTATACAACTTAGAACAATCTTCATTGCAATGGTTTTTAAAAAATAAACATTTTTGAGCTATTAAATATGTAATTATATGCTTTCATCAGTTTAATAGTTTAATTAGCATAGTTTAAAATGAAGTTTTAAACTCTTCATACAGTTTCATTTTCTCAAACATCTGAATGAAAAAACCTCTTTGAGGAAATGAGGAAAGATTACCATCCACCATGTAAAATTCCACTTTACCTTTTACCCCTCCTTAGGTTATGTATTAAAATCAGCTTTTGAAGGGTTACTGTGAAGTAACCCTCTGATTACTTCTGAAAATGGCTCAATATGATTTATCATCACTTGAAATATTGAAAAAAATCTTGATTTGAAGATCAGATCCCAAGAAAATGAAGACAATGTGTTGAAACAGCAAAGCTGGACAATGCCATTTTCATTAGCATGAACATTCCAAAAAGAGATGTTTCTCTTCCTTACAGTTCCCGGTGGCTGCTGCAGACTGACTCCCTGCATCTGGAGGTTGCTACTATTCTGTCCCACCTTCCTAGTTTCTACACTTCCTTCCAAAGCTAAAACAAAAGTGTGCTGGCTACCACTGGAACTGTAACTGTCCTCTCGTTGTGTAAATTTCATAATAGATAAAGTTTTGAAAGGCTGGATGTTTGTTAATTACTCATCCAGTATGGCAGAGGAAAGGATGGAGTGGAGGTAATCAGTGCAAGGGAAGAAGAAGTGTTGTGAGTGCTGAGAAAGTCAAGTATGTGTCTGTCCATCCATCACAGCTGCTAATAATGCTGGGCCACATTGTCCCTGTGCTGCCACCGATTCATGGGAGATAATTATTCATTGGCTATTTGTTTTCACTATCAGCTGTAAAGTTACACAACCAATAGACAACAGCATCATGTAATCAAGTAATAATCAGTCCCCCAGGTAAAATCATCATTGTATGAAATTATCCTGCCATTACTTTTTAATAGGCTGCCTAATTAAGGCAATATATCTTAATATATTGAATCCTTGTTGAGTTACAAAATAATTGATACATTGAATCCTTGTTGAGTTGCAAAATAATATCTCTGTAAGAAAAATGTAGAGGCTGCTAAGGATTATTTTGAGGCTGGTGAAGCTGTTTCTGACAGCTCCCAAATGAGCTCTAATATATTTCATAGCCATTATTAAATTGGCATCATATGCTGTGAGATTCCTATTTGCTAATAATTTCTACATGCTTGCCTTTTTACAACAGTGGCTCTTAATAGATAATGAAAGTTAGAAAGAAGTAATAGAACACATTGCAAGGCCTAGAGAAACTTAAACTTCTCTCAACAAAACAGCAATTGTGACAGCACATAATGGAAAACAACAGGACATGGGGGTCTGACTGACAAATCACTTTTAGCAGCTAGGAAGTTTCAGATGCATATTACTTTGTCAATAAAAAAAAGTTTTATATAGACTTAGCTAAAATTCAGAAGTTTTTATGACATGTTGACAGTACTTTGATGCCAAAGACTCCTTTCTCCTAATGAAACAATTTGAAAAAATGGATTCCAGTACCAAAAAAACCTTCAAATGGTAGTCACACTGTTGTGCACCCTGGCTGACTGAGCATCTTCTGTGTACATTTATAAATTACTTACCATTCCAGTGGTGCTTCTGAAGAAATGTCACAATTTCTATCCAATTATGAGAAGAAATCAAAAAAAAATTATATTCTGTACCAAAAAGGTAAGGAATGAGAACTATGAAATAAAATTGATCCAAACAAACATAAGAAATGTGAATTTAAGCTCAAGTATTTTAGCACATATCTATAATTAGGTAGGAAAAAGTCCTGTGTAGTTATTCATCCTTGCTCTTCTAATTTATTTCTTGTGTAATATCCCTGCATTCCAGTAAGTAATATAACACAGCACCTGAAATGTGTGAGCTTTCCCTTTTCCAGAGAGTATATTCCCAAGGTGAATTGATCCCTGAAGGGAAGTTATACCAAAGCCTTCCTCAGCATCTTCTAGAAGTGGGTATGTAGATGTAGCATTGAACTTTGGAGCCAACATAGCAAAGCGAACAAACAATGAAACCAACAACAACAAAAAAAGAAAATTAAATTTAGGTTGCCCTTGGGAACCTAGTCCAATTTAGAAAATCACTGTTCATACTCTGAATTTGGCACCATTCATAGCATACCATAAATTAGTTTTCTTGGTCAGATTTTGCAGGGGACATCCCATGCTACTAAACAAAGAAGTCCTTGCAAGTAAGTGAAATACTACAAATTGCAACAAATAGTTATCTCCTGCAGCTTTATACAATTTTCAAGTCAGTGTAGGTCTGGTCCAAGGTAAGTTCAGATGTATTTAACCTATCATAGTGTAAATGGAAACAGCAGGAGGAGTGTAAGAAAGTTGGTCCTTCTATTAGATAAGCATAGCAACAGCACATATAGAGATCTGGATTGCAGCAACAGCCCTGTAAGAGCTATTTGAAACCTACACAGCAGTCAGGCAGCGAGATTAAAACTGTAATCAGTCACACAGGAAAGGAAGGAAAAGAGAGCAGATATTTTCCTCACTGTATTTTTCTTAGTGATTCTTATTTGGCCATAGGATTTTAAGGCTACTCTGTGAACTTTCCTTTTCTAGTTACTGAAGGCTACCAAAAAGCAATGGAAAAAAAAAAAATTCTGTTGGCCTAAAAAACTAATTACTTATTTTTAGGGTCTCTGTACTGAATTAAAATTGAGCAGTGATCTTTTGAAGCCTATGGCTTAATTCTGTTAGGGCTCTTCCTCTTTGAAAAAGATTTAAAGTGAAAATAATTTAATCCAGCAATTGATTTTAAATGAAAAAAACCAAACAAAACCAACAAGATTATACTTAAAATAATATGGCCAAATATACATGCTTAATAATCAACATCATGTGTTCAGGAGTTCAGTTCTGACTCGGACTTCAGGTGTTTGCTAATGGATAGCACTGACACAGCTGAAACTGATAGCTGACCTGCAAAATTTATAAAGCCAAGAATGGAGTATGAAAAGTATACTTATTTTACATATTTATTTTTCATATTTATCATTATCATTGCTATAATATTAGTAAAAGTTTACAGTTTGTAGGAAAGGACAAGTAAGACTGCAGTCTTTGAAGGAAATGTTTTTTCTGTGGATCCATCAAATGGGGTGGGGAGAAGGAAGGGACGAAGGGTGGGATCATCTGTAACTGAAAAATATATCCTTTTCTGATGGTTATTAAAAATATTGTGTGGAAAATTCACTTAGGATAGGCAAGGATAGAGATTATAACTACACATTTGTTTAGAAGTATCTTGAAAAGTAACAAAATCTGTTATTTACTACACATATGAAAAAAATCAGGCGTATTTAGGAAAGCATTGCCTACATGCCTTATGAGGTGTCAGCATGCAGGAAGGAGGGTTTACCTAAAAGATGATCTCAAGCTAAGTGGCTGTCTATTGCCTGAGAGCTGCCTGCTTATTTTCCATATCCAAGGTGTAAATAGGCATCTTTACATGCTGGTGGTGGCTGTAGGGAGTACAGGGTGCATCAGCATCACTGAGAGCCCTACAATATTTATTTCTGATTTCCCATTTCCAATGTGTTCATTGTGGCTTGCTTGAAGAATTGCCTTTTTTGTTCCTTAAATTTTCTAATGTTTATTATGGGGGAAAAATTGCAAAGGGATATCTACTTCTATTTAATAAAAATTAATATTTTCTTTACACAGTTCAAGTATTCAAGCAGATTTAGATAGACAACAACAAAAGCTGAATTTCAGCCCTTGCTGTCTACGGTCTGTACAGTAGCAGTGACATGAACACCATGAAACTCACCGAACCATTGGTCTAATGGGAATTGTAGGTTTTTTTACCATTTGTGAACTTCTTCTCTTGAGAGCTGGGAGTAAAAAAGAAGAAAAAAAATGGTGAATAAAACAGACTGTCAGTGTTCATCTTATGTAAACTTCTTTATTCCTATTCTCTGGGCCTGACTGTCAAAGCACGGCAGTTGTCAAGGAAAGGAACATTTTATTTTGTTAAATTTCTATCTTGGACGCTTGAAATGAAAGCTGGAACCACTGGATTGTGTGAGAAGCAGCTGAAGCTCATTCAGCCATGGAACTGCTTAGAAATTTTCCAGAGAGCAACTTTCTGTCTGAAAACACTGATGGTAATTTCTGCAAGTTTTACACAAAAGCAGGTCCCAGGCCCACCAGCAAAGTCTGAGGCTCTTGTCTCACACATGGAAAGAGCACCCAAGTTCAGTACGTTACATGACTTTATGCAGGAAAGTGATGAAATACAGAAGACTAGGTTTGTGTTCAGATGGAAATACCATCATTCCTTTTCCTCTGCTGATGCAATTTCTTATTGTAGTGCTAACTATTCACAGGACGAGGGACAAATCAGTTTTGGAATCTGCATTGTCTGTGGAAGGAAGAAAAAATAGATACCATACAGAAATTATACTGAGGTTGGGTTAAGATGATATAAGTGTTAATGATAGCAAATTTAATATGGCAAGGCAATTGAGACCCTTTGAAGAATGTATTTCTGTAAAAATTCTCAAAAATTAAATTTTTGGCTGTTGCATAACATAGCTGTGGTAGTTTCATTAACTTTTTTTTTTTACCTGTTAGCCTATAAACCAAGACGTCATTTTAATTTTACTGACCCATTATTTCCATACTTTTAGTTTTGTTTTTCCCTAGGAGCTGATAATCATGACGTTGATGAAAGTGAATGTACAAGTAAAAATATTTTTAATGTTTTCACTTATGCTTTTTAAAATATTATGTTTTGATTTTTAAATTATTAAATCAACTCTTTAGCACCAGAATAAATGGTGCTTAAAGGTTAGTTTTCTTAAACCACTGTGATTTGTTGAGCTGTAACTTAAGCCCTTCTGTCAGTTCTTTGAATTTTCCACATAAAAGTAACTCAATGTGGGCTAAAGGAAAATAGAACATAATTTATCAGAAGGAAGTGGCCTCCGGGAAAATATTATTCACATTTCACCATGTGTCCTACTATTACTCGTCTCATTAAAGGTGAAGAAAATAAATCTCATCTTTCCATTTTCCTATCATACTACTCAGAAATAAGGCATGCAGTATTCTATTTTGTCTCAGAAAAGTAATTTAATTTTAAAGTTGGCTTTTTCTTATGTTTTTGATAATATTTTTGAGTAAAGAATCATTTAAGGTGAATAATTAGAATAAAAATCATATTCCTTTTTACATCATAGAATTTTGTTAAATTTCAGCTTGCATGTTGAAATTTCAACTTGCATTTCAGTTGTCAGATTCCTGAAGTACTGTAAAATTCAATTGTTTGGTTGAGGAACCATATAAACTAAAGTTAAAATTACAGTTCATAATAGACAGAAATAAAATGGACTTGCAGAAGAGATAAAAAAGCTCAGGTGAAATTATTTTAGTCTTTCTGTAGGACCTAATCTAACCACTAAGGAACACAGAGAGGTTTACACCCTCACATTTGGTTTGTATATGCAAGGAAGACCAAGATGTTTTACTGTCAAGAGAATGTATTTAAGTGGAGTAAGTTTCTACAAAAGTTTCACTGTGTGAGAAAGAAAACTGCTCTTTTTCTATTCCAGGCTAGCTCCTTAAAGACTCGGGTGTCAGCAACACATCAAAGTGCCAGGGTCCCACCACACTCAGTGACCAAGAAGCAGAGGTTTAGCTCCCAGAGGGAAGGGGTCACTGAGCCTGCTCCTCCATCCCTCTGTGCTCCTCCAGAGGCAGACCTGCTTGGCAGTTCCTCTATCTTTGCTCTTTTTATTATCTACTTGTCTTCTGTTTATACTGCAAAGTTAACTGTAAAACTGAAAAAATAAATTGCAGGTAGTTTGCAATTCTCAGTCACAAAATCATTGTGTGAGAAGGAAGGAAGTTGGAGTCCTTTGAGAGGCTTAATTAAAATTAATTAAATAATTTATTTATTTTACTATCTTTGAAAATCATAGAGGATGATTTTCAGTAGACATTCTTCTAATCACTAAAAGCACAAAATACTAACAAAATCTAGTACTATACTTAAAAATTCAATGGAAAGAGGTCTAGACAGTCTATTAAGGGAAATAAATACTCTGGAGAAAAAATGCAAGGCTAGCCATCAAGAGACAGTTGTTTTTAAATCCATTGCATGTATGGATATGTATTTCTAAACTTGGAAAAGAAAGATGATATATTCCTACCATATAATGATGGAATTTCTTAACCTTAAGTAATCATCAGGAAAGTGAAGTGGTATCTACTCCGAATGTCCCAAGTTCAGGTAACTTGTACTTGAAGCCCAAAGAGTTGTCTGAAGAAATAGTAAACTCACTGGTAATTTTTAATTACCTAAAGTACTTGGCAGTTCCAAAGACTGTAAATTCACTGAAATTACAGCAGAGTTGATAAATGTCATTGGGATGATTTCAGAGCTACCACAGGCTATATCTGTTTTTTCATCAATCCACAGAGAGATGATAGAAAAATTGACAGGACTTTTTATTTTATATGTGACTGCTCAACAAACATTTTAATAATGCTCATAAACAGAATTTTAAAGAGAAGAGATATTATCAAAGAAAATTGCTTTCATTCTTTGATGGATACATTTTTTTCAATAAAAGTGGCTAATAAACATAGTTGAGAAGTGGCAGATTTTGTATGCCGGTAGTGTGACATTCTGTTTAAAAGAGTACATCATACAATCACGGTAAGGCATAAACGAATGAACAACTGGCAGAGAGAAATAGTCAGTGGTGTATCGGCTTTATATGAATGCTTCCTTGTAGGTACTTCTGAGACTGACTTTGTCCTGTGAATTGAATTCAACATCTTTATTAATGAAATTGAATCAAACATGAAATCACAGACAATAAAGTACACAGGTAAGAAGGAAGGCTTAAGGGATAAATGAGAAAGAAAAAAATCTATGATTTAGTTACTTTCTTTATGGTTGACAAGTCATTCCTGCAAAACACACTTTAAAAATATCAATTAATATGAAAAAAATAACATAAGCTTTCCTGGCTTTTAAACCCATTAGAGTGAAGGTCCATAAAGATGATCAGAGGGTTGGAGCACCTCCCCTATGAAGACAGACTCAGAGAGTTGGGGTTGTTCAGCCTGGAGAAGAGAAGACTCCAGGGACACCTTAGAACATCTTCCAGTAGATAAAAAGAACCAACAAGGGCTGGAGAGAAATGGTTTCCAAGGGCATGTTGTGGTAGGGGAATGGCTTTAAACTGAAGGAGAGTAGATTTAGATTGGATATTAGGAAGAAAGTCTTTATGATAAGGTTGGTGAGGCACTGGAGCAGGTTGCCTGGAGAAGCTGGGGATGTCCCACCCCGGGAATGTTCAAGGCTAGGCTGGATGGGGCTCTGAACAACCTGGTGTAGTGAATGGCATCCCTGACCATGGCAAGGGGGTTGGAACTAGCTGATCTTTAAGGTTCCTTTCAATGCATTCTATAATTCTATGACTCTTTGGGCTCTAGGTTAGGATTCTCTATTAGTCAGCAAAATGTGCTAAAATTATTCTGTAGGATATATAGAGGGAAGGGCACAATATCTCTGCAACACAATAGTGCTTAGACCAACATTAAAACACTCTATGCATTCTATGTGAGAAATTGTATTTATATTTAATAAGGTAATATTGAGAAACACAGGCACTTATTCAGGTATATACATATATGTGTATATAAATGTTTATAAAATAAATTACTCTTTTAGCTGTCATGCATAATTAATAAATCAAAAGAAACTACATAATGCTAAAGAAATTTCCAGTATGGTGGACTGATGTATAAGAACAAGTGCTGTGTTGAAATTGAATCAAGACATGTTTAAATTAGTAGCAAAGCACTATTTCTTAACAGAGAGAACAATTTTTCTACTGAATCAAAATACCAAGACAATTACAATTTTTACATATCTTCAGATCAAGACCAAATGCCTTTTGAACAGAGTTACTTTAGTTAAGTCAGATGATATAATGCTGTAACTCAAATGGAAAAAATAAAACTCATATGACACAGAGGTGATTTTGACAAAAACTCCTATATATCTATGTGTATATATAAAATCTCAAAAGATTCATACAGCTAACTCTAACATAACCCCACACTGAAAATGGAGTCAGTTAGTCTCACAGACTAAACTAATTAAAAAAAAAACAACAAAAACAACAACAACAACAAAAAAAAAAAAAAAAAAAAAAAAACAAGGCACAGCCCTAAGAAATTACATGATATATTGCTTAATTACCAGCACATCTGCTGTCATGGCTTAGCTGTTTAGTGTTGTTACAGTGTACTTAAAACAGTTCAACAGGATTTTTTTACAAGAACTGTTTCCAAAAGGGCATTATGACTGCAGCCACATTCTTTCCATAACAAATTGTCTTGGTGGGAAGTTAGCCACGTACTGTCATTTGGCCTCTGGGTTTTTAGGACCATAACCTAGCTTTGTTTTTAATTTTATCTGATACTCTGAGTTGAATGGGAAAAGTGATTGTTCACCAATGGTCTTATTAATTGCAGGCTCCAATGTCCATGGAGCATCCAATGTACATTAAGCATTTTTCATCTTCTAGGTAACTGACCAAGTTCAGTCAAATTGGACAAATCAGAGCTGCTGCTCTCACCTTTGGATCTGGTCTCAGGAAAGACTGAACACTGATAAGGTGCCCAGAGTTAATTTGATATATCAACTTATAATGTTTTTTTCTTATATAGTCCTGAATCAGGGAAAACTCAGACTACAAAAGTGCTCTACAGATTTTTGTCCTCAGGTTCTTACAGGAGGCACCCCTGGAGGTCATTTCCATAGACATGCTGTGAAAATGTCAGGGAGGAGGTTATAGAACAAAACTGATTTTTTTCATCTCCCTCCTCACTTTTATCCAACAACCCTGAGTTTAGATTAGAGATGGATTTGAAACACTTGTCTGCCTGGGTGTAATCTCAGCCCAAACAATCCCCTTCCTCTGACACCATGACCTAACAATCAGTAGGATGAATTCTTGGTCCCATCTCTTGGAGCTGCCTACCTGCATGTGCAGTACTCATCCTGCATATTAACTTGCCCAGGAAGGCACAAAACTCCATGGCGTCATGCAAAGTTGGGCATGGGAAAGACTTGGCAAAAACCTTCAGGGCAATTGTTCTGGTCTCACCCAGAGTTATTTTAGAGTTATTTTTCATTTTAGTAACCAGTACAGTTCTGTGTTTTATATTTAGTATGAGAATAACTTTGATAAAAATTGATGTTTTAATTGTTTCTCAGTAGTGCTTACCCTAAGTAAGGATTTTTTTCATTTCCCATGCTCTGCCAGTGAGAATGTGCACAAGAAGGCATGAAGGTGCATGAACAAGACAGAATTGGCAGAAGGGTTATTCCATACCACAGAAAATCAATCTCAGAATATAAAATGGGAGGAATAGGCAGGGAGGGTTGATTGCTGCTCAAAGACAGGCTGGGCATGGTGAGCAGTTGGACTGTGCAATCATCCATTGCTTCTTTTGTGCTTTATTCTTCTCTTCCTCCTCTTCATTACAATGAATATTTATTATTATTATTATTGTTGTTGTTGTTGTATTTTATTTTGTTTCAATTATTAAACTATTTTTAACCCACAAGATTTACTGTATTTTTCTGATTCTCCTCCTCAGGGAGGGGTTGGAGGAGACAGTGACCAAATGGTTGTGTGGTGCTTAATTGCTGCCTGGGGTTAGACCACAACAGCAATGTTTCCTGAGGGACATGTGTATGACAGGTCTCTCATTCCCACCTCTCAGCATTGGGTAAAAAAGTGAAAATTGTTTTTGTATTGTTTCACATTGAGTTACAGTTTTGTGGTTTCTTAGAGAGCTCTTTTCTTAGTTTAGTTGGACTAATAACAATAGTTTTACATAATAAAAAAGAACATAAAATTAATTTCTACCTGATAATGGTTAGCTGCCAATCCAGAATGATAATGAAAAAATCAAAACATGTTACTTCGACATTTTAGTGCGAGTTCATTTTCTCTGTATCTGTGAAGTAAATTGAGTGGAGCAGATAATAATTTAACAACCTTTGAAAACTCAATATTTTGGAATAGGATGGAATGTTTAAAAATTAAGTTTTATAGATGATATTATCGGAGAATGTAACACCTTATCAAGCAAATGGTAAAAATAAAGCATATAAATATATGTTGAGAAAATAATTCTTGGTTAAGAACTAGTAGCAGATGGAAACATTTATTCAGCTGAAGGCATTACACATTCATTCATGGAGACACAGATGCTACTCAGACTGATGGGATGTATATTAGCCCTAAATTAATAAAATATATATTTAAACATTACTTTTTTCACCTGTTTAAAAATGTGTTGTTGTTTTTAAAATCATGACCCTAGTTGAAAGATTTGAGAAAACTGACTAAAAAAATATTGCAGTTCTGCACTATGCTTGTTTTTGGATAGCAGAGGCAAAGCATGGAGGTGAGTGATCAAACTGAGACAGAGACAGCTGAAGTGGCAGATCTGTGACCATAGACTGACAAAAAAGATGGGGATTTTAATCTGTTCCTGCTGTGCAGCAAAGGGGGTAGAAGTTCTCAACTGCCCATAAGCAGTTGTGAAGATACTTAAGGCTGCCAACTAATTGCTCCTTTTCTAATGGGGGAAGGAGAAGGAAGGAAAAGTTTTTCTTCTTTGGCCAAGGACCTGTGGTCCTAATTAATCCATGTCTAGGCTTACATTCAGAACACCTCAACACAAAGCAAACCACTAACCAAAAATTAATTTAGCTATGACCCAGGTTTAATACTCGCCCAATTATTTAATCTCTGAGACATTAGTGTATCTAATAATAATTTCCAGCCTAACAATGGGCATCAATGAACAGCAGTGTTTGTCTTTTATGAGGATATTTTGATTACATCTTTGTTTTCTTTATGTGAAACAAGAGCAGTGTATCACTTATTGTGCTGGCACAGTTGCAGTTAACTGAAAGCCATTATAGAATTGCGAGTCATAATGTTTAGCTTCGTTCTGAAAATAGATGGAGTATTTTGAATTGTATGTATAGAATAATTCTCCTCATACATCTCAGGAATATAGGAAATCTATATAATTCATTATTTAGGACTCTTTTATTATATAAATCCATGTATTTTCTTGTTAAGATAAAGTTTATACTGCCTTTGGAATATCAGAGAGTGAAATGGTAAAGAAAGCCTTTAAAGATAAATGCATCATTAAGACAAAACCAAACAAAACCCCATTTTTTTGGAGTGATGCCATCAACTTACTATGATGGCTATTTCTTGGAAGACTGCAATATCCACAAGACCATACATATACTATTACAGCATCTAGAGACATTTAGTCTCTTTTAATCTTTTTTAATCAATATGTCTAAAAAAAAAAGAAAGGCAATGGGGATACTGTTTGTACTGTTTCAGGTATTGACATCAAGGAGAGCTAATGTATTCACAATGCAGAAAAATGCAGTGTGCTTTCACAGTATGTGAAACACATTTTCCCTGAGAGAAAAGACAAATTTAATTATCCTGTAACTGGACAATTGCATTTTGTCTCACTTTGGTTTAAGAGATAAAGGCAAGGAAAGTTATGCAGTACTCAAGAAACGAAAAACAATTTAAGGATACTGAAGAGGTATCTGCATCTGTTCATGTAAGGTAGTTTTGAACACAAGAACATTTGGTAAATAGATATCCAAACAAGTTTCATACAAGCTATCTTGCGGCCAGAACAGCATAGCCATGTGCATGCAGCCTGTTGTAATCTCTGAGCAAAGCTCTCAGCTGCTCACTGCTGCTCTCAGCCACCTGCTTCACACACGAGAGCAATGTGCTGCTGGACTCAGCCACGTGGGCCTGCATACATGGAGCAGTCTATTCTGTGTGCATCTGTGGTGCCAGCACAAGCTTTACTTCCTGAAAGATATCATCAAATGGAAAACCTGGCATGTTTGGAAGGCTTGACTGTTGCGGAGTGCTGACCGAAAACTATGACAGACTATTCTCCCTATAAATAAGCAATATAATTGTCTTTGCAATATAAAAGCCATTCCTGGTTTAAGAACGAAAAAGCAAAATAGTCAGGAGTAAAATTAGGACAACATTTCTCACTATCAGAGCAGTGGGAATTAGAAGCCATCTCTCTGCAGTGATGGGTAACAGTAGTTATCAACTTCCCTCTTCTGTTTTTTATTGGACGTCAGAGAAGTGGCTGCTGTGATGGAGGCTACTTTCCAGAGATTCTGGCATTTGCTGGTTCTAAGGCAGAATGAGAGCCAAATGTGGAAAAGCATTAAATTGATATTTTCTTTTCTTCTTTATGAAACTAGTTATAAATACAATGCACTTATTTCTGTTATTTCTTTTCTGGGTAGGTGTAACCTTCCAAAACCCGTCAGGCAGAAAAGGAGGAAAACTCCCCAGCCAAGCATCAGACTCAGCTAGGTGTCAGTGTGGGACAGCGGGTGCAACAACAGCTGGAAAGCAAGCTTCTTTGAATCACAGAAGATCAACGTGGACATGACATGTAATATAGATATTGCTCCCATTTAGCAGAATCACTTCAGTTCCTCTCTACACAAACTCCCCTCAAAACTTCCCAGCCATTTGTGTTTCACAACGAAAACAGACTGCAACAAAACCTCAACAACCTTATAGACTTTAAAACACAGGTGCAAAAAGCCTCTGGAATCTTAGGTGCGTTGTATCTTCTGTCAGGGACAACATGAAATAGCCAAAGCAGCAAAAAGTGAAAGAAATTTCTTGGCATAAAAACACAATAAAAAAGAAACAAAAAAGCAATGGTATAGCTGCAATATTTTATCACTTTAGTTCTTTGTAATACTATTTCTTAAAGTATTTAGAAATAACGCCTACACTTAGTTTGAGGTGGCCATCAGAGTAGCAGGTCTGTATGAACCAAAACTTCCCTGACTGCATGAATGCACAATATTGTTTTATTTTCACTGACTGCTTCAGTCCACCATGCTGTGAAAATAACAAACAGAATAAAATAGACAGTGCAAAAATGGAAAAAGCCCAAAAAAATCACAGGAGCAAAACTTGAAATAAAAATCCATTCTACTAAATTCTGGATAATCTATTGATATCTTAAATTGTGAGACAATGTTGGCCACAAGTTATGGTTTTGAGGTATATATCAAACTACTGTAAATTATTGTACTTTAACAGCAGTTCAGTAGGAACAGAGAAGATACAGGTTTAGACAGGTTTGAGAGATTATCTTCTCTGAGCTGGTTGCTCCCAAGCTTGGTTTTATAAAAGCAGAGGCTATGTCATGCAGTAAAGATGAGAGTGGCTTTGGACTGCAAGCATGATGTCTGTAGATGTAGAAGGAAAAAGAAACAGAAACTCTCAGGAAGCAGCTGGGCCAGTGGGATGTAGGTGCTATGGTCTCCTAGTGAGCATTCTGCTGAGTGCATTTACAATAAAGGTAAGGCTTAGATTCTGCTTCAATGCATTCCTGGGTAAGGGACATTTTACTTCACACAGTCTCACTGCTACCACAGCATAAAATTTAGACTCCTGTTTAAAAAGGTTCTGCTTTTCATAATCATGCTAGTGATTGTGTGCAGGATTGGGTTCTTCCAAGCATACATAAATATTTACAGAAAAATTTCTTTATCTCACAAAAAAAGTTTAGATGATTGATTTTTCATATAAATAGACCTATTTTAATCACATCTGGATATATTTGCAAAATCAGGAATTAAAAATACACCTGCTGAGAATCACTTTCTGAATTTCTTGGCAGTCATTCACTGTTAAAATATTTTCTTTACATGGAATTTACTAATGTTACTCTTTATAGCCTACCATTTCACTGACAGTTTTTTTCCAGACAGGCTTCCTGCTAGCAGAGGAGGAGGACCAGGTAAAAGCTAACTCAAGAATATTCAATGACTATTTTATTGTGACTGTACTTAGCAAGAGGCTTAATGCAGAAAATTTGAATCAACTTCACTAGGGAAGTTTAAGCAATTTAATAAAAACTAATTACTAATAACTCAGAACTTGGAGTTTCTCACACATGTCCACATTATCATACAAAATATCTCTGTGAAGCTCTTTTATTTAACCCCCAATTTTATTCAGAGACAACAAAAGCAGCTCCCCATTTGTTTCCACTTTGTGGCTTGAAAGGTGATTTCAACTGTGATGGTCTTTTTGGTTGCCTGTGATATGCTATTCCACATTCAAGTCTCTTTGAGGCGATGTTGATTTATTAATTAAAAATCACTACTTTTACTACATTATGATAATCATTTATCTAGAAAACCTGATTTTTAATGTGTCTTTGAGCAGAGAAAAATATCTTTTGCTAGATTCAGACTGAAGATTAAAATATTGCAAGTAATGCATATGAAACAATAATTCTTGGAGAATAGTCTTTTCCCATTGGATATTTAAACTGCCAGATGCAGAGCAAGATAGGGTACTGCTTTCTTCACTTTTTTCCTAAGTGGACGCATTCTGAACACACACATGCACACACACGCATGCGCACACACGCATGCACACACACACACACAAACACACACACATATTTACTATATACTTGCATTTTATAACTGAGATGTTCAACCATGTAACTTTTAAAAAATTTGATATATAAAATTAATATATAGAAATATATGAGCACATCCAGAGGAGGGAAACAAAGCTGGTGAGTGGAACACAAGCTGGGATAGAGAGCTGGGCTTGTTTAGCCTGGAGAAAAAGAGACTCAGGGGTGACCTTATCCCTGTACAGCTCCCTGAAGGGTGGCTGTAGTCAGCTGGGGGTTGGTCTCTTTCTCCAGGCAGCAACTGATGGAACCAGAGGACACAGTCTCAAGCTGCATCAAGGAAAATATAGGTTGAATACTAGGAAAAATTTTTTAAGGAAAGAGTTATAAAGTACTGGAATGGTCTGCCTGGGAAGGTGGTGGAGTCACCATCCCTGGATGTGTTTAAAAAAAGACTGGATGTGGCACTTGGTGCCATGGTTTTAATTGAGGGGTCAGGGCACGGGTTGGACTCCATGATCTTGAAGGTCTCTTCCAACTTTGTGATTCCGTGTGTGATTTACAAATGTAGACTGTTTACATAAAGGTGATATGGTGACAGAATTATCTACACCCAACTATGAGATTCTGGGTTTATTCCATGTTGTTTACACTGAGACAGGTAGTTTTGCAAGTTAATCATTTCTATAATCAATGCGAGATGACGATTCAGCTGTTTAGGTCTCTTCCTCACCATCTGGAAAACATTCTGCTTCATGGGATCATCCCTGAGTATCATTACTGTTTTAAATCTTAGGATATTCTCTCATTCCCTTTCTATAGCAAATTACCTATAGCAAAATCCCTGTCTGCCTGGGCTGGTTGATGGTGTCAGGGAGCAGAATGGTCCCCGCATTATCCAAAAGGAGACAGTCAAAGAACTACTGAAATGCTTGGATGTTCATAAATCTATGGGACCTGATGGGATCCACCCCAGGGTAATGAGAGAGCTGGCAGATGAGCTTACAAAGCCACTCTCCATCATTTACCAACAGTCCTGGCTCACTGGTGAGGTTCCGGATGACGGGAAGCTGGCCAATGTGACACCCATTCACAAAAAGGGTGCAATGGAGGATCCTGGTAATTATAGACCAGTCAGCCTGACCGCAGTACCTGGCAAAATAATGGAACAGTTTATATTAAGTGCCATCATGCAGAATTTACAGGATGGCCAGAGTATCAGACCCAGTCAGCATGGGTTTAGGAGGGGTATGTCATGTTTAACCAACTTGGTCACCTTTTATGACCAGGTAACCTGCCTAGTGAATGCAGGGAAGGCTGTAGATGTTGTTTATTTGGACTTCAGCAAGGCCTTTGACACTGTCTCCACAGCATACTCCTAGATAAGCTGGCAGCCTCTGGCTTGGACAGGAACACTCTGTGCTGGGTTAGGAACTGGCTGCATGGCTGGGCCCAGAGAGTGGTTGTGAATGGTGCTGCATCCATTTGGCAGCCAGTCACCAGTGGTGTCCCTCAGGGGTCTGTGCTGGGGCCAGTTCTGTTTAATATTTTTATTGATGATATGGATGAGGGTTTAGAGTCTTTCATTAGTAAATTTGCAGATGACACTAAGCTGGGAGCATGTGTCGATCAGTTAGAGGGACAGAGAGCTTTGCAGAAGGACTTGGAACGGTTGGATGGATGGGCAGAATCCAATGGGATGAAGTTCAACAAGTCCAAGTGCCGAGTCCTGCACTTTGGCCACAATAACCCCCTGCAACATTATAGGCTGGGGACAGTGAAGCTGGACAGTGTCCAGGCAGAAAGGGACCTGGGGGTGCTGGTTGACAGCCGGCTGAATATGAGTCACCAGTGCGCCCAGGTGGCCAAGAAGGCCACAGGCATCCTGGCCAGTATCAGGAACAGTGTGGCCAGCAGGAGCAGGGAGGTCATTCTTCCCCTGTACTGGTGAGGCCACACCTAGAGTACTGTGTCCAGCTCTGGCCCCTCAGTTTAGGAGGGACGTTGAGATGCTTGAGCGTGTCCAAAGGAGAGCAACGAGGCTTGTGAGGGGCTTGGAACACAAGCCATATGAGGAACAACTGAGGGAGCTGGGATTGTTTAGCCTGGAGAAAAGGAGACTCAGAGCTGACTTTATCACTCTCTTCAACTTCCTGAAGGGTGGCTGTGGTGAGATGAGGGCCGGTCTCTTTCTCCGGGCAACAACAGATAGAACAAGAGGACACAGTCCCAAGCTGCACCAAGGGAGATACAGGCTAGACTTAAGGAGGAAGTTTTTCACAGAAAGAGTGGTCAAACACTGGAATCACCTGCCCAGGGAGGTGATGGAGTCACCATATCTGAATGTGTTTAAAAAAAGACTGGATGTGGCACTTGGTGCCATGACCTAGTTGAGGTGTTAGAACATGGGTTGGACTCCATGATCTTAAAGGTCCCTTCCAACCTAGAAATTCTGTGATTCTGTGATTTTGACCTTCAGTTTTGACTTCACCTGGGGCAACAAACAGGCTCAGGACTCTGTGCTATGCAGGGGTCTGCAGAATGGATGCATCAACAGGCTGTCTGGCTTGTTCTGATTTCAACATTTTTTTCATGTGTTCTTTCTGCAGATTCTTACCTTTAGCAAACACAGGAAGATAATAAACTCACTCTCTTAACTGAGCAGCATGGGTTAGAATTCTCAGTAAGGTGGGATATGTTTGTGTCTAAGAACTGCTAGAATTTGTATAGCAGCTCAGCAATGGCAATTACACATTTCAACACTGGAATATATCTACAAGCTGAAGGCATAGCTAACATTAAGCAACAGTCCTCATTTATACTCATTTGTTTTTGTCTGGAAGAGTTATTATTTCTGTCTGCTCATGCCCCAGTTGTTCTTCATGTCTATGTCTATCTCAATACAGATTCATTTTAAAACTGACTGTACTGATGCACTTTAAACTCTATTGTAAGAGCTGGCTAGAAGGATTCTATTAATATTGCCAACCAGAGTCCCAAAGTCATGAGTCAGATTACCAAATCTTTCAAACTGTGAAATAAACCCCACAGCATTCATTTATTTTGCTTGATTCTAGGGTGATAGGAAGTCTGTAATTTTCATAAATTCTGTAAAGTCACATGATTTAAGAAGCTGGGATTTTAGGGTAAATTTCCCCAGGATTGGATATCCCAGTGAAAGACAGCAACACTGATACCTCTGTTCCAGTACAGTTACTTAAACTGCATGTTCTACTTCACCTGGTGAGAGAGCAAATTAACACTTGTGCATTTAAAGGCACATATTGGAAATTCTGCCTGTGCACACATCAAGTCAGCTTTTGCTGGGCATAAGACAAATGTTTATATCACATGAAACAAGTGATAATATATCATGCTGGCTATCCAGTCTGAAGGAAGTCTTAATAAAAAGGTCAGAGTATATAAAAAGATCATAGTAATACAAATCAAAGCAGGCAAAGAAAGACCATACAAGAGCTTTTTTTTCAGAGAAGGCAAGGGAAAAGAGATAAGTAAAAGAACATTGAAATGTGCTGTATTTCAACTAAATTTTAAACTTCAGGGTATTTACATTATCCTTTTTGATTGAGAGCCAGAATATAGATGGATATACATAATGAATGAAAATAAGAATTATTTGGAAGTGAGATATTTTTTGTTTATTTAAGACCTTAATATTCCTTCCACCAAAGTAGCGTGGAATGCTTTGAGAATTTTGACATCTGCAAACCTGATTACAGTTTATCTACAGCATGATGAATTCAGACTTGCAGAACTGGTATGAAACATGGCATGGAACATGCAGAACATGGAAAAAGTCATAGAAGATCTGTCCTATAGATTGAAATATTGAATTACAATGAGAACATATTGGTATAATGAATTTTATGAAAATCTACAATTATAAAACTCAAGATTTTCCTTCATTATATATGCACAAAAATATATTCATAATTTAACTTTAAAATCTACAAACAGGCCAATGTGTGCTCACTGTCAGAAAAATTGCCTTTCTTCCTGAATAAATTGAAAGTAAAATTACTAACATTTAATTTTATATAAATACCTATAATTGTAATAATAAAGAATTCCAACACAAATATTTGTCTTTGTAGATTTGACTTTTTGATTAACAGCAAGGAAGACTTTACAAAATTTGTGATCAGGATATTTATGCAGGCAGGTTCAGACAAATCAAATCATTTGGACACATTTGATAACATATGCAGATGTAGGACAGCACATGATCACACTGTCTAAGACAATTAATGAACACATTTTCATAGGGAGTTTAGAAAAACTTGTTTCCTTTGTAGTATGGCTGTGGAGTGGTTGCCCACAGGACCACCCACACAAATCATGATATAGCTCATTTTGAAGCACAATTCACCCTAAAACAAGGCTCCCACTTAGAAGTCTTAAGAAATGTTTCTAGGCCTTTGTGAAAACTGTTCTCATTGTAAAATTAAGGTAATTCTAATTTTTTCATGCTTGATATATTGGATATATTTGTCAAGCATTCCATAAATATGAATTTTGATATGCCAATTTTGTATAAAAGTGTTTGCCAAAATGTAAAAAAAAAAGCTTATTCCAGAATAATCAATATTTTAGCATGTAGATTTTGATTTTTTAATACGACTGGTCCTGTCCTAAAAAACACTGTGCAAATGGCATTGTGGATACCACATCATTGCCTCTCAAGAATTTCTGTATCAGGTGTGCTTAGTTTAGAAATAAAACAGGGTGTTTATGATTGGGGTTTTTTTTTTGTTTTGTTCTGTTTTTTTTTTGGGTTTTTTTTTCTGACTGCTTTCCCTGCATTCCCTAGAATCCAGCAAGATTTTTAGGGTGTTTTTCACTTCACTTCACTTATCAGTGCTCATTATCAAAGTTGTGCAAAGTAAATGAGGTTCTAGCAACATCTGTGCAACACTAACTTCCAAATCAAGCTTTCTGTGGATGGCACCATCAGCCTATTTCCCTCAACAGAATTGCAGAGGTGTGTGCAGATGAAAGCTATTAAACAGGTCTGTTGATGACATACAAGATGGAACAAAATTTGAAGCTTAGTGTTTCCTAGCTGTGCTGGCTCTGCAGGAGAGAAAGCTTATTTATATTACTGGCACAGGCAATTATTTCAGAATGCATGGAGAAAGGACATTTGCTGAATAAAACATTGTTATTTGGAAGGAGGAAGGGTTCAAAGCTGAGCTACACTCTATGGTCTTTTGTACTAACATTCTGTAATCACAATAGGTTTTCTTCTGACATGGTAGAACAGGGGCAGATGTCAACAAGAAAAATTGCTGCAAATGAGAACTTTGTAACCTTGGAGAGAAGTAATAAAATGTTATGACTTTCTCATTGGCTGCCTCCACTGAAAAGAAGTATATAAGTCAGTTATAGATGACCTTGTTTTGGAGTGATCCTTACAGTCATGATACTCCAATTCTTATTTCAAAAGATACTTCAAAATCTTTCTCATGAGATTCTTAAGATTTTTCTCTCATTTATTTGATCCTTCTAATTTCTGCATTTTTGTTGTTGTTTGATATGTTCCCTTGCAGAGAGGGAACTATTATGGTAGCTTGCAATATGTCCATTATTTTTGTCACTTGGGAAATTCTTTAGAATGTTTGGTACACTCAGAATTGGATTGGCCAAAAGACCAATACAAACCAAAACTCCCACAAAAACCTTGAAAATATTTTGCTTTAACTTTAATATGACCTTCTAATAAAGATTTGGGGTTAGTCTTTTTCTTCCTGAATCAGTCTCTCCCTTTTCAGCTAAAACCTAGACCCTTCTCCTTAAAATTCATTCAACATTTAGGTCGATTCAACCTTCTCTCATATATTTGGAAATGTAGAGTATGCAGTTGTAATTATGCCTAGAAAAAAAAAGCCATCGAAGTATAGTGATATTTGAAATACCTTGATGAAAATAAGCTGGGCTAAACCCCTCACTTTAGCATCTAACTGCATATGTTCCTATAGTGCCTAGACACTTAAATGTGTAAAACTTAATGGAAGTTCACCATTTGCACTAACATTTTCAGACTGATAAAAAGTAATTTTTAATCAAACCACTCTACTCAAAACCTATGTTTCTATGTAATTTTCAAACATTCGTCTACAATGAAAAATTATTGCTTTGAAATCCCTTCCACAGAACAAAATATCTGATATTAAGCAAGTTTACAAAACAAACTATCCTAAACGTAGCACAAAAGCAATCTAAGGAATCACTGAATCATCTCTGTTGGTCCCAAGTACATAAAATGTAATGAACCAGCCTGGTTTTATTTCACTCCCTGTTTGCTGACTACTTGGTCTACCACACAAACCTGCCTCCATGGGCTGTTACTTCATCATCTTGAGACTTTTCATTACTTAACTAATTTCTGAAAGATTTTGTTTATTAATATAAAAGCAGAGAGCAGCAAACAACTGCCTGGAAAGGAGTCCCATCTCTCCCTGCAGAGTACAGCTATTGCTGTTTTTTATGAGATTTCATGTGAAAATGAGCAAAAGCCAATACCTTTGGTTCCTGAAGACTTTCAGGACTACCATTGTTCTAGGATATTTAAATATAAAACACATTATTTGCATATTTTTTCTAATCTCTTTTATTGTCTTACTGGAAGAGAAGGGGTTTTTCTCCTTGTTGAGGATCACTACAAAGTCGAGTTATAATCCAGTCTTATTTTTACTATACTTACTACATTCTAATTGTATTCCTGCGAAGCTGTCATAGTATCATCTTGTTTCCACCCCCAAAAACTGCATGTATTCTGAAAGGGCTCCACAGATAAATGTATGAGATCTTCTCCTGAGGTGCATAGATGAAACTCAAGGATCTCTCACCCAAGAAGCCCCAGAGCTGACCAGTCCAGACCAATGCCTGTGTCAGCTAATGAATCTCCTGTATGACTTTAGGAGCACTGTATGGCATGATGGGAGTGGTGTTTGTCTGACCATGCTGCACCTGAAACATTATTTCAGCCCAAAAAACAAAACCCTTATTATGTCTATTACTTTCATTAAAGATCTAATTGATCTCTCTTCTGTGCAAGCCTGATGGATCAGGTAGAGGCAAGCACACGTGCCCTACCAGTAGCTGGTGCTATGGTCCCTGCACTTAGCATAAAATAATCACTTAGTTTTTAAGCCTTAGCCAGTGACAAGGGTAGAAACCACATGGCCTATGGCTGTGCTTAAGCTGCTTTCTGGATTACATAATTATAAATTTTTGTTTAAATGCATCTTTATTTTTTTTTTCTTCTCTTCTCTGTTGCTTTTTTCTGTTATTCACCATCCATGTATCCACTTACATATACACACAGGCCACTATTTCTATTATGGACTTGTACAGAACAGATTTTTATTTCATGAGTTTCCCAATCATTATCTTGGATTCTACATGATTAAATGTGAGACTAACATTGCATTTACTGCATTAAAGTTAATAATCCTTTCACCTACCAGATATGACACATCCAAAGTCGAGCTAATTCTCTGTCTCATTAAGCATTCTAGGGAATATTATAACCATCTCACACTTGTCTTTGCTTTTAAAATTATACAAATGGAAACCCCACACTTCTTTGGTGTATTAATACTCTAAAAATTTATCTAAGCTCAATTATCTTTTCCAGGTGTCTACACTGAAGTCTAGGAAGTAGTTTCTCAGTGGATTATCATGTGAATGATGTTGTTCTCAATACACCTTTCAGGAGATACAATACACACTTCCATACACATTTCAGGAGAATATATTTTTTAAATTTGTTTGAGGATTATAACTTAGAAAACATAGCTTAATATTTCATTCTTTCTTCTTTAAATAACAAATAAAATGAATACTGCTGTCCTGCTAGCTGTCTCTCCATAGTATGCGTGTGCTTGTGTGTGTGTGTGTAAGTGTAAGGAATAACCTGAAAGATTAAATTCTGTTAATTCATATCTATAACGACATTTTATGTCTGCTTAAACATTTCATATTGGAAGCTTTTCAATACAAAATTGGGATTTTGAACATACCAATTTTGTTTTCTTAGCAAAAACTATGTACATTCCATAGAGAACTGTTTTTGTTTTATTTCATTTTCCTTGAAGACCAGAGGCCTGAAAACCAAATATTTTGATTTGGCTGTGTTCCTGTAAAGATACATAAAAGCCCAACTGGGGTTCTTTTTTTTCTCTGCTAGGGGTTGGACCCCCAGTCAAAACACTGCTATAGTATGTTACAGCCAAAAGTCACCAGGAGAGGAGACTGGTATTTCATAGGAAGATACTGCCTAAATGCAGATTCAGGTTAATGAAAGTATGTTCCTTCATCCCAGTTATAAGTCACATGGACCATGAGCAGTACTTATTGTTTTAAATCTATCATGGTTTTTTATCAAAAAGGAAATGAGAATGAGTTATTAAAAGCAAAAAAAGCTAAACAATTTATAAACTATTCTGAAAAAAAAATATGTCTAGTGAATAGGCAATTAAACCTAAACTTAAACCCACGTTTGCTCTAGAAACCATAATGACCAGTAAAGTCTCAGCCATCCTGAGGCCTCCAAAGTTAAATTCCATTGTGCAAGCAGCTCTGAGAGATGCTCATTCAATTTTATTGATAAAATGCACCATGTGAAGAAGACTAAGAGATACAGGCAAAATACAGACAGAAGAAACACATGTTAGTTTGACTGTTGAATTTTTGTTGATATATCCACCAAGATGCATATTACATAAGACACTGCATAAATTAGAATGAAATTGAAAATAGCAGTCTGTATGATAAAGTGCATCTGCAGTGTATGAATCTTCTCTTAAAAATGGCCAATGTGTTCTGGTCAAAAGATGGACACAAAAGCAATCTGTGCAGCAGTGCAAAGTCATTGTGCTGAGCCACATTTGTTACATGAAATGTAATAAACCATTTAGAAGTACATAGCATTCTATAGCTCCGCACAAAGAATAAGTTTCCATGAAGTCAATATGGTTTTAACTGAGGAACTAAAGAAAAAGACTTAGCTATTAGAGTCTTTCTTTTGGTTGGAAGTTATGTGCGTAAAGGTAATAAAATTAAGGCATCACTTCTAAGGGTCTGTAGAAGACTCAGTTATGGTCCTGTGCCAGCTAAAATCAATACCCACACATGCTCTCTTCTCATCTGTGCAACAGAAGTGTAACCATCAACTTCTGGTTGCAGCAGCTGGGAGGTGGCAGGACTAGACTGGTGTAATGATAGCTGGTTAAAAATTTTCTGGTAAAGTGGTTTACTTCAGCAAAGAAGTTGATTCAATAAATTTGGGGGGTTTTCCCCTAGAGCATACAAAATTCTGTGAAATGTTAATTCAAGATATTTTGGATACAGGATAAGAAATTTCAGAGAATGACTTTGGACATTTAATAGTCCAATGGTTAAAACATTTTTGTTTGTTGTTAATTTTGATCAAAGTCCCTTAACTTTCTGTTAGCCTATGTGACAAAACCTTCCTCCCACACCATCCTCTCACTGCCAAGGGGGTGCAGAGGAGCACTGCAGCTGGGGAAACCCCAGTATCCTCTTGTTCTCCTGGAGCTTCACAGGAGCCACCACCCTGTCAAAATCTCATCCCCAAAGACACGAGGGGACTGCCAGTGTCCCAGTGAGTCAAGAGACCCCACCCCAGCCAGCCCCTCTGCCGTGGTGCACGGTCAGTCTCGCTGCCAGTCGGACCTGCAGACATCGTGTCACTGCCGCAGCCTTGCCCTGTGGCTTCCCAACCCGGCCACTCCTAACAATTTCTGTTTCTGTCAAGCAACTTTATTCCAATGAGTGTTCCTGTCACAGGGCTGCTAACTCTTCCTTGGAACAGAAATGTGTACATTTCCTACATTTGCAAGCTAATAAGCCTGTTTGCTGCAATGAGTGTTTAGAGCCTAAGGCTCAAACATTTACTGCTTAATTGTGATGTTTTCTTTGCCTTGTTGTCTCAATGTAGAGCCTATTTTTGGCACACAGCTGGTTCTTGAGACCTGGCAATGAGATTGTAATTCCTGAAATATTAGACAGCCTTGATTCCTTTTAATGGCTCCTACTTTAAGACAAATACATTTATTTTAAATAATGCAAGTTATTCTTCCCCAATTCTGGGGAAGAGAACAAATTTTCATCTTCTCCTTCAATAGAAACCTTCAATGCCTTGAAATCTACCTTCGTCAATCAGGATACAGAAACTTATAAAAGCCAAGATTCATCCCACATACAGCTAATTGCTTAAGCATTGTTGAAGCCTTGTTGCTCTGGAAACTACTGCCTATATGGAAATGATCTTCAGCTTGTGATCCAAGGAACCCCTGTATCCATGGTCAGCTGTTGAAAGGTCTGGCAACTAAGAAAAATAAGTTTCTTGTCTGAAGGTTTAAATAAAATGACCCTCAGTTCACATGTGTATTAGAGAAACCATTATAGTAAGTGCAAAACCTGATGGGTGAGGAACATGAAAAGGTTTCACCGTCAGTCAGAGAGGGTAGATAAAAAAGGCAGCTCAGCTCACCATCTGAATCACTGTCTGGAGGCATCTGTTACTTTCCATCAATGATTAAGGAAACTTTCTGTGAGCAGGCTTAAGATGCATGTCTTAAATTAGCATCTTAAGTTAGTTGGGCTGAATAATGTTCTGCCCTTTGATGGGAACTTTGTGGTACTCCATAACTAACTCAGAAAAAAACCCTGCAGTTTCTTAAAATACTTTCCACAACGAAAAAGGGCTTTGCCTTAAATTTTTGTTACACTCTTCAATGGTAAAAAAGAGAAATGTACAGTATATCTGAAATCTCCAAATATCTTGATTCTCCTATTTGTGTTACAGGAAAGAAGGGAAAAAAGCTCATTTCACCTTTATTTTCCAGAATCAACTTGCATTGGGTGATATTTTCACAAAGCATTATTGTAAATGTCTCATTCATTCTTTTCTGCAGTGACCAGTAGCCTGGATTGTGATGCAGCCCAAGAGTATGGAATGTAGGTAACACCAATATATGGCAGATGTTATTTCCAGCATTGAGAACCATTTTTATGACTTCTATCTGTCATTTTATGACATATTTACCCAAAATAATTAATAAGATGACTGTAATAATATTATTTTTAAATAGTTCTAATTTGTTTGATGTAGACAATACTTTGAGGCACATTACCATGAAAAAAAATAAGAATACCACACTATCTTAATAACTCTTTAAAAAAGTATGTCTGTAACACGTTGTTTAAAACTTTGTCTTTCTTTTAAACAATTACCCAAATTAGTGTACTGAGCAGTAAACAAACTGTGAAAATCCTAAAATGAAAGCCAGTTACAGAAAATAGCAAATCAAAATCAGCTTTGTGAAACTTAAGCTCTTTTTAAAGAAAATATTATTTGTATGAAGTATTATTTGGAAAGTATTGTTTCCATCAGTGGTGAGTCTCATACGGATAGGTGTTTCACAAGGCAGTTTTTATATTACAAGTGCTACTAAAGTTGTTATGAGTTGTCTTCCATAAACCCAGTGCATAGGTCAAGTGTCTCATACCTTTTGCATGCATTAATTTCCAGAGTCCCCACCTGGAAATTTTATGTGAATGAACATAAAATGCATTTGAGGTGTTTGGGCTTGGGATCTCAAAATCATTAGTCCCTTTTGAAAACCTTGGCCCTGGATTTTTCATTAACAAATCAGCATTTGGATATAAATGTATAAACACATTCCACTCCAAAAAAGAAGCCAAATTTACATGTTACAGATGTATGACTAGTCACAGCAAGAAATTTGGAAGAAATTGCCTTCTTCATTGCAATGTGCATGACAGCTGTCTCTACATTCATTTTCTTTGATGTGCTTCTTTTCACATTCTCTGCTAAACAGAATACTTTTTTATGCTTTTTTTTTTTTCTTTTTTTTCCTCTTGGAAAAGTTTACAGTCTGTTTCAATCAGACAGCTGAAGACATTTTTTTTCTTGGCTGCAACAGCAAAGCTCTCATTATCCTGTTTTATATAGGTTGCTACCTTTTTCATAAAAATAAAGGAGAAAGGGTAATAAAAGATTTTTGTGAAATGAAGATAAACATGTTGCTAGTTGACTCTGCTTTTGTAATATTTTACTTTATATCTGCTATATAAAGTGCTACCATTTGATTTGCTAATTCTTATATTTCTGCATATCCCCTTGAATGCGTGCAGGTGCAAAGTTTTTCCAAACAACCCTTTACTTTGACAAGATGAAAGAAGAACCTTCACAACAAGTAAATTCATCTAGCTGACATTTTTGTTTTTCCTAGGCATGTCTAAATCTGATTTTGACTTTACAGCATCACGCGACACAAGCAAGTAGGGATGGAGCACGAGTATGATTCAGGCCTTGCCAAGACTGTGAGTGAGCTAACACAATGTAACTGTACATCTGAAGAGCAGATGTGGCAGTATCTAAACTCACAAATAAAAAATGAGTGTTGTTTTTTTCAGAATCCATTTTTGGAGCTGTCAAAAAGACATGATTTTCTCTACCTTAATAGCCTTTTCCAAAACATTAACAAAACCAAGGATTCCTTGTAACTGTGGTTTTCAGACAGTTGCCAAACTATTTTGGAAATAAGGGACAATAGTGCGTGTTTCACCATAATGAAGTGTATGCTGCTACTGGGAAGAATCTTGAAACTTACAACCCTAACACATTTCTTCCCTGATTTTACATTCTTTTCATTAGTGATAGGCTTCCTAAGAATTGTTTAAATATAGAAAAAACCACAAAAACATAAGAGCTTGAATAGCAATAAAACTGAAATAATCTCCACTTTTATGTCCATGTGAAGTATATTTGGCTGAACTAGACATAAGGACTTTTTAAACTAGAGAATAAAGCTTCTCATCTTGTGCAGGCAAAAGCTGAAGGAATACTAAGATCTCTTGATATTCAGACATCGAAAGATATGTGAATAAATATTAGAGAATAAATATTTTATAATTTTCTTTCACTAGTCTTTTTTTTTTTTTGTGCTTGACAAGCAAGTGCAGTACGTAATAACTAAATTGAGCAGAGTTTTACCACGAGAGGGCAGGAATGCTCATCAAACAGGTTTGCCACTAGCTGTTTCACCACTTCTCTGCCGGGAGGATGACCCAATGTGCTTTCTCTCTGCTGGTATTTAGTATCTAAGCGCGTACCCCAGCACTTAACAACACGACAAAATGCTTTGACCCCACAGACTGACCTGCCATTAGTATGGCTGATTAATCCCCCTGGATGGTGGTGGGGCTCAGGGGCATGGCTGAACTGCAGCTGTGTAAGGCTCAGAGCAAAACTAGAACTCCTCACTCTGGGCTGCACCAAGGCATCCATCAGGCTCACCAGGCAGGCTGGATGCTAGGTAGAGGTGAATCAGCGCCTGCCTTTCTTCCTTATCATGTGTAACAAGAGCAAGATCTTTAGAGACTATTATTATTATTATTATTATTATTATTATTATTATTGAAATATTGGCAGCACTGGCTTATTCATGAACATTTAAGCTTTACTGAAGGGAGACTAATTTTGATTGGACCATAACTGTAGCCAGATCTGAACAGTAGAAGACTGTACTGGACAGGATACTGTGTAGAAAAGTTCCAGACTATTATTAAAGTGAAACAGATTTTTGTGGAAAGTCCTGGTTAACTCATAAACAATTTATAAACTGAAGCATTTAGCATAGCTTGATTAAAGGCTTAAATTCTTGTAACTGTTTGCCAACAAAATACAGTGTTTCACTGTTTCCAAAAACATGTTTTGGAAAAAAAAAAATCTACTGTGGGGCCACTCAGAGTTGTAAGATTTTAATCATCTAAAATTAAGCTCAGTAATTTACATGGAAATATCCTCTCTTTTCCTTGTTTTGCTGTCATGTTAAGTAGTTTCCTTTTTCAAATGGCAAAATTTTTCACCATGAAGCAAATAGTTGTGGAGTTGTGACAGTGACTGGATAAACAATATTCAATAGGAACAAAGATAAATAAATGAAAATGTAACATTACTCTAGTCATAACAATAGCCTTACTCACATAATAAGAAAAAAAAGATTTATAGAAGTTGTTTTCCATTACTTTTGGCAATTGAATTATGCTTTCACCAAGTTACCACACCCTCCTCCAGAAAAAGAGTGCTCAACAAAATTATGAGTCGTTTAAATCTAAAGATTCTTTGTTACTTCTGTCGTTGGGTTAAAGAGTGTTTTCCTCAGCCTTAAAACAGAAAAGGGCATTGCCTTCCTATTGTGTGGCTTAGCTCTCTCCTATAAGCAGCTCTTGACTCATACTCAGAGGGTTGCATACCTGCTAGGAGCTCTACATCCTCAGTGTCATTTCACAAATCCCTGCTCCCAGAGGCTTTCAGGAGCCATGCTGCAACAGTGTGTTACTGGGATGAGTAGGCAGAAAAAGTAGGAAACCCTAAAAGATCTCCTGATTTGATGATTTGGAATTTATTTCTTTGGGTTTTTAAATAACTACAAATCTAACTGTGTGGCTCTTTTCAAAGGCCTGGCAACATGCAAGAGTGTTTCAGCCCAGACTAAGCAACAGAATGCCACCTGGATTTTTGCTGGAAAAGGAAAGGGTGTAACTGGATAGCAAGCAATAGTGTAGAAATAGGAAAATGGCATAAGGCTAAAAAGACCCTATATCGTTCATTTTTAGGATCAACAGTCAATCCAGGTGAGGACTTCTGCAGAAGCTATGCAATCCCTGCGCAGATGGACCATCCCATATCTGTTTCTAGTCAGACTTTGAAGCTATGAAGAACGTTCTTGAAGATGTCCAGTATTCATCTGCAGGAGAATATTACCTATGACCTTTCAGAAGAATGACACACTGGGTATCTTGCCCAGTGCTTCATAAATGGAAAGCCAGTGTCATGCTTTGGTTAAAGAACTGAAGGAATTACTTTCCTGTCCTGTCTATTGCATCTGCTATAGCATAAGAATGTAACAGGTGGAGAGCCCAGGTCTGGGTGAATCCTATGGTTTTGCTTTTGCTGCTTTAGTTCTTACTAAGGATATACAGCAAAGAAATGGCAAAAGAAAATGTGAGTTCTTGTTCTTTACTTTCTTTTTGTTTTGTTCCCGGGGTATACTGCAAAAGGAAATGAGAGTAGGATGATATTTGTCCTGTCATTTCCTTTTCTGTTACCTTTGGAACAATGACATTTTGGACAAATTTATGAGCTTGTCTTTGAACCCTGATTCACGTAATGAATCTACTCACCTATACATCCTGTCTGGATGTAGAAATCTCTCTTTGATTTGTCGCTCAGTGTCTTTCCCATTAAGTGTGATTCTAGGGAGATCAAGTAGGATTTCAGTGGATGAAAACTCCAGCAGACAATCACCAGGCAATAGCTTAGACAGAGAGCAGAGCCTATAAAATACTGTTGTGTCAGACAGAGCCACATATGGCAAATGTTATTAAAATTCTCACTTGCTATTAGAGACACCAGGTGTTTTAGAGAAATTTTTTTGACAGGAGTTCTTACTCAGAATTAGTGTCTACAGGAGCCTCACCCCTACACTCTTGCTAATCTTGTAGTGTGCAAAAGCACTCTGTGAGATTAAGAAATTTAATATTTTCTATGCAGAGTGCTGCTTCTATAAGAGAAATTAGACTTCTTCCTAAAATTTTAGCAATTTAACAGAAAAAATAAAGTACAGAAAGATGTGAAGAATGTCTAAGTCTAGCATTTTTAGGTGCTACAAGTAGCTTAGATGCAGGCTTTTTATCTCACTTGGAAAGGTCTGGGCTACTGCGGTTTAAGGGGATACTTATAAAGTGGTAGATTTAGGAAGGCTTTTAAATCCACAGGCGCAGAGATGTACATTAACTTCCTCTCAGCTTCCTATCAAAGCAAAGCCTGAGCAAGCACCTGTGTTAGGAAGTTGCAACTCATGACCATGATCCATTTAAAATAACCTGAACTGAAACATCATTGAAGAATATGCTATTTAATCCTGCCCTCTGCTGTACAGGTGCTTAGGGGTGCCCAGAGCAGAGGAGGGAGTGCCTAGTCCAAAGAGCCAGCACAGTGGCACTCCTCATTCAGCACTGCACCAGGCTTAGGCTCATTTACAACTTTTATCAGCCTAGAAATGTGTCAAATTTATCAACATGAGAAATGTGTCAAATAGTCTTGTTTTCCTTTTGGTTTCATTTTTTACTTGAATGTGTGTAAGTTTTTTGTTCTAAAACTTGGATTTATTATGGAATTGATTATTTAATAAACAAATGCATTTCTAAAAATATTAGCTTCTCACATCTAATCTCAGTTTGAAGCTTTTAGATCAAAATGTTTGTCAATTCATTTCCTATATTATTTCACTGGTTTTTAATAATTTGCTTGCTTTTCTGAATCAAAGTTGAGCTGATGTGTTTCAGAGACTTATGATCCATCATGATGTTCAGACCCTGTTCTTAAATAATTCAATTTTGTGCTTCTTAATTAAGTTAACAAGAATAATTTTTTTTTTGCTTTATAGCATACTTATCTACTCATCTATAATTTTGAGACCTTTTAATGTCTTTGCACTCAATGATTTTAAAGAGACTATGATGTACCTAGAAATAAGCATTTGTGAAAATACAGGTACAAAGTGGATGTTCTCTATTTATTTCTGTGGTATATTTTAAGAGAGAGATTTACCAGGTCTAATTTTCTTTTACAAAAATTGTGGAAATTTTTCCCTGTAATATCCTATACATTTTTTTCTGTTTGTAACTTCTATTTATTTTATTACTTTATTGGACAGTTTGCATGGAATTTACAGTCCTTCATTCTCAACATCCCTTTTATGAGTCGAACTTCCATCTCCTCTTTCTCTCTCTTTGGGCACTGACAGTACAGCATGTTATGTGCCCACGAAAACTGCTGATGGAAAAAGGAGCTGGCACAAGCTGCGTGGTGGGAGTGCTCAAACAAAAGTGAGGTAAAGGAACAGAAGTGTGATAGAACTAGACTCTTCAGCTTTGGAAACTACAAGCTGTTAGACTGGGTCACATATCTCATAAACTGTAATGTGAGACTACTTAATTTCTTTCTAGAAAACACCCCTCTGACAACGCACAGCCATGCAAATAATTCTAGATACTCTGCATTGACTTTCCTGCCTTTAATTTTTTTAAGGAACTTCAGTTTTTCTCATTCTGATACATTTGAAATTTATTTTATTGCAGGTCTTCTTCACTTAGGAATCTGCTCCTCAAACTCTATTTTGCCCTATCATGATTTTAAATTTAAATTGTCTCAAAAAGATATTTTTTTAAAGAATTATTTCTGAAAGTTTTTCTTCTCTTCTGCTTGGCCATACTGGCTCTTTTTGATTGATCCTTTTAGAGGTATAAGAACTAAACCAAAATTTCTAATGAGCTGGAGACTTGAACCAGTCTCCTCCTTGGCTGCACTTTAATCAGTGGAATATTTCCATGAAAAGAAATCATCATCTTCACATCACTATGCAAAAAAACTATAATACTAGCAGAGAATTTGATAAAAACCAATGGTTAACTAATTAAAGTCCACTGTTAATTTTTGTTTGCTTATTTGCTCCTTCCTAGAAAGTCATAGCATTTTTTGCACATTTCTACATACAAGACTTAGTCTTTTGTTTGTTTCAGAACAAACTGCATAAAATCCATCTAAAAGCCACAAAGTCACTTGAAAGGTTTATAAAAGTTGTAAAGAGCATTTTTGGAACACAAATAGTTTGGTGTAAAAAAAATAATTTTTATTATATTTAAGCGGATGTGTGTACATCCTTCAAGAAAATTTTTAGAGAATTTCAGGAGACACTATTTTTGTATAACAGATGAAAATATTTAATGAGATCTGAGTACTGACTTTTCCAGTTATCCCAGACTAACCAGTTTCTGAGAATGGAAACTGCAAGAGTTGCTCTTTCTCCCCAGCTGTTTGGGGTTCTTTTTCTGATGAGTTTCTAGTTTAGGACCACACACAGGATTGCAAAGAGGTCAGCATGATGGAGATTGTAGCATTTCCAGGATGGAATGCCAGACATTTAATAAAGACATGTTAAAAAAAAATTGAACTCAGTTTTACAGATTAGCAATAAAAAAATACCTTTTTTTATAAAAACTCAGGTTCCTCAGGGCTTTATTGGAAATACCTGAGCTTTTCACTACTTTTAATGTCTTCCCAGTTTTAAAAGTAAGTCATATATTTCAGCATATGTAATGTAAAATGCATGCCAAATGTTTTCAGAATGAGTCATGGCAACATTAAAGAGACTACATCCAGAAATATGATCTGGAAACAATTCTCTTCAAATGATGTCTGTTCCTGAAAGAATAACCTCCATATACACTCTGTTTTTCCTACTGAGAACCTTGCATACACAGAGCTATGGATTCTGTAGTTCAGCCTTATTTCCCCTGCCTGTATAGTAAGTCTACAGGTTAGACTATTTAATCAAGGAATGAAATTAAGTTAGCTATGAGTGAAGTTGAAGCATTTTTTTCATTTGAACATGCAGTTTGGAAAAGAGGAATATCCAAGCTTTTCTCAGTTTCTGTGATAATATTCAGCTTCACACCACATGAAATATTCAAGTGCTATTATCTCACTTAACAGATACTTGGGAGTGTAGATATTTGCCAATCACTTTCCAAACAGGCGGTCACAGAAACGCAGCTATCACGAGGCCTAGGTCAAGAAAGGCAATGACATTTTTAAGTGAGACTTGGAATTTAAGAACCTAAAACTGAGTTCTTGAAAGCTCCTGCTTAATCTTTGGAGGTGCCCAGACTCTATCAGCACCTCATTTCTCATTCCTGCATTTCCTCGGATGCCTGAATTTTAGGTCTGCAAAGCCTTAGGAGTAAATCACTGTTGACATGACTGACAACAGCTTGGCTTCTGTCTCATTTTAAGTCTCATCAACAGCAGCAAGCTTGGTTCCCCTGTTCATTTCCACTGTGTACCTCAACTTCAAAGGCATTCTCTCAGCAAACTTGTTGGCATGAAAGGGGGAATGCAGGAGAGAGGTTAGGCTTGTAGCTGAGCAGAACAAGAAGCTTTTAATGAGACACTAAACCCTCTTTGGCTGTGGGCCTACACAGTTCACCATCAGCACTTCAGGATCTGTGATAATGCAAGAAGCTGAGTCCTATTTTCTTCCCCTTGGGTAAATTCTTTAATCACAGAACTATGATTGCAATTGCCTACAGGCTTGTCTTTTTTTTTTTTTTTTTTGAGTGAAAGGCTGTAGAGAGCTGGGAAGAAATATTACATCCATTACTCAGTACTGAACTGGAAGAATGAATGAAAGAATCAGCAAAGAATAACAGAATTCACAGATAAAAAATACAGTAGAGAGGTTTATGTGACAAGGAAAATTCAGTTCAGATGGTAAGAAAAACTTCATGGTAGAAACTATGTGGAAGAACTGAAAGAGGCTGTAGAAGTGTCTGTAAGGTATTTTTGTGTTTCTGAGAATGACAGGAATATTGCAAATTCTGAGCTGAATACCCAAGTTTAATTCCTGCACTCTTTATCCCCTGAACAATAATAAAATAGAGGCTTCTTCCTGCTGTGTACTGTGTTAAACATTTTGGAAATTTATGGATAAATATGAAGTTTGGGATCTATGTATTAAATTTTTTTCTTTTTTTTCTCTTATGGACCTAAAATCAAAAATCAAAATCAAAATTGGGCTACAAAGGTCAGGACCAACACATTAATTAAATTTATATATTGAATAAAAAATTGATTGATTGATTGATTGATTTCTCTGAAGGCATTTAAAACCAGACAAACATTCTAAAGAGTTTTAATGAAGCTAGAATGTGTTTCTAAACAAATGTGGCACCACATAACTGCAGGAGACTGCAATATCTTAATAGACACTTGAGCAATGCTCACGTTATCATACTAAACTGATCCAAAAAAAGACTATGAAGTCCTAACATCAGACCCACTGCTCCATACACAGTCCTGTGCAGAAAGAAGAACTACTTGGAGGGGGAACCATTTCGTGTTGTACCTTTGGCTCACAAGCTATGCAAGTCTTTGGCATGGGAAGGAGGTTTTGCTGAGTATTGAGGAAGAGCAAAGAGGCTCAGAAGCTTAACAATGCAGTACCTGTGCAGACAAAAGGCCTCCTGAGGAGACACATCTGGAGAATCAGTAGAAACCTCAGCAGATTCCAAGGCTTTTTTAATGTCTCTCCATCACGAAGCTGAAAGATGACCTGAGGCAAACATGATGCCTTAAGTTTTAGCTTTCATGTTTTCCAGATTCTGCACTGCATTAGTATGCAACTGAATTTCATATAAATTGTTTGCAATTTCTCTTCACATTTTAGTTAAACAAAACAATCCTTTTCCAGCTTGAGAACCAAGGACACTGTTGCAGCTTTGGGCCCAAAAAATGTAAACAACAGTGAATTGAGGAGAGCAAACTGGGAGGGTGGGACTTCATAACCTGAAGTTGTAATTGGACAATGAACCCCAATATGTAAATGGACCAAAACTTATAAAAGTGTAAAAACTTGTGACCCATTGTCCATCTTGGGTGTAGCCACAGCTGGGCTCTTGCATTGCCCAAGGTATATTATCCTTTAAAGCCCTTCTAATAAATACCTACTTTATTCCTTTAACATTGTCTAGCCACTGTTCCAGGTAGCCTCTCAAGGCATCAAACTCAGAGTCAGGAAGAAAAACAAATAAAATTTATAAAAAGAAAATTTTAGTCCAGGGAAGCTGCCTCTACTCATGCTCATGCTGTGGCAGACATGCTCACCTTTTTCAGGGATATACTTTAGTTTTGCTCTGCACCAGGTACATCTGGAAAAGAGCTGCCTCCTTTTGACCTGTCATGCATGCTGTGGCTCCCTGGGCACTAGCACAGCAAAAAGACCCAGCAAAAGCCCCCTGGTTTCCTTTGGGTGCCTACTGGAATATATCACACAAGCATGTTTACATATGCACATTGTTTCACAGAATCCATCAGAAAAAAAGTACTTAAAAGATCATAATTACTTTTAATGATCTCTTCCTGCTCATCTAGAAACTGTAGAAAAATCACATCCTGTGTACCCACACGTATAAAGCATTTAAATGGCTTGGAACCAGTTTGTTCCGGTTCTAAGTTTGTGTGTAAGATGTATGCTGCTGTTGCAATACTGGTAAATTATCTGATGTTTTGATTCCCACTGTCAGGATACTATAATGCTGGAGCTGTTATACTGATAAAATATTCTTCATCTCTAACAGCAACTTTTTTCAAGTGCTTCTTCCCCCTTCTCCCCTGGTGAAATCCAGATTTGTTCCTTCTCCAATGAATTTACTTGAGAACAGTTAACATTTCCAGTAATGTAAATCCCAAATAACATATTTTTCTCACAACCCCAAGCTAAGCATATCCCAAAAGCAGTTGGGGAAATGCATTTTCAGGACCTTCAGTATAGGTGAAAATCAATTACAGTATAACATAACTGTGCCTAAGCTGTGTGCTGTAGACTCCTGTTGCTTTGGCTAAGATGCAAAGCAAGCAGAGATGTGCCCACTCCTGACCAAAAGCTTTGTTGAGAAAAGCCCCAACACAGACATCCCTGCCTCAGCAAAGCTACATTTTTACAGGGATTGCTCATTTATTGGGGGGGATGGTGTGAATATATAAATTCTACGTTTGCCTTCAGCATTGCATATTGCATTGCACACAGAGATGCTTCATCAATAAACAAACTATGAACACTCTGCTGAAATATTTTTAGAGAGAGCCTGTGTTAGGAGGCTTGCTGTGCTCAATCACACTGGCCTTCTTAGAGAAGGACAGCTCTGCAGTTCCTGTGTGCAGGTGCTGAAAGTTGTCACATCCATGCTTATGTACACCAAAATCACGGAGGCATGGATCTTCAAAAATACTTCAGAGCTCATCTCCTTCTTTAAGTGCCTCTGCTGAAGTGGCAGCAGTATTTTCACAGTGATCAGCCAGCTGCAAGTGAAGCTGGCAGGTGCCAGTTTGCTGGGGGTGAGTTTGTGCAGGCCCAACTAAAGCAAGGCAACACTGCTCCTTGTTGTAAATTGCTGAGCCTGACACTGCATCTAATTTGCATCTCTCAGCACCAGGATGGTGTTAGCACACTCCTCCCCTCTTCTCACACTCCAGTTAGTTATTTCTGCCCTTGAATTGCTCTTTAAATTGTGCTGGCACAGCTGCATGAGTACTCAACTGAACCTGGAAACCAGGACAAACAAAAATTAATCTTTTCAGCAATCTTCCTTTTTTCTTTCTTCGTTTCCTTTGCTTTTCTTTTTTCCTTTTCCTTTCATTTTTTGACCCTTCTTTCCTCCCCACTGTCTCCTTCTCTTCCTAAATTTATTTCCTTTCCTTTATTTACATCGTTCTTTCACTTCTTTTGCCAGAGCAGTTCATCAGTCTAACTTTCTTTATAATGAAAACATTTTTAATTTACCAAAGAAGTGGTGCTAGACTGTGATAAGAATGCTTATGCCAGTTTAAGAAACAGTTGTGCTGAACCATACCCAACAAAGTGAAACCAGCCATATCCTGTGTATATTACAGCACCCACCTCCTGTAAATGCAAACCTCAACTCCAGATTTTAGCAGCACTTATTCATTTGTCTGCAGTGACCTCTGCTGTAGTCCTTGAAAGGCTGATGCTTTTAAAAGCTTCAGCCTAGAATACTTTTGAAATCCCTACTCT
Organism: Passer domesticus; assembly: GCF_036417665.1. Lineage (NCBI taxonomy): Eukaryota > Metazoa > Chordata > Aves > Passeriformes > Passeridae > Passer > Passer domesticus. The sequence continues at coordinate 29,859,651 of NC_087478.1, read as the reverse complement.
TTAGCAGTTGTTGTGGTACAGAATAACAGCTTAGACATGCCCACATGGCTTCAGGCTCCACACCCTTATGGTTACTGCAAAAAATAACCCTGTCCTTGGCTGGAACCAGGACAGCATTATAGGGATTATTGAGCAAACTGCTCAAAAAAATCAACTTAATTTTTCTTACAAAGTTTCCAAATGGTTGTATGCTTATAATATGTCAATACAGCTCATGACATTATTTGTTTTTCAATGATGTGCATGTATAACCCAAGTTTTAACAATTTTAATGTTAATGGCTGAAAAAGACATGGTAAAATCTGTCTTCCTTACATTTTATTCTACATCTGTATTGATATTTCTAGTAAATATGTATTTATACACACACACAACTATACACACACACACACACACACACACACACACACACACAAACATATATTAGACAAAGGCAATTTGCACTTCCAAAGCATTTAGTTGTTATATTTAGTCAGTCTTAATCTCATTGTTGTGTACCTGAACATGTGGGCTTGTTCCTGAACTTGGAGATACTTTTTGCACTTGTCCTTTCACTTCTACAGATCCTGTAAATTCACATTCCAGAAGCTTACAGACATGTGGCTCAGTCTCTGATTGTACTGCTCAGGGATGCAGAGTCCTAATGCTTTTTGTTTAGACAAGAAAATTAATCAAATATCAAGTGGAATCACTACTGTCTTTTATTTTCATTCTGAATATATATAGGCTTTCAAGTGATGACAAAGACATGTATTGACTTCTGTTTCTACTAAGCTAATTTAAACCTTACTAAGGTCAAGATTTTAAGCACTGATTAATGCAATAACATTCAGCAAGCAGTGTGTTCTTCTTCAGCAACTAGAATGAGTTCAGAGAATTACTTGTGTTATAAATGCTCTCAACATGTTAAATATTTTCAGTTACCTTTTCATTTTGAAAATCATTCCATTGGTTTACTTTGGCTGCACAAATAGCTGCATTGAACATAATTTTTAATTCAATCGAGTGATTTTAATGTATCCCTTCATAAAGAAGGGAAATACCACTGAATGTCTTTGTCAAGAGGAGCTGAATTTCAGTATCTTGCCTTTCTGGATGAAATGTATCCCGTTTCTCCAATTTTAGGCCAGGTTGTCACAGAAATACCTTATCTCAGATATTCCTTTCTTTTTTTACTTTTAGCACAGAATATAGAAAATACCTCCCTGACTTCAATTTTGAGTCTTTCTACTTGATATTAAATACACTTAGATTTACACTACATGTATCAGAACAAACGTCCCACATACCAGTATTTTATTCACCTTTGAACAACTGGTTAAGTCTCAGCTAATAACAGCAGAACAACTGACAGCACCTGGATACTGATTTTATATAAATGACAGGTCCATAGCACAGAAGTTGAACTTTCATCTGTGGTGTATGACAAGTCCTTTTCAAATGAAACAAAAGCACCAGTTCAGTGATTCTTGTACAACAGAAAGCATTTTGGAGGAAAAATAACTTTTATAATTGCTGTAGTTAATAAAATTTACAACTAGTGATTTATGCCTTGGTAAAGCACTTACTGATCCTTCTAAAGATCAAATTTACCTGAGAAATACATCATTTGTGAAATCTGCATCCTGCAATTATTTCCTGCTGCTCAAAGGTCTAAGAAGTCCAGGCTGACACAGAAATGCTTCTGAGCTGGGATGTATCTGTTTTGTAAGAAGAAGAAATTTCTGTTCTTACAACTGTTTCTTGCAGCTTCCTGAGACATTATTTAAAATGTGTTGCAGCTTAATCTGATTTATTTGGGCTGAAGTCCATATTAACAACTACATTAAGTCAATACTTTTGAGAGACTTTTTTACCTAGGCCTATAGGGACAAGACAAGGGATAATAATTTTCAACTGAAAGTCGGTAGGTTTAGATTGGATGTAGGGAAGAAATTTTTTATGGTGAAGTTGGTAAGGAACCAGAACAAGCTGACCAGAGAAGCCATGGGTGCTTCATCCCTGGAAATGTTCAAGGCCAGGTTGGATGGGACTTGGACAACCTGGTCTGGTGGAAGATGTCCCTGTCTAAGGCGGGTAGGTGAAACTTGATAATTTTTACAGTCCCTTCAAATCCAACCCATTCTATGATTCTACAATTCTATTTCAAGGGGTGTACTTTGAAATAGGGGAAAAAGTTTAGCCCAATATCTGTAATTGCCTGGGACTTATTTTTCCATTTATATCAGCAAGAGAGTGATGTTTTATATTAAGCAGATAACATACAGACACTTTTGTTTGCTTAAAAAAAATCAACCAGATAGTTTGGTAAAATCCATTAATCAAAGAGATTGGTTTGGGTCTGTATGCTTAACTGCACCTTTTTTCTCCCTCTTTCTTTTAGTTTACTCTGACTTCTATTTTTGTGTTTTACATTGAGTGTTAGATTTAAGCAGTAGTGAAAATTACACAGCAGTGGTTATGTTCTCCAGGTTTTGAATTTAAATATGCTCCATGATGACTTGCATTAATATAATTCAAATTCATCTCTCTCTTCACAAATAAATTTTGGTTCAGATTAACTCAGCAGGCACATAAAGCAGTTTTCCAACCTTGTTGATGCTTCAGATTACTAATAAAACAAGCCTAATAAGTTTAAAATTTTATTTAAAATGTTGCTTTATTTTATCAAAATAAATATTTTTAGAACCTATAAGCTTAGGGAAAATGAAAAAAAATAAAGACATTTCATGATCCTAGCCATAGGAAAAACAGTCTCCAAAACATTTCTACTGAGAAGGATATCCTGAAGGCTTATATTTTATCTTTCTCTAGAAAAGAGTAAGCTAAGTTCAGTCCAGGTTAAGACATTGCTCTTGTTTTCTCAGATGCAACCTACCTTGTATCAAAGTTCCATAAATGAGAGCAGGTTTTGGTCAGTGCTTTGTGATATCCTTCGTGGGTGGAATTTTTTTTTCAGACATGTTTACAGGGACTGGAGAACCAGCATGGAACTCTTGACTTCAAGGAAAATATGCTGTACAAATTCTAACTTTATTAGATCTTTATTAGATTTATCAAAGCAATAGTGTAACTCATTTTCACTAAAAAAATGACTAGCATTGGATCCTTTATTAGTACAGCTGAGTGAAACTCTCTTTGCAAAATTATATACTTGTCAGGCAAAAGAAGAAAAAAGGTTTTGAAGGACTAGAAATTATACTTTCAAAACAACAGTTTAATTTTGAAATAATTCTTCAGCACTGCAGAAATATCTTGATTTGGGCAAGATATTTGATAAGAATGAAAGAAATTGATTCACAACACTGCTGCTGGTCCTACACCACAGAGTGCAGTGGTTAGAATAACCATCTAGGAGGTGGGAGATCAACACTCAGATCTATCTGAAACAGGCTGAATCCAGAACATGGATTTAAAAGAATGTTTGTTATCTCCCCTGTGTGTTTTAAATAGCTAGCAAATGCCATATTTGATGCAGAGTAGGAGAGTATCAATAAAAAACAAATGATCTCAGAATACCAGCACTCAGAATATTGGTAGGGACATTGGCTTAGGAATTTTGTTTTTAAATTTCATATTAAATGTAAAGACAGAACTTCTACATACCAGCTAAGTATGCCAATCAGTCCTTTTGTCACAAGTGTTACCTGGGAGGAAAAAAGGTGAGGCTACCAGGGCCTTCCATCACCACCCACTTTCCATTTCTGCACAGCTCCTGTGCAGTTGCCAATCACCCACTCCTCAGTAGTATATGGTGCCCTGGCTTCTCACTCGCTCCTCTACCATTAAAAAGCACCAAAATTGGAAAAGGGAACAGGATTATAGGTGTGTCAGGGTTGCATTTCTGCTCTTCTGTTACTGACATGAACATATCTATATCATGCATCTTGGCATAAGTGTGTGGCACCAACCCATAATTCAGTGCAGAGCCACACCCATGCAGAAAGGAAGGAAAGAAGCTTCTCTTCTACTTGTCTTCATGTTTGTTTTCATGGAATCATGGAATTGTTTGGGTCGGAACTGGCCTTAAAGACAGTTCTTCTCCTTTTCCTTCCCTTCTAAATTGTCCTGCATTGTACTTTCATCTTTAGTTCATAATTTGAGATTATAATACTGTGGACTCATAAAGTATTGATAAACAAAGCTTTATTCTTTACTTGGTGCATTCCTAAGACAAAGGTATTTCACTCACGTGAACAGTCTCACAAATACATTCCATAAACTTGGCCCATTAGAGACTGGAAAGGGGCAGGCTAAGAAGAGAAGCAGGAGAGGTGAAGTATTTTAGTTCTACAAAAACACAAAATAACCTCATACTTGCACTTCAATTTCATTGCTGTAGCATAGTAGAGAGGGAAGGAAAGGAGAGGGAATATCTAGAAGTCTCCTCTTGCCTGTGCATAGAGTTTATAAGTAGGTGTGCTACAGACATACATGTAAAAAAGAAAAGTTCTAATCCATTGACTCAGATATACAAGGGTTGTAATGTGGTACCACAAGGATCCTATGTCTCTTCCAAAGCCATATTTTTCAGACTGATGTCTCTATTCCCTAGCACAACACACGTGCTCACTGGTTGTCTTAGACACTAAACTTTATCACCTGAAGGATATATGTAACACTTCCTCAGTATCTAAGCAGAAAGGGACTTCATTATCAGTAGAAGGAAACAGCATTCTTTCCAGACAAGTCACTGAGTGACTTCATTCATGTATCTAATTCATCTGACTCAGCCTAGACAGCCATGTCTGTGTTCATTGCTCTATTGTCTTCTACAGTCAAAGGGCATAGATACTGGCTAGAAATCAGCATTCTGGTGTGGGCTCTTCAACCCCAGATCCTTATGTCAATTTAGCTTTAAGAATTTTTAACCTTATTAAAAATACCTGTATGAACCACTCAGACCAATTCAAGATTACAGGTAGGAGGCTGTTACTGTAATCTGATTAAAACCAAGCTCCTTGGAGCACTGTATTTGTACAGTGTTAGTCCATGGCCACTTGGATTGGTACATTTTGGTGTGCAGATTCTCCTCGAATCTCACCATCTGTTAGGTTGTAAAGCTATTTGCTCTTCAAGCAAATTAGACACTTGAGAGGCTTTACACTATAAAAAGAACTATTTTTTCCCAATAAAAGTCATGTCTTCCTAATAGTGATGAAAATCAAATAGGGGTATATTTATCACCAAGGGCTAACAGTTGGAAAAAAGCCCTCCTTTTTTTGTAGTATGCTAAATGTTTTACTCTCACTCTTTATTTGTTTTATAATTTCTCTCAAGGTAAAGCAACTGAAACATCTCTGTACAGAGATCTCTGTACATCTCTGTTCTCTGTCATAAATACAGGACTTTTGTTTCATCTTTGTGGCTCCTCTTGTGGCTTTACTCATATATCTGATGTTTCTTTTCCAAGTACTTACAAACTACCAATAAAATTTTGGATTATGAATTATCTCACCTCTTGATAAGTATCTCTGGTTTGGGTGGAGGCTGTTCTTGTTCCAGTCACCAGATTCCATAAAGGAATGAATGTATACCTTGTGTAAACTGAGAGTTGATGGTTATACTCAATAATTCTAATAGATGTTCAAACCACAAGAAAACAAACATATGTGTCTAATAATGGGGAAACATTTTTAGTAGGAAGCATGTGAATACTCTTTCCTCTACTTCTTTCACTGTTTAATATTGTAGAAATTAAGGTACCTGTTCCAGCAAGTCTTCTGTGATAGCTGTGAGGTTGAATTCTGGCTACATATTGAATCCAGTTAAACAGAAAATTAGTCAGGTCTGTTGGTGATGAAAGCTTCCTGAATATTGGGCTGTGTTAGCAAAATCATAGCCAGCAGACTGAGGGAAGTGATTACTTCTCTCTATCCACCATTCATGATGCCACAACTGGAATATTGTTCCCTCCCTGCACAGCAGAGAACAAAGACCTGGAGAGAACCCATCACAAGGGCACCAAGATGATGGAAGGGGGAAATGTCAGGAAAGGATGACAATGCTGGGTTTGTTCAGCTTGGAGAAAAGGCTAATGAAGGATCAGTTTTAGTCTTCACCTATGAGAAAGGGGCTATGGAGACAATGAAGGTGCATTTTTAGTAGAAGTATACAGTGAAAGAGGGGATTCAGTGGTCACAAGCTGCAGCAAGGGAAACTAAAACTAACTGCAAACAAAGAACAGTGACTGTGAGGGCAGCCAAGCACAGAGATGGGTGTCCAGAGAAGCAGTAGAAGACTCAGTCTTGGATGTAACTCAGTACTTGACCAGGCAAGGCCCTGAGCAATCTTACCTTACCTTGAAGTTACCCCTGCTTTGAGTAGAGGTCTAAATTAGATGATCCCATTTAGTCACTTCTGGTCTGTATTACTCAATGGTTCAAAGCACAATGCTTGTCAAAAATTAGGAAATCTATAGAGAGAAAAGAAAACGTAGTTTCAAGCAGGAGGAAGCACAGCACTAAAATACGAAAATAAATAAATAAAATTTTGCAGTTTGACAATATTTTATTTGTCTTTGTTCCTGTCCTTCATTGAGCATATGTTATGGTTTAGACCCAGCTGGAAACTAAGCACAACACAGCCACTCACTCAACCCCTCTCTCCTCCCAACCCTCAGTTGAACAGGGAAGGGACTCAAAGTAAAACTTGTATGCTAAGAACAGTTTACTAATTGAAAATAAAATAAAATAAAATAAAATAAAATAAAATAAAATAAAATAAAATAAAATAAAATAAAATAAAATAAAATAAAATAAAAATGGTAAAATATAATGATAATAAAAATGAAAGAAACAAGTGATGCCCAATGCAACAGCTCACTACCCACTGACCAATGCCAAAATCCCCTTCCCAAACCAAGATTAGGTAACTTCCGCCAGTTCATATACTGGGCATGGCATTCTATGGTGTGAAATATCCCTTTGGTCAGTTCCTTTTGGGTCACCTGCCCCAGCTATGCTCTGTCCAGTTTCCTTTGTGTACCTCCTGACTGGCAGAGCATGAGACAAGAAAAAAAAGTTGTTCAATTAGGATAAACATGACTTAACAGGAAATCAAAACTACTGTTTTGATCGTTGTTTGTAATGTTACCAACACCATCCTCACTCCAAATCCAAAAGCACAGCACTGTAGCAGCTACTGAGAAGAAATTAACTCTAGGGTAGCTGAAACCAGGACAGTGTGTCCCACAGATTGCAATCTATTTGCTTAGCCATGTTTTAAGCCCTACTGACAGAAATAAAAGTATTACAGATTTATCACTGCATAAATAAGTTTTTCAACAAAGAGTAAAAACAATCTCTCTCATCAAACTAGTGAGAGAATCCAATAGGCATCCTCAAAATTTGAGATCAACAGCTTAGGAAGATTTCCAAGACAATTTCTGCTAAAGAAGTTCCATTTTCACTTAATGGGAGTGAGGACAGAATTTTTTCTTCCCAGTCATCTGGCGAGAAGTTTACACTTGGTCTTTCATTGAACATTTACCTTTCTTCCTTTGATATCTGTTTTGCTTTTAGTTTCTATGAAGCATGTTATTTGACTTTTAATTGATGTATCAAAAACGTGCAAGGTTAGTGACATATTCAATTACTGTGGCTGAAAGTATTATTATTATTTAATACAATATAAAGAGGCTCAAGAATCCTTTATTTTCTTTTAATTATTTCTGATCCTCCTGTTCTTTTATCAGCTTGAATCAGATTTATCAACTTCACACTAGAAATGAACAAGCAGCAGTACATCTTAGAGATTAATGTAGTTAATAAAAATAAGTGATGTTAACATTTTTAGCTAGTAAACCACAATGGACCTTATTACAGCCCTATCCTAACTAATGTTTAATGCAATATTTTGATAAATTTCAAAACCTGTAGATGTTTTGAAGTAGTTATAGATCCAAAAAGCCTAGGTTTCTGAAAATGTAATACTATTTTACCTCTGAAAGTGGTAAATATTTGATGTATATCTTATTTTAATCATACAGTAATGATTAAATTAATGACTTTTCCTTTATTTCTTTCTTATTTAGTATTTCCCCAGATTATGTCAGCTACACATACATATATTTACTGCCTTTTAGAGCATGACTCACCTTTTCTTTCTTATATATAAAATTTTCACTCTCCAGAAATCCCTGAGTAGGTGCTCCTGGGTAGTGATGCCTGCAGCAGACTTTCTGAGAGTAATAGGACTGTGGTGGCTGTGAGCCATGCTGAAGCCAGTATCAGTCAGCTGTGTCAGACTCAGCACTGAGCACCTTGAGGAGCAGGTGAACTGACCTTGCAGGATTTATCACCAAAGAACTTTGAAATTAGTGGAAAAAGTTGCACATCTTTTGTAAAGTCCACGAGGTTTTTAAAACCATCGTGAAAATGAAAGGCTTTTTAAAAGTGTCCTGGGTACAATAGAAATCCAACCTGAGAGACTGTTTTTGTTGTTTTTTGTTTGTTTGTTTGGGGGTTTTTTGTGTTTTTTGGGGTTTTTTTGTTTGTTTTGGCTTTTTTTTTTGTGAATGTAGAGTGTTTTCTAAGAGATAATTGATTGATTTAAAAATAAATAAAACACATTGTAAAGCTTCAGTTGACTCACCTCTTTGGAGAGTTAAACTTCACACAGTTCCCCTGTTCTCTCTATGGCAGGGGCAATGAAACAAGGACTTGCTGCTTCAATTGGAGTTGCTCAGAGAGAAAGATCTGAGAAAAGAAGTCAACAGGGAGCCTTCCACAGGATCCTTCTCATGCTATCCTGACCTGCCTGCAGCCTGTATATGTCAAAAAATTGATTTTGGCTGGAAACTGTTTAAACACTAAAGCAGGCAGAGAGAAATATTTGGATTTCTGAAGCTACAACTTTCTTGTGCTTTGCAATTTGTAAACACCATAATTTCTGTTAATTACAACTTTTTTTTTCCTAGATCATCCACATTTCATTATGTCTTTACATGCTGTTTTTTGGCAGCTAGATACTTACTAAGATTACATGGTATGAGAAAGCAGGGCTGTTTTCCTCCTGGCACTAATGAATGAACCTTTTCTAGCACACAGGTGCTTTATTTGAAAACTTCTAAACCTTTCTCTGGGGAGACAAGATACTGTTCATGTTATGGAGTTTGGGTTTAGAAATAAATAATTTCTGAATGTGTTCTTATGAATAGACATTTTTATTATTTGGACAGTCAAAATAATGAAGGGGAAATATTAACTAGAACAAAAGCATGGTTAAAGCACACATCCATGTACCCAAAGGAATACAGCCTTTCCCTGTTCTCACAAAAAAATGATGTTAAATACTGCTCACAGTAAGTATTTGTTATATTCTTGTTGATGTCACTTCTTCAGTCCGAGGTTTATTGCTCTACTCCAAAATAAGAACCATATTGTGGTTGCAATTGTCAAACTTTTGAATATCATTGCCACTGTCATTTTGCAGTGCATACAGAAAAGGTTTGCAAATTCTCTGAGACACAAATCAGCTTTGGTTATCTTTCTGTCTTTCACATAAATTAATTAACCATGATAACACAGATTTTTTTTAAACAGCTTTTTTTTACACTTCTAATTGCAGAAGCAAAAACTGAGATGTTTACTAATAAAGCCCTATAACTGGCAATTATGTAAATTTTATGGGTTTTAAATTATCATCCACCTGCAACATGCCCAGTTGCCAGTGGAGGTAGGTTGCTCTTAAACATTTAAAAAATCTATATACATTATTCATGCTTTGGAGATCTGTCTTCTGGCTTCAAAGGTTGCAAAACACAGCATGAGAGAAAATAATGTATCAGCAGTGAGAAATAAAAGAGCTCTGACCCTTGCTATCTCTGTAAAGACAGCAAACATTCAGGAAGGATATCTTGTACTGATCTCCAATTGCATCAGGACTTCCTCAAGAAGAGTTTTTATCTATTACTATTATTATTATTATTAATATTGATGCTGTTGTTGTTAGTAGTATTAATATTATTGTTTTCTCTGCCCTTTCTTTTCATATCCATCACTAGAGGAGGTTCCAACACTGTTGTATTGAGCATATGGCAGAATAGATTCCCTATAGCAAAAGTGCAGACATCAGAGATTAAAAGTCCAGTATAACCAGTAATCTTGGCTAATGCAGAAATCAGACTCAAGGATTTTTTTCTGCGCTGTTCTGATCCATTTTATACAGTCTAGCTTTAAATTGTATTGAGAATGAACTCTAGATATTAGACTTTTCTAACTAAAATATGTTTCCTGAGAAGTTCTATTAAAGATTTCTTCTGAACTATAATATTTATATATTATAAATATATAATTTCTTTATTTCAAGTATTTTAATTAAGAAGCACGCTTTTTGCAATGAAAATAAGAACTTGTAGCTATAAAATATATCAATATTGTTAAATAAAAGAGTTCTGAAATTTCCCTTCCAGGGAATGTGTTTGTGCATTTAAACTAATTTAAATACATTTAAGTAGCATTTCACTGATAGACAAGCAGAACCACAGCAATCTAAACACATTTCTGTATGATATTAAAATGTGTTTAAATACATTTAATGGGCAAACTGGGAAAAAATTTAAAAGTCAGTCAACTGTGTTTACAATAATAAAGAATAAACTGTAAAAGGAATTAAGATTTCATTGTGTAGCAGCCATACAGAAATGAGAAGAAAACAGTATCAAAATAACAGAGTAGCATATTTTAAAAGAACATAATAAAAACACTTCTAAAACATCTAGCAAAATTGCTTGTAAAATTTAAACTTTTTGCCCAGGACCTTGAGAAAAGAGAGAAAATATTAAGAATATAAAAGACTGTAGCAGGTCTTTAAGACTGGCAACTTAAGCAGGAGTTTCAGAAACCATGAGAACCATCTCATCATCCTGCCCAGTGACAATGCTCGCTGACATCTCTGGTAAATACTTAACTGAGTAAGATCAAAATTCCACACTTTCTTCTGCAGAACAGAACCACACTGAACCTGCTCTGGTTCATACCTACATATAACAGGAAGGAAGAAAAGGGAAAGGAAAGGAAGGCAAGGCAAGCAGAGCTCTAGGCTTTCTGCATTGAAGCAGCTCTGTCAGCCTGGTGTATACCAGGCAAGAGTGTGACTGTAAGCACAGCTCTGGGTGACAGACCCAGGAGACCCTGCTTCTCATGAAAATTGAGTAACTGCTAAAAGACATCAGCACATGAGAAAACAAAGTCAAAGCCATGTGCAAGGTACTGGAAATGTTTGCTGTCTCTCGCAGTACAATTTCTCCTGTATTTCTGTGAAGACATATGGCCAAAATCTGGTTTTCTGATCTGTTGAGATAATAATAATAATTACAAAATATTAAGCTGTTCCTAAAATATGGTGGGAGGTTTAGGGGTCTTTGGAGCAAAACCTCATGGCAAATGGGTGGGGTTCCAGTCATCCTCCACTCTAGCCCTAATCCTGTATAACACTTGAAGAAGTTTTAAAGAACATGTAATTTCTGTCCATATCTTAGAACAGAAAGTCTTTCATTTGGTCTTCTACTCATTCCTTTATTGATAATGAATCATAATTAGAAAAATTAACACCCACTGAACAGTTATACTGAGCAGAATCTAAGCCACAGCTTTCCATTTCCCACTAGAAGAGGAAAATATTTCATCAGTCCTGACAGATTTGTTGTCTTTTTAAACTGAAATAAATCAGCTCGCTGTTCCTTTAATAATTTTGTTTTCCTTCAGCACATTGCTTCATCTTTTAATGGCAAAAATTCTTGAATAATTTTAGTAGATAGATCTACTAGTGAATCCACTTTGGCTTAATGTAGTAATTTATTTGCTTAGGCTTTTTGTGAATGTTATGTATCTCATTGGAGGCTATTTAAACATCTGTTTAAACAATCCTCAACTCTTGATTTTTCAGTAATCTACTCAGAAGATTTTTAAGCTATTTTTTCTGTTACTGATGTCCTATGTCATATGACATTGCTACTCAATGTTGGTTTTTAATTTGCATACAGAAATCCTTTTATTTTTGAAAAAGAAAAAATAATTTAGACCAATTTCCATTTTCATGAAATGTATTTTCTTCATTAAATGAATTGCTACTACAGTAATGAAATTATTTTTTAATAGACAACCATAGTATTCAATTCAACTAAGAAAGTTACAGTGCAAGATCACAGTGTGATCAGGAAATTAAAAATTTATTTATTATTTATTCTCTTAAAGTGAGTTTGTTGACAGAAGCTCCCATGAAAACATAATTCATGAGACTTACACAGGCAACTCTCTTGTAAAGTCATTTACAAGATTCTCATCATGTAAAGTCAGGGCTGCTCCTTTCTCCACTGTGATTTTCAGAGGTGAGGGCTCTCACTTGCAGTTCCTTGCAGACCTCTTGGCATTACCTGTTCCTACTGCTATTGTCTAGTTGCAAAACTGCTGCTGCTGATCCTTACACTTCCTGCAGACAGAGAATTGAAGATGGGCAAATCAAAGTTTTATAAAACAATAAAGTCAGGCAGCATCAAATAAGCAACCTGTTTCCACAGCAGAAGAGCAGTTTGTTTTAGTGGTTTTCAGATATGAAAATGAGTTTTAGTGACAGACTGTACTTGTAGTACAAGGAGGTAGAAGAAAAGTAACAGAAACTCAAAGAATAAACAAGTGCAATATTGTTCTACTACACATAAACAGAAGGTAAGGAATTGCACAAACAGAAGACAGGTGTATCTCATGGTTATTATGCATTTGTATGCTGGTGCTCTTTTCCCAGCCCACCAGTAAAATGTGATGGCAAAGATTCAGTGTACTTCACTTCATCGCATTTCATAAGCCCTATTTCAGTTACACAGGACAGAACAGGTAAAAAATTCAAACAATTCTTTTTAACTTGGGAGTTACTAAATTTGGTAAATTAGGTTCTAATCTAACCAAGTCTGAATCACATTATAGTTTTTAAATTATTTTAACTGCGTAAAACCTTTATAAACCTGCATGTGTCTAACCATCTTTCTAATTCTCAACCTCAATTACTGAATTATTGTGAAAGTACCTTAGCAGCAGGCTACAGTGCTCTTTATTAAATGCAGGCCCTCAGCTGAGATCACACAATATATGTAGGATATAACATGCCTACTTTGATGGCAATAAAAAAATTCCTGTGAATTTATTCCTTTCAAGATTGTTGTCTAAAAGAGAGAAAGCAATAATGATTATGTAGTTGTAAATGATGGGTTAGTTCCAGTTCTCCAAGTGCAGCTAGAATATAAAAGGGCAGGAGCAGAGTTAGCAGAAATTAGTTCATGCTGTTGCAGGTTTGGATGGCTCATAGAGTTCAGCATAGTGTAAATCTAGCCCAATTTCCTGTCTGTCTATTTCAAGAATGGTCTACAAATCTCTGCTTGCTCTAAATAGCAGTGAGGCAAGCCATTTCTTAGAATATAAACAGGGAAAATACATCAAGAAAAAAATGCAGAAATGTCAAATACAAGCCACATATTTGAAACTATTTCTTAGTCTTGAGGATCTTTTAGAATTTTTCTTTTTGTTTTATTTTTGGGGTTTCTTGCTGACAAAAGCAGCAGCAAATCTGGTTGTGGAACCATTAAAATGTACAAGGACAACTTACAGGAAAAAATGTCTGAGATTCGTGCACTGTGTATAAGAAAAACAGATCTAAATGGGGTGGTTTTGCAACTGATATTTTTTCCATCTCCAGGCTCCACAACCATGTCTAAAGAAAAGCAACATAATTTTTACCAATGAGAAAATTATAGAAGTGGAAGCCACAGCGTAAAGGGCCTGTGCCAGGCATAGAGTATGATTTGTGACACAAAGTCATTCAGCTAATCAATAAAGGAAATCACTGTCTCCTTGTACAAATGTGAGACTTTGAATAAATTTCAATGCAAAATGCAAATTTTGCAATTCAAACAAAATTGCAGGAGTAACAAATGATAGGTAGAAATGGTACCTAGGAATCATACTCATCACTCCTTCATTATTCTCAAACAATTTTCATTTAATCCTCTTCTTCTACCTCTGTGTGTAGTATTCTATCAAGCAGATTAGAATGAGACTTCTGGAATTTTTAAAGGATGTTTTAAGATGGTGCTCAAAAGTGATGCTGTTGGTGTCCTCATTACCATAATTTAAGGATGACAGATTTTGATTGCTTCCTTATGCTTGTTACACCAATAACATATAATAAATCTGGATATAAAAACAGAGAAACTGATTTGTGGTGTCAGAAGCTTAAGAATATAATATAGTTTATATTATTTTGCAAGACATGTTTAAAAAGGAAAAAAAAATATTGGCTTTTAAATTTGAAAACATCCTTTCCCTGAAGAAGGTGGATACTTACATATTCATGAGAATCTCTTATCTACAGCTCTGTGTTCTTGTTCAGCCTTCTCATTGATCAGAAAAGGTCAAAAATTTGTGATCAAAAATTCAGCTACACATTGTCTACGTCTGGCACTTGGAAGTTTTCATAGTTGGATGGGTGTTTAAGCAACCTGGTATAATTGAAAGGGTCCTTGCTCATAGCAGGAGCATTGGAAGTAGATGATCTTTAAGGTCCCTTCCAACACATAACTCTATTATTCCAATAATTCAATATGTCTTATATGAGTTACAGTTAAATTGTATACATTCATATATAATTATACAAAATATCATATTGTATATGAATGCAATATTATTAAATATCAAATAACCAAAGTTATATGCTTTAATACCCTTCCTACAGATAATACTCAAATGTGGTAATTTCAATATGTCTCCCTGGGGTCTCTAGATTGGATAACCTTAAGTGTCTTTGCCAGCCTAAAAGATTCTCTGATTCTAAGGCAAGTAATGCGATATAAACAATTGCGTACCAGAGCCTTGGGAAAAGCAGCTCCTCCATTGACATGAAAGTGAAAGAGCTGGGATAGTAATTTGCAGGAATCTTTGGGGTTCAGACACATTATATGGCACATCATTGCAAGCAAAGAGAGCGTTCTTGGCAGGTGCTGCTGCACAGGCTGGTGCTGTATTGCACTGTTTCACAACAAAATAGAGTTGGTGGAACAGGGAGAAGAGCACTGCAAAGCACACAGAAATTTAGGGACTAGCTCTTTCCAAGAAATGGGAGACCTTGACATTATGCAGCCACATTGAAATCATTCTGAATTCAACTACCATAAACACAAAAGTATATAATTTGCTAAGATGAAACATGTTAAAGAGAAAGCAAAGCAGCTAAAGATACAGGTGCACAAAAAGGAAACAAACAAACCAGTTTCAATTAGCATTTAGATTAGGTTTCAAACTTTCTTTTGCCCTCTGTAGCTCACCTCTTCAGCCTGAAACCAAGAACTTTGGTTGTCACAAGATCTTTACATCCTCATATAAAAACACGAGTGATTCTTTAGTTTTCTAAACTTTAGGCCTCTCTTTCAGATTTGTTCAAATTAAGGACTTTTTTCCTCTTCCCTACTGAGGTGTTTCTTAGGGTATTACTTCAGGTTATGCTGAATCAGAGCTGAGTGGTGTCTGTGAAAAAAAATACAGAGCTTTCATCCTTTCTTACCCAGGGGGGTGGGTTTCTGCTCCTCGCTCACATTGGACTCAGGATGTGTGCAGCCAGAAGAGGGCTAGCTCAACTGACTCATCTCAACACATGTAACTGCACCTTAACTCAAACTGAAAGGAGTATGACCTGCTTGCTACTCAGCCTGCAACTTGGAAAATGCCTATATAGCTGGTCATAGCCCTATTAAGACTTTAGGTGTCTAAATGAATTAAAGTACACATTTAGTGATCCCTAAAAAATAGCAAGATTTCTCTTTCTCTTATTCTTCAGTCATTCATCTCTCCTGTGTTCCCAGTGTGTGCTACCAGGGCATGCCAGAACCAGTGCAATGCATTCACCAGACCGTTCTGTAAGACAGTTGAACTGACAGGTTGGCCAAGACTGATCTGAATTAAGCTAAAATTATTTTTCTTTTGTGTTACTAAGGTTTTTTGCCCTAGAGAATGGTCCTAAGCATAAAGGTTCCATTGGATTGAAGCAGAGAAAGGACTCACAGAATCCTTTCTCTGCTTCAATCCAATGGAACTTTTCACAAAGGTTTTCACTGAGGCAGATGCTGCTTTCATATGAAAGATGTTGGGCATTGCTTCTTAATATTAATTACTGCTTTCTGATGTTTGAATCTCAGAAGGTGCTTTAAAACGGCATAACAGAAACATTTAAACAGAATGCTTCATGGTTTTTGAAACATTTGTCATGTTGACCAAAATTGTTCTTGAAATTCAACCTCAATTCACATATGGCTTCATCCACTCATGGAGCTGTACCATGGAGAGGAGGAGAGGAGGATTTTCTATTTAAAAAAAATTAAAATTAGCTCTCCTCTTCTCCCAGAGCTCAATTCTATGTATTTTACAGAACTTTTTGCAAAGAATTTCTCTCAAAGTGCATCTTCATGTCTGTGTCAGGTTAAATGCAGGACTCCCAGCACTACAGCAAACACACTCTGTCTTTGGAAGGCTTAGTTCTTTTATAGCTCAAGAGGACAGAATTAATATTGTCCTTGTCTGTGGTAATTTTATCCTAGATTATCATGATTTTATTTTGCATATCTTGTAATGTCAGCTAGTTTAGCTTTACTAAAAAGATTTACTGCATAAATGTCAGATGAGCAAACAAGGACTGTATGAGTTCAATAGATTGCACTTGTCTAAATTCAGCAGTGGATTTGGGAATCTAGCAGTTGGCTTGTATATAATATAAAGTATAAAACATATGACAAAGGGATAAGCAAGTCCACTGAAATGCACAGAAAGTGCAAAACCACTGCTTTGGTCCTCTTTTAAAAAATTCTTTCTAATTTGACTCATATAAATTGAAAACATCAGTGAATATCCAGCAGTGTAAAGCTCTGCAATTGGTTGAAATGTTTTTACTCACTAGCAAGTTTTATTCTAAATGCATAGACAAATACCTTGCTTGGTAGAGGCTTTAACACTTTGGCAGTTCTTTAGCTTGTCAGAGTCCTGCAAAAACATTAACACAGGGGTGTTGACTCCTGTGAAACAGGCAAATATTATTATCCTCCTTTTACACACAGGCAGCTTGCGAGACAGAGCTGTGGCTTGCTCAGGCCCAAGACCACACAGCAAGCTGGTGGAAGCGCCAGCACTCGGATTCAAGCATTCCTGGATCCCAGCCTAGTGCACAATCCACTAGACAGCCTGTCTGCAGCCCTTCTCTATTGCTGCATGAAGCTACCCAGTTTTTGCTTTATGAATATATGACTGTGAAAAATTATGCTTTTTGCAAGTGTTTATGGGATTGCTTCGGGGCACAGTTTCCCTATTGCTGCTGGAAAATACAGATTACTTTAGCAAAAATGAGGGGGAAGGGAAGGAAACATACCAGAATAAAATGACAAACCAACTGGTTTACAACTAGACATTAAAAAATTGTATAAAAAACTCACAGTCAAAACTATTGTTTAGTTTTTCTGACGCAACAGAAACAGCAAGGAGGTTACTTTATTGTTTTCACCTGTAAGGACAAATTTTCATGTTTCACTACAAAATAATGAAATCACATGGACCTAACTCACATGGACCCAACTCACATGTTCAGGAAACAAAGCTAACAAACAATTGTTTAGAACTGATGAAAAGTTTTTTGGCTGCCTCTGCAAAATGCAGCTGCAGCCTGAGGAGCAGGGAGTAACCAGATCTTCAAGTGGGAGTGATGGAGCTGCACAGCTGCTTTAAATCAACACTGCCTCGTCACTAGAAAGTACCTATCCCCATCCTGCATCTACAGCAATAAAAACATTTGTGCCTCCTTATCTTGCTGGATAAATTCATCTTCACAAATCATGCTACACTGGCATGCACTTATTGCAGAAGGAAAGAAATGCAATGATAGGGTGTTTGGCTAATGTAATTTTTGGAAGTGACATTTGTATGCCAGAGATTGAAGGAGCACTTCAATTAAGAAACTGTTGGAACTTCAATTACAGGAAGTCATTCTTGCTGCCCAGACCACTCTAACAGCTACGTCAGGGAATGATTTTTGCCAAAACTCAGGAGATAATGCTGCTTTATGAATATTTCCTAGTGATTCACTGCAGCTCATCAGTTTTAGAATACTAGTTCCCCATAATTCAGTTCTGGTTGATCTTAAGAAAACAATGGAAGGCATCATTACAAATCCTATACATAATAAAAGGCCAACTTCACAGTTTTAGGAAACCTGCTTTTGAAATAAGAGCAACTGCTTGCTACAGTCCTGGTCTTAGGAACTGCTGCTTTCTGCAATTCTGGTCTCACAGGCATTTACTGCTAGAGCCAACTTCGAAAAGCAGGTGTACATGGGAAGGCAGTGAGGAGTAACTAGAGAATCCAGGGTGAAGAAAAGCACAGTTCTGCATTGGGCTAGGGAGAAAAGTAGGACTCTTCATGAAACCTGTAACTCTTTTTTTGGAGTATTTCGCCAGACAGATGTAGAGCATTCTTTCCAAGTCTCCTTCAAAAAGGTTAATAAACAGCACTTCATTATGTTGGCATCTACCTCCAGATGATGCAGATAATGCTGTTTCGCCTGCAGTGTGATATTAAACACCTAGATCTGAATTTCTGCCTCAGTAATATGCTGTAAACTCTGCTGAACTTGTTCTTTTCATCTGGTCTGGCCTTTTTCTCATTTCTGCTGCATCTTATTTTCTAATAGGCTACATTGGCTCTTACTCTACAGTACATCTACACAAGAAAATGACATAGAGGTGGGGCACTGGCCTATGACTACCCACTGCATAAGTGTTAACATGCTTCCTTGCGTATCCTCAACCTTTGGGCATTATCCCAGGCATGGTCTGGGGGATCACGCAGGACAAGACACTCTCCAAAAGTCAGTAGGAACTAGGAGAGTAGAGGGAAGATGTTTGACTGTAGGCATGACAGACATGGGACTTACATTAGGGGCAGACAACTAGGGAATTTTATTTTTTTTAAGGAATTTGTGTGACTACCTTTTTTTGCCACACTATTTGTCCTTTCACCAATCTCAAAAGAAGAAAAGTAGACCGCAGCAAAAGCTTTGTTTGAGTAGGTTTTCACATGTTTATGTCTGGCATTATTAGGATTTTTATTGTTTTGTTTTAATATAAAGTATTTAATGTTGCTGTGCTTTTTATAAGTTAGAGGACTCAAAGATTTAGGTTTTCCACACTAGAAGCTAATGCAGCCTGTGATGATCCTAACTCCCTGCAGGAGTTAATTTCTGAGCTTTGGGCAAATACTGGGAAAAATATAGTTCCTGCACAGTAAGCATTGCTCTTTGGCAGAGGGATCTCCTATCCTTGAGCAATGAAGGCTTTGTACCCTGCTCATTGTATATTCCTTATTTTGCTTGAGAAATAAAGATGTCGTTGGGGGTGATATAATCTTCTCAACAGGTTAAAAAATTCTTTGAACAATTTGTATCTTCAAGGATATGCAAACCTTGATCTGGAATGAAATGCTGTACTACTTAGGAATAACTGATCTTTTTATTTAATATCTAAAAATGTACTTTGAGGAGTATTAGTTAAATCTTGCATTAACTCTGTTGGTAGTGAGTCAGAGAAAGATCAGGTAGCTTTCTAAAATAATAGAAATTCATGGGGGTATGAGGATTCCTTTAGAGGAAAGGAGAAGGAGGGTGGCTGGCTCTGGAGTTAGCCTGGAGGTTGACAGTCTAGTGTAAGAGAGTGAGGTACTGAACAGCTGTGCTGTGGTCATAGAGATGTGGCATTCTGAGAGCAGTAGCTAATATCCACGGACTTTAATGCTGTCCAATTACCAAGAAAAAGAAATAAATTGATAAGAATTATAGACATCAGACTCCTCCCTTTTAGTGAAGTCAGTAATTCAGATAATTTTATAAAAATTCACAAATCTGAGCCAGTATATCCTTGTTCTATGATGGGCTGTGAATACACAATTTTCATGTAATTCCTATTGATATGAATAATGATGAGAGGCAAAGAAAGGAACATCAAATCACCCATTGTTCCTTTTCCAACATGGCCATGCTTCCAACAACTGGGAGCTCAGACTCTCTTTATGAATCCTATTTGAAAACACTGCTGCAAAATGATAGATTTCACCAAATGCCACATTCAAACAAAGGTTTTTCTGAGAATTTATCTAGTAAAGGAGCAATGGCATTTGCAGGCATAAAAAACACTCAGAATCATTTAAAAAAGTGGGGGTTTTTTTAAAGCCGTAGATACACTGCTGACTTTTCAGAAAGGTTAGAACTTTGAGATTCAGAATCAAAAACTGATGTGACCTACATAAAAGAATCACTCTGATTTCTTAATTAAACCAAGCTGTAACTGCACACTTTGTTAACAGGCACCAAAAATTATGCAATAAATCTTATGACTGTCCTCCAAGAATGTGGAGAGGAAGGCAGTGATGAAGAGGATGGTGGTCAGAACAACAAGATGGGAATGCTCCATGTCATTTTCTTTAACATTCCCTCGCAGAGGCTCTGAGGCTTCTAGCACATGAGCCAAACAACTGAAATGATCACATGTGTAGCACTAGGTTGAGGGGAAAAAGCCCAAATATTTTAACAGCTGCTTTTTTGGGTTGGGTTTTTTAGTTTTGGGTTTTTGGTTTTTTTCCTTTTACCTAGTTTGCTTCAGGATCTGATTTCTTTCTGAAGGGGTGGGCTCAGTGCCTGCCAGGAGCCCAGCAGGGAATGTTTACTCTGAGACACACAGAGATGTTTCCCTTTCTTCACAAGTGATTTTTTTTTTTTTTAAGGAGGCAGTGTGGACAATTCTCTCAAGAAAGGTTTGCTTAAAACAAACACACCTTACAAATATGTGTTAATCTGAAGGTTCTCTTCCTGTCTTATGGAAAATTTATATGAAAAATAGATCAAGAAAGACAACATCACATGTTACTGTTGTGTAGCTACCTTCTCTGTCTACTGGACCAGTCTTTGCAAAACATTTGTAATTTACAGTGTCTCAGGCAAGGACTTAAACTGCCCTGTGGATTTCCTGTGACTTCAGCCTCTGCTTGCTCTCCACCAGAACAGCTGTATCACTGCCAGCCTCTAGCAGAGTCAGACAAAGCTGCTCTGAGCTGTGATTTGAACCAGTACAGCTTATTCCAGTTCCACAAAAAAATTTAATATTAAACCAAATATCTTCAATATTTTCCAAATGCAACTGCACTTATGGTGAATTTACCAGATGGACAAACTCTCATAGGCCAAACACTAAAATACCAAATGTGGTTTATCAGAGATAATAAACAATGCCAAAGATCCTGACAATGTTTCTCTTTCCTTCTCCTCATTTCATAAACAGAGCTTCCCTCCTATATTTCAGAGATTTCAAGACAGCACACAGCATACAACGAGGAAATATTCTTAAGTCATCAATGATAAATGAACAGTGTGACAAGAACAATATACTTCATTCCTTCCTTCAGTCTCCTCATATGCCCACTGTTCACAGTCACATGGGAGAACAAAAACACTTTTTAAAGACAAAAATAATATTTTCATCTTAATGCAGCCATCCAAGACAGGATGCTAGGAGAAAAACAAACAAAACCCAAAAATAACCACCAATGAGGAGACCCAGCTGACAGTAAGATTTATTAGTTGAGTGATGATTCCAGTGTAATTTTGTCTTGTCACTTTGAGACAGCAGAGCAACATGTTCATGTGTGGTCCCAGTATTCAGTGTATGGTCAGATATTGAGCTCTGGGAAGGAGTTTTGGAACGGTCCTGCTAATGTTGTTAAGCAGTCAGTGTTTCATCCCACAAGGAATATTATGAACGCCTGGCATTTACTGCTGTCAGTGTCTGCCAATCCTCACTGCAGTCATCAGTACAGAACAATCCTGTTTGTAATGCCCCACTTGTCAGGACTGAAGTCAGATCTTTTCCTGGTTTATTGAATGATAGGTCTTTAATGACAAGTTTTTTTCCCTGTCTGTCTCCAGTAGGGAGTATGGAGAGAAATCTCTGCTCTTTATTCTTTGGTTACACTTCAAGCCTAGATTATCTTTAGAAAATGTGTTTTGGTTTAGTCATCTGTTTACAGAGACCCATTTGCTCAGCTTTATTGGATGGAATTTTAGAAATGGAAATCCAAGAAAACTCATTACTTACTTCTTGGAGGTTACTACCAAAATAGCAGAGGGAACAAAAGGGATACCACTTATTTGACAACTGCACCAGGATCGCAGGGAGGTGTTCATTCATCCTGTGAATGGAGGCAGCTCAGCACAGTAGACACTAATCACCTTCAGTGTTAAGTCTAGCTTTAGTTTAGGTGCTGTGTAAGACTCAATTTGTTGCTTGTGGCTAGGTCAGTGTAGTGAAATCCATGCTGCTGACATGAAGGGAAGTCTGGTCCCAGTAGTTAACTCTGCTGACCCATTCCTGTTCTCCTTCAATCTGCATCGTGACTGGGAAGCTGTGTGGCACTCTAATCTCAAACCTGAGTTCAACAATTTCTAGCGTGCACATGAAGGAGGAGGTGGGGCTGGTTTTTTGGGTGGAAACATTGCCCAGGTTTAGAACAACAGAATCACATAAATTGTGAGGCTCCTAAGGAGATCGCATGGTATCAGATTAACACCTGAGCAATGCCACTTGTAAGCAGTCAACACTTTGAACTTTTAGCAGCTACCCTTTGACACAGGTATACATAGCAATGCAGGTGAAAGGGACAGTTTCTGGCCATCACATAGTTACTAATCCCATCCTTCATATACTTTAGGTAGAAAAGTAGAAAATTCTGTTTGTCCTATGGAAAAGTTATTGTAAATCAGCAGTAAATTAAAAAAAAAAAGCTAAAAAAATGTAAAACATTCTATATTTTTTGCCAGACAGCAGAGTTCTCAAGAGGAGTCACTCTCTTATAGTCTAAGATAAACTGATTTTTGCTGATTTGTACATTCATAGAATCATAGTTTGAGTTAAACCTTTTAGGTCCAAAAAAGGCACCTTTTAAAGGACATCTAGAATAAAAGCCCTAGAGCAAGGACATCTTCAGTCTGGCTTTGTTCCATGACCCTATTCTCCACAGCAATATCTCTACCTAAAATTTTGGCTCCAGAAATAAGAGAAAAATACACTCACAGATTTAAAAAAACATTAATCCATAGGTTTGTCTTAGCATAAATCAAAGTATCAATTCACACAGATGTTATGTACGCAACACACACCATCAGCTAGACATGAGCACTCCATGTAAATGGTGGAATAACTGAAATCTCTTTCCATATAGCATTAACAGAACAGGAAGAAAGAAAAGCAAGAAAATAAACATCTGTATTTATTTTCCAAAATAGGGTTCCTTCAAGGCAGAGGAAGAACTTCTATATCCTTAAAGATGTATCTTTTGCTACCTATGTTAAAAATTCTTTTGGTATAGAT
Organism: Passer domesticus; assembly: GCF_036417665.1. Classification (NCBI taxonomy): domain Eukaryota; kingdom Metazoa; phylum Chordata; class Aves; order Passeriformes; family Passeridae; genus Passer; species Passer domesticus. The sequence goes on along the minus strand of NC_087478.1, from coordinate 29,836,214 downwards.
GGGACACAAATATGAATGACTCTTACTTAAAGAGTTAGAATGCATTTGAATTCAACAGACTTTAAGATTAGAAATTTGCTGTAGACTTTATTGTAGTTCAGATGAAGAGCTCACTTTCACAGTCTGAGTGAAGGAATTAATATTTTACTTACCAGTCTGACTCAGCAATAAATGTGTCAGTGATAAAAGCGGAATTCAATCAAAGAGCAGCAAACAGGACAGCTGATCTTACAGCCTGTAAGGCATTCACCTACAAGACCTGAGATGAGAGAAGTCTGTGAAGGCTTCTTAGTTCTCAGGCCCAGTCAAACACACAAGATTTGTGTCAGGAGAGGACCTTTATATGCATGGTGTTTTCCTTCTGTTTTCCAGAAAATAATAATTAATAATGTGTGTGGGAAGAGAATCATGGCAAACCATGGCCTGATCTGAAGACTTCTTGTGAAGGGGAATCTGATATAAATTAGCATGCACATTTACTGCAGTGGTAGTGAGTGGCTAATATTTCTGCATCTATGTAATACTTTCCTGAAAAAATTCTGGAAATATCTTTAGGGTTTTTTATTATTCTTTAGAAAGAAAGGGGGGAACTGGCAGAAAATGTCAGGTGTATTCTTAACAAGCCTTTCCCTTCTCAGTGGTTCAGTGTGGCTTCTTAAATTGAGAATTTAAAGTTGTTAGAGAGCATCCTCTCTAATATCCAGAAACTAACTTCCATACTACATACAGTGCAAACTACTTGACAGAGTGTCCTGTCCAAATTTTAAAGTTGAGCTTTGAGGACCTTCTCAAAGTATGTTTTTATTCTCCAGGAAAATTAATTGACACTTCCTTCATTAAGCAGGAGTCCGATCACATTCCTGTTAAAATGAAATTACTTCCACTGGATTGAAAGGTGCAGGACTGGTATAAAGCAGGGAAGGAAAATACTATGAATCATATTTTCAATATACATTAAAGGTGTGCACTATCCTTCCCACTTAGATAAAGCTAACTCTTACAGCAAAGTTCTTTGGAAACATTCTCAATTTCTTAATTTTATTTCATTGCTATGTCATTCTTCTGATGAACACAACCTGACATTTCAGTGAAGGAACTTCAGCAATCAAAAATTATGGCTTTTAATAGCTTAATAATATTGGTTCTGAATCTACCTTTCAAAAAGATACCTGCTTAACATACAAGGACAGAAAAGAGAAAATGCCCTTCCTTTACTCTGCTACTAAAGTGCTCTTTACATACTTTCATGGCCTAAACATAACAGTTCAATCTGAGCATCTACCAACATTTGAAGTGACATAACACTCACAGTCTCTCACTGCCTTTTTTCCAGCCTGGAGAAGATTAATAATCTTTTCCATCTGGAAGATTAGGGACTAAGGATGGATGAGGATGCACAAGGGTAGCATCAGCATCTCAGTGTAGTGTACTGAAGAAAATGACAACAAAAGGATCACAGAAGGTGTCACCCCTAATTTCAAAGCCAAAAGATTGGATCTTAAGTGACACACCAAGGTCACATAGGGAATATTAGCTGCAGGAAAGAAAACAGTCTGAGTTGCTACAAATCAGCTTTTGAAAATATTGATACCAGACCATGATACCAAGGCATGGAACCGAAGTGCAACATGCAAGCCAAAGCAATCAGTACTTTGAGGAAAAAAATATACTGCATTTTGAACTTTCATTTCCATAAAAGGTTATGGGATGAAACTGAATTTTTTGAAAGGTAAACAAATAAAAACAAATGAGAAAATCTATTGTATGAACTTGAGTGAAGGAAAAAATATCTTTAGATTGATACCTAATCTTTCAACTTTTCTCAGTTTCTTGTTTTAATCTTTGACAAAACTAACAAGCTAAAGAAATTCTGTCTGCACAGCTTCTGGGAAGAACTTGCTGTAAGGAGGAGGGAGGAGGCAGGCGGAGCTAAACTCTCCCTGCAGCCTGCCCTTTCTCCTCAGGGTCAAATGGCAGGGGAGAGCCTGAAGCACAGAGCAGCCCCAGCAGGCAGCTAGGAATGTGATAGCCAAAACTGCCAAGCCGTTCACTGGAACAGGCAAGAAAATCTGTACTAGGATACAGAGGTTAATTTACTTGGAAGGAGTTTATTGTAACACAGTCCTCCTTGTCATTATGAGTCTATCCTGCACCTTGATCATTCACAGGCTCTCTAAGAGTTTTCATTCATATCTTTATTATATAAACATCTAATTACCATAAGAAACTTGCTATGTTTTTGCTCTGTAGCCATGATATTTTAGTGAAAATTCCTCTGCTAGGATTTTTCCTGTCCTGAGGAGCTGAGAGCCTCACGAAAGAAATGTAAACAATAACTCTCTGCTGCTGTGGAAGGCCACAGGTGCATCTTCCATTGGTCCATGTGGATTGTTTTCAATCAGTGACCAATCACAGCCACCTGTGCCAAGGCTGTGAGCAGTCACAGGATTTTGTTATTGATTCCTATTCTATTCTTGTCTTTGTAGCCTTCTGATCTTCTTCTCTCTGTTCTTTTAGTATAGTTGTAATGTAGTATTTTAATATAATATATAACATAATAAATCGGCCTTCTGATGAAAATGGAGTCAAGCCTCGTGTCCTCACACAAGGGGCAGCCTAAACAACATTGCTCCATGGAATTTAAGTTTCAATTTGAATAGATGAACTATGGAGAATCATTTAGATCAGGGTGCAGTCTTAGTAAAACTTAGTCAGTCTTCTTTAACAGTTAGTAGAGAAATGGCCTTCTCCAAGAGCCATTTAATCTCATATTTTATATGTTAAAATGAGAGGAGTAAAATAGATTTGGCAGGTTTATTTTCTCTTTAAAGTCTCTCTGCCAAGGAAAAGTTTTGGTGGTTATTTTGTACTAAACATTTAATATCAGCCTAGGTGCACATCTTGTCTCCAGAAGCAGATAGCAAAAGAGCATTGGAATCAGCACACAGAGGCACATTCCTCCTCTGCTTATAGTGTGATCCCTTCCTGCCAGCATCTGGCAGTTAGTAGTTTTGAGACTGACTGAACTACAGGAAATATCTTGATCAAACCTTTTTGTAAGCTCGGAAACCCACCCTGAATGTTTGTCTAACTCCTTCTTGAACCCTCGTCCATGAGCAACTCATAAAGGATAGTCTGTGACAATGAGTTCCATCAGTTCCTTGTGTTCTTCAAACACAAGATTGATAACAACAAGAAATTAAGCGAAACAAATATTTTCTTCCATATTCACCAAAGCTGTTCCTAGGTTTACTTTTAAATAGTAATATAACTGAGTTCAATTGAGAAATACTATTTAATTATGTGAATGTATTTTATGATTAATATAACTCTTTGAAATTGCTAAATAGCATTCTAATTTTATACTAAAATATTTTCATTATGTTTGATAAATCTATAATATTTTTCATATATATATATATACATATATATTCTTTGGCTACTACAACTTCAGGAACTCTTATGAGTGTTAATCTTAAAAGTTGGATTGGCTGTAAATAGTTCATTTTTATAAACACCTCAAAAACACCGAAGCCCAGGATCTGCTACTATCAAAAAGACTTTGCTCCTAGCCCTCGTAAATGCTAGGGAAGATGATAGCCAGCAGCTTGGCACAGCTGTATGCAAGACTCTGTAATGTGTTTTTTGGTGTAACTTATTACCTCTTTAAAAGAATTAAATTAATTTTGGAAAAATAAAAAGCAAAATATTTCATTAGATGGATAAAAAATATATGGGTAGATAATCACTTAGGCACAATTTGCCCAGTCTCAATGTATGACATTCCTGGAAAAAGACCCAACCAAAAAAAAAAAACCAAATCATGGTGTCTGCAAGCCTGATCCTACTTCTGGTCTACAAACAATTCACTTCAGCCAGTTGTGTGTGTGCACAGGAACTTCATCTAACATGTTTTTCAACTTAAAATATACAGTATAGATTCATTAATTCAATGCATCATCACTGTAAATTATCAATGAACAAAACTACTTATTAATTCTGGGTTTGAGACAGAAAAGCACTTCACTATGATTCCTTCACCAGATACATTCTTTATTCTCCCCTGTTGATAAAGAGCATATATACTCATAGCAGCTGCCACTTCCAATTAAGCTGAATAAATTCAACTTGTAAGAAATGCCTTTTTATATTTGGTTCATCTTTAATAAAACACTGAGTAGTTTTGAAATGTCACTGAGAAGTAGAAACCTATATTCTTATATTCTCTTTGTTCAAACTAAGTGGGATCATCTTGTATTAAAGGAAGGTTTGTAATATTAAAAAATTTGACCACATTATTTATTCTTATATACAAGTGTTGCTGTGAAGAAAAGCCACACTGGTAACAGAGATCTGAAAACCTGCTTTATACCAGGGAGAATCTGGTGTTAGCATTGTCTGCTCTAAGCAGGCATCCCAGGATCCCAAGTGCATGTGTGTGTTTGCACACACACAGGGTGATTTCTGTCCCAGGTGCCAAAGCATGCAAATATCCAGAGCTGCTGTACGTAGCTGGTTAGCATGTGCTGACCCTAAGACCAGCCTGTCTGAAAAAAAATCAGACACAGATAATCAGGATTAAGTTCTTCCCTAAGATATGCATGGTGCAATTTTATCTCCCTGAGATACTAACTGAAGAGTTCTCTATGTAAATATGCAGATATGCTGCTGAGGTTTCACTGTTGATTACTTGAACAAATCTGAAGTTAGTTATATGCTGCTTTTATAGCTCATCATACTCAGTTTGCATTAGAAATAAAAAAATTGGGCTGAAAATGAATAAAGCAAAATGAAATCACAGCACTGCTATAACCACCCAAGTCATATCCACACATTTCACAGTCCAATTTCTGCAATGTGAAGCTGGATCTTTGGGTGTTTAACCATTTGAAAACATTAAAAATTATGTTACATACTACACTGTTTCAATTATATTATTTAAGTGCCCTTTTACAAAAAAAAATCTCAGATGCTTCATTAGAAAGCTATCAAATCTGCTTTCCTGAAAACAATACCTGTAAACAGTTTAATTAACTTGTCCTTTCTTAAATCTTCTTGCCAAGAATCTTTACTGGATTAAGTATTCAACACCAAGAGATTAAAGAGGTATATCCCTCTAGTTCCCACTGCACATATCTCCCCATAGTCACTAGGATTAGGTTTCTAAGTACATCAAAGCTTTATTTCCTTGTAGCTGTCCAATAATATAAGCTAAGGGTAAACCAAACTCTCATCACTTTTTCACCTACCCCTCCACAACCAGATTGTGACTAAATAAGAATGTGAATAAAGATAGTCAATGTAGAAAGCAGAAGTACTTTACAACAGCAATAATAATAGGAACACAGCAGAGTAATAAAAAGAAGCAAGAGGGATGGTGAGTTACATAAAGTCTCTAAGGGGACATAAAGGAAGGCAATTAATAAAGTGCAAAGCCTTTTGAAAGTGACTGAATAAATATTCACAGGTAAATACTACTTGTGTAGCATATCTGAGGAGCATCTGTCCATTAATTAAAAGATCTGGTGTTGCACATGACCAGTACTTTCAAAGAAAGGTTTCATAGAAACTATCCATATCTGATGAAAAAAAAAGTGCTTATTCTAAACAACAGCACCAGGGATCTCCATCGTTAAATGCACAATAGCCACATAATAATTTAAGTTGGCACTTTGCAAAGATCAGAGTGTATTTTATTATTTCCCTGTACTGTTCTTGACAATCATAGACCAGTAAAAAGACCTATATTTGTATGTAAGATCATCAGTTTTTTTCAGGTTTATATGAAAATAGATACTTTGTCTACAGATTGAAAGCAAGGCATTCTGGGGATACATCTAAATTTTCCTCCTTCTTCTGCCAGGCTTATCTGAAAACATGCTCTCAGTGGCATTGAGTTGAGTTAGAAGGAAGACAGGACTATTACAAAAATATCCATGGTACTTGAAGGTTTTTAAAAGTCTTAGCATAAATAAAGACATTGTAGTTTTCACTGCAGATACCTAAGGAAGTTTATACATACTCTGCTTTGCCCGAGGCGAATTTTGCACTTGAAGCCTGCAGGTGTTTGCTCTGCTTCTGCTGCCTGTAGTGATCCTGCGGTAAAAACATTCCTTTTCGTCAGCGAAACAATTGAAGTCAAGGCTTCTTGTGACTTTGACAAATCACTTACTCACTCTAATCCTCATTTTACCCACAAAGAAAATTACATCAGAGTACTGTTCTGAACCCAAATTAATGATTGCAAACCATTCAAAGTCCCTAAAGGATGACACTGTAGAAAAATATCCCTGTATTTTCTTCTGCCAAAAAAAAAAAAAATCAGCATTTTTGGTAAAGTACATAAATTATAACATATTCGTGTTGTGCAAATAATCATTAAAATAATTTTTAATCTACAAATTGAATACTAGTTTTGTTATTCTGTCATTAAAGTTTCTTTGTATTATTCTTTATTCTAGAAGTCTGTGAATGGTACCAAAATACATGAATCATTTTACAGATTTTAACATTCTCAACTTGTAACAAATAATGGATACACATGCAAATGTGCACACACACACACACACACATGCCTCCTCCTGCATGTATTGAAAAATTATTTCATAAGCCATGTAATAAAAACACCCAAAATGTTGATTTAATACAAAGTAATTTCTTATAAAATTTATAAAGACCTCCATATAACCTGTATCAATGTATATTTAAAATTATGTCTTACTTTAAAGAAGATAAATTCCTGAATAATTGTTCCTGTATTTTCTAGCATGATAATCTAAATTTAATTAAAAGATAATAGCAGTGAATAAGTAGAAACAACGCATTTTTTCCACTGGTGCTTTATTAGCACTTTGAATACACACATGTGTTCTATTGATAGACTGGATATAAAGATTGTTATTTGTTTAATAATGTTATTCATTCAGCAAACCAAACCATTTTATTTTGCTTATGACTCTAGAGACAGTAATTTTTAGGCTGTTTCTTGTCCTCAATTCTGCCTCAGACACATCTCATTTACTTTATAGACTTGTTCTTATAACTGTGGTAAAGTAGGTTTTTCCAGATGCTGATAGTATAGCCCTTGTATACAGAAGTATGCAGTAAATATGAACTTTCCCAATTTTCAGGCTTGCATCTGACCCTTCCCAGAAGGGACAAGTTAGACATTCCCAGCACAGCCGTGCAGTTTCTCTCCAGTTCTCCAGTGCCACACGTGGGATGCAGGGGCCTTGGGACAGTACTGTGGGGGTGCACAGTGGTCAGGAGCACCCTGGATACATTGCTGGAATATAATATTAAAGAAAGAAAGGAGAAGGTGTCATGTCAGATGCTCTGTCTGAATCTGAGGGACAGAAGTGTGCATGCAACAGTCAGAGAAAGAATTCAAAGTTACACTCAGCACTTCCCTTTAGTTGCTGTTAGATGCCTGGATAACATTTTTGGATGATCATTTCTTTAACTGCCATGTGTGATGCCAAACATCTTAAGTGGATGCTACAGATTAGTTTGGCATTGAAGGTAGTGTGGCAAAAATCTCAGTCTTCTCCAAGCTGCACCTTTTCCAGGCTATAAAGCCAAGCTATAAAAGAGGCCCAGTTAAAATACTTCAAACTCAATACATCCTGTACATTTAATCTATTTCTGTCCTGAAGAAAAAATGTCTTTCAGAAACATTATTATATAAGAAATAAAGTACCTTATGCAGTGGTTGGGTTTGGGTTTTCTTCCCATTTTTGTGAAGGGTTAAGTCTGTGTGATTGTAACTGCTCACACTAGCTTGCGTAGGTAGATTTTTCTGGTAAATTAAAAGAAAATTTTTTTGTCAAGTAAGTAAAATGCTGGTACTTCATGTGTTTATGTTTATAGTTGAGAGATTTCAATACTTCCAAAATTAAAAATGCTACAAAAAATCAGATGTCATTTTTATTTTGTTTCAATTACAAAAGCAATACATTTATTTCATATGAACTAAAAGGTCCATTAAACACCAGACAGTATTTGATACGTAATCAAAATGGTATAGCCAAGTAGCAATAGTAAAATCACTGAGGATGACAAATATCTTTTTCATCTTTGGTGCATTTTTCCAAGACGTGTTATGCATTGGGGTTTTTTTCCAACTTTTGAGGTTTTTACACATAAATCCTCATATTATAAAATTATAATTATGCCTTTCCTAAATTAATAATTAAGGTAATTACCTTAATACAATGAAAAGCACTTAACTGGAGTGTTTTTTGGTTTGTGAGATTTTTCTGAACAGTGAGAGTGAATGTAAATGAAAAAGAGGGGGAAACAACTAACAAGTTGTTGAGACCTGAACTGTACAGAAAAAACTCAGATCCTAAGTCTGACCTGCTGCCACTGATTGTGGCACAAATATTTTCTTACAATTACTCATGAGAACATAATAAACTTGTAAAAATTGACTTTCTGGGAGTTAATTATAAATGTTTCTCAAAGTAACTGTGATATGTTACTGCATATGACACAAGTGGATTTCTTATCTTCATGAGAGCCCAAGAATTCTTACTAAAAACCAGGCCTGACTTTTACGATCTGCTGGGACCACATCATCTAGTGAGGAAAACACAAAGGATGAGCTGCTGACATTTACAGTTAGGCAAAATTGGTTTGCTCAATATTATTATCCGGCAATGACTCCAACACTGGCAAAATCAAAATTAAAGTGTTGCAATTCCTCATATCTAAAATCAGAAAGCATTATTACTGCAAAATCAGATGAAAATGAAACTTTTTCAGTGTTCTTCCCAGTCATTACAGACACCAGTCCAGATGAAGGTGATCACAGACTCATTAACTAACTTCATTGCTAAATTAATCTTCAGTCGTCATCAGGAATGTAATAAACCTTGCTCATTTGATTTTTATAGCCTTAAGACCCTCTTGAAAAGAGGCTCTGGTGTTAGTTATCATGCTTACCAGCAAGACCAGTTTGCATAGTGCAAACTTAATGATGTAAGATATCTTGTGATTCAAAAGAAACAGAAATGTATAAATATCAAGGTGATTTTCATCTTTGTGGAAGAAGGACATCAGAAAGCACTGAAGTGGTTTCACATAGGATTTGTAGAAATTCTAATTTTAAATAAAATATGATGGGTTAAATTGCTGTATTAGTTGCCCTGTGTTTCTCCCCATTCACTTGCCAATTACTGCCACTTTTCATTCCTATACTATTTCATGTATTTCCAACAGTCTTTTGATGCTAAGCAGTATATGAAAAGGGCAGGTCCTGTTAGCACCATATGATTATCTAGGTCTTCATGGATTGCAACAAGATGCACTACACACCACCAGTAGCAAAGAGCTATGCTCTGAAAACAGATCTGTCTGAAATTGTTGTTTTCTTTTATCACTAGTGCTTTCTTCATATAACTTCTGCAGATAATCCATTTTAAACATGCAACACATCAGAAGTTCCTATATTGCTTTCATATTGCCTGTTTATGCCAATAAAATGTCAGCTTAGGCAGTTCGTGTCCCATCTTCAGGGACTTTGGGGTATTTGCAAACTATGTTGATTCCAGCTGGAGTCCTAGGTGTTTGCAACTCTTCCTACAGCTCCATCAGTGCTGGCAACAATGGGAGTTCTAATGTAGACAAGCTGTTTGTCTTTTTATGACCAGTGTTTACTATACAGCAGTAAAGCCGTATGGTGAAGTAGAGCAGCTGCCAAGACTCTTTGCATGCTCAAGCTGATGTCACCACTAGTTCATGTTAGTCTAACAGTGGGAAATTCTGCTAAAAGGCTCGTTGTAGACAAGCTTTTCAGTACTGTACCTCTGCTCAATAGATCATTCATGAGCACCCAGCCCCCTCTCCAGAGAGCATGTAGAGTCGAGTTGTGAGCAGGAAGGGTTGGAGACAAGGCCGAGTTTCTTACTTACAGCTCAGGCTTGGAGCTGTTTTATTGTCGTCATGGCTACAGGCCCCACATGCCTCCAGTCCTTGCTTTATGAAAAGAATGATGCAGTGTCTAGCCTTACAGCTGAATATATAAACCAAATTAGTCTACCATGCCTCTACCTGTTTTGCGGCTCACAATGAAAGAAGTAATGTATCAAGCTATCAGTCTTGTAGCAGTTCTCTTCTGTAAACACTAAGTCATTACACCCAGACTTTTTATTTGCTCTTTAGAGCCCCTTCTCAGTATAACAAACTGCAGATTTCAATAAGAAAGCTAATTCAGAATAGTCCTCTGTGATTTCTCAGAATTTCTGTAACATACCAGCTAAAAGTTACAATTCAAATCCCCATTCACACTCCATTTTTGCATAATCCCACTCACTAAACAAGATGCAGAAAGACAATGATGAAAGTCTTTTCCAAAGCTACAGTGTCAAGGTACTACTAGAATCAAACTGCAGCTAATATAAGCAAAGAAGAGTTATATACTCCTGCAGAGAACTATTAACTCTCCTGAATAGAGTAAGAGCCTCATATGGTGCCATCTCTACTAGAAGATTAAGTAATCCCTGAATGGCATTGAGGCAGGGCAGTGAGGGGAGATGTGTCCTGTGATACTGCTGTTGTCAGTGTTGTTCAGAAGAAGGGGAAGGAAGGAAAGAAAACTTTTGAAGTGTGGTCTCCATTGAAAGATTAAATATATAAGAGGGGGGAAATGGGTATCAGAATAAAAATGTATAAATCTCAGCATGTGACAGCATAGTCTGCATGCTAAGGATTTGGAAAAAAATGTGGTAAGAGGAAAAAGAATTAGCATGAAGAGTAGGGAAGGTGTAAATTGCCTTTCATTTCCACCTCATTATACATCTTTCTTTTTCCCTAGCTTGTACAGTCCACCAGTTTTGATTCTCCACCTGGTCATTCAGACTGCACATATCAGTAAGTGAAGAAATGCAGTCACACGGTTCACCATCATTTTACACTCTAGCTCTGAGTTTAGCAAAGTGGGCCTTATCCTCACCTCCAAAATTCCATATAAAGTATTTTGGCAGTGTGGGCTGTTAGAGACATTTATAGCCAGGGAACTGTAAAGAATGCTCAATGCAAATAAAAAACAGAAGAAAATGTTATGTTTTTATGGATCTGAAATATTTCTTAAAGAAATAAAGGGAAGCTTTATTACCTATCAGGGAAGGAACAATGTAAAAATGCATAAATTGAACATAGCCCACCAAATTAAATTCACCCTGGCTACAGCAAATTGAAATGATATGAAACTTCAGCAAGACACTTCTATTTTTCTCACGTTGTCCAATCTTATTTACACAAAATGTTTCATATTTGAGAAAGTGTTCAATAAATATGAGCCAACATGGCCCAGTGCAGAAACTCCTACCTGTAAGATGTATGAATCCTGCCCTTTTGGCCTTGGAACAGGAAGTGGTTTAGACCCTCAAACAGATAGTGAGCTTCCTGTTAAAGTATCTCTTCTTTTGGATATTTTTTGATTATTTAAGATGTGTTATTGTCATTTCATGCTGTAGAATAAATTATAGTAACACATATATTCATTATAATAAATAACAGTAAAACATATTTGTCATCTAAATTTAATATAAATAGGAAACTAAGACTAAGTAACAAATGAGAAAAACATAAATATTTTATTTTCCTGTTGCATTGTACAAATATTTACAATGCATATGTTGTATGGGGCAACATAATGTGAAAGCAGGATGCCTATTAATTTTCAGACACATTTAGTCTGTGTTCTAAAGATTAAGTGAAACAAATTCTTTGTATCTGTACTTTTAGAGGTTTCGCATGCAGCATATTATATTTTTCCTTTCTTTTACCAAAATGACTGAGGTATGATATAAGTACAGAAAAGAGATGAATTTGTAAGAAAAACTATACAGATAACTGCTAATGGCTTGCCTAGTCTGTAAGTTTTAAAAGCGGTTAAGACATTTAGATCATGTATTCCAACCTCCTATATTTACATCCTCCCAGTCACAACCATTTTGCCCAAAGGCCAACAAATTGAGTCAAACAAAAACATTCCATCTTTTTTGGGCTGAAACAACTGCTTTCTCTCAGCAGTGAACAGCAACGACCCAGGTTCCACCACAGCCTGAGGCTGCTTGAGTAGCAAGGAACTCATTAAGTAAGAAATGTTCCAAGGATCTGAAAGAGATGAATCATAACCCATGATGAAGAAAATCATAAGTAAATAAACAAACTCTTCTTCTCATTGACAAACAAAAATCAATGAAAAAATAATAACAAAAACCTAGTCCAGTCTGCTCTGCAGAAAAGGGAATGTATTTTTAGTCTGGCCAGTTTGAGCTCTGGCATATGGGTAAATACCAACCCATGTCATACAATGTCTTTTTACCTCTTTTGAATCTTAACCTGACCTATAGTGAACTGTCTGCAGCTACAAACTAAAATCTAGCCAAACAAAGAAATTTAAAAATACATTTGTCACTTGTAAAGTGAAAATAAAAGTGATTAATTTGCTCTTGCATGTAAGTGCCTGAAATTATCAAGCATGTTGTGTTTGATTATAGTCATTGCCATGTTTTTTCTGAGTCCAATGCAAAATGTATTGTATGCAAATAGATCGTAAAGTATGTTCTCTTTTTCCTAGAGGAATGTAAAGCAGAGAAGACTTCTCTAAAATGGAGAATAAAATGTCAACATCACGAAAACAGTTGTGAACACATGATTCATCTGCCATTTGTGATTTCCTTCCAGGAGTTTGACTTTTCCTTGAGAAAGAACTACAATCTCATTCCAAAAATTCCAAGTGATGCTGTATATCATGTCTTTCTGCAGGTATTTCTGCATTTAACTTCTGTTATGAAAGCACCCTCCTTTATCATTCAGTTTGCCTGATTTGAGACACATTCACTAGAACTTTTACCATTTTCCTCTCTGTCAGTATCAAAGCTTTCCTCAGTATCACGTGAACACAGGGGCTGTCTTCTATAAAGAAAGAAATTCATGGAAACTGAGCTTCTTTTAACTTTACATTATAAGCTTTATACTCTCAAGTTCATCTTCAGGAGTGATTGAAACTTTTAATATATCTGCATTCTTTTCAAGTATAGATGATAGCACTGATGTGCTAATCTAGTATAACAGTGCTATATATAGAAGTAATATAGCTTGTCTTTTTCCATCTTGTGTCTTGGTTATCTCTTAAATAACTAAGATTCACATGGATTCTTTTTGCCATAGTCTTTCATTCATAATTTGCTTCTGCCAAAAAATATTAATTTCTCTGAACACTCAAATATTATGTACTTCTTTCCTAGATAGAGTTTTCTGTCCTCTTATGCTCACCTTTACTCTTGGTTTCCAGCTACACTATCTTGCATTTGGATACTGAGAAAGCTTTTGGCTGAAGGATGGCCACTTAAATTATACATAGCTACCTATAATCATAACTTTATCTCCCTCTTCATTATTTCTCCTCCCACAAACTCTTTTACACCTATAAAGGTTGCCATGAAAAATATCACCTTCTTGATAACCAAAAAAGTGCGGCATGACCTTTACAGCAAAATAATTTGAATCCAAATGGGTATCACCATTCATAGTACAGAGTGATGGGTAACTTCTGATTCTTGATCATATTTGTATAAATGTGGCATAACTTCTAAGATATCAGTATGAAAGTAGAGTTTGCCACCAAGTATGTACAAGACCCTAATTGTACATTGAATCATAAAATCACAGAATGTTAATGGGCCTTAAAGAACCCTTAGTCCCACTGACCTCTGCTATGGCCAGGGACGCCTCCACTAAACTAGGTCTCTCAAGACTGTATAAAACCCGGCCTTAGAACACTTCCAGGGATGGGGCATCTGCAATACCTCTGGGCAGGTGTTTCAATGCCTCACCACCCTAACAATAATGAATTTCTTCTGTATATCTCACCTAAATTTGCCCTGTTTCAGTTTGAACACATTATTCCTTGTCCTACCACTGCAATTTTGGATGAAAAGTATCTGTCTGGCTTCCACGTATGCCCCTTCAGACACTGGAAGGTTGCTCTGCTGTTTCCATGCAGCCTTCTCTTCTGCAGGCTGAACAGCCCCAATTTTCTCAGCCTGTCTTTGTAGGGGAGCTGCTCCAGCCCCTTTACCAACTTGACAGCCCTACTCTGGGCTCACTCCAACAGCTCCAACTTCTTCTTCTTATGCTGGGGGCACTAGACCCAGCTGCAGTTCTACAGGTGGGGTCCCAGGAGAGAAGAATAGACAGGGAGAATGACCTCCCTTTACCCACTGTCCTTTTGATGCAGCCCAGGATTTGGTTGGCTTTCTGGGCTACTAGCACACACTGTCAGCTCATGTTGAGTTTTTCATCAACCATCATTCCCAGGTCCTTCTCCACACGGCTGCTCTCACACAGCCCTTAGTGTGTCTGGGATTGCCACATCCCAGGTGCAGGACCTTGCACTTTGCTTTGTCAAACTTCATGCTTGACTACCCAGAAACTATATAAATAACTATTAAAACAAATATTTCAGTCTCGAGATTCAGAAATAGAAAGGGAACTGCAATGAGGGAAAAGAAAGCAAAACCATGAAGTTTATTTGGGATCTCAGTGCCACATTTTACCTGAATTTCACAGAAGGGATTCTATTATCTCAAATATTCTGAATACACACTCATCCTGAAGATCCTCATATTTTTTCATAGGTTATATTTCAAAAATCATCACCTGGATTTGCCACAGTAAGATCCTCTTTGTGGTAGTAGAGAAAATTCTTGTAAAATTGTGCTAAAATGCATTTCACACCAGTCTCTGCTGTTCGTTTTTGCTTATTTTAGAAATGTTTATGCATGTTTCATCTCTTCAAAAAGGGATTGTGAAGACTGAATGAATATGCTTTGAACCCAATGATCTCCTGGTAGACTGTAATGTTGCCTAGGTTTCCTGGGAATAAACTGTGGGAACTGATGAAGATAATGTGGTTGCATATTATGTGATAATGAATATTCTGACTGATGTACTTGCCCCAAGGTACACTGGAACATCTGTTAGTTTATTTAGGCACGACTCATCATTCTTATTTTTAAGATATTTAAGTGGCTGAACATATCTCTCCTTAAAAACTATCAAATTGGGAAAAAATAAAAAGAAGCACATGGGATTATATACTAGTGTTGACATGGAACGTGCATCCAGGTGAGATATGTACTTTAATTCTCTCACTGTTCATTGTCTTAGGAACTTAGGGTCTATATTTGAGGAAGATGTTAGCCTGGCTTGCATTGATTATACAAAGCAATGACAACACATTAAGAGCAAGTGTTGTAGCTGTGAAGCCTTGCTCAATACCGCACATATTTAGAAACAAGTTTGATAGATCACCAGTAAAATACATTACAGTAGGGGGTAGTATCCTCTCTACCATATCCAGCCTTAAAATCTGGTTTCAATGATTTTCTAAAATAGTGGACATCAAAAAAGATTTTCTGCAATATGAAGTAAATTACATGGTGAAAGATTCTGTTCTGTGTTATGCAGAAGCTAAAACTAAGGGACGTAATGGTCCTCTTTCATTTGAAAGCACAGGATGTCTAAATCATTTTGGACTGCAAATATACCAACTATACTATAGGTAAATACAACATTGGATCAAAGAAGCAGTCCATGTGACAGTGTGAACAGTTTCCTCTTATTCTGTGAATGACTCCAAATGTAAACATTGTATTACACAAGCATCACGTTATCAGCTGATCCTGATTTCTGAATACTAGTATCCTCAAAACTTTTCACCTACTAGTGGGAAGAGATTGGGTTTTCCATGTTAACACAGCATTATTTAAGTCCGGGTTTTTTTTTTTACTTTAGCAAAGTCATTCAAAATAAACTTTAGGAAAGTTGCAAACACACTGGCTGTGCTAAGTATTTTTATTTTATTTTTTCTACTAGTTTTATTCTTGTCAAAGGCCAATTACAGATACCAAGAAAAAAAAAAACAGGCTAAAAACCCTAACAAAGTCACATAGAATACTTAGCCTTTCACAACATTTATATATCGATCCAGCCTTTGGGATGTACTAGACATAAAACATCCTGAGCAGGAAGTGAAAGGAAGTCTGTCTTTAAAGATCTCTAGTGATGAAGATTAATTGGACAGGACTGGTCCCTCCCCCAGACACTCAACAGTGATTTCCATACAGACATTGAGTTGTGACCATTCAGCCAATTCCTTACCCACCAAAAAGTCCATCCATCAAATCCATACCTCTCCAGTTTGGAGAGAATGATATTATTTGGGATCGTGCCACAGACCTTACAGTAGCCTAGATAGGCGATATCCTTCTCTTCCCTTGCCCACTAAGGTAGGTTTCTTCCAGCCTCCAGCTAGCACACATTTTTGCCCAAAGACAGCACATGGGCCTGGAATTGAGCTCCCTGCACTATCTGTGCTGGGCTGTAGTTATTTCCAGTGCAATTCTTCAGATGTATTATGGGTTTGAGAGGCGATCATGGGTGAATCTACTTTCTGTGGTTTAAGGTGTTACTGTTCTTGATTGCCAGTTTCACACCTTTTCCAGCATGAACACTGCTGTAGCATGTTTGACAGGTGAAGATATGTCTGTGTCAACTACTCTTTGAGAGTATATGCTGAACCAACATTTTGCTTTTAAATGAGCAAGAGAGTGTCCATGTACAAAAGCTCCCCACCACCACAAAAATTGTTTCACAAAACAATCTGTGCAAAGTCTTAGTAACCATCTTTGCAGCAGAATTCATATATTAATTCATACCTTAACTCCATCTAACCTGCAATGTTGTAGCCTAAAAATTTCAGTTAGTCTCCCATAGTCTAATAAAATTGATCTGGTGGATGTTGCTTCTCAATGATCCTCTCTTTCATCCTACTTTTTATTAAGCTGTTGTATTCATTTTCATTCTCTGTTCTATAGCCTTTACCCTGATATTTGGGAAAATTTATAGTATATCCAGATAGATTAATTTTTATATATCTTTTTTATTATGTCAGTTAATAGGAGATACTGAGGAAAGACTACAATATAAAGAGAAATATACAGTGATTTTTATCTCAGGGAGGGTAAAAATCCCTTTACAATGACAGTGGTTTACACTTACCTTCTCTAAAACTTCATTCACATATTAGCTGTTAAAATTTTTCTTGACACTAGCTCACAAACATCCCTCATTCCTTCTAGGGTGCTCAAAATAGCCCCAGGCATTGTCAGTTGATTGGAGGCAGCTGATATCTACAGCTAAGAGAAGAAGCTGAGAAAGATGTTCTCAGAACCCTTGTAAATAATATGTGTATGGAGAGCAAGAATAGTAAACTCCAAAGAGTCAGGGGCAGTAAATACTACTTTGGAAGCTGGAGATAATGAAGAACTGTGAGCAGGAGTTCAGCTGGTTGGAAAGATTTCCTTGCATAAATTAAGGGAATTAATTTAAAGGGAATTTAAAAGGGAATTACCAAAATTGCTTATGGCCACCTTCTGATTAAATTCTCAAAACCCAAGATACATACCTAAAGCTTATGGAGACTGAACCATTCAGGGTGAAAAGAAATGTACATTGAGATAATTTTGCTGCTAATAAGAATTACATCAGACTCAAGCTGAGAGTCTATATATTTTGTTGTTTCCACCATTGTTGCTTTTTGGCATACTTTATCACATTATGAGCCATGCACTGATGAAAGTGTTCAACCGTGCCTGGCAAAATCTCAAGAATCCACACACCCAGAGCACTAAACACCTGACTCCTAGTATTTGCTGACACATTTGGTTTAATACCTTGGGGCATTTTGACTGTTTTTACAGATAGGTAGACAGGCCAAGCACTTAATGCAGGCTTAAATACACAGAGACAAATGTTTCTTAAATAAAGTCTTCTTTCCTTTTCCCCCATCCTCTTGCTTTTTCAGTCTCAGCTTTTCACTATTAAATTATTTTTTTATTTTTTGAGAAAATGAAGATTCCCTAAGAGAATATGGGGAAAATTTGTGGATATCTTAATTTGGTTTATTATATTTTGAAAAATACAGAGATGTCATTTGCTCAGCCTTTGCAGAAACAGCAGAACTAATTCAAAACCTGAATGGTATTTTTAGAACAATTTTTTGGACTAAATTTCTATCCTCAAATATTTTTTTAAATTATGCTTTCAAATAATATAAGGTGAGTAATCTCTTACTATTTATAGCATTGAAAGTATGTAAAATAATAGTTTAATGATTACTGGTTAAAACTGAACCAACTCTTCTAGATGTCATTACCTTGATCTGTAATGTCACTGCAACAAACCACAGTAAGTGAGTTTGGTTGGATCTCCCTACATTCCTCTTTCACATGAAGGAAATAACAGCATGTCTCTGCTAGCCCAGTTTAATATATCACTTGAAAAAACAAACTACATGCAATATACAGGCAGGATAATATGACCTAAAGGAATACAGCAAAATCCAGTCCAGATAAATAAAACTAGAATTGCCAGGGCTTAGCATGCCTAGGCATAGAAATTATACACTTTTGCCTCTAGAGAATAGCTAATAAATTATTTTCAAGTTAAAACTTCAAGTTTATGCCAATACATGGAAGAAAGCCTAGTATTCAAAGTCAGGACTTAGTCTTAATGAAAATATTTCTTTATCTAGCCAGAGATGGAGATCAACATATTTAAGAAACTTAGAGTCAT
This sequence comes from Passer domesticus, assembly GCF_036417665.1. Lineage (NCBI taxonomy): Eukaryota > Metazoa > Chordata > Aves > Passeriformes > Passeridae > Passer > Passer domesticus. The sequence continues at coordinate 29,817,566 of NC_087478.1, read as the reverse complement.
ATACTTTTACTTAGATATACTCTTACTTAGAAACTTAGAGGCAGACACTCATATACTTCTTAAGTATAAGAGTCTTAAAATCAAGCTCAGCCTCTGCTTAGATTCAGATTAAATGCCCATTATTTGAAAAGTGGAGATCTCCAAGCTAGTATCTTTGAAAGTCTGGTCAAACAGAGGCTGTTGTTTCTCATCACTGTTCAAAATTTTGTTTTTAGTTAAAGTTATGGAAGAAATGAGCTCTTCTGAAGGGCTGGTCTGAAGCAACTGAGAACTGCCTGTTAGCCAAAATCATCCTGAGGATCTTAGGCACTTCCTGTTGGCAGTATTCAAAACTTTGCTGTACATTCAACATTTGATGAATTTCCTCAGGACTGAGAACATGACACTGCACAGCCTCATGCATGCAGAAAAGGACAGAGACTGTTGGAGAAAACTGAAGTAACATATAAACCAGAAGCCAAGCATCATTTTTATTTATTTGTCCAGGAAAGCAAAACTTGACAACATTGTACAAGGAGGGGATGTGGGGGGTTCTTTTGATAGTTTGTTGCTTGGGTTTTTTGTAGGGTTCTTTTTTGTTTGGTTGGTTGTTGTTGTTGTTGTTTGGGATGTGTTGATTTCCCCTCAAAGCAGGTAATTCATGCTTTCTAAAAGCTGAAAGCCAAAAACTCTGACTTACTTGACCCTGACACATAATTCCAGCTTCTAGCCTAAGCTGAAATTAGTCTAAACCCTTAATAAAGCAAAATTAGGCAGAAATCTTGTGGCATCATTAATTAATTTCATAATTTTCCAAGCAGTTTGTGTTTACGAGGAAAGAGACACAGATGAATGTAACAATTAACAGTCGTTTCTGTAGCCAAAATAAGTGAAGGTCTGCAGCCAAGAGTCTGCACCACGCATTCCCAGGCATGTTGATCATACTTTCAGAGTGGAAAAACAAGGATACTGTAATCAAAGAGGAGGAAGTTAAAGAGAAGTGTTTTACTGAAATCAAGAGAAGATGGATGACAATGAAAATAAAGAGGGAAAGTGAAGATCCCACATATTTTGCAGCAAAGAGTAAAAAGTGGAAGATTCCCCTGTATAACTCCTACTGTTCACTCCTCCCTCAACATCTTGAAATATATTTGTCCTTTATCAGTTGTAACACACTTCTCCAGCTCATTTGCTACATCATTGAGCACCCTTGCATTTGGTCCCGATCAACTAAGCTCCCTAGTCTTAAACTTTTTGACTCATTCTCATACATCATCCCAGTTTCTATGGTGCAGGAACAACAAAGAATAAAAGCCTAAAGTGATAATCCCTCCTCTTCACACTTAACGCCCTCATGAAACAAATTCTTTCAGCTCTGAATCTTCGTGTGCTTTCTGACACACACAAATATGTATTTGAAATCATCATATATATATATTCACATATATATATATTTATATTTATATTTATGACCTTATTGAACTATGAAATCCCACGTTAATGTCAGAAACTCTGGTCACTTGCTATTTAGCACTACGAGCCTCAGAAGATTTAAAATGCGGATTGTGAAAAAACAGTAACAGAAAATACCACTGTTCTGCTTCTGTGTAGTAGAGTGAAAAAAAGCTTTCATATTAGTTTCTTTCTCTGATGCCTACAAATATTAAGCAGAGAAAACAAAATTTTTATGATTTTTTAGTGTTTACCTTGTGGTCTTAGCATCAGAGGATGGAAAAAGCAGAAGGGCCAGTCAGCTGAAATGCATCTTCAAGGATTAATTATGCTATGGCATCATCTGTATTCCTTTCTGAAGATATACACTGTCATGAGACCTGCAAGGAATATTGATTACATTATTTGTAGCTATTGTTTGTAAGTCTCATGTTTACTCTGGACTTTGTGAGTCATCAGAATAACTCTGACAAGCCTCAGCTCTGTCCTTGTGATCAACGAGCCACTTGTGTAGTTAATGGCTCGTTATTATGGAAGTAACAATCAAAACAGCTTCACATATTAAGCAGTTTTGCCTTTACCTAATCTCTTTTATGCAATTATATACATGTTTTCAACCATGGGCAAATATTAATTTCCTTCCAATGATCTAAAGTAACTAGCATTAAAAAAAACTAAGATCAATGAAACTTTGTGCTGTTTTATCTTTATTTTAATTTCTTTGCACATTAATCATTTAAATTACTGATTAGAAAACACTTCCACTGAATGACTTGCTAAACATAACTTCAAAATCAGTCTGGCTTGTCCCAGCAGGAATGGTGGAAAAATGTCCATGTTAAGGGTTCAGAAGTATGAGGAAGCATATTGAACACAAAGATACATGTAATAGAAAATAGTCATGATGTTTTCATCTTACTGACAAACTCCTCAAAACTCTTTCAGGTAATCCTAGAGTTTCAAGTAAGCTCTATTGATTTAAAGAATGATTCACGGTTGGACTGGAAATGAAGGAGCTTTTAAAGTGCAATCACCAAACCCATATGGTTTATTTCACATCTTACCGCTCAACTTTAGAATGAATATAATTCAAATCACAATACAATGATGATTGATGTTTTTCATCAACACCCAATTATCATTCCATCATGGCACAAGACTTTAAAGTAGAGTTGTTTGAGCCAAGTAAAGCACAAAGTGAGCATCTGAAAATCCAGATCTGTGCTCTTGCAAAACTACTTACCAAACCACATTAATTATTTTCTAACATGTTAGGTCACGTTAGTTGTGTATGGGTATACAAGATGAGGCATTAATTTTAATCTTATGTTCAGATATCTCATTTCACTCTTTTCCGAATAAGAATCATACTTTCAAAGAGACTTCTATTTTATTTTAAACCAGGCTAGAACTGGAATACTTAGCTTTCGTGGGATCATTTCTAGTTTTTTTCAGTTTCACTGGACTTGTCTAATTATTTAACACTATGCATTCACAGGGTATTCACATATGTTGCTGGGTACTTCAAGATGATTACAAATCCACTAAACTATGGAGAACATAAATACATGCTTTACATATATAGATATAGATATAGCCTAGCACCTAACATGAAACAGAAGAAGAATTATCTTATACCATCTGACATGACTGGACATGATTGTAGTTGAAAATTAAGTTCCATAATTCAGAAGCCGGTTGTTTGGGGTTGGGTTTTTTCCAGCATTGCACAGCAACAGCAACAAAATGAAGGGAGGTTATGGGAATAGGAGGAAGTGTTTAAAACATGCAAATACTTCAAAAATGCAGGTTCTAGAAGACTTACTAGTAATCTATGCAAATTTTTACAGTATCCTAGGTTCTACATTTCTTTTAACCATGACAAGTATTATCTTATTTTCATACTATAGCTTATGTGTAAGCTGTACTTGGATCACAGTACACATTTTGTCCTCAAGGACTGTAAAATAACCAACTCACAGCTTACATAATAAACACTTCAAATTTTGATAAAATGCTGTCACCTCAGGTAACATAAAAATATTAAATAATTTTTAAAATAACATACCAATAAGTAAAATATAGATAATGCTTTTAAAAACCCCATAGTGTCCGTTAGCTGAGTGCAACATAGTAACCAAAATTGGAACTTATCTTTTGCCTGACAGATACCTCAAAAAAGATAAGCATTTCTAAAATTTTCATCTGTGGAAAGGATCTTCATTTCATCTTGCAGCTCAAAGTGTTATCTCCCATACTGTACTTCCTAATTCTGAATTTGTGGTATTGTGCTATAATAAGTGTTTTATGGTTTACAGATTTTTCAGGGTAAAAACAACAGACACATTCTAATGGAGTGTGGGGGATGTCATTTTAATGCACTTGAACTTTGCAGCAATGTCATCTGAAGTGAAATAAAAATGTTTGTTTTTAAAGGTGTCTTTCCATTTTCTTTTTAAAAATCCAACAAGTTGCAAAAAGCACTCAAATGTTTTGTTTAGTTTACCATATGAACCATATTTGAGTGATTCAAAAGTTATATGGATTTTTCAGAAGGTAAACATATTTTATTCTCATTCTCATTGGAGGAGAAAGGAGAAATGTGTTTTAACATATTTTCATTTTTCAGTGAAGCCCTTCTAAATGAAATTATATGCCTCAATCCACTAGAAATAAAAGAATGAAATCATACACTAAGGTAAAATGCTTTTGGGTACATGCACTGTGATCATTAGAACTTATTACTACCACATCACCCCAGACATATGACACACACCTTCTACATTTAGTTGCCTGTTCTTTTCAGATAACTGATTAAAACAAAAAAAATACCCACAAACACACCGTCACACAGAGGTTTGCAACAACTTTCTTGACTAATTGCTTGGGTGACATTTTGATTCCAAATCTATTTTGATTTGATATTTGTTTGTGTTGTACTTCCTATATTTTACCTTGAGGAAGAGATTATTAAAGATAATGTCTGTTAAATTTGGCTTCCTATCTTATGACAACCAATGTGAATATAGTGTATTTTCTCTTAAGATCTTTAGAAATTTCTTCAAGGGTTTCCAAAGGCCCTTTTATACCAGTCTGACAGCATAAAGCTGATGTAAAGTGGATGCAAGTAGAATATTAATTTCCTTTAAAGACAATTTGCATTGCTTAAACAAAGTGTAAACAAGAGCCATGTTCCAAAGTTCTTGTTTCCAATGGATTTTTGCTGTTTGTTCAAAATTTAATTCAAACAAAACTACCTCTGTGAAAGGGAATTTGCTTACCTCAAAGAGTCCTATAATTTAACACACTAATTTTTATTACTGTCTTTCACTTATGCACATTACCAGATGTCTGTTCACACTATAATCATGTGGAAAATAACTTCATTATCTACAGGTAACAATCCATCATTACTTACCAATTAGAAATTCATGAGAGACTGTGGAAAGACTCTACATTCAGTCTGGTTGCTTACAGTGTGTGAGGTCTGTCTTAAAAAGAGCAGTTCAGTGTCAGAGTTCTGTGCTGTGCTGCCATCCTGAATGACAACTCTTCTGTTGCAAATACTCACTGTCCTCTTTTGACATATATCCTTAAGTATTTCATTTGGGATCCCCAAACTGAAGGTTGTGGCACTTAAAAGAAGATATTACTATACCAACAAAAATTAATTTTTTTTCTGCTCTTATGAGCATAGCAAGTGGCATTAGCTTATCTGTCCATGCCTGGCTTGAGACCAGCATGGGAAATGGCACCCCCTGGGTGAAGTTCATAACTGTAACTGGAAGTGATATGATATCTTTTAAAAAATGTGATCTTCTAATTAAGAGCAAAACAGATAAAGAGTGAGCAGTCAGTAGGAACAATTGCATGGTAGTAAATTACTTTCAGGAAAATTGCTTTTCCTGCGATCAAGAAAAAATGCAATATGGCCTCTTGCGAGATAAGTACAGCTCTTCTCAGTCTTTGGTCAATGAACCACAGGTGCTGATATCACTTCTTTTCATGGTCAAAAGTTAAGTGATGCATTAACTATATATGCTGATCATCATTTAAGCTAATGCCTTATGCGTATATCAAGAAAACTCTTCTTTCACACTGAACAGTAATAGGCATCAAATGCTGCAGAAGAAAGCAGACAGCACTTTTCTGCCCTAAGTATTCAGGTGGGATACAGTTCATTTAGAGCCCAGCTCATTCCTAGGTGACAGTGATCCATGCAGAGATGCCTCCTGGTGCCACAACCACAGGTCAGCCTTGATCTGCTCTTTTGAAGTTACTGCACTGTCTTCTGGCAATATCAGATAGACACCAGCCTTCTCTAATTTTATGTGACCGAGTTAAGCAGGATAATATTTTGGTTCTCAGGTAGGTCTAAAGTTAGCTTCACTTATTATATTTTCAGAGCTATTGTGGGTACTAATTTTTCAGCAAATGCTGATAAATGCCTTGATATTTATATTACCACTGACTGAACCTATTTTTAAGAGGGGTTTACATGCAAAGCTGAAGACAGGTAACGTGAATGATAACAAGGTTACTGCATAGAAATGTGCATGATAACTTAAGTGCTGTCTGGATATGTTCTTTTACAAGACAAGTAATCCTAGGTAATGCAAATTTTAACACTGGATTGTGAATAGTTGCTATATTGTATGAGAAGAAACCACAGTGTGTCCCCCAGCTGCCCATGGCACAGTGCATGCTCTGGGGTGAGGCATTAGCACATTAACACACTTTCTGTTCAAAGGCACATTTACAAAAAAACACAATGTATGATGGAGAACTTTCAAACTGCTCAGGTGCCAATCCTGGCCACAATTTCCTAACACTGTTCAGTTCATAATTGCACATGATAACACAAAATTAAATATCCATATTGCCTAACTATGTGTTTATACTCTAATGGCATAGTTAAGATACCTAGTTCTAAAATTAGTGTGATATTACTTGGGAAGCAGATTTTCAAAGCTTTATTTTTCTCATTTTATATTACTTCTAGAAAACACAAATTTGTAGGCACAGTACAGTACACTGTAAGAACATTTAAAACTGTTTAATAAATACATATTCACAGGGGGCCAAAATTAATAGACATATTTGACCATCTGTGTCTTGATATTTGAAACCTTAGAAGTTCAACTTTAATATTCTGTTATTATGGTTTGTGTCTGATTGTTTGAAATAGTTTTTGTATTTGAATTTTCTAAAGAAAAAATTCCTGCTTTCAAATTGTGTAATCCATCAACAAAAGTTTGCACATTTATTAAATGAAGACAATATTATGTTCTTATATTATTATATTAAATTTTTTTGGCAGGAAATCAATGGACCTGAGGACTGTCACTTTTATATCTAAGCAGATGTGAATTCAATGTGAATGCAAACATCTACTCATATATTGTTCATTATTGTGTTCAGTGGTTCAGTAGATATTTTCAAAGATAAATGATTTTGTGGTAGCCTTTGTTCCATGTCTCTTTTGGTCTTGGGAATATTGCCATTAATTTCAGCAATATTTGCTTTAAAAAGCAAATATCAACAGCTGTCCTCTACTATAAAAAGCAGCAAGGTGCAAAAAATTTCTTTTGCTTACAGGTGCCAACAGGGGGTAAAAAGCTGCCTTACAGAGTAATACTTGCAACACTCAGTATATAGCAAAACTGAACCCAACACTCAGTCTTTGTCATCAATGTACTTTCTGTACTCACATTTTTCAGTATCTATGATAACTACTAATTCCAGAAACATTTACATTGCAGAAAATATTACTTTTCCCAGGCCTTCTCTTGGAAGTGGCTAAATGTTTTAAAACTAAAGGAAAAAACGAATACTTTACAGAAAATAAAAAGGTACAGAAAGTGTTATTTAAAAATAGCAGACGTTTAAATCAAACTGGGGAACTGATACAAGTACAGAATCTAGTCTAATACCACTGGTGGATAAACTGTGACCAGAAGATTAATAGGATGTGTCTTTGTTTCTCTTTGGACTTTGGACTAATGGTTCCAACTACATGATTTAGCTGAACCAGTACACTTATTTTAGAAATATAGCAAATGTTGACTTTAAAACACAGGTTGAAGAGATATCCACAGAGCACTTAGGGAACTGGTTCCAGTGACTAATTGTCCTCATTCCTAACTATTGTGTCTATTGATTTTCCTTGGCTTTAGCTTGCATCCACTGGATTGTACCATAACATTTTGCCTGAGCTCACAGCGCACAGGTGAATACAGACCCAGATAAGCACATAGAAAGAAATTATTCACCTAAGACCAAGCTGTGACTCCTGAGGGATCTTGCTTCAGGAGTGACTGACAAAGAACAGCTTCATGTTGCACATAATGTTTTAATCCATTCCTTATACCTTGTATTTATCTTTTGTCATTTAAGATTTTGACTGAAAAAGAAAACTGTGTGATATCAAGCAATGTACTACAGAAGTCTAGCACAGTGTAACACTGATTTTGACCAAACTTACAATCTCAATAAAACAAGTGGTTGTTTTGACAAGATCATGTTAAATGATCTTCTAAAGATAATATTTTGATTGCTTATTGATAATTATCAGCATTGAGTGAATTATTTACCATGTCACATGTCTCTTTATTTCAGAATTAAGAAAACATACCTAGAATAAGATGGCTCTTCACTCTCTTTTTTTTCAAAACGATCTTTGGAAACATTAACTTTATTGCAATTTCTGAAAATGCTCATGGTTTCTCTGAATTATTAGAAAGCAGCACATGCAGATTGTAAGTATGACTTTAAATGATCTAAAAGATCTATATTATCTGAAAAACTCCTAACAGACAAAAGATTATAATAGTACCTACTTAATAATGTACTTAGACACAGACAGAAATAATAAAAAAATTAGTAATAGTCATTTGGAAAACACATATAACCTATATTTTTCTCCAAATCCAGAAATGGAGTATTTGTAAACCTATCCTAATTTTTACCCCGCTCCAGTCAGGAAGAGCTAGGTTGGTTTCAGCAGGTTATAAATGGACTTTTAGACAACATGGGTAATTTTGATAGAAGATGAGGTGAGTATTGGGAACAGTAAACTGTGGAAAAGCACATGTAGTCCAGCCATAACCAGTGCTGTCCCTGTGAGGTGCTGGCCTAGAGTTCCAAAAGCTGAATTTAGCCCATGACTTTTATAAGAAGGACAGTCTTTTCAATGAGCTCCCTAATTATAAATACACAGAGAAGGCAAAGAAGGGAAAAAAGATATGAGTGTATTCAGACCAAGCCTACTTACAGCAATTCTTCTTAGCATCTCAAAAAAAGTTGGGGTGAGCGTGTTAGAAAAAAAGAAAATAACAGAGATTAAAGTACAAAGCAGTTGAGTTACAGGTACATAACTAAAAATATAAGTGATATTCATGACTAGAAGATGTCACATTTCGCTATTGAAGTACTGCCCCAGATCATACAGGCCTTGTGAGCCACCTGAAGTTTGGAATCAAATTAGTAAGAATAGTAAATTCTCTTTTGGTTTTTTATCCCCTTAAGTCATACATATTTACTTAGGGTTTTGGGTTTTTTTTTTCCCCCAAAGCAATCAATTTAGCAGGTGGAACAGCCTTTCTTTCTTTCTTTCTTTTCTTTCTTTCTTTCTTTCTTTCTTTCTTTCTTTCTTTCTTTCTTTCTTTCTTTCTTTCTTTCTTTCTTTCTTTCTTTCTTTCTTTCTTTCTTTCTTTCTTTTTCTTTCTTTCTTTCTTTCCTTTCTTTCTTTCTTTTTCTTTTTTTTCCCAGGGAGAATTAGGCTTTCTTAAGTGATCCAAGCTAAAGGGTCTCAAGTCAGGCACAGAGATGGTGAAAATAATGTTTTTAGATTCAAATGAAATAATATCTTCAGAGTTGGTGTTGATGTTTCTTGCATTTGGGTTTCTGGGCTTTTTGTTGGTTTTTTTTGTTTGTTTTGCTTTGTTTTGTTTTGTTTGAGGTTTTTTTTGGCATGGACCTGCTAATGCTACAGAAAACAAAACAAGGCATTCTGCTTTTGTTAAAATGGTTAGGAAAATTTAAAGCTTCTTGCAAAAAAAAAAAAAAAAGTAAAAAAAATCTACTGACAGTTACATATATTCACATTCATCCAAGGGTGGAACATCCTTTGGGAAGCATGTTTTCAGTAACTCTAATTTTTTCTAAAAAGATGAAAAACAGTAAAAGCAGCCAAATTTCTAAGTGACAACCTACTAGTGGGTAAAAGCTGATTAGAGATTAATTGCAGTTCACCATCCTTGGCCTGGTTACTGCTGTGTTGGCATGACCTGAAAAGGAAGGAAACCCATCTCAAGTGTTGCTTTTGTTCATTAACACAGATGACTTGGAAAAGAAAAATCACATTGAAGAAATCATGACAAGCAGTAAACAGGACATGCAATTACATTGAGAAAGGCATTGCTAATGTGGCAATACATAAAATATAGTCTAGAAATTAGATTAGGGGTTGGATTTTACTTGGCTACTGGGTAGTCCAGTGTACTAGCAAGGCAGATTATTAATAATCAGGATGAAAATACCATGCCAGGTATTCATCCTTTGATCTCAAATATCAACAAAATATTATTCCTTCATTTCAGGATTGTTTTATCTGATTGCCAGTTATGTAAACGAAGGTAAAGTGTGGTTGTTTTCTTGTGCACAGAAGCTTTTGAAATAATTCCAACTTCATTCTCTTTCTTGGTGGTCTTATTAGAAGAACAGCACTTTTAGTCACAAACTTTTCAGTTATAAAACTGGCATCACTTACTTAGAGGTGGACTTACATTTGGATTTAGTAATTGAAAAGTATGGGGTGAGCATACATAATGTGATTTTCACTGCTAAACCATTTTCTCATCAGTTTGCTCCAGTAAGTGGATACTAAAAATGCATATGGAGCATTTTACAGCCAATGGAAAGAGAGATTTCTGTGGTCTAGCTAATACTCTCCATTGACCGTGTCATGAGCTTGGACACTTCACACAATCTTGATAGGTTCCTACTTTTAAAAAGGTCCTGAACTAATTTCAAGACCATCATCTGATGTAAAAATGCCGGTAAGTCTGGGCCCAAGGTAATTCTGTAAGTCTCTGCTAGGACTCGTCTGCATCTTTAGATGGTAAAGTTTAGAAACTTCTCAGTTTCTGCATGCTGGTTTGAAAATCTGTAAATATATTTAGAAATGTATTACATACAAATTAATTTGGAAACAATTTATTATTGATTAACAGATCTTTTTTCCTCCCTTTTTTATTCCTCAGATATTTGCCAGCAGGCCTTTTATTAAAAATTATATAATAAGGTGAGAGTTTGGGTTCACAGCAAGCAAGCACCTGCACCCTTATACAAAGTGACACTTCCACTGTTACTCATGCTGGCATGTCCATGTATCAAATCAGCTCATGGCTTTTGTGTGTTCCAGAACATTTTTAGGTGTGAGACACTCAATGAGTTACTGACCTGGATGTTTTATCTTTCTATTCCAGTCTTTGTTGTTCTCTTGATGAATTGCTCACTTAATGTCTAGAAAATATAAAGCCATCAATATCAATAATAGTGCCAATGAACTGTGGCAAACTAAGATATTATAATACAGCAGCTTAGCAATATTGCATGTCAGAAGCTTATGATATAAGGATGATGATGATAATGGGAATAAAAATTTAAATATTGTAAACAATTAGAATAAAAGATAACTTTCAATTTTATGTAGACTGCTTTATCCTTAGTGGAGTATTAACTATAAAGTTATAGATGAAAATACAGAATATTTCAATTGTTTATTACACAGATGCAAAGTGAAACCCAAATTAAACCTCATTGTGCTATTCATAAGTAATAGATATTTTAAGCTACAATATATTTGATGTATAACACTATAAAACTTGCACTCAATTTAAATAAACTTCATCCAACTAATGTTTAAAAACCATCAAGTTAAAGAAAATGTCATGGGTTTAACAGTAAGATTATTTCTTTAATTTGGGAATTAATGCTGTCTGTACCCTACCAGAACTGTAATGTTTAAATCTTTTAAGAAATTACCCCCATTGATGTGATAAATACATTTTAATTTCTGCTGCTGATATGAAGAGGGAAGCTATCCTTTTGCCAACTTCTGCTTATTCAGTATACAAAAGATATTAAATGACTTCAAACTCTGTTCACATCATTGTATAGTCACTTTCCAGTCAAATGAAACCAAAGTCTGAGGCATGCATTAGCACTCTCTTCTGCCACACAGTAATTGGTCTAACCTCCCAAATGAAATTAAATTTACCTTTCTTTTGATGACTCAAGTCTGAAAGGAAATAAGCATACCCATATTCAAAGCTCCTATTTACCTTTCCCTTTGTCTTCTCAACAGAGATAATCTGGAGCTTTGTCCTAGCAATATAGATGCTAATTTTACTATCTGGGAAAATCACAACTTGTGACTCTATAAGACCACATAAAAAACTCCACTTCTACTTTCCTATTGTTGGCATCCATAATAAAATTTTGTGAATAATTATCTTTTTTTTCTCTCCCTCTGACTTTTCTATAATTCGTATTAGCAAAGGTTTTTCCTTCTCAGCACAAAGTAGAGAAAAATATATGAAAGCTGAAATGACTAGGAATCTGGAAATGTTGCCTTATCTCTAAAAAAGACACATATATATCTGGTGTATAATATAAACTCCAATAAGCACCTCAATAAACATACTAAAAGTTTTTTATCAAGAAGTCTTGTAACATGGGAATCACAAACCCAAAAATACACCCTTAGTATTTACTCCAGGATGATGCTTTCTTCTGAAATTGCTTAGTGAGATCCAGTCTCGTCTCAGCAATGACTTTGCTGGCACACAGAACTGACATTGCACTTCCCCTTCTAGACAAAGTTAAGACTGGGCATAATTTTATAGACACCTATTGCTCATTTTACCCCAAGCTCCATCTTCTCATTATATTAGACCCATCAGATCCACCAAGATGAAGTGCTAATGTACTTCATTTCTAACTTGTTTGGTCAAAAAGATCCAAGGCTTTTGGCACTTAATCTGTTGAAGCTGATGCCCCTGTGGCTGAACTGCTTAAGGAACAATTGCAGAAGCAATTGTGACAACAGATCAAGGCTGGCTGATGCACACCTGATACACACAAATCTACCCCAATTCCTTCATTCTCCCTTCCCCAGGCTCCCCTGACCCTGGCAGAATTTGCTGAAGCTTCTAAATCTGCAGGAAAAAGCCCCATGCAGGATCAGCCAAAGTTCAGGTCTGGTAAAAAGTAGGTGACAAGAAAAGGTACTCAAGAAGAAACAAGAAGGAGAGAAGAGGTTAAAGGAGAAAGCCAGAATCTGGGAATAGCAGAGTTTGCTGGGGACAGGGACCTTCTCAACCTGCCTGGAGGCATTCAGGATAGCAGAGGTGAGACTGCAGAGCACTTGTCCCTGCATTCCCTAGTCTTTCTTCTGCCACACTGAGGGGCATTTGGCAATAGTTTCATGGAGACCAGAACTGGACTCCAAGTAAGAGAGAAATAGATCTTACTTGAAGAAAGACATGATTAGGTGGTGGACTGTTCCAAAGAGAGATTTAAGTGCATCCAGAGCCTTTAAACCCATTTTGCCAGAGATTTAAGCATGGAGTTCTGAAATAAATGGAGGAACTTCCCACCTAAGGTATTTTTAGCTTTGAACTCCCTCCTAAAATTAGGGCAGCAGCAGATGTTTTCTCTTTTCCCCAGCTGGAGATTCCTGCCGCAGGCCACCTGTGACTGACTGAGTCTGTGGGGCAACTCCCTACCTCCCTACCCCAAGGAAATTCAACCAAGTTGATGCCAACAATCTGCACTGTTAGAGCTGATCTCTTTTGTTGTGCCTGAAGCAAATTCGTGTGTTTGGGCTGACAGCGTGAAGAAGGTAGGTATGAGCAGCTGCTGTGAGCCAGATATGGCACCCGGACCCAGCAGAAAGCATCTGTCCTTGATTGCAGGTCCCTAAACAGCCCCATTCTCACCAAACACAGGAGGAGGAGGAGGAGTGTAATTACCCCTTTCTTATTCTACAGTGTAATGATTAAATCTCTCACCTCAGACTGGGAGACAGATTTCTAATACTTTTCCTGTACAGGGTAATGTGCATCTGCACATTTTGGATGTCCAGTTTTCAGAATTATCGAACATTTCAGAGCATTGTAATTTGCCCTTCCCTCTGCAGTGAAATCTAAAGCAGCACACAAAAACCCTTACCATCACCTTGTGAAATTCTTGTCATCTAGAGCATGTACTGCCAGGATAGGAAAGATGAAGAGTCCAGGCTCTTGCCACCTCCCTGGTGAGCATTCCCTGTTTAATTTGAACACAAGCCTCTTCCTGCTGTCTGAAAACACACCCCAGACAGCAGTAGTTTGACACAGTGCTCTGTCAGAATGAGCACCCCATCATCCACTTGCTGAGATAAGCACTCAAGCAGAGAAGGAAATTAACTACAGGATAATGCTGTAATGCTGTAACCACAAAAGTAAAAGGGGTATTATGTCATCTGGTCTCACTTTAAATGAAGAGCAGAAATTAAGATTTGATCTGAGTCTGCTGGCTGGTTTAGGCCCTGCCAGCCAGCCAGGCAGAACGATGTCTGATTTATATACCTCAAATATGTTTGAAACCTAAGCTAAAGACAGTCACATGATGATGTCTTGGCAACTGCAATGTATGAGCAGTTGCAAACTTAGACATGGAAGAAATTTAACTGATAAAACCTTCAGTTCATATAATAATCAACCTCTGCAGAGTTAAGTGACAGCCGAGGAGGCCCTTTGAGGCTATGTATTTTAGATTTTGCAAACATAACAGCCACTCTGATATCTGAAGCTATTTTGTACCTCAGTAATAAAATAGCCTAAAGCATGGTCACCACCTTAGAGGACAGTGTTTGTATGGCAGCAATCCTCTGACACACGGTTTCAGGGAGAGTGGGAGTAAGGAGAGATCTGGGAGACCTTGCTGGTGCAGCTCCTCTCTGCCTTGGTCCTTCACCCCTTGACAGCCAGCACTTGAAGTTGCAGTCACCAAGAGTAGTCCCACCCTTTGAGGGTTGTGTGTGAGCAGCTTGTTTACTAAACCTCCAGTCCTGGCTTACTTTCTGCTGCCAGGAGTTTTAGGGTCTGTTTTCCACCAGCATTCATTAAGTTATCATACAGTGTGCCAAGTTTCCATCAGCCCAGCAAAAACTTTTTCAGTTCCAAACCCTGATTTTCTACAGTGCTCTGCACTGTTAGACTTTCAGAGCTGTCTTGGCTAGAGAAATCTACTTATGAAGTTAAATTTTCCCAAGCAGCTGATGGGAACATACACACTTCAATAAGGCAGAAGATTACTGGCCACAGGGACTAGTGCTTCCTAAAATCAAAACTATGAGGGGGGGGAGCAGTCAAACATAAAAACACAGCCACAAAAAAGCCCTGAAAACTGTAGACATATATAGAATTTTGGACAGAGATGCCCAAGGCTTCAGGTCCTATAAATCCAAAGACTAATCCTAACACTGTGATCCTGAAATTGGTTTGGTTTTCCTGAGAATCAGTGAACCAAATCTCTCCAGGTCTTATTTGGAGATGAAACAGAAATCAGTAGCAATAAATGTAACAAATAAAAAAATCTTTCCTGTCTGAAGGCAGAACTTCAATCGTTCTCAGCACATTCTGTGAGTATGCAGCTATCCAACTCCCAGTACAATTAACTAAGTCCTTAATTCCTGTCCAGTGAAGTAAACAGAGGTGAAGTCATTGATTCAGCTGAGCTCTCAGTTTGCCTCGATCTGCAGATTGCAAGGATGTGACTGTAATGACTAACTGCATTGCTAATATCTGCTTCTTTCTTCTGTGAAGAAAAGCTGCTCAGAGGCTGTTCACTGGGACAAGGGACCTGTTCTAAGTAAAGAAGAATTTTGCAACTGTTTTTTTACTACACAGTGGAGATCTAGAAATGTACATCCTTTTTGAATGACAGGTCTGTGTTTTTGGAAAGGGATTTGGAATTACTTTATGAAATGACACATGATCTCAACAACAGAGCAATGAGAAGTAGTCATTGTGACAAGGATTTTTAAAAACCTTCCAAAAAGGATTAAGGAGCTGCAGACTGTGAAATCTTACATTCATATTTGGAAAACTAGTAAAAGCCTTCATAAATCCAGTCATCCATAAAGCCTTCATAATATCCAGTCATCAATCAAAAATTGATAAATATTTTATAGTAAGGAAGAATGGACAGTACTATTGCAGTAGAAAGTTGTAACTTACAAATTTACCAGCAGTTTTGAAAGGTTCTCAAGAGCAGGCAGACATGGGAAATAGAGGTTATGTAGTGAGTGTACATTTAAACCATTTTACAGCATTCATTTCCAAGAAAAAAAAGCTGAAATCATACCATGGAAGATCCCATGAAAAATTCAGATCTGATCCAAGTATACAAGAAAAGAGTAGAAAAAACCAGCTGATTTTACAAGAAAAGGAGATGTCCAGGATCTGTACTGAGGCTTATGTTATTCAGGATAATAAGAAATTATTTAGAAAAGGAAGATGATTTTATAGTTCCTGTCAATTGAAGGTTTTAAAAATGAATATTCATAATATTTTCTGGCTGGGTAAGGAACTGTCAGGGGAAATGTAATGCTTATAAATGCAGGATCATAACCAAAACCAGTTCTAATGAGACCTATATACTAGTGGGCTGAAAACTAATTTTACTACTATAGAAAGTGATCTTGGAGTTAGTGAATAAATTTGTAGAAATCTGTTCCATGCTCAGTACTAGTTACAAAGATAAACAGTGAAAGTCTTAGAATAAAGTAAAGAAAGCAAAATTATTATTATTATGTGATTATTATAAATCTGATAGGTTGCTATTTTGATTATTATTTCCTTATTCGTGTCAAAAGAATATAGTGGCATAAAAACAGGTACAAAGGAAACAATTATAATCAAAAGTACTGATTTCCTTCCATATCAGAACAGGCTGACTAGAACTTGTATATTTGGAAGTAAGGAGACTCAATGGATTATGCCAGAAGTCACTGGTGAAACTTGCAAGTCAGTGAAGATGAAGACAGTGTAGTTGTTCAGACGTTTGTAGACAAAACTAAGGGGCAACAAATGAAGTTATCAAGAACTAGTGCAAGGAATAAGAAAGACCTGTGCATACAGTGTGTTTAACTACTAAGTTAGAGAATTCACTGTAAAGAACAGTAGAGAAGCCAAAATATTAACTGGTTAAAAAGTAATATAAAAATTATGTAGTAAAATAATGCATCCATGGCCCTAAATTACAAAGATACAGCTGTGATTTCAGGAAATCTATGAACTGCAGAAGGCAGGAAAAAACAGGCAGGTGAAGAACCATGCATGATTCCTTTTCCCAATGCATTAACTGCTTTCCTCAGGGAGAGACAAGGTGCTTCACTCTGACCCACTACTGGTTGTTTTAATACTATGTGCCTAAGTATATCAGGCTGAATATCTGAGATTCTGTAGGAATCACATAAAAATTATTTCCTTCTAACAATAAAACAAAACTTTGAAATCACAAGAAATGCTCCAAGTTTGAAATTTTTTTCCAGGCCACATTTAGATAAATTTCTTTCCATTGAAGGCAACTGGAATACTTCCAGTGATTCCAATGCCTAATTCTCCCTTTAGCATCCTTATCACACATATGTCCACAGTATTTTAAATAATACTGAATAGAGAAGGCTCTCCCTGGAGCCTTTTACAAGTCAGAGACAAAATTCTCATTAATTGCTGTAGGTTCAAACATTGTTAATTCATTAAGAAGGGATTGGCTTTTTGACAATTGATTTAAAGGCAGGGAACTGGAATATGCAGGTGTTCATACTTCATTGCTAGTTCTGGGAACCTATTATCATAACATTTTACTACATTGCTTTCTTATTACTAACTGTGGGCAGGACTACAGTGTGTCTCAAGCAGCATGACACTTTCCCACAACAAATTAGCATTGCTGTTTTTCTTATCTGGGAGCTTTGCCACTGGTTACTGAGCTGATTACCACTAGGCACCCGAGCACACTCTGTACACTGCTCTCATTAATCAAAGAGTAACATTTAAAGAGGAAGTTTACTGGAATTAGTACTTCAGTCCTGCCAACAATTTTACCAGATCTGTGAAGAGGCCACCCCATATGGATGGGGATTCTCATGAAGTCTGCATAGGTGAGGGACCACAGAATTTCAATGTTAGCTTTATGCTACAAGAATCAGACTTGAAGAGCTTATACCAAATAACCTCTGCTCTATTACCTATCTAGTCAATACTGAATAATAACAAAGAGCAATCTTGTTAAATGAAGATTCCTTTCCTATCATTTGAGTTATAGCTTCCTACTCTTTGGGGCAGGCTACTACCTTTCATGTTGACAGCTGAGGAGAAAAATCTCAACACAGCTGTGTATCCAAGCTCTTTGAGTACCCACAGTGGACTGAAGTTTTCCTAGCACTGCACGAGACCCCTGCTGCTATGCAAGGCTTATTTTGAACTCTGGAATCTCATGTCCCAATGAGTAAAGCACCACATACAGCAATGTCTGAATCAGTTGATACCAGTAAGGTTAGTTGGTGTCTCTTAACCAAGGTATTGCTGTAAGGACTTCGTGAGTGATTTTGAAGGAGCTGATTCTTTGAGTTCCCAGAAGAAACTTTGTAAGGAGTTTGGAAAATATTGTAAACTCATTCATGTTCTATAAAAAGAAGAAAAAGAAAAAAAAAAGAGGTCTGGCTGAACACAATAGTCCCTTTAACTTAATTTATATTCTAATTATAAAGATTTAATAACACTATACTATACTGATCCATGGTTATAAATTCAATGGACTTTACTTAGGTCTTTCACATAAGAGAGAGAATTAGGCAAAGTTGTAAAAGCCATGTGAATTGGATGGCAGCAGCTTATATTACTGTATAATGAATCAAGACACTACTTTATAACTTCACAATACTTCTCTACAGAGATAGCAATGCTTCAGCTGAATGCATCATAGGAAACAAAATGCATCCCAGACTAGGTAGGAAAATACTTTATGATCCTGGAAAAGAAATCTAATCCATCAAAACTCCTCCTTTGTAGCATTTTATTAAACATAAAGCTGTTTACAAAGTACTTAATCATATATGTTGTACAAAGGCATGGTGATTTAGAAGCCACTGAGGAATTCTCAGCTAAGACAGTAGCTCTCATTTGGCAAAAGTAATGGGGAATTCAAAATAAAATTTTTCAAATATTATTCCTTCAGACAGGCCACACTGAATTCTGTGTATTAGATAAGCTAGCAGATATTCAAAAGCAGTATAAATTACAGAAGGGCAAACAGAAAGAGTATATTAGCGGGCAGATCAACAGCTTCTACCAGTTCTTACTGCAGCAGGTTAAATTGTGGCTCCTGCTAGTCCTCTCCACTCCTCTGTTGCATGATAAAATGGCTGTTCCTGTTCTGACCAGATTTTCACTGTTTGTGTTCATCATCTAGTATTTATGACCAAGTTCAGTAGAATTACTCCTGTTCTCTCCCAGAGACCATGACATAGTGGATTGGCCACCAAACAGCTTTCATGCTGAAGAGTATCTCTAACTTTAGGACAAAGAGATACAAGAAAACAAGCCGTGAGAAAGCCAATTGCACACATCTTCAGTTTACTGTGTGTCAGTAGCTGTAAACACAAATTCATTACACTGATGTACTTTCTTTGTCTGTCCTCTCCATTCTGCTGCAGGCTGGGGTCCTGTCTCCCACTTATCTCATTAAAAAAAATTCTGAGTTTATCTGGCTTTATGAATCAGGGTACTTTTCCCAGAGGGTGGTGTTTTCCCAGGCTTGTTTACCTGTCTGAGAAATTTGCATTAAACTCTCACTCCAGTGATCTGGAAATATTATATGAAGAACAGTGATGAAAAGAGAACTTTTTTTTTTTTGGCGGGGGGTGGGAATGTTGAGTTTTGTGAGGGTTTTGTTTCTTTGGCTTTGTTTTTGTTTTTGTTTGGGTTTTTTCTTGTTTTGTTTTGGGTTTTCTGTTGGATTTTTTTTTTGTTTGGTTGTTTTTGTGTGTGTGGTTTTTGGTTTGGTTTCTTTTTAAGGGGGTGTTGCATTTGCATTTGTAGTTGCATTTGCATTTGCTGATATTCTAGCATAAATCTCAGTATAATAGTTTGTGAAGTTTCCAGGTTTCCAAGATCTCAATCTGAAACAAGTTATCACTAATTAATATAGATAGTATAGAAACATTTAAAGGCTGAGGAGAATTACATGAGAGCCTGTCTCACTACCTATTACTATCTGCTCTTTTGTGAGGAAGCAAGAGATGCAGCCAGTGAGCTTTATCTATAGATGTACAAAGATGTAAAGCCTAGCAGAAGTCTGAAGCAAGAATATTAAGATATCATAGTATCACAGGTAACATACATTCATAAGTCTTGGAGAAAAATGTAATATTGTTAATTTTTTCCACTGATTCTCTTAGACATACTTGCTCAGAACAAGTTCCATCTAAAATGTGAAATGGATGTCCAAATCTTGCCACAGTCTCAAAGAAAAGTACAGTCTGTCCTAATTTCCAGGGTTGTCCCATGTAAACTACATAAATTCATTAGGTGATGCCCTTTTAGCTTAAAACTTCTGAGGTATTTTCGTTTGGTCTCCCACGTATACTCAGAAGTGGAAATGGATGCTTATTTCTCCCCTATTCCTCTCATTTAATGGGTGAGTTGGATTGGTACTTGAACTCAGTTAAAAGTCCCCAGAGAATACTCAAATGTTAATTGTGGCCAGGACTACAATTAATCACATCTGATCCTATGGTAGCATAGAGTACATAATTGCTTGGTTGCTAGAATACCCACCAGAAAGTTCTCTCAGGAAGTGAGAGAACTGAAATTTATTTCTGAGTTATCTCTGGCACAGCAGTGGCAAGGTACCAAACAACAGGGTAACTTGGAGAAGATCACATCCCCTGGGATGTGCAGGCACGAGTGGCAAGGCTGGAAGAGCAGATTGGAGATGTCCCTGCTGCAGCCCATGTTTGAAGCTGGATCCTTGGGTTGGAGGGGCAGGGCTGAGCTTCTATCCTTGAGTCTCAGTGCCACTTGTGTTCACTAGACAGTCACAGTTTAATGTAAAACTCCTACACATTTCAAGATTCAGCTGCATTATATCTGTTCTGACCTGACCACTCTTTCTGCATCCATCACAATAATTTTTCATCTTGTCTTGGCAATATAGAAACAGGAGATGAAATGGATAAAGGCCTAAGTTATCTCAATTGAATTCAGTGGCAGAGCTCCAATTTAAGTGAGATCAATAATCAAAGTTTAATTATGAACTCAGATTCACAACATAAGTTAATGGAAAAAGTGAGATTAGAATAGATCAACTGTTGGCAGGATTTACACACAGACAAACCACTCATACTTCTGAGATATAACTCTGATTATGCAAAACTGTAATCAATAAAAATGTCATGGAACGACGGGGATCATTATAGCAATATTTCTAAAATATAAAAAAAAATCTGAAATTGGTAGAGACCACATGCTTATAATATGGATAGGATGCTTTGCAAAGTGACAAAGGTTTGATTAATCCTGAAACTCCAATGTCATCAGAATCCCATTTCTTTTCTTTTACCTATCATGTCTGACTGCAGCCATATTGTGCCACTAATGCAAGGTCTGTATATTTGTCCACCTTAGACTTCTCCTTACAGAGGGAGCAGCATAACTCCGATTTTTTTGCACTGTGTCACAGGTATCTTCTGTGCTATGTAAATGGCCAAAAAAAAAAAATAGAATCCTCTTACCTGCTTTTATATTTTCTATTTAATATAAATATGAACAATCCTACACTCACTGAATTCAGTATTAGCACTGAATTTCATAGAGGCTGTTTTTCAGATCTGGATTCAAGCACATAAAATACTTGGTGACAACATGTAAATCCAAGGCTCTGTATCCCAGACCCTGCTGCAGAAGCATCCTCTGTAGAGGCCACACGACTGAGGTACTTGAGGGAGGACATTCACAAGATGAGCATCCCTGATCACAGGACAGAGCAAAAGTGATACTCTAGATAACAATATATTTGCAGGTATGTCCTTGAAGGTCCAGGGAAGCATAAGTTTAGCTGCAGTCCAGGGAAGCATAAGTTTAGGTCCTCTGCTGATTCAGGACTGCTGGTGCAGCAAGCACGTTCCTGCAGTTGAAATGAAGCTGCAGCGTTGGTGCTGGAACTAAGCTGTGAACACTGCAGTTTTCAGCACTGTGGCTGCAAAGTGGGGAGAGAGGGGTGGATGCACAAATCCTCATACAGACAGTCTAAATCTTGTTATTTAGTATAAAATAGATGAGTCAAAACCCAGGATACCTCTTTCCATATGACTGACTAACCACCAGACTCTAAAGCCAGGTTTGTATGGTTCACTGACTTGTGAAATTGCATGCTCCAGATCCACAAGAAGGGTTTGTGAGCACTTTGTGTGTCTCGCTGCTCTGCCCTTCATCCTCTGTCAGTGTGTGGCTCAGGGGTTCACATTTCCCTGGGAGGGAGGTGGCAGATATGCATATGAATTCTTTCAGGGTGAGAAGCAAAATTAATTAAATGCTTCCTTTGCAGCTGGTATAATCCCCAGGCTTTTATGTAAAAAGGTCCTTGTCCAGTCAATAACTTTCAGAAGAAAAGCTGAATCCTGCTCAATTACTTAAGGGGAGGGTTTCAAGTTTCCACTGCAGGGGGAAGGGGAGCAAGTGGCAGATCTCAAACAGACAGAAGCCCTTTTGGCAGACATTCACTG
Source organism: Passer domesticus (assembly GCF_036417665.1). Taxonomy (NCBI): domain Eukaryota; kingdom Metazoa; phylum Chordata; class Aves; order Passeriformes; family Passeridae; genus Passer; species Passer domesticus. Next base: position 29,795,296 of record NC_087478.1, on the reverse strand, counting down.
AGCACCTCAGTGTATGTCAGATTAATATATATGTCTGACTTCTCTAGTGACCCTGAGCAGGTCTCTGCACAGTATAAGGATCTGGGGTTCCATGTGAAGTATCTGTTTCCCCAGGCCTGTCAGGAGAAATTAACTGAAACTTTTGGATTTCATTCTACACTTTGGATGCAAAAGAGCTAAGAGCTATGGTGCCTTTTTTATAAATAACTGCCATCTTTCTTCAACAGAGATAATCTTTAGAGTATATCAAGAACAGGGATATATCTGAAAATATCAAACACTGATATTTTAGAGAATTAAAATAGAGGTCAGATTATATATATAATATATATAATGTATGTAATGTAGATAATATAAAATACCATACATTATATATTATACATTATATATCATATAATATATATTATATACTATATATTATATGTTATATATGTTATATGTTATATGTTATATGTTATATATACTGTACTATGAATTATGTATTATATATATTATATGTATTATATTGTATATAGTATATATTCATGACAATTAACATGAAGTAATTTGCCAAATTTTCATTTTGTGAGAGATAGGGAGGGAGAAGATTAAGCCAGATGACATGAACTGTCAGTGCCATTTTCCATGTATGGCCCACCAATGCATAGGTTAATTCAAGGAAGTAGAATATACTACAGACAGATTTGTAGGTATTAAGTCATCATTGGGATATGTTTGTGAACAGCCTATACTAAAAGCAGATAGCTTTAAACAAGGTTGAATACATATTAATCAGCTTTTTGAATCAGAAAGCCAGAATCAACAATTTTTTTCTCTTTCAGCTGACTCTTAAGAGTCATTTGTCAAACCAGACAAACCAATAAGAGAATCATGTTTTCCAAGTGAATTGCTCTATTCGCTAGGAATACATTTTCTCAACAACCCTTCTTCCTATTGAATTCAAGTTGTTGTATGTCAATACAGTAAATCCAGATTAGGGATTCCAGTACCACATTCTAAAAATATCTTGGCTACAGAATAAAAAAAGCCCTGTAACATAGCCTGAACTCGATCTATTGCAAACTTATTAAAACCAAACCAAAGCTGGGGTTTTTGTTACACTCTCAGGCTTTATGCAGGGTATTGTTTGTCACTCCACTCTAACTTTGTGCCAGACCAGGTAGCATTTTGCAGCACCTGCAACTGCCAGAAAGTCCAGATAGAAGCATAATGTCAATATACTTTGTTTGTTGTGTGCTCTGGGTAATTCAGCATATGTGTGATTGTTTACACATAACTAATCCATATCCTATTTGTACTGCAGTCACCTGGTAAAGCAGAGGCTCTGTAAGAGTTATCATGGAAGCAAAATCTTATTTACCCACCAAGGGAATGGCAAGGAAATACAACAGAGTGTAAGTAAAATAGAAATTAATCATAAAACCTACAGGAGCTTGAGGATGCCAGAAACATCTTTTATGAATATGTGCACTCAGTGAGGTTGCACTTAACATACACCTGGTGCACACACTTACAGCCACTGCCTATAGTCAGAGAAGGTCCAAGGAACTGGTCTTGCCGTGTGAGGATATCATGAATGCCTGACCCAGCATGTCTGGTACTGGACAAGCCACATGCTAACAGTAAGGATCTTCTCAGAATAGCAGCCCGGGCATTTGCCCACAGGAGCTACCACTTGGAGTGCATCCTTTGAAATAACTGCATAATTTGCCCTTTACATTTGTGTTTAGGTGTGACAAAAAGTCCTCTTTCACTAAATCTAAATTGGGAGAACACTACCTTCTTCCTCTTTTTAAAAAAGGGAGTTGCATGGAAAAAATAAAAAACCCACAAGCAAATTTTCAGAATAATGCACCTTTAAATATTGACTGCGCACTGGTAGAGGGAATGTGGTTTTTTCCTTATTCTTTGTGGCTGTCTTTTTTTAAAATGCTTTGGAGTCTTGGTCTATTTGTTAAGAAAATCCCTTTATTTTCATATCAAGCTTCCAACTGTTGTAGGACAATATCTCATTGACCCTCATCTTTTTTGTCCTCTCTATCAACCAAATACATCCCAGAACATTTCTTCTTACTAGAGAGGCAAGTACATTACTCCAGTACCAGTTTTTAATGTGCAGAACTGGGAAAGTGCCTTAGACTGGCACACTACTGGATCTGTTCCCTTCTAGATGAAGCAAATCAAAGTGAGACAAACTTCAAGGCCCTGCTGCTTTGGCTTCTGATCACTCTTGTATTCACAGAAAAAAAGAAAAAAACCCAACCAACCAAAACCTCTGCTAAAAGTTTCTTGTTGATAAACTGAGCAGAGAATACATATTGAAGACATTACTGAAGCCAGTTGAAGTAACACACTCAGACAAAATAGTTAATTTTTTTTCCAGTGTGCTGTATTCATTTGAAATTAGTGGTTAAGTATAAAAGATTTGTTTCAGAGTTTCCACTTAATGAAAGTATTTGTGTGGATGATCTCTGTTGCTTTTCATAGGGATTTTACAAGACGTAATTTTCAACAAAGCAGCAGACTATCTTATTGAGACTATTATCAAAAGTTCATTAAATCAGGGGTGCTGACTAATACAACCTAACTCCTGATTTCTTACGGGTTTTTTTTTTCGTGTGCTGGAAGAGGAATGTCTTACTGGAGAAACTAATACATCTGCTGTTCCAAGAGCACAAATTGAGTCTATTACCTGAATATCCTCTATATGTAGAAAATAACTAGAACATGTGATAATGTACAGGAAATAGAGAGAAATCTTATGGTTCTTCTGTAACACATTTATTATGGTGTCATTAGAGGAGGCCAGACTTAACACAGGAGAGAAAGATGAGGAATCACATAGACATCTCTTTTATATTCACAGGAATTACTCACATATACGAGTGTCTGAGCATTTAACCCTGACTGTCAGAAGGAGTTTCTTCCTCCACACTCCTGTGAGGACCACAGTGCTTCCTCTCCTGTGCTTCCCAGGGAATCATGCTGTTAACTTGGGGATCTGCTTAAGCTGGTCCTGTTTAAGCCACTCCTTGCCCATACTGCCCTCAGTCAGATCCTTTGTATCCTTCTCAGGTTCTTGCCTTGTCACAGCTCCAACCTGTCACCTCTGCTTTCCCTTCTCTCTAAAGAAAAAAATGCCAAGAGGCAATTTGTCTACAACAGCAATGAAGTATTTAATAGCAAGTGAAATTACAGGTTTGATAAAGGTAACAATGTAAATAAATCAAATATTATTTGACAGGACACCACACAATGTTATGAACAATAAACTAGCATGCTGTAAAGTCAATAAAGCACACAGTACAGATTAGAAACCAGCAGCTCTTGAAATGCAACTATAAACACGGTGTAATTTTTGAGTAAAGTCCTACAGGGACAATCTTTGACCCTAATTTGCATATATATTTTAATTAACTAATTAAATGAGGTGGGGGGGAAAACCTAAGTCAGGTATCACTACGGTTTGCTTTTGGCACTTTCATGAGAGGAATGGTGAAAACAAACCCACAAAAGTGCAGCTTTGCTGGCATTGTTTTATGTCATTTGCTTGGGTAACAATATGACTTTTGTCAAAATCAAAAGTTAAGCCATGTACTTAATCAGGAAGACTAACCAATTGTTATTCCAGGACTGCAGAAGGGGAACCAAGAGAAGAAGACTTCAACTGGACCTGAGCCCCTGCCAAATAAGACTTCCCAAAGTTGCAAGAAAAGGACAACAGAGCTCATTGACATATAAAGGGGGATAATGGATTGAAGTGGGAAGATTTCTCTGTGGTATGCTGCAGTTGAATCAGACTTGAAGAAGTAATTAATATACAGCAAACGAGATGCCTTTGTTATGTATGAGGTCAGATGAACAGTCCCTCCTGGTCTTAAAATATATTAATTTATGTATAGGGGAAAAACATACCCTTACAAAGCTTTATCCACCCTGAGAGAATCAGTGGAGTGCACATGGAATAGTAATTAATTTTCTAGCTATTATTTTAATAAGAAAATTGCAAAGCAAATCTCAACAATGTTTTAGGTAATTCCAGGTTTTCCAAACTGGAAATACCAAGGTTTGAACTGTTTAAATCTTGGCATTCCTATCTTTTCTCTTTCCCCCTCCCTTTTACCAGTGAATGAATGATTCCCAAGGATTTCACTCCATTTCTAGTTCTCTTTCTCCCACCCCCTTCTCTCTCTATTATTCTCAGGAATTCCTCATTTTTGAAAATGTTACAGAGCAGTTCTAGGAAGACTGAAAGTCTCCAGTCTCCAGCCCCTGGCTGTTTCCCCCGGCTCTCTCTGAGCAGCCCTGCCTCTCACCAGCTGCCAAAACCCACACAGGGCAGCAGCCAGACACCCGCAGCCCCACCAGCTCCTTCTCCCTCCCCTCTCCACCCTCTCTGCTGGTGGCTGGCAAGAGTTTAGCTTAGGAGCAACTCCTGCAACCCATCACCACCTGCACTCTTCCCCAAGGAAAAGGATCTGGAAGTTTTATGGGGCAATTCAAAGTGGCTGCAGCAGTTAGGAAAATGTGGGCGTCTGCATTTCTCTCCTTTTTCCCGTCTTCAGTGAGGTGTTATATGGCAAATGCAAATTGTCTTGAAGAGAAAAAACAAATGAGGAACCTCACACATGTTCATAGAGTGAAATCCAGACTGTCTGACAAAAGGACCAACAATAAGTTAATGAGTGGTACAACCCAGGACTTAATAATGTACTCACAGGCTATTAAAAAAAAAAAAAAATCAGTGTTGTCTTCAGACAATTTGCTAATACTCAGCGTGTAAAGTTTTCTTTAGAGTTGCCTGGCAAGAGAGTGGGGGAAATGCAGACTCTACCATTAGAGACATTTAGGAGTAGTTTTATCAACAGCTGGATTATGAATATATGAAAATATCACTCCTATCCTTTCAAATTGTTATTTAATTGGTATTTAATAAAAAACAAAACATCTAAAAGAAGAAAAGGTATCACAGAAAGACTTTTCTTAAACTAGCACAATCTGGCATTGAGGAATTTGGAAGGTGTTTTATATGGATTTTTGTGGGTTTTAGCTGGGTGGCTAAAGTATACTACATTAATTTTGAGTCTGCACTTATAGACTGCAGCAGAGCAAAGAATAAACAATTAGGTTTGTTTGCTCTCTGAATTGTGATACTCTTGGCCTTTCACTGATTTAAAGGTATGTTGATCATATTTTGTGCTTTGACAGCTCCTGCCAATCCAATATCTCAAATGCTTTACAGCAGTTAATTAGCAAAACCTACAGAATATTTCTCCCTCTTTAAGCCAGATACAGTAATGCTGAAAATGCAAATACTTCATATGCACTAATGAAAAAAAAAAATGCATGATAGTGAAAAAAATCTTTTGTTGTGACAGGTGTTAGGAATTCTATTTTGTATTTAGAGGGGGGAAAAAAATAGAAAAGTTGATAGTCACAGTCAGTTAGCAGGAATGCAAACATGTACAAACTACAATCACTCTAGCAGTAACCACAACTGGAATATGGATTTTGAGAGGTGCTCAGTACCCAGTAATTCTTGTGCTTCTTCAAGTAAATGCCCAAATAAAAACAACCAGAGCTGAAGTTCATATAAATAGCCATATGCCGGTTTCTTTCTTTACCTTCCAAACAAGTTTCCTCCTGGTCAGAGATTACAAGATGTGAAAGGCTTGTTTCTGCTGTGATGGTAATGGGAAAATGTGGTAAGGAGAGGCCAGAGAGAGCACGTGCTGCTCCAGGCAATGCTAATGAGGGGCCCATTCATTAGCACAGTAGCCTTCCCTGACATAAATCTGCCCTGATCTGTTAACATTTGCTAATATGTAGTTTACTGTAATAAATTAGAATAAATGGTACCAGCTAAATTGCCTGTGAAGTTGCAGTGTCTCTTTGCAAGACATGAGCTGCCTATTTGGTTCATTGGCTCGTTCACTGCTCTGCTCTGTGGGGCTCCCTGCACCACCCGCCCCAGCTCCCCCCTACAGATCCACATGTACCCAGGAGGCCTAAGCAAAACAAAATCCCAGCCCTTGAGTTTCACTTGGTTTCATTCTGAAATCATGCAAAACCAGACACCTTATTTTTAGAGAAGGTAGTGAATGAAGTCCACAAGTGAGTTTTCTAAAATGCTACCAGAAAACCTGGGCTGAGATTTGGAGCAGGTAGGTCCAGACTGAGAAGTTAAGCCAAGACAGTAGTGCTCAGAAGATCAAGCTCTTTTGCAAGTAGGTACAGTAAATTGTTGATGCATATGCTGCCATCAGCACTGTTGACCACAGAATCTAGTTGATTAAGTAGAAAAATTAAACAGTTGCTCATTAACTTGTTCTTTTTCTTAGGATGAATCCAACATGTGAGACAACAAAAGGAAGGGGAAATTACTTTTTGTCAATGGCTGTGAATTCCCCTATACCACTGATGCATATGATGCATGTGAGTGGATATAAAAAGCTAAACAAGAAAAAAAATTAATTTTTTCCCTCCATGGATTTAGTATGCTAATGATCCAGAAAGATGAACTCAGTTAATTTAAGAGTCAGACATCTCACTCAAGTGAATAAAACCATCAGTGATTATGAAATAGGAAGTGTGCTACTCCCCTTTCATAAGAGAAGAAGGATCATAAGTTGAGAGGTCTTTCTGTGAAGCAAAACTCCACCCTCAAAGATCCTACATATTATTTAAACCAGTAACATCCTCATGTAAAAATCATTAACAGAATCTAGATATAGTATCACACAATGGTTGAGGTTGGAAGTGACCTATGAGGGTCACTTGGTCCAACCCTTCTGCTCAAGCAGGGCTGCCTACAGTTGGTTGTACACAACTTTCCTGAGAAAGTTCTTTTTACTGTCATCCTCACAGTAAAAAGTACTGAAGTTCAGAGGGGTCCTACTGAGTTTCAGTTTGTGTCTGTTGCCTCTGGTCTTGTCACTCAGCACCACTGAAAAGAGACAGACTCCTTCTTCTTTGTATCTTTCCTTCATCTGAAAGAAATTAATGAGAAACACATTAATGAGGAAACCCCCTCCAGGCTGAACAGTCCCAGATATCTTGGCCTTTATCCACATGAGAGATTGCTTATCAAATTCTTTGAGGAAAACTGTATATATTCCTTCTCCTGTGAGGTCAGGTGATAGAAGACAGGATACAATGTGCATTAGAATTTATTTGATTACATTGAACTGTCTCTCTTTATAATAACTGGAAATCTTGTGTATATGATCAATAGAATCTAAATAGTGATTCATCCCATCTTAAAGTAACTGTCTAAAACAGCTGAGATGAACTATGCTCTAAAATTCCCTTCAGTGAAGAAGGCATAGTGCATTATTCAAACTGAAGGAGAATAAACTTGGACAAAATTGTCTCTTGCAAGTTACAGAGACCTCTAAAAAGAATTTTCTACAACATAAACAAAAAATACAACTGACATGTTTATTCTGCACAGAAGATATGTAGGGGGTATTCTAATGTGCTAAATTAATACTATGGTCCCTAAAAATAATATGCAAATTATTTTTTAAAAAATCTGTTCTCAACAGCAGAAATCTTATGCCTTTGACATAACAAGATATGGAAGTTTCAATCTTTAAAAACAGTCCCTGGCAAACAAATTTACTACAAATATGCTATTATTTGGTTCATGGGGAAATATTACATAAATTGGCCTAGACCACAAAGGTTGTCATATCAGCTGCTGTTTCTGGTGTAGTTTATGAAGCAGCATAGGACACAGGATAATTGTCATCGTAAGGAAGATATTTAATGTATTGGATATTGATCACATAGCAATTTACTGCAGAAATTCAATTTCGGTACACTACTGCATTCTTTTTGTTTTATCAGTAGGCTCTGGTTTGTCAGAGTCTTTTTGCACATGAAAATATGTACAGTGGGAGAAAGGAGAAATTATGGATGAGCTTCAGAGGAGCTTTGATAGGATACAGATTCAGCTTCCTTTTAATCATCTGGATATCATCTGGACAATCATCTGCTTCTTCACAAAAGAAAACAAACACCAGAGATTTTTGGCATGAGATTTAAATTGGCTGGTACTAAACAGCAGCTGTAGATCACGTCCCTCCATAGTAAACTCTCCACCCCTCCCTCAATAGTGATACTAATTTTAAATATTTAGGTTTCCATGTAGATGAGATTATGTACTTCTGGAGACATACTCATGTATTTGCTTATAGAAAAAGGGTTGAGATGAAATTAGGTGTGTTTTATTATTGGAAGACTTGTTATACTGTGCCTGTCAGAAGAGGTTTAACACTGTAATTAATGTTTCCATGAATTAAACACCAGAGTCTAGCACATAGTGACAGCATTTAAATAAAATATATAGTGGGTCTATCATCTGTTTAACAGACTTTGTCAGCTCATAATTCATGTTTATTTTGAATATCAGTCAATCTCTGATTGTTCTTCCTCTAAAATACCATTGTTGCATTACATGGGACTACAAAGAACAAGACGGTCTCTTCAGGATTCTCCAGGTACTCAGAATATTTGACATGGAGTTTAGGTACTGATACATATTTGAGGTAGCACCTGTGCATATTTCTTATTGGTCCTCAAAATAATTCCAAACACTGAAAACACTGAAAGTTTAAACAACAGCTTATACATATTATTTCACTTCAAAATGCTGCAAATAATATTTTAATTTTTTTTCCCAGTTTACGAAAATATCAGCTAATAAGGAAGTAGACAAACATGCTTTACTGGAATATCTGAATTCAGATTTTTAAAATGTTAAGGGTCTGAAGGGAAAATAAGTTATCAAGATAGTTCAGATACCCACTTTCATTATTGTCAGTAAGGTCTTTGACAGGTGGGAAAAATGTAAAAGTCCTGGTACTTCTGTACCTGTTGTAATGAGAACAGCTAGATAGATGTGAAAATCTATTTGATAAAGTGAATGATCCCTTAGTCCAGTTGACAGTCAGTACACACTAATCAGAAGGATAAATCCAGTTTGGTTTACTCTCACTTGTTCCATTATCTGTCTGCAAATTGGGACTTGAAGAATTTGTGACTTCAGTGTTTCTCTGACATTGGATCTGGAATAACTAAGAAACTCCATGAACTAAAATCTTTCACCCAAGTGAAGGGGGCTGCAATCAGACATTATCTTTCAATATTCTGCTACAGCAGCTGAAAGCAAAAGAAATGCAGGGGATCCCACAAGCATCATCCAGAATGAAATGCATACAGAGGATGTCTTAAGAGGTCTACCTCTTAAGACATCCTGATGTCTACCATTCAGAAGCTAACCACAATGTTATTTTCTTGATAGCAGACAGGTAAAGAAGCATAGTAATGACATGCAGGAAGACAGGGTCATGCAGACATCAGGAGATGGATTTTGGTAAAGACAAATGCAGGAGAAATATGGTAGATTACATACTAGAAATTAAGATAGAAAACCACTACAGAATATAAGGAGAGGTTTCCTTATTTTAGTATTTCAACATTTTCAATATTTTTTCCAATGGTTCAAGTCCTTTACTCTGGTTCACAATGCAGGGTCCAGATAGTTTCAATGAGAGAGCTGACTGCATCTTACCACAACTGTACTGCTCCTGAGATGAAGAATATAGGACTACTTCCACAGACCTTTCCTTATGGTTATATCAAATAAAGGATGTTCAGAGATAAAGAATAAACCTATTTTATTCAGGGAGATGGAACTACTATGCTTTGGAGTTTTTTAAGATTTTCATTTTCAGAGAAAATGATGTCACATGACACACTTCATATTTCCAAAGCTGCTTTCAAAAAGTTTACATGAATTCACATGAGCCAGTTTTGCTACATACATTTAGTTCTTTTTTTACTATTGAAGCTTTTAACTAACTAAACCCACATTAAATTAAGAAGCTATAAAAAGATTTACACATAATTTATTTTGAAACACAAACTTAATTGAATATGTGTTTTTACCTAGAGAGGAGCCTATTTATTTACCTGTAACCACACAATGTGATGAGATTGCCACATAAATGGAGCAAGTGATTGATGAATTTAGTCTCTATATTTCTGACCTCTTATTATATCAGTTAGGAAAATATAGACGCAAGATATAAACAGTCAAGTGAACTTATTCCAGATAAAAACAATTAATGAAAACTGGAATATAACAGAAAATAGGTGAAGATTTCAGAAGAGAAAATGAAAATAATTTCTTTTACATCATTTATTCCTTACATTCTTTATGACTTTGTATTCTAATTATTTTTCAAGGCTGATGGTTAACTCTCCCCATTTCAATCAAGAGAAATATAAAAGCCCATGATTAAATAAATCAGTTGGGTACCTATTCAACTCTTTTTCTACCAGTTCTACCACAGAACCTTCTTCATCAAAATAATGTGTTCCATGAATTGCTGACCAGTTTTTCTTAACTAGACCATGGGGCAGTTTAGTATGTGCAGAACATTATTTACGCTGCATGTGACTTAGTCTTTGTAGCAACAGACTTTGCCAAACAATAGCTTATAAACACAGGCCATTCTGTTATTACTCCAGAGGCAAAGAACCAGATTTTGCTCTAGAATGTATGGGCAACTGTTTTCCTCTTTTGAAATGTGCAGAATCAACACAAACTTGTGTGCAGAAATCTGGAAATAGGGTTTTTCCCACTGACAGTGTTATTGCATGGGTATGATCACACAGCACATTATTATGTCCCATTCTGCTCGGTGAGTTTGGGAAAGGACTGTTTGGCTCGCTCTGGGTGGTGCATAGTAGATACAAAGTTCTTAGGAGGTTCAATAACAAACTTTTACTTGAAAATTTTAAAACATTAAGGTAGAATAAGGTACTAGACAAATTTTAAAATGTAGCCATTTTGGTTAGAATTGCAAAAATATAAAATCATAAAAATAACACTTCAGAAAACATTTAAGGGAAAAAGAGGAAAGAGAAAGAAAGGACTAGAGTAGAAAGGTAAGTAATCACCACCCATGGGTCCTGCAGCAAGAGTTGGCTGTTGCAATTCCAATGTCTGCTGGTCAAAGCGATGGCTGCAGTCTTGGTCCGCTGGGGGTGGAGGAAGCCCAGGAAACACAAAATCCAATGGGTTAATAAATGTTCAGGTATAGGTGTGAACACCAGGGTACCTCCCCTGGGCTGGGGAATTTTACACTGTATGGGTATGTTCCCTGTATGAGAATGAAGGCTAATTTAAGTGATTTGAATAACTTTTTGAAGATGCTATATTACCTGTAACAAAGTCAGTCTTCTACGTTCAGTGTCTAGGTTTGAATCACACCCAAACTAGATACTTCAAACAATCAAAACTCTGCTCCAAAACTCCCCTGGAGTCTCTTTTGGATGAAAAAAATTATGAATCTCAGACTTTTTATGGTGAAAAAGTCTCTTCCACAACATACCTGAAGACTGTTGATGTTAGAATAATTCAGATTTATTCCATTATGGTGCCAATAATAGAATACGTACAATAAATGGACCTGAAATGTATTACCATAAAAATAATTTAGAAAAAATAAACTGGTTAAAATAGTTCTAATTGTACTACATTAACATACTCTGTGTTCCTATAGCAACTGCAGTGGAGTGATCAAAAAGGGGAAAATACCCAAATAGTGAGAGTTTAACTATAACTGGTTTGCCAGATGTTAGATAGAATGAACACAGCAGAACCCTATTAAAAATTGCTCATAAACTGACTTGACTTAGCCACAAAGCGAGCCCCAAAAGAATATTTTTACAGTCATTTATTAAAGAAAAAATGGCGGTAAAAGAAAATGGCGGTTCACATTCACACTACATGAGCAATTGTTGTGGATGCATAGAAGAAAACTGATGCTGTACATACTTCAGAGATTCATTTTGGACTATTTCTGCTCTGATTCTATGGACTGAATACCCATGTCTTGGTTAAAACTGATAGTAGGTTCAAAATTGTAGGTGGTGATTGTAGAGTATCTGACTTGGAAGTGACCCACAAAGATCACTGAGTCAAACTCTTGGCTCTGCACAGGACAACCCTAATCCTTGATGATCTGACAGACAAAAATATGGAATGACAGCTTAATCCTCTAAATTTAATTTTCTTAGAAAAATGTAGAATAAAGCACCCAAAACATTACCAAGATCACTGCAGAAGTCTTTAAAAAGTATCCACTTGAAGTAAGAAATACACAATTCTTTATAAGCTTTGCAATCAAACCTCAGGCTGCCTCACCCAGCGTGTGAGCGCAATGGGACGCTGCAGATATTTTAGCTGGAGCCACTAGCTGTTAAGCAAATATCTTTCTTTCAAACTATTCACTTCCCTTTTGGTTTTAAGTTACAAGGCCAAACAGAACTAAAAGAATAAGCTGAAGAAAAGAGGTACTGAAATTCTGCAAAGGAACCAATCAGAAAAAGGCATTCCTTTATTTTCTCATATTTGCACAAATAGAAATCTGAAAAGTGAAATGCTAATGGTACTTTCAAAGTACCATTGGGCAATTTAAATCCTTACTGCAGAGAGAAAGACATTTCCACAGAGTTATTCCCTGCCAATATCAGAAATTCCCCTTTATTAAACAAATTCAAGTAACAGCTCAGTGTTTCCAAACTTACAGAAAATGTGAGCTGTTATGTTTTCCACAGAGCAAAAGAGACATATTTTCTTCTCTGAAATAAGTAATTTTACATTAAGTGAAACAACACAACGAGAAAAATATATTATTAATAATAATATTAATACTACTAATAATGATAATAATAATAAATTTTTTAAAGTTCCACATGGAAACCACAGCTAACACCAGGAAGAGTAAAATCCTGGAAGCATATTCCATATGGAAAGTGGAATTTTTACTGCTGTATGTGACAGTTTCATACACCTTTGTAATGGCACTTCTGTTACGTTCCTCTGGAACTAGAAAATATTTTACTCCATGATTCAAAAGTTTGACTGTATTTGGTATTCCTGACTTTCTATTAGAAAGAGTTCCTATTCCAGAATATTATAAAATATTTGTTATAAATACATAATTTATGCAAGAATAAAGTAGTATGGACCCATCTGGAAATTATGACATTAACAAGTATGGTTTGAAATGAGATAATTTCTTAATTTATCTAAGAAAATAACAGATTTTTTTTTTCAATCAAGTAGCCAACTTTTTTTCCTCAAATTTCAATTTGAAGTTTTTTTTAGAGAACAAGCAAGGATAAAGAAATTCAAGAGACAGGCTGACTGAAAATGCCTTGGCTAGGATGGTACGATTCCATATTGTGGAACGCAAAACAAAGACAGGAAAAAATTACCTATATTAAAAGTATGAAAACCATAACTCCATTATGTCTTAATGTCATATTAAGAACTCAGAAAGCAGCAATGCATCCAGGGATGAGGTCACTGATAGACCAAATCCAGGATTTTTTATATCTTTAGGATTTTTTAGATGATTTTCAGAAAATATCATATAATTTCAGATTTTGATGAGAGAGAAAATGTTCCCAATGTACAGGGCAGCTAGAATTGCACTTTCTGGCGCAGTAGTACACCTCATGAAAACCCAAGTTCATGTTCTCTGGAAAGGTATGAGTTACTTGGATGCATGGTCTCATCATCATTAACCATCACAAAGAAACCACCACATGCTGCAATTCAGTTTACTGAGATGCTACTGCCAGGATAAGGAACAACTCTCTAACTGCATTACTAATGACAGAGACACACATCAAAGCATGCCTTCTGGAGACAAGCATCCTTACAGCTCTATAAAGCAGAAAATATCTGCAAAATAAAATACTTGGAAATCCAAAGAAGAGTCAATGCCTGCTTCAAAGCCTGAGGCACAGATAACTTCACTTTCACTCTACCTGGCCACAAACCAGAGCTGCTGGCCTTCTTATTATGTGGCAGCCAGTCAGAATTGAGTTGAAACTGGACCCTAGCTTTCCTCATTCCTGTGAAACAAAGAATCACAAAATACCTACCTATGTCTACACACAAACAAAGCTTCTATTCTTATTGACATTTGACAACATTATTCCAAAAAAGAGCTCACATCTCCACAGGCAGTGTGATTCCCAGAGAATACCACTGCACTGAGAGGCCTGATTTACTCTACATAGTTGTGAGGTAATTAATATGTATTTATTACTTACTATTTTATTATGTGTTTACTTTGGAGAGACAATAAATTATCTGCAAACCTCTTTTAAAAGCTGTTTTATATCTTGACTTGTCTTGCCTTGAAAATTACCAAATTACCAATTTTGCGGGCAATGAGAATTGGTCTTGTTTGGTTTGAAAAAAATATGTCTTATTGTCTCAGGTACCAAACTCCAAGTCAGGAACAGCAAAGGAAGTTACTTTTCTCACTTAGTTCATTAAGAAAGCAAAAGGCCGGTTTTGTCCAGCTTTGACAAGTTCCTATGAAATCAGACTATAAAGCCACAGTCCTTCCATGAATTCCATCTTTTCAGAAGTCTGTGCAGTCACAAAACCTGCATGGAGTGAAGGGCATCTGCCTATTCACAGTTCATAGCCCAAGCGCAGGGGTTGGTTCGTGATCTGTTTTCCATTTGTTTCACAGGCATTTCCCACTGTCTAATGGATAGGATATTAGGTCAAAAACCAAGTAAATAAAGTAGTGAGAATTGAAGTACTGCAAGTTCCTGACTGGTATGCATTGTTGTATTTGCATTGAGGGTTTTGGTTTTTTGGTTGGTTGGTTGGTTGGCTGGTTGGTTGGTTGGTTGGTTGGTTGGTTGGGGTGGGGTGGGGTTTTTTGCTTTGCTTTGCTTTATTTTGGGGGTGGGTGGTTGTGGGTTTGTTTACGGGTTTGTGGTTTTTTTTTTTGGATAAGCAATTTTCTTAACAAAAGTTCGTGTGCTGCTTTTTTCTGTTACTTAAATGCAAAACCTTGTTCCCCTAAATAAAGTCCTTTCCATTTGAAGGTAGAGTGGTAGAAAGTGAAACACTTGATTAATATATTCCTTGGCAATTTCCCACCAGCACAACCAGAGATAGGATTGTTCTTCATAATAATCTTGTCCCTCAAAAACTCTTAGTAGAGGTTCCCTTTAAACCTGCTATGGCTGAGTCCCAGCAGTCTACAAGAGCAGTTGGTTTTACCATGCTTCTTTAGGTAAGTAAATTAAGTTGTTTTAACTATATTTTGCTGTATTCCTTAAGGAAAAAAATTAGAATTTGAGTGCTTTTAAAAATCCAAACAGTGACAACCATCCCATTGACTTAAAAATTTTTATGGGTCTAATTTTCTCATTTTCTTTCCTTTCAATATTTTGTAGCTATACTAAATTATTTTTTAAATGAAACAACATCTAAAAAAATGTTAAAAGGGTTCCCCCCCCCCACCTTTTTTAGGCAATAAACATCTTGAGACTTCACAACAGGTCTCTCGTTTGTTTTGTTAAAACACATCTTTATTACCTCTTTCAGCTAACATGAAAAGGTGCAAGCATTTCGCTATACTAAAAGCTTTTTGCTGTGCTGAACTCAGAGGAATAAACAGACTTGAATGTAATAATGATGCTTTTAAAAAGTAATTACCAAGGCGCTTTCTGGAAGGATTAGTGCCATTTAATATGCTGATTAATCAGCTTCTAAATAGTGAATTTGTAAAACCAAAAGTAGTTAATACCCGAAGTGTGTTTAATTGTACAAACAGAATTCTTTTCAGAAAGGAAAACGTGTTTGGTAAGGCCTTTATTGCCTACCTGTTCTGTCTGGCCGAACATTTAATGAAAGGATTTTCTTATTCTGTCAGCAACAGGCAACAAGCACGCCGCGGACGCGAGCGGGAGCGCGGCCGGAGGCTGTGTCCCGGAGGAGGCTCCCGGGACCGCGACACCAGGGATGGCGAGCGGGCTGGCTCCGCGCATCCGCTCGCTCCCAGCGCCCGGGCGGCTCCTGCTGTGCGCTGGAAAGACTCCGGAAAGCTTCTTGTGACCTCTCAGTCGAAGGCAACCTCCAAAAGCAAATACGTAGCAGATAAATACCTTATAAATGCCCTTATAAAAAGCTAAAATTATTCTTCACTGTAACACAGAAGGGCTCTGCCTCTTTCTTAAAAGCAAACATAATTTGCAAACGTTTCTTAAGCAGCAAGTCATATCCACGTCTTTACATGAACTCAATCAAAGTGTGAAATGTCCCGTTGGGTGAAACAGATTCCAAACTTTCCCCTGTGCTGAAGCTAAAGCAGGGCACTTCCCTGGTCTCTCACTTGTACACCTACTTTTTCCTGAATTTTTTCTTGCACTCTAAGTAGTCTCCTTTATGGCAATATAATTTTCAAAGTACACTTAGCATATAAATAGATTTAATGTGTTGTACAAATAATCTTCAGAAAACACTGTACTCCTGTCTTTTGTGACTTCAGATATAGGAGTAGATTGCTGGAATTAAACGGCACTCTTAAAATTCAGCAGCTCTGTAATTTGCAGATTGGAGGCCTACATTACTTCTTGTCTCTATTTCTAATATCAGTGAGTTGCCTTTATTATTTGCTGTCCTTTGTTAAGTTTACAATCTTTACTAATTATAAATATATATAAACCACTTTTTTACCCATTCTTTAAGGCTGCAAATTAAAACAAAGAAGACAAGCCTTGGCATCAGGAGCTGGAGTTCAATGATCCTTGTGGGCCCCTTCCAACTCAAGATATTCTAATTCTATGATCTTACAGAACATTTTTCAGCAGTGTCTCTCCAGACCCTTTGTTGGTCTTTACTGAAGTTTTCAGCTGAAAATTTGATATGTGATAGATCAGTTAGGGGAAAAAAAAAAAAAAAGGAAAAAACAACAACAAAAAAAACCCCAAACAAACAAAAAAAACAACCAAACAAAAAAACCCCAACCAAACCACCACTCCAGATTTAATGATTCAGTGTATTGACTACTCTACTTAATTTACCAGAATGGACCAAATTTATTCCCAAAATAATTCACTAAATCCATAGCAGCTGTAGGACTGTGTTAAGGTCACTGGTAGACAATCTGAGATAACACTATTAACTGTGGGACAGAACAGCATCTTTCTGATGATGAGAAATGCCTAGCCTTTTGTTTCATATGGAGAAATACCAGCCTTTTTAAAACCATGCAATAAAACACCCATTAGCTGCAGTGTTATCCTCCTACTTGATGGTTTGTTTGTTGTTTTGTTTTTGTTTTTGTTTTTGTTTTTACTGTATGTGTGGCAATAACAATATTCCAAGTTTAGCATCAAAGAGACTCAAAGTTGCAGCTGTAAAACAATTTGGTGAGTTTGGAAGAGTGAAGCAAAGGTTTCTCATCTGGGAACTTCTAACGCCTCAGCAAGGAGGATGTTTCTATCAACACTGCAAATCACAGAAATCTGTGGGGTGCAGCAGGATTTGCAGGTTTTCCTGCCAGGCTGTTGAGCCTGAGGCTGACAGAGATAGTCTCAGCTGAAATCTGCACTAGCTGTGCTTGGAGCCTACTGTACTTGTGACAAAAACACATACAGTACATGAAGTTAAATATCATGTGCACAGAAGGTTAAATTACATATAAAATATATTTATGTGTATATACGAATTTACAGGTGCAATATACGAATGAGTTTCTGAGCATTCAAATCAAGAAACCAGGACAAAATTGTGCATTAAAGAACTCTAGCATGCATGCAAACTTTGTGGCTTTAGACAAGTTTTAGAAATGGAAGAACTTAAAGTACAAGGCCTGATGCATGCTGTCAGGTTTGTTTTCAACTATTTTTCAAATCTTGAGCCCCTACACATTATTTACTGGCATTATGAATGTCTGCCAGGCTTATGAAAATGAGCTTGTTTTTCTTGTACTGCGGGTTCCATGATCATTTATACCACACCTGTGCATTACTGGAGTAAATGGAAGTGCACATTGGAGATGGATCAGGTTTGAATACACAACTGCATTCTGGCAAACTGAACAGTAAGATTTTTAATTCTGTCTTTAGGATCTTATACTAGCTTTTTTGAGCTACAGATTGATCCATTCTGATCTTGCATAAAGCAAAACTAGGGGAGACAACACTTTAGACAGCAAAGCTTCAAGATCAAAGATGTCTGTGGAAAAAAAAACTGAATTCATTTGAAGAGGCAGAGTGAGGTTTTTTAAGTTCAAGTGACTGTTATGTTTCTAGACTCGGCCAAAGACTGGATTTACCACCACGTTAAATGGTACTCTTTAGGGCACAATGTATTTGGCACACTTTTTTCAGAGATAACAACCATTTAAGGTGCACCTAGGACCCCTAATGCCTTGCAACTGGTTCATATTATGGCAGCCAGCATCATTTGTGGGGCCAAATGACAAGCCAAACAAATGAACAGAGACAGGTTAAAATAACTCTAACAAAAAAAATAATGATCTGGTTTCATCTAAGGCACCACAAGCAGCTGTGCTCACACTCCGCAAGGGTGGTTAGGGCAGGTCTGAGCAGGCAGTGTGCTGGATGGGAAAATCTGAAGCCACGTCTGCTTGAGAAAATTGTGTGAGGAGCCATTCACAGGGATACTTACTCTTTTTGCTCTCCACTGCCTCATCCTGTCAACTTAAAAACTTGTCTATAGGTATGGAAAGGTCCTCAGGCCACAGGCAAAAGGTTATTCGGGCACACCTGCTCTGCTGAGGGAGGAGTGCTAGAGACAGCTTAGGGAAACATGCTCAGAATGCTGGCAGCAATAATGACTTTCCCCATCCACAGCTTTGTTACAAGTCTAACACTCAAGGCTAGCTCATGAAGGGGAACTGGTTGGAAAAGGTCCTCGTCATCCATCTTACTGGACTTAGAGGTCTGTGTCCAAACCTCCTTCTTAAATACATGCTGGAGGGCTCATTGAAAAAATGACATTTTTTAACAGTCCAGCTCTGGAGATCATTGTATGCTCCTAAATAAAGACAACAAAGGATTGTTTGCATTTGCAAAGCAGCTTCTCTGGTAGAATGATTCATTTCTGTGAACTACTTTTACATATTTTATAATTAATTATACACTTAATTTTATCTGTTTAAGAAAATTAGAAAATTATGTATTTGGAAAGGAGTAGAATAAGTTTAAGAGATTTAAAATGCAAGAAGTCAGGCAGCTACACCTAAAAATTTTAAACAAAATTTTACCCTTTTATATTTAACTGTTGACATTTTTTAGACAGTCACATTTAGTTTTCACTTTGAATGCTCTCTTCTTGTTGATTTTATTTAATATAGTTTACAGCTTATTTTTTATGACATGCATTCACATATATGTGTAAAAAGAACACTTCTTTATAATTTATTATATTAATTTATATACTGAAATATACACAAGGCTAAGTTTCTTGGCTAGATCTCTTTTGATCCTATTTTTAAATAGTATTATTTTACAAATAAGATGCTAGTCCAAGGGTT
This sequence comes from Passer domesticus, assembly GCF_036417665.1. Lineage (NCBI taxonomy): Eukaryota > Metazoa > Chordata > Aves > Passeriformes > Passeridae > Passer > Passer domesticus. Next base: position 29,775,896 of record NC_087478.1, on the reverse strand, counting down.
TAACATTGCCCCAGGAGAATTCGTCTCTGAGGAACACATTGCTCACAGCTGCAGTGAAATATCCATCACTGAAAATTTCAGCACTTTTAATTCCATCTCAGTGACATCAGTGGGATATCTGAAATATTACTCACATGTGGTACTCAGTAAGGGCATGTATGATTTTATCAAAGTTCTAGAAAAGTAATTTTGTGTTTATCATTAGCAGTTTTTTCTAACAAAAAATCAGACAAAAAACATTACTGTCATAACATGGTGTATTTGCGGTGAATTTTTTTTCCATTATGATTACAATAAGATGTAATTTTCCCAAAGTTCAAAATTATCAGCAAACCTCTTCCTGTTTACTTTAGTTTATAGCTTATTTCTTTTAATCCCCCCACAAAATTGGGAAATTCATACTGTAGCAGTAGCTTAGCCAACCTTATGGAGACTTTGCTGATTATTTCACAGAATAACTAGGTTGGTAGAGACCTTCAAGATCATTGAATCCAATCCAGCCTTAACACCTCAACTAAATCATGGCACTGAGTGCCACATCCAGTCTTTTTCTAAACACCTAAGTTACTCAAAGGATAACTCAATTATTGAGCATCTGCAGCTCAGTGAAATGGTTTCTTAATCACCACTGCCAGACTTGTACCCAGCCTGACCACCCACATGTGTGATACCACTGCTTTGATTCTGACACTGCACATGTGCACCCAGGTACATAACACCCCACACTGTGGCACCGTGCCGTCTCATCCTCAGATCCTCATACCTCAGATGTGGTAGGATGCTGACAGTGTTGTTGATACCTTTCTAGAAGGTTGCTTTTTCCAATGCTCAGGTCAGTTCTGTCCAAGGAGAACTGTACACTAAATATTTGTCTTGTGGCAATGTTAATGCATTGCACCCTTGTATCCTATTTATTTCCTCTCCACAATTTGAACAGCAACAGAGAACACAACTGCAAGGAGAGTTCCTGAACCAGAAGTTCCTTCTTTGGAGATTACAGTCACTACCAGGAAAATATTTGAAGACTCGACATATGCAACTCTCTGCCCTGCTAAATATTTTGTTTTATAGATTGAAGAGAGTAGAGAGGTTAGTGAAAGGGTGAAATTACTGAGAGGAAATTATTAGGCTTCAAACCTGTCAGGGAAAACAACAAAAGAAAAACTTCCCAACTGAAAACATTATTGAAATGCATATTGAGGGTTATCTTAGCTTACCCTAGCAGAAAACCCACTTCATAAAGTTACTTAGGGTCAAAAGAAGTACCATGACCATTAGGAAACTGACAAACCTCAGTTTCCCAGTGCTCACTGGCAGTTAACGGGGTATTTGAAAGTGACATCTCCATTTCAGAGACTTCCCAGACTGTGCTGTCTGAATGTCAGAGATGTACAAGAGTCCACAAAAACTTTTGCTTGTATAAAGTTCCCCAAAAGGATTCATACCAGGATCCCTTGCAGTTTCTCTGATTCCATATTAAGAAGATCAAAGCAAAGAGTGTGTTGCAGACCATTGTTCACCAGTCTGGCCAGCTGGTGCACAGGACTGCTGTTGGTTGCAGCTCCTGCTGGGATGTAGCTGGCACCCAGCCCGTTCAGATCTGCAGGCTGTGTGCTGCTATGGGATCCAGCCTGCTCTTTGATGCTGCAGCTTGGAAAGTCAGACTTTATTGGCAAACATAACTATTTCAAGTAACCATTTGAACAGCTGTGGTAGTGGTGCAATTTGTGTTTGGCCAACTCCTTACCGGGATAGTGCTTGCTTATTTTGTTGCATATAATAATTGGTAAAGCAAGAGACAGCCAGCAGCAGAAGGGGGGGACCAGGTCCTGATGACACTGCAGTGTGCTATGACTCACTGGTTTCCTAATAATGGCAATGGCATGGCTTTGTGCAAAATTTCAAGTGCTACTTGCTGCACTGCAACACTGGGTATTCATTTTGTGAGAGCTGGAAACTCTTTCCTCTTGACCTTGCTACCAGCATTTTGTAGCTTATTCCATTCCTCTCCTTTAATTTGTGACTTCCAAATGGGATACAGTACTTCATCTCAGTCCTCACCAGGACATATTTCTTTCTCTGACATAGAAAACTCCAAGTGATATACCCCGAAATTCTTCCTATATTGTTATTGTTTACACATACTTATTTAGTTTGTGATGCACTACTAGATCTTTCTTCCATGTGGTCCTCATTTTTGTATCATATTTTGTATGATATTTTGTATCATGTATTTGTACATGACACTTCACTTATGCATATAAGTTCCCCTTTGGTTTACTAAGTCTTTGAAGATTTAACCTGTTAATAAATCCTTAGTAGAACATCAGCAGGAAACAAAGTAAACTATTACAGGGGTACAATACAATTTAAAACTACAATTCATTTTTGGGATAAATTTTGCTTACTATTGTTACAATGATATTTAAGGTACTGTCATGGGTTGATGCTGGCCAGATGCCAGGCACCCACCAAAGCCACTCACTCACTCCCTTCTGTAGCTGAACAGAGGAGAAAGAAATATAACAAAGGGCTCATGAGTTGAGGTAAGGATGGGGAAAGATCACTCGTCAAATACCATTACAGGCAAAACAGGCTCAACCAACAAAATCAGAGAAGGATAATGAGAAGTAAAATAAATCCTGAAAGATGTCTTCCCCCCAGTCCTCTCTCCTTGGAGCTCTATTACCTACTCCAGTGGCTCAAGGAGGCAGGGAATGGGGGTTATGGTCAGTTCAGCAGGCTTCTCCTGCTGCTCAGGGAGAAGAGTCATTCCCTGGTTCCACCATGGCCTCCCTGCCATGGGAGACAGTTCTCCATAAGCTTCTCCTATGTGAGTCCAACTCACAAGCAACAGCTCCCCACGAACTGAAGCAATGTTTGTCCATGATATGGGCAACAGTCTTCCCAAACTGCAGCAGCATGGGTCACTCTTCCATGGGTTGCAGTCCTTCAAGGACAGGCTGCTCTGGCATGGGAGCAGGGCTCCTCTCTCCATGGGCCTTCCACAGGATCACAGCCTCCTCTTAGGCATCCATCTGCTCTAGTGTGGGGGTCCTCTGTAGGCAGCAGGTGGATCTCTGCATCCCCATGGACCTCCACGTGTTGTAGCAGCACAACTGCAACACCATGGTTATCACCACAGCCTACAGGGGAATCTCAGCTCCAACACCTGGAGCACCTCCTCCCTCTCCTTCTTCACTGACCTTGGTGTCTGCAGAGTTGTCCATCTCACATGTTATCACTCTGTTCGTCTCTTGCCAAAATAAAACTATGTCACAACTTTTTTTTTATCTTTCTTCTTAAATATGTTAGCACAGAGGCATTATTGGCATTTCTGATTGGCCCAGCCTTGGCCAGTGGCATGTCCATTTTTTGAGCCATCAGGGACTGGTTCTGCTGGACACAAAAGAAGCCTCTAGATGCTTTTCACAGAAGCCACCCCTGTAGCTTTCCCACTATCAAAATAAGGCCATGCAAAAATAATACAGGTACCCATTACAGAAAGAAATTTGAGAAGTATGCTCCTGTATTATTCTATTTAGCTTAATGTATATGTTTGAAGGCAGACATTGAGAATCATCTGAAAAAGCAGGGTCTAGACTAAACTAGTCATAAGGTTCTTTTTAGTCTCTGGAGAAAATCTCCAGAGACTGATTCACTCTAAATTCCTTGATTATGTATTTTAGAAAGGTAGTAATCACTTCCTGGATTTGTCTTTTTTCTACTGACTACAGAAGAAGCCAATACAAATGCTTTAGAAGAGATACCAAACTTCCAAATTGCTAAAATTACACAAGATGAGTCCCAGCTGCAGCTCATTCTCCCCCTAGAACAGACAATCAGACATAAATTCTTCAAAGATTTAAGGCCTAACTCCCATTGATTTCTTGCTGTGAGATTCTTTAAGCAGTTGACTTCAAGGAGAGCTACACACCTAAAAGTAGTGAATACTTAACATTGAGATTGCAAAACACTGATATAAATCTTAAAAATCGGTCTCTGACTATTTAAGCAGATAAAGCCTTCAAGCCCTTTTTCCTGGGGCAAAAAGGAACTTATGTCTGAGATTCAGGTACCACAATCCCCCACCCCAAGGAAGGGCAGCAGGGAAGAGCGAAAGACATTACTGTCTGGAAAAGCCACTGCTAGGCTCAACTGAGCACTCCTTCAGATTCCCTTTTGGACCACTTCTTGGCCTTTCTTACCACAAAATGTTTACTTATTTTAAAAGACTATTTAAAAACCCTCAACAAACTGAAACAACAGGTAGAACAGACCTGACAGGTGTTTTATTACAGTAGCACCATCCTGAAATTACATCTACTTATTTTTATTCAAATTGACAACATTTCAACTTGAGTGTTCCTTAATGACATAAAACTAAGTCTTAATTTTTTGCTCTTTGAAGTTACATCACTGTAGCTGTTGATTGTTTAATTGTCCTTCCAATCAAGCACTTAACTTCCTACTTAGCCCCACACAGGACATGACTTGAAGACATTAACAATCGTCACTAATGCAGATTGCCTTAGGACGCTTTAAGTTTATTTGTAATGGAGGCAAACACTCACTGTTTGGATGAATTCTATAAAAGCTGAACATTTTCTGCCCTAGGCAAAGTCTTCAGAAAGAGTTCATATGGTTTTTCTGGTTGTAATCAGTGCATTCAAATTATGTATAATTTGGTTTTCATGGTTTCACTGTTGGATCACATAAAGTCAATTATAATTACTACCAAAAATAAATTTCTGTATGCACCTTGGAATATTCACCATGGAATTATGACAGACTAGAAGGAGATTAACAATTACTAGGAAATTATTTAAGAATATTTTATTATTTTTCTCAAATGCAAATGAAATTGCAATGGTTAATCGTAGGGTTTGAAATAAATGGTCATGAAGTCTTAGTACTGCTATAATCTAGTAGTATCAATTGCAATACCAAATGGGCAGAAGTAAAGGAAGGTAGAAAATCTCTTCATTTAGAGTAATTTCCATGACAAATACTGCAAGATATTGGATGTGATTATTGTTCACACGCAAAGAAGTAAAAAGCCTCTTCTGCATACAATACAGAAGTTTTGTGGGACTCTTCAGTAACTGCCAGACAGGTGCCTGAGGCAAAACTTTCTCTTGCCTATTGCAAGGTATTTCATCTAGGCAAGCAGCCTCCACAAAAAGCATGTCCTGCTCCACTTTTGTTTTACAATCAGGATGGGTCTCACTGGTTCATCTCTCCCTCCAGCTGTGGTTTTAGAAAAAAAAAATTGTTAGCCTTAAGATTATTCTTTTCAATGGACTAAATTGGTGAATCTCCAAAACACAGTAATGATCTTGAGAGCATGAACCCTTGATTTCCTTCTATCAGACAGCCCTAAACATCTTCTTTGACAATAAATAAAACTGAACTGTGGAAGTTTAGGAGTAAACAGACAGGACATCAATTCTGCCACTGCTCCTACAGGTCATTTACTGACAGAAAGTAAATAGATGGGCCATTGGTTTCTATCTCACTCTATCAGAAGTTAGATGTGTCAGAGTGTAAGCAATGTTGTTCTGCTTCACTTCTGCTTTTTGCTGTTGAATCCTACCCAAATCACTTCATTTACCCATGAAAAGTAGAAAAATCTGAAATTAATACCAGACACAGATTTGGATTACAAGGTGATTCACGAGTACATGGGAAGACTTTTAATTCCTGAGGTGCCTTAATGGACAAAATCATTTAAAATTTAAAAGATGTAACTGTTCAGTCCCTTTGACCTTCTGAAATTAGTCCTGCAGACTAATACTAATTACACATAACTATATACAACTATCTATGTGTCTGATGTAATGACTTGAGATTTCTTTGCAAAATGAATAAAAAACCTAAAGTACCTTAATTTAGTTTTGCTTAATTTGGCAATAGGTAAATTATTAATAGTTAAATTATTTTTAATAATCTGCTAAACCCAGTCTGATTTAGGGTTGACTTTTTCTGGAAGTAGATTATTTGAAAGCAGTGCCTGATTTCAGTGCATTAATGATATGCAAAAAAATCATACATAGACAGCTTCTGGGTGTGTCTTTTGCCTGAAGTGAATATATATTTTAAACAACATATGTTTGAACTTGACTCTGATTTACAATAATCAAAGACTGGAAATTATACCATTAGAATCAAGCTATAACATCCAAAACAGTGAGCTGTATCTCACTACACAATCCCCTGTCCCCCACTACCAACTCATCCACAGGACTGTGCTTGGTAGTGTTGTGGAGGAAACTAATCTCATCTACCAAAGAGAGAGCTTGAGAGTCTAGTTTTGCAAGAATTTTTCTCTGTAGCCATGTTCCCCCCTCCTCAACATCATTCCCCCAGGCTGACCTGTATTCAGGTTGTCATGGAAAGGACCTGTCTTTGCATAACCACAAGTAAAGTCTCTTCCTTGTGCAGCTACATGGAAAACTGGGTAAGGAAATTATTCCAACTCAGAATTAAAGAAAGTGTTTGTATGTGTGTGGGGGAGGGGATGTTATTATTTTTAAGGGATTTGGCTGATTCAGTCAAATCAGTCCCCTAATCCTGGTGAATCCACCATTATGCTAATACCAATGCCAAGAATGGTCACCAGAAGTTCCTTGCTACATGTGGAGATAACAGGGTAGATGAAGATGGGAGACCTCTTATTTTGATTTAAGCTTACTTTTAAGCTTATAAGATATAGTCCAGCCAAAGTTGTGAAGAAGTGACTTGTATGTGGTTATGTACAGATACAGTGCACACTCAACCTAAAACCATTGATGAAGACACTCCAGGAACTGAGGGTCGCAAGAGCTTGCAGTGCTCATATAAGGTGCAGAACCAGTCCCTGAGACTCCTGAAGAGAGCAAATCTCCCTGTGGGAACAAAGACCTTCTGTCATGGACCCTGAAGTACATATATGAGTGTATATATAAGCATTGTAGGATTCATAATATTGATTATTTTGAGAAAAGAAGCTGCAAAGACAAATGAACTATTTTTCTGGATTGATTTACCTTGCTTAACTTAAACCAGCTTCATATATTATTAGCACTAAATATGCATTAGGTTTTTCTATGGACACAGTATTCCCTGCCTGCATGAGTGGTTTTCAAAATTACAAAACCAGAAGTTCCTGCCCTTTTCATCTTTTTTCCTGCTTTTGTTTCTCAGACTCTCTTTTCTTCCACAGTTCACATAAGCACCACATATATTATTGACTACTAGGATAAATTAAGTTCAAAACGCTTTGTTTCTAATTTTTCTTTTCCTTGGATGTTAAAACTGACAGCTTAATGATTCTCTTGCCACCTACTAGTGAATCACACCACCCTTACCGACACTCAAGATAAGAGAAGCTCACTTTTCCCAGAAAAGTGAGGCCCTTTGCTGTGAACTCCGGGAACTATAATACAAAGCTCAGTTACTTTAAATCTATTTGAATTCTTGTAGATCCTTCAATAATTACTTAGAGCAACATAAAGATCCTTCTCTTGAATTTTTGTTTACTTTGCAAAATTAGCAAGTATAGCATATCTTACCTATACACAAACACAACATATGCAAGTGTCCCTTTACCTTGGTGCTACAGTGTGAAACAATTGGATAGCTAGAACAAATGCTGGAACTTGAGAAAAGACGCTTTCCCACTGACTTCTATGGAAATGGGTACAGACCAATCATGGATAGCTTCAAAAATCCAAATTGGGCACAGTCCTGCTGACTGTTTAGAACAGCTTAGTGTTTCACAGGCTTTGTTGATCTAATGTCACCCTAATGTTTTCCAAAGGAAGACTGGAAAGGAAACTGTGATACTGACATGCCAATTGTACCAGGACCGTTTTCATTCACTTTAAATAAAAAGTAACTTGTAAAGACATACTAAGTAATTTCTATCCTATATTTTGTTCCTTTGCTTGTTTGCTTGCTTTTATATGTAGAAAAAAAGTGCGTTCTTGCAGCATTTGTTTGCTTTCCCATGGTAATTTCCTTAAGGAACACCAATGGTCAGTGGAGCTCAAGCTGACAAAACATTGCAGAGCTCTGCACACCCTATGCATCTGAAACAGTTATGTTGACAGTGGCACATGAATGTTTGTAGTTACTTAGGTCTGGTCAGTCTTGCAAACTCATGACTCCTGGCTGAAATGTATTTTTGCTTCTTTGATAAAAATCCCTGCACCATGAGATATACATGGAAACAGTAAAAACCGGGACAAAGTTTCAGCCTTACAAATCTTGATACTGGAGCTGTCAAACTTCTTGGGGCTCCAAGTTCACAGGGTCTTAGATGTCTGCCATCTTTTGGGTACACTTATAAAGACGGGAAGCAAAGCAGTGTTCCTGAGCAACTTGATGGCGGCTGCTTCTGCAGAGTAGGGGGTGTGAAGCCTTCAGTAACTGATTCCGTGGCAGGGTCCGCGCTTACATATGGAAGTTGAACAATAGGTATTTACTTAAATTACATCGATTACCTCAGACATGTGGAATCTGTACGTCCTGCCCACTTCCCTGAACCTCTGGAGCCGGGATCCTGTGGGGAACATAATGGGCTTAATTACGGTGTCTGGACTAGCCATGTAGGACCCGGAAGGCAGGAGTTAACCTCACCTCACCTTTTACATGCCAGTGACCCCAGGCTTGGCTGGGAAGCCTAGAGCCTCTGGAGCAGCTTCTAGATTACCACGACACACACTACCTGGTGTGATGGCAAAGGGAAACCCGGCGCGAGCACGGCCACGGTGCCCGTGCCTTCTCACCTCGGCCCGGGCGTGGTGGGTGACGCTCAGGGCACACAGGGCACGCTCCCGCCCGCCCATGGAGAGGCCGAGGACAGCAGCAAAATCCCAGAGTAGCGCCCGCCGTGCTGCGGGGCGGGGGCCCGGGGGTGCTACCGCCAAGGCCTGGCAGCAGTGGGGCACGATGCCGGCGCACCTCCGCCCTGGCCCGCCATCCCGCGCCCCAGCCCAGCGGGGCCCGGCCGCGGCTGTCACATGGCACGGGGAGGGGGCTGCGGCGGGGCGGGCCGTGCTTGGGGCTCCCCCGGCCGCGCGGAGGCGGGCTGAGGTGGCGGAAAGTTTGCGGAGTGGCTGGCGGCGGTGGCGGCGCTGCGGTCCCCTCCCGCTTTCTTTACTTTTTTCTACACACCCATCTCCCACCGCCTTCCCCCCTCAGCGGTCGCTCCGGGGCATGAGCGGCAGCCGCCACCCGCGCTGAGAAGCAGGAGGTCTTGCCGCGCTCGGCTCTGTCAGTGGGGCGAACGCCAGGGACGGGAGCGCGGGCAGCGGCTCCGAGCCCGCCATGCTCCGCCGGCCCCGCTCGGCGCTCGCCGTCCTCCCGGCGCTCCTGCTGCTGCTGCCGCTGCTGCTGAGCGGCCGCCCCGCCGCCGCCCGCTGCCCCGCGCCCTGCCGCTGCGCTGGGCACCTCGTCGCCTGCAGCCGCCTGGAGTTGAGCCGGCTGCCCGAGCGGCTGCCGCGGGGGGCGGTGCAGCTGTGAGTATCGGGCTCCCTGGCGGGCTCCCTGGCGGGCTGGGGGTCTGCGTCCGCTCGCCCGCCATCTTCTACCCCCGGAGCCGCGGCCGGGCGGGCTTTGGGGGCAGCGCGGCTGTGGTGGCGGGAGCGGGCAGCGCCGGGGCTGCGGCCGAGCTGTCAGCGGGCGCGGCGAGGTCGCCGGCGACCGCAGCGGGACAGCGTCCCTTGGGGCGGGCTGCGGCTCCGGGCGGTGGTGGCGATAAGCGCCTGGCTGAAACGGGCCCGGGAGCGCTGCTCAGTGTCCGAGAGGGCGAGGAAAAAGTTCTGTTGACTTTCTTGGACAACGTGTAGTAGTCATCGCGTTAACGCTGGTCGGTGTGTTGGGAAAGCTCCTATCGGTTTTCTTCGTGCAGCTCTTCATTCCTGGGTAGTTCTGGCGCTGGCGATGTGCGGGCCCGCTCGGCCCGGCGCCGCGCAGTGCCCGAACCCAGAGCAGCGCGAACTCAAGGGCCAGCTGGGGAAAAGTTACTTTGAGTGACAAACTTTTATAGAAAAAGCATAAATGAGGTCACCTACCTAAAAGCTTGAAAATGGCCCAGGGACTTTTCACATTTGTTTTTAATCGCTTGTCACTGAAACATCTTCTATATTAGTCGTATTAATTTTCTATTACGTTTTCAAAGCAGATCGAGATAAGGGCTTTAAAGTAAACAGGAAGACTTTCAATTAGTTGTGGCTAATTCTGTTCAATTGCCTCGTCTGGAGGTCATGCTGCTTTACTCATGAAATGTGGATGGCTGTATTGACACCATATGGAACTGAACAGAGGCATGGCTCTGGGAGTTGAATATTACCAGGACTGGTATACCAAAGTGTGAGGGGAAAGAAACTTTTTTTTTTTTTTCCCCTTATGTGATTGAAACATACATACTGCATCTGCTCTACATTCAACAACTGGTTTTGCTTTCTGTTATGTTTCATTCCTCTTAGTTTTTTGAATTGTTTCAGTATACTGAATTGTTTCAGTATACTGAACTGTTTCAGCCCACTTAAGTTTTCTGACAAAACCTAAGGATTTTGTTTTGATATGAGGTAAGCGTTATAGTTTAATTTCTTAGCTTAGCATACATCAATGCTGTTAAAATTCAGATGTGGTAAATAAAAACGGGAAAAATCACAGAACTTTTCATTATTTTAGAATTGCTTTAAAAAGCATGTTTTGTTAGCAGTAATCCAAATTTGTTTTTTCCACTTATGTTCCCGAGAGACAATACAACACATTGCAGGGCTTTTTTTTGTTAGCACAAGGGACATTTTCCTAATTAGAATTCCCTTGGTAGTGTAAATTGCCCTTATGTAAGTTCACATTCCTTTAAAAGTGTGAGAAAATAAGTTCCGCTTGTATAAATAAGCTTTGGTCTGTTGTAAGAAACCCTGCTGTGATTACTCATTGGACAGCTGTGTCACTTGCTTTTAAACTCACAGAAGTACATCTTTGTAGGTGTCACCAAACCATGTGGTCTGGCCACTTTTGTGTAAATATTTCTTTTGTTTGTGACAAATGCCTTAGAAGTACCCAGCTCTTTCTTCCTTCCCCTCTTAATAAGAACAAGGAAGAGTGTGGCCTTGTCTGTTACCTCCAGCTACCCCAGTACTTGGACCTGGGATTGTGCAATTTGGTAATTAATGCGTTCAGCTTTACATAGGCAAAAAAGGTTTGACTAGTTTGGATTATTGTTGCAACAAACTGCACATTACAAATTGTAAAAGACTGTTTATGAATTTTATTGCTGTATGTCTACTGTGTTTTCCATGAAACCCTGTAGTGGGTATAGCCAAAGGCTAGTAGTTTAATTGCAGGCTTTCCAGTCCTCTTGAGGAAACAACAGCTTTTTTTACCACGTTCTTAACATACACAGGCGAGACCCCCAAGCAGGAGAGTGGAAGCTCTTCTGCCTGGGAAGGTCTAGGCCCATGTCAGGCTTTACACCTTCCTTTGCCCATTTGTACTCACCCATACGGAGAGTAGGTTTTCCCTGCTGCATACTTTCATGCCTTTTTTTGTTCACATTCCCTGCTGAAATAAAATAAGAGTGATCTCAGAATGGACGAAGAGGGGAAAAAAATGAACATGTCTGATGTCCCCTTCTTCTTGGTGGCAGGTGTGAATCTACTGTATTGTATGGAAGTGTCCTCACAAAGTGGAGTGTAAACAGGCCATAATTGCCAGCTTCACTGTGATTTTAGCTAAAAATACCTTCTTCTATTACCTTGCCTTCATGAGAGGTAACAGTCTGCTGAAAACTGATAAACAGTTATAATGGCTTTGTGTACAGATAGTTTTGAAGTTGGATTTCCATTTAATTCCACAGTGTGTATCCTGATATTGCAAGAATGTAAGGTTGTTGGAGCTGGTGGAAGAGGAAGAGTGTTGAGCACTGGCCAGCGTCCTCCATGTGTGCAAACTCCCACTGGCACTGCAGTACCCCTTGCCAGGTTCACTCAGGAATGCTACAACTGTCGGTGGGGCAGGAGGGAAAGTCTGAAAAATGGTTTTCACTTGTGTTTGTATTACGTCTTCAGTATTTACATTTTATAAATCCTCTAGTTCTCTACCAGAATTGCCAGAAAAAAAAAGCTGTATGGTTTTCACAGCTGTTTTTCAATATTTTCCAGACTAAAGCTTCAACATAGCAAGCTGATTTATGAGTCACTTTGGATCAGTGTCTTAAAACAGCTACAGCCTGGCTTTTTGTTTTTCAGCTCTGCTGATTTCTGCTGAATTAGCAGCTCTATAGGCCCCAGTGGGACTGATTAAGGAACTGTTGCTGGATTTGCATTTTAAAATTTGACTTGGGGCTCAGGTTTCTGAGTTCTCTAAGGAAGAAGATGATAATTGTGACTAAGTGTTGTAAATTAAGTTAGAGTCTAAAAGTTATATCTATAAAATGTGTGAAGAAGCACTTGCTTTCTCTCTCTGTGCATTAGGCTTCCTTTCACTTTTTAATCACACAAACATTGGTGTTCACAGTTAAGTTTCAGCTAATGCTGGGACTTGTGAGTTACAAAAAATGGTCATACAAATGTAATGGAACAAAGAAAATAGTTTCTTTCATAGAACAGATTATTTGGGGATAAAATCTATGGTATACTTTCTCAAGTGGAGGCAATTCTACTTAAATGTCCAATCACTTCTATTAGAAATGTGAGGTGAAGTAGAAGTATATATGCTTACTATTGCTATAGAGAATTTCTTAATATGTATCTGATTTCTGACTTTTTAGAGTATGTTCTATCTTTTATGACTTTGGAGATTCTAGTAGCAAAAGTAATTACAGAGGGAATTTTCTCCCCTCTTGTAATTTAGCTTTAACATACAAGGAAAGTTCAGAAGTGGAAAAGACATAGTAATAATGTTTGAACAATGTCAGTTCCATTTCTGTGAAGGAAAAATAGAATTTAGTTTTCCACCTTTTTTTTATACGTGTTTTAAGGTATGTTGAGAAATGCAAATTGGACTGAAACAAACTTGTAGCTTTGCAACTGGGATGATAGATTTTTATATTTAAAAAAATTGTACCAATCCAGTGCTTATAAGTTTGAAACACTTCTACAGGTTTAGGCTTCACTTAGATTATTAGTGAAAGGCAAATATTTTAATTCTTGGTTCACTTCCAGCCACTCTGATTGAACTTAAAATGTAACTTGCAAGGCTTTTTTTACTGAATTTTCATGAAGTTTCCTATGCCAGTAGTACTGAAGTAATGCTTAATAAAATATGTATAATACGTATTTTATGTAACTGTTGGTAGACAGGCATATATACTGTATGAAACAGGCAATTCAGTATTGTCTGGAGGGTTGGGCATTTTTTGTTGGTTTTTTGCTTTGGGATTTTTTTTTTCCATCTTGTGTTTGACAACCTGGTGTAAGTAAACCAGGCATAAGAAATTTTTATGTATGTATTTTTTAAAGTAGGTGCTACTTGGAAAAAGTGAATGTATCTTTAGTGTTAAAAAACAAACACCAAAAAAAGTAGTTTGAAACCTAGTGTTAGTTACGCTCACGGTTGCCTTGATAGACTCCAGATGGATGTGAGCTTAAGCTATGAGTGAAAGTGTCTGGCTCCAGTGTGGTGATCATGCACAGCAGTGGTTGTAATTGCAGGATTTTTATAGTTTAAGGACTTTGCCAGATTTTTTTTTTTAACATGTTTTAACTCCAGCAGAACAAATCTACTCACGTCTGTTACTGTCTGGTAGGTCCTTTAGGCAAATTTGCCTTAAATAAACCTTTTGCAGAGTTTTTAGGTGAAATGAAGAAATGCAGGTTTTTAGCAGTAGTGTTGAAAGCTCTTTGTTGAAATAATTACTGATTCCTAAGTCTTGTCTGAAGCGTGAACAAAAGTAACATGTTAGGCACTAACAGCCATAACTTAACTGAATTTTGGCTGTTTATTTGCATAGTTCTTAAAATACCTAGAGACTAAAGCCAAATATTGAATTAAGTTTAAGGGTAAAAACTGTCTCTGCTCTGCCTTTAAGGACCAAGTTAGATTTCTGTCTAGATTTTTGTATCAGATAGTTTTTCAGTATTTACACTTAAGAATGCAGTGTGAGATTTTCAAATCTGTGAAGCTAATGCATTCAGATGTTAAACAAAGGGATTTTTCTCCAGTGTATGGCCTGGAGAATGTTTGCACTCAATTTTTAAGCAGTGAAAGATGCAGTCCTCTAACTTTAGTGTGGTTAACCTAATATTCAGGAGAACTCAAAATCATAATGGTGGAGCTAAAATTAGTGGGCTTTTGAAAACATTGATGCTGCATTAGTTTTCCATTGTTAAGAGGAAAATCTATAGGGGTTTAGACACCCGAAAGTCAAGGCATATGCATTAGGTGCTGGAGTCCAGAGCTGAGTCTCTGCAAACATCCCCTCTGTGGCCACCTGAAGGTGGTGGAATGTGTTCCCCTTCCCTCTCCCCTAGCCCCTTCTTTTGTTCTGGAAAATGCCATTCACACCTGCAGCTCTGCCCTGTGCAGTCCTGGCTTGGGAAGCACAGCCCATCTTTTCCCTGCCTGTGGCTCTGAACCAGGTTCTCATGCCACAGCTCAGCAACTCACTGGGCCTGGTCCAGTTGGCTGGCTCAGAGCACACCTTACAGCTGAGTGCTGGTGGTACCCCTCATGATACACATACGTGCCTGGGATTATTTTTTATGCTTAATTGTCATTGTTACGGGGATATTTTTTAATTGCCAACTGTAGGAGAGGACAGAAGTGGTGATGAAACTGTCCTGGCAACACTGAATGAGTCAGTTGGGAGAATCTAAAATAGTTTTACTATATACATGTTCTGCTAAGGAAACATAGGTGCCTGGCTGGGTTGCAGAATTCCGCCTGCATCTGAGGATGTGGAGTTATGGATGCAGGGAGACTGGAGTTCTCTGGATCTGTGGGTTTTCAGGGCTTAGTCACAGGGCCGAATGTCTAGCACAGATCCTGAACTCAGCTTCATTTAAGCCAGTTCGGGTCTGCGTGCAGTAGGGATGTGCTGTTCATCAGCTTTCTTCACTTCGGGAACTGTGGATGGAGAGTAGACATGTCCATGGCAGTCAGACCTGTGTTTGGTGTGCTCAGCACAGGTGACTCTACTGAGTTATCTTACCCAGAAAAAGTGAGGAATCGTGTAGTTTCCTCATAGATTCAACTTGGAATGACACTTCATGCTTGTGTGGCTTGGTGGGGACCCCAGGTATGGTGGATGACTCTTAAGTGCTGAATTAGCATGGGGAAAAATATCATGGAGTGTGAGCAATTTTTTTTTCAAAAGGGTGCTTTTTAAAGCACTCTTTACCTATACTACAGCTGCTCACTGCTGAGGTGTGCTGATTCATTTTTTTATGTGTCTGCGTTACAAACACTCACTGGAGTGAATTTAAGAACTGACTAAAATAATGTCATTTTTCTTAGCTGGCTTGGATAAATGCAGTGTTTTAACTTGGAACAAATGCTTGCAGATGGCTGGATTGATGCTGGTGAGGTAGTGATAATCTAGTAGGGGAACAAAAAAGTGTATGTTTTGGTGGATGAGTGACTGAGAGCCCTCAACAGAGCTAGTTATGGTTACAAGATGAGTTGTGAGTGTGTACCACTTGTGCAGAGGTTTAGAGACGTGCAGGTTTGAGTTCCTGCAGTTAGCTTTTCTGTCCTTTACTTTACAGTCACTCTTATTTGTGTTATGTTTCCAGTACTTCTGAGGCTACAGAAAAAATTTCTTAGGACTCTTGTATGATGTCAAGTGTTTAAGAGGATGCATGACACTGTACAAAGATGCATGACCTGTAAGGAAAAAATATTTCTTGGGGTCAAGAAGAGTTTCTAGTACCTGACTTGTTTCGTAGCCGGTGCTGCAAAGGTGTTAACAATTGCTTATAAGCTGCATCAGTATATACTGGGATCTTCAACATGGCACAAGCTACTTCTTCAAGGGTAATTAAGTGTGGTATTAATATCACCAGTATATAGACATCTTAAAACTCAGAATTAGCCCTTGCTATGTCTGTTTTCTTCTGCTATTTCTTAAGATCACTATTAAATTTGGTTATGTGGGAATGGTGTCCAGAATTTTGTGGAAGCATGCAAATACAGTTGCGATTTATTTGTGGTCCTCATGGTGTATTTGTGAGCTCTGCATTGCTTTTGAGATGTGGGTGAAAAGAGTGAAATATTATCATTAACCCAAGGAATGAGACTACAATGACTATTGTTTTTTGAATTTTCCTTGTTGAAGTAACCAAGAGGTTGTTACAGCCATGTTTTTTTGTTGTGAGGGGATGTGGGAGAGGGGTTGTTGGTGTATCTGAGTCAAAATCTTAAGATGTTTTCCATGGGTTCTATGCACATTCGAGTGAACAGTTCTATATTGTTCAGAGATACTAGGAGTTCCTTTGACACTGCTAGCAGTGATCAAGGTATTTACATTTGTATTTGTGTATTTATACCTTGTGTAAACAAATAAGTTTGTTATAATTTTGCTAATAAAAGGAATCTTTTTATGTACTTGGAGACAAGTGAGAACATAATTTGGATTGAAATTGCACTGCTTTACCTGATATCGTATGGCAAAACTGACAGGTTGTTTATTTTTGTAACCTCATAGGGACTTAAGTCACAACAAATTATCTTCAATCAAGACCAGTATCTTGGATCACCTTCATAGTCTTCAGGAAGTGTAAGTTAATTTGTCTTAATTAAAAAACATACCAAAACATAAACCCCAACCAAAAATACCCAACCTGTGTTTGTGTATGCTAATTGTATAGTTATTTCTCTAGGGATGGTTGCTTGAACAACAAAGATACTTGCTGTTCTGATATTTCACATTAAGTGAAACTGGAATTATTTTTTAATTTTGAGGTGACACAGTTCAGCAGTTTAGCAAGTCCAATGTACATGCTTCTGATTAACATCAAAGTTAACTCTCTCTTTTGTAATATTAATAGGAAGTTGAACAACAATGAACTGGAGATCATTCCGGATCTGGGACCAGTCTCAGCAAATATAACTCTTCTGTCTTTGTAAGTAAATCTTACTCTTGTCCCTGGTTAGTGGAACTGACTCTACAACATTCATGGAAATATGTACATTACAGAGATTAAAGCAAAATAATTGGAAATAGAGCAGCTTGTGGTTAGGAAGTTGATTATGTCATATTATTTAGTAGTTCTTTATAATGTGTATAATTGAGCTTAATCCTTGTAGTTTTTGTGCTTCCCAAATACAAAGACTGCATTAGAATTAATTTATGTTGTGGTAGTACCCAGAAGCCTAAGTCCTGTTGTACTAGGCACTGTACAAGCATATGTAAATGTTACACAAACTGGTACAGTGCTGTCTTTAAAACAAGACTTTTACTCTGTCGTTGTGCATCTTGGATGAGATCCTGATGTGTTAAATCATGGCAGAACTCCATTAATTTCACTGGATGATATAGGGAAATCCCCTTGAGATGCAGCTTCAGAACAAGTATCTAGGTTAGAAGATACTGTGCCAATGTCTTGAAAATTTTTTTTTTGGAGCCCATTTTAACATGTGGCACTTTTTTTTTTACTGCAGTTAATACATAAAATTGTGACACGTGATTGTGTCCATGTTCATTGCATTTCATGAAAGAAATGAGTCAGTTACTTGGTGTTCATTTGTAATGTGACTATAAGGTGGTAAAAGGCATATAGAGCCCATAAACAAAAAATTTATTTTAAAGGAAATCTTATTTGTGATATTGTAACGATAAATTAATTGGATTCCTTTTCTGTGCAGTAGCATTGGCATTACTCATGATTTTGTTTCAATAAAGTGTTGAAGGAAGATGTAGAAAAGTAGTCACTATCATACTGTTAGTTAGGAAAAAAGACCTGATTTTCATGTGTGGGATTTGTGTTTTATCAATGGGAATCTAAAGTGTCTAAAGCTAATAATATGTATCCCTCTGGCCAGGTCCTGTCCTTGAATACAAATTGCAAGTTACCTTTCTTGAAGAATCCTGAAGGGTTAAAACAATACAATAAACTTTGGAGAGCTGTTCAGTTAATTAAATTGATCACTATTCAATTGCTTACATCTGGTGATTTATAGGGGTTTGTTTTTACTCTAGGCCTAGGTCAGCCAAGTCAGCTGGTGCAGCCGCTGTGTCTGGGCTGCTCTGTTTGAATAAGAACTAAGTGACATTTGATACTGATGTGGTTTCTTACAGATCAGAATCAGAAAAGAGTGAAAGAAAAAGCAGATGGTGTCTGACAAATAACTGTTGAATTTAAGCACATATTTTATTTTGCAGTAGCATTGACATTACTTTTACACTGGCATAGCATTCAAGCATGTAATTGATCTAAACATTTTATTTATTTTTTATATATGTGCGTGTATATATATATATATATTTACCACCTTGCTAAGGTCCTTTTTACTACAAGGCTAGAAATGTTAGCATAATAAAGTGGTTTATATAGTCTTGATTTATTTCTGAATTCTTAGCATTTCTCCTTCTTATGGAAACTCAACAGTTGTTGTTTAGAGGAAGCTAAAATCATTCTTTTGCAGCTGTGCAAAAATTTTGGTATTCCTTTGAGAGAATAAATAATTATCAGTCACTGTTGAATTGTTTGTTTCATATCCTTATGTGCATGGCTTGGGACATTTACTCAGGCAGTCAAACATGGAAAAATCTTTGTTAGATCTGTGCTAGATCTGTATATGCTAACACTTGAAAGAAAAATAAGTATTTTCTAAAAGTTTTTGTCACACTACTAATGCAGTTAAAGTTGCTCTGGTTGGGTGTTAGCTGGTTTTCATTCTAATTCTGTGTGTGGATAAGGAGATTACTGAACGTAACTGTGCTACAGCTGAGATTTAATACCTATTCTACAACTACAGCAGAGATTCCTGGAATTTAATATGGCAGAAATAATTACTTTATTGTTAACTACTACAGTAGTTAAGATAATTGTTTGTTCTATATCAAAACAGATGAACATAGAACATAAAATTAGAATTGTATTGTATTGTCCAAAAATAAATCATCTTGTCTCCTTTGCACAGCTTTTCTTTAAACCTAGAGTAGAATAATAGAATTGTTTAAGTTGAAAAAGACCTTTAAGATTATCAGGTCCAGCCATTAATTCAGCACTGTCAAGGCCACCACTAAACCATGTCTGTTAAAGCCACATATGCACATCTTGTAAATACCTCCAGAGATGGTGGCTTAATCCCTTTCCCTTTGCAGCCCGTTACAATGCTTCACAGCCTTTACCATGATGAAATTTTTCCTAATACCAGTCTAATCATTCCATGACACAACTTGAGGCCATTTTCTTTTGTCCTATTGTTACTTCAGAGAAGAGACTTGGCTGAGATCCTGATGGGTTAAATCATGACAGAATTCCATTAACTCCCACCTCCTTCCAGGTAGTTTAGAGAGCAGTAAGGTCTTCCCTGAGCCTCCTGTTCTTACTGGTTGGATATTATTTATGTAAAGATATTAAACTTAATTTCATAGAAAATAGTGTAAATAAAGAGAAATAAACATACAGCTGTTTGGCATAAAAACATATAGGTATTGTGGTAGCATGAATGGACAGATACTCAATCTAATGCTAGGGTTTCTTTTAGAAACCCTAGCATTTGGTTTTTCTGTGGTGGGTGTTACTTGAAGGGATTGAATTGAACTGATTTAATATATCTTAAGTCATGTGAAGAGAACACATATGGAACAATTAAAGTTTTAGAGTCACTCTTCAGAGAAACATGTGATGACTTTCTCCAGGATTTTAAACTTTTATAAGAAAGGGGGTTGTGAAGCCCTTCCAAAGCAAACCACTGTTTCCATGTTGAGTCTTTGTTCTGGCTTTCAAGTGATAGCAGAAAAGAGAGTGATAGTTTTGTAGATTTGATTACACTTCTTATGAGATACATATATGTTGGTTCATTACGGACAGTTGAAAAGCCAGCTGTTTTTTTTTTTCCAAGGAATCTTCAAGGAATGCTGTATTTTCTTGCCAGTATCTTCATTGTTGAAGAAGCTCTATTACACGTTTTTTTCTTTGATTTGTGAAGAATACTCACTGAGTTGGGGAGCCTTGGCATTTTACATGTTCTGCAAGAATTTTTTTGCCCTGCAGAGGAAATTACACTGCTGATATGTCTCCATAATAGTGCAGGTATCTCCACACAGCCATGTATGTCTGAATTCTTTGAAGGATATAAACAAGCATGAGTGGATTATCATGTTAGTCCAGTTTCCATTTTTGGAGCTACCTCATTTCTAGATATCCAGTTGATATTTTATCTAAATGAGTTATTTACATACTAATGAATTATTCAGGATAAACGTACCAAAACAGGAGATGATCCCAGTCTCATGGTCCCGGTCTGTCTGTAACATGAAACAGCAATGCTAATATTTTGTTTTTAGCAATGCCAGTTGAGGGTTGAGCATCTTGGGAATGAAAAGTATCAGGCAGGCACCACCTCACCACCACCCTGGGAGATGTGTCAGTGTGAAGGAGGGAGTATACAAGGATATTCAGGCACACTCTCGTTAAATGGCTGGAGATATATCTGTGATTTTATTCATGTGATGAGTATATATCTTGTTAGAGCTTGTGAGCAGAGCTTGTGAGCCTCCTGGGAATCTGGATACTACTGTAAGCTACATGGGTGGTAGTTTGGGGTATATCTGGTCAGGAGGTGTAGGTCAAGTCTCTGAAAATTAAATTGCAGGGTGTTCTTTTTGCACAGCCACCAAGCCCTTTTATATAATCTTCCATAAGAGAAAGCATGAAGAGAGCAGTATATGAAGGACGAGGGAAGTTTGGGTATTTGCTAGAGATTGTTGGCATAATAGCTCTAGCCAGGAGGTCAGGTCCCCCACGTGCTGTCAACATAAGCTTTTGAGGAGAGTATTGGATTTAACTACTGCTTACAGGTATATAAATGTGCAGGTATATAATGTGCAGACAGCACACATGCGAATGTAAGTATATTTATCTATCCCTGGAAGGAAAATATGTTAGAAGTTTTCTAGTTTGCATTCCTGAAGTAAATGTAAAAACAGTTAAATTAATGGAGAATTGCTTTAAATTCTTATAGTAGAGAATTATTCTTTTCATGGAGAAAAAACAGTTTACTTTTTACTATTCCAAGATAGATAGATTGCTTTTGTATCAGGTACAAAAATGGGCACTAATGCCCATTCCAGGAGAACAAGTGAAAGTTCTGAGTATTGTTTCCATTCTAATGACATTGCTTATCCAAGATGTACCAATTCTGTCCTATTTATCCTAAAAATCTGCCTGAACCAGCAATCTTGACACATGAGAAGAAAACTAATACTGCCTTTCAGGTCTATTGCAGTTGTAGTTTTGGACCTAGGGGTAAAATCCAGAAACAGATTGAAAGCAAATAGTGTAAGTACAATAGCCTTGTCTAGAAGTCCTGTTTGGTGTTTTAACTACCAACTGCTTTTTACATAGGGATTTTACTTTAAAATTTTTCTGAAAATGTTAACTACTTCTAATGTTACTAGTACTTTGTAAGGAAGAGACTGATTTGCAAATTCAACAATGTTATGTAAGATTTTGTTTTAGGATATACAGTTTAAGTAAGAAACCCATGCAACTTTTACTCGCAGAATTAAAAAAAATATATAGTTATAGACACAGTCCAACATCATCAGTACACTGTATCCTTGAGTACTGTGAAAAATGGGAGATGGCAGTGACTGTGAAGAGACAAAACAGCTTTGACTATTGGAGTATCCTGTCTCTCCAACTAGAATTTATTGTTCTTATCAAAACATACATGCAAAACTAGTTCTAAAGCCCCCATGTTTCTCATTGCCCACATCCAGGATATGTTCTGTAGTAATGCACTTGTAGTCAGTAGGTACTAGAAGAGCTGTTCATGCACAAGTCTTTAGTGCATATAGTGAAATTCTAACATTAGACCAGTTTTCAAGAATGGCGTGTTAAATAGACTTGTAATTTTACATTTTGTTGGAGATATTTTATTTAAAGGCGCTAGAGCATATGGCGTAGGTGATGCAAGTTGTTACGTTGTAAGGACTGATCATATTAGTCTAGAACACAAATACTTGATTGTAGTAAAGCCAGAGAGGAAAATGAAAAAGTCGTGGTGTGGAACTTAAAGGGTGCATGAATGATTCACAGGTCAGGAATGTTTTTCAAGTCTTACATTAATGTGTGTTTTATATTAGGTTCCTGCTTCACTTTTTTTTTTTTCTTAGAATGTGAAATCTTCTGCTTATTAGAGACATAACGAAAATGTGACATGGTAGAGGTTTTTTCTCTGCTGTGCTGGGGGAATCCTCCAACTCTGTCTGTACAGGAAGCCTTTAAGGCAGGGGCCATTCACTTTTGAGTTCGGAGATACTTAAAAGTGCTGCCAAAATTGAGGCAGTTTTTTGAAATGTGGCCACGTGTTTGTTAGACGATGAACAGAATCCACAAGCCACTTCTCTGAAGGTTTTCTACAGCCTTTAGCTTGTAATGTCTTTCTGTCAATATGTGCTGAATTTAAATTTACTGACTTTGAGGATTTATCTTGTATCCTGGATGTTTAAAATTGTAAATGAACAAAAAGTACTTAAAGAAAAGGTCAGGAGATAAATACAGGACAAAAGAACTGTAAAGTAGCCAGTCCTCGGTGACTGCGTAGGTCACAAGTTTTCATAGTAAGAAAAACTATTTCAGCTTTAAATTTAGCTTTCTGATCAGCCATTACAAAATCAGCCTGATTACTTATCTTACTTTATGCACAAACATAGTTACTGAAGAAAAGTGACAATCCCTTCTACTATTGAGAAGGGATTTTTTTTTTTTTTTTTAGTATTGTGCGTCCCTTTCTGTTTAAAATGTGGAAAAGTGTATTTATGTATGTTATTTGATAATAGGCATCCTGGATCAGACTTCAGATAGTCATATTGAGAAACAAAATTCAGTTGAAGCAAACACTCAAAGTAAATAATGCATTTGTCCCAGCTGACAGTTTGGAAATAAGAGTGATAGTTTGCACTTTGTGGCAGTTACTTAAAGCTCTGTGAAAGGCCTGCAGTAAAGACAGAAGGATAGGTATGAGAAGTTTGCCTGTGTCATCTCACAGTGGTCTGGGAGTGAAAGCTGTGTGTAAAATCCAGAGAACACTGTCTCGGTATGCAGTTAGAAAGCTGCAGTCACAAGAAAGATGTTTAGATGAAACTCCTGAAAATGAAAGCTTACATTCACTAGGAGTGAATGCCTTTCCCTTCTATGCTTGCCAGAGAAAGTGGTATTGTTTGTTTATAAAGCTAGCATACTAAACTGGAGTCTGGATCCCAGTACGAAGAAAACATTGGTCAAATATTTTACATCCTTGTCATCTCTTCAGCTACCACTTTATTATGGGAAGGATTAAGATTTGGACGCTGCCTGGAAGAGTATGTTTTGAAGAAGGATTGAAAGAAGGGATAGAGGAATGCCAGACTGGGCTTCAGGCATAAGGCTACTTGGAGAATGTCCCAAAACTGAGAGTGGTGGTAAACCATGTGTGACTTGGTCTGAAGTTGTTAGCAAAAAACTTGAACAAGGAAGTTACTGGAATTAGCTCTTGCAGTCTTTGACATTTGGTGTGGAGACTTAAGAGGAAGTAAATGAAAGAATTTGTAAAGAAACCTGACTTAGTCAGACTTACAGACATGGAAACTCAATTTTTATGACAGCAGTTTGGGCTGAATGATGGGAAAGAGAAGTACATAGAAACCCAGAGTTTGTTGTAGCAAAAATTGTGTGAGTGAGAGCCTAGATTAATGCTTTTGCAATGAGAATGGAAAAGAATGCAAATTTAATGAGCTATTTGCAGTGGATAAATCTGTCATGATTTTCTGATCAGAGTGGTAAAGGAAAAGGTGAATTAAAAATAATCGTAATGGACAACAAAAATAGAGAGCACTGTTCTGATATGAGAGAATGGAAGAGTGGTAGGAATTTTACAGAGGAGTGGGGCATATGATATAGAAAATGAGAGAAGTGAAAATGAAAATGAGAGGTCAGGCATAAGTGTTTGGATTATATTTTAGAGAATTGGTGGTGGTGATTGCAATAGAGCATTAAAATCACTTGTGCCTTGAGTGAAAGAGAAGTGGATGGGGGAACATTGCTCACCTTGAATGATTGAAGTTAGGGGTGCATCTAGAGGGGTGTGCAGTCTAAACTGCCTATACTTTGGTCTGCACCCTCTAAAAGGGGGGGTTACTCTGTAACGATAAAGAATAGGTGTTTTTATTTAGGAGCTCTATACATTAGATTAGAAAGATGATTTATAATAAGGGAACTATGCTAATTTTATCTAAGTCATACTTCAAATTTTCCAAGATTTTAGCATTAACTGTCACACAGCTCACCAAGTCTGCAATGGGCTATTCCTGTTGTCAGCTTTTGCCAAAATAGTTATGCTTGCATTGCTTTTGTTTGCAGTTGTTAAAATAAAGGGATGAACTTATACATTCACTTGCCTATCACATGCTAAGTAACTTGTGATTATTTTGGAAAAGCCAGAAAACTGAATTGGAAACAGACAGCAGGGTATTAAGAAGAGAGTTTGGAAGGAAAACTTAATTAGTTGCATATTGGTACTATGACTGGAATCAGAAGAGAATTGTTATGGAAGTATCATGTTTTTGAAAGTTTGGATTTGTCTCTTTCTTTTTGATCTGATCACAGAGTTGTTTCAGTCTGCATCTTTCCCCTTTCACAGTTTATGTTTGATTTGGGAATCAATAAACCTTTGGTTTCAAGTTTTGGACAGGGTATCAGTATCCTACAGAGTTCTGAGTTTTCATTTTCTGTTATGCCTGTGTAATATAAAAAACACGAAATATAAAACCAGAGTCTTTCTGACATATGGCTTGAAAGAGGAATGAGAGGCATGGATCATGGAATGAAGGAGACCTTCAAAAGAAGGAACAACTGCTTGCTGCAAGGAAGGCAAGAAGCTCATATGTGAGAGAGACATCAGACTTGTAAACCTACCAGTAGAACTGGAAGTGAGACGGAATCTGGGCTCTATTTCTGCTTACTTTGTCTTGGAGAAAAAAGAGTTTCACTTGCAATACTTCTATGACTAACACTTGCAAATATTAAAAAAACCAAAACCAGACTTTCTTAATTCAGCCCAGTTGGGTGTCTTAATGGTGAGAAGAGCATGTAGTCCCATTCATATCAGAGGCTGCTTTTTTGTAAGGGTAGTATTCTGCTTAAAACTAAAATTTCAGTATTTTAAGTAATGTGATTGTTCATTACAATGTTGCCCAGTACTCAAATGAGTAGAAATTGAAGAAAAAGAGAACATTTTTGCTCTTCTTGAAGTAGTAGTCACTGAGGCTCTTCTCAGAGATAAGAGTTCCTTAAAATTGTCCCGTTTTATCATAAAAACCACAAGGTATGTATCTTCCAGCATTTCCAGTCCTTTGCATTTAACATAATTTGTTTTTTCTTTTTGCTTAAGTTTTCTTCCACAGAGTGTGTTTACATCATTGCTCCCAAAGGAGTTTGGGAGAGGAGGAGGGGGACTGTAAGAAAGAATATGCCAGCTATATGAATATGATGTCAGCTAGTGAATGATGGGAAGAACAGGTGAAAAACCAAAAAACATTTAAAAGGAGGCTGTGAGTTGTAGTGTCACGCAGTGGAGACCACCCAGAAGGTGCTCAGATATGGGCAGTCATGTTAGTTTTGTAAGGACTCTGATACGGCTGCCTCCAAAAGCTCTAGTCTGGTCAGACTACGCATCCGTGAATTTCCGTGTCTCAGCCTCATCACTGGTCAGAAAGATGCATCCAGTCCTAGCAGAAGGCTTTTTTTTCCCCCCTCTTTACTCTTGTTTTCCAGCAGGAGATTCCACTATGGTTTAATTTCCTTTTTGTGATTCAGATTATTCTGCTTCTCAGGGCTTAGTTGAGGGTGAGGAGGTACTGTGTTAGTCCAGTTATACAGATATGTTAAGACAGTTACTTTATATCTAACAGTTATGCAGAGCAGGCTGCATGGACTCTTCTCCAAAGCTGTCTTTCTATACAATTTGTTTTTTACTAGGTTGCTCCACCTCCAGCCTCCTACACATACCTCCTTGTCTGGATAGTAGGGTGAGATCCAAAGTTTTTTAAAGTGCTGCAGATCATGATACAGCTGGAAGAAAAAGTTATACTGGAAGTGTAGGAGTGGTTTTTTTGTGCTGAGATTTCAAAGAGAAACTAAAGACAGGACTTCAGGTCCTAATCTGTTTCTGCCTTGGATTTTCCATGTTACAATGTGCATGATGAGTTACAACACATCAGGACCATGCAGCTTATGTGGATATTTTTCTAAGGTAGAAAACATTTCATACTGATAATCTTTATCAAGAGACAGTATGACTGTCTCATAGCTCTAAAAACTGGGGGGATAGTGGGGGGGGAAGTTTAACATTTAGGAGCTTTTATATCTGAAAGGTGTTAAGTAGATGCTCAACAAAATGGATACAGAAGTTTCTGACCTGCTTTTTATTTCCCCAGAGTGAGGAAAGTACAAGTGATTATGTCAGATACATGGCAGCTGGTTATATAGAACAAATCTTAAGATCAGGATTAAGAGGGCTGTTACACGATTTCTGGCCTATTGGTACGTTTCAAGTCCTGAATGTTGAGAAGGAAAGCTAAGGTTTCTCTTACCCATAGAGAAAAACTGGTATTCTCTCTTAAGCTGGTATTTGCACAGGCTTATGTAGAAGTAATTAAAGCAGGCTGTATGCACTCATGGTTGTTGGTTTGTGAGGTTTTTTGCTGTAAGTCAGGGTGTAGGCATTCAGATTGCAAAAAGCACGTTTAAATTCATGTAGATCTTTTTGGTGGGTTTATCTGCATTCCTTGGTGCTCCTGCTGCTATTGATGCAACTGAAGAAGTTGTAAGGAAGCTGTAGCATGTTGCTGGTCCTTCCACATAAAGAAATTGTTACCAAATTGCTGCAGGTTCGTTTCTGGGCAAACTTGATGTGCTGGTTTTCTTGTTGCAGGGAATCTCTGTTTCTCTCATCTCGCCTTGAAGGCCTGTGAAATTAAACCAGTGAAGTGTATGCAGCTCCTTTTGTCTGAACACAGCAATAGTACCATCACACAGGAGATTTTTCTTTGGGTTTTCTTATCCCCACCCTCCTCTTAGTGAAAAAACTTTTACGGCATTGTGTCCACGTTTGTGCTCTTTGCTTCTGTCCTGATATTAGATAGGCTTGTGTTTTCAAATGTGTCCTTGACTAATTTTGATGATGATTTGGTAGTTTGGAGGTGGGTGATACACTATTCTTTTGAATTTGCTGAAGCGATGATTATGAAGAAAAATCAAATCAGAGTTAAACTTTCTCATTGTAACTGAAGTTGGGTCTTAAACTAGAACTATTTGGATATCTTCAGTGCTGAATAATCTTTCAGATGTGAATTACTGTATTTACATTCTTTTGAAGAGAAACTGGACTAGGGTGTTGGAGCAATAGGGAGTGAACTGTTCAGCTATTTTGCAACTGAGTAACTTCTACAAATATTAAGCAGGAAGGTGCAGTGAGGGAGGGCTGATTTGATTCTGATTGTGAGATGGACTAGGACTATGATGTGTAGTGCAGTTGCAGTGAGCAAAAGGAGTTGCTCGTCTCTCCTCAATATGGCCTTACCATCTCAAAAAAAGAAAAATTTTCCTGCAGCAAACAAGTTGCAGGTTTTTTGGGGTTTTTTTGTTTTTTTTTTGTTGTAACTTGGTCTGTGTCCGGTAATGGTGTAAGTGCTACTCTGAAGATTGTGTAAGGGTTTTATTCGGTTCCATTAGGTCCAACTAAAGTTTGTAATACAGGGGCTATTATCCTGCCAGTTGTGAGGAATTTCTGTTTTATGGAGCAATGCTGACACAAAGACAGTACTGTGCAAGCCGTCTTATAACTGAACACTTTCACACTGCAATTTAGGAGGTGGCCAGTTCAGGAAATTGCTGGCTTCTGCTGGAGCACACTTTTACTGCAAGGAAAATTTTATTCGTCACTCAAGTAATTGGCAGTTTTAATACCTTGTTAGTAATTACCTTGTAAACAAACTAATGCATAAAGGCAAGGCTCTATGACCTGTTATGTTCTCTAACTCACATTCTTATTTGGCTGATGGAACTGTCACACGCTGGTGGTATTTGTTGTTGTTTTTTATTAAAGTAATTTGTTTCCATTTATTATAAATACTTTCAGCTAAGAGTTAAATAATGCAGTGTACGTATACCAGACGGCCTAAGGAATGAAACATGATACAAGCTGAGCATTGGAGGGGCTGCAGGATCATTTACCCATTCCCATATGTGGTCAGAAAGCCCATTAATCTCACTTCTGGTTCAGTTTGTGAGTTAGGACTTCTTTGTCTTGAGCAGTAGTTCCCCCACACCCCTTGAATACATGAGAGTTGTCCATGCTACCCTTGTGGCTTACTGTTTGATCCAGAACAGGTATTTACTGTAAACACCTTCCAGAATTAATATTCTTGTTGATAGTTTTACTAAAATTGCTTTTGCCTGCAATCTCTAGGATCTGGGAAAAGCTCCTAAATCTTTGTCATTATCAAGCAAGGTATAGAATGTACCACAGCTAGAATGACTTGAACTTACACAGTTACAAGAATTATTCCAGGTTACATTTGTTTAATTGGTTGTGATCTGCTTTCCCGTGTGTAGTGGTAGCCCTGAACAGTAATGCTGCTGATGTGTGGTGTATGAATCTGTACATTATGCATCTCAGATGGAAAAACTGGTAGGTTGCTTGGTATGAACATGAAATAGGATCACTGGAAAAAGTTCATGTGTGAAAGTGAAAGAGAACAGACTACAGTACCCACATCTTCAGATTGTTGCATATTTTTTGTTGTGGAATTGGGTGTGATGCTGAGCTGAAGTTTGACCAGACGTGAAGTCCAAAACTCCTGTAATGACCTCTAATATGCAGAATTTTTGTTCTTTGCTAACTCATTAGAAAAATCTGTAGATTGGAATACTAGGTGTAATTCCACAATTACAGAATGTTTTTCAGGGGGCTGCATTGTTATCCATCCTTTATAATCTAGCTCTTTGTTTTTTTCTGGAAATTCAGTTGGTCTTCCATGCCAAGGAAGATTCCAAAAAATCCCAAGCACTGTGTTTAGCTACTATGAGATTAGTTTGCTGAAAACAGCTCTAACCTTGTTTCATTACAATACTGTGGTATACTGTTCCATGCAAGTGCCAGATATTTCTGCTGTTCAGAAATAGGTGATTATAGAGTTTTGCATCTCTTTTTAAAAGCCATGAATTGCTGTAATTTGATAATACTGCATTTTCTGTCAGAGTTTCCTGGAATTATATTTTAAGAAATATTAATGAAAAGCTATTTAGACTATTCCTTCCAATTTATGATTTTGGATTAATATTATGCATAGAGACATACTTTACTGCTTTTCTGTAATTCAAAATTATTTTTGAGTAGGGGAATTAAGAGCTAATATTTGCCAGAGTTGTGTAGTTAAGATGTGTTTACTCTGGAAATGACAGTCTTTGCCTATTGCCCTTAAACTTCAGGACCAGTAACAAGATTGCCAACATTTTGTCTGAACATCTGAAGCCGTTTCAGAGTCTAGAAACTTTGGACTTGAGCAACAACAACATATCGGAGCTAAAAATTTCATCATTTCCATCATTACAACTCAAGTATCTGTAAGTAAAATTCTTATCTTTCAGGTTACGTTCAAAAATCTTGTTGGATAATTTAGATTGGCAGCTGTTTATTGAGTTCTAAATCTTCTTTTAATTGGAATTACATTAATATTCCTACCTGTCCAGTTTAACATAAGCTACTAACTTGAATATATGAGTTGTTACAATGAGGTGTTTTAATTCATTAAAAAAAAGCCAAGGCCATTATGTTGAGATGAAGCAAATAGATGTGTCTCTTGAGAGAAATAATTATGTGATAAAATGAATTTAAGTTCCCTATGGATAGGCTAGTTTGTCTTTATATGGAGTTTGATAGACTTCTTATGAATACACTTTAATTCTTATTCAGGAATATTGGAATGCCAGATATACTGACTGATAAAAAAGTAGCAAGATTGCCACTTATTATCTTCTTCCATTATCACACTCTGGCAGAGTAGAGTAAAATAGTGCTGGTGAAATACTATTTGACTATAGAAAAAGCTGTCAAGAGCTTTAATTAATAAGAAAAAATTCCATTTATAAATGACCAAGCACCACAAGAGCTTTGTGTTTCACTACTTGGTGTTAAGAATTTATTAAATAACTGTAAATTTAACCTTCTAGACATTGTTTCAACAGGTATATTAACAGTAACCGAATAACCTCTATGGAGCCTGGTACCTTTGACAATTTGTCTACCACACTTCAAGTATTGAAACTGAACAGGAACAAAATTTCAGCAATTCCTCAAAAGATGTTTAAACTGTCCCATCTGCAGCACCTGTAAGTGTAACCTACAATTGACTAATTGTTTTCAGGTTTTCCAAAGCACTGGCAGTGCTTGAACTTTAGCCTTTAATTTAACCAGAGGCAGAGTGAGACAGACAGAGGAAACATATTACTGCAACCCTTACTAACTGCAGCTCTGTACTGAACAAAACCAGTCTTATATGTTGGTGAGATGTGAACAGCCTTTGTGTTTAAAATTGTGTTTGCCTATTAAAAGTTAAAAAAAAAAAAGACTGGAAAAAGGTAGAAGCAATATTTCTGTAAAAAAGCATCAGGAAAATAGAAAGTAAACTTACATAGTTCACTGCAGCAGTCATTTACTTTTTGCTTTCACAGCAGAATGAAGGAAATTCATTTGCTTTCAGATGGCATGACAATAAGCAATATGCTTGAACAAATAGACCTTCAGCTTTACTGATACAGTGCTGTCGATAAATGTTTTACCAAATAAACAGTAAAGTTATATGAAAGAGACTGTGGGGTTTGTTTTAATTGGAAAACTTAAAAAGTGCAGAAAATGGACAAGATTTGACTTTGTCAAATCCAGAATAATTACTTTCCATGTCAGATAGTCAGGAGTTAAAAATTACCAAGTCTCTTAGGTTAGCCTTGAAAGTGATAGGTTATAAGAACGCTGAAATATTAGGGTGCTTGACAACTCTGGAAAGAGTGACTGTATTTCTTCTGTATACAAGTGCTGGAACAGTTTTACTCAGGCCTCAGTGGAAGAGTATGAGAACAGTCTTGCAAAGCTCAGGATTTGTTAATGATCTTGGTAGACTTTCAGATCTTCAGATTCACCTTAAATTTTGGATGTTGGTTATATCCTTGCCTAAAAATGTTCCCTTTGTTCATAGTTGTTATGCTGACTGAGTTATGTTTGCCTTATCTGCAAGGAAGGCCAAAAATTTGTGTTATCACCTGAAAGTATTCAAAGAAGAATGAGGAAGAGCTAAAGCCTGTTCTTACTGAATGTTCTTCACTTTTTATTCATATTTAAACCCAGGATAAGAAGCAGTGTTCTCCCTCAGGTCTCTTGTCGGGTAGATTTTGCATCAGACTGCCATGGAGATAAGCTGAATTCTTAAAAGGTTGTGACTCTGAAAAATAATGATGGTATAACTATGGATAGAGGATTACTTAGACCTTTACTTTGCATGAGGAATTAAGTTTTGGAAGGAGAGATTCTTCCTAGTTTGGTAGACCTAAGACTTCCTTGAGGGGGCAGATGATCATTCCTTTCACTACCTTTTGGTAGTATTGTCTAATCTTGTCACTGAGTCTTGCCCTCCAGCTGGTTACACCTTACATCTCCCTCACAGGATACACTGCTCCCAGTTTCTGACCTGCACAGGGTGAGTGTAGTGGCAGAAGAGCAAGTGCCAAGACCCCACTTGGGAAAGAGGGAAGGCACTATGTGTAACTGGTTGTGGAGAAGGAAGAGAGATGTAATGAGTACTTGACTACAGATAAAGAGATCTCCCAGGATGTTCAGTTTTGTCTAGTTATCTCAACTAAAATTTAACTTTTTTTTGACTGTTTATTAATTACAATTACCAACCAGCCTTAACAGCTCTACTGCTGGATAAACATTCTCAGTTTTGAATTTGGGAGCAGGATTAACCATGGCATTCTAGGTCTACAGGGATTCTTTAAGTCTGAAAATCAAGGAAATACCAAGTACTTGTTCTCAGTATTAGAAAAGCAAAGCAGTATTAACATGGTTAAACATAATGTGTTAAAATAAAATATTTTATTTTTATTACTTTTTGTCTTTGTTTCATGTGCAAGAAAAGTGTTTAAATAAAGTTGGTTCCAGAGAGGGAAGAAAGGTTGTTGGCATGTAGGTAAAATTATTGTGCTGTAACTGTACATTCTATTGATGCAGGGAGCTGAATCGCAACAAAATCAAAAAAATAGATGGGCTCACTTTCCAAGGACTTCCTGCTTTGAAATCATTAAAACTGCAGAGAAATGGGGTTACGAGGCTTATGGATGGTGCTTTCTGGGGTTTGACCAACATGGAAGTCTTGTAAGTATCAAGCTTTTGCTGGTAGGCTTTGCTGATAACATATTAAGTAGATTTGCACAAAATTAATAGAATTGCATGATAAAATTTAAAGGTGTTTATGAATTGAATTGTTTTGTTGTGGTCTGATAAGGAGCAAGCAGTCAGTAGTGAATGTGTAAAGCAGCACATTTTGAATGCATGCATGCAACTCAAGATTTAAGTAGAGGCTCCGGCTATCTAGCCAGTGTCATAAGGTCAGAGGTGGACCTGTGGCATAGCATGCATGCTGCTGAGTTTCTGAACCTTATGTCTTTTTCTCTTTGTGGGTGTTTGTAGGCAGCTGGACCATAACAACTTAACAGAGGTAACCAAAGGCTGGCTTTATGGCTTACTGATGCTGCAGCAACTCCATCTCAGCCAAAATGCCATCAGCAGGATCAGTCCTGATGCCTGGGAATTTTGCCAAAAACTCAGTGAACTGTGAGTATCTTTATTCTCTTCCAGTTTCAAAAGCCAGGTACATGCCAAAACATGAGCTTCTTAGCACCAATCTGTGAATTTTTCATAGCAAAGTTTACAAGATGACTACAACTTTGCTGTATAAGACAGTTGAAAGAAGTTGAAACTTATTGCTGAAAGAAGTTTTAAGTTAACTGAGATCTCTCAATTTC
Source organism: Passer domesticus (assembly GCF_036417665.1). Classification (NCBI taxonomy): domain Eukaryota; kingdom Metazoa; phylum Chordata; class Aves; order Passeriformes; family Passeridae; genus Passer; species Passer domesticus. Next base: position 29,742,669 of record NC_087478.1, on the reverse strand, counting down.
ACTGTAGCCACTGTACTAAAGCCATAACGCAGTAATTTTCAAATGAGAGAAATTAATTCTGCAGTAATTTGTGAATTGTTCGAAACAATGAAAAATTCTGTGTGGTGTAGTGGGTTCTGTGATAATCATCAGGGGAAAACTGGTGCTTCCCCCCTGAAAATTCATGTGGGTTGAACTATGTTAAATAAACACTGCAGCATGAACATTAAAATGCTTTTTCCCCCCCTTAAATTTGCAGAGATTTGACATTCAATCAATTAGCAAGGTTAGATGATTCAAGCTTCATTGGTTTAAGTGTGCTGGTTGGACTGTACATTGGAAACAACAAAGTAAATTACATTGCTGATTGTGCCTTCAAGGGACTTTCCAGTCTACAGATTTTGTAAGTTGACAAACTCAATTTGTAAGGTCTAAAACCTTAAGAAAAATCCTGTGTTTATAGGTTATTTCCTTTCTTCATGAAAGAGACAAGAACATTTTGTTAACTTCCCCTGATCAGTGTATGTTTTTCTTACAGTAAGATTTCTTTTCAGAATAGTTGGGAAAGGGAGGAGTTCCTCTTTTGTTAAGGCTGTGCACAATGGATGGTGGTAACTGTGATGCAAACTTCCAGTAGCATTGTTTGTGGGAGAGGCATATCTCTTGAAGGCAGCAAGTAGAGCACTGCTACCCACAATTTTAGGGATCTGGATCATGGTTGAGTCTTAACTGAATAATTTTCTCTCACATCAGAAATAAGGAGACAGAAATTGTTGTCAAGACTGGACAATTGCTTTAAGTATTAGAGCATGTTTTGAAATAACATTACTTAAAGGAAGGGAAAGAACTAATCTAAATACATTCCTCTTCATTAAAACCTTCCCATTGCATACCACTGACCCATCTGTCAGCCAGATGAGCAAAACTACTGCAAAGCCTACTTTGCTCTAGGCTTTATTTTCAGGGGTTTGCTCACATAGTCACACTTAGGGCATCTAGGAAAGATGCAAATTAGAGGAGTGTACACCATGTTTTTTAAGAATATAGAGAGTTAGCGATCGTAAAGAGTGGAAGTTAGAGAATGATGGGCTGTTAAGGTATTAAGTATTAGTAATTTTCTCCTAGATTTTTCTTTCTCCTCCAGCCCAACCCTTTGGGTAGATTGTTTGCAGACACACTGTTCTGTACACAAATCTCTGTATTCTTTTTATGCTTCATAAGCATAAAAAGAATAAGATAATTAAGCATATAAATAAAAAGCATAAGATAATTAAGCAAGTGTTTGGGGATGTTAAAATGACTCTCTGGGTGTTAGTAGTAAGGACTTAAAAAGATGTGAGGGTGTTCCATTTCAAAGGGACAACAGTTGGTCCTTTCCCTTCCTGCAATGCATGTTTTCTTAAAGAGTACTATGTCTGAATACATTTGGAGGGGTGTGTGGGTTGGTTTGCTCACAGTTCTAAAAATTGTTGAGTTTATGAACTTTGAAATTATCAGTGGGAAAAATACTAATAGTCTTAAAAAAAAAATTGAAATGATAAAATTGATCAGGAAAAGTTTCTCTTAAAAAACCCACAAAAAACAACTGAACAAAAATCCAACCTAACAGAAAGATATATTAGATTTTTTTAAGTAAAACAGCTTTTATGGTTTGATTTCCTCTCCCCTCTTAAACAGGGATCTGAAAAACAATGAAATATCATGGACTATTGAAGATATGAATGGTGCTTTCTCTGGCCTAGATAAACTTAAGAAGCTGTGAGTATTGCTACAATATTTGTATCTCATCATTCCTTAAAAAATAGCTTGTTATGTGTCTTTCAAGGGACAAGCCCAACACTTAAGAATATTAAATTTTCCATAGCAGAGATGATTTTTTTCTCCCTTATCACTTTGTTCTCTATAATATCTTCCTTTTTAATGAATGAAATTCAAGATTCTCGAAGTCAAATTAATTGAAATATTTTAAGTATTATTAATATTTATGGGCATATTCATCAAAGAATGAGGTTTTTCCATGATAAAAAATAATAAGTTTGTCATATGATAAAGGCATAGTGGTAAGCTTAGTCTTCAGTCAGGCAGAGCAACATCCAGTGGAAGTGGCTCCATTGCATTGAAATTTTCAAATGCTGATTTATGAAATTAAAATATATTTATAATTATACATTTAGAATAATCCATGTCACTTAACTGCACACCTTAAATGTCTTCTAAAATTATTGTAAAATGTAGTACAAGGGGAATAAATTCGTATCTTTTAGATGTGATAAGTTTTGCTGCATTGGAAATGGATGAGTGATGAATACTAGTCACAGTTCAAAAATAAATGCCAAAAACGCAATTATTCTGCTCAAAAATACTCCTATTTAACTGCATTTCTTCTGCATCATGTGCTTAATTTTTTCAGGATACTCCAAGGAAACAGGATTAGATCCATTACAAAGAAAGCATTTTCTGGTTTGGATGCACTTGAACACTTGTAAGTAGCAGAAATTCACATTTAACCAAAATAGGAAAAAAAATAATTTTTATACTAACTGAATTTAAAGTAGGACTAACAAGCTTTACTTATGACTTGGGATGAAATACACTCACCATGTTTGCTACTGTGATCTTCAGAGGATTTTTCAGTGTTGAAGTTACACTGAGTGTGAATTTTGGAATTAATGCAGAAATTCTTACACATTAAGCATGCTATGAAACTCTTTATTTGCATCTCTTTTAATTTTGAGCTTGTCCTTTATATATCACTAAAATAGCAAATTATTACTTAAATCCATTCAGTTTAATAAATCTTTTATTTTCTTCTAATTCTAGTTTTCTTTTTTTCTTCCTAGAGATCTAAGTAACAATGCAATTATGTCAGTTCAAGGAAATGCATTTTCACAAATGAAGAAACTCAAAGAATTGTAAGTTTCTATCAAAAGACATGATCTCTATTAAGTATATAGATATTATTTATACGTATAAATGTATAAATAAAAGCCTTGTATGATGTCACCTGATACAGTGATTAATCCCTGCTGTAATCTCTCTGAAATAACATTAAAAGCTTATGCCAGTGTTTTGGTTTTTTTTTTCTTTTCTTTCTTTTTTAATATGATGGGTGTATCTAAGTGAGAGAATGTAGGATAGGAGGCTGCATTAATTTTCTGCTACAGTTGTTGTCTCTAAAGTCCTTGTTTTAAATTGGGTGATCTCTTAACAGATAAGGGGGACTTCAATGTGACGTGCTCTAAGACCAGTTGTGCTATCACTGAGCTAAGGCTTGCTGGACCAGTGAAATGCAGTGCTGTAATTCTTTTGTAAAGACCTGGTTGTCACTGCTTGTAATTGGGTCCTTCTCTCCTGTAGCAGCAGAGAGACAGATCTTCAGAGAAGTTGTGAAGCGATCACTGCGATAAATGTATTTTAGTGAGGATGAGTTTTTGTCCTCTCACCCTTTTTTTCTGTTGATCGATGCAGAACAACACTGGCTCACAGGTTGGGTGCAGAGGGTTATACTGAAAGGGGTGACATCAAATTAGCAACCTGTCACTGGTGGGGTTCAGCAGAGCTCCATCCTCAGCCCTGTGCTCTTCATAGATGACTGGGACTCAGGATGGGAAGGGATACTGAGCAAGTTCTCAGATGGTGCAAAACTGGGAGGAGCTGTTGACTCCCTCAAAGGCAGGGAGGCCCTGCAGAGAGACCTCAACAAATGAGAGGGCTGGGCAATCAGCAACTGTATGAAGTCCAACAAGAGGAAGTGCTGGATTCTACACTTGGGGTAGGGCAGCCTTGGGTGTATGGACAGACGAGGAATGAGATGCTGGAAAGCAGAGCTGTGGAAAGGGACCTGGTGTCCTGCTCAGTGGCAAGCTGGACATGAGTCACCAGTGCCCTGGCAGCCGGGAGGGCCAAGAGTGTCCTGGGGTGCATCAGGCACAGCATCACCAGCTGGGCAAGGGAGGAGATTTGAACTGAGCAATATTGCAGTCTTTCTCTTGCAGTAGGTGTGTTTAACCTAAAGCGTTAGTTTTGTTATGAAATTGTGCTCATACAGATCTGCATTACAAACACAAGAACACAAATAGGCTTTTTAATTGCTTTTTCTTAGGCACTTCAACACATCAAGTCTCTTGTGTGACTGCCAGTTGAAATGGCTACCACAGTGGATGTCAGAGAACAACTTCCAGAGCTTTGTAAATGCCAGTTGTGCCCATCCTCAGCTGCTAAAAGGGAGAAGTATTTTTGCTGTCAGCCTGGATGGATTTGTCTGTGGTGAGTGTAGCGTCTATTTCTCATTTCATAAAGCAAATATTCTGTGTGCTTGGGATTTTTTTGTGGTTCCTTGATATGTTGTAATTTCTATAACAAAATTGAGAGGATGTGATACTAACATTTTCTTCTGTTCCCAAACTGTGATGTAGATACTTAAAGCTTGAGGCTTTGTACAAGACAAAGAGTGATGATATTTTGATTTTTATACCAAGTACAGCTTGCTTACATAGAACATATCATAGCATGCAAGTGAAAGCTCAATACTTTGTGAGGGTAAATGTGTGTGCCTCGAGATTTAAAAGATATTATTTAGATAACTATCGTTTTTAAGTGAGACATATTTTGGCAAAATTAAGATGCAGTTTTTGGGTTTCGTTATTTGTAAATTTTTTTCATACTCATTAGTCTTGAGGTTATTCCAGGGTTGATAAAATTTCAAGGTAAAAAGACCATCCTGGCCTCAGCTCTGACATTTTTTATGTGTGCTTGTTGTGTGCTTTAAAAATTATTTGGAGTATGTAAATTACTGCCTTTTAAACTATGTTTAAAAAATACCTGATTACCACAGTTAACGATACTGGTATTTTTTATTTCAGTTTGCCAGATAGTAAATGCTAGCAAAATATTTTTACTTTAGGACCTGAGAATTTGAGGTGATAGCATCTGCTTTAAAAGTGAAATTTTTCTATGTGTGTTTAGTAGCATTCATGAACACCTGTGTTATGTTCTCTATTTAAAGCAAAGTGAAGCTAAGCATTCAGAGTAAGGACATGTTTGATTACTCTGATATATAGAGTGGAAACTTTGAAAATATCAGGAAATTTAAAAGCCAACTAACTGCATTTCATGTATTTTTGTTGAATAAGTTTTATTTTTCTTACTAAAAATATTCAAGGATTGTATTCTTTGGAGACAAAAAGGTAAGTCTTCTCAATAATGTAATCTCACAGCAAATATAACTGATTAATTTTTACTGTTGCTACCCCTTTTCAGTGGGAAAGCAAGTCCAGAATGTAAAATAGTATACCAAAATGTTGGTTTTTTCTTTCCTGTTAGCAGTCAGATGATTAATAAATAATCTGCAGATTCTAGCTACTGCTGAGAAGCAGAGACTTGACATAATGCAGGGAATGACAGATTTCTCAATGTCTAGAGGAATATATATGAGGTAGGCATACTAATTTATGCAAAGTGCATTTTGTCAAAAAATTAAGCTGGGGATTTAAATATATGTCTTCCATTTGTTAACTTGGGGGAATTGTGATCTTTTTTTTGGCTGCTGAATGCTGTTTTTAAGTAATTAATTTTAAACCACTTAAGATGCATTAATAAAAAGAAAAGTACTGAATCAGGTTTTGCACTTGATACTTAATGTAATTGCCGTGCAGAAATAACTAAAATCTCCTAATAAAATCATTGAGTGTTTCAGTTATAGCTGTAAAGTGTGTTTTCACTAGATGTGCAGGTGTTCACACCTTGCCTTAAAAGTTTACAAGGGCTGCTTTTGCTTTTATAGAATTTTAAAGTAGAGTGTGTTGACTCCTGTCTGAAATTAAAAGGTTTGTATATATGTGGATGTCTTTGTGATACATTCATTCAAATATGCTCTTGTATTGTTCTGTTCTGACAAAACATAATGCTAGTCCTACCTTGTGTGTTCTGTATTCTGTACTGTATGCTTATTGGAGTGACCTTTGTATCAGCCCTTCCTGTCAGATAATTAAGATTGAAGTATGTTCTGCTGTCCTTTCACAAGGCTAATTTAAGTACTTAGAGTGTTTTACTTAGTTATTCCTGTGCAAAGTCAGTGAATGTATTAACTCAATTTGCAAATAGTAAGACATGGGTATGAAGCATGAAAAGCAAATGGCCTGGGATGTTCTTAAAGCCCATGCTTAGAGTCCCAGATCCACGTTGCCATGTCACTGGAGCGCAGCATCATACCTGCAGGAGTTTTGCAGACAGTTCAAGGTTAGGTTCTCTGCTTTGTAGCAGAGTGGAGATTCTTCAAGGAAATAGCACTTTGACCCCATAGTTGTTCCCAGTCATTTGAGATGTAATAAGACAAAGGTGCTAGGAGACAGCAGGATCTGTAGGGAGGAATTTTTGGGGCACTGGGCTTTCCCTGCAGTTCCTTTGTCCAGAGATTGTACACGTCTTAAAAGTTGGGAATATACTAAGGCTTTTGATTTTGGGAGACCAGGCATTTACTTGCCTGCTCCTTTTACGCATGCAGTGTACACACAATTGAATAAATAATTCAGAAGGCAGCTAATTCTGTAAACTCATAACATGGCACTTGAAGGTAGCATTCCTGTAGTAAAGGGACCTCCAGGAATTCTTGAAATTCTTGTGTTCTGCCCTGCTTAACGAACCTTCCATCCCCTTTGGCCCAAACAGACACATATCACTGGAACACTGACTTATGTACATGATTTTTTTGTGGGTTTGGGTGAAATGCTCAATTGTAACTTGCAGTTTCTGATAGCAGAAGAACTATGCTTTCAATAAAGAAAAACTCCCAGCAGCCTGAGGTGTTGTAAAGATGAGAGGTAGGCTTCATGATTGATGTTCAGAATAGTTCTTATGGATGTCAGGGGGTAGTTCTTCTATCTTTAGTGCTGCTATTGAAGAAGCTATGCACACAGTCTGCTTTTAAATGTGCTTTCTCTTCAAAAAGAGATGGCTTGGCACAATAAACTCATAAATACAGCATCTTTAAATGCCCTAAGGCTAACAAAATTTAAAACAAAAGCATTGTGGATCCATTTAATAAATACTTATCTGACTCTACTCTCAAACCTATAAAACAAGGCTTACTAACTCTCTGGAAAGAGTCCTCAGGCATCACATATATTTTTTTCTTTTCCTCTGTGCAGATGATTTTCCTAAACCACAGATCACTGTCCAGCCAGAAACCCAGTCAGCAATTAAAGGCTCCAATTTGAGTTTTGTGTGTTCGGCAGCCAGCAGCAGTGATTCCCCAATGACTTTTGCATGGAAGAAAGACAATGAATTACTGCAAGATGCTGAAATGGAGAATTACGCACACCTCCGGGCCCAGGGTGGAGAAGTGATGGAGTACACCACCATCCTTCGACTGCGCAATGTGGAATTCAGTAATGAAGGGAAATACCAGTGTGTTATTTCAAATCATTTTGGTTCATCCTACTCTGTCAAAGCCAAACTTACAGTAAACAGTAAGTATGTTATGTTTTGCTTGTGGACTTAGAATGATTTTAATCAAGATAGGGATTCATAGATTTTCTATTCTCATCATCTGCATCTTTTAGAAGATCTGTAATATGAGATTATTTCTTAAAAATTTATCCATTTCCAAGGTCACTGTTCACTTTTACCTCTGGTCCCAGTGTGCCGAAGCATAGTATAGGAAAAAACAAATAACATACCCAATTCATAGTAAATCTGGCAAAATCAATGTTGTAAATTGATGTAAATGGAAAAATGTTAACTTTTTCTCACAGGAGGTAAGTGTATGTTCTGTTTCAAGATGCTATGCAAAGGTCACATAGGAGGCTGTTAACAAAAATGAGATTTTGATCTAGGTGGTCTCACATATTTCACAGTTCCCTCCCTTTCTACTGGCTACTGATCAATTTAGATTGTATATTTCTCTAGTGTTTTTAGGCCCATGAAGGGTGTTTAAGAAAGTGCTGTAGAAAACAGTAAAAGTATGTTTCATGTATTGATTTTGATATCATCTACTTTTCTTTAGTGCTGCCTTCATTTACGAAAATCCCCATGGACTTAACCATTCGAGCTGGGGCAATGGCACGTTTGGAATGTGCTGCAGTTGGGCATCCTATCCCACAGATTGCTTGGCAGAAGGATGGTGGAACAGATTTTCCTGCAGCACGCAAGAGGCGCATGCATGTCATGCCTGAAGATGATGTATTCTTTATTGTTGATGTAAAGATTGAGGACACAGGTGTTTACAGCTGTACAGCTCAAAACACTGCTGGAAGCATTTCAGCTAATGCAACATTAACAGTACTAGGTAAGATATTGGCAAACCTTAACAGCACAATCAATATTAGGATTCAAAATAATAAAAGCTAGTTGTGTTTCTCAGTGTATACACATCTGGTACACATGGGATGGAGGGAAGAAGGGGCTTCTGTTTGCATTTAGAGACAGATTTGTGTAACTTTTGATGTCTTGACATTTTGTTAATCACTTTTATTGTAGTTCTCTGCAATCTTAAGCATGTATGATTTAGCATTTTTACCTTGTAAGGTAATCAAGCATGTAAATTGGATCAATTGACAAGTAAATTTTAAGCTTTAAGTACAAATTCTTGAGTTTCTTCTTAGAATGAGAGTAAGCTTTATTAGGCCTTACTGATGCGTATAATTTAGCTTTTCCTCTTGAGCTGTGAAGGAAAGGGACACTTCTTACTCTTAGGAGATCATTTAGAGTGTGCTTGTGCTTTCTTTTCAGAAACACCATCATTTTTGCGGCCTTTGCTGGATCGAACTGTAACAAAAGGTGAAACTGCAGTCTTGCAGTGCATTGCAGGTGGTAGCCCTCCACCCCGACTGAACTGGACTAAGGATGACAGCCCTCTTATGGTAACAGAAAGACACTTCTTTGCTGCAGGCAATCAGTTACTAATTATTGTGGATACAGATGTAGAAGATGCTGGGAAATACACTTGTGAAATGTCTAATACGCTTGGAACGGAACGAGGCAACATCCGTCTTAATGTAATTCCTACTCCCACCTGTGACTCTCCTCAAAACATTGCCCCATCACTTGATGATGATGGATGGGCCACAGTTGGCATTGTGATCATAGCTGTGGTTTGCTGTGTGGTGGGCACTTCCTTGGTGTGGGTGGTCATCATCTACCACACCAGAAGGAGAAATGAAGATTGCAGCATCACAAATACAGGTGTGTAAACTGAAGGTTTACCTTGAAAAGGAAAACAAATGTTTGTGGTTGCCTTGCAGTGACTTTATTGTAGGAACATTCGTGTGCTTTGACTCAGAGGCAGAAAGGTGAATTACTTGTTACTTCCAGTGCTTTGCTGACAAGTTTAAAAATGTTTCTACAAACTGAAGTATGTTGATGGCTTTTGTATGTGTTTTGCTCCCCCACAGATGAAACAAATTTGCCTGCTGACATTCCGAGTTACCTGTCATCTCAGGGGACACTGGCTGAAAGGCAGGATGGATATGGCCCATCTGAAAATGGAAGTCACCATCAGTTCCTCTCATCTTCTGTAGGAGGGTATTTCCTGCAGCAGAGGGACAGTAATGGTAGGTAGAAAATGCTAAGCAGATTTTTCATGTGATTTGAGGAGCTGTAGTTTGGCTATTGTCTTTCTAACTCATAGAAAGAACACTAAGAAAGCATGTTTACAGAATTTAATAGAGGATGTGAAATTTATTGATTGAGATTTTTTCAATGCAATTTTTGCAACTGGTTCTGTTAATCCAGATGATGTTATGGTGTTTATTTAAATCAGGAAGTTTTTCTCTAGTCTCAAGGGTAAATTCAAACTGATGAGGACATTCGCAAAACAAGAGTCCAAAAGAAATTATCACAACATGTCTTCCTCTCTTACAGCTTGAAAAGGGTGCTTTTAGTGGAGTGTAGGAATGTGTGGTAATACCAGTGGAACTTCAGTATAACTGTTTAAACTTGCTAGTTCAAAAAAATTGTTACAGTCAGAGTCAATACATGATTTAAAGTGACTGCAAGTTAAAAGCTGCAGTCCTTGACATTTATACCTGTGGCCCCTAAGAATCCTGTACATAGCTGCACTAGGGAGGAAGAGTTACCTTTCTGGGAAAGGGCTTGGGGTTGAGATACAGTCAGGAGCTGGGACAGGTGGGAATGGAATGATGGCGAGATAGTTTTCCATTTATGGGGTAGTGAGACGAACAGCCTATTTGTGGATCAAGAACCAAAGACTGTGTCTAAAACTTTCAGGAACCATTGAACTAAAAATCTTTATAGCTATTTAGGCAGCCAGTGACTCCCTCAGATTCTTTCAACCAGGACTTTGACATTGACATTCTGCTTTGAAAGGAGGCTGTGAGGCATATAATGAATTTGTCTTCTGTGCTTTGGAAGAAGGAAGTCCTCAGTTCTGATCGTGTGATTGGTTTTGTTTTGTTTTGTTATTCAGGGATTGTACAGTCAAGTGACACATTCTCTGTCAAGCTAATTAATTGAACAGTTGCTAGAATTAGAATTCTCATCCAAAAGTTGGGTTAAACCTAAGCAAACTCTAAACTATACTGTGAAATGTAGTTGAACACATGGGGTTCTTAAAACTTACTCAAACTCTATGGTGGAGCTTCAGAAAAGGCTGTGTGCTGACACATCAATTTTATTTTTAAGGCATTTGCCATCTAGATAACAGCAGTGAAACAGACTTGGAGGGTGTTGCAGATCCATTCCTATGCCACTATCTGGGGACTTCAGGGACTTTGTATTTAAAAGGCAGCACTTACAGTTCTGACGCATTTGAAGCATACAGTACAAGTAAGTTGGTGGTGAAAATTTTAGTCCTAACTCAATCTTTGTTAAGATGAATCTATAAAATGAATTTTTCATTTCCTTTAGGTTGCAGCTCTGACCAGAGAACAGCAGGCTTGGGCCCTTATGAGTCTGGATATTTAAAGAAAAAAGAATGCTGTCAGTACTCACCTTCACAGGAAGATCCATTTGACCAGTGTGTTGGCATTATTGGAACACAGGCTACAAGTAGCAGATTGATGAACTCTATTTATACTCAAAATGAAGGAACTGGAATGAAAAGCAGAAGTCTCAATTCAGACACATTGGATTTAAACAAGAGTTTGGAACCCTCATCCATTACGAGTAAAAGCACTTTCATGGGTATGTTCTAGCTATTGTTTTTTATTCAAGCTGCCATTGTCTTTGCTGTCTGGTTTCCTACCTAAAACACCAAACAAAACTAATTTCTCAGCTTTTTCTTTCCCAAATGTTTGATGCTGAGGAACAGAAAAGTGACTATAGTAAAACTGTGTAATGGGGATGTCTGGATTACCAGATCTTAATAGCTCACACTTATGGAAAAAGTTTCATCGGTGATGTGATTCTTATCTTCCGTCTTAATATAGCTGGCACATTTCTCTAAGTGTTAGCATACATAACTTAAAAGCACCTTAAGAAACTTCAGGCATACCAGAAGTTTTGCCTGACAGGCAAAAGGTGTGTAAAGAGGGCTCAGTGCACGTAGAGAGAATTGAATTTTTATGCGTATATATTGTATAACACAGTCAGCCAGAACTATTTACCCTTCAAAATAAGGCAGTATGTAAAAATGCCCTCCCTTATGCCTCCTTTGTCATTCTCTCATGATGTGCATGATAAAAGAATTCTTGACGTTTAGTTTAGGGTTTACAATTTTAATTCAGATTGCAGGGAGAGGTAGGGGAAGGAGAAAAGCATTGCTTTATCCTTGAAGCTCATTAAATTTTAGATGTTGGTTTGGTTGCTTGGTTTAAAATGCATACAAAACCACATACTGCTTTCATCTTTGTGATATCTGAGCGCCAAAAACAGTTCTGGTACCGTGGATTGTCTCCCAGCTGGTGTGTCAGCGCTGGCTGATCAAGATCTGGTCTGCTGGCTCTGAAGGGGACCTGGGGGAATGTGCATCACTGGGCTCTTTGTTCTCAGGGGGTGGGGAGGGAGGCACAAGCTCTGAAGTTTTCCCCCTTCAAAAGCCAGATGTTTGAACTGTAAAATGTTGCAGATGCCAGGACATCTGGCAGAGACCCTGGGACTGCACACGGCCAGCCTCCTGGCTGCCTGCCACTCTTACTGTGGTGGGACTGCACAGATAGGGCTTCAGCATGTCTCCTGCAGAAAGCTGGACAACTGTATGTATATCCAGGAGTTAATGCCACCTCAAGAGTGCATAGTCCTCTGTCTGCCCTAAAAATTTATGCAGAGTTACATCTTTGATCAGTTCTCTGAGCAAACTACCCTACTTATGTTGCATTGTCATTGCCTTGATGCCTCATAGTCATTAGCACTCTCCCTTCAAAGAACCTATGGCTAGATCTTGGACGTGGTGGCTGTGGAAGAAGTTGTGATAGATTTCTTGTCTTTAGTTGTGAATTTACTTATTCAACACTGTTGTCAAATTCAAGCCCCCTCTTGCCTGTGTAATCATGGTGAAGTTGACAGCTGGCATTAGCATCACAGTTGATGCTCGAGCTAGAAAGATTGTAACTTGGATTTTTGTTTTTAAGACTGTTCATTTGTACCTTTGGTGCTGTGAGGAACATCCTTTCATACTGCATTAGGTCAAAAGTGCTCTACAAATGATTGATGGAAATAAGGCTTTTGTCCAATTCCTTTTTTAGTAACTTCTCAGATCACAGTTGAAACCCTTGGTTCTAACAACTAAGCAAAATCAGAAGTGTTGCATTTTGGGTTCAAAATTTATTTTAAAATGTAGTGTTAAATTATTAATAAAAGCCTGAGTTCTTCGAAGTCAGCCTGTGGCACATTGTCCTCTGAAAATAAGTCCTTACAGACACTATGAGTTAGGATGGCTGTATCATTGCTCAGTGAAAAAAGACGGCCCTTCTTGTAGAGGTGTTGGTACTAACAGCTTCCCAGTGATGAAGAGTGACACACACTGATTGTTTACTGACTAGTAAATCCAGATAATTATTAATTACATTTCAGCTGAAATATGTAGTTCTCTTTGGGTTGCTACTGTTCTCTTTGCCCACAGCTGACTGGATGATCAGTGCTGAATGGAGCATGTGACTGTCTGCATCTTTATTATTAATGGGAGATGCTAGCCAGAAAAAGATTGTGTTAGCATTCAGATTGCACTCTGGGACAATGTTGTATAACCTGATAGAGGTTGTGGGGTTTCATTTTTTAAAAAAAATTCTATTTTATTTTTTCTGAACTCCATGGCAGATTGCATGTGCCATTCATTTATTGAAGAACAAAACAGGGAGTGACTTTTGCATTAGAAAGTGTCTTGTGATGTGTTTGCAGTTTGGTCTGTGTTCCCACCTCCCCCCTCACCACCCTCCCCAAAGAAAAATGGGTATGGAAGTAGTCATGAAAAAAAAAAAAAAGAATTTGTAGGTGGCTATACAACTACTTGTAAATATTTTTCATGTCTTTGGTGGCAGAATCTTGCCTTATGCTTGTGATCACGTGGATGTTTTCTTTAAAATGGTGGAACAACATTTAAGTAAAATCTCACTTCGGTGAACTTCCTGTCAATCTTGCATTTCAATGTCACTTATGTACACTAGGGTGAGGCACAAAGCTTTTAGCATCAATATTTCAGTGCTCACTCTTTCACTCTTTTACTGTCTTTCAGGAACATTTGGAAAGCCTTTATGGAGGCCTCAGCTGGACTCTCTTTCAAGCTGTAGACAGCCAGCAAATTGCCAACCAAAAATCTCCCATAATAATCATCATGTCTCGCTGGACTTTGATGCAGAGGCAGATGAAGAGGGAAGAGAAAGGACAGTTTCTAGAGGAGAAAATAGCTTTTATACTTGCAGACAGTCCTTTGAAAACTTTAGGACTTCTACTTTCCAATCCTCTGATTCGGATACGTAGCTCCTTTTGGACTTAATGATTTCTGGAACCAAAGAAATAATCTGACATACTACTACCTCAGTATGGAACTTTATTTAAAAATGGAATAAGGAGAAGAAGGGAAGAAAGAAACCACAACCACATGATGCTCTGAAATGAGAAGAAATTTTTTTTTTTTTCCTACAAAGCATAATTTCCAAGATGATGTACATTGGTTATACAGGGAAAAAGCCTTATAAAAATACTATATTTGTAATTATTTTATAGCCTTTTTTTAAATGCAAATAATATGTTTTGGAAATTAATGGTGTAAATAATACAGTGTATGTATTTCTATGTCAGACTTAATTTTCTTGAAATGAATAGTAAGCATTCTAATTTTGTACTGTTACTTGTACCTTTTTACAAATGGAAACTCCATGCTGTTTGCAGGTACCATGCATCTTATTTGCACATTATTTTAATAAAATATGCTGCCATGTGGTCTCTGACCCACATTAGTGTATGAAGAATGAAAAGTGTGAATTATGTTTGTAGACAATGTTACAAATGTAGGTGCTTTCTGATGCATGTTTGTACCTTCATTTGACTTAAACTTGTGCCTTTAGATTTACTGTGTAAAATATGCTCATCTTCAAAGAGTGGGTGTGCTCCTGCCACAGCTACTGGTAAGGTGGGTTGCAGCTATTTGAACCAAAGCGAGGCTGCAAATCCTCCAGTTTGTGAATTCCCCCTGTCAGATGTGCATGCACATGCTCTCAGTTTTCCTGCCTGTGAGGCTGTGGTACCAGCAGTTTGCCTTTGTTAGTCTGCCTGCATCTGGTGGAGGGATATACACAGTGGATGAACAAATTCATATTGAGCTATTTAGTAAAAGAAGAAAAAAAAAGGCACTGGATATCTGCCTGGTAACTTAGCTTTTCTCTGAGTGGCTTAGTGTCAAGTGTTTGCCAAATATGCAGTACATGCCTGAGTCTTTGCTTTCCCATACACTTTCTCCTTCTTTTTGCTTCTGCAACCACTCCCTGCTCAACATGAGGAGGTAATCCAAGAACAAGATAACTTTTTTTTGTTTAAGTCCTTGCTTCTGTTCCTTACTTGGCTGCCCTTCTCTGGTTACAGATGAGATCTGTGCTTTATTTAATTGCTCTGTTCAGTTGAGCAGTTGTAGACTTTTGCTGGATTATACTTGTAGTAATGAACCTACTGTCTTTACCTATACAAGACGAAGATAGAGTTAATCATATCTTTACCTATACAAGAGGAAGAGGATTGTGGATTGCTTACTATAAAACAGTAGTTAAAACTGAGTGAAAACAGTCTTTATTTTGTGTTTCCATGTACAGATGCCTATTGTTTTAAAAAGCTGTGAATCGTGTTGTCATCACTGCACTAAAACAGCGAGACTTCAAAATGGTTAATTCTACAGGACATTGGCTTTTTAAATTTGCCTGCTTTGAAGGTGTAAACTTACATGGTTGCCAAATAGATTCTTTTAAACTAAATTAAAAGCAGCTGTTAGAGTAGGCCATCACAGGCACCAGGGCTAAAGAAAGAGCTAAGATTTTGTTGCCTGGTGTAGCTGAACTAAGGGCTTTTAGTTGTTTGCAGCCAGAAACCTGGTACCCAGATTGCAATGCAATTTCCCTTTAATTTAGGCACCAGTATTAGAGACAGGAAGTTAATCCATCCTTAGTCACTGGTGGTCTAAGCGTACAGAATGGATTTTGCGTGCTGTAGTTGATCATATTGCCAGATTTTTTGACTTATTGTTAATTTGTCTTCATTGCTGCCAGATGTGCTGATGCGGTGAAAGACATTGGTATGGGTATTTGATTATAATTAAGTGCATTTGAAAGAGATTAATTCTTCCTCAGTTAAGCACAAACCTGTAGGTTAATAGGGCAAGAAATCTAACATTTGATTCACTCAATATCTCTCCTTTTTCTCCCTCAAACCCCACTCTCCAGTGGCCTTGTTTTTAGGGAGAGGAGAGCTGGGGCCTGTGATAGCTCCTGTTTGTAACCAGACATTGCTTTCTGACATATTAAAAAATACCCAAGTTAAAAACAGTAACTCCAGATTTAGTGTTTATCCTTAACAACTCCGTGTTAAAGGTCCATCATGAAAAACAAGCTTTAAGTTCTGTAGTGGGTGAAGGTTGAGAACAGTGACAATGTCATTTCTTTTTCATCTCCTTTGCAAAGGTACTAATCTTCCAAAGGCTTGGATGTCTGTACCTAAATAAATGTTCAGGGTCAATGACTGAATTTTAACTGCTTTTTATCAATTTGCATTTAGTAATCTTGACATAGGAATTACTTACAATTTTATTTGATGCTTTAAATGCCCAGAAATGGAAATGAAAGCTCCCAAGTCCTTTTTTCTGCTAACTTGAGTTTTTATGTTTTATAAGTGGATTGTGCTATACAGTGGGTATCTGTAAAGTGCAAGATATACTGTAAAGTTTCAATATTTTAGGAGTTCTTTTTAAACCAATGATGCTACCAAGAAGGTGGCTTGGAAGTTTTTGGTTTTTTTTTCTTCCCCTCCCTTCTTAAGATGCAGATGTTAGTGAGTTGGGTATTTACTCAGCTGAAAAGTAAATTTTAAGTTGATGTGATGGGGAAATAAATTGCAGCCAACCCTGAGTAAAGCTTACACTGCATCTCAAGAGTTAGAATGAGAAGCAAGTGTCGTGTTGCTGAATGACAAAACAGACATTTTGTAGTTTTATGACCTGCAGCAGCTGGAATCTTGCCATGGGATCACTTAAAACTTGTAGAATGTTCTTTAAGAGCAGTATCCACTTAATGCTTTACACAACAAAATGTTTTGCCTGTTGAATTCACACAAGCAGTTGCTGAGGTATAGTTTCTGCAAGCCTTAAATAGTTTGGATAGAGTTAATCATTTACCACTTTCTCTGACACAAGCATTTCCTAAATGAATAACCTAAATGGTGTGTCTGAGATGACACTAGGGATACCTGCATTGAAGGGTGTTATAATTTCAAACACAACCTTATGGAGTACTGCTGTATTTCAGCAGCAAGTGCTTTAATTTAGAATTCATAACTTAAGGGGATCTTGAAAAATGACAAAGAGTTAGGTGCAAAGCTTTCTCCAACTGAGGGCTCATTAGTGACACCAAACATTTCCTATTTCAGTCTTGGAGAACTCTTGCAGACTTAAGTATTGTTCCT
Organism: Passer domesticus; assembly: GCF_036417665.1. Classification (NCBI taxonomy): domain Eukaryota; kingdom Metazoa; phylum Chordata; class Aves; order Passeriformes; family Passeridae; genus Passer; species Passer domesticus. Next base: position 29,725,638 of record NC_087478.1, on the reverse strand, counting down.
TGAGCCGCTTCAAAGAAGCTTAAAACTAAGAGTTAGCCTTTCACTGCAAACATTTGTGTTCTGCCAGCCTTACAAACCAGGACTATAATTGGCTGTTGTGTTTCTTCTTGACTATAAACATAAGGAGAAATTCTGTTAGCTACCTGCAAGATTTCTCTTTGGGGATATGACACATCTCAGAGAATTACACTTTCTCAATTTTGCTCACTTTGCGTATTGCTTTGTCATAGAGGATGTGTCTTGATTAGTGGGATGTTAGTTTACAGTCTTGTGAAATTATTTCATTAAAAAACAGAGAGGGGAACCTCAGCCTGTTTAGTGAAGGGAAAAAACAATGTACAACAAGATGCAGTTTATGTACATACCATTTTACTTTGATTAAGAAGTTTCCAGATGCCTTCTGTTTTTATGTGTCAGGGAACTGTTACAGGAAGGAATAAAAGCAACAATGTCTTGACTTACTAATGTGTGGCGAAAGGTGCTTTTCCTGGTTGTTGTGCTCAAGTATTAAGGGGTCAGTTGTTCCCCTGAAATAAATATATGCACACCCGACTTCTTACCAAAAGGCACAGGTGGCCTCTCCTGTTTCCCATGCTGCTCTTTTTCTCACAGCTCAGTACTGCTCCCATGTCCTCAGAAGTCCCTCTCTGGTAACCCACACTCCTCAGTTTCCAGTTTCTCTGCTTGCCCTGACACTGTGGTGGCAGGCTGGGGCAGATGGACTCAGTTTACAGAGCACGGTGCAATTGCAGGCAGTAAGCAGCAGTTGTGTGCTGGAAGAGAGGAGGGCAAAGTGACTGGAGAGAGACAGGCTAGCCACAGCTTTAGAAAGAACTTGGTATGAGTCTGCAGAAAATGCATAATTCAGGAGACAGGGATTAAATATTTATAGGACAATGTTATAAGCATAATAAAGAGCATTTTTGTACTTTACAAGCTTTACAATGCTTTTTGTATATTTAATTCCACTCACCCTCTATGCTTTCAAGTGCCAAAAGCAGCAGTGCACCAAAGAGCACATCATCTGGAAATTTACCTCTTACTGCATCTAAAATGTCCTTTTCTGGTAGACAAGAAACAAGATTTGTTTTTCTGTGTTTGGGTTCAAGACTGAGTATTGCTGGTGCAGTGCATAGTTTCCCAGAGTCATGTGGGGTCCACTGTGTCAGACTCAAGAATGCCATGGGACAGCAGGACCTGAAGAAGTCAGTAGCAGTTCTAAATTCACTGCTTGTAAAATAAATTTAGGCCTTCAGAATTTTTTTCCCACACAACAGAAAGCAGAACCATAAATTACTCTAGATTAGGGACTACTGAATAGCACTTCTGCATGATCCCTGGACCTCAGCCATCAGCCAGGGCAACGGTGTTGTTGCTATTCAGTTGGGCTGTTGACCACCAATTTCAGTGCAGGAATTCGCAGTCTCAATACCTGTATGTACACTGTTCTGAAATTAATGGTGGCCAGTTTTAAGGTGTGTGAATTTCAAATGTGGCATTGGAAATTAGGATCTAACTTACTTGACAGGGGTGGTAAGATCCTCTGGATATAAATCAGGCTTTGGGATTTTGTAGGCCTCTGTTTTGAAAGGCTGATACGCAACACTGTCCAAAGATACTCTCATTTGCCATAGCAATATGGGACCTACTTATTTTGAGCACCTCCTTTGTAGATGTGCATTGACAAGCTATGACTTATGATTTGGGTCTGCTGCTGGATTATCAAAATTCAGGTATTGATTATAACAGGCATGTGAAATAATATCTTTTTGGACAGTGAGGCTTCAGATTCTTTTATCAAAATGACACAAAGCCACATCACTTCCTATCCAGTTAAAGAAGCAACCTTTGGTACTACTCCTGGTGTTCAGCCTACATATTATAGAAATCACTGGAAAACTACTGTCATGGGGGAATAGACATTGATGTCATTCGGTTGCTTGCAAAATGTTTGCAAAATGCTTGCATTTTGTTTTACTGTGACATGGAGAATTTGGGGCTCCATTCAGCCTGTGTTCATCAACAAATGGTGGACTACTTTCATCCTGATTTTCATAGATGTGCCAGCACAGACATATCTAGTTCTGTGCTGGGCTGGCATGCTACATGTTAGGGGAGTAGTCAGAGCTACTGTAAGGCAGAGCCACAGAGCATAAAGGGAATTCAGGGAATGAGGGCTATAGTTCTCTATGGAGGGATTTTGAATAGTTCCTTTGTTCCAAGGGAATAACTTGTGCAGGTTTTAACATTTACTCCTCATAATTCTGTAAGCTTATCAAGGTGTTAAAGCTGACACTTTATTAGCCTTTGAATGGGGAAGGTGTGCATTTTCTGCGGGACAAAGTACGATGGAGTTTTTGGAACTGCTTTTCAATCTCTGAGTCTAGATTCTTAGAAGTAAGCAGAAAGACTTAGTCCTTCCTTTGGCATAAGGAGAACCCCCATGATGTGCCTTACTGCATGCAGAAGAATTTTGCAGTCTATTGATTAACCAGAGAGCTCACACAAAAAATATTTGATTCAGTGGTACCACATTATAATTTTTAACACATCTCCAAGTGAGTCTTTTGTTCTATGTTTTTTTATAGCTGTGGCTGACTAGCAGAGGAATGAAGAAGCTGCTGTTTGAGTAAGTGGTAGAAAACATTTATAATTAAGCCAACTCATAACTGAAACTAGCCACTCTCCTGGTTTAAAATAAACTGTATTTTTACTGCTACCTGCTGTGGGTCTGTACACCAGCAGCATTAAGAAAGCATCAGTGCTACAGCAGCCAGCTGCCCATAGCTTGGCCTCTGCCACAGAGTGGTTGGATTCTTTATTAGTGTAAAGTTCTTTCTCTATTAACCTTCCCTCAGGAAAGGGGAAACATGGCCTCCATTATAATTAGCTTACACAGCCTTCCATGTAAGCTAAAGAATGGAAGGTGTCAGGGGTGCTTGCAGCAGCCTCATGGGTATTTGCTGTTAGCAGGGAAAAGTTAATCTACTCTCAGATTTTGGCAAGGCCACAAAAACCCACGTGTAAAAATGTTCTTAGAATGAATTAAATTTCACATAAATGTGACCACACAGTAGGTAAAGTAGTAAAATGGTGGTGATGATGGAAAATATGACTAATCAGAAAGCTGCATTAACTTAATGAATAAAATTATCCTTTAATATAAACTGAGGTTCTTAAGTGCCTTATTTTAAAAATGTGTTTGTTTATTGTTCTGTAGCTTATAAAAACTGTGTTATTTCAACTACCAGTACACTTTAGCAGTTTGGTCTGAAACAGCATTTACAAAGCATGGGGGTTTTCTTGAAAAGAAAAAAGAGAAGTTGAAATAAAAAAGCAACTCAGTGACATTGAATCACTGAACTAAGTGGTTTAAATCAAAACATGAAAAAATGTGAAAAAATAGAAATGTTCTGACTTTTCACTTGGAAATTACTCGTCTCAAAATTATTTTTATTTTTGTTTTTGAATTCTCCCTTTTCCATTCAGAACTGGAATATAAAGTGCAGACCCCCTTGGGTTATCAGGGCAACACAGACCAGGCACACAGCTGGAGTGTGCAGAGCTGTGGCTTGTTCTTTCCCTGCTGCACATCCCTCTTCCCAAATCTATTTGATCTTAGTTTGGCAGGTCCTTGTAGGTTGATTCTCCTTCCTACCAGAGCATGTTTCTCTCCTTGATTTTTTCTTGAAAGTACTGATTCAACAAGTTTCTACAATCATAAAGAGTCAGGCTTGATATTTTTCTGTGTGATTAGGAATGTTCTGCTCCCTGTGTGCTTTGAGAGCTGTAGAAGGCTGGTCCCAAGGTGGATTCTGAGCAAGCCCCGAGTGGCCTCTCAGCATTGCTGCATGTGCTGTTGGCAGGGAAGCCGCAGTGGCAGCCTTGCTCTCCTTGGCTCCTACCCTGGGCATGCCTGTGTCCAGCAGATCTCAAACAGCACCTCAGATTCAGGAGCTGTGCAAGCAATGCCCAAATCATCTCATCCACTGAAGTGCAAATAAAGGGCTGCATCAGATGTTATCTCTCAGACAAGGCAGCTGAGGGAACATCTTTGAGCCTGTAATGTCTGGTCACTGATCAGGTGCAGAGATTAGGGAGGGGGAACTGTGAAAGGCATTCCTACCTCTTTCCTCCACCCAAAGCTTTCCAGCTATTCAGTAGTGTTGGACCTCTTTTCTCCTCACAAAACATTCTTAAATGGAAAAGTATGAATTTGCTCTTATAGTTCACAGCAATTACAAAGTAACTATTGTTAACTATAAGTTGGGTGGGATTTTTTCTTCTTTTTTGTATTAATTTTTTAATGAGATCTTTCACAAAGGAGTTTTAAGCTTACGTGGGCTTCCTGCTCAAGCTTCATATATTTGTCAGGAAAGGAAAAAAAGGGTCTGCTTTTTTGAGGCCCAGGTGTTTTATATGGCTAAGACATGCCTGAAAAGGCTGTAGTTATTTTCCTGTCTGAAAAGTACTGCATTTATTTGGGTTTTTTCCCCTTCCGTTTTGTAGCATTGAGCACATAGCCTTTCAAACGTGCTATTTATTTCTGTGTTTTCTGTTTGTGAATCCCCTATGACCATTAATTTATTTGGAACACTGGAATCAAAAGTGGACGTTAGTTTCCTCCTCTCCTCAAATATTCTTACAGATGTTGCTGTAAATCAATTGCAGGGCTGACATAGCATTTGGCTGCCTGACAAATGTGCCATAATAACGCAGCTCAGTAAAATGTGGAATTTCTGAGGTAGTTCTTGTAACTTTTTTGAAGCAGTTGTAAATTCTCATCCATGTCAGCACAGGTGGAAAGGTAGTCACAAATAATATGTGCACATGTGTGCATAGAGGGTGGGGTGCAGAGGTTGCCTGTACTTATTCTTTCTAGAGAGTCCTCTAGGTGGTTCACCACTTCCATTATTTAATGCAGCTCCTTGAAGCAAATTAGAAAAATAAATACTCTCATTAAACTCAAAATGATCTCGCTAACAAAGTAGGAGAGAGAATGTGTGCCTGCAAATTCAATCAGTGGGGCTGTGGCAGCTGAAGGTCAGAACTGGACCTGGTAAACCATGACAAACTTCACAGCAGCCCCTCAGGTAACAAAAAAAGACATTTCAGGTACCCACCATGAGTTTTTTCTTCTGAGAGGGCTGAGCCAAGCTGCTCTTGGTCTTCAAGAGAATTCAGCCATGAGCTGGTAGTTCACAGCACTGGGCAGGAATGGGAATGTGTTGTCCCAAGACCTTTTTCTTTCCTGTCTCCTTGTGTGGTCAGTTCTGAGAGGTGAGATGTTTGGATGTTTTTATTTTTTTACAGCTAATCCTACTGAGTGTTCCATGCAGACAAGGCAGCCCCCATTCAGCTTTCCTGGCCAATCATTCTGCCTCCCCGGTGAGAACTTGCTTTTCATCTGAGCATGTGCTGAGCCTGGCCATCCTTTCCCCAAAACTGAGAATTTTCTGTTTACTTTGAATTCATGAGTATAAGACTACTCAGGAGTTGTTACACAATAGCTGAGGGCAAAACATTTGGAGGAATCTTAGAATTTGATGAGCTGCTTCTGTTGAACTAACTGGGAGGAAAGCTAGGCGGAAATTCTGGGAGCACTGATTTTAGAAATACTGCCTCTTCTTGCAGTGAATGGTAAGAAGTATATTTGATTAAGAACTAAATAATAATCTCACCTTAAAAACTTCTTTCTTAGCTATTATTTCAGTCATCACTACAGAAATATGTTTTAGAACAGAATTCCAACTTACACTACATAGTAATATTTGTAGAGCATGGAAATGATGATGCACATCAAGCTACACACAAAACTAGTGTTAAAAGAATATTTATTCTCAAAGCTAGAGACTTTAAAATAATGTGTTTTAAAAGGTAAAAATGAGTATTTGGCCTTGTCAAAGTCTGTGAAGTCTGTCTTAGCTACTTGGAAACAAGCAATTTTCTAAATCCATTAATGTAGTAGGTATAAGGTGTTCCCACTTCTTACATTTTAAATACAGATCACTACAAAATGCAACACAATATTCAACAGACAAGGAATATTAGAATTCTACATTTGTAGAATAATTCAGATAGCTTACTTGGAAGACTAACCACTGAGTATTCTATTTTTTTTCTGGCTTATGGTTAGTAGTGTTTATACCATTTCCCCAAAAAAGAGCATGTTTAAACCCAGGTACTCTCATTCATCAAAGTATTTGATTTTATGGAAAATTTATAATTCTATTCTCAACAGACTTCAAAATCAGCCTACTTTTAAAAATTGTTATTGCCCTGCATGTTGCAAATTAGGATACTTCTAGATAATTTAAAACCAGTTGATCTGAAATATGACCCAAAATAATGTAATTGCCCTTAAGTGATAAAGTGGTGGCTCCTTGTTTCTGCTTCCTGGTCCTTCTTTTGTGTCAGTGATGAGAAGCCACGCAAGACTGGTTCCCACTTGGTGACACTCCTGCCTTGGACCTCAAGCTTTCACAGAGAAAGCAAGGGCTAAAATAAGGATATGGTGTTGTGAGGAGCTTGTATGGTTTTATCAGGAGCTTAGGGTGGAAAGATTCAATAGATGTGGAGGGGAGAAAATGCAGGAAAAGAGAGTGACTAGGGAGACCTGTGGGATGGATGGATATAAGGAGTGGACCACAGAGATATGCACAGACTGGGAGGAATAGGGGATGATCAGCTACCTAACAACCCTGAGGAAGTCCAAACAAATCAGCAGAAATGTTCTGACTGGCTCATCCCTGCAGCCGTGTCTGCAGGCTGGTGGTTGGGTTGGGAGGAAGGAGAAGAGAAAATTGAAGAGTTGCCAAAAAAAGGATCTGTTCTTCACAGTATGAGCTATTCTGAACAAATTTAAATGTCTGACCTGCCAGAGATCGTAACAAAAATGCTTTCACTGCCTTGTATTAGCACCACTCAAGCCACACACCTGAAAGACAATTCACATCTTCAGGAGCACCACGAAAAGCCCTTTCTGTACAGTCTTCAAAGGAAGTTTTATCTCATACAAGCAGATACAGGTGGTAGTTAGGGCTTGGGTTCTTTCTGATTCCTTTTAGCTGATGGAAAGCTGGGCCTGTAGCCTCTGGTAACTGTCTTGGTTTCCTCTGAGCTCAGGGGATATGTGATAAGCATCTCAGGAGATGCTTCTCCCCATGTCTTGGAAACCCATCTGAGAAGGAGCTGCACTGCTGTTCAAGGCTGCCCACAATTCTGCTGACAACCTCAGAAAACAGATCAAATTGAAAGCTTAACTTTTGGTCAGATAAGAATAGTAAATCCTGTGCTATAACAATCTTTGTTACTCACTAGAAATTAGAAAAAAGAGTACAGTTCAGCTGTCTTCAGAAAGCCCCAAATGATTTTATAGAAGCTGCAAACAAAAAAAAAAACACAGGATACTAAATTTTAATTTGCTGCATCTGATGATGAAGCTGAGCTCATTAACATGATACCCTTTTCTGCAGATTTTAAATGTTTATAATAGGAATGGAGTTGGGTCTATTTTGACAATACTATGACAAGCAAATTTCTGCAGAAAGTGTTCCTTTGTAAAAGCCATCTGTGTTTCCTCCTTCAATCCACTTTGAAATGTGCGCTAAAACCTGCTTTCTCACAAATGTAGAAGTCTCTTTCTGATTTTCAGCCCAAATTTACCCAGGACAGATATTTGCTCTTTGGAATAATGACTTTCTGTTGCTGAAAGTGGATGGAACAGTATCCAATATGTAGATTCCAATGTTTTCATAAAGACCAAGGATATTCCTTCTCTGCCTTTCTGGTCTAGAGAAGCCAAATTTCTGTACTTTCCTTTGAATATCTTGTGTCTTTTCCTTAACATTTTAGGCATCTCTTTCCTCTAAATTTATAAATCAAATAAAGAATCACTGTAAATCAACAATAGCAATCATCTGAAAAATTAGCTTTATTCAAAACTTTGAGTTAAATGTTGATTAATGTAGCTCCAGGAAGGAAGAAATAAATTTCTGTTGAGCAGAATCACAAGAAGGTTCTATCTTGTTTTGAAACAGGATGAGTTACACTGGGTGTAAGTTGGCCTTGTTTGAAGTCAATGGTAATATTCTGATTTATATTAGGATTTTATTAGTGTTCTAGCAGTTAAGAATAGAATGACTGGAGGGGCTGCTTACAGTGATAGGTAGCACTGGGTTTGAATCTTTCTGTTAAAAATATCTAATCTCTCAATAATGTAGGAAGCAATTAATTGGCATTTAAAACTATTGGAAATAAATCAATTTGATCAAAATTCAAAATGTGCCACTTCTCAGAAATGTGAATTTTAATGAAAAGCAAGAACATATTCTGACACTTTAGCTTGTCTGATCTCCATTCTAATTGTACTGAATGTTAGTTGTTTAAAGCACTTGAATAATTTTAACTACACTATACCTATTTATCATTTTAGGTTTAAACCTGAAATTAAATAAACAGAAAGCAGTAAAGAAAAAAAAAGCAAAGCCTCAGCTTTCCTGAGCAAAGTAACTGAGCAAATGAAGTCATATTCAAACTGCTCACATGTTCAACATTGTTGCAGCTCCCATCAAAGCTTAGTGGTTTGGGGTTTTTTCCTTATCTCTGTTTTGCTTTCAACTGAGATGCACCATGAAAGAAATATGGCCTTTCCTCTGAGTTTGTAATTGTTTGAATTATAAGCTTCCTGTGGGAATGGCTACCCTGCTGCTATGCTTAGGCATTTATGAAATGTCTCTGTTTCTGTCTGTGTCCTGACATGGGGCAAAGGCCAAGCAAGAAAAGCAGGTTATTCTTTAAAAGGGTCATTCCTTTGGGAAGCAGGGAGAGCCTCACAGCTGCCTGTGGAGCATTCCTCAGTTCCAACTTATTTCACCCCTCAAGACCAGCTTTGGACACCAAATGCTTCTTTTTTTCCTGTGATTCTTCACACTGCTCAAGATTTCGCAAATCAGGCAGGTGACTTTGTTCTGCAGCTATAGAATGAATCTGCATTAGCTCAAAATGTGCTTACTTCTAACTTTGGCTCTTTGACTTTTGCTTTTGTGTATTTGCTAAAGGCTTTGAGTGTACCATACTCACCCATGCCAGGCAGAGACTGGCTGAGCCCATGGCCTGGACAGCCCTTTGAAAGTGCGTGTGTTTCTCTAATGACAGGAAAATGTTCTTGTGGCAGAGGCCTTGGGAAACATCTTGGATCACTCCTGGGCTTTTGCTTTGTGCTGCTCTTCTCACACATGATGGAGAGGCTACTTCATCACTAACACCCATTCAGAAATGCATTTGTGTATGAGGTTCTAACAGCTAGGATTTCATTATTAAGCTGGGTGGAACTTTAAAGTCTTTGTTTAAGCACACAAATGTGAAATGTGAAAACAGGCACAATTTTTATCACACATTCCCCAAAGACCTAATATATTCAGTCTTATTCTGAATCCTGAGAGGTGAGGCTGTAGAACATGAAGCAGTATTGTATTTAATTTACTGTTTTATTATTAAATCATCCACCAGGTAGATATTTATTTTGTAAGTTTGAATGGGAGAATTATATTTTGGTGCTGTAAAACTCTTATAACTTTATACTACCAGCAAGATAAATAAATAAAAGATATTGTGTGTCTTAAGATACAGAATAGAAAAAGAGATTAACAATTTTTTCCAACAAAAATATTGTTCCATATTAATACAATCCTGAAAAAAATTGTTGACCTTGTGAAATAGCTGTAGACTGAAACAAAATTGTTTTGTTTTGTTTTCTTTTTTCTAAGTTTGGATCTTTCAATTTTAGATTCCTCTAGAGAAATTTCCAAAAGGGAGTTCCAAAGCAGTATCCTCAAGTATTCAGAAATGTCCAAATATCTTTACCAGTTTGTTTGATGAAGCAGAAATGTCTGATATTATGATACATCAAAAGCCTGTCTTTCTTATATTGGAAAAATTCACTTTTTGCATCCATAAACTTGCACAGCAAAATGAGATTTCCTGATTGGGACCCTGGACAAAGATGGAAATATCTTTATTGTCTTAACATCCCTATTTCCCTGTTCAGGTTTGTTGGTTTTTTTTGTTTGTTTGTTTTTTTGTTTGTTTGTTTTTTTTTTTTTTTTTGAGTGAATCAACCAGATCCTTCTGTAATTAAATTCATATGTGCTTTTGGGGACATCTGTGTTTGAGTCTGTTCCCAGTGCCAGCTGGGGAAGGAGGAGCAGTGGTGCCCCAGCAGAGCCTACTCACATGCCTACAAATCAGGGATTCCAAAACATTTTGTAGGCTGTAATACAGTCCTTACAATATTTCAGGACATTATATGTTGAAAAAAGGAAGGAAGGAAGGAAGGAAGGAAGGAAGGAAGGAAGGAAGGAAGGAAGGAAGGAAGGAAGGAAGGAAGGAAGGAAGGAAGGAAGGAAGGAAGGAAGGAAGGAAGGAAGGAAGGAAGGAAGGAAGGAAGGAAGGAAGGAAGGAAGGAAGGAAGGAAGGAAGGAAGGAAGGAAGGAAGGAAGGAAGGAAGGAAGGAAGGAAGGAAGGAAGGAAGGAAGGAAGGAAGGAAGGAAGGAAGGAAGGAAGGAAGGAAGGAAGGAAGGAAGGAAGGAAGGAAGGAAGGAAGGAAGGAAGGAAGGAAGGAAGGAAGGAAGGAAGGAAGGAAGGAAGGAAGGAAGGAAGGAAGGAAGGAAGGAAGGTTGTCCAGAAAGAAGGATTTTGTAGAGGTGCCAAATAGAGCCTGGAGGTGACCCACCTATTTGGAACAGTTTCTGCCTGGGCTTTGTAGCGGAACTTGTCCTGAGCAGTGTGCACACAAGCTACGCTGTGTCATTTGATCTAGAGCCAGGTGCTGGTCCCTTGAGGGGATGGCTCTTATGACTCTGTGATGCAAAACAAGTACTGGCATCTTGAAAGTGCATTTTAGGTCTTTGGCTGCATGAATTCTGAACCTGATCCCCTTTAGGAGCTATAACATCATCAGTCTCTATGTGCTGGCAAGGAAGAAAGAGGAATACCTTTAAGGACCTATCAATTTGGGGTTATTTGGGGTGTTTCTGTGTGTTTCTACTTATTCAAGGGGCTTCTGAAGAAAGTATATGATTACACATTATTTTTAATAAAGCTGTGGTTGTGAACTTTGTTTCCGTAGTGAAAGCATGTGAAATGAGAAAAGGGAAGGAGAGGGCTGTGAGAGAACTTTAGGGGAAAAAGAAGGGAGGCTATCTCAGCTTTGGCTCCTCCCAATGCCTCGTGGCCCCCCAGCACTGACACAGAAAAGGTCAAGACGATGTGAAAGCACTGCTCAGCAATAGCTAAATCATTGATGTGTTACCAACACTGTTCTAGTCACAAATCCAAAACATGTTGCTCCATTCCAGCTACTATAAAGAAAATTAGTTGTGTCCCAGTGAAAACCTGTACAGGAAGAGGAGGCACAGACCCTAACTGTGGAATATTTACCTGATAGAATTATTTTTTTGCTTATTTTTAAATGCATTTTCTGTTTTATTCCATTACATTTGTAGTTACTTCCAAGACATGCAATATGGTTTCTTGTCCTTGCTAAAATCAACTACCTTTAGACAGGTCAGCATTTTACCTAGGAACTTCTAAGGAAAAAATAATTATATTAAAATATAAAAAATATTTTTGCACATAAACCCTATTTGGTAATTTTACATAACCAGTGGAATATGAATTGGGAAAGCAAGCTCTTTTAAAAATTAATAAGAACTTTTCAGAAAAAGAAATTTGCAGAAAAGGTCATAGTTTCAAAATTTGGAAAACAGCCATAAAGTCATCTAATCAGCATTCCTTGGGGAACGCTTATTCAGGGCAAAATAAATCAGATTAACTGAAATAATTGCCTTCCAGAAATAATTTGATCAGTTCTCCATTTAACTTGACATTAATTTGACCAAAAAGAGGAAAACAAAGTAATGTCTGGGCTGGAATCTTCTCTTTATTGTTCCTTCCTTGTTAAAAGGCTCACAGATAATTTTTATTGGTAGCAATTTGGTGTTAGTAGATAACCAACAATTTATTACTAGATTCATGCCATATTGCTCCTTCAACTTGCAAAAACCCATTTCTTTCATCGATAAAACACTTTTTCATTTATCACCTCTTGAGAGCACTTAAGCAACTGTGATTCAATTAAACCAGTGTTCAATGTCTGTGCCTGTGTTTCACACTTGGCTGATAAAAGAAAAAGATGGGCATATTATACCTATTGATGGACTATATCTTATTTATGGTTTTAACCTATACGTCTTTAACAGTCACGTGAATTTTGCATGTGTGTGTGTGGAGAGTGCTGAGCTGATAAACGAAATCTACAAGTGCAACCCACAAAGAGAAAGAAGAAACATGTTTTAATGTTTTATCTGTTTATGAAGTAAATCTATAGCTTTTTGGTTTTGTCTGTTCCAGAGAGCATTTTTTCCTTCTTACATGCACAGCAGGAATGCCACAAGCACTAGTAGTGCAACCTTTCCTAAACTGAAAGAGCCAGCAATGCAATTTTAAGGGACTTTCAAAAGTATTCAGTCTCACATCCATTCTGTTTGCTTCCTAAACTCCTGTGATAGGCTTTCTGGCAATGATGTAATTTCAGCTTCTAATGTTAATGAATCAGAGAAAAGAAAATAGTCTTTAAAAAATATGCAGGTGAGGAAACTGAATCAGACAACTGTAAACTGGTTTGTCCAAGGTCATGAAGAAAGAGCCAACAAACTTATTTTACATATAAATATATACACACATATATATAGAGGGAGATTAGATAGATAGATAGATAGATAGATAGATAGATAGATATAGTGATAGATATAGATAGATAGATATAGAGATAGATAGATATAGAGATAGATAGATGATAGATAGATGATAGATAGATAGATAGATAGATAGATAGATAGATAGATAGATAGATAGATATAGGTCCAAGCTGGGTTTGAATCCAGAGGAGAGCACAAAACTTCAGAGGCATCTAGTTTAGCTGAGGGAATGAAGAACACACAAATGGATAAACCCCAGTCTTTTAAAATGTAAAAGAAAGAAAAAATAACACGATTGCACTGTTTTTAGTCTCTATTTAATCTGCCATATTGCTCTCACAGGGAAGCTTTGAAATAAAGAGAGAATCTCAGAATACAAAATGGAAGGATAGATAGTGAAAGGTAGTTGAAGTTCTTACCCTGATCTCTATTCCACAGGCTCACCTGAATAATGCCTTTTGAAGCTGTTACATTGCAGGGATTTAGAAGAACAAGGCAAAATGTTGTTTGTGTTTTTATTAATTTGCTTGTGCAAAATGCAGCTTTCAGGGACATTGTCTCACAAGTACAGCTGCCAAGATATTGCCTTGGAATCAAGACACAAAATCTTACTGACATGAACAAATTTGCATGAGGATCCTGTACTTAATAAATGCTTTACAGACCACAGAAAAAGCTGGGTGAATTTTAACTGCAAAAAACATTCTTGTAAAGAGAGGTTTAAATGAACATGAAAACAGTAAGTTGGAACTTGCGGAATATTTTTGTTTAAAATTTTCTTTGGCCTAGAATGTCTTTTAACAAACTTTTTTTTTCTTTTTGGTCAGGAGCTCTGATGTTTATATTTTTTCCACTTTTAGAAATACCTTTTCTGTAAATATAGAAAAGCATTTTGTAAGATTTACATCAGGTTTGTTGTTAAGGAAGAAATTTCCTTTTTCCCAACAATTTCATCGTGTCCAGCAGGTAGTGATGATGATGATGATGACACAGCAAGAATGGCTGAGCTGTCAAGTGAAGGTGGGAACCAGCAGATCCCCAGGGAAGGTGCAGTATTCCCCCAGAGATTTCTGAGAGGAGTTTTAATGAAAGAGATGTGAGAACTAAAGATTAATACATATTTAATTTTTATTTTATTATTATTTGCTCAAAGTTTTCATCACTGAAAAGGTATAAGGATGAGGGTTTTCTTTATTTTGTTTTGTTGTAACTGACTCAAATGCTCTTCTATGTTGTTGCTGCTCCTGGTGTTGTTCCCAGTTTATTTAATCCAGCTGTTTGGGTAGGCATTCTCTTTTACTTTGTGTTGAGCTACTGATTTCTGACTGTGGCTTCTACCTCTAATTTTCTACACAATGAACAAAATAGAAGAAAAACAAACAATAGCAAAATATGTCATGATAGTTTTCATATTTTCCATGGTTTTTGTTGATCATATGCACATCATTTGTCATGCTGCCAAGAGCATCTGAGCTTCAGTCAACTACCTTTGGGACTGTAATTCCTTTATGATCTATTCTCCTATTTATTTTGTTCTGAATGGTTTAGCAGTGCAACTTGGAAAAGAACAGGCAAAGCTTTGGACTAAGTTTCTGTTGAATTAACATACCATTGGCTACGAGCATAATGCATTTTGGGCTGGCAATTGCCCTTGAGAATACAAATCAAATGAATTTATTTTCTTTTTCAACTCCTATCTACTTGGAGCAGCAGACATTCTTATCACAAGTTAATGCTATGCTAGCAACATATTACAATTGGAGAAGGGTAATGGATACAAGAAGTTCATTCATCTGTGTATCTTGCTATTTATCCTACATATGTTAATAGAACATGTCTGCTACACAAAATTCATTGCATTTGGTTTTTTCTCCTCAGTTCTTGCATGCAGAAATATAACTTAATTTTCCTTTCCTTTCCTTTCCTTTCCTTTCCTTTCCTTTCCTTTCCTTTCCTTTCCTTTCCTTTCCTTTCCTTTCCTTTCCTTTCCTTTCCTTTCCTTTCCTTTCCTTTCCTTTCCTTTCCTTTCCTTTCCTTTCCTTTCCTTTCCTTTCCTTTCCTTTCCTTTCCTTTCCTTTCCTTTCCTTTCCTTTCCTTTCCTTTCCTTTCCTTTCCTTTTCATAAAACAAGGAAAGAGGAATATGATTTGCATTATTAATAAGGAAAAAATATGACCAAGAGGTAGGTTGGGCAAATTGAAATAAATCACTGGGTAAATAGATTATTAAACTTAAGTATCTAATGTACATAAGAGCCCCGTATAACTCTTTCTGGCTGTGTTTCAGAAGGTGCCTTTGCAGTCAGACAGCAATGGTAGTTTTCAAAATGTTTCTAGTATAGGTATCTGTGTTGAAGAATCTATATCTAATGGTATTTCAGTCTCCTTTTTCAGACTGCTATGAGAAACAGATATTCCTAGGAAACACCTCCTCTCACCCTGATTAACAGTCTTAAAATATCATAATAAATGTAAGATTAGTAATGCCATTTGCTCTCCAGTAAAAATAATCTAGCTGAGAAACCCAGATGTACCTGCCTTCTGCATCAGTTTGTTGAGATGCATGCCACTTACAATTTTATAGAATTTGAAATCTTACACTGTTTTTTGATATTAAGATAAAGTTGTGTGCCAAAGCATGGTATGCCTCATGATAGTAGATAGCATCCTTTCATTATGAAAATGGTATATGTTGTGTATTCAGGATCCTTAATAATTCTGCAGTGAATTAGAATCAAATATTGATCAGTATTCTCATACAGATATGAGATTTAATCATATGCTTGAGTACAATCATCAAATATTTATGCATGTGGATTGATAAAGATTAAGAATTAAGTTAGCATGATATACACAATGGCTTAAAAGAAAAAATACAATTTTCTTATGAAGTAAAAATTAATAATGTACCCCTGTGGATATATCTTAGATAGAGACTTGCATTTGTGACCCAGCTGCTCAAAAATATCAAGGGGTTGGCCATATTGCTCCTGACCAAGTCAGCAGCTGAATTAAAATTCACTTACTTTAAATAATTATATGAAAAATCTTGAACTGCAAATCCCTGTGTCTATCTAGCTGTGGAATCCTAGTTAAAGGAGCAGTTGAGGTAGAGAAATCATAAAACTGTACAATATGAACCCATCTTTTCTGGGGAGTGAGACTAGAGCAGAGAGTCAGCACAGCCAATCTCTGCCATCTGCTCCTGCAGTTTCTTGACCAGGTTGCAGGGCAGGCAGTATCCTCCCTTTTGTGCTATTAAAAGTGCCATGTGCTGTCTTCTGCACCAAGGTATTGACACAGTCCAAACTTCACAATTCTGAATGGAAATTCATCAGAGCAGACTTGGACTGAGACATAGGACTTTATCCTACAAGAGTTGTCCACTGAAGCATTAAACTCACTAAATGTAAACTCAGAGTAGGCAGTAACTAAGCTATAAGAACCTGTCCTAAATGGGCTAAAATGTGTACTGGGAGACAGGAATGTCTGTTTTTCCTCACGGTGTTAGATCCCACTAAAGGAACTCTTCTGAACCAAGTCTCTAAGGTAGCTCATTTAAAGTTAACATGGATATTTCTGCAAGGCTTTGCACTCACACACGTAGCCACGCCTTCAGTGGACTTGTCCAAACTGCAGCAGAGGATGTTTTTATACATGTGAAATTACTGCACCAGAAATATACTCCATGAGAAAAGACAGGCAAAAAGACAAGAAAATAATTAAACTAAATATTTTGCTCTTTTCACCCTGACTTCTACAAAAAGTAAAAAGCTTGATGATGTTAATTTTAAAATTAATTAATCAGTATTTCTATGTACATTCAGTATATCTGTGTATATTATTTCAAAATATAATCTTATAAATTTCTTTTGAAAAAAGCCATCATTTAAATATTTATAAATGTTTTGGTAAAATATGAGAAACTGATTTTATTTTTTTTTCAGACATATATCAGGGACCAAATATTACTTAATTATCAGGTTTTTATTACTAAAATTTACAGCCTCACAACAAAGGTTTCCATATCATGGAAAATATAATTTTGAGGAATATGTACTTAGTGAATATGTGATGTGATATGCACAAGAAATGCATACTTAAAAGAAATATTATTTAAGCAAATCTGTCTTATATTTATAATTAAAATTATATATTAGTATATATTAAGAATTGATAATATATTTAATCATCAAAAGGAAGGTGATTTAGGAAATCTATTTGTTGAGCAGATTCTGTTCCTTTTTTTTTCTCTTTTTTACTTTTCATCGTCTTTTCAAAACAACAAGTACCAATACCTTTTGTAAAGATCAGTGGAGGAGGTGTGAAGAGATGAAGAACCTAGGTGTGCTCATCACTGGCTGAATGTTATTTTAAGAGAGAAAAGAAAATAGAGAACCTTGGTTACACAAAGACGGGTTCAAGGGATGACAATTCCATTAACAGTGTAGAGAACAGAACTGAATGAATGAATCACACTCATAAAGGATCAGAGACTGAGGGTGAGGACTCAGCCAGCATCTGAAATGAGAGGTCTACATCAAGCAAATGGAAATACCTCTGCTGCAAGTACTTTATAGCCATCCTCCATTCTTTTATTATTTTCTTTGTTACTTTATTGCACTGGGAATTGTTCCTTGCTGTGAAAACCACAGCATCTTTCCTTAAAGAAATACAACTGGTTCTGTGATTTGGGTTTTTTAATTTCATAGCACATTATAAGACTATATTTTATTTTTAATTTACAAAATGGAGCAAGATTTTCAACCTGGGGACACAGAATCTCCTGTAATGGAATCTCGGTATTTCTTAGAGTCAATAAATCAAAAATATTTCAAATCTCTGGTGCAAAAGAAAAAGGTTTTTAAAATCTAAATATATGTATAATAGTTTCAGGGAGGAAAAAAAAAATCAAAATCAACTAGACCACAATTGAATTAACTACCCTCCAAAACTACCCTCCAAACTCCATTAGCTGCTGATGTCCCTTGATGCAACATGCTTTTGTGACAGCAATGCTTTCCCATTGTTGTGTCATTCCTCTTGATGCTAACCGCCATCTGACTTTGCGGGATAGGATTTCCAGTTGGTAAAATGTAATCAGTCTTTTTAACTTTGAATTGTCTCTTTAAAAAAAGATGAGCCAAGCAAATTATTTGTATTCTGAAGGTACTTTCACCTTGTCCTCCTCTTTTCAAAGGTGTATTCAACATTGGGCAAGCAAACAAAGCAAAATTGATGATGCACTGTTAGAAAGTAACTCTTCCAATGCTGTGCAGTGGTACAAGTTCATGGGGAATAATAATTTGAATTCTCTCTATTTTTAAGCGGGGGACATCCTCAAAATATGAATATTTTTGTTTTTGTTGCCCATTAAAACAAAGGAAAAGGTAAAGAAGTAGTTAATGAATCACAAGGAGCAAAATCCAACGTGCTGTAATTTCACTGGAGTTTCAGGCCAGCATGCACTTTTTTTGTCAAAGACACCAAAGGTGAGGCTAGAATCCAATGTCTAATGTCGGATTCTCTTCCATGTATAAAAACAAATTCCGTTTTTTCAGTTGAACATTTCTTAAGGCCTCATGCAACACCCAGAAATACAGAACACTTCCTATGTATTCATTTTATGTCTCCCATTTTATGTTACATCCTTTTTGCCCAATATTTAATAATATTACTTATTTTTATATCAGTTTAATTTTTTATTATGAAAAGTTTGAAATTTATTTTCAGTTTCTCAACTGTCAAAACCAGAGCACTTTCAACTCAATAAATGCAGCTATTTGTGTGTGTGTGTGTGTGTGTGTATGTGTGCATACACACAGTGGAACAAAGTTGAACCAGTCTGTATACACTCAATCCACTTGGGCGTTTGAATTAAGCCAGTGAAAGAAGGCAGCTGGGAAGCCTGGTGGCAGCCAAGTCTTGAAATGTTAACAGAAGCAGCTAAAGAAACTCTGGCCAAGTCAGCAACACCACTTTCCCAACTGCATCCCTAGCACTGAGTGCTGCCAGCAAAGTAGATTACAGGGTTTGGTTTACGAGTTCTTTGTTTGCCAGGCGGGCTTTGTGTGTGGCCATGTATGTAACAATTAGTCCTTGGTGAAGGAAGGATGGGTACCAATGCTGGTGTGCAAGGAGGGAGTGAACAGGTGTTCAAAAGTGTGTTTCTCTTCCCTCAGACATCACTGTTTGCCATCCATGAGCCGAAAATGACATTACAAGTCTGGTCTGCTCAGTGTGGTCAGAGATCAATTGTATGCGGTGGTCATTGAGCTCTGTAATTAATGTGGCTAAACTAAAATGTCCAGCTGCTGGGTCCCCATTTTGCCCTCAGATGAATGTGTGTGGTTCCTTGCTTCAGTGGGAACAGGGTGTGCATAGCTGGGGATGGGATCTGGCTCTGTGTGTACACACTGAAGTTTCTGTACATACAGCAGTTTTAAGGAGAAAGAGAAATGTAGTTTCCTGAATTATAACATTCATTAGCTTCCCATTTTCTTTCTGTACCAAATGTTACTATTTGCTCTCAGAGTTGTGGACTTTGATGTGCAGCAGTCTTCTTTGGCAAAGCATGTAGGTAATTTTGTGACCCTATTTCAACCAAAGCAAAGCTTTTGTCCTAATCTCTAGCTGAACCACAGCCTGAGCTGTTTGGAAGTGTTAGAGGGGAGGAGAGGAGAGAGAGAGAGAGGAGAGGAGAGGAGAGGAGAGGAGAGGAGAGGAGAGGAGAGGAGAGGAGAGGAGAGGAGAGGAGAGGAGAGGAGAGGAGAGGAGAGGAGAGGAGAGGAGAGGAGAGGAGAGGAGAGGAGAGGAGAGGAGAGGAGAGGAGAGGAGAGGAGAGGAGAGGAGAGGAGAGGAGAGGAGAGGAGAGGAGAGGAGAGGAGAGGTAAAAAACCAAATGTTCTGTTTGTGTCTGAAATGTGAAACAGCAATGCCAAAATATCCCAGGAAGTCTATTCTTGCTGTACTACTTACCCAGCCAAAACCAAGTACTTCTGGAAATCCTTCAAGAAATCTTATTAGAGTTATTTCCAGTCCTGCTTCCAGACCAGAGAGGCTTGGATAAGACATTCAAAAGTTTGAATGTTTATCAGGAACTTCTTCCTTTTGCCTCTCCTATCTAAACAAGAGTCCAGATTCATCATCAGCTTTTCATGGATATGTCACTTCCTTCTGCAGATGTCTCTCACTGGTTCTCCCCCGCATACAGGTCAGAAAGTTGAAACAATTGAATTTTGCTTTTATAATCATAAAGCAAAAACCCTAAGACAGGCAAGTTATTAAGCATCATCCTATACTTGAGCAAGAGTTGATGGTGATATTATCCTTCCTCCTGTGTTCCCATTTGTGCACTGAAATATTTTGAACACCAGTAGGTATCCACTTTGACTCAATCATTACAGTTTATTCATGGTTAGTAACATGACTAACCATTTGCCTCTGGTTGCAGATGTGGTGTTGCATTTCTCTCTGAAGCTGCCTCTGTGTATCTATGTGAAGCTGAGCTTGTAGTTCAGGCAGCAGCTGTGACTGTTATTTTTACTCCCTTTTTTCAGAGCAGAGCTAAGAATATGAATTACTTGTTCTCTTTAAACTTAGTGATCATCTTTCCTGATTTCATTTTTCTCATAAGCATCCCCATTTGATTGGAATCTGGGACAGAGGTGGTTTATTTAATATTCTAACTAAACAGGTTTTTTTTTTCTTATTCCTTATTATCCCAAAGAATTTAGTGTTGGAAACAACTGGGGGAAGAAAAAAGTCAGTTTGACTAAGAATCAAAAAAGAACACTAGAATATTTCATAGCTGTTCTGCTTCCTAAAAAAAAAATAAAAGTCCTTTGATACATATATATATACACTTTTAAATTTTTTTAAATTATGCCATCCATAACTAAGCCTCATTATTCTTATAGTTTAACAAATCTTTCATTCCTGCTAGGTAGATCCTCTCCAGTCAAGATAAAACTTTTAAAATATGAGCTCTTACAAAAACCTCAAAAGTGTAACCATCTATAACCTTACTTTAAATTATTCAAATCCAATTTGTAATTCTGTTTGGTTTGAAATTAGTTGTATTGCATGACTCATAGGTTACATGTTCAAAAATGGACCAGTGTGGTCAACTACCTCAACCTGTGACACAAGACATCAAGCTAGCCCGACTTAGGTGTTACTGGAGCTAGATCATGACCTTTGGAACAACCTTTTATTGTTTTTTTCCTCACATAGGTCTAAGCAGGCCAAGATCACCTCATAACTTCAAAAGGTAAAGTGTCTGGATTTTTTTGCTATGAGTCATATTTTCTTATAATCTAATTATTCACACAAATCTTCTCTGAACTCCTTCCAAATATCAATCCTTGTACTGCAAGCAAAGGAATTTACTTGAATATTCTTGTAAAGTTTACTTTGGGAGAAATACATAAATGTTATTTACTCTTTATACTTGCTGAGTAATCCCTTTTTACTAAATTCAAGGGTCTAGTTAGCCTTTCAAAACACAGATTTTCATGTGAAGTTCAGATCAGTTTGGAGTAGGACCATCCCAATTAATCTTTCAGGTGTTAACATCTCCTCTTCTGTTGGTATAATTTACATTCTTTCTTCTTAAGTCTCCCTCTCTCTCTCTCTTTCTGCTTGTTCAAATCAAAACATATACTGTTTGCAAGCTTAAAGCTTATCAGGCAATCAAGACTGCCCTTTGTCAATAACATTTCCTTTTTATTATTTACCAGACTCTAGTTCTTCCTGGTAACTGCAAACTTTGTTAATGATACTGTTATCTTCCAGGTCATTGATAAACACTCATTAAAATATATTATGAAAGCATTGCCTATGGGACCACACTAAAAGCACACCTGCTTGATGATAATTTCTCTGACGTCTGTCAATTAGTTAATGGATAAAATATATAGTGTTCACTGTGTTAAATTTGTAGCATTTTAGACTTTTAATCAAACCGTCTTTGATATGCAGTCAAAGTTTCAACTGAGCTTTGGTCTCTTATACTGATATTACTTCCTTTGTCAACTCAACTTTTAATCTCATTAATAAAATATAATATTTCCTTGAGAGAACCTGTTTAGTAGAAGACTAGTTTAAATGACCTTCATAATGTTTTATTATTTATTGATGTAATGTATCTATTCTACTATTTTGTTTAGGGTCAAGGTCAGCTTGATAGAATATCTTCAGACAGTTCATCTGTCTAGTTTATCCCATTTGAATACTGGTGCAGTATTAAATTTTTTGCAGTTTCTGATATTATTCCAGTGTTTCTAGAACTATTGAAAATAGCAATAATAGCTTAAAGACCCTTTCAGTCACCTGGTAGGATAACTTTTGTAGTGCTTAAGTCATAGTTCATGAATATATGAATGCTCTTGAAGACCTTGCCCAAAGACTTGAGCTGCTGAGGCACAAACTACGATTAGTGTAGGTGTTATTAACAAAGAAAAATATTGTGGTTTTTTATCTTTTTCACTTTATCTTTCTGATATTTTTGTTCTATTCTCCTACCCTAACAAGAAAAACCTTCAATATTATGATATATTTGAAAAGAAAAATATCTGTGGTTAAGACACTTAGCTTGGATGGCTCAGAAGAGGAGATATAACTAATCCTCCTTAGGTACTGGTTATAGCATTATATATAATCTCAGCTACAGGTCTCTCAGTGTATGCTTGCCTAAATAATTTTGAATGTGTTAGATAACACTGACTGAAACCAGACATCCTTTAGCAGATCTCCCCTGACAAAATGGTGCCTTGCCCATATAGATCTCAGGTTCAAAAATATTTTATTACTGGCAAAGAAGATCCTGAGGAATATTCACTATGAAACTGGGAAGAAGATTGTGAGGGGAGTCTGGCCATACTTTCGCACTGCAGCTGAAACAAAACTGGTCAAGCCTTGACTAAATGGTTCCTATCACCCACTCTTGTTTTCTCTTGTTGAATTTCATCTGTTGGTTCTGTGAGCTATTTCTGATTCTCTCCTGGCTTCTGTGGAGGTCAATTTAACAGAAAGAAGCACGACAAATGTTTAAGATATGGAAAAGCAGAACAAATGAAGGCTTTTCTATTTGGAAATAAGCTGCTATATGTGGTTTAGATGCTAAAAAAAATAATACAACTGACAAAATAAGAACACATTAGTAGGTTTTGAATACATGCTTTACATTTCTAGTTGAATCTGAACCATCATTTATTGATTGACTTAGACTAAAGATGGTCCAAGTTGTGACCTAAACATATGTATTTAACCTTTTTCTGGTCATTAGCTTTAAGTAGAATAACCAATGCTTTTTTTATTGCCAGTTACAGTGAAAGAAATATGGTTTAATCTAGTAAGAATTCTAAATTGCAACAATTTAACCATCTGATAACATCAATATGAAATGCAGCTATGAAAATATTAATAAATCTAATATCTGAAGATGAGAATTTCTTTTTATCATTAGCACAGTTAAAACATGGATTAATTATAGAGCTAGATATGCTTCTAATAAAGAAATGTGCAGTTTAACAAAAAATTGAACTCAACTAGAATAATGTTTCAGAAAAGCCACAAATAAAGTATTTGTTAAAAAGACTTAAAGGAAGCAATATATAGGACACTGTTTGCATATTGCTGTGCCAAAACAAACATGACCACATAAATGCAAGACTAATTTGGAGAAGCAGTTTCTACACTGTAATTCTAATGGTGAAACCTGTGATTGTGGCTGCAATCCTGCAATCCCCAGCAGTTGTACTGGGTTTATTCAAGCCAGTAGTTGAGTTAGACATTGCCACATTCTGACTGTTGCTAAATTCTTCTGATTCACCACACACAATGTGCCTAAGATCAGTGTTTTCTACTTTCTTCACAAGTCCATTGCTACCACTTGTTTAGTTCTGGATTTGATAACAACCACCAACTAATTTCTAAAAATCGTGTATACAGTTTTATATTGTTTATCATAGTTTTGTCATCTCTAGATGTTTTTTTTTTCTGCTTTGATTCTTTCTCAAGGTTCCCTCTCACCACAGGCATCCTCTAATGACCTTTACAATCCCATATTTCTGGTTCCTATAAGTTAAGATTCTGGTCTATATTTTTTCACCATGACCACTAAGAGTGGCCATTATACAACTAATAATAATGTTGCTATCCTTATCTTCCTTGCTTTGTCTTTTCTCTCCTTTCTTCCTCAGTAGAAAAAAAAAAATCCATCAAAACTCACTTTTGGCAAGATAATGCTATCCAACCCTGGCTTAATTTGCATTTTCTGTATGTAACATGGTTTGGTTGACTGTTTATTTGGTTCCTAAAAAATTATCTGTAGAATTTTCCTTTTTACAATACTCAGTAACCTCTAAAATTCAATAAATTAAAATTTTATACTTGAAATAAAAACTCATGCCACTGGAGTCCTGCATTTGTAGACATTTAGAAACAACGCCATAACAAAATTTTCAAATACAAGTCATAAAGAGGGGACTGATGATGTAAACTCTGTACTAGGTCACTGCTGTGAGAGAAAACTCCACAGGTGAAAATAGTTGAAGATGTTACTAGCTACAGAGAAATAAAAGACAGTCTCTCCACCTGTCTATACATATAATGGATGCAAGGGGAAAACATTGATGGGTTGCTCAGATTGACCAGGCAGAGTCCATGTCGTCTACACTTCAACAAAGACTGAGAAAGAAATAGAAAGAAAAAATGATCTTTGTATAAAGAGTAAAAAAATTGTTAGTCAAGTCTGCCTGTTTGACAGGAGTTGCAAAGCTGTCAGTGACAAGTGAGGATTTTTTAAAATGATTGAAAGAGATATCAAAAAGTTATTAACTATTTTGGGCTTGCTGATTCAGTTTCTTGAGAGCTTGAGGGGAAAGGAAAAGGTATATTATTTTTCTAATATTTGTGAGGCAATTTCCCAAGAGATGGAATTTCCATCATAATATCAAAAAAGTGAAATTTAAAAAAAAAAAAAAGAGTACACAAACCACCCACTTATTTTCTTTCACTGACTCCACAGTTTTACATTTAGGAAGGATTCAATTCAAGTAAGTTGGAAAACTAGAAATGCACTTGATGAGCTTTAAAATTAAGGCAATATGGCAAAGAAAATGGCCAATGCTCAATTTACAGATGTTATGGAAATTACACATACGTGCCACCATAACAGGGTTCAGCTCTAAGTTTCTGCTGAATTAATCAGCCAAGAAGAGATTCTTGTATAACATCTTTTTTATTAGTAAAAATGCAGCTTTGTTCAAAGAAAGCCCTGGGCAATTCTACCATTATGAGCTGAATTCCCTGCCTGTCATGTGACACTTCAGACCAGTTGTAACACTGTGCTTTGGGACCTTCCGTCACTGGGTCCTTCCATTGTCTCCAGATGAGCCATTTCTTTTGTACAAGGCTGCACTTCTGTTAATGAATGCAGCTTTCTTATTTTCTGGCTTGAGCTGCCTCTGGCTGCTACTTTTCCTTGCCTAGGTGAAAGTTACACCCAGCAGTCCAAAGCTTTAGCAAATTTAGCTACGACTGCTAAGGAAGTTGTGGAAACAAGTTCTAAGGGAGAAGTTCACCAAATCATACAACACAGAAGATGAGTAGGAAAATTTAAAACAGTCCCAAACATAAGTAATAATTATTTAAATATTATTAAATACTATTATTTAATATGGAAAATAGCCTTGTGCTGCAAAATTCAAATCCATGTTTGCAGCCCAAATTCTGGCAGTTATTTTTGGGAATAATTTTTTCTGTGGCCCTTGTTTTCTGTATACTTTTTTTCCTTAAGGCTCGTAAAAGAGCATTGAGTACCCTTCTTGAGAAAGTTGTGATTTTTGTGACAAACTAGCATGCTTTTCTCTGTATCAATAGTAATTAAGTGAGCCATCATGTAGCTTAAAACATTGCCTGATCATTTTTTCTCTCTGTGTCTTTACATCTCTCATCCCCACAGCACAGGTGGGTTGTTACAACTTGCTGAAACTTACTGAACTTACTGCAATCAGGTAGATGTGATGGATTTTATTAAAAAAGAAAAACCAATACACAAACATATACCGGAGAAAAAGCTTGGCTGCGTGTGATGCAAGGTAATTTATCCGTGTAATGTAATTTCCAAGTGAAGGCTTACAGTCAGTTTGCTCAAGGACAGGTAAATTACTTTAAGAAGCTGAAGTCTCTAGAAGACTTTTCCTCACATTTTTCACTCCCTGCTGACTAAATTTTTAAGTCCACTTCCTCATTTTGATGTTGAGTGCAAAGTATAGTGGGTGGCACCAAAAATAGCCATCCAGAAAGAAGTTTTAAAATATGAGCAATTAGTTTCTCAAATAGCATATCATACAGTAGGTGGGTGGGAGACAGATTATGGATTTAGCTTAACAGTCCCATGACTTTGCTTCAGAGGGTTAGGGAAAAACAAACTAGGTATTTTTATGACTGATAGTCTAAGCTTTACTAGGTTTTTCTTATGGTAGACTTAGAATTAAATCTATTTTCATACCTTCAGATAAACAAGGATTTAGTAGATCCGTGCTGTATTCAGGCAACAAGAATATGTTTCAAATAAGGAATGATTTTGCATAATTGAATTTCAAGTAACAAAGATTCAACTGCATTTTATAAGTTTACAGTAAAACAAAAAGGGACTTTCAGCCCACTTAAATGTGTGGTAAAGGTAGGTGTGCTTTTGTTTTGTGTCTAAACCCCCTCTACTAATGCAAACGTAATTATTGCATTAATAATATGTGCAAATCCTTTTTTGAGACTTACGTGACTATTTGAAACTTGAAATAAGTCTGAAAATAAAAAATTCTAATGTCAAAAAAACAGTTCAACAAATATTAGTGGAATAAATATACATGCAAAGTACAATTTTCAGTACAGTACAACATGGCACAGTGCTATACATACCTCATGCATATTATACGCAGATTTTAATTTGGAAAGACTTTCAAAATAAGAAGGAGTAAGACAAAGAAACAACAAATGCTTTCTTTCCCTTCAGCTCTTAAACATTACTTAGTTCAGAATATCCATCACTGTACAGAATGACACAGGAACCATCTCCTTGGCTCTTTTTACTCTACTATAACTCATCTTTGTCAGGGATTGTCACCCCATAACAACCTAGAGTTTTCCCTTGGCTTCATTCTCACAAACAGTAGCTGAGGAGTATGATTTACTGCACCTGCAAAGGCAGCATCAGAGGAAGAGATCTCTTTCAGGGCAGTGCTCTGATGAGTGTGACATGCTGATTTCCCAGCACATCTGCCAGCATGAAGGACTCTCCCTCGGTTTGTTCAGCAAAACCTGGTTTGCTCCAGTCGCTGCAGCACAGCAAAAGTTGCTTACAAGTCCTGAGGTGGCACTGCTACTGTGGGACCCTTCAATATGTGCTGATTGTGCCTTTATGGATCCTGACCATGACTTTTTAGAGGTGTAGAATTGTGTGTGTTACTAGTGCATTACTGGTGAGCTCATGTACTAGACGTGACATTTAACTTAATCAGTTTTTGTCACAGCCAGCTCTGACTGACCCTGACCCCTTTATTGGGCTCTACCTTCACCACCCCATGGCCCAGGACCTGCTCTGCCCATACCCCACCTGGCCTCTGCACATCTCCAGGGCTTGGTCTGCCCTGGCACCCACCAGCACTTAAAAGCAAAATAGTGGAAGATGCTGTGCTGTAGAGAAGTAAAGTTAGAAACTGTTTGGTAGAATACTTGATTTGGATAGTGCTCAAGAGAGAAGATGCTTAATAGAAAATATGATTGAAAATAGTCACCAAACCAGTGGGATTTATCTTCCTCTCTGACAAGTGGGAGAAATATGCTCATAGTTTTTGCATCTTCTCTCCCCTTGCTCATGCATATTGAAGTCTGTTTGGGTGTCATTCTTACTGCCATTATGGCTCTGATGTCAAACCAATGGCCAACAGCACTTTTACTCTGTCAGCAGTTGCATGTAAATTCTATCAGAGTCCATGAACTTATGTGTGTCTGTTGTGCCTAAGTATTCCTCAACCTCATCCTCTTCCACCAAGAGAACTCCTTGCTCAAGACTATTCTGCTGGTCTCTGGAACCTGGGATTCCTGAAGGACAGTCTTGCTAGTAAAGACTGAAGCAAAGAAGGCTTTCAGTACTACAGCCATATTCTGTGTAATTGGGTCCTCTGATTCAGCAATGTGCCCCCATTTTCCAGGTCACCTTTTTTTTGTCACCCACCTACTTACAGATGCCTTTCTTGTTGTCTTTGACATCCATAAGCAGGTTCAATTCCAACTGAGCTTCAGCTTTCTTAACTTCAACCCTAGGTGACTGAACAATGTCTGTATTCTTCCCAGGTTACCCAACATTGATTTTACCCTCTGTGTGCTTCCTTTGTGTGTTTGGGCTTGGTTGGATGTTTGTGTCTGACTTTCACCATTTCAACTGATAATCTTATTGAAGGACTCGGCCAGTATGAAAGGGAACTGTCCTATCACAACAGAAAAATTTGTCTGTTAAAGAAATTGTGTAGCATCTTTATTGGGACCACAAGTTGTTAGAGAAATTTAGGTATTTATTTATTCCAAATAAATATATATTTTAGTTACAAGGAATAGAATTTAAAACAAGTTATAACATTTTCAGAACAAAAAGCTAAACAGGACAAAGTTAAAACTTCCCACTGTCTTCCCAATGGGAACACCTGTCTGAAGCATGAAAAACATGGAAGAGAAGAAGTCAAAGCGTGTAAGTTTTAGTCAAGTTGAGAACTTCATCTAGAAAAACATATTTAGTTCATTGTCCTCTTTAGGATGAAACTCACTTTTCAATTGATGCCCAAGGCTTTTATCATACTGATTTAAGTTGCAGAATTTACCTTGTTACTTTTGCAGTCTGACATGGGCTCCAGTTTTTCTCCTTTTACTGTTTGTCTTGTGCTTTATTTTTTGATGAATTTTTTCTGCTCAGTTGTTAGAGTGGAGTACCAGTGTCTAGGGACTTCTGCAGCCTGAGGACAACGTCCTTCCGGTGGAGTCTAATATCTCACAATTTTTTATATAATATCTAGATATCTAGAATATCTGTGAATATGACCCAACCTATCTCAAAAGACTTTAGCAGGGAAAGTTATTTCTTAAAATTCTTTCAATAATAAACCTAAACCATTATGCAGACACCAATTTCAGAGTGTCTTCAGTAACTAGATATTGCCCTTTCCAAGAAAAGTATCTTGATTTATCATTTTTCATATATTATCTCATGTTAGTATTTTCTATTTTTCTGATCTTGACTTATTGTCTGG
The DNA here is from genome assembly GCF_036417665.1 of Passer domesticus. Taxonomy (NCBI): domain Eukaryota; kingdom Metazoa; phylum Chordata; class Aves; order Passeriformes; family Passeridae; genus Passer; species Passer domesticus. Next base: position 29,696,575 of record NC_087478.1, on the reverse strand, counting down.
ACAAAAAAGAAAACTTCTAAAGATTTTCAATGTCTTACAGCAATGTCACAATTACACAAATGACAACGAACCATCTTGTTTATTTGCATGATATCATAATCTTGACTAACTAGTAGCAAATTTGGAGTGATAACAATATAGTTAATTCTTGATTGCACTAACCATGAATTTTGGACTTTGCCCACATTACAGGAAGTAAAACTGTAGGCCCATTGTTTCTCATCCCACATGTAAAATGACTGTTCACATCATTCCAAGAGTTGAGCATTACAAGGTGCTTGAATTATTGCTCATTACAAACTTCTGGAAAGTAGAAAGATGCCTTTAGAAGAGTTCAACATTTACTCCTGCTTAGCTATCTTAAAAAAAAAATCTTTTTTTTTAAAAGGCTGCACCATAAATTTAAACCAAGAAAAATGTTGTTGGGTTTTTTTAAAAAATAGTTTTCTCTTTTTTTCTTTTTTCCTTTCTTTTTCTTTTAATTATAAGTATGGGAAATCAAAGCAAAAAAAAAGAAGGCAGGAGCATTCTGACCTTGGAACACCAGCCTATTCCTAGCAAGAAATGGTATCACCTTCCAAGTGAGGAAGCAGCAAGAATTATCCCAAATTCTCTTGAGGCATGTAGTTCTGCATTTGGACTTAATCAGACTGTGGAATGAGAAGCTGCTACTGTAGTAACGGATGGGTTCTTGGCTGAGCATTCATAATTCACAAAAAAGTTATTTAAGAAAAAAAAATCAATAACAAATAATTGGATCAATCATGCATGGGCACTTATTCTGGGTGGGGTTTTTTCTAATAATCAAAACCTGTGAGTTCAGCAGGTTTACGTTTAATTTCCCCCTCAAAAGCGAATTGTAATTGGACTTTTAAATATTCTTCTTAATATCTAGTTGAATTTCTTTGTCTGCCTAACTAGCTTATAACTTTCAGCTGTCAAGAATATGGTAATAGACATGAGAAGATCATGGAAAGGCCTTTAAAAATATTTTTGATAAGTCATTCTTGTCTGTTTTATAAAAGTGAAATTATAATTGTGAATGATATTTATTGCACGCTTCATAAACTATATGCACTTTGGAAGTGATTTTACCCCTCAGGTCCCACATAGTTCTATAGCATATGTATTCAGCTGGTTAGATTTCTAAACAATGTTAGTCATTGTAAAATTTTCACTGATGTTGGTACCTTACCCTGAGGTTTTGTTCTCTGTGTAAAAATGTTGCAAAGCCTTAAATGCAGGGGGCCTGTCAAGGCAATTAAAATATTTTCACTACCTTGATAACTTGCATACCTGATAGGAGAAAATCAGACACTTCAAAGAACCAGAAAGCCTCCACCCAAAAGAAGGCTTGTTTGGACTTAGCCAGTAAGAACTGTCAAGCACACATCTGTGTCTTCACTCAGAATTCAGAACACAAAGGCTTTTTCTTATTTTTTGTCAGATGGAAGGTCTGTCCTAAAATACAAGGAGCCACCCACCATTAACACTGAAGGCTACTGTTACTCCATGCTGGAAATCTGAAGTCAGCTCTCTTTCAGATAAATGTCCCCCCTTTATTCCCTGGCAATGCCCCTATTACCAAGCCATAAGCTAGTCCAGACAGGGAAGCACTTCACTGCTCTCAGCAAAGTGTGGTTGGGGAGCCAATGACTATAGTTCTGGGCCAGCATGGATAAAGCAATGGGACACAGTGAAATATGACTCTACTCCTCCCAGTATGCTGCTTAAGAGTACTGAGCTGGCAGGTGACAAATCTAGCTTCTCATCTATGGAATCAGTATATTTTATCCTCTCCTGGCAAAGAACCAAGATCCTTCCTTTTGGAAAGCTGGGGGTAGTCTGCTGCTCATTCCTTCTTCTTAACTCAATAGCTCTCAAGTTCCTCTGTTCCCAGCAGCAGGTGTTTAACTGGTGGAAGAAGAATACAACTTAACAGAATACTAATAGCATCTCTGCTGTGGTGGAAATTTTAAGTCAGAATCTCCCCAAGGTAGTGAAGGTGTTCAAAAAATCGTTGCCAATAACCCATGTTAATGCTCATTAAGCTATTACATAAAATAAGTAGAGAGAGAAGAATTTTTGCTGCTTAACTTTCTGGGATGAAGCCCCTAAGGACTTACTTCAAGAGGGGATGCTGCACTGTGAGTCCCAAGCTGCATCCTGTGTAGCTAAGACCAAGGATAAGACTGACAAACACATACTGATGCATATCTACACACGGCTTTCCTTGGTATTTTCTTCTTGGTGGATGCTTTCTTTGCTCTTGTTTCTGTCCAAACCACTCTGACATGCTTCTTTCTCTCCTGCACAAAACCATCTGGATAGAATGATGCCCTGGTATGGTTATTCTGTGTGGTATAACCATAGTTCTTTAGGAACTACAGGAATGTGGTCATGGGAAACTGCTGAAATCTGTTGAAAACCACCTGTTCACCCAACTTTTCTATTTGGCGTGTTTGGGTTTTCTTTCTCAAAATCTGGAAGGACTGAGAAGAAACTGTGTGAGAAAATCCTAGGGTTTATCACTTTTGTGACTTCCATAGGGCATATCCTGAGTCAAGAATAGCAATAAACTGAGGTTGTGGGTTGTATTTAGTCCTAAGTGGAAAATTCTCATGGTAAGCCAAAACTCAAAGTGTTTATAGGGCAAAGATATACTCTGTATCATTAGATAAGTGATGATTTTCAGGCACTAGCAAAATTCTGTGAGTGTTCTTAAAATATTTAAGATGTTTAAATGAATATGCCTTGTCAGTCATATAGCCTACCATGTAATTGCCAGGATCATTAGAGCTTTCCTGGAGAAATGTGATCCACAGAGTCACAGAGTAGATCTAAATGTGATAGAAAATGTCATAATGAGATAGACCTAGTGAAGTATCTTGCTGAGCAAACAACAAGCTAAAGTCTGTTTGCATGAGAAATGTAGGTGGTGGCCATGAAGGGGAAATGTAGGGCTTTCAAGGTCAAGGCAGTCCATAATACAGTGAGCTGAGCTCTTTACTCAATTGTCTTTTGTTTCAACCTCAAATATGGAAGCAGAGTGAAGCCAAAGTTAAGTAACAAGGTCATTCTGAGACTCGAACATTTGATGGCTTGACAATCATTAGATATAAAAATGCACTGGTAAAAAGAATCCTTTAAAAAAGCAATGTCACAAACACGTGCAATGGAATATGTTTGCATAGTAAATAATTTACCAGGTGGAACTTCCACTAAACTGAAGAACAAAAACAAAGAGCTGTTAAATGTTTTGACATAGTGGGCTAATTTGGGTTGAACAGCCCATATATCCATCATGTTTGTGGGTATAATATATCTGCAGAATACACTGTCTATAATAATGTAAAGACTTGGTTACAAAAGCTTGCTTCTTATGTTCTTAGAGAAGCAAGAAAATAAAAAAGGTTACATTCATTTCTAAATTTGTGAACAGAAAATTTGACTGCATTTTGGAGGCAGAGTAACAAAAACATTATTTTAAAATTAATAATAATATTTTTAATGTTGGCATTTTTGCCCTAATAAAATAAGCATTTCAAATTTCAGTTCATGATTAAAAATTGGCAGACTGCACAAAGCAGACTGAGTGGCTCCACTTCAAACAATATAATGAAAAAAATATTTAAATAATATCATGTTTAAGAACTATATTTGGCATAAACTCTGCCCTTGTAGAGATTGGCTATGTACCCTGTGGCCTTCCCCAAAGTTCTTGAACTTGATTCTGGTAATCAGACCAAAAGTCATGAGACACTATAGGAATGGAGAAAATAACAAAAGTCCAAACTGGTGCCATTCCTGCATCTTGGAGGATGATCTGAGTACTCATATGGGCTATTTCTTCCTTCCTGGATATTAGCATGTCTAACACAGGAAAGATTATTTCAAAACAGCAATTTGATCCTGCCATGCACAGTGAATAATCCCACTGTAGTCACAACATATGCTCTCTCCTGTCCAAGACTCTGTGGAAAGAGGCAAATTCAGGAAATGACACCCACCCCCACATACTTCATACACACCCCTCAGCTTGACCTGATCTTTCCAATGTTCCAAGAGGGCAGCAGGAATACAAAATTCTTATGTAAATGTCACAGGTAAGTAGTACAGCTCAGAAGCTCAGGTCTCATGGATTGCAAACCAATATGAATATTTTTACTGTGGTTTGGTTGAAGCACCTACCTGTTACATACCCCTGAAGCAAGGATGACATTTGCAAATATGTTCCTGCTACTCTGAGAAGAAGTGGAAAGGAGTGTCAGAAGCCAAGGCGTAGTTTAGTCACTGCTACACTCCTAAAATCACAGAATGATTTGGGCTATAGGCACCTTTAATGGTGATCTAACACCTCTACCATGGGCAGGGACAGCTGCTGCAAGACCAGGTTGCTCAAAGCTCCATCCAGCCTGGTCTTGAACATTTCCAGGGGTGAGACATCCACAGATTCTTTTAACAACCTCTTCCAATAGCTTACCACCCTCACAGTGAAGAATTTCCCCCCAGTGTCTAATCTGAATCTACGTGCATTTAAATCCATTATTCCTTGTCACTTCAAGCCTTGGTAAAAGAAATCTCTCACTGTCTTTCTTGTAGGCACTCTTTAGGTACTGTAAGGCTGCTCTGAGGTTTCCCTGGAGCCTTCTCTTCTCTAAGCTGAACAACCCCGACTCTGTCAGCTTTTCTTCATAGGAGAGGTGTCCCAGCCTTCTGACCATCTTTGTGATCTTCTTCAGGACCATCTCCAGGCACCTGGAGAGCTGGACGCAGCACTCCAGGTGGGGTGTCACCAGAGCAGAGCAGACGTAGATAATCCCTTTCCTCTACCAGCTGGTCACACTTCTTTTGATGTATCAGGACATAGTTTGCTTTCTGGACTGTGAGTGCACATTATTGGATCATGGCTATTTTGCCATCCACCATGCCCATGTCCTTCTTTACAGGGCTCTAAACGAGTTCATCTTCCAGTCTATTGATATTGAGAGAATTTCCCTGACCCAGGTGTAGAATCTTGTTGTTCTTGGCCTTGTTGTTCTCCAGAAGGTTCAAATGGACCCACTACCCAAAGTCATCTGGATCCTTCTGGATGTCATCCCTTCCTTCTAATGAATGAACTGTACCATACAGTTTGGTGTCATTTGCATATTCAGAAGTATTCTACTGTTGGTTTACAGATACAAGACATGAATCATTATTAAAGCAGCAAACCATTTGCAAAAAGAGAAATATATTATTAAAGTCCACATGAATTACAATAATTATCACATTATTTTGAATTAGCTTTTCTTGTGACATGCTGAAACTATACTACCAAGGAAAGAATTAAAAAAAATTCAAACTGCCATCAACAAAGAGCACACACCCAACATTTTACAGGTGTTAAAGGAGAGTACACATACAGTACAATACTGAGATTGTTAGGAGGCAAGTTAAAAGGATTGATTAAGGACCCCTTATCCAGTTTACAGCTGGTGATTACCTTCATTTTCATCCCACTTTCATAGCTCATATAACATACTAAAAATCTACAGCCTGGGAATGTAGCAAACTTATAGACTGAAACAAAGTCTTATCCTGCTCTTTCTTTTCCAGTCTGTCAGAGAGAGTGCTTATTGCACAAGTACTTGTCTAGTGCTTTTGTTCTTATTCGGAACATATGCTGTCCTGTGCACTGAAATAATTCATGCTCTATGACAGGTTTGAATGTAATTATATAACACACTGTAAGACATATACCTGAAGAAAAAGAAATTAGGGTTGTATGCATTTTGGTATTTTGTAACATCTGTGCTTGGATGCAATAATATATTATTTTAAAGCTCTTCAGACATTTTGTGTTTAATAATCATATGCCAAAATGTCTCTTCTGTTACTCTGAGTTTCTACTGACTTAAAGGTTTGGCTTTGAAGCCATATTACTGATACTGAGTCAGGTCCTGCAACACAGTGCCCTAGATCCATCCAAACATGCTGAAATAGCCAGTCAACATCTATATCTAGGTCATGAAATTTCAAGGATTTGGATGGAAATACCGTACTTGTGCAACTATGCTCAAAATTGCCAAGTCCAGATGAAGTATTTCATTGCTGGCTGTCCATTTTGGTATGCAAGCTTCACTGCAGAGGATCGGAAGATGCAGAAGGGCTCAAGGAGCTTCACATATGCAACTTGTGTGAGGCATGGTGAAATTAATTGTTTACTCAGCTCATTTCTATAAACTAGCCAGTGCTTGACCCATAACTGGACTTCTTTACATTCCTGGACTCCTTTACAAAGTTGAGACTAATGTCCCATAGACAGAAATAGTCCATATTCAAAAAATTGGACAAGTCACATATATGGGGAGATTTTTACTATTCAGAAAGATCTCAGTTTCTCAGAGTGACTGAAAACTCAGGAAATAAACAAGGAGGTAGCCAAGTCTCTGGAGCAGAAACAGAGAGAAATTGTTGAACCTACAGAGATATTTAAATTTATTTACTGGCCTCTGGGGATTTTCTCAGTGTGGATAGGATTCATTTGCCAATCCATAGGAGTGTAGCATCATTTCAGATGCACCATGGTATCCTGTCCATCTTCTGTCTGATTTTGTAGAAGAAGGCTCTGGTATAGATACTATATGATATATTCTGGGCACAGACAACTGTCATATCTTTGCACATTTTAAATTATACTAGATCACCGTGTTTAAGCAAGTGAATCCCAGCCAGTGTAATATTTTACTTGTTTTTTTGCATTCAATCAAAATTTTGGCATCACTGCTTTTTAATTTTAAGGGACTAACTCAGGATGCTTGAACCTCTGGCACAAATTTTTAATTTGTTACGGAAATCTTTGAAATTGTTTTCATTGTGCGGACAGATTTTCTGCTTACTAACCTGGTTGGATACAGATACAAAAAAAAAATCAGCATCTCCTTGTGTTGCAGAAGGCTAAATATTCTTTCCCACTGAGTTGTCCCATCATTGTCTTTACAGCTACCAGGGTTCACTCAAGAATGCATTTAAAGGAAACAGCACACACAGAGAAAAAGCAGCTGACCTGCTGTTTGATACTGCTTTCACAAATGAATGGTGAGTGTCTCTGGAAAAGGGAAAAAATGCGGATAGCAGTGCTGTTAAAAAAACAAAGGAGAAAGAAAAAACTTGATTGTCCCTTGGACCAAACTCAGTGACATTTTTCTGTGATATGTGAACTTGCATAGAAAAATCTGCTAATTTGCAGCTTTCTTAAAAAAAAAAAAAAAAAGCATGTGAGTACTTTGATTTACTAGCCTAATTTGTGGCCACAGCAACTGCTACTATCAGCTGTATTTATGGTAACTCTAATACATCACCCAGAAACTTATAAATGTCAGCACTGCAGCTCCCTGTAAAAGAAGTTTTTACTGATGGAAGACCACAGACTAATTACACAACCCAGTTTTTGCTGTTATTCGTCTAAGATAGAGTTGCAAGCCTCCCAGTGACTGAGACCAGTGAATTAGAATAGCTAATAAATGTACTTGGAAATTTGTGTGTGGAAATCTCATGTTTTTCCCAGCACTTTTGAAATTTCTCACCAGTATTTTTCTCCATCTACTAAGAGGCATTAGCGACAAGGTTTAAAAAGTGCTTTAATAATGTTTACAGTTCAACTGATCTGTTGTAATATCCCTTTTTGAAGCTATTCAAATAAACATTATAAATATGCTTGCTATTAACATATGGTGCTGATACAAGAAGACTTAATTCACTGTGTTATTTATGCAGCAAAACGTCCTAATGGTTCCCAGACTAAGATGAAAAGCTGTTGCGGCACCATCCATGTATTAGATAATGTCTTGGCACTTTCCCTATTATACTGTTATAAATAAATGTAGCAATTAAACCAGGGTGCTGTCTGGTGCTTTAAGAGGCATTTTTGTTTTTTCCCGGTTTCCAGACCAGATCCACCCCCTGCTGGCAGGAGGCTTCTTTACACAGGTCCGATGAAGAAATAAAGTCAATAAAAAGCACAGGGATTAATTTAAAGCTTTTGAAGCTAATTGATGAGTTCTAATCAGGCTGGCAGATCCTTGTAGAGTTGCACTGGTGACACAAAATATGAGCAGTATCAAGGGACCTACCCTGCCATTAGATAAATAAATGAGCATGGCTTAGGTAGGCCTTATTTCAGAGAAAAAGAAAAAAAATCATTCTTTTTTCTCATATTGTTTTTATCTGCAGAACATTTCCATTATTTCTCTCTGTTTGCCCTCCTTTTTTACCTCTCTGTGTGAGATATCTCATCTCTCTCTATTCTTGCTTTTCAGAAAAGCAGAAATAAACAGGTTGAAACCAGCTGTGAAAATGAATTTTCATTATATCTTGCAGCTATCCTACATAAATATTAAACATGTGAAACAAGAAAAATTTCCAACATGGTGTTATGCTAAAGACATTGCAAATGAACAGGTAACTGTGTGTGATAAGTTCAGGTATCAAATGGCCCCTGCAACTGCCTGTGTGAGTACTTGGACCCTGTGGTAAGTCTGAGGTAAACTGCAATGAAAGACATTCCTGAAATGAGCTAATATGCAGAGACATTTACCCAAAAACATAAAAGCAGATATACTTTATTCCATTCAGGCTGATGCTACCATTTCCTGATTTACATGAGCAGCTCCTAAAGGGAATATTTCATGGTCTGCTTCCCAAGACCCAAGGAACAGCTTGTGTTCCCCTAGCTACTTCCCTGAAGTGCATGATCCCATCCTGAGGGCCTTTGTGTCCTGGCCATCATGCTGATGGGGAGAAGTGGACCCACTGGAGACATGGGATAGATTTTACCGAGTGAGGATCCCAGCCAGGAGAGTTTTAGGCCCACAGCTGAAGATCTGGGAATCAGGTGCTGATGATCAGATGGTTCTCCAGGGTGGAAAGGACATGTGTTGCCAAGAGGAAGGTATAAGCATTAGGGCAATAAAGTAAGGGAAAGCAGATATCAGTTTGACCAAAACCATGCCCTGTGCTTCTGCATTAGCAGTGAAATATGCAATCTGAATTAGCATTAAACCAAAAGAGACAGAGAGGAAGGTCAAGTGATGTCCTCCAGCTTATGAATGGACATAAGCTGGAGGACATCTCCTGACCTTCCTTGAGGTTAGGGTTAGGGTTAGGGTCAGGGTCAGGGTCAGGGTTAGGGTTAGGGTTAGGGTGGGGTTTGGGGTTAGGTTTTGGGTTAGGGTTACGGTTTGGGTTGGGAGGATATATGACCCTCAATAAAACTCATCACTGAATTTTTTTTTGTAGGGCTGAACAATCTATCAATTTTTCACCAGATATTTTTCAAACAATGCAAAGAAATACCTGCTTTTAAAAAGAAAAATAATAGTGTTTTTGGCAGTCACATTTTATTAAAATGACTGCCATTTCTTGGTTCTGTTCTAAAGTAAAACATGTGAAAAAAAAATGTAACAAGATATTCTGAAAGATACCAGAAGAAAACCATTCTTTTCTTATGGCATTTCTAAATAATGATATTACTTAAAAACTAAAGCATTAACTTCTATGTTCTTTGTATAACATTTAGGAGAATTTAAAAATGCAGAGGAAAAAGAAAGCTGCAAAGTCATGAAAAGGAATATGACAATTATATGCTAATGTGCTTGTCCTTATTATTTATTGATGATATTTCTAAGGCTGTGTGTTTGTCTCCAGTTGGATAGAGAAAAACACAGACCCAGAAACACAATACATGAGTCTTAGGTGCCTATGAGTGAATATCTAGTTTTGAATTAGTTATTTCCAGTCAACAGAGTGAACACTAGTCAACAGAAAGGGACAGAGAGTGAGAATGAATGAGAGAACTCAAATGGAGCAATGGGAGAGACTAAACAAGTAGCTTAAATTGGACATCCATCTTATAAGTGTCTAAACACAGGCGGATGAATTCACCTGTCCTAATGTGAGTTTTACCACCATGATCACTGCATACACTTAATGTAATTAAAATGGTTTTCCTTGGCTGAAAACTTTTATTATTATTGCAGAAAGTGCACTGCTGCAAATGAATAACTGATTCCAAGAACTTCTCAACTACCAGTAAAATTATCCTCAGATGGAAGATGTTCTGTGCTAATGCCTGTATATGTTTCCATAAGAGCTTGAAAAATTAGTTTGGCTACAGTTTTACATTGAAAAGTAGATATTTTGATATTTAGAGAATTATTACTTCATATAATTATTTCATATTATTATCTATGTCTGTCTTTGGAACCAGAGTAAGATCATACACTGCCATTATCTCCTTTTGAAATTTCCTTCTTATTTATTTTTAGACATGCAACCAATCTAACAACATTACAAGCAGCAGCAAGGACTAAAAGATCTCCCCTTCTTTCACCATTGATTTAAATGAAAACAATGTTGATTGACAGTATTCAGCTTGTCATTTCCTCAGCCCTTCCTGTTTTGCCCTCTAAGGAGATAAGAAGGACAAAAATTATTTGTTTCTCTCTTACATAGGTGCTAAGGTATGTAGACATTTTTTTTTTTATGGTGCAAATTCAGACCACTGTTTGCATAAGTTATATTAGATGACTGAAATTATTTATGTCATCTAAAAAATGGTGTCCAGAAGGCCTGAGAGAACAGCTGGATCTTGCTTCTTCTGCTGTGACATGTGCATTTTCATTTTCCCAAAATAAGCTGCACTTCATTGCCATGCCTTTAACATCTTTAAGCAGCAGAAATCAAGCTGCTTCCCTCTGTCGTGCATCATCCTACATATTTAAAACCTCCTTATTACCAAAAATCACAGGTATACATCAATATACAGAGATGCTTGTTTTTCTCTCTTTTTTTCTTAGACTTTTATTCCAGCACCCCAAAACACAGTCCTTCATTTGCATCCAACCTACATCTAGATCATCTTTTTTTCCCATACAAATCTTCACAACTCAAGCACCATCTGTTAGAGAGAACTGGAATAGGTTTTTCTGGATTCACGTGGAATCCAGGTATGGAGCAATCTGTCTCTGGAATAAGATCCAGATTAAAATTTTTACCTTGAAATGTCAAGGCTTGTTTATTATAGTGTATCTCCATGTAATCCCAACATATAAATGTGCTTAACTCATACCTGGGGGTTCAACTCAACTAACCTTAATCATCACAAAGCAATACCTAATTTAGGACAGTTGTGTCAAATGCGTTCTGCAGTGAATAGAAGACTGGTACCTTCATAACAAGATTTCTGTTGTCCCAAAAGGGGTATCTGGTATAGGTGGGATGAACTGTACTACAGCTATGCCTCTTTTCAATGACTATAAAGAGAACCCCAACAAAGATAAGGTAGACAGTGAGATTTCAGATAGATCGATGAAAACAAATCATGACAGGGAAGTGGTGTAAATCAGTAGGTTGCTATAAGAAGCCATGTTTGAAACTAAAGATTAAATGAATCTATCCTTCACCCATTTCAAAAATACAGACATACTGAGGAAATTTCATTAATCTTGCATAGCATGACACAAAGAAAACAGAGTCTGCATCACTTATTTTACCATGTACTTGCTGTATTTCCTGCAAGCACACTACATAAAATTGCATTTGTACTTGCTTTTAGTGTAAAATCCTCTCAAATGCAAAGTTTAATTTGATTTTAGTTCTACTTTCAGAAAAATCTCTGTCTTAATTAAGGACCTGGAGCAAAGCTGCGTTTAAAAGTCTCATAAATCCCCCTGTAGTGCTGGGGTGATTCTTTGCTCATCATGCAGGTGTTCTGGCCCCCACATTTCATGCAGAAACAATTTTCCATCACATAATTTCTGTGTCCACTTCCTCTTCCTTCTCCTCTTCTCCCCCTTCCCAGCATGTAACTTTTCATTGAAGAGGTAGGTGGGCAAGTAGGCAAATACATGGTCAATGTTTTATTGAAGAGCAGATGATCAAAATAGCCTTTGATTAATTCCCTCTTACCTGTTCCTTTAAACAGGGCACACAGAAATTTATATGCTATTATTCATATTATTTAACATTTTAGAATGCATTATTTGCTGAGGGCTGTTCTCCCTGCAGCTTGCCTGCAGATTTGAGATTTGGCTTTCTACCAAAATCATATTGCCTTTGTCCTTAGGCAAGAGCATAAAAATTGAAGTTAAACTTATATCAATTCTCTTTTGACCTTTTGGGCTCTGTGCTACTAGTTAAGTGCTATACTGTGTCTCAGAGTTACAGTTCTGGGGTAGTAGAATGATTTGGCATCCAGAAATGGAATCCAATGGGAAAACCTTTGCTGGAGATTAGAGAAAGAGAGAGCACTAGCAAGTACAGTGAAGTCTTTATTATAAAGATGTAAATCTGCCTTTCTGGGTTGTGAAGTTTGTGCCTCTCCTGAGTATCGATTCTGGCTTCTCCACTTGGCTCTTCCAGCTCTGCTCTTGGTTTTTTGCCAGAGAACTCTCCAAAGACACTAGGAAGAGATTTGTACATCACTGAAGGTAAAACTGGAAAGGAAGTTTCCCAACCTGACTATTCTAGATAAATGGGAAGAGTATGTGTACTGCATCATGCCTTCATGAACTAGAAAGTAAGCCATCCCAATGCTACATGTGTGCCTGTGTGCATGGCCACAGCAGTTTGGACAAGGTTCAGCAAGTGACAAGAGCTTTCCACTGATATGGCCTTTGTGGAAGAGGGTAGTGAATCCATGCTCCTTTGACAGCTGGTCTCATGCCCAAGTTTTCATAGAGAGGTTTGAGACAATTCTGTCCATACTCCTTGTAGCAGCAAGTTTCAAATAGCAGATACTCTTATTAGCTTCTCCCTGCCAGGTGAGGGAGATGGGTAACCCCAAGGCACAGGGAAAATGGCAGTCACTGTGCTTGCTCTATGGACCATCAGCTGGTTGGATTCACTCTGAGACTCGATGCTGTGCTACCATAATGCTAAAATAAGTGGCTTGAGCCCCAGCATGGTGTCCTCTCACTGTCCCTATTCATACTTGAGCACATTTGGTCCTCTTGAAGAACAAGAGCTGTGTGCAGTTTGCTGAGCAGTGATTGTGACTTCCCTGCTTCTCCTTTTGCACAACGCTTATGGAGCCAGGCCTCAGTATGCTCACCATTTGACCACTTGAAATTAGTTTTGCCTCTAAATTCCAAAAGAATTTCTGTTGCCATTCACATTTATGCAGGTAGAACTTTCCTTGCCTTGATGTTTGCAAAATGTGCTGTACAATTGGGATGCAGAGGTATAAATGATTTCTTGAAAATTTCCCCTGTTGCTTATCCAGTCCTAACAGCTGCCAGCTAATTTTTGTCAGATATAACACTTTAGTATGTCAGATAAAAGACTCTCTGTAATTGCTGAGTGTAAATACCAATGGTGAACAAGAAATACTTCATATAATTAACAGAGTTGTAAGTATACAAGATAAAGTAAGTAAGATATAATTTTCATCTGAGTATGATCTGTATGTAGGAAGCACCTCCTGGAGGAGGTATTTGGTGCATTTTAAATTACACTGGTCACAATAATTTTCTTAACTGTTTAGTCATGATATGAACTACATAGTTATAGACTGCATAAAAATAAAGAAGAAATTAGACTGTCACTCAGAAGACAAAGACTTTTTTATCCTTATGGAACCTCTGTACAATGTCAAATGAAACATTGAATCAAGATCCCCAATTTTTCAGGTTGTCTCTGAACTTAAAAAGTAATGATAACTTGACATTGGTTTTGAACCAGTTCCAGCACTCCCCCAAAGAGCAGAAGCGGGGCTGCAATATCCTGAGCAAACATGAGGGTTTCAGATACTGCTTGGGTTAGATTTCTATTGCTGCACCTGTGAAACAGAGTATGCAGACACACCTTTCTGTGGATGAGATCACTCCAACACGTTCAGTTTGGCATGAAGAGAGTGTAAGGAGCACCATTCCAGCCACATTAAAAATAAACCTTTGGATCTGCTAACCTTCTGTGCTCACCTGCGTGTGAATTCATTCATTACCACCAGACTTAAAAGAAAGTGGGGCAGGAGGTAACTTGAAGGGGAAGAGAGTACAGCACTGAAATTGAAGTTTTTCTTTTCAAAGAAACTTGTTAATAAAATAAAACTGACTTCAAAACAAAAATTGAAACTAAGTTCAGTATAAGAACATAAAAAAGTAAAACTGGAAAGTATTTCCTTAGCATATTTGCTCTAACACTTATTAAAGATATAAACTAAATCCAAGATAAACAAATCCCAGGTGTGGAAATGTGGTTAACATATGACTCAGTTTATATTTAAAATGTAGAATAAAACAGTCAATGTTCACCAATTTGCCTTCATTCTAGACAGGCATTTAAAAAAAGCAGATAGATCCTTACAATTCTCCTTCAAGAGAACCCAGTGTATGGCTGGAGAGCTGTGAACAACCTGGTTATGAAACAAGAACAAACAGAAAGACCTAAATGTTCATAGCTTTTTGTGTCTGCAAATATGTGTGAGCTACAGTATGCTCAGAATGGTGCCACATGCAGAGAGCTATAAGGAGATTAGGGTAACATTTTCTTCTATATGGACTTTTCAAATCAGCAGACACAAAAGCATTGCCTGAAAACTGCTATTACATCTCCTGCCTAAAAGGCTGTGCATGGGTAACAAATAGCTATTTTCTTAAGGTGAGAAAAAAAGATGAGAAACATATGCTACCAATTCCTTAGGAGGATGGGTAATACTTTCTCTTATTGTGGAGGAAATAGAAAGGGTATGGGAAAGTTCATCTGAAGCTTTCCTGAAACCAAGTCTCCACTGAGCCATTTTGAGAGTGCTAGATCCAAAAAAAAAAAAAAAAAAAATTGATCTCAAAATAAGGATTATCATCCACGCTGAGATATGTCCATCTTTAGCCTTCCGTACTTAGGCATTTGTGTCTGAGACACCAAATTTAGCAACATAATCTATAGCAAGAAATATTCTAATCTAGAGAACAATATGTCTTGTGATGACTGGGAGAGGGGATGAAGGGAGAGGAGCCTGGAAGACTAGGTTCACAGATTGCGTGCCTCTATTAAATGAGAAGTTAAGAAGATCAAACTTTTTCTCAAAAAAATGATAATCTAGTTGTTAGAGCATTGACCTAGAAAAAGGCATCTAGAATAAGTAACTTACTCAGAAGTTTCAGCCCACCATCTTCTATTCCACTGCAGCTGTGAGTAGAGGGAAATTTAATGCTCATAGACAAAGAGAAATGCATATTGAAGAAGGAAGTCTAAATCTGTCATTCAGTATTTTGGTGCATTCATGTGGAAAGGGAGAAACCAGCACTCTTGCCTTTGCTCCTAGCAAATTCTGTCATTGCACGTAAAACACTCATTGGTTAAAAAAATGAAATAATCATGGTAAGAGACCAAGCCCCTATATATTCCATAGATACCAGCAATAACTTTAATTCTTCTATTCACTTTTTAAGATGTTTTCTAATAAGATGAAAATAATCAGACACCTTTTCTGAGGAGAAGACTAAAAGTGCAGATTCAAAACAGATGAATAAACCTTCTTGTATCCAGGTCTATGTCTATGGACTCTTTTGAAATTGTGGGCTTTTGGTGCATTCCCTAATTTAGCATTCTTTATCTTGTTTGACTGTAGTTTTTTCAACCTGTCCAAATTCTTCCCATTCGATGTGGGATGAAAGAAAATATAAATGCCTTGAGCTATTAGATTTTAATTACATTAGGTTTTTTCCTATTCAAATCTAAGAAATAGGAACGTACAAGGCAAGCATTATGGCACCTAGCCATAAAAATATGTCTTCTCTATGGCTGCCAGCTCTGAGTTTTTGAGGTCATGAACTGCTGGGATTTTTTGTCTTGCATTGTGCATTGTGTGTATTTTAAAATGCACATCATTCCATTGGCATTCATCTTTCTCTAAAAGTTTTCTTAGTGCTTTCACTCATTTCCTTATCTGCTCTTTATATGATTTCTTTCTGTTTTTTTTTTTTCCCCTTAATGTTGAACTGAATTCAGAAACTACTTTGGTGTATGCTTAAGGAAAGCTGAAGTCAACACCTGGAGGTAGTGAGTAGGATTGATCTGCCCAAAGGCAGACACCTGCATCTCACAGGCTCCATCTTATTTCAAAGTGGACATCTGACATATGTGTCATATAAGTCATCTGCTGTAAGAGTCTATTTTTTCTCCTTTCACTAAAAAGACTCATAAATTACTTAATCAGGTAGTTTCATCTATATTGCAACTTTCTTAAATTATACCACTAATCAAAATCACAAAACAACAAGAAAAGGCAGGACATGGGGAAAGTAAGTAACAAAATTGGAGATTATATAGAACTAAGAAATTATTTTCCACATAAACTACCTGCAAATAAAAGAGGTATGCAGAATACATCTGCATGTCCCATATTCCCAGACAATGTCTTCAAAGACTTCCATTGCTGATACTTTATTCCTGACATAGTAATCCCATGTCAATATCTAATTCTTGACGTTGTACTGATTCCCAAAAAAGGTCTTTGCTTTCATATAAAACATTCACTAATCCACTTTTCTATTACTCTAACCAGTTGAAAACTATGCAATTAGAACCCATGTGTTTCAAATGCCTTGTGCAAACTAATCAGGGTGCATAACATTTATTTCCCCATGGACAAAGCACTCACACTGTAAGTTTTAAACAATCAAATCAAGAGCACTGCCATTTTTGTCTCTACATTTGTACTAGCAAGAAGAGCACATATCTATAAATATGATGTTTTTCCAAACGACATATTTTCCTAATCTGAAGGCCCACCTCCTCTCAGGCCTGCCATAAATAACCTTGGCTCTTTTTATAAATAATCCTTTGTATAGAGCAACCAAAGCAAAAAATTTGTTTCCAAGTAATTTACTTCAGAATCCTGATGGTTTTATTTTCATTTGACAATATTAAAACATCCTTATGCTGTGCCTTTTGGTGAATAGGATATTTATAATATTGCAAAGAGGCTGAATTAAGTTTTAAGCAGAAAAGGAGCAGAAGAAGGAGCCTTGTGTCCAATCATGAATGTAAACACTAGAGGTGTGCTTTCCCTCTCAGGGTTTTCTTAATGGGGCAGTGGCAGCCAGTGGAGCAGTAACAAACTGCTGGACAGCGATGACATCTTAGGCCACTACAGCTCTTTGTGCAGTGAACACAAGCTAAATCTTTACCCCTAAAACAAATACGTATTTTAGACCAAGGCAGCTAACAAGAATTTGAGAAGAGGATGAAAAAATCATGGAGATGAGATGAAAAGGTGTTCTATCACTGCTTTCTCAATGCAGAGAAGAATTTCAGGTTGAGTATTAACTAAATGCTTGGTGTCTGGCAACAATTTTTATATTACTTCCCACACCTAGCACTTGCTCCCAGCCACATCATACTCTCTATATTCCTAACCCCTGTTTTATGGAATGGAGAAGTCCTTGAACACGTGCTTTCTTTTGCTCAATCTTGTGCTAATCATAGTAAAAGCATATGCCAAGCATTCACTAAATAGTTTCTTGAAACTTTTCATTGTTCAGTCAGAAAAGTATGAACCAACACTGAATGTGATTACTTATGCTCTAATACGTTTCAAATTATTTTATTTCCCTAGCTTTGGATCATTACATTGTAATTGTCATCTATTTTTAACTAATTAAAAAAATTACTACACTTTTCCTCATAAACATGAATAATGCTAACTCATACTTTGACTACCTGAACTCTCTTTATATGCTCCAAAACCAGTGGCATATTATGGCTTGCTCTTTGTTAGAGAGCTCTGCAGATGTTGTTGTTTAGAAAGACTATATGGAGAATGCTAACTATATGGCTGGGTGGCCACTATTAGCCCACAGTCACCACCTAACAGCAAATACTTTTTTGCTCTGTCTACAATGTTAGCTAATTATGTAATTTTTATTGTTCAATACTGTCTTAAGCATTCTCCCTACATTTTACTTTTATATTCTGAAAATAACCATTATTGCTAAAAATCATTCAGATTTATTACTATATGCACTCGCACATACTGTACATTTAATCTTGTGTAAATATTTCCATTTTCAGTCATCTAAAATAGTCAAAAAAATGTTCTGACCCAAGGGTATAAAGCCATCATTTGATAATATTCTGGCTTTAATGGAAATATGACTTATGCAGTTTCCATGCCACTGCCTTCCAGCTCCCAACCTGATCAGGGCTTCTCCCTCCCTTCAGGTTATTTTGACACAGATGACTGTGGACTATGCAGTAAATGCAGTAATTGAAAAGTAACCTTTTTCTGCCCTCCAAAATAGAAAAAAGGTCTTTCTTTAACCTGGATCATTCAATGGATTTCATTGCTGCTTGATGTTGCACTGGTAAAACAGAATATTAAAGAGTTATTGAATGGAGCCTACTAGAGGCTGGAAAGAGGTATGAAATATATCAACTGGTCTCATTTATCTGAATGCCAGTATCATGGAACTATGATCTCAGTTTAAGTCCTGAGACAAGTGGAATTCCTGCTTGCAACAAAGTTTATTAACCTTTATAATTCTGATTTTCACTGTCATGTTTTGTCTTCCATTTAGACCAATCATGTCATTCCTAAAAGAGATAAATCAAGTCCTTAGAAAAGTAGCATGGGAGGTGAGAGCTCAAGTTTAATTTTTTGCTCTGTCACAAAAGTGCCGCTCCTTTTGAGACAAGCTGAAATTGGTTCCTTAATTTTGAAATGGTCTCTTGGCAGTGGATGAGGTACATTTAGGGTGGTGTTACATTGATATACTGAGAGGATGATGCTGAAAGGAGAATTTCTTTAGTTTTCCTGCCTTGCTGGGTAAGCTTCTTGTGACTTTAGCTGCATAAGGGACTTATAGACTAAGACTTGTGTTAAAGAAACAGAAATAGCAACCTGGTGCAGAAGGTGGAATGGCATCACCACTTTTTCCAGCAATATCAAATGTATCTTTAAACTATGCCCTCAATTACCCATTGATAAAATGGGAGTAATATAGCTTCCCTTTCTGTGTTGTTATTAGGATAAACCTGTTAAAATGCATTATGTGGTTATCAGTTACAGGGACCAGTAGACAGAATCTGAAATATGTTTTACTAATAAGATTGATAAAGAAATTAGATTAGGATACTATATTATTTTGTCCAGTGGGATTGTTTAAAAATTAATCTATTTCTCCTAATTATTTGGTTATTTAGCTTAATCTGTGAGGTTTTGAACTGAGGTTCATATTGCAATTTGTGTGGAGATGGACTTAGGTGAATTTGTAGCATTGGTGTCTCAGACAAGAAACTGACAGAAAGGATACATGAGCTGAATTTTGCTTCCTCTCATCCTGAGAACCTCTTCTTCTTCACCAACTTCTGTACCTCCCCTTGCCTTGTCCTGCCATCCAGGCTGAGAAGATGGCACTTTATGTTGTGCTTGTTTGCTCTTAATGAGTCAGATGGGTGACTGTATTACCGTGGTCATTTCTGCCTTTGAAAATATGATGCAGCGAAACAATGTACAAAATCAGACTCCATGGTGAAGACATTTTTACAATTCTAGATCTCTTCGTGTTATTGCATCCTTTTATCTCTGATTATTTGAGTTCACACTAAGAATTCACTGATTTTCTGCAAAGTAATTGTGATAATGAAGGAGTTTCAAGATCTCAAGTTTCAAGTACATAAACTACTAAAAGTCAATTTTTCCTTCTTATCCTTACAAGTGGATGCTTTCTCTCTACTCTTTCTTTTTCTTTCATCATACAGTTACATTAAAAATCCTTTTGGCCAAATGTCTTCTGTAGATACATCAGAGTCCTTGAGAGAAATGCCTGGAAAATTAGTTCCATGTACATTTTAGGAAATCTTGCTAGCAGCTGCATTTTTCCATTAGAAATAGTTTCAAAGGCTACATAAAAACCCAAAGCCAAATGAGGCAAAGTTTAAGTGAGAAAACATGTGTGCAATATTAAGACAAGAAAAGGAACAGTTACTTTGAGAAATCCAGACCTTCCTTTGCAGTGCTTTTCAGAGAACATATTAGGAAGTATAGGTCAAATCTTCATTTGGTGTAAATGTGTGCAGCTCTGCTGAAATCAATGAAACTTCCTTTAAATAGCTGAACTTGGGATCTAGCCAACTTTCAGATTTCCAAATGTATATCAAAGAGCTGCAAATACCTTAAAAATGAACTGACTATATTTATTTCCTATTTTGCACTACTAGGAATGAAACGCTTAAATGTGTACTGAGAATTAGCTACTTTGAAAGTATTTAGATAGCACATACCAGAAAATAAAATAATAAAAACATTTACAAGATATTCAAAAAGAAAAAAAAAAAGGTTTATACTTGCATCTGCTGACCCTTCCATCCTACTCTACCTTGATTTTTGATGAATGTAACTCTCTTTTCTCTGCTTGTGTTGAATTTGCTTCTATCTGTCTGGAACTCTGCATCTGAAGAACTGCGATTGTGTTGATGTCACCAGAGACAGCACTTTAAATTGTTCAAAGAGATAAAGAAAAGTTGCACAAATTATAAGTGATTTCCTGAAACAAGGTTGAGAGAGAATGTAAATCAGGTTGTAATTTGGCCTCAAGACCACACAGATTTTTAAAGCATTGCCTCATTTTTCACACCTTCATTTCCAAGCACAAATAAAGTCTCTGTTTAAAAGTTTTTTCTTTCCTTGATTCATTTAGGTGAGCAAAGTCAAAATTATTAGTAGTCAGGATTCTCTCCTCAGTTCCAATCCAAGAGGTGGGATATAAACTCAATATGCTAAAACATATTTTAGTATCTCTCCCAGCAGCAGACAAAATACAGCAACCAAGTCCACTGTCTTTGAGTAGTGGTTCTACTTCTAAATTTTAAAATTTTATTGTTCAAATTTTATTGTCTCAATCAGACTCACCCTGGGACATTAATTAGAACAGATACAATATAGAATTTTACAAACCTATCTTAGAGATATCTAGTTTATTTCCCAACTTTCTGTCTCTACATTAAACAAATTAACAAGTTTTATAGTAGAAAAAACCCCACCAAACCCAAAGATTTGTAATTCATAACATGGTTAAAAAAAAAAAAAATCCGCCTTGAATTTTTCCTCAGTATTCTAACATCTCATACTTCTGTGTCTAGTTCTTTTTCTTTTTCTTGGCTGTTTTTCTAGTCTTTCTACAGCATTACTTTCCCCTGGAAAATGCTGGGGATTTCACATCATTCCATCTGCCAAAATAATCAGCAGCTAACCTAATGTGCACCTTTAAATGCCATCCTAAAACTAAGCTTTTAAATTAATCTTTGCAAAAACAATCTCCAAGTCCTTAGAAATTTGACTTTCCAACAAAATTTAATTGAAATTCAATTAAGAAGATTGAGGGGAGAAGGAAAAAAATCCAAATGTGCAAACTGCAATCATAGTATCGTAAAATCATTAAGGTTGGAAAAGACCTCTAAGATTACCAATTCCAACCATATTTAGTAATTTCATCTCCCTGGCAGCCCACCAACAGGGCTGTGAATCCCTTGTGCCACTAGAAGCTTTCCTGGTGGGCGGTGCAGGAGCCTTAATGTCTGGGGAATTGGAGCGCAGGAGAATCTGGAAGCCAGAGTCAAAGGGACTTTGGCTGTGTGCCTGGAAGGCTTCCCAGAAGATGGAAGTTTCTGGCAGGGTTGCCTTGGGTGGATACGCTGACAGAAAGCTGAGCAAATCTCCATCTGAAATCCACCTGGTGGTAATCAGAATTGATTTGCTGCAGTGCAACATCTTGAATATTTTCTGAGGGGAATAACTGAGATGCGTCCCTGCCTTCTCCCCAGGATGGTGGCTCTGCAGTGCAGCATTTTGGCAGCTCTGTGGGGAGGTGTGTGTGCAAGTGCAGGTCTAGGAGGCCAGCAGAGCTCCTGCCGTGGCTGGCCCCAGTGCTGTGGGGCCATAGGCATGGGAAAGTTGAATCCTTTCATCTACTACTTCTTCCCTGCTGACTGACTTGGCAGGAGAGAGTCAGAAGGGAAGACAGATCCATCAGAAGTTTGTTCAGGGTCCCTCATCGTAATCAGGTCAGAAAGAAGAAGAAAAATAGGAGAGAAAACTAAAAAGGTAGATTGTAGCTCTGGAGGGTTCAGTTCAACATGACAGGATTCAGAGAAGGGAACAGAAAATTGATATTATAATTTGAAGTGAGGATAGTCTTACACTTTTCCTGAGAAATTCTCACCATTGCCTGACCACAACAAAGTAGCTCATATCTTTTACAGGATCTGTCACTTGAGGAAGTCCTCAGCACCTGGTAGCTGTAGAAGTCAGGGTGACACGGTGTCCTCCCGCCTGCCTGGGGACATTCCCTGGTGTTTCTGCTCTTTTTCTTGTGTTTCACCCCTAGAAGCTGAATTACAAGAAATACTGAATCAGCATGAATCAGTGATAGGGAGCTGTATGTAGGAAGAGAAGATAGAAAAGTGATGGGGGAATGGGAGAAGGAAGCCTCTCCTTTTTACCTTCCTAACATGGCTGTTTAAGAAACAGCTGGTTTGCCTTCCTACCATGGCTGGTTAAGAAATGAAGCTCCTGCAGGCACACTTACTTTTACCCCCTCAAGGTGGTTCTCAGATAAATAAATGAATAAATGTATTGAATAACAAGCTGGAATGCTCAATGAAACCAGCAACAGAGGAAATGTGTCTGCCTTGATTTCCTTGAAAACAGGTGTGGCTTGAAAAATATATTATCAAAGCTGTGCAACATCTAAACTCATTAGATCATATGCTATATTGAAGTAAGTTTTCCAAAGCAATTCTTTCTTCACACAGTTTAGATTTCAGTTCCTTTCTGTTTTCCAGTAAATAAACATTTCCATAAAAAACTGCAACCTACATTTGCAATCTCGGCAGTAGTTTGAAGGACTCCTAGGTCTGTTAAAATGATTCGTGGAAGTTTTTATGGCACAAAATTACTGGAGAAGGGTCTGAGGTCTGGCCCAAAGGATTCTTGCTAGGAGAGATTTGGCCCACTGCATTACAATTAACACATTTAGATCTTCTTTACAGAGTTCTCCTGAAAACACCCTGGTCTGCTATGTTTTATATATCTCTATAGGTACATTAAAAGAGAATTATCAAATAATTTCATTATTTTCTATTAACTACATCACTGAAATTCATCTTTATTCATGCACCTGGAGGATTTTGAAGCCAGGAAGAACCAGAAGTCCTAATCATTTTTCGACAGTGTTACATTCTTCCCAGGGCAAGGCATTAAGTATCATAGAGAGAAGACTGAGGCTTTAATCAGATTACATGGTAAATTGATGTAAAACCCATCAAATCTAATTTAAGTTTCATCTCCTGTGACAGAAAGAACACAAAAACATACTCCGAACTATTTATTTCTAGAAGCTTGCATCTGATAAATTTCAGTGTAGTAAGGAAGTAGAGGCTTGTATTCTCGGTGAGTGAAAATTTGCTTGCATAATCAGGAAATGTGCTTATAAAAGCTAGAAATCAGCAGGTGATGCATTTCAGTACTTTTCCAATATCTCAGCCATTCTGGAACATACCAGCCAGAACCACAGTAGTTAATGAGGGACACCTCTCTTTTTGCAGAGTTCAGCGTTCATCATGGCATGCATTAAGATGTTGCTGGGAATGGCAGGGTTTAGCAGCCTGTCCTATGTGCTGACATAATTCTCTTATTGATTTCTGCCACGCTGCACTATCAAGAGCTAATTTCCCATTGCATTCCAAGGACAGAACAGCAGGCAGGGACACTGTAGCACAGAAAGGACATAAATGGAGAGAACATATTTAATTTACTGCACATTATGATACCCTGTGTGCCCTTTGAGGGGTCACTCCTCTGATGACATCCCAAAACTGAAAACAGCTGAATGATCCAAATAATCTGGAGTAGGTAGGAGAGACTTTATATGTGCTGTTAGGTGAAAAAAACATTGCTACTTGTAGCTCTGTTCAAAAATCTAACCTTCAGCTTAATCAACAAGGACATTCAAGTTGCAATTGTTATTTTGTTTGAAAAGAAAAGGAGGTAGTGACCCCCCTCAGATGGATGCTAGCCAGGGCTTTAAAATTTTTATTCACTCCCAATACAGTACGTTGTGATGTGCATACAGTACATTCACAATACTGCAATTTAGGACAATGATGAAGTCACAGTGTTCAGGGAAGAAGGCAGTGTCTCCAGGAAAGGGACTGCTTGAATTCTGGCTCAGGCAAATATTCCAAAACTACTGCAATTTGAAAATTGGACTGGGGATGTGATAGAGCTTGTATCTGTTTATTTCTCATTGCACACAACAGCCAGACTGATGTAGGAAGTAGTGCTGTGATGAAGATATCCTGTCTAGTATCTCTCAGGGAAATGAAACACACTGGTTTGAAGCAGCTGCAATTTGGGTGGTAGTTGTCAAACAGCACAGAAGTCACTCTCCCTGCTTCTGTCCCCTTCATCACTGTTTTGCTATCTTCCATTTAAAGAAAAATACCTTGGAGTTTTAACATCAATCCAGAACTTCCCAGCTCTTTAACCACTTTTCTAGATCACCTGGTATCAAGAACAAAACTCTTCTACAAAACTGGAAGATGTTCAAAATAGAGTTCTTCTCTTTATGAAAGTGAATGAAGCCAGGGGATTTTTATTTCAATTTTGCTGATGTAGATACTCTAGACTTCTTTAATATTAAAGCATACTAAGTAGCTATCTAGGGTGGCACTAAATAGCAGAATATCCAAAGTACACTTACACAGTGAACTTTTGAAAGTTTTTTGTTTTGTGTGAAAAGAAAATGAATTGATGAAGCAACTCTGAGTACATTTATAACTTACTTCAGTCTGTAAAGTCAAATCTGTAGAGTCTTGTGGAATTTGACATCAGGTATAATGAGGAGCAGAAACAGAAAAAATTCTTTACAAATGCATGAAATAAAAGTACAAAAAACCTGTGAGAGTTTGCCAACCTACCAAGCAGAATCAGAACAGATTGTGTGATACAACTGTGTTGCCAAAGAGAAAAATCATAAGAAAGGTGAACAAAAGAAAGGACAAGACTACAAAGCGAGGCAACATGTATGAAGCCAGAAGGTGTGAAAGAAAACACAAAGTATCTTCAGACTTTGGACAGAGCTGAAAAAACAAACAAAAAAACCAACCAACCAAACAAACTTGCAAAAGAAATGAAACTGCTTGGAAGAGTATCTGACAGATATATTGTTAGCTGGGATACAAACTGGAAAACAACTGAAATTTTGATTACTTGTTATATGGCCAGTGCAAATGTAACTACAGTTATAAGAGTGGCTGGTCTTATATTTAAAGGTATGCATGCTTCTCTCCGTTAACCATAAATCAATTCTAGAGGACCAGTTCAGGTGAAAATGTCTAAACTGGAGATATAATGAGGTAAGGAGTCCCTAATACAGGTGATATGTATTAATGTGAGGAGTCCAGGAAAAAAAAAAAATAGAATTTAAAACAAAAGAAATTAAGACATAGCAAGGAAAACAAAAAGTTCCCTGGAAAATTAAATATTCCCTGCAAAG
Source organism: Passer domesticus (assembly GCF_036417665.1). Classification (NCBI taxonomy): domain Eukaryota; kingdom Metazoa; phylum Chordata; class Aves; order Passeriformes; family Passeridae; genus Passer; species Passer domesticus. The sequence goes on along the minus strand of NC_087478.1, from coordinate 29,671,037 downwards.
AATTACGTAATAAAAACATTAAGTGTTGTCAAAGAAAGTGAATGAAATATCAAAAAAAAAAAATCTAGTCCATTATTATGTGTGTAGATCAGTTTAATAAGATTGTTATTCTCCTCTCCAGGACTAGGCACATTTTCTTGAATGTACTGGTGAAAAAAATTACATGCCATTTTTGCCTTCTCACCATGAAGAAACTTTAACACAGAAAATGACATATAATCTCACAAGACTTGTATTTACTAGATATGACAACCATTCTATCATCATGACAGGGTTACAATTAGATTTACACTGGTTTAACTGTTCCAAACAAATGTGTGATTTGTGCATATTATATTAACATAAGACCCTGAAAGTCTTTTTGTATTATGTAAAAAGGTATTGGAATTTTCACAAGGATCCTTAGAAATGCAGAATACCTAATAAGCAAGGAATAGCAGTCCTCATCTGCACCAAACAATAAGATTTCAAAACACAGCCTAGATGTAATACTGAATCAACAATTTCCCACTATCAAAATGGGGATGTCTTGTTAGCATTTCCCAGCTCCCATCCTTCCTAATCTTTCTTCCTTCCCCTGTTCTTCACTAATCTCTGATCTGCACTCCTTCCACTACTGTAGTGCCTGACCTGGCTTTCGTCCAATTGGAAAACCAAACTAACAAAGAAAAAGAACAAGTTAATAAATTGATTTAGTTGAAAAAAATGCCTGAAGAAAAATAATAGACATCCTAAGCTTCCTCTAGAAACAGACAGGAAGAAATGGCTGTGGAAAAACCACAGACCTAGACAACAGCCCAGGAAAGTGCTGACTAGGGCATTAGAGTGACCAAAGACTGCAGACATCTCTCTTCAGACATCTACAAGACGAGGAACAGATAGAGCACTGACATGTACTATAAAGGATGGCATTCTTTTTTACCCTCTGGAAAGGGAAGATGTAAGGCTAGCCACAGATGCAATGAGAGAATAGATTTTATTGATCTAAACTGCTGGTGCTAACAACCAGACTAAGTGATGTGTACAAATCTTTTCTTCCACACAAGTAGCCTCATCTTTTATATGTTTATTTTCACTTTAATGCTGTGACACCTTGTTTTGAAAATTTGTCTCAGCATTTTCCCAAGTGGCCTCAAAGTCATATCTGCTCTAATCTAAATAGAGCTAGGTCTAGAGCTATGGTCCCAAACTACCCCTACAGCAACCTGGTTAGCATAAACCTTGGCACCGTTTTAGAGCAGGCCATTTTTGAGCACAACTTGGGGCTTAAGAACAGTGGGGGCCACATGGATGTCTACAGCTTTTCAGAGGAAGGGTAAGATATTGAGGCTGTATGGCAACAGCCCTGCCAAAGGGCTGTGGTTAGGTCAGGATAGTTCTCCTCAGCTTGTTTGATCTACTAGCACAGACAGGCCACAATTTCTTCACACACTGTTCAGAGGTCTGGGTTTGTGCCTGTGTACCTGAAGCTGTCACATAAAGGACATATCAAGGCTTAACAGTGTCATTATTCCTGGCAGAAAAGAGTGGTGCATGAATTTCTTTGTAAAGTTGCCATACCTGTTTGGAACAAAAAATTTGGGGTGATGCACAGTGTGTGGTTGGCTGTTAATGACTCTGAGATGCAAGTTGAAGTGCAAAGAATTTGTGCACATATGTGTGGAAAGTGAGAGGAAATAGCAGAGGATTATAACTCAGAGTTTTGCAGAGCACACACAAAATCATCCTAAGCATGTCCTAACTGCTTTCCGTCTCGGGAACAGCATGTCCTGAAAAAAAAATCAACCCCCCTCTTGATTTCCATCCCTCTCTCAGCCTTAAGGCTCCAGTAATATTTGCTGTTGTTCAGCACAGTCCTCCTCTCTTTTCTCCACAGAAGTTTCTCTATGTCATCTGTCATTCTCTATGTACCTGCTTTTCTTTTTTTCTTCTGGTAAGTTTTGACTCTTAATTAAATGAACTAATTTAAATATTTTCTAAAAAACAGACGTGTCTGAAAATCCTGCTGTTTTTCAGTGATGGAAGAGACCATTCTCTTTTTAGAAACTCTACCAGTTTTACTGTTCTGCACTTTTAATGGATGACCCATGCCTCCTGGAAAGAACAGCTTCTTAAATTGAGATGGTAGTTTTCAGATTCTACTTATGTGTCTAGTTACATTTAATACTGTACCAATATGTCCATATTAATTATAAATGCTTCAAGACATGATTTTGATGGACATATGACTTATTGCAAAATCACATCTTAATATTTTCAGTTTGTGAATTAGATTATTTGGAGTGAATGGGTAATAATGAAAACCTGTTACTTTTTTATTTCACTTTTTTCAGTACACTGCATTGTACTTGGTTTGGGGTTGTTTTTGCTTTTTATTATTTACTTTACTAATGTCAGTATCCGCAAGTGTCTGAAAGTCATTGTGTTCTGTTTGTCAGTCCCTTTTATGTGCTATCAAGGGATACAAGTATAAAGGGAACGTATACATTTAAAAGCTCAACACTGACATTTTAATGAGGCCAACATTTAGCAAAAGCAATGCTGAAGCCACTCCTACCTTTGAGAGAAGCAGCTCTCCAAAGCTTTTCTCCAGCAGTGTATATTGCACAGTCATCTCACACTGCAGATGTGTATTCTGATCAGTTTAGGAGTTGCTGGTGGTACACTGGATTTATTTACAACATTTTAATTAGAATTCAAACAAACTGCATACATTTTCCATTTGACAAACACATGAACTATTTAAGCTTACAGCTGGTTTGCAGCACAAAAGCTTGCCACCAAACTCTTATTCCAGCATAAGCAAACATATTCCCTTTCCAAATGCTAGATAGATGTGTACTTGTTCAAAACCAAAAGCATTCAGTGTTTCTCATTAGCATTCTCATAAACTTGATGAACACATTACAAAATCAAATTGGACAAATATTATGAATCTTTATGTTTGTATTATAATTTTCTTTTAAATATATATTTATGAGATCATGGGTTTGGTTGCAAGACAACTGCTTTGAAATATCAAACCCTAGTATGAAATTTTCATTAGCATAACACAGCTTTCAATTAACACAAAAAAAAGAAGAGAAAAATCACAAAATTATCACACAAAAAGATTGGAGAATACCTTACCATCATTTCACAGCATTTCCAAAACACTTTGGTACTCATTTGTCAGCTGACTCTTAATGTACTACATTTTTGTATGCCTCTGTAAATAAGGTTTTGTAGACTTTTCAAGGAAGAGGTGAGATTAGTATTTCTTGGTGATTTTCTTCTTTTCAGGGTCATCCCTTCTTCCATTTCAACCCTTATTTTTCTCTTTAGAATTAAAAGAAAAAACAAAATTAAAGCTCTGCCCAGCCAAAATATTTTTCTAAGAAGAGCTGACTTATTCTGCCATTATTCTCAGATGTTGAACTGCAGAAAATTTTAGGATGTAAAACTGAACAGGCTGTGAATGTAGTTTCTTTAGTATTTGAATGGTTCCTATTGCATTATGAACTCTTCTGTAAAGAAATATAAACAATGACCTCTAAAATCCATCACAAGGGGCAAAGTGGCTGCATATATTTGCCTACAAATGTCTTACATAGATACATTGTTCCTCAAGGTAGTCAGTGTTATTAAAATGAAGAATAGCCTCTGATAGCCAAAGTAAACAGCAGCATAATGACTCATGTAAAGCAGCATAATGACTCATGCACTTAAGGGGTGCTCAAGGCTGGATCAGCTATTTGATTATCCATGAATGAGTGTCTTCACTTAAAAACTAATATTGATCACAAACTTCTGATGAGACACCTATTCAGAACATAAACTCAGGTTTGCTAAGATACTGAGTCCATGTCTCATTTCAGTGCAATTTAATGCATTGCAATAATAAATAATTTAAAAAGTATATTTTTTTAGTGTCAGGTAGGATTTCTTTTACTGAATTGTAAGAAAACCATGGTATATTTCCAAGTCAGGATTTTTTTTGTGGAACCACCAACATCTTCTGTTGTGTCAACAATTACAAAATAAATGCAATAAATTACAAATTAAGTGTGACAAGTTCAATTATTTTCTCTGTCTCTTAAACAAACTATTGCTTCTCCTTTGTTGTATACAGGTTTATCTCCAGAGAACATACAAAGAGTTACATCAAGCAAAAATAAGGCCCAAAGAGCCAAATTCTGTGAGCAGTCATTTCTATATTCTAATCCAAAATAGAACTTCTGTTAGACATTTTTCTTCCATCAGTATCTTTTTTCCATGCATGAAATGCACTATTACATTTTTTGGAAGGAGGAAATAAGCTCAGAGCTAACATTAAAAGGCTTGCACAAACAAATATGAACCTGGACACGCTGCCCTGAGGATCATATCCAATCCCTCTCTGCAAGGATGCTTTTACAATTCAAAGCATGCTATGTTTTTTTAAAAATGTAATTTGATGTTATATTGTCATGCTGTAAAACATTTGCAATGTATAATGATGTAAGAGGCCAGCTGGCTGCTAATGGTAACAGCATACTTTACCAGAACTGTCATCAGAAGGACTGTTGAAGGCAGATGGCCCTTTTTTCCCCAGCTTTACCCTGTTAGAGATCCTACCAAGGACAGGCAGCCTACAAACCTCAGAGTAATGAGAAGAACATTGCTTTATTGACTATAAAGCTTTTCTGCAAATAAGCTTGAATGCAATATGTGCTGGAGAGCTCCAGTGGCACGTATGCTCATAACCAAAATAGAGGATTCTGAATTGAAGCTTTGTTAAATGACTCTAATGTCCTGGAAAACTTTTTTGAGAAATATAGGATTGGTATTCAAAACTGCTGTAATACAGAGAGCTACTTTCCTGTCTTTAATTAGAGAAAGGCACAGTGCCAATTATGGTCGTTAATTATTGTGCATCCTCTCATTTCATGCCCATACTGCAAGGAGTTAAAATACAAACATAAGGTGAAAAATGATCCAGACTCAACTGATCATACAGAGATTAATTTTGATGAAAGGGTTGTTGTTCTACACTTTGATAGTGCAGGTGGACATTTTCCCTGGGTAACAAAGGTTCATTTGGTTATGCTTTTTTTACTTTTAGGGCTATCAAAATAATATTGTCATGGTCTCAAATTCTTTTTGTCTTACTACAGCAAAAAATTATAGAAAAAGCATGCCATATTTTGTATGACTGACAAGTGATATTTAGCTTTCAGTGATAGCAGTTTTATTCTCTCAGTTTTTGGTGTTTTTTCAAATGTATTTTCTAGTGATTTGTCTGTTAAAGCCACAAGGCTCCTGCTGAAACCATTATCTTCATAGCAAGTGGATTTTGTCTTCTCATACTCCAGTTACCTCCCTTTTAATGAAGGAGAAGAAAAAAAAGGCAGTTTTCTAAATCCTATTCATCAACAGCTTCCTTTTAACAAAGATAGTCACAATTACAGATCTGTATTATTACTATCTTACATGTACATAAGAACTAAAATAATTCATTCATTTTTCTTGGAGTTATTCTGAGGTTCTTCTGTTTGTTTTGCCTAACTCATGTGTATAGACAGAATTTAGGGTTTTGTGGGCTATTTCCCCTAGGAGGAAAATTTTTTTAGTTGTTTCTTTGGGGCATCATCTTTATTTACCAACACTGATCATTTATGTTCCCTAGATCTCAAGAGGAAATTACAACATAGGATAGCATATTTTATCACAATTCCTACTCTCTTTCTGTTGGTACTTAAACTCTAAGGTTTTTGTCTCGTCTTTTATTATCACAGTCTTGTGGTTTTGTAGCCCTTTTGTACCTTTGCTGCCACTGGAATTCTGGGTCTTCATTGTTTAAGAAGTGAGTACTTTGTCATACTTTTTCTCAGACTGTCCTCTGCTTATTCATTTTAAAATACTGAGCATCTTCACAGATGCCTTCTTATAGATCAGTTATTTTGAGTTTCGACTAAAGATCCATAGTATTTGTTTAGCTGCTTTCACAGAGAAAGTTAATGATTCTTGCAAGGGAAGATACTTGTTTTACGTTGTTTTGTTCAGTAAAGATTAACTCAGTGCAGAATATTATCTGGACATCAGTAATGCATTCTGTTTTCAACTGTGGAGCATACATAGTTAAGAGGAAGGATGCGCAGCCTGCAGTGCAGCACTCCATGGATCAGGGGAGTTTGCAGAAAGTTGTGAACATGTCTGTAAATATTTTCACCAAAGATTGCAGATTCAGCATTTTCCTGTGACTTTCCCTTTGTTCTACCATCTTTCATAAAAAAAGATTTGAATCTGAAATTAAGTTTTTTTAGTTTCAAGACCATTGAAATATTTGATTTATTTTTTTTCTTTTTTTTTTTTTTTTCCTTACACTTTTTAGTTCACTGAGCTGTGGATTTTAACAACTTGACCACACAATGGAGTTTTCAGATTTTCCAAGACACTGGGGAATCAAAGGCCAGTCAATTGCATAGTGTTAGTTGAGGAAATAATAGTCAGAAGATTCTGTCTGCATTGATTTCATTGCTTGGTTCTCATGGACAGGTTCATGTTCTATTCAATTGCAGGCAGACTTGGGACAAGCTTAGTTCTTCATCCAATGTCCATATTGTAAATCAGAATTGCAGTGTTGTCCCTTTCCACACAGAAAATGTCTTGAGAAAGGATGACAGATCAAAAATGACCCTAAGGCAATTACTGGTGTTAAAAATGTCCCCTCTTGGACATTTACTCTCCAGAGACTCTGATCAATATTTTGAGATTGAGGTGGTGGATTAATTTCTTGGTGAGATTCCTCAAGCATGTAGTAGCAGTGAACATGAAAAACCTCAATGAAGACAGCTTCAGAAATACTAGAGCTTAGAGACTGGATTCTTTACATGGCTTTGCATTGCAAACCCTGTCTTTATTATTTATGAAAACATGTTAACTTAGAATACTTGGAAATCCTTGATTTTTCTTTTTTTTTAACCTTGAAAATTTCTGTTGTGAGCATTTCTTAACATCTTGGACATGGCACAGCATGTGGCTCTGCTCCTGCAGGACCTTGGCCTCTCTGACCTCTTATTATGACTTGTGCACAGCCCACTTTTGGTTGCCTGGAAATTGTCTCCTTTGAACTAGCCAGCTAGACTTTTTTAAAAGCAGTGAAAGGAGCAGGTAATATTTCACCTGTGTTGGAGATCCATTCTAAAATGAATGAATTTGTGTATGGACAGATTTCAACCCTCCCTCCTGACCATAAAGAGAGTTCAAGGAATTACATCAGGCAAGGCACCAAATTCTTACATAGCTAAAGAACATGAATCCCACCTTTCCTCCTCTGTGTTTTATAAGAATGTGGGTTTTACCTACCCCAGGTATTTAGATGTTTCTTAGGGTTGTTATGTGCTGCAGTTTTGATCTTTGCAGAGATCTCTTTATGGTTGCTGTGATTCAAACAATACTGATATTGATTTTTATATTCTGAACAAAATAACAATGCATATTTTACAATTTAGTATGTAACCTGTCCTCCTGAAAACATCATAGTATTTGTTTATTTCTTTAGCATCAAGCAAAGTTGCTTGCCGGGCAGTGTCAGGAAGAGGCTGTGATTCCAAAATCATCACTTATAACAGGTATGATAGGGATGGGGAAGGAGTTGCTCAAGGCAATGGCAGTTTCTGCACAATACAACCTCCCAAAATATGCATCAAGTAATGGGATGGCAATAATGATAGTCTGAAACCTACCTGCTTCCCCAAAATCCATTCTATGCAAATCAGCATATAGGACTAAAGTAAAATTTAATTAGTTTTTTTTTATGATTTTATTGCTGTCTTGAGACTGCAGAGTACCTTTAGACAACAATCATGTTCCCTTTGTACTATAGTTAGACATGCTACTTTGAGTGCTGCAAAATGAATTTAATAATAAATGCAAGCTCCTAGCAGTACTTACCGGTCTGTTTTTGATATTCAATTTCCAAAGTCTCTTTTATGAAATGCCTGATATTTGTGGCAAATCAGGTGTTGTTTTCCCAAATAATTTTTTCTTTTCCACCACTTCATGGATGAGCAGAAGCACGGACTGTTATTTTACTACTTAGAAAGGAATCTTAGATCGTATTTAGAGAAAACAGTGTCTACTGATGTTCTTATGAACTGACCTGTATTGGCTTAAGTCGGTATTTCTCAGCCATTGATACTCTGCAAGAGCAGCAGTATACAAAAAAAGGAGCTGCACCTGAGTCAGTGCACCTTTCAGCCTTATGTATGCAGCTCAAAGGTTAACTGCTCATCTGTGAACTGTGGCTGCTCAGAACTTGATGCCTGAATTGCTTCAAACTTACTCAGCATGCAAGAAGAACTCAGAAGAAGAGGAAAGGTTTTATTCTGATTTAGCCTTTCACCCAATATTTCAGATTTCAGGGTAGGATGTGTGGTTAGGCCAGATGCCTGAAGAAATGATAATGAGTGTTAATTCTAATTCATGATATCAGTGATACAAGTGTCCCTCCATAAGTTCCTGTCACCAAGTCTGGAGTGTACTGGGTTAAAATTAACAGCTAAGGGTTCAGTTAGTTCTCAACAATCAAATTCAATTCAGTAACCAAGAAGAAAACTGCCCCAATAGTACCTAAATAAATAAATAAATAAAAAGGATCAGTTTTCCTTAGGATTCATGAGCTGAATTTGTTCAGTGAAGAAAGGTCCAGTGATCCACTGGAGTCAGTGCAACAGAAGGAAGAGGCTGGCAAGAGAAAGGGACGCGAGCACAAGTGAAGGGATGATGAACAAAGTTTGGCTAGACAAATTTTCACATGGGGTCAGCCACTTTATGTAGCTACACCTACAGAATGTTTAATCCTGTTGGGAACTTTGGGTCCAAGATGTCGTAGAAATTCTTTAAACTGAAAATATTTTAATGTTTCATTTGAAAACACAGTCTCTGCTACTGATATTCTGACTGGCCAAGCCAGCTATGTCAAATATTTCCAGGGCAAGAGCACCTTCCTCACCCCTCAAATATTAGATGTCTCACTGCCAGTCATTTGTGAGTTAAACTGCTTTGTAACTTCGCAGAAACATATGTTTATGATATGTGTTTACAGAAAGAAACTCAATAATATTTTCATGCAACAATGTAAAAATAAAACACTTAAACACATCAAATGTCCTTGCAATTTTCTTAGGCTTTGTTTAAACAATTGTCATTTCTCTTTTTTTCCCCAATGAATAATGCAACATTTAATATTATGCAGAATATACAATGAACTAAAATATTTATCACACTGTACTTTCTTATTGGGCTTTTATTAAGTCTAATAACTGTACATTAAAGTAATTGCCTTATGCCTGCTAAGAAGCATTGGAAACCTGGAACAATAAAAGTTTAAGACATGTGAGTGTGGTTTGGGTTTTTTTTTTTTCCAAAATGTATACATTTGCCAAGGTCTCCATCCTAGCACAATAGCATCTTTTTGCTTAGAAAAAATTTAAGCTGGTCAAATCTGACTGTAAATCCATAAGAAACATATCTGATACATGGATTTCTTTTTTCTGGCAAAGCTTTTTCCTTCCATCTCTTTGTTAATAATGACTTCAAAATATGAGGTATATATCCTTTTTTTAGATTCTAATAAAAGACATTTTTAAAAAGAAATATTCAAATGTGACACATATATTGAGATTTACAGTTATGTAAATGATGTTAAGTTTAATTTCCCAGTTAAAGTTACAAGAGGGAAATTTTATAATTAGTTACTTGAAAATGAATAAATTCTATGCCAACTTCTATATATCACTCATTAGTCTTACTGTGACTGAGTCGAGTCCTTCAATGTTTTGAAAAGTTACATGTAGTCAATGAAAATATCTAAAATCTCAGCATGTGTTTTTTAGCATCATCTTTCCAGTGGGGGAAACTGTGTGCAGTGTAGAATTTAAAAAAATTCTAAATTTACACTATGATAGAATATTTGTGTATATAAAAGTGGATGTATAATATGCAGATGTGCATTTGTAGCTTTTATATTTTCAAAGCCACTATTCTCTGATCAAGTTAAAAATTAAATAGTCAAATCCATGCTTTAGTTTAAACAGGTAAGTACTTGGACTGCCACATGGGTGCCTAACTAACCGAGAAAGAAGACTGGGAAAGTACTGTATCTTGCAAAGTATGAAATAAAATGTAGATGGAAACCCATATTTGAATCAAATATTTTTTAAATAAAATTCTTTTAAACACAGCTTTCTAATATTCCAAAAATGTGCTGAAGTTTTGTAATTTTTTTCAGAATATTTTTTTATACAGATTTTAAGCTATGTTGAAATACAGAGGCAATTTTGCACACATAAATTTTTAAAATTATTCTGTTCTGCTAAGTTCAGTAGTAGCATATATGAAGGGATATTTCACTATATTGTGGTGCCCGCCTTGTAGAAGAAACATGTGCAAGAAGCTTGTGAGTGAAATGTATTAGTAATTTTGATCCCAAAGTATTTGAAGTGTATCTGAGTAATTTCAGAGTAGCAATTGATTGTGATGCTCAATAGTATTTAAAATTATTGCTCATGTCTCATCTTCGTAGAGGAAAAAAGGACAATGAAGCTTAAAATATAAAAAAAAAAAAATTAGGAACTCCTATTATTATTATTATTATTATTATTATTATTATTATTATTATTATTATTTTCATCCTAGTGGCTAATAGTATTAAAATAAAATTTCAATTATCAAAAGTAGCAAGATATTAAATAATAAGTTTCAGATGTAGTTTGTGTCCTACAAGCCAGTGGGTTTGAGCTGTAAGTAAAGGTTGAAGTGTATGTACTCCGCTGTTATTAAACATTATTCAAGAAAAAACAAATCATCTGTCAGGAGTATATTGTTTCTTAAAGGACTGATTTTTATTAACTTTTGAGTCCTATTAATTAGCTACATTATCCAGCGCTCAGAGAGAAGCTGTTACACTTTTTGTCAGGGCACTCCATGTTCTCCAGTCCAACCACGAGCCTTCTGTGCAGAATTTAGCTCTTAGACCACAAGCTGTAGCAGTGTGACGTGCAGCCCTGTGCACACCAATAATGCCATCTGGGACTGCTAATGAGGGATTTCACAGCTCAGAGGATGCTGCTCATTTGCATCATCTGTTGAGTGGATGACAAAGATGGGAGGAGACATTTTATTTCCAAAACTGAGTTATTTAGATTAGCTTTTTTATCTCAGCCCAGCTGAATTTTTCACGAGAGTTGATGCCATCTCTTGGGATGCTGTCAGTAGGGTTTGACATCAGAGGTGCTGTGAGGAGCCCTTGTTTGACAATGCATCACAGCCCCCAGCCATGTGCCCCTCAGCCTGGCTCACAGACTTGGTGGAGACCAAATGGAGATCTACAATGGGCAGACCAGATTTATCAGGGGAATAAGGGAAATAATGACAAGGCTGGCATTTAAAGTGATGTAAGAAGTCATGTCTGTGACTTAGTGTGATAGATGGCTTAAAAAGAGGGAATGGAGTCCAGAGGTAGAATCCATCAATTAGCAGTGGAAAACTTCTTTCCCTTCTAATATGTCAGGTCTACAACAACCAGCCAAATCTTTCAGTTGTTTTGTAGCCACAGGAAGCCAGCATCCTGAACATATGAAGACTGAAGTACATTTTTCCACTTCTTATCTTTAATCAATACCACCGCACACACGTAACATGACAACCTGCAGCCTTCCACCACCTAGAACTGCACATTACTGTGTGAAACCACACACATATGTCATCATATCAACACACCAGACTTTTTCCTTGTTGTTGTTTCATTTGGCTACACAACATTAGTCCTTCAGCTTTTCCTTGGAAATAGGAAAAAAAAAAAAGAAAACACAGACACTTCATCATACTGCTCACTGAAAAAGAGCAGCTCCATGAACTAAGCATGTATTCACTATTGTATTTAAGAGCCTCAGACAATGGGGCACGTAAAGGGTCCCTTGGTGTACTTAGTTTAATCTCTACCATAGGCAATGACATCATATAATCCTTTTAAAAAACTATTGCCTTTAACTAGCTAGGATTTTTTTCCTGCTCTCCCAGAAGACTACCTTAGAATTTAACTATTTTGATTGATAGAAGCTATCTCATTTCTAGCTAAAATTGGTTTCTATCTAGTTTACATCAATTTCTTGTGACAACATTGTTGTCTAGTTTAAATAGCTTTTTTTTTTCCCCAACCTCAGTAAACATCTCAGATAATTTTATGTGACAAAAATAGGCAGTGATTTACTTTAAAATTATTTTTATATTAAATTATGAATGTGAGCCTTAAATTGAGCCTTTCAAAAGATTGGATTTAACAGAACATTACCTTCAATTAAACCTTACAATGCCTGAGCATCATAGGAAATTTTTCTTGAGTTCTGTCTTTGTTCCCCATATTCTTTTTTTTTCCACTTAAGAAATTAAGAAATCCTTTATTCTTTGCACCAGTTTAATATGCCTCCTTTTCTGCATAAGAAAAAAAATCTAAGAAAATGTTGCTTCCTCCCCACCCACAGCCTGGTTCTTCTCATTGCATGTGAGGCATTAAGTTCCCCTTCTCCAGTTAGAAAACCTCTGTGACCCATTTTGTTTCCACAGCTGCTTCCTCATTCTCATAGTACAGAGCCATAAGCATCAAAGAGTAAGAAAAGTCTGAACAAGGAACATGTTGAGCTCAATCAGCCTTCAGTTTTCACCTCAACCATCTAACAAGTCACCAACAATATTTTCAATAAAAGTTATGGCTTACCCAATCAGTAAGCAATATTTTTCAAAGTTTTTGCAATTGAAATATGTAACATATTGAAAAGAATGCAGGTTTTCAAAATGATCTATACTATGTGTATAAATAACCTTTGTATTTTTCTCTCATCAACTTTTCAAACCACTGTTTTATTCTGAATAATGCTATTATTATTAGTTTCTTGGGTTTACTTTTCAAAACTATGTAGAATTTCTTGTAAGTGATGACAAACATTTCTTTGTTATAAGAAACAATATAGAAGAGAGAAACAGAAATGAGGGAAAAAAATTGTAAAAAAGCAAAGATTACTATTTCTTTAACAATTAAGAGACTTTAATGAACTTGGAATTGAATGTGTTCTTAATTCCTTCAGTTGTTTAATGCCCTCTTCTGTACTGTGATGATCCTGTATTCTGACCAAGCAAAACAGAAGCTGTAGCTCAAATGTGAAAGAAAATATCTGAGTCAAAATGCACCCTTTGGTGGAACTCAGATGAAATTTCCACAGTTATTTGCTGTGACTCATTACTGGGATTTTTTTAGCACTCTTGGCCCAGGAGCCTCTTGCCTAAGTTAAATGTCAGAAAGATAGATGTCTAAGCTGGAGCTAGTCATGCTAGAATCCCTTTATATTCAGTGGAAAGAAATAGGCCCTGCCAGGGAATGACTGATCTGGCCATTTAAATATCTAACTTACAGTAGAGGTAACCTGTCTCCATTTGTGGTATCTTTGCATGCAGTCTGTCTGAGGTGGAGTAAGTATCACTTTTTGCAGGTGAGGATATGAAACAGAAAGACTGCTCCTAGAGTACAGCCTAAAGAAAAATATCACCCAGCTTCCAAAGCAGCTGTGAATTCCCCAGGCCCCTGGCAAGGCACAGCATGAGCTATATGTAGAGCTTTTACAAGCAGGCTGAGCTCAGTTGCCCACAGAGCCCATTTATCCTCACTCCATAAGTCACAACACTGATGCATATGCAAACCAGGTCCTCTGAGCATCCTGTCTGCTTGTCATTCACAAGGGCAATGGGAATAGCTGTTGCTGAAAGGATGCTTACTCTTCAAAAAACACATTTTGGGATGCCATAAGCACCAATTATATCCATGGTTTCTCACTGACAATACATGCAGGATCAATTTGGAGAAGGCACCAGATAACTGCCTCAAGCAGAAAATGTACATTTTTGATACTCATATGGGAGTAGCAATATAAATCAATATTTTTACACAGTGATTTGTAGGGGTGTGCAGTAGACATGAGATTGATATGAATTAAATGTGTAAACGCTGGAAGAAATTGTAGAACAAAGGATTCAAAAAAGTTCTGCATGTGTAACAAAGAATATTCTTCCAAAGAAACTGATTTCATTACACTGTTCCTAGCAGTAGAATGGACTACATGAATTTCTTGTACTTCGGACAAGTCTTTGGAAATCAGTAATATGAAGATTAGTTCACTGTTGCCAAACAAAAGGTATCTAAAATCTAAGTACTTGACAGCAGCTGTCTCTTTTTCTCTTGTGTTGCACACACTAGTGATCCTGCCCAAGCTGTTGAACATTTGTCTTGACACTTGTGAGCATGTGAGAGTGCATCTGTAAAATCAACACACTTAAGGATGCTATTCAATAAAATCACTATCCCTTTCCTCAGGGACACCCACTTAGTTTTGTTAGACCAATTTTCCTACACTGGAGGTCACTTTGCTTTACCCATTTCATTTAACCCTGTTCACCTTATTGTTAAATTCAACCTGAAAGCTTCATAACAGGTTCTCCAGATGTCAGCTGCTGATAGCTATTATTTTATGGGTCACCTCTCTCACAAGAGCCTAGATTAACCCCATGTAATTTGTGGAACACTGTAAAAATGTTTTTCTGGATCATAATTAGCTGTGATTCCCCATGCACAGACAGGCATACTCTGCTACTCAGTGGCCTGAATTGACACCTAGAAATACTTCTTCATATATACTGAATATATGGCATCTGTTGGCTTACTTCATTCCAAACGTTGGGTGCTCAGGCAGATGCTGAGCTCCATGCCAGTGTCTAAATTTTACATTAACAGAGAGTGGAAGGAATGTTGCAGTGACAGAGGGCTTAGGGCTTTTAGTTGTTGAGCTGAAGACATGTTTCTGAGCCTTCTGCATACATGCTGAAGGCCACATGCAGTCCAGCCAGGCAGGAGTGGGTACCTGCTGACCACTCAGACCCAGGAAAGAGAATAAGGCTCTACTTTAGATAATTTTGTACTTTTAATACATATATTTGCAAATATATATCATACACATAACTAGCATGGTACTGATATACAAAGGCCAATGTCTTGATCAAGGCTGAATAGACTTGTTGGTCTTCTAATTAGCTTGTGTGGGGAAAAAAAGCCTGTAGTGAAAAGAAGAAAGTGGGAATTAGGACTTACGGAGACCAAAACAACTCCAGCTTCCTAAGCTCTCCTTAGGGAGTTTCCAGTTTTTCCCACATGGCTTAAACAATTCTGCTAGGCTAGAAAAGTTGATCAGAGAAGTTATTTATGCTGTTCTGAGTGCATTTTTATCTCTGCATGTTTTCTGCTTAAGCTTTGGGTTTGAGCAGTTATATTTGGCCATAATTTCAATGCCAAAATTGATCTCATCCATGACACTAAGGTCAGTTTTGTTAAATCTGCACCAGTTTTCTTCCCAGAGAGGCACTACAGGATTAGCTGCTCTAAATTTATGAGTCAGGCGGTTGAGTAGCTATAGTATAGACAGATGAACTATTTCCAGAACACCTCAGGACCATAACCAGTGATTAATGCCTTTAGCTGCATAAAAGTCATTCAGAGAATACATTAAACTCCCCAGATCAGAGCCTAAATCAATGGTATGAAGTTGGCAGGCTCCAGGAGTGGGTTTCTGAAAACTTCATGAAGTTCAGCAAGGCCAAGTCCCAGGTCATGTACCGGGGTTGGGGCAGTCCCCAACATCAGCTGGGAGATCATCATGGCACAAACTGATTGAGAGCAAAGAAGATTTTAGAAGTACTGGAAGTTGGATGTGGCTTTCATCCACCTGATCTAGTGAAAGGTGTCCCTGCTTGTGTCAGGTGGAGTGATCTAGCTGACCTTTAAAGGTCTTTTCTAACTCAAACTACTCTGTGAACCTATGACATTAGGGGAAGTTCTGATTTAAGTAATAGCTAAAGTCTGATGATGACTTAGAATTTTTATTCTTGAATGCTTGTCAATTGTAAATGTACTGAGGAAAACATACTTAAACACCAGGTTTTGGGTTTTTAGTTTTTTTTTAATATCACCCTTAATTGATTGTGGCTGTTACATTGGATTTAGAAAATTCTATGAATTTATGAAGTTATGAAGCAGTACACCAACCAATGAGGCAAAAAATAAAGAAATTAACATCTTACAGGGAAATTGAACACTAGAAATAATACCACTTATCTGAGAAGCAGTCCATGAGATTAACATTTAGGCTCTTAAGCTTCTTAAGGTTTTCGGAACATAAATAACACTATGTGAACCAGATTTATTTGCTATACATGAGTTCTAAAATCTCTTTTATTGGGAAAAAAGGGGTAAAATTATTTTAATATGCCTTTTTGACTTTAAACAAATGCTTTATCATGTATTCAGCTTTTATAGTTCTCTTGGTTTCTGAATGTTAATATCACAGAACAATAAAATCAAATAATTATTTGCATAGAAAGGAGCCCTTGAAGATCATGTAATGGTCCCTGGCTATGGACAGAGACACCATTAACTAGATCAGATAGCTCAGAGCCTCATTCATCTTGGCCTTGAACACCATGAGGGATACAACATCCACGACTTCTCTGGACATCTTTTTCCAGTACTTCACAGTAAGGAATTTCTTCCTGACATCTAATTTAAACCCACCCTCTTTCAACTCAAACCTATTCCCACTTGTCCTATCACTTCATGCCCTTGTAAACAGTCTTGCCCCATCTTTCCTTTAAGGTCCTTTCAGGTACTGGAAAGCTGCAATTAGGTCACCCCAAAACCTTCTTTTTTTTTCCATGCTGAACAATCTCAATTCTGTCAGCCTTTCCTCACACAAAGGTGCTCCAGCCCTCTGACCAGCTTGGTGGCCCTCCTCTGGACTTGATCCAACAGGTCCATGTCTTTCCTGTGTTGACGACCCCAGAGCTGGATGCAGAACTGCAGATGAGGTCTCTCCAGAGTGGAGTAAAGGGGCAGAATCCCCTCCCTGGCCCTGCTGGCCGCGCTGCTTTGGATGCAGCCCAGGACACGTTTGGCTCCCTGTGCTGGGAGTGCCCATGTCTGGGTCATGCCCAGCCTCTCCTCCCCAGCTCCCCCGAGTCCTTTCTCAGCAGGGCTGCTCTCCATCTGCTCATCCCCAGCCTGTGCTGATTCCAGGGTTTGCCCAACCCAGGTGCAGCACCTTGCACTTGGTCTTGTCAAACCCCCTGAGATTCCCATGGGCTCACTGCTCAGGCCTGTCCAGGTCCCTCTGGATGGCATCCTGTGCTTCAGGTGTGTCAGCTGCACCACTCAGCTCGGTGTCATCTGCACACGTGCTGAGGGGGCAGCAGATCCCTTCATCCCTGTCATTAATGAAAATATTAAATAACACTGCTCCCAGTAAAGACCCTTGAGGGACACCACTCATCACTGATGCCCTTTGAATGTGACCATCCAACCAATTCCCAATCCAGCTAACAGTTCACCAGTCAAATCCATCACTCTCCAATTTGAACAGAAGGACGTTGTGGGAAAGTACCGCTTCCAGGCTCTTCTGTTGCTGTTCAGCAAGTTGTCTGGAGGCTTTTCTAATGTTTTCCTTTCCTTGAGTTTATTTTTGCACAGAGTCCACATAAGTGTTTCAGTACCCTGTGAACAGAGAGCAAAACAGCAGAAAGAATGCAGAGTAGAATCCCTTACCTGGACCAGGTCTTTCCTATTTAATTTACTGGGACATTTAACCATAGTATTTTAAGAAACCATGTTTTTAAAGAAAATGTAGTTCTGGAGGGCCAGTCTCTCACATAGGCTGATATTTATCTAGAGACATTTGGAAAATTTTCAGTAGAAAACTTTGCATTGGATAAAACAACTGTATGAAAATACACTGTATTCTGATTTTGCTGAACTTTGGGTATAGAAGATTTAAAAAAACACACCATAGTCACCTGTCTTAACAGTTTTTGTGTTAAATGCTTCACAATTTAGAATGACTTTTCAATTCAATATTTTGGAATTTTTTTTATACTAACTGTGTCATATAATGGAGGGTACTAAAAAGCTAAAGTCAAAACAACATTTCACACTGCCAAAACTGACACAATAAAACCAGACTGGCCACCTAAAATAGATGGATTTGCGATTAACCTGTTAAGAGGATAACCATTCTCCTACCCTAGTCCTCCATCACAGTCAAAAAGGTGTCAAGTTAAGTGTTACTATACTCCGGTTCCTATTTGCCCTTGTGCTACAGGTTACAGAAGAAAAACACAAAAACTTTTCACAGTGTTCTTTATCTTATGTCATTATCCTTATGCTGCCTTAGGTCATTAAAATAAATGTTTTGTGCTTGGGTCCATTTATTCTATTGTCAGTGATGAATGTACCTGCTTGATTTAATTTTGTATGCATTTTATATTGCCCATTGTATGTTTTCAGGTTTATTAAATAAGTACTCCATCTTATTTCAAAAAGCTCTAAACATGACATATTTTTTATTTTTTTATTTTTAATGATCTTATTTTAAAAGCCATACTTTTTTTTTTTTTTTTGCTTAGCACAACATGGTAAATCCTAAGTAAAACTTGACTGTGTTGTTTTGCTAGTACTTGTGGATAGGTTCATATGCTTTCGACATAAAGAGGGAGGTCAAATTGTCCTATATGTCAAGAAACAAGGCCTTGGACTTATTCTTGCTCATTTTCTCACCTCTATTTCATCCTTATCACAATGCAAATTTAAGGAGACTTCTACTCCCCTTCCTCATTTCTCTTCATGTTGCTTCAGCCAACTTTGTCCTAAACAAACCCTTATTTTTTCCCTGAAAACAATGTCTTCACCACCTTGTCGCACAATGAGATAAATCACTGACAAAGGGAGAGTTACGCTGACCCTTGAAGCTCTGCTGGGAAAGGTCAGGGCAGTGCTCTGCTGAAACCCCATGAAACTGCCTCTTTCGTCTTTCTTTGTAAGAACAGAAGTGAACCAGGCAGGTCTTTCTTCTTTAAGCAGCTCTAATTGGCACCTCACCTGGGAGACAGATACACGCACTTGGCCACATCTATTCTCTTCCTCTCCTTACCTACCTATCCCTTCCTATGGCCCTAAATACAGCATCTCTTTTCTCTGGTGTGTGATATAAGGAAGATCTCATTTTCTTTCCTGACTCAGAACACAATCCTTGCATCAACAGTAGCACTGACAGTATTTAACCTCATCTCCAGGTCACTAACACTTCACCATCAAGTCAATATCCCAAGACTGCCTTTGGGATTGTAGGGAGTCTTCCCTCCAATAACAGAAGGCAAAACCAGGAGGGGGTTTGAAAATCATGTGCTACAGCAGACCTATACACCAAGAACATGAATAACTTAGAGATGCTAAGTATATGTACAGGTGGGTGTACATACTGTGTAGATTTTACAGAAAATGAAATCAAGATTTTGCTAGACCACAGTTCTACCTCAGTGTGCAGGAAATTCCTCCTGATATTCACCTCAGGTGTCTCAAAACTATGGCCTTATGTGGAGATTGCACAGAGTTATACCTTTAAAAAACCCAGCAGAAATTACAGCAGCTTCTAGTCGGAATTAATATTAGCAGAAAATAAATATTTTTGCAATTCCATTCCAAAAGGCTAATCCCCCTATTGCTTTGATATTTTTGAGCTTTTTTTTTTAATCCCTCCAATTTTTGACAAGGATATGAAGACATTAGAAACAAGGTGCAACCTAATTAAAACAATATGCAATAGAATTCCCATAGCAAAAGAACCTCAAATATTTTCTATCAGAATTTCTAAGTTGTAAGAAAATCCATTGAAAGCTGTATTAACCCCAAAGACCTGAGATTAAACAACAGTTTGCATGTGTCCTGGCAGTATGTCGTGGCAAAAACAAGATTGGTTTCAAGCTGTCTAAGCACAGCAATTGCAATAGCCAGGTGGTAAATGATATTTCTAGGAGATCCTTCTGAAGATCACACCAGGAACACATCAGATGCAGTTCCCATTAACAGAGATGGTGGGTCACCACCCAGATAAAGAGAAGGATGATTCTATTAAAACTTTTGCTTCCCATTTACTTTCAAACTCACATATCCTCATACTTCCTGATCCTCTTCCTGGGGAGAAGCTCTCAGTTTAACAGAATGGTCTTGAAACCTCTAGGGAAAACTTGAATTCTTTGATTTTCCAACCTGTTTTTTCAGGCTAATTTTTAAAAATATTTGGATGACGTTCACTGTTTGCATCTTAAATCTTGTGTGCATACACAAACTGAATTGAAATTCTGACATCTGTAGTTCACCCACCTGCTGAACCCACTAGTTTTATCAGAGAACTTGTTTAATAAGCTGAGAAAACAGGATCAAAATCATCCTTATAGCTTTGTTCTCTACTCCTGTCCATTGAAGACTTCTGATGAGGCTATAATTCTTCAAAATTCTTGCTTAAGGTAGTATTTCAGGTATTTAATAATAATTTGAAAACTTAGATTCCCATTGACTCCACTTCAGATTTCTTCTATTATGCACAGAAATAGCTTAAACTCATTTGGCAGCTGTGCTACATGGTGCTGAGTTGCACAGGATAACTATACAACAACTTTAAGGGTACTTTACTATCCTGAATTTATCTAGGAAAGTGACAACATTGCTGATATTTCTGATTGATGAGAGCATTAAGCTTTGACAGGTGCTTGCACTTATCTAAGCTTTCAAATATTTTGGGACAACTGCAAACCTGATCACTGTTATTATCAGCAAAAAAAAAAAGGAAGATAAGCAAATAGGATCCTGATATTTGCTGAGATGATAATGAGGTATCATTTCAATAAACCCCACCTTACTAATAATGAAATTTCATGCAACTGGAAAGGTGCTGGCAGTACTGAAAGGTGTTTCAGTAACCCAAACTACTCTAAAACTGAAGAAAATAGTTTTTGTACCAAGCACAGGAGTGCTGACTTTAAGAAATAAGTTAACATTAAAAAGGCTTTAAGTTGTTTGGAGAGATCTACAGGCTTACACATCTGAGGGATACTTACCAAGTATCTGAAAGCTAACCCAAGCTATTTTTAAGCCGTACAGAATTGCTGAGAGTTGTGCGTACTTTATTGCAACTCCAGTCAGCAACTTGGATTAGACATCCATCCTATATAGTGTTGTTTGTGTCTGGATTACTCTTTGGATGAGGTGCTCAGACAGACTTGTACATTTGTCAGCTCTGCAGAGACAACTCAAGAAGAAGGAAAAAATAAAAAGTACTAGTTCTGTGGTCAGAGTGCAAAGTCTGTAAAAACTATGTTTTGTCGGACTTTTCTGTCAGTGTGCCATAACATGTCATGTCTCTTGAGGGGATATAAATCCTGGAAGCCCTCATAAGATGTCAAGGCCCAAAGAGTAACTCATTTTTTCTTTATCAGTAGAAATACCAAGTTATAACAAGTACCTGTGTTGTAGGCCAAAGGAGAGATCTCTTTTTCAAAAAGGCAAGAGTTTCCCATTTTTACACATCAGAACTCTGACTCAACACAAAATATTTCTACAACTAACACAATTCAGAGGTCTGTTCTTTGCAGATGCCCACTTCTGAAGATACTGACCGAAAGAGAGGAGGAGTCAGAGGTTTGTGTTTAATGCTTCTGTGTCTTCTGCAGCCAATGGAGCTGGTGTAATCAGACTACTGTTCATCATTTGTGGGATTAATTCACACCATCATCTTCAAAATTTTCTCTGAGAACCCTTCCAAAAGTCTGACTCAATGAATTCATTTTGGGAATCAGATGGTTCATACAAAAGACCTGAGTGGTTTTGGAAGTAGCACTGCTACCAGCAAAGCCTGAGTACCAGCCTGTGATTGTCTATAAACACCACCCACATGTTCAGGTGTAAGCAGATTTGTCTTTTCCCACACCTGACTCTTCATTTCAGATAAACAATATGAAAACAAAGCAAAATGAGACAATATGCACAAAAAGAGAATAATTCAGTGTCTGTGTGGAGACTTCTAAAATCCCAGTAATACAGATATAATCTTAATCAGTCCTCTATTTTTCTGAGAGTTGATTAATAAGCAATAATATTAGATCAGAGAAAAGGTCTGCACACATGTCTTTATTGCTTCATTTATTTTTGGTGATTTTTTTTTCCTTAAGTCAAGGACCTAAATATTATTTTAATATAGCCCCTTGTGTTTAATTATTAAAAGGTTTAATAACAGAAAACTGCATCCACTCACACTAAAAGGATAACCTTCTTCATGTTCATACTTAGATTTACACACTTTGCAATAACACAATTCATTTCATACGAAGTGAATTACAAAAATAATGTAAGAGAGAAAAATGCTACAGAAGTCTTTTCTTCCAGTAATTCAAAATATGATGTCTGTAGATGAAATTATACTGTCACAAACAACTGATATTTCTGTCTCTTATCAGTGACAGGAAGTAGTTATAAGAAAAGGAAACCAAGCAAACCACTTCAGATTCCATTCTTTCACTCATATTATATAAAGGCATGAGTGTGAGTGTGAAATGTTTTCATAACTTGTTCATCATCTGGCCTTTGGGGTTTGCTTTGTTGACAAGGGCTGAGTGATACTTTTTTATTATTATTTTGTCCTACAGTTTTTCAAGTGATATTGCTGTCAGACAAAATCATTGTTTTTAATGGAACTTTTGAGAAAGAAATATTTCAGAAATATTATATTATTGAATACCAAAGAAAATAAAACATTGATACCACCAATTCTTAATTTTTGTTCACTTTCTTTTCTTTTTTTCTCTGTCAGTTCTGCTTCATATTCATATGAAATAGGGTAGGAAAAGCTAAGATAATATTCAGAAAAATCTTTGATGCAATTTATTATTTTTTCTTTCAGTGGCACAGAGCATCATGAAATTTTCCTTTTACAGATGTCCTTGAATTTAGGAGTCCAACCTAATGAACATATAGCTAGTGGCTTGTATGGGGCTGTTTATTTGAGCACGACACTCAAAATATTTCTCTGGGGTGGATTCCTATGCCTCTAAATTATTACAGAGTTTCAAACATTACATACATGGATGTATGAAATTCACAACAAACCCAGTGTTAGTATCTGTTGATATAGATGGGAAGAGAATTTGCAAGTGTTCTTTCTTGCTTGGCTTCTGCTCTGATTTAGAGGTATTCTTTAGGGTCTCAGATGGTAAAAAGAAGAAAATGCCACCACCTTAGATCTCTGTATTTTCTGATGTATAAGACATATTCATGTTGCATGTAGGATATGTCTACAGTGGAGTCCTTCTCCCAATCTGAAAGGTTTCTGGATTGAGACATGGCACTACAGCCAAATGGCTCCTAGGTCAAATCTGCCACATCTCTTATCAGTTTAAATACTGACAAAATGAGATAGCATCTGACAGCTCCCATCCAGGCACATACATCCTAAACCCTGCACAGCCTGCTAATTATTTAATTAAAACAAATCAAATTAATCTTAAGTGAAGAAAAAAATATCTGTCTGGTAAGGATCAGAGTCCTTACCTGTCCCAGTCCCTGATTAAGGATATTTAGAGGCACCTCATACTGATTTATGACAAAAGCTTTGTTTTCTTTCATATCCACAGTGCTACAAAATATTAGTAATCTTCATGTGTTAGGAACAGAAATTCACATCGTGATTTAGTTTCCTATTCCTGGGCATGTTTTGTAACTTCCCAGGTGTTTAAAACACTCTCATGGAAATAACAAATATTACAACTCAATGAGAGTTTCCAGGACCTACTGGGCATTTTACTGTGGGAGGCCATTTGCAGAGAAGTTCATAGACAATTCATGAGTACATAAAATGATCTTATTTATTGGTATTTAACACACCTAACAAACAGCTGGACTGTAGTCATAGGCTTATCGTTGATATTCTTAGCACTTGTAAGACAGACTCCTGATGAATCTCTGATGGTCAGGCATCAGGCACTCCTTAGTCAGGTGAGGAAGTGTCAGTCTCCACAGCATTTGGTCTGATCTTTTACCTTGCTGAATTGATATCTCCCAGCTGTATTGTTTCTCGCTCTCAGGTTTTCATAATTCTATACTATGTGCATGTATTTGTCTCTGGAGACTTTTATCTAGCAGCTACTTCTTAAGCTAATTATTTTATCTCTGTGATTTTATTTTACTTAACATAGAATCACAAAATCATAGAATCATAAAATCATAGAATAGTATAGGTTGGAAGGGTTCTTTAAAGATATTCTCGTCCAAATTTCCTGCCATGAGCCGGGACATCTTCAACTAGAGCAAGTTGCTCAGAGCCCCATCCAGACTGATCTTGAATGTTTCCAGGGATGGGCCAACTTCAATTTCTTTGGGCTACCTGTTCCAGTCCCTCACCACCCTTTTACTTTAAAGCCATTACCCCTTGTCCTTTTGCCAGGATGAACCATCCCAGCTCTCAGTCTATCTTCACAGGAGAGCTCTCCAGCCTTTGGTCACCTTTGTGTCCTTCCTGTGGGCTTGCTCCAGCAGGTCCATGTCCTTTTGGGCTGCAGGGCTGGATGCAGGGTTCCAGGTGGGGTCTCACCAGAGCAGGGCAGAGCAGAGGGGCAGAATCCCCTCCCTGGCCCTGCTGGCCATGCTGCTTTGGATGCAGCCCAGGACACAACTGCCTTTCTGGGCTGTGACTGCACATTGTTGGGTCATGTCCATCTTCTCCATCCTAAGTCCTTCTCAGCAGGGCTGCTCTCATCCTGAAGCCTGTGTTGATATTGAGGATTGTTCTGACTTAGGTGCAGCACATTGCTCTTGGCCCTGTTGAACTTCAAGTTCATGAGGTTCAAGTAGGCCCACTTCTCAAACTTGTCTGCCAAAGAGCCATTAAGGCCTTCAGCAGATTCAGAAAAGCCTTTTAACAATTTCAGAGCATGACTCTTTGATTTCAGATAAGTAGTAGCAAACTACCAAAGCCATTTTTTGTTGTTAACATAGCCAGAAATTCTGTACTTAATGCTGCATGCAGGGAATGTGATAGGACAGTGTCACTTTGCTCAAACTGAGAGCAATATGGAGAACACTTTGCCATTTCATAAATTGTGTGAGATAGCCTATTTCTTAAGAATTATATATTTTTGTTGTTGTCTGATATTATGTAACATCTTGCCTTTTATTTTACAGTCCCTGTGGGTAAGGAAAAACTCCTGCTGCAGTCATGACTGAAGCAGATCTCTGACTTGGGACAACATGTTGGCAACTGGGATTTTTAATTCAGTCCTTGTCCAGGTAACTTCCCACTGTCTTGAACAGAAAAAAACACTTAAAAATCATAGGCTTTGAGGAATAGTACAAGTTAGTAAATGTTTGTGAAGGAGTCATGTGGCTTTTAGAAATATCAATGATTTCCCCAAATGGAGGCTATTAGGTAGGTGTTACGAACAGAATGAAATTTTACCATGACCCTAAATTATGATTAGTTTTTAGGTTCCTCCTTGAGTTTGAGACTCCAGGTACTAAGAAATGTAATTAAATCCATCTTAATAGGTTTTGACATATCTGTTTGACTCCATACTATGGTCCATTTTCCAGAGAAGATTAGGGTAATAACATTTTTTTAAATATTAAGCTTTCAGATTACCAAATGTTCAGTCTAATAGTAGCATATAATTGAAATTCTCAAGGATCACCTCCTTTAATCACAGAGCACATTTGATTTTTATATTGTCTGAGTGTGTGGGCAGTTGGTGTGTCAGCATCCAAACAACAATCTCCTTTGCAATGACAGAGAAGTTGCCTTATCTTGGCACAGTAATGGACACAGTGACTAAGCACAAATGATGCAGTATATTTGACAGTGAGTGTTATTCAAGAGGACACAGTTCCTTAGAAGTGTTTGAAAAGTTTTTCTCATTATTTTTGCTCTGGCATTTTATGGGGCACTCTTTCCAAATACATTCCCACCTAAGCACGGGCTGTCACAACAAAATAAAAGAAAGAGGAGAAAAAAGAGAAAAAAAAGAAGGCATATCAAAGGATTAAAGTCTACTCTGAGAAACACAACAAAAATAGTCCACAGTTTACTAATGCTTGTCTCTGCCTTGAGTGAAGTACAGAGATGTAAGATTTCTTACATTACTGTCTTAGTATCTATTTACTTTCTTAGTATCTGTTAATGTATTGAGTTTGTGTTGCAAGTTTTTTTTTTGGGGGGTTGAGGAGGGGCTACAGGAGTGGCTTCTATGAGAAGCTGCCAGAAGCTTCCCTCTTGTCTGACAGACAATGCCAGGAGGCTCTTAGAACAACCCACCACTGGCCAAGTCCAAGCCAGTCAGCGACAATTGGTAACATCTCTTGGACAACATGTTTAAAAAGGGAAAAAAAACATAATTCCAAATTATTGTGCAGATGTAATTGTGGCCAGAAAAGAGTGGAGTGAGAACATCTCAAAGGAACAACTCTGCAGACACCAAAGTCAGTGGAGAAGGAGGGGGAGGAGGTGCTCCAGGTGCCAGAGCTGATTCCCCTGCAGCCTGTGTGTGTGGTGCAGACCATGGTGAGGCAGCTGTGCCCTGAAGCCCATGGATGTCCATGGAGGTGAGACACCCACCTGCAGATCATAGCGAAGACCCACGCTGGAGCAGGTAAAACAAAAGAAGTCTGTGACCCCATGGGAGGCCTGCACTGGATCAGGCTCCTGGCAGGGACCTGTGGACCCTTGGAGGGAGAAGGCCACACTGCAGCAAGTTTATTGATAGGACTTGTGACCCTGTGGAGGACCCACTCTGGAGCAGCCTGTTCCTGAAGGACTGTACCCCATGGAAGGAGACCCACACTGGAAAAGTTAATGGAGGACTGTTTCCTGTGGGAG
Source organism: Passer domesticus (assembly GCF_036417665.1). Lineage (NCBI taxonomy): Eukaryota > Metazoa > Chordata > Aves > Passeriformes > Passeridae > Passer > Passer domesticus. Next base: position 29,644,236 of record NC_087478.1, on the reverse strand, counting down.
GGACCCCATACAGGAGCAGGGGATGGACTCCTCTCCCTGAGGAAGTAGTGGCAGAAGCAACACGTGATGAACTGACTGTAGTCCTCAGTCCCAGTCTTCCTGTGCCAGAGAGGAGGTAGAGCTGGGGAGGAAGGACGGGTGGGAGAAAGATTGTTTAAGATTTGTTTTACTTCTCATTTTGTGGCTGTGATTTTGGTTGGTAATAAGTTCCCTAAGTTATGACTGTTGTGGTAATTGGTGAGTGATCTCTCCCTGCTCTTATGAGCCTTTCATTCTCTTTTTTTCTCGCCTGTTCAGTTGAGGAGGGGCTTTCATAGGTACCCAGCCTCCAGCCAGCATCACACCACCACAGTCTCATAAGAACACCATCATACAGACCATCCAAAAGCAGACAAAAATAAAGCAGAAAAAGACCTTGCAGCTTTACTGCAATTAGGTAAATCTGGCTCACATCCTGATCTCACTGCTGTGAAAATCTTCTTTTGACTTGGAGAGGAAAATATACCTATTCACAGTGAAGGTAGGGAAAACAGCCAAAGAGTGAGTTATTTGGATAAATATTTCAGTCTGTATTTTTGGAAGCTGGATGCTTGTAAATATCCTCACTTCAAGAGAGGTCTTCCAGCTACAACTCATACACACAGGAGAAAAATCCAATCTCACACTAAGCTCATCCTTTTCAATCATGTGGTGCATAGAGTGCAAGTGAAGCATGAATAGCAGTGTAGCATCTACCAAAGCATGACTGCTCTACAGGGCATGGGAGAAAACTAATCAGAGGACCAATGACTTCATCGCAGGATTCCTTGATCAGCCCTCCAGAGGGCAAAGGTTAAATTCCTGATCAGATGCTTATTTATCTTGGTAAATTTATTTATTATTTATCTCTTGGATAAATTTATTTAGGCACAAGAAATGTAATATTTTTCAATGGAATAAAGAGAATGTGTGATGTTGCATCACAAAAAAGAATAAGCTAGAAGTTACTAGAAGGTCCTGCTTAAGGCTTCTGAACAGCATATGCAAAGTTTAATTTTGCATGGCCAAAACTCAGGAAGGCCATGAGTGTATCTGGACATGAGGAAGGCCAGATTTATCTGTTAACAATCTACACTCTCTAAAGGGATTTTGTGGATCAATGGCACTAGGAAGCTCTTTAGACAAAATAATACATGGGTGTGGTCTATGCCCAACTTGATTCTGCACTTCTGCCAGTGCTGAACAGCTACCAGCTCTCTCTGATATGTGACATTCATGGATAAAGAGAAGGGTCCCAGACTCTTGCCTGGGGTGGGCTGATTTATCTGAGATAAGCTTTTTATGAGAGTCTAAATCTTGCTGATTTTCATGAAAATGGTAACAGCTTTTCAGATCAGTCCCTACCCCTCATGTTTACAATACATAGCATCTTTATGTTTCCTTCTTCCCTGAAAGAGTCATGATAGCATCAGTGACAGCAGCAATTGAACAGAAACTCAGAGGTCTCAATGAGGAGACAGAAAGCAAAATCTGAGTTCATGTTCATCCTCCACAACAGAAGTTCAACCTAAATTCAGTCTGTGTTGAAGCATTGCACTAGTGTGTATCTCAGATGAGATATTCAAACTTGTCATTCTGCTTCGCTAGATTGCAAAGATTTTTCAGCAGCAGCTTTGGAAACCAAGGGCAGATGCCAAGGATATTAGGCAGCAGCTGAATGGTTTGAGAAACTTAATGCAAAGAAAGAAGGAAGACTGTGCATCCTCCAGGTGGTGTCTGAGGTGCTTCTGACTCTTCTCATGGTCTTCAAAGAATCACTGTCAGGTTATAGAAGTTGCTTTTTCTTTTGTCCTTATCATTGGAGCCTAATGAGGAAGCTTGTGATTAAGGAAACTAGGGGCCAAGCAATACACCTTAGGTATTTCACTGAGGAACAAGGTCATGTATAGCTAAAGATGAAACTGATGAGCTTAGAACTAAATGGGAGAACTACTTTTGTTTTCCAGCTGTTATTTTTCTGGGTGGCCTCCAGAGCTTTGAAGGGCATTTTTCTCATAGACAAGCTATTTTCTGCTACAGATGGTGCTTTTAAGTCTCCTAAGTCAAAAAATGTCAACAATTTTTAGAGAGGCAGCTGAGTCCTTATTTTTACACATTTCTATTCACCACTTTGAAATTTCAGGTAAAGCAACCTCCCACAGATCTTAATTTTGGCAGCTAGTTGATACAACAAACTTTAAACCTATTTAATTTATTTAGGATATTAATTTATTCATAGGGGGATGATTTTTACCTAGAAACAAGTTTATGCTTCTAAGATTACATAGACATATATAAAAATATATTTTCCTTACAACTTTTCTGCTTTTTTTGTTATGACCCACCATTCCCTCCCAAATTTTTGTCCAAACCATTTCTAGTTGGCTCTGCCTATAATCTAATACTCTGAGCCAAAAAAACAAGAAACAACAATGATGAAAAACATGCTCAGCCAAAGTCTTTTAGACTGTGAAAGAATGAACATAAGAAATTACTTAGAAAGAATGTGGTGCCTGGAGAATTAAATTAGAAAGCCACTGAAAATATACTTTCCATACAAAAACATTTTGAGAAGAAATAAAATGGTCCATGTGAGGAAATCGTAATGATGAGAAGAAAAATTGATTATTTAGACAAAGCAAAAAAATCAAAGTAAAATATATGGGTGTGAGCAATTTATTCATAAATAGACATATGTTCAGAGACTGTTTGTCCACACTGGATTTGTGTAACTCTATTCTATTTGGCAAGATTTGGAGTTTAAAGGAAGAACACATATGGCAGTTTCATCTCCAGCTCTGTGCAAGCATAGCCCAGAACACAGATACCTCAGCTTTACTTGGGAGTTGTACTTGTGCATCAAATTGGGCCCAGACGACAACCCCTCAGATGAGAGCAGCATATTTCTGCTGGTTCTGAAATTTCATCACTTTGTACTATCTGTATCCAGGCATAAGGTCTGAGACCACGTAATATTATTTGACATAGATTTGAATATATCTTTGTGGTCTATTAATGTCTGACAAATATTTTAAGTGTAATTTCTAGGTAGTAAATTTAATTTTATTAAGGGTGTGTGGAGTGTTAATAGAGTGTTTTCTTTAAATTGGTTTCGTGAAAATTGGTCTTTTCATCAAGAATGCAGCTTGACTGTCCCCTGTGATGCTGAGATTATGCATGACATGAATGGAGCAAACTGAAAAAGCAGACAGCCATACATTATCTGTTAAGTGAAGAGAAGCATCCCTCAGGATTTCCAAGAGGACATAATGCTGTGAGCCCTAGGGAGGACTTAGGAAGATCACCTTTTAACTTCTTGTTTGAGATCTCTGAGAGTACACTAACCTGCAGTGAGTGCTCTGCAGCTCTCAGACTCTGCAAAAATACAATAATATGTGTGAATAGGAAAAAGAACTTCTCTGGATTGTGATCTTTTAATGCCTTCTCTGCTGTCAGGACCATTGTTATCACATCTCAGTGTCACGAGGTGAAAGAGAATAGTCCATTAGATTCCTAGAGAAAAAAGCAGGGTAGGAAGAGAGTGGGGGAGCCCCACAAATGTCTTTATGGGGCCCCTTCTTTGCTATTGGAGGACAAGGATGTTGAAAATTAAATTATTTGCTAATATAATCATCTTTATGCAGAATCAGGAAAGAAATGTTAATTTTAGTATTTTAAATCTCCATTAGCATTCTGTGGGGATCATGATCTATCAGGGGTAGCAATTGTTAATTCAAGCCCTGACTGAGAAAGGAAGAAAGTCACAAATGTCAGCATCAATGAGCAATTTGCCTGAGGAAGAACACAGATGATGTTTCCTTTGTATGTGAAGGGAGTTGAGCATTGATGGGTGAGGCCTGACCTGCACAAAAGAAAGAAAGCTTGATACATTCAAAATGCTCTCAGAGTCCTTTTTTATATCCATTTCTATATCTGCACAAGGACTTCACTTTTCAGGAGCTGAACTGCATGCTTTAGTGTGCAAGACTTTGTGACAGAACACTCTTAAAGAGTTAATACCTTCTTAGGAGAGTTTCACCTGCGCTTTATCTGGTTTGTAGGTAGAATTTTATTGCAACCACTCTTGACATATTTTTGATCTTTTCTGCCACCCCAACTTTCTCTTCCATGACACATAGTCCTTTCCCAACTCACCTTTCCTGTTATTCATGCTACTACCTTAAGCCTTGTTCTGTAAAAGTCATCACTGTTCTGAAAACCAACATAATACAGTTAAATGGATCTGAATTCAGACTTCCTGTGAAGCAAATAGAGCTCTTCAAACCAACAAACTCTTTCTTTTCTTATATTATCCTTTTCAAAAGACTTATTTAAAAGATTAGGCAATCTGGCTTTTAACCTATGGCATGGAAACTCTAGTTTTCAATCTGCAGTTTAAGCTACAACCATAAGTTTTCTTGATTTTGAATGAAGTAGCAGAAGCAGCCTGTAAACAGAGGGGTTAATAGAGCAATTTTCACAGAATATGGCATTTTACAACATTGTCATTTCCAAGAGCATATTTTTAATCACATGTTTATTCTGGATTAGAAACATAATTAAAAGGACAATCCCCCTTCCAGCTGGAAGATTATAACTAACAACTATTCAGTACACACATAGAAAGATGTGTTAAAGGCAGAATAAAATCACCTTTCATTTTGTTATCCTTTGATTAACATATTCCCTTTAGCTCTAATGTGCTTTTTTTGTGCATCTGTGTTTTATTTTAACAATGATTTCTGGTTTTCAGCTTGAAAAAGCTTTATACAATTTCTGATCAGTACAGAACAATTTTTCAGGAATATTTTAATTATGCTTACAACAGGCCAAGCTTATGAAAAAGTAATTGATTACCTGATTTTTTTATACCGAGAGGCTACGGAAATTTACTGTCATATTGATTAAGGACTTTGGCTTTCTGTAAAACACAGGTTCCTTTTATTTCCTGCCTCCAGCCAAAACAAGGTACAAGAAACCAGAGATAGTACCATTTGTGGATAGTATCCAACAAATTTATTTTAAAAAATCAAGTTATATATTAATTTTGATTCTTATTAAATTAAATGGCAAGAGGAAGGGAATCTCATGTATTTTGTCTCCCTCAAGGAAACACAATTCAAAATTTGTACAGTTTGTGACCTGCACATGGACTGGGCACGTTAATTTGTTTTGGTAACGTATTGTACTGAGGAATGCCAGCACCCACCTGAGTCACAAGAACTGGAAAGCACATACAGAATGGTACATGGGAAATCTGTGGCAGAGAAAAGACAAAAACAATAATTTCTGAGTAACTTTCAGAGCACTGCTAGCTAAGAGGTGGCTGATTGCCGTCTGAAGTGCACTCTGCTGCTGAGAGTGCAGCTCTCCATTTAAGAAGTCCTAATAATGGTTTCAGATCATTTTGAGCTGTTCTCTTCCCCACTATAGAAACTGCTTTCACACTATTGAATATCAAGGAAGCCTCTTTGACTCTGTTTTGACAGTTTAAGACAGAAGAGAGATTCAGGAAAAATTAATCCAAATTGAGCATGGGAACATTTCCTCTACTCTGTTTAAGATCTGATTTGCCCTTACCTCATACTTCCCAGTCCTCTCTTTTTTAGCCTCAGAGAAGACAAAATAGGGACGTGTTCATACAATATTTTGGTCTTCCCCTACTGTAGTGAACATATATTATCCAATTATAACTCACAACAGAAAATGTTTGGACTTTCAACAAGTGTAGTAAAAATTACAGAGGTTTATTTTTTTATTTTTTGCCATAACTCTTTTTGTAGAATTGGATGGGAAATAATGAATAAGATGTTTGCAAAATATTCGAAATACTTATATTTATCTCCTGGAGGATTTCAATAAATTCACATCACATACATGCAGATAGAAATTAAAACTCCTTTCTTTCTCGGGAAATAATTATGAGATCCAACCATTTCTAGACATGGATCTTCGTGAGAAAAACAACCACATGGTAATTTTGATGTACAGTTTGGAACTGAATACATGTAAGAGGGACATATATGAATCAAGAATTCTTCTCATTCTTTCAAAGGGCTGATGTGTTAATCTTGCTTGCATAAATAAAATTCTCTGATTAAAGTAAAAGCCCAGGGATACCATGATGTATTGAATGGGAAAATGAAAGCTCTGCCTTCTAGTCAGAGTAATATAACTATTTATTAACCAAAAATGATATTTTCTTTTCCTTTTTCCTTTGCCAAAATAATGATTGTAGCCTTCTAGCAAGACAAATAATCAAATCATGACATAGCCATTTATTTCACAATATGGTGAATATTCTACCTAAGAATATTCTGAAATGTAGTTAGAAAGCTTCCTCCCTCTTTTATTTTGCTAAACTGAAGTGAAAACATCTGAGAAATAGTAGTGGTGTGTGTCTCTGCAGATAATTTTATATCTTGATTGTTCTGACACAGAAGATGAGTAAAACGGGATTTTCCCCCACAGAGTTTTTACATTTATGAATGCATAATTAAAAGAAATCTAAGAAATATGTCTATAGTTCTATGGATCATATTTAATGAAGAATTGATCCTGCTTTTAAGAAAGTCCTAAAACTAGAGTTTTTCCATTAAAAGCAAAACCTGTTGTCATTCCTTAAATGGTAAACAATAGAGGCTGTAATGGTTCATCCTTTCCTCAGCTTCATTATTGCCTTCCAGCTTCCAATCTAAAAGCTCTTAGCAACATAATTACCTCTTTGGCTTTTGCAAAATGTCATGGCTCCTGTTTAGCCAATGGATCACATCACATGAGTCTGCAGCTTCCCTTTTAAATGCAGTACTAATAGCTGAAATATCTGACAGGCTGACTTATAAGCTTGGCAACAAATTGGTCTCCCTTTTCACCTTTCCTGGAGTTGCTGTTATTTTGGGAAGCAAGACGGAGATTTGAAGCCGCCTATATCTGGATCCAGACATGCCTATTCAGAGTGACCTTAGAATCTAAGACATCCACACCCTTTTCCAGACACCTAAACACTATAATTGTCACTTTGTTACATTGTAATTAGTCTTAATAATTCATACCACCATTGGTATGCATGGTGGCCTCATGTATAGAAGTACAGTTTGAAGGCAGAGGTTAAATGGCATTAAATAAACTGCCGTATCTGAATAAGAAAGGAAAAAATTCCAACTACAGACCTCACATGGGGACCCCAGAGAATGTCTATCTTTTCCAGCTGTGTCAAGTAGAATAAAAAGCAGAGTTTTACCAACAAAATTGTTATTCCCCCTATATTCAACATTTCATTCTTCTGGGTTGCTAGGGTATCTATCTGACTTTCACTCTTCCTCTTTCCCCCTAATATTATGAAATCTTTTCTGAGTCCCTCAGAAATTCATATTACCTCTGTGCAATTAGCAGCCATGCCAGCCTTTCAGTGTGGTGAGTCTGACGTTATTCTGCTCTAACATCTGCTGCTCAGCTTTTCATCATGTCTGTATATGTATCTTAAAGTTCTTCATCTGTTCACAGGCAAATTTTTTTGGCTACCTTGAATAAAAAAAGAGCTGTCATACAGGTAAGTTGTGTGAACTTAGCAAATTGCTCTTTTCCAAGACCAGAACACTTTGTATGTGCAGAATCTGTATTTCATCCCTGAAAAAAGCCTTCCAACATGAATAAAATTATGAAAGTTTTGTTTCTCACCCTCTTTATAGAAGAGGAAAATGTGTTGATGAGGTACTTCAAACTCTCAGTGGGACTGGCTGCATGACAAAATGTGGTTATTTAGTGAGAACACATTGGGCAAAGAGGGAACAAAAACTACTCATCAGTATACTGATTTGATCCTCAATATGGCCAACCCTGTGATCACACGAAATGCCAAGATTAGAAGCAAAATGAAAATCATAACTAAAAATTCATCAGTGCTTTATGATCTGTAAAAGTGAGCTAAAAATACATCTTTATGCTAATATTTGAGAAAATATAAGATTAATAAGGTTAAATCATCCAAAGAAAAGCCCATTTATTAATAGAATAAACTGAAATAACATGCACACTCTAATAGAGGATTGTAGGATCAAAAACCCACATTCTTTGTGGAAAATAACCCCCTGATAAAGAATGTGACTGAAATTTGGAGTTTATAAAAATATTTGTAAAAGCGTCAGGTGGTTTACACGCTGTTCTGCATCCCAGTCTGGGCTCCTGCAGCACAGAGAGGATGCGGACCTGTTGGAGTGAGTCCAGACAGGGCCACACAGATAATTAGAGGGAAGGAACTCCTCTCCAATGAGAAAAGACTGAGAGAGACAGGATTGTTGAGTCTGGAGAAGGGAAGGCTGGATGGAGAGGAACTTTTTACAAGAGCATGTAGTGACATGACAAAGGGAAATGCCTTCAAGCTGAAAGAGAATGGGTTTAGATTAGATATTAGGAAGAAATTCTGTACTGTGAGAATGGGGAGGCACAGGAACAGGTTGCCCTGAGAATTTGTGGATGCCCCATTCCTGCAAGTATTCAAGGCCAGGCTAAATGTCATCTTGAGCCACCTGTTCTAGTGGAAGGTGTCCTGCCCATGGCAGGGGGGTTGGAATGAGATGATCTTTAACATCCCTTCCAACCTAAATCATTCTATGATTCCATGGTTTATCAATGAGTTTCATTGTTTAGTGGGCTGACTTTGTCTAGGATCTGAAACACACAACTTAAAAGAGAAAAATCAGGGTTTCTAGGATCTGATCCATCTGAAAATATGGGAGAATATTGAGAGCCTCCACAGAGATCATTGCTTTTTTCCCTTTTAGTTTTATTCTTGTGAAAGGTAGAAGGATGTGTGTTTTGCTTTGCTTTCCTTGTTTGAGATTCTGAGTCTTACTTGGAGTTTGACCATCTGAATACTGATCAGGTTCAGAAATTACGAAATGTGGGATATTGAGGAGCTTGATGGTGGAGGAAGGAACATGGTTTATAATGCAAAGAAATTTTATACACACTCCCATTTTTCAGTGATACCCTTTAGAATTTGAAATTGTATCAGTTATAAAAGGGTCTTGATAGTACAGATTCAGAAGATGAGTCAAATTTTATAACAGCTTTAATTCTGAGATACAGTCTAAAAAAATTGTTTTGAGCATTACTGTTAAAAGAACTCTAAAAAGATCTTCAGCCTTGTAGCTCCTACAGTTAAAAAAAAGTTTTAAAACTCTTCTTAAAATAAAAGTGAAAACTTTCTATGTAGATTTACCTTTTACCAATTTATGAAAACAGCTTTGTTTAAAGAGTTGAAAAATTAATTAAAATCATATAAAAAAATGTATGAATTAATTTATTTTTATGTTTAGATGAATGAAGTACTTGTAGTGTTGTTTAACTGCAAAAAAAAACCCAAAAAACTCACCAACACACACATTAATATTGATCCTCATCAACGAAACTGCTTTTAAATTTTTTCCCAGGCTTCTTTCCCCACAGGTGCTAATTGGGTTCAATTTTGTAAAGCTTTTGTAAATGGAAAAGGAAAAAACATGTACTGTTGGCAGAGAGTCTCTTACACTTCGAAAATATACAAATTCATGATTACCATGAAGCCTCTGGGTGGGCATTTAGGAGGAATCTGCTTATTTATGAATATATTGCCTCTGAGATGATATTTTTTTTGGCTCAAGGAGTTGATGGAAACCAAGCTTGCTGGTTTGATATTTATCCTGAAGCCCTAATAAGAAAACAGTGATTCAACATGACAAGTTCCATGTTTTCATATTTAACAGTGTCTATTCAGACAAGTAAGCCTTTTGGGCTCAGCAAGGTATTTTCTTATATGACTATACATTCATTCTCTAGTTCTTATTGTCTGATACACTTCAGTTATCTTTAAAACTGGAACCGTCCTCTTCTCTGTGTTTTGGACTTGGAATTTTTAACATCAGGAAGATAACAGATTGTCAGTCCATACTAAGGTTACCATTGGCTGTTATCAGAGGAAAATGTACTGACTCAGATCCAGCTTTAAGGTCTTGGTCAGCACATGGTACAAGCCATTTGGGCAAGATAGTGATACTGATGATCCTCTGCGTATTTCCGGGCAATTTAATGTCCTACACCTGTTCTTTAGTGCAGGCTGCCTCCCTGCATGAGGGAGCCAGGCTTGAGTCACTGAGGCATACCTCGCTTCAACTACATGTCTTTCCTTGGCATTACCGTAACTCTGAAGAATTATTTGCTGGCTTTTGCATCTTGCTATGACATGACAACCAGTTCTTCACTGTACCCAGAGCCTGAGTCATGTCCACCAGACATTTAGCTGCCTAATGGGGACAAATTGCTGTCTTAGTAGTCTAGTGACCAAATTCTACTATGAATTGAGCCTTTGGGCAGTATGGAAAGGAGAGTAAAAAGTCATAGCAGATGCTGTTGGCTGAAATGATCTCCCAAAGGCAAACCATTTCCTCACCTGAAAATTGTGCTCTTTATGTTATAATAGTTTGCATAAGATCCCAACCCATTTAAGTCTTATCACTCAGACATTTTTAAATGTCAGATGAAAGTAGAAGCCTGTGTATGACACTCAAGCAGTTTGTACTTGCATTTTTGTTTTTTTAAGTAACCAGAAAGATAATTTCATGTTGACAAGGTAGTTGTTGATTAAGCTGAGCCATGAAGTAACAGACCCAGAGAAGACGAGGTGATAAAAAGTTTAAATCCCTAGCAGAAGGTCGGATAAAACCTTTTTATTGTCTGAGATATACTTGTGAGTTAACTAATTGTGAAGGGATAATAAATGATTTAATTATTTCCCATCTGTTAGTAATTCAATTAGATCCTGCTCAGTTTGCATAGCTGCAGCCTTTTGATTACTGTGCTCTGCATTCCCTACCAAGCCTGAAGTCCCCAGAGTTAAGCTATGTTATTACCCTCTGAGGTAAAGATGGGAAAGCAATTTAATAGCATTTTTTTCTCCCTTAAATCCTTCATGTCTGTATCATTAACATTGCATTTTCCAGCATCTTTTTAACATAAAAAATGTTGCATTAATTTAGTTGGGGAAAACTCAAACCCAAACAAAACAACAATGGCTGAATTGGTTTTTAGAAAAAATATTTTAGAAAAAAAATTGTTGAGAACTTTGAGGTGTAGATTAAGTACATTTAAAAGATGTACTTAAAATGTACTTAAGACTAGGTACATTTAAAAATACTTATTCTTAGAGTAAGGATAGAAAACTAGAAAGCTAAAGACGGGGTGTGACTTGACAGGGAGTCACTCATATGATAAATACCCAGGACATAGTCTTCTACATTTTAATGAGAATAATTCATGCTATTTCATGAGACAAAGAAAAAGACATTATTTTGCCTTTATTTCTAGGGCAACTGAGAGAAATAGACTTAGTTTAAAAGGAAAGATAAGGTGAAGAATATTTAGTTCACAAACTTGTCATTTGCTCCTTGTCATTTTATACTAGTGAAAGAGGAGGAGGAGGTTCTCCCTGCCCCTACCTCGGCTGATGTGTTCATTCAGCCCAGAGAGCAAAAGCAGGGGTAAACTATCAGTGAATTTAGGATGGTTAGGCACAACTCACAGTTAACAGTCTCTGTTCTGTGCTTGTTACAACAAGCTGGTGTTGGCTGAGGGAAGTTAATTTTCTTTGCAGAGGCTGGTGTAAGGCTGTGTGTTGGGTTTTTACTGACCAAAGGGTTGGTAATACAGAGATGATTTTGTTATTGCTGAGCAGAGCTTACACAGAGCCAAGGCCTTTCCTGCTTTTCTTACTGCCACACTGGGGAGGAGACTGGGGGTGCCTGGGGGGTTGGGAGGAGACACAGCCAGGACAGGTGACCCAAAGTGACCACAGGGAGATTCCAGCCCACGTGCCATCATGCTCAGTGTATGCACTGGGGGGAAGGAGGACGAAGAGGGGGATGTTTGGAGTGATGGCATTTGTCTTCCCCAGTAACCCTGACATGGGATGGGGCCCTCTTCTCCTGGAGATGGCTGAGCAGCTGCCTGCCATTGCAAAACAGGGAATTAACCCCTGGTTTTGCTTTGCTTGTGTGTGCTCAGCTTTTGCTTTCCCTATTAAACTGTCTTTATCTGAACTCACAACTTTCTGGCTTTTACCTTCCTGATTCTCTCCCTGATCCAGTTGGTGGGGGAATAAGCAAGTGGCTGCATGGGGCTTGGCTGCTGGCTGGGATTAAACCACAACATGTAGGAAATAGGATTTCTATTTCCCTACTTAACAGGCCTCTGTGAATGGATGAGGACAGGTTTCTAGGAGGTTCAGATGATGCTTCCCTCCCTCCTTTCCATCCTCTTTGCATCTCTCACTCTCTGCCTTTTCCCTGCCTCTGTCCTTCCCAATGCAGCAGTCAGACCTCCTAGAGCAATTTCTCACAATTCAGCATTACTGACTCACATAGCTATTGTGCCCAAAACTCCTCTTCGCTCTGAACCCCAGTTCTAGACCAGAGGAATACTCAACTACCTAACTCTCACAAAAATCAGATCAGAAATAAGAAATCCCCTGAGGACTTTGCTGCATTCAACTGCAATAAGGAAAACTCTCTTCTAGGATAAAAGAAAAGCATGTCTTCTTTACGTCTCTCATACACAAATGGTCTGAAAATTAAGGAATTCTTCATGAGCATCCATGTCTCTAATATTCTTGAGAGAAAAGAGATTTTAAAAGCATTTTGCCTATTTCCCCTGACACTCGAGTAAATAGTCAACAACTTTGTGCTTCACTTTGCTTTACACTGTCACTTTAAGCTGTGTTGAAGAAGCTGCCTCCTCTTGCCCTTGATAAGATACACTAATTAATTGGGTGACCTAACTGCATTTATTACACAATCATATTAGCTCTTGGATTAAAGTATTTAAACCGAAGTAAACCAAACAGAGATTTTACCTTTCTTTCAAACCAACTGTCTTTTGATATTGTATTTGCCTTTGAAACCATGCAGCAAGTTCTCCTGGAAGGGCATAAGGGAAAAAAAAATCATTATAATCTTTTTCAACTGCATGACTGCTCTTCCCTCTGATATGAAGAGCCTCAGGTGACATGACTTAGGCCAATTGTTTCACTTATCAAAAATAGGTAACATAAGCCCTCAACAAATCTATGTGCATGGTTGGTTTTGACCTCTTATTGAGCGCTTGTCAATTGTCACTTTGACTCACAGTCCTATATAAAGAGGTTTGAGAAATATTGCTTTGCTGGGGCAGATTTATATTGACACAGTTGGGTTTTTTCAACATTGTATCATCAAGTTTATGTTTTGCTGCCCTGATGATCTAACACATAAAAATATAGCACCAGCCAAAGTACAACAGCAAGGAGTGTATTTTTTTTTGTATGTGTGTTTTATGTCATTTTACTCGTGCTGAACATCAAAAGTTTTAGACTTCATGTAGGGCCTGTAGACTTTAATGCTGAAAGACAATTTCTGTCTGTGTGGGCATCTGTAAATACATAACTATTCAAAAAGTAAGCACATACACATTTTCTGCTCTGGCAATCCCAATTAACACTGTGTAAAGTGGCATTACATCATCTGAAAATCCTTGTTGAAATACCTTTCATTGCATAGAAGCTTCGGAGTAAATTATAATTTGCAACTGTAAATATGTGCCAAAATTGTAATTTGTTCAATTTCATCTTTTACCCCCAGGACAAAAAAAGAGAAGGAACATGTGCTGGGTCGGAGTGGCTGCTTAAAAGTGACAGGAGTGTGATAGAGGCCTTATTTCAGTAATATACATTAGATATGAACCATCTCTGCTTTAACATGTGCTGAGATTGATCAGTCATGGGTCATGGAGCAGAGAATTGCAAATGGCTCTTTGCCACCTCTCTTTATCACAGAAAGCAAAGTAAAGCTCAGATCCAGTGGAAAATAAAGGCAAGACCATATAATGATAAATACTGATATCATTCCACATTTTCAAAGGAAAAAGTAAATGAAAATTACAAATGTGCGTCCAACATATAAACAGGATGAACATTTTTATGTGATAAGTTACTATGCCATTCTTGTTTATTATTTACTTTACTGTATCTTTGGCTATTATATTTCTCCTTTTTACTCACTCCAACCTTAATTTTCCAGTTTTCCTGATCTGGAATCAACAAATCAACAAGTTCCACTCTTAGAAAAAATGCATCCAGTGATTGTTGAAGAAATATTTACTGTGTTCTTGAAATGTACCAAGCCCTTCAACTATGTGCAGCCAGGAGAATATTTGAAATGCATGTTCAGCAAAAGCTTTTAACTGGAACTCTTTTTCAATTTTTTCAAAACATGACTGCTGGAGTCTGTTGGGATTTTCTTGCAGGACATGGGTTGGTCCTTCAGAGCTCACTGTTTATATTTCAGGTACTGCAAATCTGACATCATACCTACACAGAAAAACCACAAACCACACACACTGAATAAAATCTCTTTTTTTTTTAACAGTCTCATCAGTGCTTGTCCTGATTCCAAGAAATACCTATTTCAGTGCCCTTGAAAGAAATAAAATATGAGCCACCAACTTGTTTAACAGTGGTCAGAGGGCAGCTCTGTGATAGCTGCTTTGCTTGTCTCCCTCCACAGCAGGATGTGCCAGCCCCAGGAGCACCTGGGTAGGTACCTGGACCTCCTGGAAAGAGGTCTTGAAATGGGCAGCTCAGTCACATCAGGAACACACTGCTGAGATCTAAACTGTATGATACCCTCATGGATTTTTTGATTGTTGAGTTTATTGTGTTTTATCTTATTTTGTTATTATTTACTTTTTGAAATATAAAGGGTTCTTACCATTTTCAAGCTACATGTTTGAAAAGCAAGATAACACCTCAGAGAAAGACTGACCAATCATAAATTATTCCTGTGAAATACGTCTTACATTCATTGTTCAGCATTTTTCAGGAAATGAATATTCCTGTAAACTCTTAGTATCTCATCTAAAACAAACAGAAAAAAACAAACAAAAAACCAGAATGGCTTGACAAGACTGCTGTGATTTCTACCAAGCTCAGCTAGTATTAAACTTACTATTAAGAAATATAAGCTGCAAATTCCTCTGCTTATGAACTTGAGATTGTGCTCTGGTCCAGTCAAAATAGACGTTGTTTACACTGATTTAGTGGCCTTTTGAGATTGCCTGGTTGCTTGCCTGAGTTCCCTCAGCAGGTGAAATTACTTGCTGAGATGCACAAAATCATGCTGGGGAATAGCTGTGCCATGTCTTGCCAGTATTTATTTAATGTTGTGTTACTGCTTGAAAATGAAAAGCATTTATTTTTAAAACATAGTCCATGTGATTAAGACCTATAAAAGCAAAAGAAAAGGCTGGGTAACAAATGAAACTATAACTTACATGCTGGTTTTGATGTTATTGTTTCTACTGCTTCAACAGCCGTTGCCATTGTGGTTTTGCAAGCCACAAACAGTATAATAGTTTTATATTCCTCCCTTTCTCTTGTTATAGGTCCCTCTCTAACCACTGACATGCTGTCTCATTAAAACCTGTGTACCCTGAACTGCTTTCAGATTACAAAGGCGGGAGATTGCTGGAAAGTCATGTATTAGTCACAACACCTATATCTGGAGGTCCTTAGGAGCCATACATCTCCCTGGGATGGGTCTAAAGACTGGTATAGAGACCTGCCTTCCTGACCTCTGCCTATCCTAGAGGCCTGAAGCTTGCTTGTGCTAAAATAGCAAATTCAAGCCCAACATGTGTAATATGCTTGCTCTGAAGTGCTTACATTAAAACACGGAGTTTCATTCAGGTGATTAATGTAGATGTTAAGTAATATTGGTCCTAGTATCAACACTCTTTCCCAGACAAAAAAAAACCAGCCTCCAACCAGACATTGTACTGCAGATAACAACCATCTGAGCCTGGCAGTTCAGCCAGTTTTTAATGAACTGTATTCAGTACATGTTACTGTAATCCTACACATGAGGATGTCCCAAGACACTGCATAAAATTTTTCTCAAGTTGAAACAAACACCATCCAGTCCTCTTTCCTCCTACACCAAGCAAATTATTGTAGGAAGTTGCCAAGTCAGAGATGACTTTCTGTCCATAAATTCATGTTGACTACTTGCAAATACCTTCATGTCCTCTATGTGTTTGGAAACTGGTCCCAGGATTATTTGCTCCATCACCTCTCTAGACCCTGAAAAACAGCTGACCAGTCTGTAGTTCCCTGGATCCTCCTCCCTGCCATTTTTGAAGTAATATTGCTTTTCCTCCAGTCCACAGCATCTTCTCCTGTCAGTGTTCTCTCTAAGCTCTATTTTTTAAGCTTTATTTCTGAAAAGTTAAGAGTAAAGTACCAATGTCATCATTGAACTTCAGTTCTATTCCTTCCTTCCTTCCTTCCTTCCTTCCTTCCTTCCTTCCTTCCTTCCTTCCTTCCTTCCTTCCTTCCTTCCTTCCTTCCTTCCTTCCTTCCTTCCTTCCTTCCTTCCTTCCTTCCTTCCTTCCTTCCTTCCTTCCTTCCTTCCTTCCTTCCTTCCTTCCTTCCTTCCTTCCTTCCTTCCTTCCTTCCTTCCTTCCTTCCTTCCTTCCTTCCTTCCTTCCTTCCTTCCTTCCTTCCTTCCTTCCTTCCTTCCTTCCTTCCTTCCTTCCTTCCTTCCTTCCTTCCTTCCTTCCTTCCTTCCTTCCTTCCTTCCTTCCTTCCTTCCTTCCTGTTTTTGCTAAGTCATTCCTTAGCTGTTCAGACCAACCTGTTGAGCAGACTCAGCAGGAGAGATGATGACAGAAGGTGCAGGGTGGCTTAATGCAATGCTAAAGTTACAGCGATAACCTTGCTTTTGTATTCCCATTCAGTAATATTCTGTTATACATCACAAAGGGTCCTGATCTTCCAGGTCCTGTCCCAGAGTTGCTCTCTGTCATTTCAGGACCTTTTGGGGAAACAAGCTGTATTGGTATGTACACATGTACATGCACATATACCTGAAGTGTTTTTCTTCTCTTTAGACTAAGCACTTTAAATTGTAACATGAATACTGGGAGAAGTTCTGCAAGCCTCATTTTGCAAGTGAACTACTGCAGTCTACAATATGCCTCTGTCTATATAAATAATATTGACAGACAGTGGAAAATATGCTGAAAATTACTAGCTGCATTATTCAAGGGCAGTGTTCTAGATGGTTGAATTTTAAGCTGTTGCACCCCAAAGCAAAACCTCAAGCTTTTTAAACTGCAGATCTCTAGCCATGGCACAATTCCATGAAAAGATGCAAACATGAAACTCACAATAAACCCTGAATAATATGCAGCTTAAGCCTCACACAGAGAGTGCACCCTAGTTTACTTGCCAAAATAAACAACGCAGGAGAGTGACAGATATGCCAGTATTCCATGATTTTGAGGACAAGTGCAAATACTATTGACATAACTAAAAGGCTGTTATCTTCAACCTGCAGCCTTGGGTACTGTCAGTTATCACCACCTGCTGTCTAAATATTAAAGTTCTTAAGGATGGAATATTTGAAGAGCATATCTGGGACAGGAAGGAAAACAGTAACAACAATGGTGGCAATAATAGTACAAACATCATAAATGACGGGAAAAAACATATTCATGTGGAAGCTGAAACTTTGTCATGTATAAGAACCTCTCATCTCATAAAGAGATCAAATTGCAAGGGGCTGAAGGTTTTCAGTTAATCTGCCTTAGGGTGGATTGTCTATTTATGTGCTAAGAAGAATACCTTTATTTACTCTATATGATTTTTCCAATGTATTTTAGAAGATGCATATTTTTAAAAGTGTTTCTAATCTTTAAAATCAAAATCAAGGAATCAAAAATCAAAAGCAAAGGAAGTAAAAGAAGTAAAGATCAAGGATTTGTTATCCTTAATAGAAGAGATATATCCTGTTTTTTGTAAAACTCTATGAAATCAGGTGTTAGAATTTAAGTTCTTTATAATTGCAGCATTGCAAGGGCATTGACAAAGCTAAGTGGTTGCTGATGGTTTCCTTTCTTTCCTTTTCAGATTTCTCTGCACCCAATCATACTCACAATACTAGAGGCTTTTGTCATTGCAGGAGCTGGCAGAATTTAGTGACTACTCAGAGAAATGCTTTCTGAAGATCTCTTCTCAGAACAACGTTCTTAGCAAATCAATGCAAGAAATAAAATTGCTTTGTTCCTCACCTATCCAAAAGCTTTTTTGCAGTTAGTATGGCTGTCTCTTTCATTTTAAATCTGACAATATTGCTATTAAGATGCAGAATAGACTTTTCAAGGACTGTGGGTTTCCTCTTAATTTCAATGACCAAGAGAATTGCATTGTTTATTTACTATGTGCCTGGGGGCTAAGAAGGCTACATACAAGTTTATCACTCATATTTTCACTGCATATTTTTGCTTCAAATTCAGTGATCCATTTAGCTGCAGTAGAAGGTCACTGTTACTAATTTACTCTCATTCATTGGTCTCAGTGACAGAATTTAATTATTTCAGCCTAGTTCATAGTGGGAGAGCAGCTGCAGTGCTTAAAACACTGTAATGAAAACCAGTAAACCCTCACCTTGTCTCAGCAAAAGACCAGGAAAACAGCAGTTAAACTTATGGTCTGTCATCTCAACTCCAAAAAAAGCCATGTGCTTTACCTTAATAAATTGGAGAATTCATCTGTCTTACAGCTGTGTGATTGTTCTTTGAGTTAGAGCTGTCACTCACTAATATCAATGGAAGCCTCCCTAAAATTTGAGGAAGATGTTATATTGAGTAGTCTAAGTATGGAGAAGAAGGGATACTTTGAAAGAGGATCCACAGTCTTTTAGACAAGGCTTGCAATGCTTTTAGAGGCAAATGTGGTCTCAGTGTAGAAAGGGTAGCACTTTGAAGCCAGTGAGAACGGCAGGGATAATAAACTGGATATAACATTACCAGAGGGAGGGATCTGGCCTGTTGATTCATTCTAGGACAACTAATAAAATTACATAAAATCTAAGGGAGCAGCTAACTCTTGCACATAAACATGTGAATAGCTTGCTGCATGGCCTGGTTGCACTGGATAAGAAAAAACAAGCAAACAAGCAAAAAAAAAAAAAATCCCTCCAGAAAACAGGACAGACACAAAGCATTCCTGACTAAAGGGACCAGCCTGTCAGCCTGGCCAAACTCAGCACATCAGCTCAGGTTCAAATTCAATTATATAGTCATCCACCTTAATAAAATCTTGTTTTACAGACTTCTGTGCGTTTTGGCAGAAAAACAAAAGATAAAAGCTGTATACTAGAACACTTCTGCATGAATTCTTTGTCCAAAGACAGAGCTCCCTGTGAAAATTCCTTTTCCCTTTCTGTTTCCAGAAAAACCTCACTTAAGGTTCCTGAATAACATTCAACATGTTAAAACAGAATGCCTGTCCTTAATTTTTTTGTTCTTATTGAAGATCTAGATGCAAAACCCATTGCAGAAAAGAGATATTATTGAAGATCCTTATTGAAAGGATACATTGCAAGTGAAATTGTATGATAAGGAAGCTGTTCATCACAACAAAGCTGCTAGAATGTGGTTTCAGGCATTTCCAAGATTACTTTTAGAAAAGTCTAAAAGTCTGAAAACTAGAAAAGGAATTCTAAAGTAAGAAAATGAAATATTTGAGAATATATTTGTAATAGTATTAATACATTTACTGTCTTTCATAAGTGAATAGAATTTCTAAGTTTCCAGTGCCTTAGGAACTGTTCTTTTATACCACTGTAAAAATTCTGTTTATAATTTGTTGTCAGGATATTTAACAACTTATTAAAATTCATAGAGTATCTACCCTTTCACTCATGGGAAAAACTGTTCTATTTTATCCTAGATGTTTTGACATAACAAATAATTCACCTGCTTTTACATAAAAATATTAAATATTCTATAAACCATAATTACAGACTGGACTATGTAGGTTCTCACTATTCACAATACATACTAATAGACTAATATTTGCAGTATGGTCTTTGATTAACTGCAATTGTCTTCGGGACTAGTTATCATCAGTTGCCCATGAATGAGTTTAAACTGTCGATATTGCCATTCATACAACAGAAAAGGCTTTTTCTCTTCATCACTTGCTTACTGTTTCTGGAAAAACCCACACTGGTATGACTATGACTTCAAGCTGTGACTATTGTAGATCAAATTTTACAAACTGTAATTTCCAAATTTATTTTTTAATGCAAAACATTTGTGTCATTGGAATAGAGATTTAAACAGTTCTGGTTATCTTCAAAGGGGTGCATGTATGGAGTATAGATATTTGTGGAAGAGGCACATAATTTCACAGTCTCTGAAAAGAGTGAACAATTTCATGACTGCTACTGAATAAGGTTAATCTGTTAATTTGTTATTAGAATTCTGATAAATTAAATGGAAAATTATCACTTTTTATTGTGGACCATCAGATTAATTTGGAACATCTTTGGGGAGAGGCACTTTCTTTAAATCAAGGTTATTTCAAAATTTCCTTAAAATGAATGCCTTTCTCACTTTCTCATCAGAGTTACCCCCCCCCCCCCCAATGGACTATTATTCATGGATTAAAACTAAATTTCTGGTGTTTTATCTCACTTAACCAAGGCCTGAATCCTGCATATATGACACCAAAAAGTCACAGGTGATCCAGATACTAGATTTGGGAGTGTCCAAGTACTGTGTTTAGTAAGAAGTATCAAGAGAAGTATCAAGACAAATCACACCTTTTTCTGTGATAAGATAGATATTTACTTTAAAAGTGTAATGAAAAATACACGGCTTTGTTTCATTCAACAATCTTGTACGTTGAAGAAGAGAAGGCTGAGAGAGCTATTTTATGGTAACCTGATTACAGCACTGGTTAAGAAAAATAATCACTTTCTACTGAATAGCGAACTAGAAAGGTTGAAACACTAGGCAAAGCTCCACTCATTTTAAGGGAACAATAAGTATTTTGATTGCTAGGGAATTAGCAATATGGCATTTATCCTTTAACCATCTTTAGACCACATTTTATATGTACAGTTTATAGTCATGAGGTTCACCCAAATGAAACAGGATAAAAAAGGGTACTCTGGATACTTTTGTCTTCACTTGTCTGAAATAAAATAAAAACTCTCATCAGCATATCATGTTCTGGCCTTGCATCCAGCTCTGTTCTTTCTTTCCCCATATGGATAATGTCTGGCCAGGAAGGAAATGACTACATTTTCAACTACAGAATGAAATCTGGGCTAATGGAAACTTGGTTGAATTACTTCCTGCAAGTTAATGACTAAAGAGAGCTTTTCAGGGGGATGGCCAGTAAAAGACATAACAACCTAAAATACCAGCAACATGGATCCTCAGAAAGCTGTCTTCTGTTTCTGTGCAATCTGGGAACTGAGAGTTAACATTGTTTGAAATATAGAGATATAATGTTTGAAAAATAAAACAGGTTTTACCTTTATTCACCTGGTATGGTCAGTTCATCAGTGAAGGGTCTGAGAAGCCCTACTGAGCCAATATGTTTGTTAGAGAGTATTCAGGGAAATAGTTGAAATGCTGAGAAAACAGCATTTGAGGGGTCACAGTGTCCTTTCTCAGATGCCACTGAAAATTGTCACCTTCCAATATGGATACTTTCATACTTTCGTTCTCACTGTTCAGTTCAAGTTTCCTGTACACAATGCAGAAATTTCCTGTTTTACTTTGATTTTTATGAAAGAAGAGATGGATTTGTGACTTTTTTGGATATAGGAAATGTCTAGAACAGAAAAAAAGTAGGTGTTTCTCAGGTAGCTACATGAAAAAAGAAATAATATTCAAGTTCAAAAGTTCAGCCAGTCCAGACAATTTCAATTCATTCAATGTATCTAATTTGAATTTGCATAAAAATGTGCTATTATGCCTTGGGATTTATATTTGCAATTTATTAATATATTATTTAAAATTTCCTTTTATTTCAGAAGAAACTAATCTTGGTGTGACCTCTTCCTCTTGAACAGCTCAAGATCATCTTAATGGGTCTGGATTAGCCACTTGGAATGGCAGTTGTTTTAACCAGTTAGAGTACAATATCACAATCTGTTTCTAAGAGAAAATTCAGTATGTATTCAGGAAAGTTAATTATATTTCCTTTTTTGACATCTTTCTGTTGTCCAATCCCCCTTTTTCCCACAGGACTGTGCAAACTTTGAATTAGGTCTCCAAGTAGTGTTAGTACATTGTTTGGTCTCACTCTGTAGGGATTAGCTGAGGTGACAGAAATTGTAATAAAATTTTAAACCATTAAAACTGGCTTGAAGAGCAGAGGTAAAGGTCCTGCTGATTGTCACACATTTAAGCATTCATTCATAAGGAAGCCCACTACTGTGCATATGTGGGACATGATTTTTTGCTATGCTAAAAGCGAATCTTCATGCTATTGGATTGCTGCATTTCCCACTGCTACTCAAAATGCTATTCTGAATACTCCTGCCAGGGAGCACTCTCTCTGCGGAAAATGCAAATTTTCAGTCCTAGTCAAGAGGTCTGACTTGTACTCTATCCCTGTTTCTTTGGCAATTTGCAGCCAATGTTTTCTTTATTGCCACAAATTAACGAGGGAAAGATTGCAACACTAATTTTTATGTCACTGTGATGTTATGAAAGAGGCATAAATAAATAAATGGCAAGAGAAAGGAGGAAGAAAACAAACCAGACACTCTGCAAAGATAAATGTAATATCCCCTTCACCCTCAAGAAATGAAATTATTCTGACAGGGTCAGAGATTCTGCTTGGCAAACCATCTTAAATTAATTACCTACCTGACATTTTAAAGGAAGGTTTCAGATCGTAAATTTAACCCAGACAAAGCATTCTTTTTAATCTTGTCAGTATGCAAACTACTTTGCACTTCAGTCTGTGAATTATTTATCAGAAAAGCGACCCCAAAAGGGTGGAAGGAAAATCAGGAGTATTTGATCTTGGGTTCTGCAGGTTGATGTATTTCTCTACCCTAGATCCCTACCTGTTACAGTTGCATAAATTCTTTCTGTTTGATGTTGCTGATATATAGATCTCACACTGTGCTTCTCTGAAGCCTAAATATTTTTTCTCCATTTAAATTACTTTTAAAACAGTGTCCCAGTGAATAAATGTATCTATTTTCCAGGGAGAAACAAAACTTAAATAAAGGGGACAAACTCACCTGTCTTTCTGTTTTATGTCTTTTCATTAGCAACAGCATGCAGTATTGATGGCTGTTGGGGTTTTTTTCCTGCACTTGGGTGAAAGTACAGTCTGTAATAGTAACTAATCTACAAAGGCTGATTTTTTACTTGTAAACTGCAGAAAATATTAATCCTGTAACAAGCTGTGTGACAGTAATGATGAAGGCTGCTCACCTGGGGTAAAAAACCTTGGAAGATGTGAATCCAGAATTCAGTTTTGATACAGGTTTTTTGATTTAGTTGGGTTTTTTTATTTAGTAGGGTTTTTTTGGGTTTTGGGGTTTTTTTGTGGGGTTTTTTTTTTTTTTTTTTTTTTTTTGCGTCAAGACAATTTTAGTCTCCTGGTTTTTAAATTAAGCCTACACAACTTCAAATTTCCATCTCTTGGTCTTTTTATGTTACATAAATATTCAATTAATTTATTCAACAGTATTTCATTTAGGTTTTAGTATTACTGCTGAATGAAATGACCTCTAAGTGCAATGTAAAAGACAATTGTAACTGAGTGACCAAAACAAATCAGAACATAGCCTGATACCTGGTCTTGTCTTATGTTGGACCTTCTTTCTTAGTCACTCTGGATTTCTGCATGATTCTGTGAAGACCTCAACCAACTTAGCATCTGATATTTAGAAGAAAGTCAGATTTGGAAAATCAGCTGGGAAGAAAATCCCATTAACCAATTGTAAGAACTCAGAGACGTAATACTACTATTCCACATTTTTCACTTTGAGAATGTTTGCTCCCTGGGTGTGCTTTGTTAATTTTTGATGATTCATGTTTCAAAGGAGTTCCAATATTTTCTGTTTAATCCTTATGTAAGATGAACTTTAGCTGAGCTAAATGGAAAGTTCAGTAGAAAGTCTATCAGTTTGAAGAGAGAAATTATAACTCCCTTCTGCTTCTGCCATGTAGTATGAAAAATTATTTATTGGACCTATGGAAGTTTCCGCATTTTCATGAGAGCTGAAATACAGCTGATGAAAATTTTTTACCCTTCTTTGGTTTACTATGCTGCCTAATGCTTTGTTTTACAGTTTTTAAAATTCTTTAGTATGGAGGACTTTTTTCCCTAACAGCAGTCTTTCTTCTTCCTTGGTGTCAATGCTTGAATGTTGCAAGAGCAAGACACAAGACGCTTCATAATAAAAATCTGTCTAAACAAAATGTGGACATGCTTTCATTTCACTCTGCATTCCTAATGAAATAAGTCAGTTCTGACAGATAATTCCGTGTTCAATAAATATTTGTCAGATTTCTGCTTAGGCTTTTAAGTATCCCAAGCAATTCAAACTTGATTTCAGTTTCCTCTGATAATAGAAAAGAGCTTAAACATCTTATGTTGGTGAAAGATGAACTACGTAGGGCATAAAGTCAGGGATTTGACACCAGTTAATTGCAGGTCTCCCCAGTTTAATACTGTATACACTTTTCATCAATTTTTACCATAAAACTCCCAAGAAATATTTAAAGTATTGTGTGCATCCACCACAATGTATTTATCTCTTCATAAATTCCCCTTTACAGATTTGTGTATCCATATAAAATACACAATTAAGAAACTGAGGACTTTTGTTTACTGAATATCCCAAGTCCCTCTTTAAAGACATGTACGTATAAGCTCTAGTGTCCATGGATACATTTTAATTAGGGATTTTGGCTATTGTTTGACTATGATAATTTCCCCTGTGATTTCTTCTCAGCTGATTTCACTTTTCTTCTCCTCTCTGCCCCAGCACAAAGCTTCTGGAGCGTCAGTGCTGGGGCTATGATCAGAGAGCACCCTAACAACAGCTGCATTTCAATGTCTTTCTTCTGTTTGAAGGCTTTTTCATATTTCCCAGCTGATTTGTGAGGGTGGTTAAGAATCATAGAAGTGCAAAGAATTACCTTTATCTAAATTTAAATATTATTTTATGCTAAATCCTAAAGCTATTATTTTAAGAAAAATAAAGTAGACAATCCTTGATTTTTATGTGTTTGCCCATAGGAATTAAACTTTGATGTTCCCTCTCATGACTGCTTTTAGATATTCTGACAATAGAATTACTGCAGGATTTTTTGAGCTGTTAAAATACATATTTTTTAAAGTCATAATGAGTAGACCATACATTCTTCATTTCCTGGGTAGCTGAGGCTGAACATTAGTAGAGGAGTAATAAAATTCTTCTATCAAGATATGCACTAGTGGTCTTGGATGTGCTTCCAAGTCCAAACCATTCTGAATGAAATTCACCCCTCCACAGCACCAGCTAAACCTGACTTGTGCTCTGCTTGCTGGAGCAGCAGCCTTTCCTGGTTGCTGTGCACAAAAATGGATTTCAGCCACTGTGTGTTCAGACCTTTAGCATTTCAATTCTATTTCATTGACTGTGTGTCTTTTTTTATTTCCCTGAGAGCATTATTATGAGATTCCACTATCCTGGTCTGTACTGAAATATCATTTGTATGGGTATGGTTTGGTTTTACTTAACCTTGAATTTTCATTGATCATCTCTGTACTTTGTTCTTTCATGATGACTTTTCTTTACCCTTCACCAAGACCTGATACATGTAATGAAATATATGTAGTGCAAAGCAGCTGTTGGGAATTGCTCTGGAGCAGCAAAACAGGGCCTCTAGCCAAACGTTCCTCTCTGCTGGAGGGTGGTGGTACTTCATGTTGCAGGTGGAGATGGCATGGAAAAGGACACAGTCCATAATTAGCATTCTATACATTGTTAACATCCCTGGCTCCCTTATGGCAAAGTGTCCACACTTACTTTGCTTAATGTTTTAGCCAGAGAGTGAGAATGTTCTTGAAATGTGGCACAGCTCAAATGAGTGATGCACATGGGCAAAGCTCTTCTTTTTCCCAGTAGGCTGGTACGTAAGCCTGAGGCACCACATACAGTTTTAAAGTATATTAGGGTCCATAAGGCAGTTGGTATAGTGTTTAAAACCTGTAGTTTGGGGTGAGGGTATTTTTGTCAGCTTTCTTTTGCTATGTACTTTCCATCAGATAACTATTCCATTTGTTTTGCCTGTGTGCTATCAATTTTTGGTGAGAATGCCCTTCAAAACACAGCATCCCTAACAATCCAGTATACTACCTTTCACCTTGGATAAGGCTTTTATTTGTTTTTAATAAATTCCACCTCATTTCTAACACATTAAACCTCATTATGGTGTAATTTCCCTTGGTATGAAAAGACCTCATTAATTGTTCCATTCAAAACCGATTATCTCTCAGGATAGATGTTATAAGGGAAGTGTAATGGATAAGGCGTTTTTTTCCGCATTCTGCTTGAGCATTACTTTTTCTCGAGTGATTAGTTTTGCTGCACCTGTGTTTACTTAAGAAACTGAAGCTAACATAATTAGTAACAGGTGGCTGAGGTCTTACTGATAATCTGCCTGCTTTTTAGATGTATGTCTATACCAAGTATTCAATTCCCACATTCTGGCTCTTTCCCACATTTAACAGGCTATAATGAGAAGTAATCTTGTATGGTATGGTGCTCAGATTTACGTGGTTCTAGGAGAAGTTGTATTGTAAAAGTTTTAACTGACTGTATGACACACATTTTACTCTTTAGTAATAAAATACCTTCATCTCTTCCTGTTGTATAGGAGTATTCATGGTAATTGTGTTCTGTAGCCTGTTTTTCTAAGGATATGCTTACATTCTTAGTTTACTTGGTATTTTCACATGTGTTATTCCCTGATTCTGTTCTCAGGAATTTTCAGTGGACTTAGCCTCAACAGCTGTTCACAAAATTTTTCAGATCCTTTTTTGCTGACTCTGGTAATGTTTAAGAGACAGGTGTTAAGCTTTTAATATTGCTGCTTTTGGGAGGTCTTGAGAATTATGACTGAGATCTTTTAAAGTTATGTACAAAAGATGTTTACATAAAATGTGGCATCTGCCCATCTGAGCTTCTTAGCTATCCTGCTATGAATGCAGTGAGAACAAGAAGTCATTCAGCTGTGCAGGATGGGCTGGATATGGTTTATTGACATTTATGACTGCAGGTAGGAGATTGCTACAGCTATTTGAACACTCAGGCAGGGTGGTCCTGTGTCAAGAGCAGGATGGAAAGCCAAGATTATGAAACCATCCATGCAGCTACTCCCTAGCCAAGTGGTTTTGACATATGCTGAGGATATACACAGCTATAATTCAAGAGCCCCACTGTGCCCAGATCATTCCAGCAGTTTGAGATGTAGCTTTCCACATCCCCAGATATAAGAGTGGAGGTTTGTATCTTTTATTGAAACAATTTCATTTTCTGTAAATACACACTTACTAAGCCACAGTGAAGATGACATTGCATTTTAATGATTGACTTATTCTCCTGAGATGTTTGAGGATGCTGATTTGGGGACACTGGCATTGAATCAGATGGTGATTGGAATGAATTTTTCTGAACAACAGGTAAATGCCTTAAAAATGTTTCAGAATCTTTAAAATACTTCAGAGATTTGGGGGTGGATTTTTAGAATATGAAAAAAAAAAGAAATCCTTGCTGCTGCTATGCAGAGCAGAGGATAGTTCACATTTGCTAAGGCAACCTTACACTGGGATCAGTCAGAAGGACCTTTGCTAAGAAGCACCCAGTTTTACAGTTCTCTCCACTCATTTAGAGTTGTCTGCAGCCCTCCTGACATAAAAACCAACTGTTAGTTAAGAAGCCTTCTCAAAAAAATCTAATTTTTAAAGGATTGTGATTTCTGGGAAAAAAACAACAAACCAAACAGTAGCCAATAATCTCTTATCTTGCAACCCTAGGAAATACTTTAATATTAATATAATAATATTATATTTATAATATAATAATATATAATAAGTATGATTTATAATAAATATTATTTTCTGTCCTTATTCAGGTTTCCATTAAGTTTAACATTATTTTCCAACCATGTGATTTGAGTACAGAATTCAAGATTTTTTGCTCTACACCATATAGGAAATACAAACCACTTATAGAAACTACATACTTGTGCTCTCCCCTCAGTACCCAAATCCTGTGCAAGAGAGAAAACCTGTAGAGAGGTGGGCATCTTGGGGTTTGCTTTATGTCCTAATTCCCACATTGTCCTAATAGATTTTTTATTCTTATATAACCATCATTTTTAGCAATGGTCCACTTTAAAAATAAATTAATGTGAAATTTTAAAGGAATAGCTCATTGTGGAGAAGTTGTTAGTGGCATGCAATTAACATCTTTCTAGTTATAGGGTGAGATAAAGCAGTCTGAAGAACTATGCAGGAAAATTGCATCAAGTAAAATGGAACTGATCTAGAGAGAGATAATAACAGCATACTTCTATTCCTTGATGTAAAATATTATTAAGAAATATTATGGTGAATTGTCTTTCACAGTTCAGAGAAAATATACTTAGATGCCTATTTAAATTAAGAATCAAATTATCATTCTGCAGTTCATTGTGAAGTAGTCAAAATATTAGTAGATCACCCATTTAATCTGAATGATTCAGAATAGGAAGAAAAAATCCACACTGCAGAGGAATGTTAAAATAATCATTATTTAAATTTTTCATGGAAACACAAAAACCAAGATCCTCAGGAGCAGAACCTGTCAGACATTGTCATGCCTGGCCAGGAGCAATGAGTAGGGGAGGCAACAATAACAGGATCTGACAGACCCTGCTCTATTGAGGGGTCCTCCACGGGCTGCAGTGTGATTATTTTCTCCATTGTGGTCCTCCATGGGCTGCAGGGGAACAGCTCTCTCACATCTGCCATGCAGAGTTTTTACCCTTTCCTAAATGTGCTGTCCCAGAGACAGCACCAGCACTGCTGATGAGCTCAAGCTCGAGCAGCAGCAGCGCCTCAGCTGAACTGGTTCTGTGCAGCACGGACAGCCCCTGGGCTCTGCTCACAGAGACCTCCTGTGCAACCCCTCTGCTGCTGCCAACTCCTGGACATGGACACTCTGCACAAGCTAACAGGGGGACTGAGATTCCCATAACAAATAGCACTCCTGAAGGATCAAGAAGCCTTTTTTCTCAGGAACAGTGACAGTTCTCTATTTTCTCTACAGGCTGAAACACAGGACTGCATCAGTTGATCTCTCATATTTAAAGACACCTGTTTTTATTAGTGATGCTGAACTATCTGCTGCCTCTGTATGGTTCCTAGGTCAGGTTACAAACTTTTCCAATGCAGTGGTCCAGATCCTCTTTTACTCAAATTAATTTATTCCCACACAACCCAAATACAGAATAGAGATCCCATGCTCCGATCCAAAGCTATATTTCTCTCTTACTTTTTCTCTTCCAAGGGAGGGAAAAAATATTGTTTTTTGTCTTTAACTAATTTCTTTTCTTTCAGTCTGAAAATTAATAACTGAAATGTGGAAGTATGTGTGGGTAGTTATGAGTTATATGAATGCTCATAAACTGAAGGAGTTTCTCTAAAATTTCTTAACATCTGAATTGTGACCATTTGTATCATTTGGTGATGCTATCAGAAATTCTACTATATAACAATCCATGTGCATTTTTCTGGGGGTACTACTGAAATGTGGGTTTAAGAGCATATGTATAGAGCTTTTCCTGAGTGATTTTGGTGCTATTTTTCCTGCATTACTCTGTTTTTTTTCACCATTATTACTATTTTTATTATTGCTGTTGTTGTTATTGTTATTGTTTTTACTTTTATTTTTATTATTTTTTGCCAGATGCTAACAGAATTATACTACTAAGCAGTAAACCTAGTAAGTCAAGAATTTGCTTCTAATCAGAAAACTGAAATTATTGCAGAAACTTCCTAAATTTAGTTGGGAAACTGAAGTCATCCTCTTGATAAACACTTTGTAGAAGACAATCAGAAGCTTGCAAAGAGAGGTTCTCTCCACACCAAGGTTCATGCATCTTTTTTCTCCTCTGGGAATTCCCCACTAGCTAACTAGAGCTGGTGCAATAAACAGAAATTGGTTTAATGGGCTTTGGAAAACACAACTTTAAAAGAAGATGTTGGACTGTATAGATTTTTAGCATTGTCATAATAAGCAGGTGAGACAAAAAACCTTGAATTAAATATGCAGAAGTAATCCTGAGAGGATGAACAGGAGACGAGTTCCATGCCTTCCAACAGTGGAAGCTGTTCTTCTCTCAGCTGAAGAAGTTAGGGTATCCCCTCTTGCCTCTTTTTCTGTTTACTTATTTATTCTACTCCAGAATTTTATTTCCTTGTCTGTGAGGAGGCACAGCTCTTTCTGGCAGTGGGGAGCATGTTGACCTCCTCAGACAAGGTTGCTCTAATGTGGTAGATACAGGTTGGACTGACACAGAACACCAAAGGCTCCCAATTTCTGCATAAATTTCTAACAATTCTTAATGATACCAGTTCTTTTACTGCTTAATTGCTGCTCCAGCAGTTATTTTAAAAAGAAAACCACTGCAGGCATATTTTGTGAGGGACCCTTCCTATTCCTCTGTGTTGAGCTTTCTCTGCAAACCCCTTTCAGGTCAGACTCCTCTCCAATGGTTTTGGGCTCACAGTGGGATTCAAGGAGGAGCTGCCCACCTTGCTGCACAGGCCAAGTGGATTTGGCTCAGAAACAGAGCTGCAGGTGCCTTGAGAAAGGGTTGTATGGACTTTCTTTTGCGGTGGGATTGTGTTGGGAATATTTTGCATGTGGGTTTTAATTTTGAACTCTAATTCCACCGATGTCTGTTTCTAACGTTCTCTGTGACTTTCGGGGGTTAGCCCTTAGGCAGATCTGAAAATCCCAGCTGCTGTGCTGAACCCCTTCTTTCAATGTCTTTGCTTCCAATGTAATATTCTCTTGGAATGGCAGTTCACTTTCCAGTGCTTTATTTTTATATTAACTACCAGGAGAAAATAAAATGTGAATTATCCAGCAGGAAAAAAATACATGTATGATAGAACTGAGAAAAAAAAGCCTCTGAGGATCTATTTCAAACTTTTGAGGCAATCTAAAAGGGTATAAGATGCAATTAGCTATTGCAGAGAGAAAGTTGATGTGGTTTCTAACAGAGATACTTGCTTTAGGTTTGCAACACATTCAGAGAACAACCTTGTGAATCCCCCGGGCTCACCTTCATCATTTTACTCACAGAGCCTGTGGCTGCAATTACATCTGAGCAATGTGTTACACTGTGGGGAAAGAGAGGGCACAAGCAGCAGGTGACAAAAGCAACCACAAATGAATCTAGATATTTTCATTAAGTTTTGGTTGTAGCTGGGAAAAAGGAGGAGGAAAAAATTATATCTTGTAAGAGACATAAGCATAGCATTCAGTGCCTGGCAAGGCAGAGCAAAAAATGTTATGAGATTTGCTGAGAGCAAGGAAACTCAAGGTAAGGCCAGTGAAGGAACTGTGAGGAAGCTTTTTGGAACACTGGTTAATGTCATGGGCAAGAGACAGACATTTTATTTCCATAGTGTCTCCCAGTGAGCTGCCAGCTTTGTCCCAGGCTATCTTCATGATGCTGTTTGTGCTGGAACTCGGAATGGAATTTAGTCATGTTAGAAAACAGTGTACTTTTAATTACATACCAAGTTAAAGAAGTTGTTTTATTTTATTCCAGCAAAATCACAGCTTAATGTTAAAACAAATCCATCAGCTTTATTTTTTTTTCCTCCTCTTTCTCCAGTTCACCTGCTGGGATATTCAGATCCTTCACTGAAGTAAATGTGAGTGACTTGTCCTTGCATTTCATGAAGTTATGCATTCTGTCCAAGCTGTGCTCAAGATAACTATTCCATAAATGAGTTCACTTTCATTAATATTATCTATAGCATCCACACATGATGATGAGCTGCAAAGATAAGTCAGAGTGGCAGACACCTCCTACAGATTCCAATGGCTTTTCCCATGAGGTCCCTTGTATCCTGCTGACGTCTCAATCTGTTTCTCCCCAAGGGTCATGAAATCAATTTGTTGCCAGGAACCTTGTCAGCCTCGTTCTATTGCTTGACTTTCAAATTTACTATGACAACTTTCTTAGATGAGATGGTATGACCATAACTGCTTCTGATTCTGGGATCTAGTCAAGCACAAACAGATGATGCTTTGAAGAGCAAAATACCTCTACTCAATTAGTGAGCTTTTGTGTTCAGAATCAATTGACACAGAGCAGTTGAGTGAAGATCCTCATACCAAGGCAAAGGGGTGAAATCTCATCCTTTTTGCTTGGAACATGTGCAGAAATCCTGACAGCATGGTTTATTATGCAAGGAAACCAATGGAGTTCCCTTTGCCACAAAAAGCTATGTGGTTTGATGATGCCTCTAGGATCAGAGTTTTAAGGATATACAGGACTGCAACAGATCTTGCAGCCCATGGGAAACAAAATGTGCTATTTCTCCAAGAGATGATTGAGAGACCAATTTCAAAGCAAAATTTTTTTCATGTGTTTGGCTACTCAAGAACTAAAAAGAGCATCAAATGTTGTTCCAATCCAAATACTGCTCTGGTTGATTCTTCTAGATAGACAGCTGGTACCATTCCGTCCACTGAACCCATGTAACCTCTAACTACTGATCATTACATACTTATACACTGAACTTCTGAATTTTCTTTCCACCTTTTTAGCACTTCCCTCCTAGTAAGAAAAAAAAAATTAACTCAGAAGCCTACTCAAGGATTGTCTGCTCTCCAAAGGCTGTCTGGATCTTTCAGAAATTCAAAAGCTTTCAAAATGCTGTGATGCACCTGTCCTCTGGGTGTGATGAACTGGGATAGTTATATACTGAGAAAGCACAGATATCCAGTAACAGTAAATGTGAGAAATTTATTCTTATATCCAATGCCTTATTTTTGGATTGTTAATTTTTCAGTGTTTTTATGGGGGGAAAAAAGTGCATCTCATGCAGGTTGGTTTCAGAAGAGAAAAAGCTTTTTGTTTTTTGATGTGTTTCATAAACAAAGAAAATACTGTTATATACACCTGTAAATATATATATATATGTGCATATATATATTTGTGTTTATATATGCTCTGAGTTTTTTTACTTTCTTGATCTCATAAGTTTAAAGTAAAAAAAAAGGCAGAAACAGAAAAATATAACAATAAAGACTTATGGGGTTAGAAAGGTCTATTAAAAAACAAAGAAAAAAGAAAAAAAATTTGGTTTTTGGTTGCAACAGCAAAAAAATATACAGAAAATATACACCCATTGTGATAAGACCTGTCATGGCCTTTAAATTTACTTTGCATCTTCCTGCATTCACATGTGAACTTTTGTTTTGAAAGGAACAAATTAGAATCTCCTGAAAAGTGTTCACATAACAGTTTGTAATTTATGCAGGTGTTGACTAAGAGCACCTTTTGAGCAACAAAAATAAAGGGGGTTTTTTTTGGTTTTTTTTGTGTTTTTTTTTTTTTTTTGGTTGCTTGTTTGTTTGTTTGTTTGTTGGTTTTTTTTTATGGAACTGTATTTTTTAATTCAAACACAGAGAGAATGGAAGACAACACTCAGATTCACCTAATTGGAAGTCTGCGCATTCAATTATTTAGTAGCCCTGAACTCTCAAACTGTAGGGAGGTGAGAGTAGGTCAGAAATGGAAGATAAGGAAGAAGCTGCAGATGAATGTTAGCACAAATGTGAAATAGGAATCTTATTTACTTTGGGATCAGCTGACTGATTTGCTATCTTAACTATATGCTCTTGTTAGCTTACAAACACATTTTCTCCTCATAACCAGATCTTTTGTGGCAGGGGCCCTTTCAGTTTCCTTTATCAGCTCACAGAGACATACACTTCTTGGAGAATCTTTTGTCCCTAGTGCCCCAGACACTGCTCTGTGCACACCCAAAGCTGTGTGAACTTCAGCTTCAGCAAGCTGGAGAAGAAGGAATGCCATCTCTCAGAATCTACAGACACAGATCATAGGAGGTGTTGATTCAGACAAAGATGCCACTGAGATCAGGAATACATCTAGGCATGAGTGGATGAGGACTTGCATGCAGACCAAATCCCCACTGGGATTTCTGCATGTCTAGGGGCATTTATTTATGTGGTATCAAAGAATAGGACCATTTGTTATTAGAGTAATTTTGTATGTGTCACATATTAGTCATATCTGGTCGACCTGGACATCCAACACTGGAGAGACCACTTTATATCCTTTTCTCATGTCTTTATATCTCAATTCTTTCTTCTTCATAAGGGAGACCAAGACACCTCACCTCCTTTATATTACTTCTATTCTTCTACAGCTAGACTATCACATAAACTAACAGTAAATTACCATCTGCAGGACAAGAATACATTTTTTAAAGTTTCTTGGCACTCTTTAGTCTGTTGCTTTCCCAAACAGGGATTCAAGAAAGTGTTCTACATGCATAAATACCATAAATAAAAGTGTGGCTAACAGCATCACAAAACAGAAATTGTTGAGTGACCACCCGCTATGACAATATTGTTTTAAGCAGGATTCTTAACCTAAAAGAGATGTTAATCACACAAGGTTTTGGAACAGACTAAGCTTACCTTGTAGTGAGACTGCCACAAGGGAAGGGATGCCAGTACACAGATATGCTCACTGAGTGTATTTCCAGTCCCTTTTGATTATGCTGTGCTGTTCTCCTATGCACCTGGGCTGCCAAAGGAACAGTCTTATTACACGTGAGCATTGCCCAGACACAAAGGCTTGAGTGGGAGGAGAGAAAGGTGTGGATTACTTCAGGATATGAAGATATACAGGTACTGAACTAATCTATAGGATGGCACTTGTGACTTGAGACAGAAAAAAAAAGCTGAAACCTTGTGTGATGAACAGGAACATCAAAAAGTAGGGAGAGCTCATGTCCTGCTGGATTTATGTGCACAACTCCCACTGATGTAAATGGCAGTCTGAGAACAGAATAAAATTCATGGGGAAAAAAGAATCAGAAAGAGATAATTGTTAAGCAAATACCTATAAAATTAATTTAAATGCATGTCCTACTATGATTAACCTAAGGCTTGATTTAAAGTTCACTGATGTCTCTGTTACAGTTCACTGGGAGTCTCTTTGCTGACATTTGTGGACTTTCAAACCAGGCACTAGAAAAGATGCTCATTTCTTCTGAGAAAGCAACATTTTATTGTGAGTAAAAAACTATACTTTCCTGTAATTTTCTTGCAATGTAAAATCAGAAGCAAACTTTGACAAGGCATTTATTAGCCCATCATTTAATCTGTGATACACAGTGTTTATGTCTATGGTGGAAAAACACAGTAAGAGAGCGATCTCGAATGCCAGTGTAAAAGCATGACCTTTCTATAGATGAATTTGTACACCAGTGCCGCAAAATTCTGCCACATGAAGATCTCATATTGTATATGCTGACTTTAATCCATTTTCAGAAACACAGAAATGTCTTAAAGAAGTTGCTTTTTAATTCTCTCTGGACCCTCTCAGAAGTAAAATTTAATAATTTCAAATTGTGTCATATTTGGACTATGTTTTTTTAAATTTTACTTCCTTCCTCCCTTTGTTGAAATAATGTTACTTTTGTAGTTAAAAGGAATGGGTCAGATTCTCATGGGGTTATGCCTTCTTAAAAAAGCATCTGACTTGGTATTTCTTACTGCATATTTTTATTGTGATTTTTTTTTAATTGAGAGATGTATGGGTGAGTCGCATTCCTTTATTCTCAGTTGCACTTTTGTAGTAAAATTCTTCTGACTTCCTTACACAATTAAGTAGCCCCAGTGGGACTTCCTTTTACAGGTTAACAACAGGTTTTTTTGTGTGAATGTGCAGCCTCACTATTTGACAGTGACTTCAAAAAGTCTCTTTAGACTATCTCTTTCTTCCTTCTGTTACAAGGAAATGCTTCATTCTGTAAATTAACAAGATGTGCTAGAGCAGATGACAGGAAAGGAGCTTTTAAACTGAGAAATATACTGCTGTTTTCTCTCTTATACTTGACAAGATATTGAATATATCCATGAACTTGCGATTTCCATCAGCACTTGAGAATAGTATGAAAATGATCTTTCATTACTATTCTGTGAATGGATATCTGCATCACTTAAAGCAAATAACGAAAAGCCCAATCATACACATCCCTCTGCATCAAAAGCAGCCTGGCCAGCAAGTCAAAGAAGAAGATTCTGACACCCTACTCTGTCCCAGGAATTCATTGTGCCAGAGTTACAATTACAGAGTTAATATTTTTATATAGGTTGAGACAGACTCTTCTACAGCTAGGATATCACATAAACCAACAGTAAATTATCATCTACATAGCTATATACAGTACCCATAGAGTAGTATGCTCAAGTTTGAGTACATTTTAATTTTATTTCACTTTTACTGAATCATGTTGTCACATTTAGATGAAAGATACTGTTCTTCAAATATGCATGAAAAAGAAAAACAAGACAAAAGCTAGCTTGATTTCCAAATAACTTATTCATCTGTATTTTGTCTGAGCTGCATTTCCTCTGAGTTTTTTTTAGGCAATGTCTTTTATTACTCACATATAGCCCTGATACAAGGCTTGAACCACCCTCCCTTGAGTGAAGAGTTCCATTGGAGCAGTCCAGGGAGCTTTTCTTCTCAGGAAAAATGGAGGACATTCTAATAAATTCTCAACATCTTTTAATTAAATGAAGAGACTGCCAAAGAGATAGAACTGTTGGAGTGAAAAATGTGTAGAGTCCTCTTACTGCCTTGTCCTGATTTCCTGGTCCATCAGATTAAGAGAGTGGTGAAGTGTGAGTACATGGTGGCCTCTGTATTCTGCTACACCGGACACTTCGTCTCAGGCCACAGGGAAAGACAACTGCTCCTTGTACTTTGTTTGTTTAGTTGGCTGACTACACAAAAAGGATAGACAGATGGTGATCTGGAGCTTTCCCAGGCCATACTGTTATAGAAAGGGTGAAAAACAGTATGAGCATAATTATAATGATGTAACCCATGGCATGTTCTGTAGGAGCCCAGGATGTCCCTCTGACGGTCCTGGATGATCCGAGCCCCAGCCAGGGGGCTTGAAGCCCTGGCAGGGGGGTTGGAGACCCTGGCATGCAGCCAAAGACCCCTGCAGCTTTGAGTTCGACCCATGGAACAAATTACCACCTTTGTATGAAGAATTAAAGGTCACAAAAGTTTAAATAGCATAATAGTAGTAGTTATAGGGTGAAAAGAGAAATTTTGGGGGTTTTACTATTGGGGTCTAGGAGGCAAGATGGAGGGATTTGGGCATTGTCCTGTTCTTCTTCCTTCTTCTTCCTAGCCTCCATCTTCTTGGTGATGATGGCACTTTGGGATTGGTGTAAAGTAGAAAGTCACTGTCTAACATAGATGGTAGGTATTGGAACATAACTGTAAATATCAAATATGTAGTTTATAGTATAAAAGATAACACTGGCCCCGTGGGCGGGGTGTGTGCCTCAGACAAACCTGTTGAACAGACCTTGTCATGCCAGACAGAAAATGTTTTAGATAAAAATTATTAAACAACCTTGGGAACTACAGCCAAAGACTTTTGACTACTTCTTTGACAGCTGGGTTGGGGAAAAGAGACTTTTAATACATCTTGGGGTCATCTTGACCAGAGGAGATCCTGAGAATTTTCCTTAGATTTGAAGAATGAGACAATTTTCATTTCTGATATAGACATAAACTCAAGAATTGGAAAAAAGCTGTCAGATCTCTATACACAATAATTAGCTTTTTATAGTTAATATTCAGAGAGCATTAAATAAATCTTTGAAGCTAGAACAAAGAAATTGAGATTCTTAACTTACAATCAATCCATCAATACAGAGATAATAAACAGCAGGACATTCCTTTTTCCAGATTTACAACTTTATATTCTAGAAATAATACAGCAGTTTAGATTTCTCACTCTGTGGCAGGCAGCCTTGAGCTGTAATACTTAAGTCCTTACCACTTGTTGAGATCACCTTATATTTTTGTTTTAGGTCTGCTTTTCAGGTGGAGAGTTTCTATGCAGCCACAGAGATGCAGCATCTGCCAAATGTTCAGGTGTTCTTTGTCCAACATTTTTCCACTGTAAGAGGAACTTTGGGTGTTTTAGAATCAGAGTGACTGAGGCTGGCAGACATTCTGGAGATGGGTCAGACCTTCTGACCCTTCTTCTCAGAGACAGGTCAGCTGAAGCAGGCTGCCCAGGACTGTTTGGGCTTCAAACATTTCCACATCTGGAGATGCCAGAACTTCTCTGGGCTGACTGCTACAGTGAGCGACCAACCTCACATAAAGGTGTTGCCTTGCAGAATGTCTGCATGGACTGAAATTCTGAAAATATAAGTGATAGGATCTTTCTCCAAAAAGAATAATTTCTGCAGTAAAAGTAAAAATATATATTTTCTGGGAATGCAAGATGGACACAGAAAGATTAAGGGTCCAGCAAGTAGGATATGAAAGAGAATAAGATTGATTTCTTCTTCTCTAGCTTCTGACTTTTGCAAGAATTTTAAATTCCAGCCCTTCATTCCTTATTCCTAAAAGAAAGTTAATTTTTATTTTCTGGATTATATGTTTTTCTTTCACACAGACAATATGAGTTGAGTTCTCCTACATTCATCCAAACAGAACAGCAGGCACCAAGTTCCATTCTTTATAGCACAGAAACCTGGTAAAGAGGGAGGAATCTTGTTCCAGAATGGAGCAAAGTGTAAACATTTAGCTTTTTTTTGTAAAAGGAAAAAAGATCACTATCTACATATTGAATTAAAATAAAGTAATGGTTTAATTTTAACTGGAACTCTCTAATATTTTTCTAAATTGTACTAGTTTCTGGTAAATTTCCTCTGATTTTTTTTCCAGGTATAAGTGTTTGACATAATAACATGAACTTATAAATAAATTTGATCTGATTCAAAGTGAACTTGGTGAAATACATTTATTTCTTTGTTAAAAACCTCAAAAATTCCTAGAATAACAGGGGTTTTTTTAATAAATCTTGCTAGGAATAATGTGATAGAGGATAGAGGATGAATATGGCCACATAATTTAATGCATTTATTTATTACAGCACACATAAAATAAAATGAAAGAATATGGTTTGTGCACTATGGGAAGACAGAAGTGCTTTTCTTCTCTACTGACTAGAACTCTGGAAATTCTTTATTAAGACCTGAACTAAACTCTTTTGCTATATGAGATTGCTTCCTCCACTTATAAAATGCTTTTGAAAATTACGTGTTTCATATCAGAATAGTTCGCTGAAAGTTATTAAGAATAAATAATTGGACAAGGGAATATCAAATGTCTCAGCAAATCTCACTACTCTAAAAATGCTTACCTTGTCTAGTTAACTGGATTAATATTCTGAGAATATAATAGTGCAAATGAGAAAACTTGAGTGCAGAAATGGCACCGCTGTATTCAAGTGTTCAATAATGATACTGGGACTTCTGCTGGGAGTCTGGAATGTTTCAAACTCACAGAGGTGTTGCTGTAATACTTATGCTTTTAAGGTGACTTTTTAATTCAATCAATATGATTCAGATCCACATTGAACATAGCTGTGAAGATGGAATCTCATCTTGAAAAGCAAAGGAAATAATATGCACTGCACGCCCTCAGCCCACGATTGCCTCAGGCACTCCAAGAAAAATGCAAACTGCCTCTCTTACCCAAATCCAGCCTTAAAATTCAGGTTGAGAAAAGCAAATGAAGAGCTGGTAAATAGGAAGGTTATTTTATGTATGTGTATGGCCTGCCTTAAAATTCAGGGAAGAAGACAGGATTAAGATCTAGGAACTAGGACTATTTATTTACTTATTTTTGTGTGTCTGTTCTCGGGTGAATGGAACACACATTAGTGTCAGATGTCTCACACTGCAGTTGTAAAGACAGTTTTCCCCCAGCATTTGAAACACAGAACAAATTTATATGCTAGCAGTATCTCTAGTCTCATTTTTCAAGTTCTGAATTCCTTTTTCTTTAAAAAGGGCATCCTCCATAGGAGATGAACGGCCTTGGAATGCCAGCTCAGTTGGACCCGAGTGAAACTAGGCTTTTATTCCTTAACATAGAACGAAGGGAGTTGAAATACAGAAGAAAAACAAGGTTTTGAAATGTGTCTTGCATTTATGAGGAAGCTATAGAAACTGTGTCAAGAAAAGGATCTTTAGTCTCACATGCAGGGTGAGTAAATCTGTCTTTTGTTCCTTGAGAATAAGTAACTCTAGGAGTCCTGGAAGAAAAACAAAGCGAGGTGCTCTGTGTTCGGTAAGGGTACTGACCCTCAAGTCAATGTGCAAGAGCTCTGTCAGGTGTATTTTGGCCTCTAGTGCCACTGAGTCATTCCTGCTTGGATGCCAGGAGCTGTTTTCTGCAGAGGGAAGCTGACTCACCCAGCACAGCCCAGCAGCCCAGCAACCTGACCATAATGTTCCAGGAGATCGTAACTCAAAGGGAGGGCACTGTAGGTTTGATCACTGATTCATTCTTTTGTGTCACACGACCAGGTTTTTTCATGTCTGTCTCCATGGTGATGAGTTTGACCGTCACCCCTGGGGACAGCACAGAGTGGTGCAGAGAGCTCACCTGGGCAGATTTACAGTGCTGCTGTGCATCACAGGACCTGCCACAGTGAGCTACTGACACACCCAACTGCTGAAAGTCACTTCCCATTGAGGCATAGAAAATACATTTTCTCATCTGGCAGGCAATCCAAACTGCTAATTGCTGGCAAAAATGTTTCCTTTTTGGCTAAACAGCTAGGGAATACAAGTTTTGCTTTTTTTGCCAAGGCTGTGAAAAAGGAGGTGACCTAGAACATACCTAAAACTCAACCCAAAATTTGCTGCTCTGTTACTAAGTCAAATACCTCAATCTCTGCCTTTGCTTTTCCCTCATTATCCAAATTATATAGTAAATCAAAGAGAGAGAGGTCAACTAAGTTAGATTAAATTGCAAAGCAGGTGTGAGAAGTGAAAAACTGAATGTCAATTTGACTGTCAGAACTGATACTATTTCATATACTGGGGGAACTCAATATT
Organism: Passer domesticus; assembly: GCF_036417665.1. Lineage (NCBI taxonomy): Eukaryota > Metazoa > Chordata > Aves > Passeriformes > Passeridae > Passer > Passer domesticus. The sequence continues at coordinate 29,603,122 of NC_087478.1, read as the reverse complement.
CTGGAAGAGTACATGGCAGTGAAACATCAGAAAATTATTTATTTAATTAAATAAATGTCCTTGTAGACAGTTTAAAATCACAGCCATTTTCATTCTATTTTGGGTAGGATGCTGTGTTTTCTTCTGTTAATCAGGATTTTCTGTAAACTGAGATTCTCAGAGAAGAGCAGAATATTTTTTACCTTTTTCTAGTGCAGTTGAAAAGCACAGACAAATTGACATCATCTTTCTACAAAACTGAGCAATTGTGCATATTTTGCTTAGGAAGAGAAGCTTTTATAGCAGTTCAGGGACAGAATTGTTAGGTGACCATGGAGATCTCAGTAAGCTTATTTTCCCCATCAAATCATTAGGGTAATCTGCTGTTACTAAGTTCCTCTATTAATAATAGAAATATATATGTATCTTTGTATTATTCATGATAAGTATATTTCATGCATTTATGATATTACATGAGCATGTTTAAACACAAAACCTTAGTGACAATACAAACCAGTGTAAATGTGAATAACAGCCCTGAAAATCAACACTTGATACTGATATGTGACAGATTTCTGACCCTAGGAACTCCTCCTTTTCCTGAACACTTTAGATTGTAAGCAGGGACTCTGCTAGCTATGGAGATTTTAGCTGCATGTTATCTGTTTAGATTCTAGAGGTGGATGTGTGTGACTAAACATTCCTGGATTTTACAAATCTTAAAAATATATTCAGAAACTAGTATATAGATTCCTACTCTGTTGAATTTCCAGAAATGCTAATGGTTTCACAGAATGCAATAAAGCTTTGCAGAATGTGCTATTTGTTGTGTTTGGGAAGTTTTTGAGTGTGATTTACACACCTGGTATTTACCCCTGATATGAAGATGGATTATGGATTTAGCATACATATTTTCTTCACATAAATACTTTCAATAACTTCTTGTATAAGAACTATCATAGCCTAGTAAAGTTTAATACCATGTCTTGCATGTGTTCAATATAGATAGAAAATACAGGCTTTTAGGCCTTGAGCTGAAGATGTGCTCAGTGAGTTGACTTGCATATAGTTACTGAAACCACTAATACTGGGAGCTGTGACCATAGGCAGATGTGAACTATTTTAAACAAGTATGCAGATTTGAAAAATTACTTTTATTATGATGGAATTTGAGCAAGCATGCGTCACTGAACACATCAGACATAAATTAAGTTGCTTTTCAGCAATCACAGATTTTCTGTTTTATCTGACACTGGAAATGCATTTATACGATACAATCTTCTATGGTACAGAATTAGTTTGATTTGATGTTGCACTATTTAACTTCTGGAGTGTGTGGAAATGTGATGTCTGTATTTGTCATGACACACGACTTTTAAAATGTGGAAAATATACACACACTTATTTTGTGGAAATTTAGGCATGCAGCTTTTCTCTGGCCTTCTGGATGGTATTTGGCTCTGGATTACATTATCTAGATAGAGGTGTCCATCTGTGCTAGGTGTCTAAACTCCCACTACAGTCTGAGGAGACAGGGAGCTCAGTTCATCCACCCACACTCAGCTGCCTGGTGTCATCTGCATAGGTTGAGGATTTGCCCGTCTGTCCTCCAACAAAAGCACAGATCTCCCACAGATCTGCCACCCCCATGCATCAGCAATGTGCGAGGCTCTCTCAGACATCACCAGGCAGCCCCTTTTATGTGCCACCTGAGTTCCTAACCCTACATCTCCACTGACTGCAGTGGGAGATCGAGGAACTATCTCCCCCAAGTAAACCTGTATTCAGACACCCTTCTTCAGACTTCTTCATCTTGAAATGAAGTGTACTTTCAGCATTTCAGTCTTCCAGGACAATGTAAATGAAATGCATGGAAAAGCAAATATTCATATTCAGTCCTGTTGTAACATATCTCAACATTTTAAAGGAATATAGCATATATAGCATGTTTTCTGCTATATCCACTGCTATTTATGAAAATTACTCTGAAAAGATTTCTCTTACTAAACTTCTGTAATTTATACATCACATGATCTTAAACAGCTCACATTTCTTCTAAAATGGTATCAAAAGAGATGAAAGCCAGAAAGAATAATATTTTTCTTATTTTCTGTCATTATTTTACTATGTCTAGGACTGTACTTCAAAACGGATTGAATAAAAGAAACATAAGTTCTGTTAATAGAGTACATCTTATACGCAACATTTTTGTATTTCTTTATATCAGCAACATATAACTACAATTAAAAGGATTAATAAAGATCCTGGATCACAAAGAATAAATAAGATTTGCACTTTACAGTCTTTTAAAATGGTGGGAAAATGGTGTTGAATACTCTCTTAAACTCCAAGATCTGCTGTTGCAGAACAGAAGTATCCAGCTGCATGAGAATTGAAAGCCAGCTCTCCTGAAAAGGGATAAATATCACAGTTAAATTTGTAATATACCATACATATTTACCACAGAGATTAAATCAACTGTAAATCAGACTCCTACTAGAGACAAAGTAATGTATCAGGTAGATGGATAACTTCAATCAATACAGGGGATGTTTTACTAAATAGAAGAACTCCCCAGCATGAATGCAACACTTTAGCATGTAGCACCTATGGCTCCTGTGGGCTCCCAAAGAAAACTTCCACTGGTGTTAACAAGAGCTTTCTGTAAGGATCATTTCATAGAAGGTAACTCCTCTGAGTATACTTAAATGCTAAATTCTTACCACTCTTTTATTTCTCTAGAGACACCGAGTGAAACTTAGCCTAACGCTCTGTATTTGAGAATGGACCAGAAAGTCATCAAATAAGTATTTGTTTTCTTAGTAAATAGCATGGATAAACTGACAATACCCTAAGTACTTTGTAATTGTCCTGTAATGTCTTTCTACATGCTCCTGAAGCTTCTGGCCCTATCCTCACCCAAAACACTGGGCTGCCTCAGGATCTGCTCTTACCTGGTACAGATGTACTGTCTTGGACCTGCCTGCCATGAAAGCAGCTTGGTTGGGAGGAGGAGGAGGCAGGAGAATCATGAGTCTCGCCCTCCATCTGTGTGCCCTCTGCCCTTGAATCAGGAAATGCATTAAGACTTGTCTCACAGTTATCCAGTAAAGCACTACAGTCAGAACTCCAAAGATGGGGTCTTGGATGTTTGTAGCCTTCAAGGGAACAGAAGGAAAGGGAAACCAAAGTGTCCACTCTGATATCAGGTCCTTTCCTGAGCTTCTTGCAGGCATGTTGTATCCAGCCTTGTGCTTGGTCTGTCTTGCTTGGCTGGCTGTACCTCAGTGTCACTGCCAGTGGCTCTATTCCTGGGCTACGTCAGCCCCACTTTTCTCTGAATCTTTAGGGAAGCAGAGACATGTTGGGGAGGCATTGCCTTGCTTGCCTTGCTGTTGCCACAGCTCGTGGCTCCCTGTCATGTGCAGGGGAGATCAGCTTCCCTGACATGAAGATCACAAGCTGTATTGTTACTTATCTTGATCATGGGAAGCACTCTTGCTTATCAGATGCTCAGAAAATGGATGTTTGATCAATATTATAGACATAACAGGGCATTGGCCAATGGATTTAAAATGTTCTCTCATTACTGGCAGCACTTGATTATTGGTTTTCACAATCTTTACCTGCAGATTTAGTTAGGCAATGCAAGATTAAATAGCTCTAAGTGATGATCACCTCTCCAGAAGATATGCTGTGCAATGTCAAAAGAATATCTATTAAGAATTTCAGAAAAAACAATCTTTAACTGCGAGCTCTGAAGTTGTCAGCATCATTGCCAAGGAGGGCAAAGAACTTCCTAGAGTTTAAATTACCACCCAACTAAAAGACTGCTAGAGTGTTAACTGTAGTACCAAGCTGCCAGCAAGGTGAGGGAGGTGATGCTGCTCTTCTTCTCAGCACTAGTAAGGCACATCTGTAGTGCTCAGAGCAGTGCTGGACTCCTCAGTCAGTACAGGAGAGGTATGGACAGAGTGGAGATAGTTCAGCAGTGAGGCTGGACTGTTGAATATGATTGGAACATCTGTCATTTCAGGAGAGGTTGTGAATGCTGAAGCTGCAGCCTGGAGAAGTCTCATGAGGTACCTTATCAATTTATATAAATATCTGATATGGGAATTAAACACCTTCCTCCCTCAGACTCTTCTTTGTTGGTGACCAGGAAAAGAACAAAGGATGATGGATGCTACCTGAAATAGAGGAAATTCATTAAAACAAATGAAAAATCTTTTTTACCATGAGACTAGTCATTACACAGAAGCAGATTGCCCACATAGGTTGTGGAGTTTCCATTCTTGGAGATATCCAAACTCCAAATGGACACAGCCTGAGTAACCTCTCCTAGTGGCTCTGAGATGCAGGGTTTATAAGAGTATTGTTTTTTTGTAGCCATCTCTCCTTTTACTACAGAGCACTCAGAGTTTCATTTCTATGTATGTGGTCTTCAATAGCAAATTGATATTTCCAGGCCTTTCTTCTGAAGAAAGTCCTCTGCTGTGACTCTTACTAAGCCTGAAACCATTTGTGTTCCAATATTCCTCACTGCTTTTCACAGACATAATAGTCCTTCAAACTATTTTCATTAAAATTATTTTACCACAGAAATTTCTTTTTTTTTTTTTTCTCTTTTATTTCCCCACAACTTAATGACATCAGACTGGACACTTTGGTTTCTCATTCTTTCTGTTCCCCCCCCAATGCTACTAAACATCCAAGCCCAGTCTTGGAATTTCTGACTGGTGTGCTCTACTGGGTAACTATAAGGCCAAGTAATGAAAGTTTCATCTGGCACATTCCTTCCTGAGCTATAAAACACTATCTGTGTGTTCTCTAAGAACAAGAACAACAGTCACAGGAAAATAGAGTCAGAATGAGTATCAGAAAGGTTTCTGCTACTTGGAATAAAAAGTCCTTGTCTGAAGACAGGTCACAAAGTTTTCTCACATTCAGTACTACCACTTATGGTGCTGCTAAGCATTGGCACGCAGGCATTTTCTTTCCAGTATTTTTATAGTTTTGTCTTTCAAATCTAGAAAGAAAATCAAAGGACATTTCCAAGGTGGTAGCAATGCTGACAGTTAAACCCCTAATTTTTGTAACTTTGTCAGGCAACAACATCTAGTACAACAATCCTACAAAGCACAAAGAAATTTCTGATTGTTGTTATGTGTTCTTGAAAAAGTGGCCCTGTTCAGTACAGGTTAAAATGAAAATCATTCACTTTTCATGATTCGGGAAATAAGAAATTAAACCAGATACTGAGAGCTGATTCTTTTTCACCAATAATACCCCTGCAAAATGAGATAGGGACTGCTTTGTTTGTGTTCCCATTTTAATAGCTGATAGTAAGAATGAAGATGGACTTGCTAACTTCTTTAGGAAAAGCTGTTGTCCTCACTGAATTCATGTCATAAACACAAATATAAAAGAAATGAAACCAAATTGTCCTGCGAGTTATCTCATTCTTACACTGAGGCCCAAACTGTGGAGGGAATTGTATCTCCAGGCAATATGTATGCAAGCAGAATGAAATGGATGACAGCAGACCCTGGTTTCTCACATCCCACAGCACTGGCATTTTGGATAGCATCTGCTGCACAACCATTCTGAGCTGGGATTGAGTGAGGGTGGAACAAGGTTCATCTGAATATATCTGCATCCTCTCCCAGCTTTTCCCCACAGAGCTTCTCTTTTCTCAGCATCCTTAGCAAGAAGTAGTTTAAATGTGCTGGGATTACCAAGGCAAGTTGAGTTTGCCAGTTCATGCAATGATACATACCAGTCTCAGAGGGAAAAGTGATTCATATTTTGCTCTGGATTACAGATTTGAGCAAGAAACATGTCTGCATTGGTCTCACCCTTGGCCTTATATGCATTTTACACTTGTAAGGCATTTTATACTTTTAGGAGTTTGGGGAAAGGGAATGTAAATAAAAAAAATGAAATTTAATAAATTGCCTGGAGAATTTGGTAAAATGTGTTGCATTCTGGTTGCATTACAAATTTTCTTTGAAAATATATTATTTGATTATGCAAAAAGTTTGGTGAAAATCTTTAAGGTATCTCAAAATAACTCTTGTCAATTATACTCCTGGACATATGTTTGCAACACTGAGATGTGGACAAAAAAAAGTCTGCAAAATACTTTGAATAACATCCTGTGGGATTGCAAAGCCCTGCTTGGCTGGAAAACTAGATACAATTTTAATAGTGTTCCCATGGCTACCATCGTGCTGTGTTTGCTAATAAATCTGAGGAATGTGAAAAAAAAATAGGAAAGGGTCATATACCTCTGCATATAACTAGGAAAGGGAATTGTACTGATTTGCATACTCAGCTTTATTCATTGCCACTGGTTCTGCAGTGTTCTCTTTTCCCTGCTGTTCTTCCCAGTTCAGTTGAAATGCTACATCATTTGCTCACTGCAACATGACCCCCCAAGAAGCAGTGGTTCAGATTGTTCCTCTACCCTGTGCAAAGTGAAATACATCCTTCCATTGCTCCCGTTAATCGAGGAAATAACCAAGCTGCCTATTACTCTCATGAATAGGAAAAAAACCCTGAAATAGACCTTTCCTTTATCACTGTACACTTTAAGAAAAACTAGGGATTGCAATTGTATTCCAGTTTGCATTTTATTGTCTTATTTTTATTTATCAAGTTCCGTCAATAGGCTTGACTTTTTACATGGCAGAGGAAAGAACCCTGCTGTCCTAGGGAAATCAAATGTGTATAAATACTAAGCATGTACTAATTTAGCTGATATTTTACAGACCCCTTTGCTTGCAATGAGAAGCAACTTGTAAAGGCTCAGGCCTGACATCCTCCTGTGTTTTTCTTGAAAGCACAGATGTATACCAGAGGCACATTACAGGGATAAGGATATGCAGCCATCCTAACCATTTAAGAGAGGTCAAGTTTCACAAAGAAAAGAACATACGGAGAACAAAATATACAATCAATTGTACATAGATTAGGAGATGTTGACCTGGAATCAGCATGGACAGTAGCATGATATCAACAGGTCTAAAAACAATATGGTATGAAAAGCAGGGGAAAGTGGATGCAATGGACAAAATGAAAATTGGCAGGCACAGAAATGCTGCAGCAGCAATCAAGATGAAGGTGCAGGGTGAAAGGACACTGTGGGAGTTTAAGTAAGAATTAACTGCACTGAGAAACCCAGACGGTTTTGTTACGGAACACAAGAAAAGATGAAAAAGATCTCACCCATGTGTCCTGCTTAAAACCTAGAGGGGAATAAGGGCTAGAAAAAATTCTGAGTTTTTAAAGCCCCATATGATAATGGGGAAAGTAAATGAAGGTGAAGAATGAATGCAGAGAGAAGGAGATCTTACTTTTCAATGTGGAGTTAGAGCAACACCAGAAAAGCTGTTACATAAGCATGTATATGCATGCATAAGTTGACATGAACTCAAGTAAAAAAACTTGAAGATAGAGAGTCTGATTTTTTTTTTAATAATATCATCCAGGATCAGGAATAATATACAGAAGGGAAAGAGAAATAAAATTAATGTAAGTGGAGCCCCATGAGGCCTTAGTGTTAAGTAGTAGGGAGAGGAAGAGAAGGCAATTTTAAGATACAATTGAAGGACATTTAGAGACGAGCTACAAAACTGAAGTGCCATGCAGGATTAAGGTAGAGAAAATGATAGATTTTGCTGAATGTAGCCAATAGACTGAGATGGATGAGAGTGGAAAGGAGGTCTATAGAGGGAAGAGGTCACAGCTGACCTTGGTAAGGGGTGTTTCAGTGGAGTGGAAATAGTAGAGAGCAGCTTGGGGGAGTTGAGGGGCAGGAGAATGCAGAGAGAGCCAGAGTATGTGAGGCAGGTAGTATGTGAAGGGTCTGTGACAGCCAGGGGAAAGAAGCAGCTACCAAAAGACAAGGGGCATCACATCAGGGACCAAACCAAACTATGACATATTAAAAGAGAAAATCAAAGAAGAAGGCAAAGGAAGAGAAAGAGAAAGAAGAAAAAAAAAAAAAAAGAGGCTAGCTTGAATGAAAACTTATAGGTGACTGTAACTGAAGAGAAACTGGAAGGGTAGAAGTGAGTGGGAGAAGAAAAAGGGTAACAGATGAAAAAGATTCCCATGCCAGGGATGCTGGCAGAGGACAAACAAAATATGATGTGTGTGTAGGCAGGGAGACTAGAGCTGAAGAGGAGGAATATAATATATGAGCTCAGCAGAGGCTGAATGATATCTGGTCAAAGTATAATCCTTCATGCTTGTTGTGCAATTCCAAGATGTGACAGAGTTTAACATAGCAGAAAAAGATGAAGTTTAAAATATTTGGCTTTAATTTGTGAGAAAAAAGTCTGCCCTTGAAGAGAATGCTGATTTAAGGGCCATTACAATTCAGCTAGGTATTCTTGTAAAGAGCAGAGTACAAACAGACAAAGGCATCTGGAGAGATGAAAGTGGCATATGGAGAACTCATCGAGAAACGCTTGCCTTTATCACAAAGCTTTTCTAGTTTCAGTGTTTCCTGTTTCACACCCAGATGAAAATAAAATGTTACTGAGCTTATTTCTAATAAAAGAAACATAAAAAACTAAACTCAGAAATAAACTTTATTCATTTTCTATCCACATGGCAGATTCAGGTTCAAATCTGTGTTTGTAGGGAAAGTAAATGAAGGTGAAGAATGAATGCACAACATTTTTGTGTACATTTGATTGGAATTGATTTGAGTAATCTAAAAGGAAAAAAAAATCAAGGCATATATCATCTACGAGAAGATTGTACACAAAACCATCTTTTTCAAAATATTTGGCAGTTTTTGAAGAAGTTTAAAATTTGACCTGCAAATAAAATGGCTGGCTAGCTGTCAGACTAGCTACCTTCTGCAGCTGGAACATCAAGCTTTGTTATTTCCTCTATCCCTAAAACATACTGAAGACACAATCTGCAATTCCTTGTGCTCCAGTACTGCTCTTAGAACAGAAATGTATTTACTGACTTCACAGAAAGAGTGTGAAGTCCTAACTAGAGAAGCTGAAAGTGATGTACTTGACTGGTTAAACTGGGTGTTAGTCTTCTGAAGTTTTTATATGTTTTTTATGATTGAATAACTACATGCAAGTTTCATGCTTTTACAGCAGCTCTTTTCAAAGCATTCTTTTTACGTAATGATCCAGGTTTTACAGTCTTGCCTTGAAATTAGTTTAACAAAACTTTTCTACAAAGGCATGGAAATCAGACTGTCCTTATAGACCAAGCAATACACTCCTGGTTTCCCAAGCCTGTCCAGCAGTCAGAACATCCCCCTGCCAACTGGAAACTGTAATTAGAGTAATGGTAAACTGCATAGACTTACTGTCAAGTAATTTGTCATTTCAAAATTATAACAAAATCAGCAACTTATCTTCGGTTAGAATTTCCGACTTCTTTGTAAAGTCTTCTTCTATTAATTATAACATTGATTATGTTGCCACAAATTTCCCTAAAGATTATATCTGCAAGTTTTAAATTGCTGAAATAAGAAAACACAGAGGATAACTAGACCAATGCAAGGAATACACATCTTGTTGGTTGCCTGTTAGCTGGAAGCACATCTATTGACAATATGACTTATGAACTACCCTTTCAGCAGGTTTAATATTTTAGTAAATCAGAAATTCAGAACCAATTAGACCCTTTCAGCTATTAAGCAAATGTCTCAGAATTTTTACTGTCCCTTAAATAAAGATTACTTTTGCATCCATATTGGCACCATGAGGTGCTGAGCAAGACAGGAATGGGAGTGATTGAGTCATGTTTCTCCATGTAAACATTTTCACACTAAACAGTGGAAGTGTTGAACGGAAGGTTCCTCTGCTCCCTCATAAATACATCCCTGGTTGAATGTTATTTCATTTTACAGTGTAAGCATGTTTTATAAAACAGTTTAAATTTGGAATTTGAGCTGGTACTGTTCAGATCCACACATGAATGATAAGGAGTTCAGCTTCTCTCATCTCTGCTCTGAAAAGAAAAACGTTGTACTCATTGTATTGAAGAGTGCAAAAGTCTTGTATGAGGCAAAACCTTGCAAGCTGCAGAGACCTTGCGATCATGCTAGACTGCTGTTCTCACAAACCCATCAACAGCACAGAAATGAGTAGCATCTAAAGGTAAAGGGGAAGTTTCCAAATGGGAAATAAACCAGGTACTGAACTGTCCCTTGCAGAGCAGTAGAGACCTCTCCTTTGTGTTAAACATCCAAACGATATAAACAGACCAGCCATTCCCTTGACACTTTAAGGAGTGCATAATTAATCTCTCACTCCTGAGATCCCAAACAAAGTAGCAGTCAATTAACTGTTAGGTGTGCCTGCTGCAGCAGGAATGATCTATCTGAGCTACAATTGGAAAGAGTTAATTTGGAGATGAAGACAAGATGGGAAACAGCAGTAAATTGGAGAATGCCTTAAGATGGACTCAAATAACAAAACCAGAGCAATTCTCCTGTGGATATGCTCACAAATGCCCTCTTAAGAAAATTACATGCACAATACATCAAATAGAAACAAACCTGAAGTTCATATTTTTCAGTGACAAGATAAACATTATTTAAAGATTGGAATACTGCATTTTTAGGCACTGATATTTACTTGTAGTTCAAGAAGTGGAATGTGGATTTGAAAGTAACAAGTAACTGATGAAACAGGCAATTAATTATCTTTTGTTTAAAACTATTATGAAAAAATATGCTTAACTATTGAGGTGGAAAAGGCATGATAACATGTATTTAGAGATTGAAGCAAAGATAAAAAAACAGTGACATTAAATGATACTAAATTTAAATTTACCTTTGATAAAGGTGCTTAAAGATAAGAAATTGATAAGACAATATTCCTTGAGCTTTGATAAAGGTGCTTAAATATAAGAAACTGATATATGTGTTTATGAATTATATAGTGCAATATTGGTGTGCAACTACATGGCCTTAATAAAATTTAAAAAGATTTCATTAACAAATAGTGATCAGGATTTCAAAAAGTAAAGATATTTGACACAAAAAAAAGCCCCAGACCTTTAATGATGATGAAAACTTCCAATGGAATAGCAGACAAGAAGTGCCACGTGAGAAGAAATAGATAACATGTCTGTTTGGAGCTGGGAGAATGGAGAGCTGATTTAAAGCCTAGGAGATCCATTCAAGGATCCCACAATTCCCTCAGCACTTATTTATATGTTTACTTCCATGTGAAGAAAGAATTATGAAAATCCAGGCACACTGTCAATCACTGAGGTACCTCACTGGAAATTCTATTTCTAACAATTCCCCATCAATAACAATTTCCAGAGATATGTCAACCATCCATGTTTAAATCAATTTTAACACATCTTATTGACACTATATAACATTAATTAATCAGAATATAGGCAGTACATACAAAATCTGTTATGATTATGGAGTTATATTTAGTAAGCAATCTTGTACCCTTAGCAAAAAATGAAATATTTGCTAAGATAAGTTCTTTAGAAAACTACCACACTGTTGGCAGCAGTTCTTATTACCCAAACTGTTATCTGAAGCATTTTTATATCTTAGTTTTAATTATTACGTATACTCTGCAGTTACATGAATCTTAGCAAAAAAATTACAGAGTTTTCTGATACACTAAATTTTATCCCAAAAATCTTTATACTATGAAGCCAGAGGTTTCAGATGTCTCTTCTAAGATTCCAGGGTACAAGACAGCTGTACTAATGTTAGCAAAAATGTGATTCTAGGTGTTGTTTAACATCATCTGAAATTATCACTGGAGAGTAAAATCCTTCTGATTAGGATAAGATTTTTTTCTTTATTTCCCTGAACACAAAGCATCATTAATCTTTTTATTATTGCCATGTAGTTGTTGGCACATAGCACTGAATTTTGTTTAAAGACAACTTTTAATTTTCCTCATCCCCTACCAATTTTTCCCTATAATTTCAGCTTCTTCTATCAAAATTTATTTTTCAGACAGACTTGCTTATATTGATTATTCTTTCCTCCTTCTAAAATATAATTTTTTCTATTTGTTAACTTGCTTAGATGGGGGGACATTACCCCCTTTTTGACTATAAAATCTTAAGTTTCTGTAGTCACTTTAATAAAAATTTCTAGTTCTTACTCCTACTTTTTTTAAAATCTGCCTTGGCCAACTTCACTTACAATTTCCCTCAATTTTGAAATTTTCTTTCTTAAATTGATTGGACAGCTTACCAAACAATCAATGAAGAATAAAAGTTGCTTAATTGACGTATTTGTGCAGGGCTGAATGTGATACTTATCAGATGCTGCAGTTCAAAGTTATAGCTTCACCTAGTAAATTACTTTTGCTAAAATCCCACAGTTTTAAAAACCATCTCAAAACATCAGACACCCAGCTTAATTTTCAGTGATGTTTATGGGTTTCAATGGTTCTTAACAAGAACACGCAATAAAACCTTTAAAGGAAATAAAATCACAGGAATAAAGAATGGTGACCAGAAAATTGATCACTTTATATGTGTAAATTAGAAGGAACTTATTGTAGGAAAAGAATTCAATACCCTTCTTGTGTCTAATGAAATATTACTAGACTTCTAATAACGTAACCCTGCTTCTTTCACATGCATCTTACTGTTCTTCTGTCTCTAGTTATGAACAAATGTGGTGATTTTGCATCAAATGTCTCATAAAATTTGTGATAGGAGATATTTTGTCACTCTGCCATTCTGTAACACAGACACCAGAGAAGACACCACTTGCTTCTCCCAGAAAGAAATGTTTCTCTCTTACCAGAGAAGATAAGATACTTCTCATACCAAGTACCAAATGATGTCATTGATGCATGTAATTGATCTCACTGAACATAAATCAAACTCAAATTAACAACTGACTCAGATGTTATTTTGTTGTTTGTTTCTTTCATCGTTTTCAAGTGAAAGCTATTGTTTTGTGGAAAGCAGATCATTTATCAGGATTTACTCCTAGTGATGAACTGATTGGACAGATTGACGGTTCTGTTGCCAACAGCCACAATTTTGTGGGCATAAAAGGTAGAGAAAAGTAGATCAGCTTGCTAAAATTATGCTTGCTGTAATAAGCTTCTGGCCATGGTGCAGGTTCTAACAGTTCTAGAGCTCATTTAGCTATGTTGTAATCACCATTTGAGCTCAGTGGGAAACTTCCACTGATGTTCAGACCTCCCAGTGTTCCATATTGTTTCTGTGGACTGGCTGCACTCAGACTTGATTCATCTACTGCCCCCCTTAGCGAGAACCTTTCAGTCCTTGTCAAGTAGGTGGATACAGATATCCCACAATGTAGTCTAAATTTTCATGTGGACAGACCCAAACTCACTTTTAGAGCACCCTCATGCTCTGATAGCCTCTGTCTAGATCTCCTAATTTACAAATTAGGACTGGAGTTAGAGCTGGTGGGCCAAAGAAGAATCTTTGTCAATACCTATAATTTCAATGAAAAAAGAGAAGACATCTGACAGATTGGTCCAGCTAAAAAAGATCAGTGAAATCAGGTATTTTAAGGAGAGTTCATGGACTTAAATTATGGTCTGATTCTTTACAAGAGTTAAAACAGAAAAAACACAATAATGAAATTTGACCAGCAGACTGATCATTTTGTATTTAGTAAGTCTGTATGAATGCAATTTTAGGCATGAGACACAAAATTAAACCCCTCATTTAAATGGAATTTAATGCACAGTTATGAAATATGCAAAGAGTATTACTACAATTTAATAAACTCTGTTCCTCTATACCTATTATAAAGTAAGCCATATACTCAGGAGAGTAAGAAAACACCAGTGGAGAAAACCTACTTGAAAAATGTGTATTCCAGATCAGAGACAGTTTACAAATTAAAACAAAACAGAGAAATTAAGTAAAGGATGATGCATAAGTTAAGAGTGCCTGGAGGCAGCCTTAGCTTTAATTCCAACAAATCATGCAGGTTTAATATAGTTATTCACTCCGGTGTTCAATAAAAAATGAGGTTACTGTAAGAATACCAAATATATCCTTAAAGAAACACACTCAATAAGTCATATGAAGCAATAAGTCATATGAACTTTACACAGCAGTATAGAGGGCAAATATATTATGCATCTAAATAATGCATGTTTTCTCAGGATTTGAAACAGCTACAAGTTTTGAGGTAGCAATGGAAAGCTACTGTCAGTGAATTGAATTAGGACTTACTACATAACAGGACAGGAGAGTCATGTCTATGTCACTAGATTAGGAAAGTTATGAATGAATTCACTGAAATTGGTCATATTATCTTAAATATTTTGGAATTAAAAAATTACACAAAATGATCATTTATTTTCTAATAAAAATATTTTGGTTTTTTTTTTTTTGTTTTACCTTTTCATAAGGTGAAAATTAAATAAAGAAGACGGCATTGTAAAGAATTAAGAGAGAAAAAGAGAGAGAGACAAAGAAATAGAGAGAGAAAGAGAAAAAAGAAGAAAAGAAAAAGAAAGAAAGAAAGAAAGAAAGAAAGAAAGAAAGAAAGAAAGAAAGAAAGAAAGAAAGAAAGAAAGAAAGAAAGAAAGAAAGAAAAGAACAAATCTCCACTTAGCAACCTGAAATATTTTTGCATATTTAGGAGGAAAATGAAAGCTCAAAATAACATTAATAAATAAATTTTAGTTCTCTTTCTCATATAAAACAAACCTGAACTCCCAAACTCAGATTTTTTCTAGAATTTAATGGTTAAATATTTCCTAAAGAATAGCAGTTTGGGGTAAATATTTTTTTTTAATTTGGTAACTTCAAAAAGCCTTTGGCACAGTAAAAATTGTTGATTTCCATTATTAGTGATAGTTCTGTTTTCTATTTGCTATTCTAACTAGTGTATATTTTAAAATTCATGAAAACCTCTTCTTTCTGGCAAAAGTCTTAGCCTTAAACAGATGACCTTTACATTTTTAATCATGTAATCACTTTCCTTCTAAGATGTGTGTATATTCAATAGCTTCAGGAAGTGAAAGAGAAATAACAAAATGGAAAATACTGTGCCTATGCTATCCTTCTTGTCCAAACAGTATGAATTTAAAGATCAAATTGAATGGATAACTCTGAATAATTGAAGATTAGAATCTTCACAATTATTCACACAAATGACTGATGTTATTTTAATATTTCAGCAGTACACACTTTCTTGTGACAGAGGAAAAATAGAATTTTAGATGGTAACATGAGGGAAAGGACAGGGAGGAAATAATTTCTTGGTTTTACTTTTGCCTTTATGTCAAAAGCTGCCAAGTAGTTCCATGCTGGGGCAGAGTCAGGACCTGCTGTAAGTAGCCTGTCCATTCCTGGAGAGGAAAAAGCCACGTTTCCTTTTTGCTGCTAAGGACTGGTTTTCTCATGGCCAAGCAGGGAAGCAGACTGAAACCAAGGTGCTTCCTGGTCACTGGGAACAAAGTGAAATTATACCTAATAGTTTGAGATGGAATTTTGAAAAGTCCCACCTCTTCTTACAGCATGTAGCTTTTGGAAGCTTGTGGGATGGATCCCACCTCTGACAGATGCCCACTTTGCAATGAGAGCACAAGAACAGGTGGGACATGGGACAGACAGACTGCTTTTCATGCAATGACTCTTTTAGTATGAAATACAGAAACATTCTTGTCAGCAAAAACCAGAACAAATGTGAAGTGGCCTGGCCACATAGTAGAGAAAACACGAAAGGTACCATAAAACAGAGATTACACCAACCACAAGTTACAGAATTCTGCTAATTTTGTCTATATGAAGTTAAAATTATTGTTTGCATTGTGACTTTCCTTGAAAATAGGAATTGAGATGTTTCCATCAGTCAGCACTACTTATATTATGAGTATGTATACTTCCTTGTAAGAACAGGTGAATAAACCACACATAGCTGAGGTTTGGGCAATTTTGGGTGGTTTCCAGCTTCCTGAATAAATAAATAACTAATTAGGCTATTACATAAAGAGCAGACACCTGAAGATGGTTTGGGTATCCTTGATTTTTTAGATGTACATAAAGACACACTGAGAGGTCATTTATCAGATCAAAATCCTTAGGGGACTTTAGCAAAAAACCTACTTTGGCAAGATTAATCTAATCTATTTTATATGTCTACAGTGCAGACAGCCACTTGGGCACATCAAGGCTGTGATTCATCTTCTGATATAGACATTGAAAACAGACCAATTGAATACTGCAGCAGAAATACCTATTTCTTTCCATTGATTCTGAAGAGATTATAAAATCTGTCTCTTTACAAAACATTCTTTTCACTGGTTTGCACAGCATAGATGTCTGAATATTAAAGACATCCAAACGTAGAGAACATGAATTTTATCCCTGCTTTGACCACGATCAGACAACAGTCAAGTCCTGAGCTGAATGCAAACCTTTATGAGACTAACCTTTGGATTCCCATTTTCATGTAAATTAGTTTTTTTCTTTGTTTAGAAGTTGTTTCTAAACTTCAGCACTAAACTCCCTACTTTGGCATATTTGTCAACATCTGGGTAATATATTTAGCACCTGCCAGTTTACTTGTCTCTGAATATACTTCTATTACAAGCAGGCCAAAATATACATCCCTTTTTCAAGAAAAGACCTGGAAAGAATCTTGACTAAGAAGATTATTTATGAATTGCAATAGGCCAACTAGTGATTTTTCTAGCATATCCCTTTCACAACAGTCAGAATGAACTGGTGTTGTCATCTGTAGTTCATAGGCAGAGCTGCTAGGGTTCAATTTATGATTTAATTTGGAAATGACAACTACGTCCTCTGTTATTTTCATAGCTGGCAAAACAGATATGAAAATATCAAAAGACAAGAGTAGATGTAACTCCAACTAATATTAGATTCTAGAGAGGCACATTGCAATTTTGCTTTTATATGCAGATAACACAAATAAGGCAGAATCATTCATATTCTAATATCCTGTATATAATTGACTGTGCCTTTGTATCTTGTTTCTTACTAATTTTCATTGTCTTGCATTTCAGGCTGTTCTGAATGCATCTCATGAGACTTGAATAAATGATACTGAGCTGTGCCCCCCACATTGACATTCTTTTTCATTGCCAGCCACAAGGTTGTATTAGCTTATTTCTGTTCTGAAAGACACACAAAACATTGCTTAGATTCTCACTGAGTTTGTAGCACCATGAATTCCACCTGCCAGAACTCCTGACCACATTTGATGTCCCTGCTCTATGACAGCTTTCCAGATAGCATGATTTAAATTCCAGTGTTAAACGTCTTCCACGACTGAGCCCCAAAACATCAGCTGCTTCCCCATAGGCTACAGATGGCAAAACCACTGTCTGCTCCTTCTTTTAAAGTACACTGGTCTATGTTGATCAGCTTCTGAAATTATTCCTTCTCAAGTTATTTGATCAAAATCCTGTCTCACAGCTTGCAACTGCACTTCTGGTATTTGTGCTTGAGTAGAAGACTCTTTCCTCCTTCCAAATTAAACTTTCTATCATCAAGGATTATTTTATTTTAAACAGGGGATAATTAAAAACTTAGAATTAGCGTTACCTAATGACACTTCGCTGAACCTGTCTGCTTTATTTGTTCGTTAAGCCATTGCCATCTTATTCCTCAAGAGTAAAATAAAACATTTTCTATAACTAAATATTGTAGTCATTAATATGAGTAAAGATCAGCTCCTTGTTCTGATGACCCTGGAAACAGCATTTTATAATTAGAAAGCAAAATCAGCTACTGAGAAGTTATGATGTTTTTCAAGGAGCTACCTCAATTACATTGTCACCAGTTTCACGGTATACAACTGATTCTGAGTTACTATGCAGGTATACATTATTACTATGCAGGTATACACACACTATTATTTTGTCAATAATCCTATCGTCAGATTCAGAAAGTGCTGTGGAAAGACAGTGCAAAGCAGGAGAATTCAGCTGGTGATGGCACTACGCAGATCCATTCACACAGAGGATTTGGCTCTGTGTGTGACTATAGGTTGCCAATGTCTGAATTACATCAGGCAGCTTTTTGAAAAAGTTGGGAGTTTGATATCTTTTGGATTAGTGGATGTGGAACCATGTTGTTTACTTCAGTGTTTTGTGTTATTTTCAAGCTCCATTACACAATTTCTGAGTGTGTTTCAGAAACTCTTCCTTCTTGCTTCTAGTGTCCTCATTTAAAGCTAAGATAATGTGAGGTTTTTCCTCCATGCAGTAAAATAGCTAAGTACAACTAGAAACAAGTGCTCTAAGAGACTTTGATAAGAAATTACAAGCATACACAGACGAGGTACTAACAAACATTATGTAGGCCTGGCTTTAATCACTGTGGTGTCTGTTTTACTTCAAGGCCTTGTACTTCTTTTTCATGTGTCCCTACATAACAGCTGAGGTGAGGGTTGTCCTGGGTTTCAATGCCTGATTTTTATCCAAACCTTAAGAAAAAAATTACCACTAAAACCAACAGAACCATCTGTTACTTTTGACTTGGTTAAGTTAATATTTGCTGCAAATTAGACTTCTGTTTGGAAACTTTGGCTCTGCTGATTTTGGATACCTTTTAGGACCAGATTGTTTAAATGACTGGGTATCTGCATTCAGAGCACCTGTGTATCTGAGCATCCTCTGAAACATGCTAGTTTCCTCCACTGAAGTTAGGTGGAGATTGTCTGCTCAAAGGCTCAGCAATTCTGGGGGAAAACACAGAAAAAAAACCAAAGAATTCTGCTGATGAGATGTATTTCAAAGAAGAACTGCATGAATCTGTACCCCTAATGATTTGCTGCAGGTCTGAACTATATTAGTGTACTCAATGTAACCAAGGAAAAGAGGTAAATACTTAACTAAACTTTTAAAAGGTGATGGTGAAAAAAATACTCAAAATGTATTATTGACGTAAGGAATAATAAAAAAGCTAGTAATTATGACACATAAAACATTTGCCATGACTGGAATTGTTATTATGTGCCTCAGTTACACTCAATAGTCTCTTTCTCCACAGCTGAGCTAGCTGAAATCTGTGGATGTTCTCTATGTTAAACATAATATCAAAAGAGTGATTCAAGGTAGCGGAATAAAAAAGAGGGTTAATACTTTGAACTAATTTCCATTTGGTTTTTATTTTCTTTTTAATTCATGCATGGGTAGACGTGCATTATCTGTTGAGATTTCATATTTTTCTCTATTGTAACAAAGCTGCTTGCCTTGATAATTAAACATATTTGGAAAATTAATAATAAATTTCTTATTAAGTAAAATAATTTTAAATTCCTATTGCATTTCTCAGATTTTTTTTCTTAGAATCATTATGTATTCTTTTCAAATTCTCCTGCTTCTCACATACTAGAAACTATGCATTTCAATAACTGTGCAAGTTGGAACTTCAATAACAAATTAGAGCCTCAGAGCAGGGCACAGAGAGGATGGGTTATGCAGTACATGTACACATCTGACTGCATTATCAATTGATCCTAATTCTTCTTTACTGATGAGCTCTTCAACCAAATACCTTTCTATCCCAAAGGAAAATAAAACAAACAAACAAAACCCCCCCATACCCCAAAAGTAACAGAACAGAGAAATAAAGCAAGCTAGTTTCCTTGTTCCAAAATAGAATTGGCTACTTAATATAATTTCACATTTAACAGTACGCTAATAAAGTGAATGTCACACTAATAAGCCTGGTTTTGATTCCTCTTTAAAACAGAAATATTTTGATTGTTTCAAATGAGAGTATGCATTGTGGAAGTACTGTAGATGCTGAGGCAAAGTGTTCTTTTGTATTAAAGAAACCAGTTTTAACACTCAAGTTTGCTAAAAATAGTGTAAAATACTTTACCACTGTCACCAGAACAAATGAATTAAGTGAAGAGCAACATTGTCCCCTAGTGGTCAAAGAAATATTTTATCCCATATAAAACGAAGGTCGGTTCCTGCATTGAAATATTCAGTGTGGTGGATTTACCGAGAACAATACACTCCCCAGGAAATATGGATTGTGCTAAAATCTCGCTGGATTCAAGTGTGCTGGTTCTCTCAAAGAATTGAATTTAGTTTTAATAGCAAGTAGATTATTCAAATGACATAGAAATTTAATTTTATCTAGTCTAGCCCTCAAACAGAAAAGCTATTTGTATGATGATCAAGCTAAATAATACATATATATATACACACATGCACACAAATATGTACAAGTATGTATATATAAGATGCAGTGAATTTGCAAGCAAAAGACTGCAAAAGTCTGCAAAATGATGAAGGGAGAAGGGAGGAAAACCTTAGACTTTACTCAGTTTGATGCAGGATGATACCTGTCAGCTTTTTTGTTTCACTTAAAAAAGGACCAGAAATTGTATATGCACAAGTCTCACTGGTGTGTGTCATGACATGCAAACCTGAGCAGCAACACTTGGGAGGAGTCCCCAGAGACTTTCCTCACAAGAGAGGGCCCTGGTGACTTTCATCCATACATACCAATGTACAGAACTGGGCAAAGCTTAATAGTATTCCATGTCTTCCTACCATCTTTCAGTGATGTGAAGCAGAAAAGCTGAGAATAATCAAATAAGCTCTGCCAAGAACTTTCAAGCATTGCTTCTCACTCAGGGTGTCTCAACAGAAAGACTGCCCTGACAAACTGGCTCCTCAAAGGCATGACCAGCTGCTGGGCCCTGCTCTGGAGCCAAATGCTCTTAGGTTGCCAAGAATCCTACTAGATTCAAACTAGGGTCCATTGAACTACTGTAAAAGAAAAAAAAAATATTAGGAAAGATTCCTTGTCCAATAAATTTACATTTTCTTATTAAATTGATTTCTGCTTGAAAAATCCCTGACAGTTCTAGTGACAAAGTTGCCAAAATCTGACAGCGTTTCACAGACTCTACTGTGTCACGTTCTCTCCTACTTCTATCATTAAACTTGTTCCCCTTCTTCCCCTATTTCTGCCTTCTCAGTCTAAAAAATACATTCTCACAATAAATTCTTTTGAAAGAGAATAATGAAATTAGAAACTCTAAAAAGTCATGAGACTGGCAATATTTCCAAATTTCACAGTACACAATGCATCACTTCTTTCTACCCCCTGTTTTGCAGACTCTTGTCTTCTGCCTAGCTAGCTTGTATTGACATTTGCTTGAAGCTAAAGCTGTATCTTATTTTGCTTTGAACATGGGAGAGAAAAAGGTGGAGACAGCAATTTGCAAAACCCTCCGTGGGTTTCCCATTGCTTGCATCATTATGGAATAGGAAAAGGCCAGGAGATAATTGATATGGTAACAAGGCAGGAACATGTCTAAGAATGTTTTCATCAAGCACATAGAGATGAACTTCTTCGGCCGTTACCCATAAGGCCAAAAATTAATATATTTTCCCAGGAGATAGTAAGTGTCATGTTAAGCAGTCCCATGAGGAAAGCGTCATTTGGCTCTTCTGCATGTTGAATGAGTGCCAAAACGTTAGGATCTAAAACATTGGCATTGCCAGCTGCTTCCAGTCCTGGAGGTGTAACCTATATGGAGAGTAAGGCAGACAAAGTCCTTTTCCTGGGTCCCATCAGATTTTGATAGCGTGTGTGTGCTGAAAGGCTTAGTCTTTGCAGTGAAGCCAGAGAGAGTACCCCAAGTCTAAGTCCGTGTTTTACATTGCCTGCAGTAAGGCTGGAATTGCCCTGAGTTCATAGACCTAGATTTTTTTTAAATTGTCATTCAGAGAGCTTCATATATGATGACATATTCTCTTCTACCAAAACCAGGTCCTCTAGGGGAAAAAAAAAGGCTGGTTGCAGTATTTGCTTTACACTGGTTATGCAATTCTTTCAAAGGCAGATGGAATAGGTTGGGCTGGTCAGAGTGAAAGCCCTTTGCACATTGCTGCCTGCTTTTGTGTGCAGTCCAGTTTGTATCTGGGGTTTTTCCTAGAGAAGACATCCATACCATGTTCAGTCAAATTGTGTGTGCATTTCTGAGGGCAAATACTGTGAAGAGTTGATGAGAGCCTCAAGTCAAGGCTTTAAAGCCCTCACAGAGGCTTGTGGAACATCAAAATTGTGTGGGAAGAGTCTGCCAGAGGTTGTAGCAGCTCAGTGAAGGTTGCAGACTTCCTATTTCATTCATGTGGTACTTGGCTCTACTGCCTTCCTGCTCCTTATTTTTCAGTTCTGGTTTGCATCAAGTCACCTGTGAATAAAGTGTGCAGGAGTGGAGGCCCCTGAGATTCACTACAAAGAGCATTGTGACAGTCTGGCTTTTGCCAAACTTTGTGCCGATATTTTAAAGAATTTGCATGAGGAGCTCTCTGTGGCTCTCTGTTGTGCTATAAAGTAGGGACGTCGTGAGCTAAAATCTTTTTAGCCCTTTCCTACGTATTTTGCTGTCTGAGACAAATGATTTTGTAAAAATGGTAGTTTTCATTACTTAATCTGGATTCTTTCTTCTGACTTACTCATATTTATGACTCAATAGAGATACTTTCTTCTGACTTACCAGTGGTTTTTTCCAGTGAAATTTATGGGTTTTTTCTTTTTCTAATTTCTTATAATTTTTGTATTTTCATCCTTCACTAACTAAAATTAAAGTTCAACATTTGTAAGCTCTTTGATTTTTGCTATGGACACAACAAGATATTTCGTTTCATATCATAAGTTAAAGTGTCAGAACAATTTTTAATATGTTTCTGCTTACATTGTACTGATACTTAAAAGTTAGTTATGAGTCTTTTCTAAAGAGTTAGCAAATCTTTCCTAATAAGTCTGAGTCTTTGAATGATAGTTTATTTCTGTATTAGGTAAGGCAAATAATCTCATTTATCTTCTCCAGAAGTGGTAGGTACATGGTGAGCAGATGGGAAATTAGAATTTACAGCTAACTTCCTAATGCTAAATTAGAATTTTTAAGAAGAGCCACCAGTTGCATAATTCATATTTATGCTCCATCATAAAATGAAACTCAATTTATGTAGTTTTAAATACATCCTGTAAACAGTGTTACATTGCCAACTTTTCTAAACTACACAAAAGAACACTGAAACATACTATATTGAAAAAAAAGTCCTTTTCTTACTTTCCAATAAAACGTGTTGATTCTAAACAGACAGCAATATTACAGAAATGTAAATATGCCAGTAAAGGTGGATTAATTTTCATGTAAACTAGCAGTCCAAATGTGGTCATTGTGTGATGGTTGTGAATAATGATTAGTGTCCTCTATTTCAGTGAAGGGACCACACCAACAGACCCTCTGGAGAGAAGCTGTCATTCCTGATGCCTTTTCAATCTTAACCATCACAAACCTGAGGAAACCTTCAGCAGAGAAAGCCTAGAGACCACTTGTTCCAACACCCTGATCATCACAGGGCAATTTCAAAATTAAATTAAACAACATAGAGCAGGTTTCTTTGGATCACACTTGGTGGTGTGCTAAATAACTCCAAAGACAGGTTTCCATGACTTTTCTGGGCAAAATAGAGTAAAACTATATGGAAGTGAAAACAAAATGGAAAAGACATAAAGAATAATAGATGATGGCAGAAAGAAGTAATTCATGCTTTGCATAAAACAAAAAGATAGTTAAAAATCTAAATTTATGCCAAGTAGAGATAGGAAAACAGACTAGATACAGTAATATTTAACATAGTATAAAAAGAGTCTTAGTATTACCTGCTACTGAAAGCAAGAGTCTACAAGCAGAAACTTCAAGTCCTTTTCAAGTCCTTCTTTGTTCTGGCTCATGTAGAATTATTTGTTTATAAGACTATCTAGATACAATTAAGACTGTCATGTAAGAGCAGAACATATAACTAAGGAAAACATGACCATTTCCTTTTTATAAAAATGGCAAAAAAAGCTCTTTAAAAATAATATATTTTTTCATTTACCTTTTTACCATCTTTTTCACTGAAATATTTTATTAATCTTTCTCACAGAACCTGTGCACACATATGCTTATAGACCCCTGCTTGGGTGTAGCTTGAGCAAGTCTGTTTCGGCTTGTCCTTGTACTTGCCATTACCTGATTGCCATATAAATTTTCCCAGGTAGATGTCAGATGTTTGAATTCTGCATGGCTACGTTTTAGATAGAATTCCCTAATCATTACAAAACTCTATGAAAATATCGCTAGCACGTTTCAGAAATAAATAAACATCTCTTATAGCTTTAAAATTTCTGCCAGCTTAACAGAAATTTAGGAGAAAAAGCTGATGTTTTTTTCCTCTTAATAGTTAGCAGTAGTGTTAGTGGTTCCTGAACAGGACTGAAAATTTCTAGTTGTTCCACTTACTCCCTAGGCATAGCAAGTGTATGTTAACACTTAAATATTTTATCCTGGCAAGCTCTGACTGAAGTTAAAGGGCCATTAGATTTTCATTATGAACCCAATTAAAATTTCCTAGTCTTTATTGATTTAAATAGTATTAAGGATATTACTTAAACATAATTTTGTATTCATCACAGAGTTAATTTGAAATCTAACCAGCAATTGCATTTGTTCTTTCCCTCTAAACATTTTCTCAACTTTCCAAATGATCCATAATCCTTTATTTTGTATTCTGGAGTTTGTCTGTGGTTTGGACTCTAGTAATTTTTATAGACTATTATGTGCTCTGGGGTTTATTTTTCTACTGTCTTTCAGTGAAGGGAATAATACTTGAAGAACCATCCTACAGATCACCACATCTGCCCACAGCAGATGAAATTCAATCCTGTCTTCCTTGACAAGTCTTGGCCCTCCAGGAAACTTTATGGGCGATTGTCAATAAATCTTAAATCTTTCTCTAAGAGTGATGACAAAGGAGTTCAAGTCACACAAGTTTCAGTCATTTAAGAAATTATTTCTTAGACTGGTTTTGTCCCTTAGCCACAGGACTGCAAGCAGAATTTAGCATGTACTCTGGCCTCAGCTTTATCAGAAATGTCTTCATTCCAGCATCACTGAATCCTTCAAAAGGCTTTTTATTTAAGACCAAACCTCAGGCTGCAAAAAACAAACAAACAAACAAAATTATGTTAGGTTAGGTTAGGTTAGGTTAGGTTAGGTTAGGTTAGGTTAGGTTAGGTTAGGTTAGGTTAGGTTAGACAGGGCTGAGCAGTGCTAAATTGCATTGGTTTGGGTTAATGTTATTCCATGACTGAAAAAGAATTTGCATATTTCAGAGTATAAATTTTACACAAGAATTTAATGTGTGACTTCTCTGGTTTTTGAAGGTGGAGAAAGCAGGCAGGGGAGACCTCTCAGGTAAGATACAGGGAAGCAGTGCCTGCAGAGACAATTGGCAGTTTTGCCTGAATTCTGGAAGATGTTTCTTCAGTGTCCTTGAAATTCCATATCAAACCTAATTTTGAAAATGACAAGCCCTATCATAAATACAGTTTTCCAGACTGTGACATTTACACACTCTGATGCTCAGCAGCACACAGACATTGGTTGAATATCCAACTCAGAAATTAAAATCAGAATTTTGAGGCCAGTGTTTCAAAGATATACTGAGGACAGGTTTTCAGTAATGAGGTGAGGAGAGATTCACCCAGGACTTTACTGAATGACATCTTAGCAAGTTTGTAAGTAGAATGGAAGGACAAACAG
Organism: Passer domesticus; assembly: GCF_036417665.1. Classification (NCBI taxonomy): domain Eukaryota; kingdom Metazoa; phylum Chordata; class Aves; order Passeriformes; family Passeridae; genus Passer; species Passer domesticus. The sequence continues at coordinate 29,577,576 of NC_087478.1, read as the reverse complement.
CATCTGCAATTCAATGATTTTTGTATCAGTGTCACTGAGGGCTGAACGTAGACATCCTGAGGAGTTTGGATCTACAGGCTAATGTAGTTTCTCTTGAAGCTGAGCACCTGCAACATCATTGTGGGTAGAGAGGAAAAGTTCATCCTGACCTCAAAGAAGGTGGCTCACAGCAGTCCGTCTCATCATGGTTAATAGACTTGCTCAGGAAGTGGAAGCCCCGTCCCACAGAGATGCCAGGCTTCAAACTTTTATGCATAAAAGTTATGGCCTATGTCTCCTGCTGACCCAGAGTTCATGCTTCTGGAGGTGGAAAGAAACCATGCTAAAGCAATTCTAAATCTCCAGTTTACTTCTTGCAGTTTTCAGCTGCAGGATCAGAACCTCTCCACAATTTTGAACAAGCCAGTCATGATGCATCATACTGGACTAACCAATCCCTATTTTTCCAACACAATACTGTAGATTTATTTTTACACTGGATTATTTTTGGAGAGAAACTATTTGAGGGTGCTTTAGTTTATTTCTTTAATGTTTTCTTTCTTCTGAGGGCACTTTTTTTGTTCACAATTTTCTTGACCTACACAAACAGGAAACCATAACATAAAAATAATAAAAATACTTAAGACTCTCTTGATGAGTTTCCATGTTATAGAAAATAAATTTAATTTCTCCACTGTTACCTTTTCTCTTTACAATCTGTGTTAAATAAGATGAGGCAACTTCTTCATTGAAATTTCCACATTTTCATTTTGGGGCAACAAAACACGTGATTCTTCTTTCCCCCTCCTCCTCTCAAAATGTTTCAGGCAAATGAAGTGTAGGAGAGCACTCCATAGGAATCTCAAAAGAAGGACTTTTGTTAAAATATCCTTTAAAGAAAAATACATTTAATGTTTACCAGTTTAGATGGTCTTAGATCTCAAAAGTCCTCTGAAGGGTAAATTCATTGCCTTTACATGACCCAGAGAATTGTTAGTCTTTGATTGAACAATAACTTTTTTTACTTTCTGTGATTATTTAGTTCCAGGTGGAGCTCAGTTAATAACAACTCAGGCTTACATGGTCCAGAATCTTTTTCAAATATCAATGACACTATAGATTTTATGGACAATTCCAAACACAATATTGTTTGCTGAAATTGTGAGGACAAAAATTGTGGAGGAAAGGTGATCTGGTAAATATAAGGATTAAAAAAGTATGCAGGTGATTAACTCTCCCAGCCAGAAAGCAAAAGAAAGAGGTATACTCAGAGGCATGTCCAACAGTTAAGAGAGGAAAGCCAAATTACCAGGAAATTTAAATCAGACAAAGAAGGCTAATCTCTGAACACAATGTGGATAATCTCTGCTATTGAGAAAAAAACCAAAATGGCCTAGCCACAAGTCACAATTACTTCATGTATTTGGGTTTACAAGGACTGAAAATACTCAAACCAGAGGCATGGGGGATCTGATGGATTTTGCTGTGGCTTGTTCCTTGACAAACTAGAAAGTGTCACATTCCTGATCCATATCTTTATGAAAACAAGCCTTCTTTTCAAAGGCTCCCCTTAGCTTGTTGTTGGTCTAAAGATGGTCACAAAGCAAGACTCAAAGAACAAAGATCCTGAAGGGAGCAGCCACAGAAAAAGACTACATCAAGTACAACACCTGCAGACTCTTTGATGGACAGAACACTGTGCTGTGATATATTGTTTGACCACAAAAGCCCAGCAGAGATTATTTGGTCTCATAATAGCATCAGGGTGCAACTTCTGGTCTCTACCCCACCTTGTTTGATTTAATCCAGTCATCTCAGTACCATATTATGTGTGTACATTACACACACAGTATGTTCTCATTTTCAAGCTATTTGCCCACATTCAGGAACTCGCCTCTTACCCTAAGTGTCATGGCAAAAGTCATTATAAATTCAGAGTGAACTGGCATCTCTTCGGTGCTTCGTCCCACTAATCAAATTCAGTTCTGCCGCTGGAGATCAATTCAGGTAATTCCTCTTTCAGATACAAAAGTCAAGGACACTAAATTATCACAATTTCTAGTGTAACTTAGCAGTGAAAATTTTAGTGTATAGATAGTATACAAGTTTTGCGTTTTGATGGCCAACATGGTCACCAAGGCTGCTGTGTTTCTGTATATGGCAGCTCTGAGGAAAAAGGGAAACTGGCCAAAAACTAGCAGTTTTGGTGAAAGATTTTTTTAAAATTTTCTCTCATTTAGATAAAAAAGCCTCATCTCACCCACAATTAGCTGTGCAAAAAAAGAGAAAGGATAATAAAGTCTGTCTGAATCTTCCCATAGGTTGTCATTTCTTGTAGATGCTTTTCTTCCAACAAGTTTTGCAAATGTTCTCATTAATAAACTCCTAATTATTCAGAAGCTGCTGAACACTGACAAATGCAAGGCTGGCCTAGACTTGAAAAAATTATTTCTGAAAACAGTTGAGATTCTTAATGTTTATTCAGCTTTTCTCGCCATTATAATTTCTTTTCAAGAAAGGTAATATTACTTAGTTTAACTCAGTACAGCATCTAGTAGTTGCACTGTCAGCAACTACTGCTAAACAATCTTCTTCCCATGTATTTACGTTTATTTCAAAAGTAGTCCATTCCTTGGTAATTAAATTAGTATCCTATTAAAAAAAAAAGTAAAATAAATAGCCACTTAATTTCCATGTATTAAATTTCAATATAAGTAAATGTAGAGGGGAAATGTGCAATGACTTTTTGGGACTGTGGTGTGCAGAATAGGCCTGTTTCAGGTGTACAATTTCTGTTCCTGATAGCAGCATTGCACACCCTCTTTTAGTTATGAATAGTTATGAATATTAATCTGCATTGTACGTCTAGCAGTGAGCACAACTGTGAAGGCAAGGCATGCATGTACGGGCTTTGTGTTCTTTCTTAAGGACAGTGATGTAATTGATAATCTTTTTTTCTTTCTAAAACATGTGTCAGAAATATCCAGTGGTTCTATTATGTTGACTCAGACTATTGTAAGTGTGAAGAGGATTGAATTCTCCCATTGCTTCTCGTTCAGAAGCATCCTGAGTTACTAAATAAGATATAACCTTCCATATTTCACACTGTTTCTCAGTACTGATGTGACATTTTGTTTTCTAAAGAAAGTCTATTCACTATCCAGATCCACATTATCTACGGAAGGATTTCTAATTAAATTCAACTGTTTCTTTCGTAGTAGCTCAATCCTAGCTTTACATTTGATTATTGCATTCTGTAGCTTTACATTTAAACAAATTTCAATGCAAGTAATAAAATTAAAGTAGCAAAGATTTTTATCTGGCTAAAGATTTCTGGTAGTTAGGGAAAAGGTTCATTCAGATTACTGGGGATTAGCAAAGTATATTTGTGTAGAGAAGCTGTGTGGTCAAATGGAAAACTGGATCTTTAATTCTGAATCTCCCTTCTTACAACACAAAAGCTTTCTTTATTAAAACACACAATAAGTTTCTTGTTCCCTATTCAAATGAACAAGAGAAAATCCTATCTCTCTCCTGTGATTTGGTTTATATATTGTAAGTAGCATCATTATGATGCCACAGAAGAAAAAAGGAAATAGTTGGACAAGCACTAACACATTACCCACAATTACTATTAGGAAATTAAGGAAATTACTAAAAGCTACAAAAAAAAAAACAGTTAAGTGAATCCCTCACAAAATGTTAAAAGAGAAATCTCAAAATACAAAAAAAAAAGTATTTTAAATCTTTCAACAATGAAAACTGGCATGTTTTAAAAATATAATTTACTTTAAAAAATATATATATACCTTAAATATACACTTTTTTCCTTCTTGATGCACTTCACCACTCTTCAAATTTTATTTTGCTAGGTGATCTATTCATCCTTGCTTCATTATATTTATTCAATTTGAATATTAAAGCCTTTTGAGGGGAAAATGTTTGACACATGATTGTAAGATGATGCTTAAGAGTAATCTATGCGAATACATACAGAATAAATTTATTATCTACATGAATAAACACCAGTTTTAGGTTTCAAGAAATGTATTTTTTTCAGTTCTATTTAAGTAAGAAGTTATACACCTTAAAATAAACATCAAAGCTACAAAAAAATCACAACAAACAACCCTAGGCACTCTGACTCTAGTGTATAGCTTTCTGAGTTAGTTTAAAATGCAATTAGCTGTCCCTTGACAGATCTTCTTTCTCTATAGCTGAGAAAAGTAGCATGCAATGCTGGTATTTTTCAGGACTGTAATGAAAGACTTCAAAAAGAAAAAAAAAAGAGAAAGAAAATAAAAGTATTAGAAAAACAAGATTATGGGTTATTAAAATTTTTTAGAAGTGAAAGTGACAGTGTAATGAAAGGAATATAATCATTATATTTCCAATCAGAAAAATGAGGATCAGAGCTAACACTAAGAGCATCTAAGCTGTATACTGGTGCCCACTATCTGTGACTTCCTGGGAGCACACATTTTCCTTTGTGCTTTATGGAACATAATGTTATCCAGGCTGAAGTGGTGACAGTAGTTCCCCTCTTCTATGACCTGTACTTCATCTCATATTTTTTCACATTCATAATGAAAAGTCTTTCACAGCACTTACAAGATTTTCTGAGTGGCTCTTGTTTATTTTTTCATTAGTGGAGCATCCCTGTTAGCTGTCTTTGTGAGATTCCTCCTGTGGCTTGAAAAATAATCTGTTTCTTGTGGAAACTTTTGAATTTAGTGATTTTCTGATGTAATTTACCCTTTAATTTCTCATGTCCAAGTGACTTCTGCCCTCATTCAGTAACTCACCATAGTTTCTGACTATTTTGTCTGAATTTCTGACTATTTACATCAAAGCCAACACCTGCCCTTTTATCTGTTACCTATTGGTACCCTCAGAGAGAATGGTCACAGTGGAAATGTCATTATTCCTAGCAAGAGAGAGTCAGGTTAGCAACGGGAAAAGCAGGGGCCTTTTCTGTCCTCCACTTGTGAATACTGCCCCGAAATTAATGGCAGCATAAAATTAAACCCATCAAGATGGAGTATGAATTGAAAAGCATCCAGGAGTTAGGTGGAGGCTTGGAAAGCTGGATATAAAGTATCATAAATGAAAAATGTTAATGACAAAAGTGAAGACTGAAGAGTCAAAGAGCAATAAGAGGATACGGTAACTTCATTCCCTTGAGAACTACCCACTGTAGCCCAGCCATGTCAACACAACTTGGTTGGCAAATACTGGTTACTCCAATTCTCTCTTTAGACCATACAGCTGTTTCAAAGATACCTCTCAAGATCATCTGCCAACTTAAATAAATTATCACAATTTATGGAAAGTTTTCTCAACACAATGCAGTGTCTGATAGCACATGAATTCACAGAGAAAAGTAAATTTCTTTATTTTCTTCTCTCCTGAGACAAGAATGAAAGATGACTGGCAGTTCAGATGTTTACTCGGAATGTGTCCTATATTCTTTTCATAAATTTTATAATGAAAATGCTGTCTCTTCCCTTTAACAAAAGGAAAGTCCTCACCAAGGTTTGTTTTATTACACTTAATCAAACAGAAAAAAACTGCTTTATGGAGTGTTTATGAGATAGTGCCTGTATAGAGAGGTGATCTGAGTAGTTTCAGATTACTGAATGACTACTACTAGTCTTTTAATAGTGTTACAAACTGCCTGAAGAATCAAAAGTGTCCTGGTATAAAGTATTTGATTCAAAACACACAGTTAAATTGCTGTAATCTGCATTTAGCAAGGCATTTGCCTTTATTACCATTATGCTATAATTGCCATTATTTGCCCATTTTATGCCAGTACATTGGGGATGGATACTTCTTTTTTTTTTACCGCAGTGACCTACTAATAATACAGTAAATAGAAGGACAGATTGCTTTCTTTTAGCCATAAATTTATGGACTGACAGGAAATATGATAGAAAAATATGCTTGAAACTAGGCAGATGAAAGCATGTTATGGAATTTTTCAGTTAAGAATATGCTGTTTTGCCCAAATTACATCAATTTGGAGAAATACAGAAGCTCTTCCTAGTTTGTTTTCTAATGGGAAGAAGGGTCAAGATAAATTATGAGTTCTCATTCAAGTGATTAAATTCATGTCCTTCACTTGTTATTAACTGTTTTTAATACAGAAATTTGACTTCACAGAAGGGGTGAGAATATTGTGTCCTTACTCTGCATGGGGCAAAGGCTCTGAGAATCCCTAGGAAAGAGAAGAAATTAGAAGGTACAGAGGACACATAGAGGGACAATGTGAGATTCTATCAGATCACCTGGAAACTGAAGCAGGTGCATATGGATGTCATGAGCCGGGCCAGGGGAGCAGCCCAGACCACTGTAGGTGAAACCATGATTAAGTCCTTAGAATGAGGCAGTTTGAAGGGTTCTTGGAAATAAAGAGGAGAAAGGGAGGGGATAAACGGGAGCAGGAACTGAGATATCAAGGAATTCCCTTGTGTTTGCAGTGGGCTTGATTTAAGTTCCTTGTCTTTCCCACCCAGATCTTACTGATCCTAGGGTGATTCTGAATTGTATCGCTTATCCATGTGTTTTTCATACTCTGTCCTCACTCTTCCAACATTCATGCAAATTCGTACACATCAATGTCCATCAATGACACTGAAAATAAATTACAATTTCAATAAAAATATAGTAATTTGAATCACAAATATGAAATCTGGTTTGTATGGAAATGGAAAAACCTCAAGAAATTGCTTTGTGCCAAGAAGGGCTCCAGTTTCCATCTGGGTCATGAGACTAAAGACATTAATATAACTTTGAAATTACTATACATAAGATCAGATATAAGACCCACCAAAGCTAGATGCAGGTGCAGAATTTTACTTCTGACAGTTTTTAAATCTCAACTTTTTTGAGCTGTATTAAATTTTTTTGTTCTGTTTTAATGAAGTCATGGCAATGGACTTCCTCAAGGTTCTTACTACTATGTTCTCTTAGCATTAGCAGAACATCATCAGAGCAAGCTTCAGATCCATGGCACAAATTAGCCTTCAGTGCTGGCACTTGACCTTGTGTGCATGTTCATCATTCTAAATAAATATATGGCTTTTGACATGGATGCATACAGTGCCTATGTAGGAGGGAAGCTTGCAATATTAAATATCACTTCAGGAAAACTGTATTTACACACATGCTGACAGTTCATTTTCAGGTAGGAGCTTCTCAGCTGATTTGTACACAGCAGCCTCAATCTCCAGTCTTCCCACTGTGAAATCTTAGACAGCTCATCTGCTGAGCCCTTGCCAAACCTATTAATATTTATACATTCCACACACATTTCAGTCAGAGCATGTAAGTTGCAGATCTCTCTGATTTAGAAGCTATTAAGATTCATGACCCCTTTAGCTATTTCATCTATGGTCCTAAAGCCTTTGCAATCAGCTTACACTTGAAGAAGAAAGGACAAATCATTACTGTTCAAATATTGTCCTGCACAGTGTCCATTTGTAGTCCATCAAAGAGTAGTTAAGAACTTCAATGCATTCATTTATCTCAGAGACACAGATTATTATGGGAGCCGCTTTTTCCTTGGAAGAAGAGAGAATAGGAATGTTATTTATTCGGCTGCATTTAATTTTGGATTAATGGCCTTTTTAGCTGTGGCTGCTTCCCTGCATATGAAATTAATCTAATTCGGGGTTTTTTTGTTCTCACATCTTGTCATGCATTTGAGTATGTTGAACAAGGGTGCATCGATATTTTATCAAGGATATCCATGTAGAAAATGCACAGTCTGCCTTCTGAAATGTAGTGGTGTCTCCACCTGAAGGAGTCAACATCCTCCCCTTCTTAAAGGTCTATATGTGTCTTCCTAGAATAGCACAGAAATCTCAAAGACAGGTCTTTTCCTAAATTCAAGTCCGTTTTTCTTCTATAACTGTTCAAGAGTGACTTAGATCTCCACAGCTCTCAATTAATGCAATGAATGGTAGGAATTCAGCACCTCTAAAGATTTGTGTCTGAAGTCTGTAGAGGAATACATCTCTGTAGAAGAAAACAAAAATGAAAAAAAAAATTAAAATAAATGTTAACAGTCCAAGGATACTCAGATTTTAAAGCAGAATTTGTAACTATGATCCTAAGAGCCTATTGAGAGCTTCTATTCTGTATACTTAGGGCTGGATGTTCTTTCACACTGGGACATCAGTAATTATCATCATGCAATCAGTATCACCACTGTGCTGTTTTCTTGGAAATAGCAAGTGTTATACACTGGTAGATTTTGAAAACCCAATCACTTGTTTGGTAAAATTTTAGGGGAAATCTTCTTCCTGAAGAATTTAAACTGCTATTCTTGCACAGAAAAAAAATATTATTTTTTTAATGTTGCTCTCAATAAGTTCTTTCATTTTGTCTTGTGTGGAGAAGCATATTATGTTCAGAAAAGTAATTCTTTCAGTGAATCCAGAACTTTCTTAGCAGAAAATTATGTTTCTAGATCTTGGTTGCAGTCTAAAAGGCTAAAAACCAATAATGCTTGAAATGTTGAAATTACATTAAAGCTTGTGGTTAGGCATTCTCTTCCTGGGAACCTGAGTACACACACCATAAAAGTTTATAGAAATTTTCACCACTGACTTCAGTAGGAAGAAGACATATAGCATTTATACCATATGCAGTCCATCATATATATTTTGCATCTTCTTTTTGGCATTTTTTCTATCTAGAAATGTTCAAAACTCTCTTTTATTTAAATTATTTGTTCTCAGCTGCTGCCTTCTTACAGGAAGTCAAAAAGTTTCTGTCAGCAATATTATTATTTTCTGCATGATAAAATGATGTGTTTGGCAACAGTTTAAATCATAGTTCACTAAAACTTTAATTCCTAAACATTTTGTAAAAAGTTTCATTTTAACAATGTGTTACTGTTAACAGTTAGCAACTGTTGGCCTCCTAATGTGAGACAGGCCAACATTTTGTGCAGATCTTACAGAGTGCAACCCTCTGACTTAGAGCACATGCCCCTTCAATATGCTTACAGTATTTTCAATCACTTCACTCTTGAAACGAAGAGTCTGGTTGACAAAGTGTGACTGAATTATGACTTGAGGAGATGACACATTTGAAATTCTATTAACAGCAGTGGGAAGATTAAATTCCAAGTGGAGCTGTCCTGAAAACAAAATAAGCATTTTTCTGGAAATTTTAAAATGGTGACATTATTTTCATCCTGCTTCAGAATGGACAGGTGAAAAATACACTGTTTATATCAGATGTCAAGGGTTAAAAAAATTTTTTTTGGAAGAAGAAGAATTCGAGTTAGAAATTTTGACCTGGGATCCTGGCTCATAAACAAAAATCTGGCAAGATCTGGAATATTCCAATTTCCTCATATTGAGAGGAAAAATATTTCCTCTGAAAACTTCTTATAAGTCTACCTGTTGACTCAATACATCATGTGATTAAGATGGGACGAGAGAAAACTGACAGACATACTTAAGCTTTCCTAAATTCAAGAGCAAGTGTGTACATGCATACAGTGATGTTTGAAGAAACTGGGGAAGAATTTTAAAAGGAAGGTGCTGTGGGTGCCAGATCTTACCTATGATTGATCTGTTGGAGCAGTTTGTAAAGTTTGATTGCATGCCAGTATGGCAAAAGGAAAAAAAAGTTATTTTGTCAAATTCTTACTGAGTATTCAAGAAACTATAAAGTCCTGAAAAATTAAAATTAAGGGTCTGGAGAACTCAAACCCCTGGAGAGGGTCTGAACTATGCTGAGTTCAGTGATAAGAGGTGATCTAATCTCTGAGACAGGACTGGAAAGAAGTGGTGCCCAGCTCCTCCCAGACACCCACTGCTTTCATGGCAGCAGCTCAGAGCCTTGTACACCACTTGAGTATGCTTTCAACAGGCTTAGTTGGTAACTTTTCAAAACTGGTCCTTAAAATCTCAAGAGCCTGTGGACCTCCATTTCAAAAGTACTGAGTCTCTTTCAGAAGCTGGTATGCTCAAATGTTTCTAACTTTAATTTCTCTTCTGTACACAGCAGTCTACTTTAGATAGCAGCAAGGAAATCATATGGCAAAAAATAGTGTTTGAAGAGCCCCATCATGGAAATTCAGATTTCAGAATTCAGACCTGACAACCCATCTGCTGCATTTACCCTATAGTAACATGAGGGTTTTTTGCAATTTGTGCTAATGAAGTAAAGGAAAATAAATTATTACCATATAGATCTTATGAATAATAGTTTTAATGTATAACAAGCAGCATTTTCTGATGTCCTTAGGACAAATGTAGAATAAATGTAAGTTTCTCCTAACAGACAGATTTGATGCTTTTTCTGACAGTGAGAATTACACATTCCTGGCAAGGTGAAAAATCCTTCTACTTAGGACTGGGCGGGCACCTCAGTGCTTCCAAGCCATTGTGCCATGGGCAGCTGGCAGCTGTTGGCTTTCCTGTGATTATGCAGACGCATGCTAGTATTGGGAACTAATTTATAGTGCAAAATGGGACAATATAGCAGAACTTCTTTCAGAACTCTAAAGGGCAAAAAACAAGAGTTTAACCATTGGAGGGCTGTGAAAGCTGCCCCTCCCCTTTGCACCTTCCTGCAGTGCAATGTATAATTCACACACAGCAAAGCAGAGTTGCAGCTGTGCACAGCGTCAAAAAAGCACAAAATCGCTCAGTGAAGAGATCTGTAAGAATCTGATTCATGCTGCCTCTAAAATGCTGATTCCTCAGACCCTTCTTTCATTTTCTTTACCTCCTGCTATACCACTGATGGCTTCTGACCTGCCTTCCATTGCAACCAAACATTCTCTTTGGTAACAAACCTGAATTGTGCTTTTCAAGGAGGTTTTGCAGTACATCATTAACTATTTCAGTTGCTTGGCATAGCAGGTCAGCATTGTAATTATGTAAAGTTGCTGTAAATGTTGTCATAATTTAGCAGGTTTCATTTTAGGGTCGAAGTAAGCTTCAAGTTATTCGAAAGTGCTACAGAGGAAGGGAGAAGAGTGAAAATAATATATGCATACAGTGTTACGCTGTTATCATTGAAAAACTCTTATTTCATGGTAATTCACATGGTAATTGAGCTAGGAAATGCTTGTAAGGATATGCAGCTAATATTCAACAAGTGGTAATAAGATGTATTTACATTACTGCAGCACAAACTGTGCAAATGCAATTCTCTGGATGTCTCAAGGACATACTCACTCTGTGAGACAAACATCTAAATATAGTTTTCCAAAAGGTGTCGATAGAGAGGTATTTCTTCTGCTAAACATATTAAAGATAAATTACATTTGGAATAGATCCATTTTGTTATAAAACTACCCCATATGCCTATTTTGTCTTTTGTGGTCCCCAAGCAGAAAACTTCATATATGATAAGCCATCTGGATACAAGTTATTAGAAAATCATTACTGTAAGCTGTCCCTGATCCAGTTCACAGGTGTGTAACTTGGTTAATTTCAGTGGCATTTTAAATAGTGACTGCTTAGATATGTCACTTATTCGTTTGTCTTGATAACAGGAGTATGGTGTTGCCATTTCCTTTAAGTCACAATCATTTGGCAATTTGCATATTTGCATCATACAAAAATAATTAATCCTTAAAACTTTTCTGTCCCCAGGTCTGTGTTTCCTAGCCTATGCATTTGTGTGGGCAAATTACTGAAGGTGCTGGGTTTGTAAAAACACAGGTAAAATATATACTTAAATCATCTGACATGGTTTTGGTATACTTTTCACGAAGAAACAAATGCTAAACTTAATTTTATGATTTTAGTTTCCTAAAAAATCATTGAAATATCATATAAAGCAAATAAAGCCTGGTTAGGTTCTTCTGAATAGCTTTTTTAAAACACTTATATCAACGAAAGAAAATTAAGGTGGGTTGGAATAGGTATTGGTTGGGCAAAATTTACTCTATTCTTGATCTTTCCTGAGAAAGAGAGAGTTAAAAATAGTATTGTGAGACATTTTACTTGCAAAGATAAGTTAAGCCTCAATTCTACTTAAAAATATTTGAATACAAGAGGATAGGTTGGTGGCAGGGATTCAGCTGGCAGGGATCAGACTGACTCCAGTTAAATTATAATATTTTCCTCCTTCAAGGTTTCCAAATATGCCTCTGAAAGGGAAATGGAATGTGTTGCAGCTTTTGCTCCCATCAATTTCTCTGAGAAACTTCAAAAGAGGATTAAGTCCTGGACCTAACACAAGGACACAGTCACTAGTTTCAGAAAGATTTTTAATGAGAAATTCCAAATAAAAAATGCACTTCTTTCTTTATTTTCCCCCACCAATGATTACCCATTGTTATAAACTGAAAATAAAGAATGTAGGAGAAATATAACCTGATATATATGAGGAATAGGGAGACAAATATGGTATTTGCACGTACCATTACTCAGTGGCAGAACCCTCAGGGTCCTGTTTGGGTTCTAAATAGAAAAGTAATAAGGCAAAAGGATTATTTAAATATTCAGAATTTCCTCTATCTGGCCTCCAGAAAGATTATATTTTTAGATTAGATATTAGGAAGAAATTCCTTACTGTGAGGGTGGTGAGGCACAGGAAAAGGTTGTGCAGAGAAATGGTGGATGCTCCATTGCTGGTCAAGGCCAGGCTGGATGGGGCTTTGTGCAGCCTGGTCTAGTGGAAGGTGTTCCCTCCCATGTCAGGAGGATTTTAACTGGATCATCTTTAAGGTCCCTTCCAACTCAAACCAGCCAATGATTAGGCTGAACGTTATTCATTGAAGCTTTGTGCTGATGATCACTTCTGGGAAAATACCTATTCGTGTTAGCAAGAAAATTCTAGTGCTTATGCAGTGCAGAATATTTACTGTGGAAATAATAAAGAGCTACTTTAATCAGATTATAATCTCTCTGAAATTTAAAATTAAACATTAGTTACACTGTCTTCTATTGTCCCCTCATTCTTTACCTTTAGGTTTTCTTCTTTGCCTGAATGACAGGCAGGTGTTTTTATATTAGTGCATGTATATCTATATGTACAATATACACATACATATGCAATATATTTTTTAAAAAGCACTTATTAGAATATATATTCATTGAACAGTTATTTTACAAATGTACTCTAACTAGTTGCATGTAGAAAAATATTTGGTATACAAAAAGAAGGAAATTTGTCAAGGATTTTTGGCACCTCAGATGCTTATCAGCCACACAGAGTCATGCTTCTTCTTCCCTTCCCCCTTTTTAGCTCTTCCCTACAATAACATGAGCCTAGAGGTGCAGAAAACCCAGCTGTACTACCAATTCATTTCCCAGACTGCACAGCTCAGAAAATGTTTTGCCCACGGCTGCTGCCTCTATCTCTGGGGTTGTCTGTTCCTCTCCTATGCGACACAACATGACAGACATTGAAGCCTGTATGATCTCACTTTAAAATTTCATGTAAATTTTTAATTAATTCAATTAGCTTCATGAATAAGGTAACTAGATATTAAACAACATAAAGGTGACCTACCTGTGCAGGCAGAATTGAATTGCCCTTAAACATGTCCATCTGTATCTCTCAGAATGTGAGTTACACAGATAAGTTATTATAAATAAATAATCTGATATCCATGTTAATTATTAGGATTTAATTATGGTGTCTTACTCCTTGCAGGCATATTTATGAGTTATTTTTTCTGTGTTGTCCCAGAGAACATTATTAATACACGTCGAAGGACACAGTTTAGCCATGAATACTAATGACCCATTCAAAGTAAAGTTATGCATGAAATTCTATGAAGCAGTAGGTTTCGCTCATTAATTGCACTTAGAGCACCACTATAGTTATGTTGTCATTAGTTAACAAACACTATATTTTGTATGGAAGAATTGCCCTTCCATACTCATAGCAATTTTTGATAGGTAACTATCACTGTCATATGTGTAATGTAGAAATCATGTATTATCCCAAAAAGCCCTCACCATATGCAGTATATTTGGAGTTCTTTTATAGATTTTATGAGTTGATATTCAACAAAGTAAGAAGGAAGGTATCTTTCTCAGCAGCAGTAAGATAAAATCCAGTTAATTTCTTCTAGAAGGTAGAAGAAACTGGTGGAAAATTAATTAACTCTTTAATAGGAGACTTTCATTAATTATATGTGCTTTACCCAATTTCTAACACATTTTTTTAAAGGTACTTAAAAATTTGGAAGCAATTATCTCACAGGTGTTCTGGTTTGGCTGTTTACTTTTTTACTTTGTTTGGTAGCTTACTTCATTTGCTTGTAATCAAGAATCAAACCAAAACTGAATGTTTTCTAGATCCTTTCAGTGTGATACTTGACTTAGTGAATCTATTCAAATGAATAAACATAGATAGCAAATATAATTCTGGACACCCCAGAGATACTTCACCTAGACTGCAGATGCTGCTGCAAGACAGGAGCCCATGTGTCATACGTCTCTGTGCACATCTCAGGTAATTCAGGATGTTTGGATGGTGCTAGATGCCTATGCCTATGTTCACAACCTTCTTTCTAGGCATCAATAAGCTAATGAGTTAGTTGTCCAGACTTCCTGTGTGATTGAGTGAAAGCCAGGAGCGTTTCCAGAGTACAATATTTCTTTTGCTAAAGTGGAAGTCCAAGATAAGACGGATGGCCATTAGTTATGTCTTACTATGGTATGGTGTGGATAATCAACCTCCACTTAGACATTTCAGGCATGCACTCTGGCTGGGGATGTCCCAGACTCCACAGACATGGCCTAGGAAAAAGCATGCCATAGAGAATGAGCAGGTGCACAAAGATATCCTACAGAGACTTCTAAATTTTACTAAGCATCTGTGATTGCATAGATGAACTTTAAAATGGCATTCAGGATGAGACTCAGGCACCCTAATATTGATGTCTGTATTATCTTCATTAGAATTAGGTATTTCAACTCCAGCATGCTCAGAGGTGATGTAGGGCATAATGTTTTGCCTGGATGTAGAAACTTAGTGCCCTGTAAGACCACTAAGAATATTTGATACAACCTTGTTCATGTCTTAGTAGAGACACATGCTCCTGTGAAATGGCATTTGGAGTCCAGGTCTCACATCCCAGGGCAACCTAAATGGGAGAGTGAATGTGCACCACTGACAATACAGACAATACAGACAGCGGTGTCAAGAGAGGCTTACCCATGTCCACCTGTGAGCCTCATGTCTCTAATGAACCTGACTGCTTATGTTTAGAAAACTGAATTGCAACTTTCACTTTTTGATGAGATGAGTAATTCTGAGGGGACCGCTTACCATATTAATCATGAGAAGTAACACACTGCTCAGTATATACAACTGCTCTGTAGTCACCTGAACTTAGATACACAGGCAAACAAGACACTGAAAAAGGAAAAATAAACCAAATTCCAGGTGTTAGAGACTAAAATCTCATTTGGGATGTTTTAAAATTATGTGTTAGTTCTTTCTCACTCCAGTCTCTCTACCAAACTTCAGTCTAGAGTGAAAACTTTTGTTTGTGTGTGGCTACACACAATATCAACAACTCAACAAGTTACTGAAAAGACAAGTGGTGTGGGCTTTCACTTGCTTATGGATGACTTTTAAAACTTGTCAGTGTTGTCAAGCATTCATGGGATGCTCTGCTTCAGTGACCTCACTTAAAATGAATCCTGCATGTTTGGAAGTAGCCTCTGCATTAATTCTGCTAACACTGAGCTACTGTTCATTGATAGGAGGCACTGGAGTAGACTGGTGTACTCCTGTAGGAGAACTTCTCTTGAATTCATTAGTTTAGTGAGAAATCTCATAATTATTTTGAATCCTACTATGTTCTGATAGAAGAAGAGAAGTAGAGTTGCAACTGAATGATTTAAATCCTGTTTATGCTCAAGTTTCCTGGCAAATTGAAAGTGCTTGAAATAGAGAAAGAAGTCATTACTAAAAAGGAAGTTTTAGCAGAAATCTTTAAATGATAAAGGCTGTATCTTTCCCTTTGATGTACATGTGAATCTTCCACTGAAGTCAACTGGAACAGCATTCATACCTTCAGGATCTGGATTTGTTCATAATCCTCTGAATTTTAAATTCTCATTCCATTATATCAAGTAAGGGAGAGAGGATTAGTTGGCAGTATCTGAGGGCTTTAATTTTTTTATGGGATTTGTACATCTAGTAGAAAAGTAAATGAAAAATTGAGAATGCATTACTCATGAAGATGAGCATTTTAAAGCATGTCTTTTACAAACCTTGATTTTTGCATCAAGAACCTCCTTACCATCTTTGTCATTAACCAGTGGGTAGCAAAAAGAGATTAGAATTTCCAACAAAGAGAATCACTTTCTTTTTGATTGAATATACACAAACAAGGTTCAAAAATCTGCATCTTCACATTTTGCCATTGGCCTTATGCAGAGGAGAGTTTATTTGAATTGTAGGCTGCTTGAATTTCCCTTATCACTACTTTGATGAGCACCATGATGCTTTTACAATATTTTATTGTTTATCCATAAACATTGGTTTGAACATGGGCTTTTCAAAATGTCAAATATGTAGAAGACAATAACACACTACAGAAAAACTCAGCGTAATGCTCTGTTAGATCATTACCCCACAGAATTATCAACAATAGTTTAAATGTGTTTAATCTCCCACAGACAATTCAAGTAAAGTTTTAATTGCTAGTCAATTAAAGAATTTTCCACTTATTTTAAAATAGTCTATTGTTTCAAACATGTTTAATTATGGACACGTGATGTTAGAATTCAATATTTTTAATTCCTTAATTAATTAAGACTAAATGGATTGAACAAGCATAGGATTTATTATTACCCAGTTGCAGACTATTTGTGTATTTGTATAAAAGAAATAACAGATAACAAGGAAAATGAAAGATTAAGCACACAAACACTTTTGCAGTAATATGAAAGTGGTATTTGAGACAGCAGTGAAGACTAGACTTCCTGCCTGATGGGCCATTGAAGGATTTTCTCAAGCACAGCTTTTCAGAGGATCAGTCCAAAATTTGTCACGGGAAATAAGGGGTCAAGGATATACTTGTGAGTATTTTGGGATATCAGGAGGAACTTGTGAGGCTATGTAAACCTTGTTAAGTGTTTAGGGAAAGCAGCAAGGGTGTGGAAAGGAAAATATGAGAGCAGAACATGGAGGAGCACACATGGGAGAATGAAGGAAAAGTGGGAATAAAAATAGAAAGACATTTAAGTTGGCCAATGTGCTATTCTCTCTGAGCCCAGAGCCCTGCTACAGCCTGTCATATTTTGCTACTAAGTCTTATTCTTATTTTTTCAGTGTAAGTCAGTCTCCTCTATGCGTGATTGCTGCAGTCTAAGGACCAGCAACAGGAGAGAAGGTCAGAATGCCAGTAGGTCTAGGTCCCAGCAGCCACAGGGGCCAGCATGTAGAACAGGGTGGGTTGGCAGCAGAGACCTGTGGGTGTTTGTCTTTGTTTGTCTTGTCCCAGTGATTTACACAAGAACACCTGTATTCAAAGGGTTAATGTTAAAAGCTATTCGTTCAGGTATGCATATCTAATTCACTAACTTGGAGCTGGACTTGCTCAAAAGCAGGAGGAGACCTGCATCTGCAAGGACTCGAGGTCTGAGTAAGTGATAGGCAAGGAAGGCTGAGGTCTGGGCATTGACATTAGGCATAAAATAGAGAGCCCATACAAAATCTAAGGGAACTGTAACAGTGGGACTACCTGTGAGATGAGTTCATACATAAAGCTACAGGAGAAGATCAAACTGGACAAGCGGCTGAGCAGGGGAAGATCTGCACAAAGGGAGAGGGGGCCCAGGGTTTGGGCACAGACATGACACAGAATTAGAGACTGTGCTGCTACTTAATGCCATTATCACTGTGGGTATGAATTTGGAGAGTGAATTAGGGAATTTTTCTGTGAATGCTCTCCTGAATTGGGATACTATTTGTGTGGGGCTGGTTTTCATTAGCAAACTTGAATCTTGATCAGCCAGAGGGGAGTAACTGGATAGGGCCCTCTATACCTCTGTTCCCTGGGAGTTTTCACAGTGGTGCATATTAATGTTGCTAAAGACAGCAGTCTGCAGGGCCAGCTGCATTAGTGTGCATGTGTGTCCTCCAGCCCCTCTGAAATACTCACTGAGGGCTGCAAGTGGCTGTACCTGTACCTGGGCACAGCAACAGCAGCAGCCTCATCTGCTGGGATGGAGACCCTCAGGTCTGGACTGCAGTGACCAGGAGGAAATACCTTCCATATCCTGGAGACTGCTCCCTTCACATCCTTAACACTCAGCACCTTCATCAGCTGTTGTCAGTTCTGCCTTGTATATCTTGTCCAAGTTTATTGTATCTGGCCTTTAAAAAATATGAATTACTTTTACTGCTACAAATGGAATTAGAAAGTCTGATACAAATGAAACTGACAGTTTTTGATTTGAGGGGTTTATTTTTCACTTTAGGGTTTGGAGACCTTGATGGCTGCCAGTCTTTTTACTTTTCTCTAAGCATCTGCTGCCAGCAGACATCAAAGATGGAATACAGACTTGGATGAATGTTTCTTCTCTTCTTACATTATAAAACTTGTTTCTGTTCTTGCCACTCTTGTATGAAACAGCTATGGAGGTCCTGTTAAAATTATAACTTCAAGCTGTTTGTATTGAAACTAGGACATAATACCATGGGTACCAGGACAGTTATTCCTTACTATGCTGACTTGTAAAGTGTTTTTTGAACTAATTACATCATTTTATGTAGCTTGCTCGTGTCCAGGAAAAAAAAAGTCTAATGTAAGTTACTAGGCATTGTAGGGTCAGGTCGAGATCCAGTGAGGTATTTAAACTCCTAGCATCTACTTAGTTCTTCAATTCCCCATTTATACA
The DNA here is from genome assembly GCF_036417665.1 of Passer domesticus. NCBI lineage: Eukaryota > Metazoa > Chordata > Aves > Passeriformes > Passeridae > Passer > Passer domesticus. Next base: position 29,558,746 of record NC_087478.1, on the reverse strand, counting down.
CTTAGGAACCTAAATATGGACCAGCAAAATAAATTATCAAGTGGATTTCAGACTCAGTTCTGCACTGTGATGCAAACTCATCCTCTATAAAAGCCAAAATAATTTTGTCGTGAAACTGTGGCTAATTAGAATGCTATCATTGTCTAGACAGTCACAGCTACCCTGAAACCACTTTTGGAAATAATTTAAATTGATGGCCTTCAGCCTTTTGATGATCTTTGTAACAAGAGACCATCAACTCTTATAGTCCACTCGACTCTGTATACTCTCATCACAAAAGACTCTTAATGAAAGCCAAGGAGCTGGCTTTATTAGTTACTCAATGTCATTAGCAATGTGTTTCACATTACTGATTTTGAATTCACCAAGTAACAATGCTTTTTCCTTTTTTCATCTCCCAGTACAATTGCATTTGAAATCTCTACATGCTGATGATATAAAAGCCAAGGAGCTCTCAGTACAGACTGAGCCTACTGCATCATACCCTGAATTACTCACAATGTGCTGTGGAGTGAGTGAGTACACAGGCAATAATCCACTACTGCTCCTAGGCCAAACTAATCTAAAAGCTGAAAAAAGTGGTAGGGCAGCAAGAAAGGGGAAGAAATTTTAACCTTAGCTCATACAGCTTTAGCAGATTGTCCACTCATATACTGGCAGCAGTGCCAAAGGAGCAGTGCCAGAGTGCTCAAATTTCAAAATTGCTTGCAACTTTTCACTGAGCCATTTGTGTTGTTACAAGACAAGCATTTAGTCCCTTTGCTCTTTGTTCCTTTTTTTTATGCAAGTCAAATTGCTGCTGAACTTTGTGCTGGAGGATTGAGGACAGGGAGTGAGAACTGGATGGGGAAAAAGGGCTGCAGCACAGCCCAGTGGGCCCCTGTCACCACTTCCCAATGCTTTTCAAGATGAGTGAACCAGATTTAGCAACATGATAAGAACAGGCCAAACTCTGCCCTTTTACATAATGAGGAATCTACACAAATTCAGTGCCACTAATTAGATTTACACCTGTGGAAATCAAGTACACTGTTTTGCCCTTCTAGAGCTTTCTGTTTCTCCTAGCCTCAGGGCACTTTATTGAACAACCTCCAGGCACACTCAGCAATGCTCCTGCCATCGTGTCTCTTCCACAGATGCTAGGAAGTTGAAAAAAGCCTTCTGGGTATGTCTTTTGTACACACCTTGAAACAAAGCACATTGAACTTTGTCAAAAAATCAGTTGAGTGAGTAGGAAAATGTCTGAGAGTATCAAATGCCATCAGGTTTCTCAGCTAATATTCATTGCTGAAATAAGATTGCAACAAGTACTTTGATCCTTTGAATGCCACCTGACAACTTTTTCTGAATGCAATGTTTCTTGTCTAAGATATGGCATACACTGCTTTTATAAACAAATTATAATAATTTCTGCTCTATTTCCAACAGTTGAAACACATGCTGATTTTTTTTCTCTCTTATTTAAAGCATCTTAATGGCTTATCTCCTTGGCTGTCTTTGCCATAGTCAGAGCAACTTCTAAGCCAAGTACTATCCAAGTTTTGCTCAAAAGAATTAGAAGTTAGCTTTGAATCCTGTAACTTGACTTGCTTATCGAGGTTTGATGATCAGTCTGCATGCATCCAGTGTGAAATTATACCTCTGGAGAAGGTGATGCTGCTGTCCAAAAATTGATTACTTAGCTAGATAAATTTGTGATCTTCCAGAAAAAGCATTACCAAGACACACTAAAACTAGTGGATTTGAAGACAATGGCAAAAGTTTATGTTTAAGTATAGGAAGGCCTGGCTAAGTAATTATTTCTGTTTCCATAAGATTGAGGAGCAAATATGAATGTCATTGCAGACAGGATTTATCACTATTCAGGACCTCACAGGCATGGATAGTAGGCTGTGCATTAGCATCACAAAAAGGTTTCATTGCCACTCTGAGGATGCAGTGTGTCTTGCTGCAAAGAGAGAGGTGATTTACTATCTTTTTAAAATAAAAACATAACCCCCTTCGGGCAACACCAGGCACAAGAGATGGTTCTGTTCCCATCTGACAGAGAGAAGCAGTGCTCACAGAAAAGCATGCTTGTAACAGCATGTTAACAAGAGAACTGCAGCAATTCATGATACTGTTTAGAAAACAGGGAGACTTTACAGTATTTTCTGATGGAGAATTTCTGTAAATATTATGGAGAACTTTAGTCAGTGAGTATTCATTTGTTTTGAGTGGGAAAGAGGCTACAAGATGAGGCTACTAATTACCAAATACCTGAAGAGGATAACAACTGATCAAGTTACAGGTATATAATTACCATTTGATTGCAGTCTCTAAAGAACTATTTTTATAATAAAAACAAGTTGCAGATTGGTTTACAGATAGTTAGCTGTTAAATAATCAGAAAATTTTCTTTACAGTACAAGTGTTAGCTTTTCTTTTTTACTATAAAAAGGGGGGGAGGGTGGGGGAAAAAGAGTACTATAAATGTATCCAAAAGTGACATTACACCTTTGTTGTGTTTGGAATGGTTAGTGTCAGTGTTTTATAAAAAGATTGGTTTGTGTTTGCTTTTTTTTTTTCCCTCTTCTGTCGAAGGACAATTTGATGGGTTAGGATTTATACATCCTCTTTTCCTTCTAAAAAGAAACAGGAAACATACCATTTAGTTGTGAAAGAGACTAAAATGAAAGTATTTTGTGGCAGATGGGATTTTTATGAGCTGTTTGTCACTATATACCAGTCTTGTTAAGGAGAAATCGTTTTCTGCTTCATTACACTAAGATAGCTCTGTTTAGGGCTCCACTCAGCTGTGAAATTACTTTAAAACTTCTATAAGGAATAGAGATGGGATTTTTTTATAAAAAAAAAAGATTACTAATACAGTACAAGGAATAGAAACAAAATGGTCAAACACACTGTTTTTTTAGTAGCAGAGGCGAATATAGAAATGCTGCATTGCATACTTACACTTAATCAGCTGGTTTAAGATTGAAAGAGGCTCCAGAGAACTATTATTTTCTACACCTAAAAAAGGCAATGTTCACATTAGTCTACATAAAAAGACTGAACAGACATTAGGGGAAAAATTAAAACTATGTTGAATTCTTTGTGCTGCTTTTGAAGCAGATAAAATACAAACCAAAGAATTAGATGGTTACAGGCACAGATATAAGTATGAAAACACTGGGCCTGATCCTCATTTGCCATCCATCCATAGACTCTGGCAGGGTTATGCTGTTCTTATGCTTTTCTCAAGTGTAAGCTCTGAATCCTTAGACCTTTGCATATTGCCCTGGGCAATTACAATTCTGCACACTCCCCATAACCTCTCTCTGTGGTAATTGTTCACAGTCATTATGTTGCTGACACTTTTTGCCGTGTCATTTCTCTTTCTCTCTTTTTTAATGTCACATCAATCCTTTATTCTATGATATGAACTTTAAATAATCTGCAATAAAGCTCTATTCTTAGTGTATCTTATGCTTTTGTGGAAAGTTCATCAGGAAAGAAACTTGCCACAAGGTAAAGCTGGCTTGCAAGGACATGGTGGACTCTTCTACAGCCAGGGGTCAAAAACCACCTAGTGGGCAGCTGCTCTTTGTCTTGCTCTGCTTGTACTGGTATGAACTCGAAATTTTGGTGTATGCTCATACAGAAAAAGTTGATCCCTGTCAGCCCCTCACTCTCTATTTATGTTTTAAAAGTTAGTAAATCCAAGCATCTGACCCTAACTCCACAGTCTTCAGGTCAGATTCTGGGAATGGTTTATTTTTTAGCAGCTGGAAACTTCCCCTTAACCTTCAAGATCATTGTCCAGCTCTCTCCTGCTAATATTGCAAGGGCTGTGTGGAAAGACACATTCTCTGACTTTGCTACTATTTGTACCAATGGTCAAGAAGGAAGAACTTACACCAGCTGTAAGAGCATTGCACACCACAGTGTTCTGGTAAAGATTACACCTAGAGAAGTCCAAATTATCTATTTCATCACTGTCAGTCACTCCCAGCCTTCTACTTTAACTGAGACAATCTTCACCAATGTTGTGGGACTCCCCAGCAGGAGAATTTCTAAATTTTTAGATGCTACATCTAATTAGCCATATTCCACAGAGCAGTTCCTTAATGTTGGAACATCTCAACAGGACATCCATATATGAGGCAATCACACCAGACTCTATTATAACCAATTGATAAAATAGGTACTTAAAGCTGTCATTTGTCTGCCTTTGGATGACAACTTTTTTGGATGAGCTGAAATATGGTCAATGCTCAGGAAGAATAAGCACTTCTGAAAAAGAGGGCAGTAGCTGATAAATATTGATGAGCATATTTCCCATTGTATTACCCCAACTTTTATAAAGACTAAAATAAGTGTTTAGTCTGAAAAAGAACATGTAAACAGGGGTGAGTTTCTCAAACTTGTGCTTGAGAAATTTTTATGTCAAAAACCTGAGCACAAATTTTATTTATGCATATGCATTTACAAGAGTGACCTGAGCAGGAATTAACTTGCATTCTTTTGAGTGGCTTTGGCTTTTAGATTTCCTTGTATATTCCTCTTATCTGTTAAAAAAAGTAATCTTCTGGTCATGTCTGCCATGAAGAACTGATTATTTGAAAGTGTGTCTGTTGGGTGTTAACCTGCACACAGAAATTCACTGGTCATCAATCTTAAAGGAAGAAAAGTCATATGGATTAGCTTTAGACATTCTTTCACTAGTAAGGAAAAGAAAAAAGGCATTTAGGCTGTTTTTTTGCATATAAACCATTAATTAAACAACTGTGTAAGCAGAATGGTATCTTTTTATCAAAGGTCCATTTGCCTATTACAGAAATAAATAAATGAAAAACATAGTAAATTCTAGAAAGAGGTTCTGTGACTACCTTTTTATTTTTATGTATTGCTATAATTTTTTCATATCATACTAAGATGGAACACCAGACAAATGCTCCAGATTATCCTTATTTTTGGGGAGCCTTTCTGTATTGTTGTCATCTCTGTAGAAAAATGATGCTCTTGCTTAAGCAACTCCTCATGTATTTGGGGGGTCATGTAGTTAGTTGTGCATGGGAAATGCAGGGGTTGATGCTTACTAATACAGTTACACTTAAAAGTATTGCAATTTTCTCCCAATATGTGAGAATAAAACAAAGTTATTGAGCATAGCTTTTTCTGTCCAAGTGAACTAAAATTAGAAAAGGCAAAATAAGAAGTACACAAGGGTAGAAAAATATAACTGCTTCTTGAGCTATTGAAATCAAAATAGATCCTACCTTAGACACATTTAACAGTCTGAAATTAGAGTCTTAACTGGTAGAAAAAGACATAACTCTGTGACAGCCAGAGGCAGTTTATCTAAGCTGAGGATCTCTTTTACAATATTTTTCTCAAATGATGTCCCTAAGCTATTAACATGACTAACAAGGAAGTCAAAATCTGTCCTTTGGCCACCAATTATGACCTGATGTGTAGCACGCTAACTGAAGTCATATTTCAAACATACTTACAAACTGTGAAAAAGCTTGAGAATCCAGTTAAGGAAACTTTAAATGACTAAATTCACAATTTGAAAGTAAAGAAGCAGTTGTTTTGCTTGCCTACAGAGAATGTGCAGGCAGATTTTATTATGAAAAAGCTCAAGTCCTTCATGCTTAGTGACAGCTGAATCCTACAATATTTGATAGTAACTCTTAGGAGAGATATATGTCTCCTTTTCCTGTTAAAGATAGGTGTTACATCTTCAGTATCACTGGTGCTGAGTATAAAAGCTTCCATCATAAAGATGAAGAGCTAGATAGTTACTCTCAGGTGGCTCTACTAAATAGGTTTTTATAATCTTGCTATGCTTCAGAATGTCAGGCATTTCTTTATTTCAAAAAATGTAGAAGGATAAAACTCACAAGAAAGGAAATTAGAATTAGAGGAACCAACTAAACTTTTGAGCAAATCTATTTTCCTTGCTGTCCTATATCAGTTCACCTCTGTCTCTGCTTCTTTCTTCATTCTCCAAATTTCTCAATGCCTTTCTGCAGTGTCTAGGGGGAATAACTGAGTTTGTTGTTTTGGTTTTGTGGTTTTTCTCTTGCAAACTGATGGATTTTTTTACTTAGGATGTTACAGCTGTAGATTTTTGAGGTTAAAAATTAAAATCTTCCCTTTAAATACCATAGGTCATTTATTCCCCCTATTCATACAGTTTCCTAGGGCTGGAAGTGCTGTCTTTGTCTTCCACAAGGGCAGTAGAAATTATGTGTGGGTCACTGAGAGACCTAAGCATATATTTTTTGGGAATTGGCATTGTCTGGAAAGACATATGCATTTCCATATTTTTTTATTACTTCTTAGAAGATAATTCCACAAAAGAGCATGTAAAAAACCAGTTAGAAGACCTTGATTGTTAACTAACTGTTAGCATGTGCAGGTGTTCACACTGAGACTGAATCTTCAATGAAGATTTTGTTTAAGTCATGACTCTTAAATGTGGGAACAATGTCCACTCCGTTAAATGATATAAAAATATTGCTCAGAGAGAAGTTATAAAAGAGGACTGAAGTGCCTAAATTCTTTTGAGGTGCAAAGGATTTCTGATTCCAGAGGTCTTCTTATTTGCCATTCTATAATCTCTTCACTGAACATAAGTTTTTTATCTGGAACTTCCCTACATTCTTTCTGTACCATTGTGCCCACCGTCACCTTAGGCAAGCTTCGGGTGCCTTAGCTTCAGAGTTGCGTAAAGGAAGTCTGGCAGTGGCTACAGCCCATGAACAACCTGACCTAACAGGGATCCACTAAGGTACACTTCATCACAAGTAGTACCTTTGGCAGGGCTCTTGAAGCTTGGGGAAGAGCAAGGACCTATTCAGACTCAGAGTAAAGTGACTCAGCCCATTTTTCTCAAACACAGCACTCTAGTGCCATTCCAGCGACCTGGAATATTACACTTCTCCTCTAGCCATGTCACTAGGTAGTCGTGGCTGCCTCAAACCCCATATCATCCCTACCTTGTGCATATCTTGTGCGCTACAGGCAGTATTATCTCACTGTAAGAAGATGAGTAGACAAGGCTCTTGGGATCATGGTTTAGTGGCGAACTTGTCAGTGGGAGGTTTATAGCTGGACTTGATGGTCTTTTGCAACACAAATGATCCTAACATTCTATGATTCTATGGCTTGAACACCTGCATTTGGACAACCAAATCCTGTCCTAAATTACAAACCTTACTGCTGAAATATTTGCCTTCCTCCATTCTTTATTCTCACTCATTGATTTGATGATGCCTTATTTTTGCCTCTTTTTTTTCTCTTTTTTTTTTTTCAATATCATGGATAAATTTTCAGTTAGGAGATGGTATATTTTCTAAATTCACAAGGATCACACATCTTTGCAGGAGGCCTCTGAAACTCTGGGGTCAGTTTCTGATCAGACAACAGGCTCAGATATCTGCTATAAAGGATATAGAAGGAAGAAGATACAATATAGAAAATGTTTATGCAAGCTAAATATAAATGCACAAAGAGGTATTTATTTAAGGATGTGGCAGCCTTCTGTTGTAAGAGGTAGCAGGGCAAAAGAGTGGGACTTCTCAACTTTTTTGAGAAAGGATGAATAGTTATCAAAACTGAATGTGAAGTAAAACAAATGTAGTATTTGTCTATATACTGAAAGCTCCAGGTCTCAATTCACACTGGGGATAGGCAGCTTGGAACACAAGCACACAACCCATGAGTATATTTCTGTGAGTGGGCAAAAATGAGTGAAGTACATAGCATTTACTCTAGGATACTGAAAACCTGTTGTCTCTACTGTCTCTGCAGGCCTTACTCTTTGCTGTCCTGCTCTGGCTGGACTGCAGTGGCAACTTTACTATTTACCTTTTCTTCTCTCATAGGTATGGACAACTCCAGAGCCACTTTACGGCAGCTTGCTGTTGTCAGCCACAAGCCAGGGACTACTGCTTTCTTCTGCATGCCAGATAAACAAGCTGAGACTCAAGTATATGCTGGGGAAAAGAAAAGATTTTTGAGCATGGATAGTAAAGGGATTTAGTCTAAAATAATTGACTCTTCTTCAAGCATAAGCTCTAAGTGCTGGGGATTAGTGTTCTGTTTATTTCTTTTCCTTTTTGATAAGTCTCTTGTTGTCAGTGTGTTTCTTATTTAATTAATACCACAGACAGTAAATCATTTCCTTGTTTCCAAATTATGACAGCTTTAGCCACTTTTAGAGTAAAGAGCTGTTGTAGTGTGAAAAAAAAAATTCCAAACAAATATATGCTTCAAAATTATTATTTCCCCCTAGAGACTTAATTTATACAAAACAGATTACCAGAATACAGTAAAATTCCCATTAAAACATAAGTCATCAATTTTCTGTTGAGTGAAGCATAACTTAAGTTATGAGGATTTAATTATAGTAATGATTATACTGTTGGGGTTGAAAGGTGATTCATGTTCTGAGCTTGATTTTTTTGTGCTTCCTTTTCTGTATTTCTCATTAGCTTCGCTCTATATATTCCCAAAAATCTTTCTCTTATCAGAGTAACAGAGGCACTCCATAACCGTGATTTGGTTTTCCCAGAAGCTGGTTGAATTTTGAAGGTATTCAAATACGATGTTTTTGAAATACAGAGCATGTCTCTGGTTAGTGCAGTAGCTCACACTTGGCACCTAGGGATCTGCAGGGATTGTTCCCCAATGCTTTAGCATGTAAGAGTGCCAAAACACTTTCTGCTTGCAAATTTCCCTACGACAGGAGCATGCTGCCTCCATCTTCCTTCTTCCCTCTTGTCTAGAGACTGACCAGCAGCTTCCCTGTGGTTTCTCAGAAAAAATATTACACTTTAGCATATTTGTCTTCTCTTTGCCTGTCTTTGCCCTCTGCCTGGAGGGAGTGCTGGGCTGCCAGCACCCTGTTCTGCCCAGTGTGTGCCAGCACCCCACCCTGCAAAATGTGTGCACCTGTGGAAGCCTCACGGCCCATTGCCTTCCATCACCTCATCCATGCAGGGGGAGGAAGGAGCTGGGTCATCAGTCACAGCTCAGCCTGCCCAGGGAAGGATTTGGCAATCCCCAGCACTATGCAGCTGGAGAAGGAGGAGCTGCAAGTGTAAACCAGAGTCAGCCCAGTGTGTCTGCTGGCGTGGGATCACAGGATGACATACTGGCAATTCAGGCAGGAAGGCGCCTCAGGAGGTCTCTTGTGCAGCCCCTGCTCAAAGCAGGGTCAGCTCTGAGCTCACACCAGCTTCCCTCAGAAGCTGAGGTTGAACGGTTTGTTCATCCTCACAGCTAAACAAGAGAAAATCACCTGGAATCTTCCCTTTAAATTTACATCCTTTATAAACTGCTGCCAATATAACTGTCTGGGTCTAGTTTTCCATCACCTGTAGGTATATACTTAGTCCTGTACTCTCAAGGACCACAAGGCAAAAGGAAAGCTTAATTCTGAATTTGCACCTAAATTAATGTTATTGCATCTAAATTAACGTGTCTTTGTAACATATTCTCTTTCAACTGTTCTTTAGTAACTTTGCTACTCCTTGGTAGCCTTTATTTTCAGAATTCAAATATTTTTAGCATGCTGTGTTTTACGGGGATAAAGATGGCTTTTAGACGCCTATATATTTGCATTACCATACATGCTGTATGAAAAGTGAAGTTAGATGGACATCCTTCAGTTCAAAGACGTCTTCTGCTCAGGCAAAGGGAACAAATTGACCTATGCAGGATTCCAGGTTTAACACAATAATTTAAATCAGTATTCATATACTGATAGTCATATTAAAACCTTTTCAATCACACAAGGCTGAAAAATTTTACTTTGAGCATCAGATATTTTTATTCTTGAGATATTTTTTAAAACTTCCTTTGAATAGTAATAGCCAAAGTTCCCAGAAGATTCCGGACATAATAGAAATAATAAGCCTTTCTTGGAAGGATTTTTTCTGATTTTTTTGATCATGACACAACTACAAAAAAACCTCCTCAAACTCAATTTAGTAATTTTTTAATTTCTCCAGCTAGGAATTAACTTTGGTAGAAATTATTCCTACCTTTAGGTAGGAATTTCGTCTACCATAGGTAGACAAAAAGACTACTGGGATGGTAAGAAGTACTTCTTCTGTTAAAAGCAAGACTAGAGAGGTAAGCCTGGTTTGTTTAATAAAAAAAGAAAAGGAGGGTTCTGAGTGAACCCTACAGATGGTGTAGGTGAGTAGCCCATTGGGAACAGAAAAATTATAGCAGTAGAATGGAGCTGATATAAGATCATCAGACATAAAAAAACCAGTCAGGAATAAATATAGTCTTGTGACTAAAAGACTTCTGAGAGAAGCAGAATCTAGAGTCCCCTCCAAAGAGCTTGATTTTGCTTTAAAGCTTAGCACATTTATAGAAGGGATTGTCTGATACAACACTTGCCGCTTTCCCCAAAAGATGTCTTCCATTCCCATAATCTCACAATTGTTTTTTAGCAGATTATCTACTGTCTTAATAGCTAAATAATTAGTATTTATAATGGACATACCGTCTTTAATATTTAACAGCTCTAGGAGAAAAACATGGCTGGGGGTATTTTAGATAATCCTGGAGAAACCCCAAGTCCTCCACTGTTCAAAATACCAAACTTCTTTTTGCAGAGCTGATTCTTAGAAGTGTTTATTTGATGGGCACATGCTTTCAGCTTGCTTATTCATGAAAAGGAACTTCCTCTGCCATTATCACAATGTTTCTTCTAATGCTGTCTCCTAATAAAAAATTCCATTTACCTAATGCAAAAAGTCAAAATTCTTTGGTTTTATAGGCTGTCCTGAAATTGACTAGAAGAATATAAAGTAAAAAAAGGATGTTCTAACAATGGGTCATACGTGTCCCTTAAGCCTGCTTGATACTTTTATGCCAATTAATGGTGTTGCAATTCATTTGACTCTATGTCATAAAAACCTGGTGCTGTGTAAATCTGTTTGTAGTATTATGACACATAATTTTTAATAAAAATTATATAACTTGAAATAACCAGTAATATCTAAGTACTATCTAATCTACAAGAATCTGATCCATTTCAGCCTCTGCAATATGTTAACTACATTTGTCTTTCAGCCATGGTCCTAATCTTAGTACAAAAATAGAGAGTATTGGGATCTAAAATCATGTGCAAAAAAAAGGTAATTCACATAACCTAAAAAGTATGGCAAGAAAAATCAACAGCTGTACCTAAATGATTGTTATAGCATATATTCAGAATAAATTGTTTGATCTTCTGGTCAAGAAACCTAATCAATTTTGTACCATTCATCATCTCACTTGAATTTACAAGAAATTTATCTGGTACCTGGATAATGTGTTTATGGCAATAACCAGACCTGTCTAGATAAATACCTACATGAAAAAACGATTTCCAGGTGTTATGAAATTATATGCAAATATCATCACTTTTACATGTGAGGAGTAAGTATTGGCATATAAAGGAAAAATACAGAATAGGAGATATTCATCATTTGGTTGTAAGACTTAGAGGGTATATTCTCCTTTTGGGAATATATAGATATATAACTTTCATGTCTCTATCACGGCAAACTTTTGAATGCATAGAATCCATAAGTCTGTTTTTCTTAACCTTTCTTTATTATACCTGACAAGTTTCCTAGTGTTCATCACTTCTATAATTCCACTGATGCTCTTTTACTGCATGTCTTGATAAATTTGTCTGATCCACATACCATCTACAACTGCCGCAGTAAAAGTGTCAGTAGCTGAGGAAATGTGCTTTCTATAAATAATAGATATATCTCTCTTTTCTTCTCCTACATTATCCAAAAACTTTTTTATTCTCTGCCACAGCACACAGTTTATTAATGCCAAAATTACAATATTCTGTTTGACAGAGTAGTTAACACACTTTTATAATGGACAAATAAACTTAATTAATATGTCATTCTGAGGTGTTGAAGGTGGGGTGCAGCTTTGAAACCTTGTGATTAGAATGTCTTCTTAGGAAAGGCAAACAAACTCTATGCAATAAATTTCAATTTCCTTATTTGTACATTTAATTGGCAGAGGAATAAACTCAGATACCAGAAAGAATCTTAACCAGGAACTTTTGTTTATTTCCTATTTTTAAACTATTTCAGTCTATTTCTATTTTAAACTCTTTCAATTCTGGATACTGCCTGTTAGGGGAACTTTCACACAGTCCAGTGTATGGAAAAGAATGGCAAAGACAAAATGGTACCTTACTCCCAGTAATTTACTGATCATAAGACTAAAGAGAAACTGTATGTGCACATGTGTGTCAAAACTGCACAACCCCTTCCATATTGTCTTAGGTTTGCAGTGAAGAATATTAAACAGTGCTGGTAGTTTTTCCTCACAGTAGCCATTTTTCCTCACAGGCATTTGTCTCTATTTTTATTCTCTATAAGATGATCTAATCTAGAGGAGCATTTTATGCCTTCTGAATTACTAGAAAGATAAATATTGTCCAGTGTAAGCTGTGAAGTTCAAACTGGACAAGAAAAATTCTGAATTTTAAATCTGGGAAAATCCTCCAAGTTGTCTTCTACACTAGTGAGACAACAAGACTGAACGAGTTGGAACTACTTAATGAACAATATACTTGCAATAGCTTTATAATAATGTTTAACATATTAATAAGTATTTTTTTAATTTTCATTTATTTCATTTTAAAAAATGGCCTATGCCAGCTGGTTGACTAGGAATAGGTTTTTTTTAGTTATATAACTTCCTATAAAACTCCACATGCACTTTGTTGTATGTAATAAAAAGCATTCACTTCATTTACTATAAATTGCATGGTAAATCATCATTTTTTCTGAGCTTCTGCTTCTCATACTACAAACAACCTTGTAGGGACTCTGAAGTGACAATGTAAAAGTTAGTATTGAATGCCTTTTTCTTCTCCATTACCTCACTCAGTACTTCAGTGCTTCCAATATTTATACTGAAATATGTCACATCTACTGGGCAAGAAGAAGTTTCTTTGACATGTTGACATGTTTCAACATTGACTGCTCAAATAATTTTTTTTTTTTATTAATATGGGGAAAAATTAATTAGGCAAAAGTTTCAACCTATTTTTGCATTCCTGTCTCAGGCATTTGTAAAAGGATTAAGCATACTAAGAAGATGTGGGTTTTGTATCACTGAATGCAGGCATATATGAAAACAGCAGCTGAGGAACTGTTTTTCCTTATGGCCTCTCTTTTGCAAACTCTAATCCCAGGAGAAATGTTGAGCAGCAGCAACAGTGTCTATGTGGATGAGGGAAAGAATGTATTTGCTGAACACCCATAGCACTGACCAGCTAGGTATTTTCAGTCAGCAAAATTCACATACTCTCATCCTTGTCACACTTCCCAGTCTGGTCTGGTGATAGCAATACAGAGGAACTAAGAGCATTGGCAAATTCTTGTCATCAGTTACTGTAGAGGTACACAGAAAAGGTGAGAAATCCCATGTAGTAAGGGAACATTATAAAATACTAAACAGTAAAATCCCCTAAATTAAATATCAACCTGTTTACCATTTTATTTTAATATCTATCTGTTTACCATTTATATCAATTTAACATTTCCCTGTTATTTTTGTTTAATTAAATATGCTTATATCTAAAGATACAGTAATATTTTCAAGCTTCTCCATGCAATCCACTCTGCACCAGCTGGCCTCAAAGCCACATAATACTTACTAACACTTTTAATTTATTATATAGTTTTCTTCTGAATTATTCAGAGGATCTGTGATTGCTTTATGCTTCATAATTTCTGAATGCTTTAGAAAATATCTCAAGAAGAGGAATGGGAACTTCAGAAGCTCCACCAGAACCAGAACTCTTTGAAAACCACTGATTAGGTTAAAAGAAATCTTAATTCCATATCTCCAAGCCACAAGAGACAGTAAAAAAGAAACAAAGTGGAAAACAGCTTACTTTCTGGAAGTAGCTGGTTCTTTAGCACTAGATAGTTAGCCTTTTATGACTTCATTCAACTAATTCAGAAAATGTTAACTATCAAACTATATTAATTCAAGCATGAGGAAAACAATACCAAAAAAACCCCAAACACCCCCCGCAACAACAAACAAAAAACCAACAGCTTTTAGATTGACTATACTGGAGTTCTTTATTTACTAAGTGCTTTCTTAGGATTTGAGTTAAATAGTTACACAGTTTTTTTTCCAAAATACTGTCCATGTCTTGAATTTTCCAGAAGTTTTTGCAGATTTCTCACTCTACAACAATTAAGTAATAACACACTGTCTGGAAGTTAATGTAACTCAGGAATGAGCAAGTGGGGAAAGATTTTCTTGAACAAATGACAAGTTCACTGAAAATTGAGGGCTTGGAACATCTGAAATTTTTCACAAAATCAAGTCACATGTGCCAACATATTGTTTCAGATAACTGAAAACATGGATGGTAAGCAATCAAATTTATTGAACTCTGAATAATTTCCTGATCCATATTTAATTCTGCCTTACACAAAGCTTCTCAAGAAGACCCTTAGAATTTTGATTGCTCTACTTTTATGGTCCAAAACCAACCTACATCCAAAGAGAGTTTTGCAGGTATCACACCCTATTTTGATGACCTTGGACTACTGTGTCTGACACATGTGAAATCCTCCATATTAGGAGAGGGCACTGTATACACTGAGCAGACTGACATCCTAAGGAGTTCTAGGGTTATTAGCCCTCCTTTCAGAAGAGTTCAGACTGTCCAACTAATATGTCAGAGTAGATTCAGTCAACAAAAGTGTTTCTCATGGATTTTATTTCCCATTGCAAATTTTGGCCAAATTTTAATGTCATATTCTGAAGATTGAATCACTCAACTCATATATTGCAAGACATGTATTTCATATAAGAATAAATTTGCAATATAGCATACCGCTCTGAGTTGTTACAGCTAGGCACTATATTGGAGATTGACTAATAATTTCAAGCCCTCAGCATACAATTTAGTAGTGCATTGTATGATGTCTTCCTTCATTGGGAAAGGGGAGAGAAAACAAGTACAGCCAGCAAAAAATATGATTTTCATTTGCAATTGAGGCTCGAGTAATTATGTTTGCAGCTTGAATTTTAAAATTTTCTTGCTACTCAAACTTTAGTCTGCTTTTAATTAAGACTTGCATGTTGGTTGAAAAAAATAAAGCATATTTACATAGAAATAATCATGGCAAGCAGAAATCTTAATTTTAAGTAATTTTAATCACTTTCCTGGACTGGTAATTATTTCTAGTTGATCCATTTGAAGTAATTCCTTGCAGCAATTGAATATATTCACACCAATTTATGTTTTCCCTGGGACTGAGAGTTCATGTGCATATGGATATCTTTGGGAGGGGGCAAACAGTATTTTTTATCACAGCCTAACAATTAACAAAAATTCTTTGTCCATCTTGCTTGAACTCAAAAAAAACCCCATTATAATTATTTGTAGCTCTAGGTAAGGTAAATATTTGATGTTATAGTGGTGAATCAGTTTTAGTGATATACAAGTCAGCTCATGATATACATGCTCTGAGCCTTAGCTTTTAATAGCACTATAGATATTAATAAGAAAGGCAAGGTCAATTCTACTGCATTTGCTGTTGTTGCTTCATGCTACAGGCAGATAATCTGGGAGACAGAGCCAGCAGAGCATCCAGCTAATGAACTCCCTTGAGACTGATGCTTTTCATAAGCTGAAAAACAGAAGATTGCTACTAGCAACCTCAGTGATGGAAAAATAGTTAAGAATATATTTTGCTTCTCAAATGTCTTAAAAAGGTGACAAAACTAATCCTCTTCAATGCAAAGAACCTGTACCATGTTCTAATTTAAACTTATAATTCTTTTGCAAGCTGAAAACACTGAACAAAAATTGGATTTCTTCAGACTTCTTATGAGTGTTGCTTTATATTTGCTTCCTCCTGAAATAATCAAAGGAAAAATGAACATATTATAAATTACAGAAAACCCCCCATTTTTAACTGTGAAAGAAGAAGAAACTTAGTCTACTGGAAATCTAGTATGGAAATCTACTGATGCAGTGACAATTCCTAACTGACAGTGATATTTTCAGGTCATGTGGAATACCTGTCTAGTGCAGTGTAGCAGAGTTTTCCAGAGCATTTTTACTTCTCTATTAAAAATAGATTTAGTAAGAAAACATCACTAATAGATGGAACATCCGAAGAATATGTGAGCATGGTGCATTACACTCAGAAATATTAAATTAACTGTTTTGGAGTACTCTGAAAATATTTCAGAGGATGTTTGTTGCAGGACTGATGTGATTTACACACTGAGAGGTACCCAAAGGATACATCTGAATTTGTAAACTTTGCAGAGTTATGTAAGTTGCTATGTTTGCATCCTACTACAGTTCCTGCTCTTTAATTTAATCTTACAATTAGCTGAGCATTTTGTAGGATTGCTTTACATATTTTTATTTTACAGATTCACAAAGCACAGGCATGAAAAAAGCAAACATGCAGGAAAGAAGTCATATGGACTTGAGTGAGGTGAGAAGGTCATATGGAGGAGGTGAGAAGAGGAAACAAAATTATGACAAAATGAAGTACCTTATGTGCTCACAAATGTCTTCAAATTTCTGTTATTTCTGTTTGGGGTTATGTCTAAGAGATATCAAAATTAAATGATGAATGAAATAAAGACATTGCTGAATTATTAGTGGAAATATTTATGGCAAATTAGGAAACAAAATTACAGAAAATCTTTATTGCAGAAAGGGTTGTTTGATAAAAAACATCTTTATGCCAAGTGTTAATGCTGGTGTGGAGAAAAATCCCAAGCAGCATTTTCATTCTGCTCAACTTACTTTGCCTACATAACAACTTTTCAAGAATTTAAAATTACCTTCTCCAAAAATTAGGAAGGACTAACTCAAAAAGTTTTTGTAGTTTCAGGCAAGCATAGGAAAATGAAAACTTTGCTGGAGAAATTGAGATGAAGTCAGTATAGAAGGCAGAGGTTTAGAAGTGAAGAGGAGGATATAGGCAGGGGTTCACATTTCATGGTTCCTAAAAATCATTAATTTTGCACAGGGATAACAGTGCTAGACAGGATTTACCACTGAGGTCTGCTGGTAATGCATGTGTTGCCAAGGGCATGAGAATAAGGAAACTGATGGCTGCTGTTGGCAATATTTAGTTATCTACTTCTATAACTATAACAATTACATTTAAGTGTCTTTTAGCACACACATCAGGACTAAACTCAGTTTTGCCTTGATGCAAAAAGGCTTAGGTTTGTTCTCCCTTTTTCCCCCACTTTGTTTTCCTATTTTATCTTTTTGTTTCTATGTCAGAGATCAAAGGTTAGGAAAAGAACAAGATCTATCTTTGGGGGAAAGGAACAAAGGAGGAGACAGAAAAGCTTTCTTTGCTAGGTGTAACTCGCAAATTGTGATGGCGGATAGAGAGGTGATAACAACCCTTCTCTCTAAATGGTTGTGCAAAGTGCAACCTGAAGTCCCACAAGTGGATTTATATAATCTCCAGTGTGTTTAGGATGAACTAAACACAGAGAAGTTCTGTGGAAAAAGGAAGGACCAGACCATACACATTCCAATGTATCCCAAAGTCATACCTGGATCAGAATTCACACTGTATCATTTTACACTGGTTCCTCTTGAGCGTATAGCCCAAGAAATTTCTGCTTATCTAGTCTCCAAACAGAAACAGTGAAAAGTCTCCTTCCCTATCTTTCAAATAAGGGAATTGATCAAATTTATATTGAATGTTAACTTTCAGGTCAGATTCCATATCCTGTGCAGCGAGAGCCACAGCTACTGGGCTTCAGCTCAAGTGCAATTTATAATAAATTTAGCAAGAGTAATTAACACGATATTATCTGTATTCCTTTTTCAAGGCATTTATGTAAGGTGTACAGAAAGGACAAGATTAGATAACAGGTCTGTATGTCTTTGTGCTTAACATGTGTGGGAACTCAGAATGAGACAAAGGCCTCTGGATGCAAATCTCTTCACTAGCTTCACTTACTCAGAAGGGGAAGGTTTAGATATTCAATAAATATAAATTTAATAAATGTTTCAATAAATATAAAATCCAGTCCTATGTATTAGTTGGACCCTTACATTCGTCATTTCCTCTATGTGGATTCAAGAAGCATCAGAAATGGCCAAGAGAGTTCACATTTTAACTGCACAACTGGCTTTACCTAATTGCTTCACAAAGAAACAGAGAATTGAAGAAAGGAATTTCTACATATTGTCATAAAGCAAATGTTTGGGCAGTTACATTCTTCTGCACCATACAAAAAGCTATACATGCTACTTTTCATATTCTTTTTCATTATATATGAAATAATTTGAGGGAGAAAAGAACAAAATATAGGAAACAATGATGTTATCACAAGAAAAATGGGTTTTTTAAATAAAAATTATCCCTCATTTAACTTTTGTTAGTAACTACAATCTAATGCCATAATTCTGCACAGCATTTTAGTTTCAATTTGCCATTGGTTAAAAATTCAAGTGACTGTAAATTATCATTAATCTCATGAAAGCTGTACCTAATAATAATATGAATAATAACATTAATAAAAATAATGACAATAGTAGCTTTAAGTTTAAAAAAATCTCCCCAGATCTTCTTACATATAAATGAAATACAGAGTTGGAGAGCTGGATCTAATTCTTAAAAAGGTCTATCTTGATTCTTAATTCTAGAGACATTACACATAAAACAAGATAAAATGTGCATTTTCTATCAATCAGCCTTCTTAGTCATCATAGTAGTTACTATTGGCCAGACAACTACTTATGAAGTATGGCATTGCTGTCGGCAAAACTATTTATCTGTATGACACTGTATGTCACTTTTGAACTTCGACTTGACATCCATAAAATTACATTTTCATCACACTGAAAGATCAAGCTTTCTGTGCTGACTCACTTGGGTCAACATTTTGCAAATGACTGGATTTTTTACTTGAACCATAAACCCTTGTGAATAATTTTGTGCATTGATGTCTGATAGCCTAGGGCACAGATCATAATTTCTGAGCGAAAGAAGAGGTGTGAAAGCAAAATTAATTTCTTTTTTGCATATCAGATTACTATATACTATTCCAACTTCCTTTCTCATGTGCTGATTGTTAAATGTCTTACATACCGTTAAATTAGATGAATTTGCAGACACTGTAAAACTATCTAATTCCCTCAAGACTTATTTCTAGTATCTTTATAGTAGTTTGAAAGATCAACCACCACAGTAGACTAAAAGATTTTAATTGATAATGGATTTTTTTTCTTGGTGGGAAGCCTTCGGCTTGATTTCCAGGTAGTGTTTGCAAACTCAGGAGATATATGAATTTCAGATAAGCATGAAAATAGAAAAATTGCTGGTATTTTTCAATTGACTTGGGTGATTGGTGGTGTTTCATCTGTCTGAGCATCTGCAGCTTCAAGATGGATGAGATGTAACACACAGCTGGATAGCTGATCTCAAAAGAGCAATAGTCCATTCTGCCCTCTATGCTCTTGTTATCTGAAATCCTAGCTGAAAGTCTGCACAAAACTTTCATACTTTCATATTAAGAAGTTTTAAGTAAGCAACTGCAGGCCTTGTCTTTTTTGGATGACAAAATATCTTCAGCAAAACAAAGGTTCACTGAAAAATGTTAGTTATCCAGGCTTTCTGAAATGTTTCCCTCCAAACAAAATTTGTTACACAAGTTTTACCATAGCCCAAGGGAGATTATCAGGTGACTGTCTAGGATTCCTTTAAAGTTTACACAAACTGGATGCTGGTAGAACTTGCAGAATCCCTTGGGATCTAGTTTAGCCCAAAACATCTCCATCCCCCCAGATAAACCAGCCTTGCAGTTTGTCTGCAGATGCTTTGTGGAACTGATATTCTAAGACCACTTCCATGAATATCTTTCAGGAAACCTTCAAATGCTCCTTTCATTGTCTCCTGCAGGCAGTGTTTTATCCAAGAAACAGGAATGACTTGCAGCAATGTCTCCCCTAGAGCTCTATACCAAAGAGCAGGATCGGGCACCACTCACTCCATTAACCCACTTCACTGTAATGTCACTGTGTATGACGTGGTTTCTATACAAATGTGCCACACCAGTCTCAAGTTTGGGTTTTGCTTTCAGACATGTACTATCTGCATGGTCATCCATCCTTACAGTGCTGTGCTTTGTGGGTGTAGCTAGGACAGTGCTGGAAACACAGGGATGTCTTGGCCACAGCTGAGCAGTGCTACAAAGCATCGAGGCTGTCTTTTCCCACCCGCGTCCCCAAAGGTCAATAGGCTGGTGGTGGGCAAGGTGCTGGGAGGGGATGCAAGACAGCTGAGCCAAAATGACTGAAGGGATCATCCTGCCATGTGATGTTGTGCTTAGCAGCAAAAGCTAAGAGAGGGAGAGGAAGAGAGGAGGCAGACTTTTGTCTTGCAATGCAACCACTACACACAGAGAGGCCTTCCTTCGCAGGGAGTCTCTGGACATCATCTGCTAACGGGAAGTAGAGAATAAATAATTTTTTTTCCTTTGCCTCTGTGTGGGGCCCTATGTTTTTCTTTACTAAACCACCTTTTTTTTGATCCATGAGGTTTTCTTCTTATTTTCTTCCCCTGTCTTGCTGAGGAAGGGTGAGTGACAAAGCAACTTGGTGGGCATACAGGTGCCACCACAGTTACATGCAAATTCACTTCTTTATTACATTCTTGAAGGCAGCTGGCAAAACATCAGAGAACATGCTGCATCTCCACCATGTATTTTTTTACAATTTATGAAGGTATAAAGCTTCCATTTCCCTTGTGCTTTATACATGTCAGGGCAAAGAAAGATGCTTGCCAGATGCAAGCAATGAAGAGACATTCTGAACATCAATAAACTCAGTTTCTACCTTCTGTGAGTGAATGAAATGAAAATAGCTACCTACAGATGTAAAGGTAAAGATGAGTTGAGGAAAAGAAATCAACAGACCTCTTGAAAATGAAGGAAAATTGGAAGCTGATTTTATGTTTGACTGGGCATGATCAGCAAGGGGCAAAAATTATGAAATAGATTATGCACACAAATTTGTCTTTTGTGCCTTACTATTACACCATTACTATTATGCCTTATAATTATGCTATTAGAGATGATTTGAAGAAACTTACTCAGGACTTGGGCTCTGGTTCCTTTCTTTTCTCTTCAACACATATTACCAAATTTGTCAGACTCCTAGAAAACTTGAGGTCTGTAATCCAAGGTTCAATCAGTTGAACTTTTCCTATGTGAATACAAGTCATGGTACAGCCTCAAAAGTGAGTCAAGTTGGTCTTCCAGAATCCTTTTCATTCACAGTCATAAAGCAAATACAGATTTTCTCCTTAGCAAAGGGGATATATAGGCCTGTCATTCTAATTGTATAAGGTGATTTCTTCGCTCTGCTGCCATTCCTGTATCTTCTTTGACCTTCAAGGATACCTAAATTCCCTAATATCCTTGAATTCACAATAGTGTAATGGTCAGGATGAGGAATGTGAGTCTTTTTTTACTTGAAAGATGGTGTTGGGAGTGCTCTGTGCAGTTTTGGGAACCTTTAAGTTTATATTCACCATAATTGTATTTTAAATAATATTAATATTATCATTTTAACCAGCAGGCACTTTCTATTTTGTTATCTTTCTGAATCACTCTTTCTCCTATAATACAGGATTATTTTTTTTGTCATGCAGTTTTAGTAGAAGCCGTTTGTACTTGTAAAGCTTCCTATTAAATCTTAAAGTTGCAAATTGTATTTCTTGTATCAGTGAAGCTTTCTGAAATCTCCCTCTTCATTTCTAGTAGCTATGTCACGAAGAGCAAAAACCATATCATGTGATTGCTTAAAGCTTTTTTCCCCACACTTACTAGAAAATTCAGTTTTACCACCCAATTTGTTGCCTGATAAATTAAACATTCAGAGATTCTTTGCAAACTGTATGCTGTAATCCACAGATTGAACCAAGAGGGTCATTCTTGTCTGTGGTTTCTGCAGGGATTTTCACTTCTCTTTTCCCCCAGTTTTCTACAGCTTCTTAATAGATTGCTCTTGAAACCATGCATGAAGGATTGTTTCTCATGATGGAAGCACGTGTGCATTGTTGACTGCTGTGCCAGATTGAAGCTAATCTGTTGTCTAGATTCTGACATATTTCATCTGTCCAAGGTTTATATATGTAGTTTGTGGTGATGATGGTTCCACTTGCTATTAGCAACAGCAGTCATCATCATTAAGAGTCTAGTCAGTCTGTCAGCAGCAGTCTGTACGTGACTTTGTTTTGCAAATAAAGTACACTCAGTTGCTTAATTCATTGTTTGAGTGTTCTGTAAACTGATAGTGCTTTAAGTATTTCAGGTGCATCCTCAGAAACTTTCATGCTTTCATTTAAAAATTTGTAATCACAATTACTTTGGGAGAAAGTTATTCTGCAGGATGCCTCCACATCAGTTATTCCTTTTTCTAGGTAGCTAATAAGAACTATGAAATCATCAAAATGAGTGTGAATTTTATCTCCTATTGGGTGTCATAAAATTACATCTTTTTGTTCGATACTTAAATTAATAACAGTTACATAGTGTGGTAGGCTTCAGTCATGGAAAATTCTGTCCTTTCCTGAGCTATCAAACACTTATTTTTGCTTGTAATGTTCAGACTGGAGCTTTTGCAGTCATACATTTTCCTCAACACTTCTAAATTAAAATCTCATCACAGTTGTTGCTTTCTTCCCTCTCACAGTAAATAAGATATGAAGGAATCACATGTTGTCAGTGGGATTTAAGAATCTTTTACAGTGCTAAGCTGAGATATGAAGTGTGCTTTCTGTTGTACTTTATGGAGGCACACAGCACCTTTCCTTGTACCTGCTAATGAAAGTCATTATTGCATTGTAAATTTGCTCTCAAACTCACTGCATCCTAACTTCCCTATCTAGATGGTCTCTAAACAGACACATTTACTGCTACTTTATGGCATCCCTAGCTACATATTCGAGACTGTGGCTGAAAACTGAATGCTTTTGTTAAATGACAAATGTTAAAATATGCATAGAAGGCAAAATCATTTGAATTCAGGACATGAAAAATGTCAGTGCACATTTTCATTATTTCATCTCATAGAAAACAAACTGGAGATTTCTGTTCATTTTATTTGGGGTTTTTTGGCCTGCAGCATTCCTTTCTTCCCACAAGTGTGAATGGCTCAATTCCCTGATCTGTACCTGTCAGAAGGTGCCTTGCCAGCATCACAACCTCTGCTCAAGCTGTATGGACACTGTGAGGAGCCTGCATCCAGATAGTGGTGGTAGGACAGGGAGTAGAACACAGGACTGACACCTCAGGGATGTCCTGACTTGCCCAAGGTGACTTGGCAGGAACATTTGCACTGCTTACAGATTGCTGAGAGCATTGGGGCACACTCAGCCCTGGAACATCCAGGTCTCCCCCAGAAAACATGTGCAGGGTGGAACCCACTCTCCTGGGATAGGATGTGCATACAACGCTCATTGCTGGGAGGACAGATGCAATTATTGGTATTAGAACAGAATCACAGAATCAATCACAGAATCAATCACAGAATCACAGGATGGGCAAGGTTGAAAGGGAGCACAGTGGACCATCTGGACCAACCTCCCTACTCAAGCAAGGTCACCCCAGAGCACACTGCACAGGTTTGTGTCCTGCCGGTTCTTGAATATCTCCAGTGAGGGAGACTCCACAACCTCTCTGAACAATCTGTTCCAGAGCTTGATCACCTGCACAGTAAGAAGTTCTTCCTGATGCACAGGTGGAACTCCCTGTGCATCAGCTTCTGTCTGCTGCCTCTTGTCATATTGCTTGGAACCACCAAGAAGAGCCTGGAAACATCCTCTTGACACTTTTCCTTCAGATACTGATAGACATTGATGAGGTCACCCCTCAGTTACCTCTTCTCAAGACTGAACAGGCACAGCTCCCTCAGCCTTTCCTCATAAGAGAGATGTTCCCTTCCCCTGATCACCTTTGTCACCCTCTGTGGGACCCACTCCAGGAGCTCCATGTCTCTGTTGCACTGAGGAGCCCAGAACTGGGCACAGCACTCCAGATGTGCCTCAGCAGGGCTGAGTGGAGGGGCAGGATCACCTCCCTTGACCTGCTGCCAGTGCTCTTCCTAAAGCAGCCCAGGATTCCATTGGCCTTCTGGCCACAAGGGCACTGCTGGCTCATGGACAGCATGTTGTCCACCAGGATCCTCAGGTCCTTCTCCAGAGGGCAAACAAAATATTTTGGGAAGAATTACATTTGGATAGAAATTCATAGGTTCATATTAACCTTTAAAAGCATCTAATATTGTGTTTTACCTCTTGTATTGTGCTTTATCTGTTGCACTGCAAGTATTGATCTTGCTCTCATTGTTCACTGATTGCTGGTTAATTACATGTTGTTAATAAATCAGTAAACCACTTTGATTCTGATTTGGTTAAACTATGTAGACTGAGAAGTTTTTGCCTTTTGCCATCTGGTGTAGGAGGTCAACTGCATCCTGCTCCTTATTTTAAAGAAACAAATGGTTCCTAACTAGGGCAGGAGCTAGACTTCTTCCAATACAGCTTTCTGTTCAGTTCTTACTTTAACTGTGCTTAACAGCAAGAATTTTCAATACTGCTGACTCATTAGTAATCAATGTGAATTCATTTTTACCCTTCCATATGCTGAGAAGAAATGAGTTGAGCCCAAGTACAGCCTGAGAAGTCCTTCAAAATGGAGGACTACACTTACTGGAAAGCAATCAAGTCAGATCAAGTCATATTCTAATATATTGTGTGAAACATATATGTGTATTTAACTTCAAGATTACATTTCTGGGTTAATTCAGACAGAAAGTTTTCTTCCCTTTACAGTGTAGTTGGTTATTGTTCAATAAATGTTTTCATTAATATAATTAATATACATATAATTCTGGGCTATATTATAGTCTGCTGAATGTCATGAGTAACAGTGTTTACTGTCAGATTAAAAGTATTTATTAAGTACTTAATAAGCACAAGCCTTTGATATGATGTTTCCAATAGGGTGATTCCTCAGGTAGGCAGGAACTTTTTCCTCCCTGATCCTCTATCCAGACCATCCTGACCTTAACAAAATGAGACCCTAGCCAGAAGGACCATTTTTCATTCTTTTGTGTGATATCTATCCTGAATGACAGATTTAACCCAATTAACATATTAATCAAGTTTTACCTGTCTTTTTCAGTATTCCCATTCAGCATGAAATTATTTCATTTGTTCATAGTTTTTAGAAGAATGCTTGCTGGGGTAGGCCAGGTCTGGACAAGGTCCTAAGCCTGCAGCCTGCTGATGTAATTGCAAGTCCCTGCTGGGTATTCAGGCATTGTGGCCAAGGAAGCTGCTGGTCTGACAGCAGAGAGGGAAAACAAGAGAAGTCAAAGAAGTAGAGAGATGGGAGAGACTGGAGGGAAAATTAGAGGAGGGAAGGAAATGGAGCCTGGGCATTGACAGGCGATTGATCAGGCTGGAAGAACAGGAGTCTGGAATGGGGATTTTTTTAAGACGAACTGGGAACAGAAAGTGGGACAAAAATGGAGCAAGAAGCACAGGGGAAATGGAGAATGACAGTCAATGGGTGACTAAAGCTCTGAACATTAACTGCATGCAAGTGAAGACCTCAAGCCATCAACCCAGAAAATAAAGAAAAATAAGAGCATTTAATCTGTGTGTCAAGTCATTTGCTGTATGTCGTACAGGTGCCCTGTAGCAGCCAGTTAAAACATCAGGTCTTCAAGATGTATACTAATACATCTGCCCTCCTCTGGCTACTCTTTTCAAAACTCTTGCTTTATTATTTATACTTGTGTTTAAATTATTTCTAAAGAGGAAACAAGAATGTTTTAGAGAATTACTTCATAATTCTCAGAGTTCTAGCCATCCTGTGCACTATTAAGGGAGCAACTGCGCAAAAAAAAAAAAAGTGATTATGTAACACAAGGCTACATTCAGAAGTATATAATTTGCTGAGAAAATGAATCTGAATGAGGAGTTTTGTATCTTTTGAATCCTTCACTTTACATCTTCAATAATTTATTTCCTTACTGGGAAGTTTCTTGTCTGAAGTTAAATATATGTGTGACCCTAGAAGCCTCAAAGTGTTTACAACATAAAAGGACAACTGCTGGTACAAGGATGAAGTCATGTACTGTATCACAAAACTAGAAGTCAAGCATATGCTGATGTGCTTTCGTCACCACTTTGGAGGATTGGCCAGCTGGCAGCTGTCAGGGCAGCTTTACAGGGCAATGGATGTCTTCCCAGGGTTACTGCTGACCGTGGAAAAAGGAGGCAGCAGATGATACCTCAGAGAGACAAATAACTAAATTGGAAGGTGTAAGGCAGGCAAAAAGTAAAAGCAACTAAATCTTAAAACATTTGCAACAGGACTTGAGGGTGAGGACAAGGCCTTTGACCTTGATGTGGTGGAACAGAAAAAGCAAGTGCTTAATCACCTATGCAGCATCTTCAACAGCTGTTCTGGTCTTCATGTAGGTATTCATACAGTCTGAAAATCTGGTTAGCCTTTCAATTAATAAAACATTTTATGAGGAATCAGTTGGATCTCCAAGGTCACATCTTTTATGTTGGTTTTATTAGTTATTAAACAGTTGCAGTCTTGCTTGGACATATACAATATTTTTCAGCATGTATATGTTTTTCAACATATACATGCTGAAAAATAATATGGCCTTTCTGAAATGAATAATCAAAAATTACTTTGCACAGAATTTCCCATTAGATAGAAGCACAGGAATAGCATCTGCCTCAATAAAGTGTTAATATGCCAGGGTAAGGTAAATTTTTATTTTCCAAAGGTTTCTAGTTTTCCCAATATACTTTCCTTAAACTTTCCTTCAAAATTGCATGTGACATAAAAGAAGAAAATTTTCTTCAAGAATTATCCAACCATACTATTTCCTAGAATTAGAGAGAGTTTCTTATCCACTGATGGTACAGTTCTGTTGTACAGAAGTTAAGCACAGTGACAAGTCTCTCTCAGCTCTCAGATAAGGAGATTGGCATGGTACTCCCACTAATCTCCAAGAATCCTCCACCGTGACTGTACCTACACCAACAGCTGCACAAAAAAATGAATGCTTGAGTTCTGCCAAAATGAGTGCTCACTGATGTTCCAAACACAACATTACCCACCTTCTGTACACTGGTATGCCAAATCACCCTTTGATCCCAGGAATATGTCACACTAAAACAAACCCAAAAAGTTATTGGAAATTAATTTTAAATGTTTAGGCATTGATGAAACTTCAAGGCAAAAGTGACATTTAGAAAATGCAATGTGAAAGAAACATTTGCTCTCCAATTATTTCAATAAATAAAAGTTTAGGGAAAACATCTCATGAAATTGAGGCCAATATTTAATGAAATGTGTTTGTATATTTTGTCTAGCATTTTAATTCTCATGTTACTTTTGTGCTTAGAATATGTAAGCGAACTATAGCTGATGCTGAATAGAAATATTATAAAATGTCATTTTACATATTTTTATTTTGGATTCAGGATCCATATTCATCAACACTGTTATAATCAAAGAGAATATATTTGATTTATTTTTTAATAAATCTTTCTCTGGAAAAATATTGATAACTTGATTTTTCCAGTGCTTGTTGGTCAAGGAAAAAATATTTCCAAGAATTCAGGGCTGCCCTATTCAGATAATGTTTATCAATTGTATTGAAATAAAATATGTGGGGTTGGAATTAAAGATTTTTTAATAGACTGAAAATAAGTGCAACATTGGTCTGGAAATGTAAAATTAATCACTAAGAGTACAGAAAAGGACCACCTTTGACAATAAACTAATACAGGAAAGGGTTGGGGAAATGAGGAACAGTAATATTGCTTTAATATTTTCGTATGCTGTTATCTCATTTAGTAAGTACAGATAAGAATTTTGTACCTCTTTATTGTGATCAATCCAGCTTTCACAGTGATTGTGCACTACAGCAATCTTCCACTGCAAACTTCCAGAGCATGATTTATTTGTTTCATAAATATTGACACAATATAGCTTTTAAAGAAATAATCTGATTAGATTTCTTTGCTGTAAATCACAGCCATAACCTCAGGAGTACATTTTCTTAATAACAAACACACAGAAATTCAGGAACTACTTATTATTTTGTACAATATATTGAGCAAAGCTTTCCTTCCAGCTCAATAAAAATGATGTCTACAAATATCTTACCTTGTAATTAAACCAAAGAGACAAAGATAATTGTATAAATCTTATAACCCCACATTACTGGTTTTTTTAGCTGCTCTATTTTCTCTTTATTTCCCTGTTGAGTTGTTTCCTTAATGATTAGATTTGTATTGATGATCATTTCTCATTAATAAGTTATGCAAAATTATATTATGAATATATCAGTGTTTTTTTTCACACTATTTAATTCCTGCAAAAGTAGATTAAATTTTTTATGCAAAGACAGCTGCAAATTCAGATGAATGCTAGAATGGGTGAATAATGTTCAATATCTATATTAATTAAAGTTCATGTCTTAGTTTTTACATTGCCTATAGCAGGCTGCAAAACATATGTAAATGTATGTAAAACATATATTTATTTTTAGTTCTATAACCAGTTTCTCCAAATGATTTTTGCTTCTGATCCATTTGTAAACAGCTTATTAAAAATATAAAATTGGAAATATCGTCTTGTTCCACCCATAGGGTAAATTTCCTTTATTTGATTAATTTCACTTCTGCATTTGGTTTTCTAATACAAATGCATATTTTCCAGTAAAAATTATTTTATATAAATAATTTCCACTAAAATAAAAATCAAGTTTAGTCAAACAGTATATATATAAACACATAAGGATGCATTTAGCATTATTGTGCTGTGGAATATCTATTAGCAGGTTATATTTACTAAATCTCATTAGTTATTAGAAAAATAAATTACTTTTGACAAGTTTTAAATCTACAGGTCTCTTTGAAAGATTTCTCCGTGATTATATAAACAGTAAGTAAAAAATGTGTGCCTATTGACCAACAAAGTAGATATGTTTTCCAGCACACCATGTAGTCCTATTTTAATTTTGTCCTGGTTTAATGTACCTTTCATACAGGAGCCAAGCTACAGAAGACAAGGCACAGTGTATGCCCCAGTGGGGGCTCAAAGCTGGGCTGAGAACTCAAGAGTTAGAAGACACTGCTGGGCTAGATGTGATCTCTTCTGCTTAGCTGCCACTGCTCAAGGTAGCACTGGTTTTTTCTGTTATTACCTAAGAATTTCTGGGGTATAAATACTCATCTTTTAAAAACACGGTGCAATTCATAAGTGTAAAGTTAAATTTACACAAGGAATTGCAGGAAAGTTCAATATTTAACTATCAAATAGCCAAATAGCAAAATATTCAGGGCAATCAAATAAGGTGAAATATGAGTATAGATAAGCCAAATAATTTTTTTAAGTTTATTACTAATGTTTGCTGTTTGTTGCTGCATAATAATGCCTGTGAATCTCAGGAAATCTTCTAATATCACATGAGCATTATTATATCCACTGGGAAGGGCATCTTCCCTCAGAGCCTTGCAAAGTTTGTTCCCTTACAATATTGTCAGTGTGTTTGGGACACTGTTGCAGTTTTAAGAATGGTCCTCATAGTTAGCTGTGTCCTGCTATTGTTTATTTGTCTTAAAAGAACAAACCAAATCTTGGAAAAATAAAGAAGTATCATTTTAAGGTTTGCAGTTGTGACAAACAGTTTTTTTTTTTTACTTTGATTTTACACTGGAATTCATTTGCTGCCCTGAACATACTCAGACATACTGACAGATATTCAGGATGTGGGTGTGAACACATCCAAACACAGAGAGGCCAAGATGAGTGCTTGAGTACTTCTCTCAGCTGGGAATTGGCATAGAGACCAATGGATACATGATGGAAAGGTGGCAGGAGTTTCTGGCAGGAAAAATCATCTGTTTATCACTCAGTTGATTTACCTTCTTAATGACTGGATATGCATAACTACCCTGGTGACATGATATCCAAGCATGCTGCTACAAACTGAGAGCATTAAGTGTATTTTTTTTTTTTCACTTCTCCAAATATTGTCTGATTTATGAATTACAATTAATATTTCAGCTGGAAGCACTTGCTTTGTTATCTTTGATGAGGAAGGCTAAGCTTGGCTTATTGTATCAGTTCATGCACTGCACAGAAAACTGCAGAGTGGTACCCATGAGATGGAGGAATGCCATGACCCTCTTAAAAGAGCTTATTAACATGATTTCATTGGATATACAGTTTTTCCACTTCTTTGACAATCTGCCTGTTAGCATTCCAGTTGGTATTGCCAGACATGCCTCAGAACTGCCAGCCCACACTCTGAACCTGTTGTTCTGCCAGCTCTAGCAAGGAGCATTCCCCAGTAGAGAATAACTTCCTTGTTTAATCTAGACAAGAGGTAAAAATATAATACCATCCTAGGTCTTGGGAGGTCTTGGATTTTAGTTCTACTTCACTCAGATAACAGAGCAATCTTGTTTTGAAGATCAAAAATACAGAGCTTAATTTCAAAGTAAATTTTATGTTCCCTTTTACTAATGTATAAATTTAATCCTATCAAAAATTAGAGAAATCTACTTGCTCTTGTCTTTTTTTTTTGCCATGTTTTTGTAATATACCACCCAAGATCCAACCACTATGTCTTCATCTATTCAATCTGACAAGCCACATAGAAAGATTCAGTTCAGTGTTTATCACAGTATGAAAGTTATAAAGCTCTGAAAAATGTGGTTTCAAACATAATAGAAATGGTGACATACCCTAACCTATTGTGGCAGCAACAACATTGCTATAATATAAAAGGTTACTAAGACATATTGGCAGTCAAGGCTGCTTGCACTGCTATGATTGCTCTTTTTATAGGTATGGTAATGCAGCTCACTTCCCAAGTATCACATGTTGGCAAATGAGGTTATAGTAGTCAGGAAATATTCTTCCACATGAAAAGACTTTTTTTATTTGTGCCTTAAAGCACTGGTAATGACATTTTCTGAGCTGCAAGGCAAAGTCTAGGAGGAGCTACCAGTCCAATCAGTACTAGTTGTATCTCTCATTCTATGAAGAAAAATGCTGTTGAGGAAAAATGTTTAAAGTTGTTTAGAAAAAGTCTAAAGACAATTAAGAGTGTAGAGTGACAAGTTTTGAGGTATGATAATGTCTTTCCTCCAGAAACAGAGAAGGAACTTTCAGAATATGTGATGCTGGTATGCAAAGTACTGCCAATGTACAAAGAGGAAAGTGATAAAGGAGATACTATATTTAAAACGTCAGCCTTATGTTCACTGGGAATAGAGTAAGGAATATGTAGGTGGAAAAAGGAGGAATATAAAAATCTGTTCTTATATATATCGCTAGTGAAATGAAATTTTCAAGGATGCTTGCTCCTAAAGATTACCTAGGGCTGCATAAATAAGTATATAACAAGTAAAATTAAATGAATAGTAATACAGTAGTGTAATTACCAAGATACCAGAGAGCAAAAGAAGATAGGAAAGAAATCTGCCAAAGAGTTTGGCATTTCAATAAACATTTTGGCATAGACATAGAGAAAGTCTCCCAGACCACTCACCCACAGCTAAATAAAAGAGCCCAGAAAGCTACAGTCATTCTGCACAGTGCTGAGTCCTGGGTGTCCTCCAAGTCCATGCAAATAGAACCTTGCACTTCAGAATCATGGTTCTCATTCCTGCTGTTTTCTTAAGCTTAAAGGTCTGAAATATTTTAATGGTTAATTTACAGCCCTCATAGTGGAATGTTAGCAGTGGGAAACTTATGGTCCTTGGTTTTGAGGTATGTTGTGTTTTACTCCACTAAGCTAGTGATTAAGAGATTATCATTATTTGATAAACTCCTGGAACAGTTTTGGAGGCCTGTCTTGAGAGGAGAGAAGAAAAACCTCATTCAGGCTCACATATATTGATTTTGGAAATGGTCCCTGTTGCATAAAATTTCCCAATTCCTGCCCAGCCATCCCTCAAAAAGTGCTAATTGGCCCGAGCCATTATTGTGCCAGTTGTGTGCCATCTATTTTGCACTGGCAAAAGCTTCTATCTGTCTTCATACTATATCTTGCCTTCTAGAAAAACTGACCACGTTTCTTACCCAAAGTCTCATTTGGGTATTATCTCCCATTTGAGCTGTGGTTTCAAGATTCTGATCGTCTTTTTCTTTCAAGACTCTAATGAATGTCTATTGGTATTAGAAAGCTACATTAGTTTTTGTGTGCCAGTAACTGAGAGTAGTGTCATCAACAATGACATTATGCCCTCCAGCAAACATTCAAATTGTAAAAAGTAGGAAGTCCTGTGTGACAAGGCTTCAGCTGTGTCATTCCTATGATTACAGATGGGTCTGAAACTTTTTTTAATTTCTAAGCTTCCTTACAACAAGCAATAGTCATTATTTCCACAGTGAGAACACAATAGCAGGATATACAGTTTGTTAATCATTCAAGTAATTTTTTCATCCAAGGAACAACAAAAATCGTGAAAAATAAATGCAAGTTGACAGTGTAACACGTTAGAGGAGCAGCGCTCACAAGCAGTTAACAACCAGTCCTTCTCCCAGCATTTGCCAAGTTCCTACTGAAACAAATCTATGGAAAGAAAAGGTATTCCCTTTCCACAGCTCTAAAGCTTTGTCAGTGCACCCCAAAGCTCGTGCTAGCTTATTTTTTATGTTGTAAACCCCTGTGAATTCTTGAACTCGTGGTAATGAATTGTAAAATGAAAGTTACACAGAATGATATTGGCAGCACACAAGATGTCTAAAATAATATTTGTTGTTTCATATACTTTTCCCTTTTTCTCTCTGTTTCCTCCTTAGGGACAAAGCTATAAATCATGATTTTTTTTCTACCAGAAAAACCTACTGAGGGGTTTTCCACAAGCCACCTAACCAAAAGCAGACACAGCCAGAATTGGGTGACCTGTGAAAACAAATTTTGAAGGCAAGGTATACAGACTATTACTAATTGCACTTATGAGGAATTTATGCATTTATCCAAAGCCCATCTTTCAGAGAAAGTAGTATGTATAAACCTGTGTTGTGAGACAGACTAAAAAAAAATTTAAAAAAAGAAACCATTTAACATTTTTTGCCATTCAATATGGAAAAATGACAGGGATTAGTGAAAAGAGAGAACAGAAGAGGCAATATTTGAACCATAAGCGTTGACAGAAATATACTATTTTACTGTCTTCTACAATTTTATATGATGATTTATTCCAGTTATATACAAAGGACATTGTCTAAAATTTCAGAAGTACTGGGAGTATGGAAGAATGGAATAAAGGAATAAATTGTGAAACCCTTAAAGAACAGACATCTGCTGATGACAACAGACTCCTCTCCTCACTCCAGAGCTGGGCAGAGGGAGAAGGCACCAAGAAAAGAACAGCTTCTGCCAGGCATGCACAGCAAAGCTGTCAAACAGCTGCACATCCCTGATGATCAGCAGGTTCCTGTGCAAAATCTGATTATGGCATGAGAAATGGTCTGTGAACTTACAAAAAAAAATTTAAAAAGAGGTTCTCAAGGACTTCCAAGGTCACAAAACTGGAATTGACTTTCAAAAGACTTAGACATAAAAATTCTTCATTATCATTTTTCAAAAATTTGAGCTGCTATTTTTCATTCTCAGTCCCCCAAGGAAAAATGGCCTTTCCCACAAGAGGAACACCAATGTCATTACCAGAAGGTAAACTGTCTGGACTTCATTTGTACCTTTGTGTTCAGACATAGCAAAACCATAACGAATTGAGATCTGACAGACTTTTTTTTCTACTTAGAACCACTAATGCTCTTTCTTAACTTCAATACATAAATATATGATGTGGCTACAGACATGCACAAGCACATGTATGCCTATTTCTATATGCACACAGACATAAACATATGCACAGCCATTATGCTAAGGGAAATAAAAGGAATGGTTTGAATAACTGATCCAATGTACCTTTTCTTTCTCTTCTATATATGTACTGAGGTCCCCAAATTAGATTTTACACACTTTCAGGACACACATCTTTTTCAAGCTTTCTTCTTTTGCATTCTTTTTATTTGCAATTAGTACCAACATCACCTGCAGAATGAATTTGTCTTAGCAATGCAATTATGTGGCATGTGCTTAAAATGAAATTAAGTACTCCTACAATTTATTGTTGAGTCCTTTGACCATTCCTGTGTAAGGCTGGTTAATAGTGAAGTCAAAAGATTTGAAAAAAGCAAATAGGTCCTGTTATGTTCTGTTACAGATTTAAATCAAGTAGTTCCTTTGAAGTGAAGGATTTATATTGACATAAAATCAATATAAGAATCGAAATCCAAGCCTATAAAATGTAAGCTATGTCCAAAATTGACATGAGTTATTTAATATCATCGATTTCTTGGAAGACAGTCTCTGAGGTGTGAATGGGAAGCACATTTTCTTTAAACATATTCTTGAAATGCTGCCTGCTGGTCTTGGCTTTCTGGGTTTTTTTTACTTTGACAGCCAGTGAAAAATGGTTAGCGTTAAACTCATCATGAGCTAAGGCCAAACTACCACATAACAGAACATTAACTCATCTTATTACTCAATTAAAGTTTTAGTCCTGAGAGAGGCTCATCACTCTCAGATTTCTTACCTGCTTGCCAGGTGAAGGAGCCAACTGAAGTAAAACGATATCACTCCAGCTCCTGTACCACACCTCTTTTGAAGCTCCTGCAGTACCTCAGCCATTGCAGTTGTTATGTGCTGAATTATGGGCACACTCAGCTCATTTAGGAAAGGTATAGGATTAGACTTTTCAATGGGCTCATCATACTTTGTGGGACTGTGGATGCAAGACGGGCACCACCCTTTAAAAGTGGTTAAGCTGGACCTGTTACAGCCTTCTCCATGATAACTATGAACTGCAGAAGAGAGGCTCCTGCACATTACAAACCTGTGTGATGTGTGAGAGCTCTGAGTGGGTTGGATCTATATTTAGTCACATAGAAATTATTTTTAAGGCATCTACAAGGCTTTACTTGTTAGAAAGAACAGTAAACATTTCCAGCTTTAGTTGGTTGCCCATGCACAGGTCTTTAATAATGCTCTAGATGTCTCAGGCTGTCTTAACTGAAAAGCCAGAAGTATGGATACCTTTTGGGTTTGGTGTTGTCTGACAGTTTTATATGGATATCTCTCAGATACAACAAGGTACCTACCTCAGAAGTTATTAATGCTTATTTTTAAATTAATAGATCAGCCCTTTCCAGTATGGAATTCATGCCATGTCTTTGTCCATCCATAATAGGATAAGTAAATTATAGTGACTACTTGTTATTATCTGCAGGTGCTTTGCTTTTTCTAGGTGACATTTAGACAGCAAAGAAAGAGAATATGATTCCTCTCAATGTTTCCAGGATGAGGTTTGTGAAAACCTGACTTTTTTTTCTAAATATTTAAATTATACTTTTGGAACTTGGGGGAAAAACTATGATGCTCATGACGAAATCTATCTTCCTCACCCTTTCTCAGTTTCTCTAATAACAGTTCCTCTACTTTCAAAATGAAGAACCAACAGCCCCCTCTTTAGGACTTATAAACAGAAAATATATGTAGGAGGTAAGAGTTAGTATCCATACAGACTTTCTCTAGACTCATAGTATTTATTATTACAAGCAGTCACTCATTAAACCAAACTAAAACAGGATGCAATCATCTTTCTCTGTGCAAAGAAATTGACCTGGTATAAATATTTTGGCACAGTTTCTCAGGAAAACACTGTACTCCATATTACAATGCCTTTTCATCTCAAATATGGTGACTGCAACAGGGATTCTTGGTAGCTTCAAATTGAAGAGAAATGAGGAGCAAAGGTACTCCTGCGTCAGCATTGGATGGATAAGGGCATATTTCTGAGTCATGTGACATGGATACAGGCCATGTCTATATAATGCCTTCCTTCAGTCATTCATATGAAGCTCTTTTTCATTCAGGAGTAGAAGATAACAATATACAATCCTCTAAATATTGGTTCTGAACATTTCTCTGTGTAAAGTTCTCAAGGAGAAACAAATTAGTTCTGAATCTAATACTTTCCAATTAAAAAATGATTCTCAAATGACAAGTAATTCCAAGGTAAAAGTGTGTAGGAGCCCTGACTAATACCATATTCTGGTAATTAACTTTCCCAGGGAAAACAAATGGCACATTTTCTAAGTGTTATGAGTGGAAGACATAAGCTCCTACAGTGCTCAGAATCCAGGTCTACTGAACACAATGGCTGTTAATGATATGTTTCTGGCTGCCTTCAGGAATAATACTGAGCATGAATTTAGGAAGAGGGAAAGCAATGAAAAATGTATAAACACATTCTTTAAAAAATAAGTTAATCTCTGCTAGAAGGCTGGTTCATATGCAGACAAAAGTGGGAGAATACAAAGAACTTCTTATACTGTTAAGCTCCATCTCCTTTTATTGTAGGTAATCAGTTTATAAGACCTGATACATAGTCCCATCAATTTCTGTCTTAAATGTAGGCAGGAAATACTTGCCTGAACATTAACATGCTAAAGCTTCAACAGGACTGGTGATATATATTTACCTTATGAGGGAACTGTCTATTTGACACTTGCAAAAGCACAGGGAAAAATAATCACTGTTCAAGTACTTCAACACAAGGTTCGTTTATCATTCATTTGTCAGTTTTGGGGCTATAGACACTGGTATGGAGGTATAGACTAAAATAGATCTCTTCATAATTCAACTGTGACAGAAACTCAGTGCTAAGAGAAATAGGTAACCACAGAACAATATGCTTTTATAAACTGTGTAAGCAACTGAAGATGAAGGAAACTTTTGCTTCATTACCTCAGCAGTTGTGATCTGACCTTTTGGCTGCAGTTGGTAAAAAAGTCTTTGTTCTTCTTTGCATACCAGGAATTAACATTTTTCTAAACTCTCTGATCTCAAGCTTAGTAGATTGCAAACAGTTTTTCAATGTCACATTTCTATAAGAGTGTTATAGAACAGAACTAATTGCTGCCTGTAGTGGATGCAATTCCATTCACAGCAAGATAAATTGGATTTCTAAACTGTGGTTTCCATTGTGTTACCTCCATGTATCATGAGAGTTATGCTGGTGGGCACAGCAGCAGTGCCCCTTCTTACTTATACACTGCTTTATGCACAAAGCATCGTCTTGTTTTGCTCACCAGTAGAAAGGACAAAAGGAGCCCCAAAGTATAGCTATAGGCTGGCACCTGTTGGAAAGGGTTTAAATAGAGTTACAGAATTGTTTAGGTGGGCAAAAAGACCTCAAAGACCATAGAAGGCAAACATTAATCCCACACTGCCATGTTCAAACCATATACCCAAGTGCCACATCTACACGTCTTGAATACTTCCAGCGACTCCAGTACTTCCCTGAGCAGCTTGATCCAACACCTGGCTGTTCTTCCAGTGAAGAGCTTTTTCCTAATACCCAACCTAAACCTCCTCTGAAATAACTTGAGGCCATTTCCTCTGGTCCAGTCACTTGCTGCCTGGGAAAAGAGACTGAAACTGACCTCCTACAACTTCCTTTCAGGCAATTGATGCACACTGTCCTCTATTCAGACCCTTCCTGAGGAGTAGAAAGGATGACTTCTTCTCATTGATTTAATGATTATCCCATTTCAATTCTGGAGCTGTATCTTGACTACTAGGACCAATAAATGATTTGACTTATTTTTGTTTGATTCTCTGGCTGGAAAAACAATGTTTTGTTCACAAAGAATTGTAACTTTTAACATTAAAAAGATGTATGAGGCAAATTTTAATTTTGGTATTCCACAAGATTATACTGTAATTGAAAGAAAGGAAGAAGCAAAAGGAAACATGCAGTCCTCACTGTTCTAAAATGTCCAGGGAGAAAATTAAAAAGAATGAAATCTTCTGACTTGGCAGGCTCAGCGGTTTGGAAATAGTGACATACTTTTGAGCTGGAAGCCAAACTTTAAGGGTGTGACCCCAGTAGTAGGAACAATATTTATCAATTTATTCATTCACGGTCCATAAGATGGAACCAAGAAAATTCTCACTGATTTTTTTAAATGATGCCAGACTGGGAGAAGGTGCTGATATACCAGAGGGTCATGCTGCTACTCAGAGGTACCTTGACAAGCTGGAGAAATGGGCAGAGGAACCCCATCAGATTCAGCAAAGGGAAATGCTGATTCCTGCACCTGGGGAAGAATAACCTCAGATACCAGCACCGGCTAGCTCCAGCCAGCTGGGAAACTGCTTGACAGAAAATCCCTGGTGATCCTAGTAGGCACCAGGCTATACATGAGCCAGCATTGTACCTGTTCAGCAATCAAGGCAGACAGCCACCTCAGCTCTATTACCAAGGGCCCTGCCAGTAGGTGGAGAGGTGATCCTTCACCTCCACTGAGCACTGGCAAGACACCCTTGGAGCGAGGGGTCGAGCTCTGAGCTCCCAATACAAGAAAGACAGAGGCATACTGGAACAATGTGCTGTGCCCAGTGAAGAGTCACAAAGATTGACAGCAGGACTGGAGTATCTGTCACATGAGAAAAGGCTGAGAGAGCTGGGACTGTTCAGTCTAGAGAAGTGAGGTTCCAGAGGGATCTTATCAATGTGTATCAGTACACAGTGGAATGGATTAAAGAAGAGGGAGTCCAGCCCTCTCTGTAGTGAGCACTGACAGGACAAGAGACAATGGAGCAAATTAAAAACCATGAAATTTTATCTGAACACAAGAAACTGTGAGGTATGTCAAACTGTCAGAACAGTTTGTCTAGAGAGGCCGTGAAATCCCCATACATTCCATATAAAAAACCTCATTTGACACATCCCTCAGCAACCTGTTCTATCTGCCCCAGCTCTGAGCACGGGGTTGGACTAAGAATGTCCAGATGTCTTTTGTCCTCAGCAATTCTGCCATGCTTAAAAGATGGCTCAATTGAAAATCCAAATGGTGGTGGCTTTTTTATTAGAAGCAAGTGTTGCTTTGAAAGGTTTAGGTTGCAATACTGCAATTCTACAAAGAGGTTATGAGTTCAACACAGAATTAAAAACACTGCATCTGATTATGTGTAATAAGATACATCTCAGGGATTTAAATTCAAACCTGTGGTCCAAAAAATTTATATGAACAGTATAATTCAGACCATGATTTACAGTCAAATGTACCAATGGACTATGAGATTCTATTTCAATTTAAAGCAAAC
This sequence comes from Passer domesticus, assembly GCF_036417665.1. NCBI lineage: Eukaryota > Metazoa > Chordata > Aves > Passeriformes > Passeridae > Passer > Passer domesticus. The sequence continues at coordinate 29,519,448 of NC_087478.1, read as the reverse complement.
TACTGTCATATATAAAGCAGAAATGATATTGTGAGCCCTTGTATTAAGAAAGAAATTCCTGAAGGATCAGATGACTCAAAGGATTATCAGCAAGGATAAAGGACTCTTGGTTGTCCTGGATCACACTGAACAAACTTCCTTATAATTTCATATCTAGGTGTCGAAGTAGAAAATGTCTTGAAACTCTCACTTTGTGTGGACACTGGCCAGTGCTGTGACAACACTTTGGCATAGAGTGTGTGTATATCAGAGCTCATTCAACACCAGCTATGTAGGCAGAACAAAATTATCCTGCAGCTAGTAGGAAATACACAAAAATTTTATTTTTCTTTAACGCTAGTGTCAATGTATTGTCAATGACTTTAAATTTTGTGATAATGAAAATCCAATTCAAGAGGAAGAGACATGAGGAAGCTTAGGGGAGCTGTGAGGAATCAACAGAGTTTCAAGGAGCAGTAGTAAGGGGCTGGGAGCAGTAAGACAGAGAAGCATTAACAAGCACTTACAGGCTTTCAGCAGGGAGTTTCTCTGCTGCTCCTGGTGCTAACACAAGGCTCAAAGACCGAGAGTAGACAAAATAACCAGGATATAAGTAGTTAAATTCCCTCCTGTTGGGTTCCCTTCCAGAATCTTTTCTTTGTATGAAACACACACTTCCCTTGTGATAAGACTTGAAAAAGCCCTAACTGAGCTCAGTATCAAATCACTTAGTTCAGTTGAAATAAGCTTGATTCACCTAAAATCAACTAAAAATATAAAATCATAGCAGATGGGGCAAGGTGCTCTCAATTGCCACCTACATTGCTATCTGTGGTATTTTAGATTATAATTTGCTTACTTGTGCCACTTTTCTGTGGTGACTTTCTTTCTGCTCTGGTCTGCTTTTCTTACTCAAATTGTCCATAAATCATTGGAACTATGGCAGTAAAATTTGACCTTCATAATTCTAGCTGAAAGGGCACAAGATTCCACAAAGTTCACTTAGCATGTCACCTAGATTTACCTTCCCTGATTCATGTGGGAAAAACACATATCTCCCTGATGTTCCTCACCATCATTTAGACACATTTTAATGTCATCTGTGTCAGATCAGTTGTGCAGAATTCTTGTTCAAATCATGGATCACCATGATGAAGACTCTTCCTGCTTGACAAAAAGTTCCAACAAGTGTGATTTATTGTAACTTTGTTAACATGGCTCAGATTTTTCCACTCAACCTTAGCATATGTGTGCCATCTTCTAAGGACCTGTGACTGTGGCAGGCACAGGAGAACCTGTTAATACTCTTGCCTTTTATTGTTACCTAAACATACTTAGCTCTCTTTCAAAGTATTAATGAGCTATAGTTTATGCAAATCACATCAGAGGTCAAATCTTCCTCCAAAATTCATGAAGAAATCTCACTAAAGTAGAAGAAAATTGAATATGTGACTAATGAAATGCTGTTACAGAGCAGTTACAGGTGATCTATTCCTTTCTGATATCCCTGGAAGGCTACAGGAAACATTGGAAATAGATCTTTACTTGGCGACGGACCAAGGCATGATAATGTCTCCTGGCTGAAGGACAACATGTGTAGAATGCTGTGAAGGTTGTGAACTTGGTCTGTTCTGAACTCAGAGTGAGGAGCAATAGATTAGATTAGGTTTCTTGGACACTCTCCTTAACCTATTTTAAGATGGGCCTGTACATTTGAGCACCTTCAGTGACAATACTTCTGATGTGATAGAGGTGATTTGCCACAGAGAGATGGACAGAACATTTAAGGCAAGTCTAACAGCACATAAAAACTCACCAATCCCCAAATGAGGTACTTCCTTTTGGAGTCAAGGTTTACAAACTGGTCCTGCACATTATAGTCTGACAATAAGTATGGAAATGGTTCAAAACTTCACCACAGGATTTACAGGCTACTCTTGGGAAACATCTCTTTACTAAGAAGATGGTGAGACACACAGGACAGCCTGACTAGAGTGGTGCTCAATGTCCCCAGGCTGTGAGTGCTCAAGATGCACTTTGACAATTCCCTTAATAGTGTGCTTTAACTTTTTGATCAGCCCTGGAGTGGAGAGAAAATTGCACTAAGATGATCACTGTAGGTCTCTTCCAGCTGGAACTGTTCTGGTTTGTTCTGTTCTATTTTAGTCTACCCTAGCCTAGTCTAGTCTAGGCTATACATCCTATATTTTTAATGTACGTGTTTCAGACGTTTTGGTCCAAAAATGCTTTTAACTACATTTTCTCTGTTTCAACCTGTCTCCCACAAACTCTGGCCTCCTTGTGCCCATCACTCCAGACCACAGCCAATGCCACCATATTTCTCATTTCTTCTGGATTCTAAGGGAAGATTCAGTTTGGGGCAACTCACACCAAAATGAATGAGGCCAAAACAGAACTCAGGATAGTTTCAAATGGAAAATGTGAATAATTTCTGAACTCGGATTGAGACATACTGTGGTAGATGTGAAACAGAAATAATGAATGATGCCAAGGATGAAGACAGGTAATGGTGAAAGTGAGGAAGCTGATGGGTGCAAGGTGGCCCACATGCTGATGGAAGTGTACTGGGATAATGTGGAAAATTTCTTTTCATGGCAGGTCTCCTCGGTGTCATTTGTGAGTGTGACAGCAAAAAACAATTATATATATTCATCAAAATAAGGACAGGACACAGAATTTAAAAAAAATTATACATCTTCTATATCTTTTGTGGGTCAGATTATGAAAGAAAGTACAGGTCTCCCAGATTGGCTTTTTGATGCAAAGGTCTTTTGTTCAATTTCTAGTCATAATAGACTACATATATAAAGAAGAAGTTTGAATGCTTTTTGGTTTAAATATTCTTCTCTATGCTTCTTTGATTGTGTTAGAAAATACAATTTTGTTTCATTTCTGCCAGAACAGCCTTACAATAACCTCTTAATTGCACCTGTGGCTGACGTGACACCTATATAGGACATTCTTATTTTCTGCTGTTAAGAGTTCTAGAACAAATAGATCTTTTAGACTGGGGTTTTTTTGGGCTTTTTTTTTTGTATGGTTGGGGCATTTTTTGCTAGTTTTGTTTTTCCTATTTAAATTTTCAATAAAATAAATTTATGTTGCATGTTTTTCAAAATCAATAGATGAACAAGATAGTTCACGACATTATTTTGGGGGTCTGGATTTTTTTTAAATAAATCTTGTTTTGTCATCCTGGCCTGTATCAGCAATAGTGCAGCTGATCTCCATGATCTTACAGGTGATAGTCCATGATCTCACAGGTCTTTTTCATCCTAAATGGCTCTATGATTCTATAACATCTATGCACTTGTCCCCATAAGAAAAGCAATACAAATATATGATAGTAAAATATTGTTTACGGGCATGTTTATCTACATAGATGACAGTAGAGAAATGCAAATATTGCTTGTTATAGCCAGAGCATTAAATTCCACTCTGTAGTGATATCTCAAAGTAAATTAATTTACTTTAATTTGGTTATAAATTTTGTCCAAACTCATGACAAAGCAAATTTATGGCAAATTTCGACTGAGATGTTTTAATAAAACAAAAGATACTTGTGTTCCTCTTAAAGTGTTTGGCAAGATGCTGTTGTTATGTTAATTATTTTAATAAGGCAAAGAGTAACATTAGAACCCAAGGAGCTCAGACATTGCAAGAGATAATTTGTTATTTCTTAACATTAAAAGCTAACCATAAAGGCTGTTTCCTTTGTGAGTAAGAAGCTGTTAGAGCCTCAATCTGCAGGGGTTTCCCATCCCACAAGTTGGTCATAATAATGTGTTCATAGGGTTCAGTAATAGCCTGAAGCCCACAGAGTTTTTATTACAAACTGATTTTAAGGAATGCACTTGTGATTATTAAAGCAAGCATATATATGCATTATAAACATATACATAATTATGTACATATATATATATTTGCAAGATACTTTGAATTGCCACTAGTCAAGAATAAGTTGTTTAATTATTTATATACATGCCTGTATAAATATTTTTCCTTCAAATTATTACCCATACAGTCCATTTAGCTGCTCCTAGGAATGGGAATGAAACAAATGTGTAGTTAAGTTCACACAGGGGTACTTCTTCGAGAGAAGAGTTCATTTTGGGAAGACAATGACTTACTTTTATATCCTTAATATGAATACATGAGTGGGAGTAAGACAGCAGTCCTTGTTGCTGAGTTCTGCTTCTTTAGGAGGTCAGTTTGTAGGTTATAACAGTTTCTTTGTTCTGCAGGTTATGGCAGTTTCTTTTTTTGTGCTTATCAAGCATGCTGCAGAGCCCCAGCTGTACCAACCCAAGCTCCCACTTGTGCTTGTCAAGGATGTTCCAGATTCTCAGGCTACCAGTTCCTACACTGGCAGAGATTTGGTCTGTCAGTATTTTAGTAGATGTCTTCTGTCAGTAATATTCCCCATAATAACCAGGTCACCTTTATGGCTGCTTAGACAGAGAATATCTTTTCACTGACGTTAAGCTGGTAATACACAATGAGGAAAAAAACTGGAAACTGAATGTGCACTGCTTTGTTTATATAATGATTTAATTTCTCTATCATCTTATCACATCCTTGATGCTGAACTTTCCCATTAAATCTCTGATTTGCAGTACCTGAACCTTTAGTAGGCTCATATTGAAGAAAATAAAATATAAAAATTTACTTTTGTAAACTTACCAATCAGCAAACTATTCACACTCCAGCACAGGTGCCTTTAGAAATAATAAATATAGCTTTCAGCTCCATCTGATATTCAGGATTAATGGGGAAATCAGGGTGAAGAGCTAGTTTGGGGGTAAATTAAAAGTAATGTGCTGTACAAAAATTTTTCAAAGAGTTGTATCACTGAATAGTGTTATCAGCTTCTACAGAGAGTCAGAAGCACTCTAATCTTCCCAGCACTTGTTTTATCACATATGTTTATTTTAATAGAAGTCTGAGACTGAAATTGTGATTTGTCTCCAATGGGTCAGACTCTGCAGAAACATATACAAAACTGCAATGCATGCCTACAGCCAAAAACTTCTTCACCTAAAGCCCCCAAAAACAGATACAAAGGTTTCAGAAGGCCTCATAACATTCAGGCAAAGTTAGTGTGATAATGACTCTTGTATACTGTGTTATTTTAGTATCCCAATGTTTGGGCTAAGATTTAAATTATTTAAAAAATAATTCTGTAGTTTCTTTGTGACCTTTATGGACTAACTGCTGTTCAACATAGAAGACCACCTTAAGTTTTTTCCACTCTAGCAGAAAGGTTCAGATTTTCCTAAGATATGACATTTGCTTCATGTAAAGAAAAGGAAAAAGTGATTGCAATAAAATAAAGGAATAGATATAAAAGCATGATAATAAGAGTCTGTGTGGGACTGAAAAGCAGAAAGTGAAAAGAGAAACTCTTATCTCTTATACATGTTACGAAAAGGAAAATTTAGTTTAAACAAGTTTAAAACAAAGAAAAAAAACCAAAACTTTTAAAAAAGTAATAAGTTGTAATAAGAAGGTAAAATGAAAATTTTTCATCTGGCTAAATTGAAACTGGAATAAAACCCTAACTGTGATTTTTATTTTCCAATTTGCAAAATCTCATTTAGCAAATTAGCTTCAAATTAATTGAATACTTTATATGCTACTAACAATAATGTCCTGTGGTTGCACAGCCAAATACATCCTTAAAATATTGGACAGATTTTATATTAGAGCCACAGCCATAACAAATTTCAGCAGATGGAGAATCCTATTTTTAATCAACAAAGCACTTAACAAGGAAAAGGAAATCAACGTCTGAGCACTTATGCTGTAGATATTTATGTACATTTTACACTTCCTGTAATGCACCCAAATGACACAATCTAAGACTATAACTTAATTTCTTCAGTAAATTGTAGATGAGTAAACACAAAAAGATCCACAAGCCATTAATTGTTTAACTTGTAGGATCTAACATGACAAACAACACAGAGTTGATGAAGTGAAGACACAAAATCCAAACAAACATCAGCTATGCCAAAAGGTAAATTCTGGACATAATAGTCAGAACTGCATATTTCATTTTGCATTAAAACACACAGAAAATTCTATAGAAGTTGCATAGAAGCACTATCAGTGTGACAAATCCTTGTCAAAATGGTACCAGAACTCTTTATAGTTCACAAAAGCAAAGCAGATTATCACACTTGAGCAAAACATATCATGGCCCAGGGCTAAATGACAACTTTTCTGACAGCTGGATGTTCCAGAGGAAGAAGTCCTTTCAAGGATGTGAAAGCACACTTGCATAATGGAATTTAATATCCAGTTCCTACTGTGAACTAGATGGAAAATAGAAATTCTGCTTGACTGGAAATTCTGATAACTTTTCTTTTAAATTTGTCCTGAAATGTAAACAAAAATATTTTCTGTCCCTATCCTCTATAGTAGGAGTATTTTCACTTGTCTTTAGGAAAAAAAAAAAAAAGGAATGAAAAAAAAAATCTTTATTCAAGTTTTCTTTTAGTTACTTTAAAACCATAGTGCACTTAAAAAATAGGAGTTTAGGAGTCTGGGGCTTTTCTAAAATTAGAAGGAAAAAGAGGTTTTGTGGACTTTACTTTGTGGGGGTCTGTGCACTTTACTGCAGAACACTCTGGAAATGGTTAAGCCCAGAAATTCTTCTTCAGGGAGCTCCACAATTAGGGATTTGAGAACAGCGATCTGACTGAATAGTGATTTCTGGGGTGGTGAAAAAAAAATTCTTTATTTATTACAATGGACATAAAATGAAATTTCCAGTAACAAGTCAGTTTTGATCATGATCTCTGTTCATGATTTATTTCAAAAGCTTAGTTTCAGCTCCTTCTTTATGGATTTAGGATGATGACAGTGTTGTTTTCCTCACAAGACACATTTCTCATTGGATAAACTAACCCTTATTCTGTCTTTTATTTAGCCTGTGAGAGTTTAAAAATATTTTTCTCACTGCAGTCAAAGTAGATAGACCCTGCTATGAAAATATATATCTTAAAATTTCCAATCCAAATTTAAAATACATAGCCACCAGAATCTTTGCTGAGCTCTAACACAGCTTCAGAAATAAATGTGAATATAAGTTGTGGTTGCTGAGTACATTGGAACAGCCTTCAGAGGATTTCAGCATTACATTATGCTTTCAATTACCAAGAGATAAAGAAATTTTATGTTCCATAAATCACCTTGATATTCAGCAGTTATGTTGAATCCCTGTATCTTCCAATATTTCTTTTTTTTCATTGTAAACCCTAAACTGTCTGCCTCCTAAAATTAACATTACCTTGGATGATCTCTAGTGCAAACTTCCCCTCAGAGTCACATTTCACCTTTGAGCATGTTGTTCAGGGCTTTTCCAACTAGGCCTTGAAAACTGACAGGGAAAGAGTTGTCCAGCCTCTGCTCTGGGCAGCCTGTCCCTCCCCCTGGCTCTCCCCTTATGGTGATTCTCTCTGCTCCCTGCTCCATTGTGTCAAGTCAGAATGTCCTGTTTCAGATTATGATCCCTGTTTCTCATCCCTCCTCCATAGGAAGAGATTGCTTCTGTTTTCTCAAAAAGTACTCTTAGTTTTCTGAAAACTCTTTACATTGCTCCCAGATTTCTCCCCTGTGGTTTTCATGTGACCATGTGTTCAGCAACTCTCCTACAAGATGTTTGACATCAACTTGCCAAGAGAAAAGATGGGGGTTTTTTAACTCTATCAGCATGAAATTGAAATATCTGTTTTTTATAAATCTTAAAGCTATTATACTTTTCCTGTAAAATATCAGAAATAAGGAGAATCAAGCAAGTACATCTCTAAGCCGGTTTTCATGCCTGAACTTGTACAATATGATGTGCAAAAGAAGGATAAAAAAATATCTGTGTGGTCATTGACATAATAATTTTTTAGGTTTTTTTTAGTAGAAAGCTAGTTCAATTTTAGCATGAAAATATATTTATTTATACTTCTGCTTCTTCCTTCCGTAAGAACAGAGTCTAGCGATGAAATCCTGGTCCTTTATGTGCTAGTTGGAGTTCTGCTATTGACAAAGAGGAACAGAGGAAAGTTCACTGCTTTTGACAAAGAGAAATAACGCAATTGACTCTATACTTTTTTTTTCCTCTTGTCTCCTTTTATGTATCAGAGTGATTTTTTTTTCTATCCTGTTTGAAATTTCTACAGGAAACTCTACAATTTAAAGCATTTTTAATATAAAAAACATATTGCATAGATAAAGTTTATTTTATAGGTATTTTTTATTTGGCCAGGTAACTTTTTATCATTTATTTGAGCTGCCCTATTTTTTCTCAGATGGGGAGCTACCAGGAATTAAGTTTTATATGTTGGAAATAGCTGCAAAGGTTGATGTGCAAACATAGGTTTTACTGGCAGGAATTCTGCGGGATGGTTCTGCTGAATAAAAAAAGAGGCACTGGTTTCAAAACAGGACAGGTATTTATGCATGTTTTTCATTATTTTAATTTTCAGACTTATTAAAATATGGAACTGGGGGGAAAGAAAGCTTAAATGTGTATTTTAAGTGAAATAGAACTGATGTGAAAGCATGATGCTTATCTAATGGAAGATACAGTATGTTGACATATCAGGGAATTATCTTTCCAGATAATCAAAGTGCTACTTAAAAGAAAATCACTATTTCTTTCTCCCAGATCGTCTTTTGAATGCCTTATTTCTTTACTCAGTTTTATGCTGTCATTTTTTCCTCCTTGTTTTTTTTCTTTTTATTAAAGCTGAATGTTTATGTAGAATAATTTATATTTCTTAGGTATCACCCATAATACAAAGACAACGCTGAAACTTTCTTGACACTTGAAGTGCAGTCATTCCTCTTCTCGTTATTGCCTTCCTAGTCAATCTGGCTTGTTTATAGTCCATTCAAGTAATTTGTAAAGATAAAAAATTGCAAAAGTCATTTGGAAGCCTACAGACATTCCACATTGCAGAATCTTAAATAGATGTGGTCTTTCTCCTGTCAATTAAACTGCTATATATTCCCTATTTCTTTTGCAATTCTTGATTTTATTTAGCCACAAACTTACTGATGAGTCAATCTGGAGATCTTTGTCAATCAGCCTGTTATTCCATCATTGCTGATGTTCTGCTCTTCAAATAGGCATTTTCAGGCGGAAGAAATAAATTGAAAAAAAAGTCTGTAAATGCATCAGATGACAAAAAGGAGACAGTAAATGGGTAAATTTTAAAATGTGATTAAGAAAAGCCCAGCCTGTGACAGAAATATATTTTATATGTGAGGGATAGTTTCAGTAGATGACCTAAAACCAAATGAGACAGACTTAATACAATGAACATAATGAACATAAATCATTCCAGATCAAGGCTTATAAATCCCTCTGGGAACTGTGTGTGATATCCTTCCGCTTCTCATTAAGGCACCCATTTATAAACTGCCCACTATCAATATTGCCTGTAAATGGACAGCCAGCAAAGATGGGCTAAGTTTGAGCAGTCTCCTCAAAGATGAGTTTCAATACCTTGCAACACCTTGGGAAGCTGCCATGGCTGGTAAGTTGGTGCACCCACAGATGCCTTTGCTGTCTCAGGACTAAGCTGATTACAGGCCAGAGCAAAGCAATAGTGGGTAACTACTGCTCTGCTAGTTAGAACCCATGCTGGAATTTAGTGTTTTATTCAGACTGTAAATAAGTAAAGAGACATGAAAAAAGCTACTACTAGCTCTTGTGGTGACTCTTGTACAGATGGTTTGAGCACCAAGGATGGCATATTTATACATATTTATGTGCATATTATCCTGATGTGAAGAATAAAATACTTTCTGCCTGTGAGATATTATCTTGCCAGAGGCAAAGAAGGAAATCAGAGGACGCTTCTAGAAGAACAGCTGAACAGTGACTTCTCTGTGGAGTCTCCCAGTAAATGATTCAACAGCAACCAGGTTATTCCCCAATGAAGAAGTTACTGGCTTAACACTCAGCTGTAGACAGGTTCTTTAACATGTTGGTTTGGAAAATGTGAAAAAGTAGCACGAACTTCAGCTTTACTGTTCAAGATAAACCTCTGGCAGACAGAGAAGGAAAGGCTGCAGCTACACCTGTTATATTTTTTTTCTTGGTTCATGCATGAAACTAATCTGGACTTACTGGGGCTGTGGACAGACATTGTGAAGGAAACATTTTACTATATTAATTACCTAGATGCCAAGTTTCACCTGGCTAAGACCAGAAAACAGTATGGGATATTTTTAATTACTCATTCCAATTAATCTGGCAGCTATTGGATTAACAGTAAGGAATGATTCTAGGACAAAGGCTCCTGCAGCAACTAGGGCAGGAAGTGAGATACACTCCTCATTCCACCAGCACAGCACCTATGGAGCAGACAGCAACTCTGCATTTAAAGAACAAGATTTGGCCTAATGAGTAAATGATATACAAAAATGGGAAGGACTGTGACCTGACAAGTCATGCTGAGGACACACATGGAAAACAAAATTGCCTCTGAAATGCTGAGAAAGCTGTCCCACACAATGGCCACAGCCTCAAAAAACTACTTCTATGTCCCATTCCACTAAATTTCTGCACTTCTGGTTGATATATGACAGGAGTATTCATCTGCAGACTGATAGGTTACTTCCTGAGGACATGGATGATACCAATGGAATTTCAATCAAGAAACTTACACATTTTGGTCTTTCTCAAGGTTCAACATGACACAGCAGATGTATATTGTATTGTATTGTTAAGTATTCAGGGACTGTGTTTTTACAGCAGGGGCTAGAACCTGGAATGATGTTGCACTGCTCTGTTTCAGAAGGAATTCTGGAAAACACAAAAATTTATATAGGCAGGAGAAACTTAAGGTGGGATCAGTAAAGGGCAGCTTATCCACAGGTACAATATACCTTTCCACAGAAAACATGGGTTTTGTTCTATGGGGTACCACAGCATTTGTGTAGTACTCCTGTTCCTAAAGACCATTCTCCTTACTAATTTCCTGCCATCTGGTTACAGAACAACATGAGACACTACTCATGAAACTTTCATTTCCAGGCTACATCAGAGCTCCTCTACTCCTCATTTTCTCCATCCAAAGCAAACATTTAAAAATTTCTTAATCATACCTGGAGAAGAAGGAAGGGAATTTCCAATCAGAATTTAAGTTACAGTCTTGGTTTTTAACCAACTACTCTAATTAATAATAAGGAAAAATACAGAAGAATAGAAGATGGACTTTCTGAAGACAGTGTTGAAAGGGGTTAACAAGTGTTTCTTATCTAATTATCACAGAGTTGTCTTTACTGCAGAGACAACTGGGCAGAGGAAGAAAGTCACATAGAAGGTCAGACAAAATATTATTTAAAATATAATAATTGTATTAAATTGTCAGGTTAGTGATCTGTCTTTTTCAATAGTTTCTTCAGACTGGTAAGTCTGAGCCAGGGTTTTTCCAAATGTTATATTTTTGTACAGAAGCATTTAGTCACAATATGCTAGGCTATCTTTGTCTACATGTACATGTGTAGCCAATTCCATTGGAAATGAAGGTTCAGGTTCACAGGTCTTTTATCATTTCTACAAAACTAGTCATATAAACTCCTGCCTGGTAAAAGACATGCAAGTTTAGGTAAGGTCTCACAATGGTCTCTTTATGTGGTCAGGATGGACTGCTATACTCTGTTTTTATAATAGTGAGTGCTGAGACACATATAATGTTGAGAAAAATCTCCTCAAGTGTGTGCACAATTTGTGTGTGTTTATACAAAATAAATACTGAACCATTAGATAAGGACTTTATGTTTCATGTTGTAGCTTTTTCTGTCATCAATAGCTTTTTCTATCACACCTTTACGAATAGTCTGCAGTCTTATTTACATCTATTTCAAATTCTAGTTTCAAAATTATTGCTGACAACCATCCCCAACCAGCAAGTTTGCTGGCTTATAAATGTAGTTTTGAAGTACTTTTCACAGCAACCAGCCAAAACATCAGTTTTCAGTTTATAAGTCATTGTTAAATGGAACTAATAGAATTTAAGCTTATTTTACAGCACATTTTGTTTTGGTTTTCAAAATATACATTTGCTGGTCACTAGACGATAACAATTGTTTAATGGCATAATTAATTAGGCTTTGATTTGCAAGACATATGACTTGAAGTCATAGGATTTCCAGGATTCCAGTAGTTATTTTTAATTCAGACCATAAAATTCCATGCTATATTAACCAGCAAGGCTGGGAAAGAATCCAAAGACACGGCTTAACTTCTTACCATTTAAAAAAATCTTATTTTCCAAACTCTGCTCAAATCCTGTTTTCGTAGATAATTTGCTCTGCAGATATTTCAGTATTAACACTGTGAAGTCTAGTCAGCACAAGATTAAAGTGAAATGGAAATTAGTGTCTAGACCAGTTCTTTCACAGACCAGATGCTCTATGGACACAGTATGAGTAGGTGTAAAAGGCTCCATCTCCAAAGCAGCACTCAGCAGGATTCAGCAGAGCAAGGCACTATAACCAGTGGTTCAGGGAATGCAACTTTGAATTGACAGGATTCAACAGATATCAACAAACCCAAGACCTGTTGCATTTCATTCAGGCCTTGAAGGGTGTGTCAGAGAACCTTTCTCAGCTAGAGCTCCTTAGATTTATTGATCACACCTATTTTATCAATGCTTATTTCTTTTAATCTTCTTATTGCACCTCAGCTTCAGTTTCCCCCAATTCAATTTTTTAAAAACACAAAACACAAAAAGCCAAACATTTTTAAAAAAATATTATTGCTTACATAAAGAACACTTATTTTTAGGGAAATATTAAGAACCCAGGACTGAATTTCTGTTTATAGCTGGCAGCCCCTCAAGTGTTCCTTCACAATGTAGAGATAACAAATTTTTCCCTCAACCCATTCAAAGACAACATTCAGAGAGGCTATTTCTCCTGTACAAGAGAAACCTGTTGCATTGAGAGGAGGAATTTTATGCCAGCCGATAGTATTCATTTTAAATAACGCAAAAGAACCAACTATCCTAGATCTGGTGCAGAACAAGTCAACTTACTCTTTGACATTTTCAGCAGTCAAATAATTTCAATTCTTTGTATTAAAAAAAAGCATACCTTATGATTCATATTTAACAGCAAGATTGCTGGCTTGAAACATTTTGGGTGCATGTTTGGGGGAGGAGCAGGTCAGGCTTGCCCTGGTGAGGTGATGCCCTGCCCTGCACACCCCACCCCCCCACACCTCTGTGCCAGCCCTGCAGTGGCCACCAGCCCCTGGCACACTGGGGACAATGCTCCACACCCTCCTGTGGAGCCCCAGCCCAGCTCCTGAGTGCCAAATGACCACAAGTCCCACCTGGGGGAAGGGCCCAGGAAGGACAAGGAGTATTTAATGCAAGACCCAAAGCAAGCACATGACTTGATCCTCCTCTTGGAAGTTCTATCAGCTGGCTGCTGCTGGAACCAGGAATCGTGGTTATGTTTGGTCTCTTGTATGCCTTTTCTGTTTCTCTTATTTTAATTCCCTTGGAATTTTTGAGTAACTTAAAATTGATCAGGCTTAGAGTTTGCTACATTGAATGGACTAAGCTAATGGTTTGGGAAGTGTTTTATTGTTGAGTGAATGCTATTTTAAACCTTTTGCCAAAGTACTTTGATTTTCTGAAGTTGCTAGTAAAGTTTTTTTGTTGTTTTGACCTCTTGAGAATATCTTTTTGGTGCTTCTCTCGTACATCTGATTCCGAGTATATGAACAACTGTAAGCCCTTTTAAAAGTCTCATTAAGGAAGTTTTTTGGAGCCTTACAAATGATGATAAGGCACACAGATCTCCTTGCGATTTTGCAAGTTAAAGAACAGAACTGATACAAGTTCTTCCTGATGATCAAAAGCTCCTCTTCAGTGTCAGCAACCTGTTTTCTGCATCACATAAGCTGGCAGTTTAAGACATTAAGCACTCCAAAATCTTCTTTCTCTCTGTAACATAAATTGGAAAAATCTGTTACATAGACTTTGAACACGGTATTTTTCATTGTATGACTTTGTCTTGCTTCTTTCTGCTCCAGGCAGCCCTGCTGTGTTTAGCTTATCCTATCCTCTTTAATTTTTTGCAAATATGACAAAAGTCTCCATGGTTGTTTAAAAAAATAAAATTCTCTCATTTTTTTCTCAGTCTTAGATAACTGTATATAACTTTATTTCAGTATTTGCTCAGAAGAATTGAACAGAAGTGATAGAAATTATGCATAAAAATTTTCAAAATGCATTTTGTGCTAAAATACTTTATGTTAATAAGAATTGTAAAATTATTACTGCACATCAGTTTCATTACGTAGCTTATTTTAAATGGGGCAGAATATTTTAATAGCCCAAGCAAAGACATGTTTTATAACTTAGAACTGGAGATATATCTGTAATTTATTCCATAAAATATGCATGAATGATTTTCAGCTCCATTTAACTAATGTGTTTTGAAAAGTCTTTGCAACAGTAAATGCAACAAATCTCAGGCAAGACAAGCAGTAATGTTTAAGCGTGCTTAAGAGTAACTTTTCATTTGCAGTTTGAATTTTGGACCAGACATTTCCTTACATAGATAACCTTCAGTATTATTCTGGAACGTGACAGAGTGACAACCAGGTATAAAATTGCAAGCTGTGTCAGGAAATAAAAATTCCCAAACATTATAAACTATTCACACTAGATTTGTTAAAGAAAAAAGAAGGGTGTGCATCCTTCTATTGACTGGGAGACCCTCTGGGAATTATGAGGTACTCCACAGGTTGGCAGAAATGACAGTCTTCTCCTGAGACAGGAGCTACTAAACACAGAGAGAAAGGTAACTGAGAGGAAGAGGGGATTATTTGATCCTGCCCGGTGCTGGTGAGCGTGGTCTAAGATCTGCTAAAGTCTCAGAACTCCCAAGACATCTGGGCTTGCAAGGGTGCATGGTACTCTGCCCATCTCCTGTGCATCTGCTATGGAAAGTCTTCTACTGCTGTTACCTTGACTCAGGTCAGCAGAGCTGGGGTCTGGAAGGTTTGTTGCCACATTTTCCAAAGTCAGTGGGAACAGGCTAGGTTCCTAACACTGAAAAAAGAACAAATAGCTGATGTGATATATCAAAAAGGACTTTAAATATCTTATTAATAATTATTTGCTCGAAACAGGGAAAGTTGTCACATCAGAAGCAGTTGGCTGAAGCTTCAAAACTGCAAACAAAATTCAGACTCAGAGTCATCCCACTTATCTCAGGTATGTAACTCATAGGAACCAGCTCAGGAAATTAGCATCCCAGTTGTTTCTTATGATTTACACCTATACCATCTCTATGGAGCAATTCAGCATCTAAAAGAAGTGATTTTCACAATAGATCACAGAAAAAAGTTAAACCTAGTTCCAGACAGAGGGAGCAGAACTGCAGTTCTGCTTCACCTGTACTGAATTTGTAGATGACTTACATAGAAATAAGACTTCTTTCACATATTTCAAGGCCTGTGATTTTGTTCACTTGTGTCTATTCAGAAGTTTAGTTTCAACAGGCAGAATTTTATTTTTTTTTTGTTTAGATGCAGTAGGTTTTGTAATTAGGACATAATTCAAGGGCTTGATAAAGCATCTAATCCTGGAAACCATTTCCTGGTACTTTATGGTCCTCAGGGAAACTATGGATGTACACTCTGCATGAGCAGATAGTGAGATGGACTGAAAACTGGCTGAAGGGCCTGGTCCAGAAAGTGGTGATCAGCAGAACAAACTCTAGTAGGACGGCAGTCAGTAGTCATATATTCCAGGGATCAGTACTGGCTCCACTTCTATTTAACATGGTGGGGCAGAGTGTAGCCTTGGAAAATTTGCAGACAACATCAAACTAGGAGGAGAAGCTGATATGCCAGATCATCCTGACATCCAGAGGGACCTCAGCAGGCTGGAGAAGTGGGCTGGCAGGAACCTGCTGAAGTCCAACACAATGAAGTGCAAAGTCCTTCACCTGGGAAAGAACTACATCAAGCACTAGCATATGCTGTGGGCCATCCAGCTGGAAAGCTGCCTGACAAAATTTGTACATCTACAAATATTGTCAATATATATGGGTTTTTTCAATGTGTGAAAAGCTGCCTTGATGTATTCTGTTTTCAGATGTAGCAAAAAATGAAAAAACAGTATGAGAAGTATAACATTATATTTTACATGATTGGTAGTTTTGAAATGAAAATATAGTTATACACTCATCTTTGCTTTAAAGGCTTGAACATTGCTATTCATAGAACGGTGGGATTGAAAATGCAGCAAACAGAAAGCTAGATAGTAGTAGAAATATAACCTGTGCAATGGCAAATGAATTATTTATTACATGCTAAATTGCCCCATTAACACATCTTTTTTGACCTTGAAATATCACACCGAAGACAAAAGAGTAGTTCTGCCTCAATGCTTTTTTTTTTTTCATTTTCTGTAGAAAATGGCAAGATGTCTGGGATATCTGGCCATTATAAGTGTATCTGTTGCTACTCCTTGTCAAGAACATACATCAAGCATAATATTCAGATAAGTAAAGTGTGAAATAAAGGTCAACTAAACAATACTTGAGCAAATATAGACTAGACATTGATCTAACAATTTCCTAGAATGAGAAAAATATTTGAGGATTAAAGGATTATAAATTAGGTGTGCAGGTTATGTGTCACCTCTGCATATACTGGAGGTTTTAAGATCAAAAAGCAAAAGAAAAGTCACCACTATCTGGATGCAAACTTTGTTTGCTTTCTTGTGTCAGTGGCAGATCAGATTATTATGTAGTATAAGGCCTGTTTTTTTCCAAAAAAAAACCTCAACACACACACACACACACACACACACACACAAAGCCAAAACCCAACAAAAAAAAACAGAAATAGCAAAAAGGAAATTCCCCAAAAGCCCCTAACACAACTATTCAGCTATCTATTCCAGTGTAAATAAATCTGGTGAGTAAGAATAAAGACAACAATGTTAACTACTCTGATAATAAAGGAATAAATGGAATAAAAATATGGAAATATTTTGCAAGTAACAATACATTTTACTATCGTGGATGATAGGTGTTGATGGCTGATGATTTCTTTTTTCTCTCCATGAAGAAGCAGGTCAACCCAAGAGGAGTAGCAGAGTTTTGAGGAGCATTTGGCTGATTTCCCTGTATTACTCCCCTCTAAAAGCAAAATTAAAATTAAGTAGTTAGATATAGTATATGACAACAACTGGAAAGGAGCCAAGGCAAATGCTCTAGGCATATTGCCTGCATACATTCAGATTTCAAGGAGGCAGTGTCAGTTTCACTGAGTATTTAGTCAGATGCTTATATTAACAATTTACTCACAGCTCAGAGTCCTATGCAGCAGACACAGAAATAGTATCCTCTTTTCTGTCCTATTAAAACTATCATGAAATGCTTCTCTTTCAACAAAAAAATTGAAAATTCAAAAGCACTTGCTCAAAATTTTGCATCATTAGTATTACGGGTTATAACTTCAACCCAACTCCCAATTCAATGTTTTAAAGGTCTTATGTGGACAAGTATGTTTATCTATCTGTGGATAGTAGAATGTGCATGCACATATGCCTGCAGATAAAATAACAGGTACATATGATATAGTAGAGGACAGTTTAAAAACTGGTGAAAATGAGCTACTTATTTTACAACCTGAAATAAAAGCTGGTGTATACCTCTGTTGGATACCAGAGGAATGTCAATATTTTATTCTGGACCAAAAATACACACAGGACAATACCAGTAGCAAGATGTTTCATTTCAATATTAATTATACTCTCTTTCTCCCCCAAGGAAGTTATCTTTTTTTTTTTTTTAAAGGAAATTATTTGAATGTAGTAGTAGTAGAAACACAATTTTAAAATGCTGTCTTGGAAGAGTTTTGCACAGTGAGGGTGAAAGACATTAAAGACAGTTATTATCCTCAGAATAAGATATGGATTTATAGAGGATATAAAAACCAGTAAGTGTGGCAGTTGGATATGTGTCTTAAATTACTTTTTTTTCTTTGCTATCTTATGTATTACTCTAATATATGAGAGCTGTGATTATTTTCTGATGTGAAATTGGTATACTGTTATTGTTATTTAAATTTAATAATTAGATTTTGCTAAAGTCTTTGAGAATTTTTTTTTTCTAACTTGAATAAGGTCATCTCTTCGTCTTTTACTTTTCTAAGATACATCTGATCTACAGAGCTAATACGAGTAGCACCCTTTCTTCATATTCTGTTTATATAAACTGTAAGACATAAACTGTTTACATAAACAGGTTCTTTAACTGAATATTAGGAATATTTTGTTATATTACACCAATTATATAAAACCTTAGTTCGTTAAATTTTTTTCTAAATAAAGTAACAATGCCAAAGCCACTCCCCAAGAAATCATTGACAAAAGTAAAAATCATGTTTACCAATTTCATTAATTAAACTTCAGATTTGGGAAAGAAGACCTACTTTTAAAGGTATGGCTTTCTTTTACTAATAATGAACACTTCCACTGCCTTTTTCATCTACAGTTTCACCTACAGCCCATCCACAAGGCATGACGGTGCAAGCAGTACAGACCAAGCTCACATCCTTACTTCCTTCACCACTTAAGCATTCTGCCTCCCAAGAACCAACTTTTAGAGGACAAAAAAATATACTGGTATATAAGAAGATAGCTTTTATTGATTCTTTTACTACATAATTTTGCTTTGAAAAAAAGAAGAAGAAACAATTATAATGAGGGAATGGCCAGGCACCCTAAGGTAAAGATCTCAGAAACAGTTCTGAATTTGTCCAGTAAACTCAATGAAGTAACACTTATAATGCACTTTTATTAAGAGTATAAAAATGGATGTAAATATTGTGTCAGATACAGGCTAAGCACAGACTAAAAACAATACAAATTGTGTTTTTATCTGTGTTGAGCTACAGGGTTTGGGATCAAGTAACTCAGCTCAAACTAAATTACTCATACTCCGCCTTAATGTGCCTAAACCCCTGTACAAGGCAGATTATTAAAATTATTAAAATTATGAAAATTATTCATCATTTATGCTAGTTATCTCAATAGTAAATTACTGGCAAATCTTTCAGATAATCTCTAAAAGATATTCTGAAAGAAGAGATTTGAATATGTGTGAACAAATATATATTTGGCCCCAGGAGTATTTTTTTTAGTTTATAACTTTCTTGATGCCTTGAAGAAATAAAAATTGGTGTGAGTATATAACCATTGGGGACAGGAAATTTACTCATCCAGTTACTAAATCAATAAAATATGATCAGGAGATACTACTGACAGGAACTAAGTCCTTGCCACTTTATTAAGCTTTTATTTAATTAAAACACTGTATGCATAAACAGTGAAGCTTAAATGTCTGTAAATAAGGTAATTCATGTAAAGCAGACAGTGGATGAAGACTTGATTCCTAAGATTTTGTCATGTCATTTAGAATATACAAAAATATATCTCTCCACATTTCCTGTGAACCTCTCCTCTCCCTTCATCACAATTCTCAGCTTCTTCTTCTTCTTCCAACAGCACCACTACAGCACCCTCAGATCTTCAGTGTAATACCCATCACCCATCCAAACTTAGTCACTTCTGGTGTTCTCAGATCCCTCCCCCTGCCCATTTGGGGAGCATGGGAAATGGATGGGATGGATCCATGGATAGTCACATTGGCAGCATGGACCCGTAAGCTATATTTCCTTAGTGAACCAGCTTGGATGGTGCTTTCCACTCAATTTTACAGGTATCCCCTACTACAGAACAGATGTTAACAGCTGTAACTCAGAGTTCTCTCAGATCCTGTTCTTCCACCAGCATCCTTAACATCCCCAGATTCCCAGTTGAGCCACTCCTGAAAACTCAGGGTTTAAAGGTTGGTGTGTGCATCTTGCAGACCTGATGGTTCAACCCTTTTCTTGTCTATGTAGACTCACAAATATCTTTTAAATAAGCATGTCACAATAAAATCTGATGTTAACTGCAATACCCTGTTATTCAACATATTAACCAGGGAAAAGACTGGAATAGAAAAAGGGATGAAACTGCATCATATCATTATGGCATGAATTTTTTTCACTTTCTGTCATTTGTTACACAACTTAAAGCTTGAATAAGCAGGGACATCCTGAGAGTTGTGTGGGTGCTCTGTGCAGCTATTCAGGGTATGTCTAAAAAATCTAAGAACAGTTTTAGCAGATCAACAATGTGTGAGCAGACGGTCTCTGCAACACCTAGACACAGTGGTCAACATGTTTAGAAAGCAAATGCCTACCCAAGGGCAGTCGATTGGACTAATCAAGCATGCAAAATATAGATGACCTGGACACAGGCAGCTGTCATTTGTCCAGTTTCTGTTTGAGGGCACTCATAAATCCCCAAGAAAAGGGCTAATGCTGATAGGAGACTAGGAGGTGAGACATAAAAGCAGTCAGCTACTGCCAAAATCAGCAACATTAACAGCTGTGTATTCCCTCATCTACTTCTGAGGCAACCTGAGTAGGATCATTGTAAAGTTACAGGCAGGACTCTATAAAAGTCCATTGCAGTACTGCACAGTACAAAGTCCTGTGTCTATGGTTGTGTTTGCAGGGGTCCCAAGGCAAGGTGAGAGATGAGAACCTTGTCTCTATGTTTCAGAAGGCTGATTTATTATATTATGATATTATATTATATGAAAATATTGTACTAAAACTTTACTAAAAAGAATAGAGAGAAAGGATCCATCAGAAAGCTCGAAAAGAAAGGAATGGACTGCTAACAAAAGCTCGTGACTCTCAGAGAGTCCGACACAACTGGATCTTTGACTAGTTATTAAGTAGAAACAACTCACATGGACCAATCAAAGATGCACCTGTTGGTAAACAATGTCCAGTTGACATTCCACAGCCATCAGAGAGTTATTGTTTACATTTCTTTTCTGAGGCTTCTCAGCTAGAATAGGAGAAAAATCCTAGCAAAGGATTTTCATAAAAATATCATTGTGACATGTGTCTAGTCATTGTGTCAGGCTACCAAGGCTCTTGCTTTAGGGAAAAAGTAGATACTAGAATCATTGCTATCAATTCTGTTCTGGGGCAAAATTACTGCATAGCATCCAGCTAAAGACTTTCATGCCTGTCTGAGAGAGGAATCTGACAAGTATTTGTCTTACGATCTTCATCCTTGTTATCCTTCCTTCTCAGATTGATTTTATCATTTTATTTAGTGTTCACTCTTAGACAGGTCTTAGTAGCAACCACCTGGTACAGTATGGCCATAAAATATTTCTCAACATTTACTTTGTTAGTTAAGCATTAAGATGATTATGATTTTTTTTTTTTTTAGGAGAAGGAGAAAAGCTGGTATAGCAAACTCCAAAACAATGGTATACATGGCATAGGTATTTATGCACATGTTTGTTTGTTCTCCAAACAAGTGACACATATTGAAATGTATGAGAGCACACACAAAATAACATACTAAAATTATAATATCTATTTTTTAAAGCATGCAAATTGTATGCTTGTCTCAATAGTTTAGAAACAGATGGAGCATTGTGTTTAGCACATTTCTTTAGAGTTTCTAAATCTGTCTGATGGGAATTCCATTACCTGCACCAGCTGCACAGGTGACCTCTTTGACTTCCACTTGCTAGGCTCTGAATATATAAGACAGTGCTGGCATGTTTTTAACATAAAGTATATGCAAATATGGACATATTTGACATGTTGCTGTAGTGCCTATTTAAAATGTATGCCATCTGGTTTAACCCTTCCACCCATAACCATAAAATGTTTCAAACTCTTTGTGCAATAAAATGTTTCTATGTCTTTCTCTTTATTAATCTACTTTACTTTTTTGCATAATCAGAATCAATTAAGATTCCTTTTCACCTATGAGCCTTTTTTGTTTCTTTTCTCTGGGAAATTATATTATATAATTATTATATAATTATATATCTGGACTCCTAAAGGTGAATTTTTCAGGTGAATTTTCCCTCTCTAGTTGCAAAAGCTCAGGAAGATCTTGAAAGCATTCCACATTAGGAATCTTATTGCACAAGAAAAACATTTCTTGTTTTCATATAAATATAGCACACAAAACATTTCTTCTTCTGTTTCTGTCTCATTTATTTGAAAATACTAAAGTGAATGTGTCCCTTTTACAGTGTTTCAAAGATATCCTAAGGCTCATTTTGAAGAATTTCCTGCAGTTGTGTTAGTCTGTAGTCATTTTCTAGCTGAGAGCGACCACACACTTGAAACATTTACTCAAGTTACTCAAAAGACAAAATGCTTCTTTCCTAGGAGTATGAATAACCTGAGATCATATAGTAGGCCTGATTTTAAGAAACCTCAAGTCAGGCAATTTCCTTTGATTTTAGGTGTTGACCTAAGTATGGTTTTGAAGGAAGATATATGGCCCCAGTGAAGTTATGGTTGATTGACAGAGAATAGGTTAATGACAATGTAGTCTTCCACAGCAAAGCATAGAATCATGGAATGGTTTGGGTTGGAAGAGACCTTAGAGATCACCTAGTTCCAGTCCTCTGGCATAAGCAAGGACACCTTGCATTAGACCAGGTTGCTCAAAGTCCTATCCAACCTGTCATTCAACGATTCCAAGGATGGGACATGGTATCTTCAGGCAATCTGTTTCAGTGACCAGTCCACCAAAAAAAACCCTGTCCTTCCACTTGAATCTGGTCTGTGGGCTGGCTTCTGACAGTTTAGCAGGCTACAGAAATAAGGAGACAAAATCTCTTTACTTCCTTGGATTCTGCCTCTGGTCTTTTTCCATTTCCAGCAATTACTCTTGCTATGTTTCAGATTTTGTCAACAAGCAAAGGGAAAATGCATCTTGTATGAAAGTCACGAATTTGCTCAAAACTACAACAGTGTAATCCAAGAAAAATTTTCCAGTTTAGATCTAATTATTACTTTTTTATGGGGAAAAGTCTCTGTTGTAATAATAGTAACAAGATTAATAAATAATAGCAATCTTGTCATATGCTTTTTTCTAGTGTTACACAAGCCCTCTCCTCACTCATGCAGAACTTGCAGTTGGTGGCTTCAGCCTCACAGCAGTGATGGGTAACATGATTAGTGTCAGTATCTGGAGTATTTCACCAGTAGCAATATGATGTTCATATTGGTGGTATCTGCTTTCTCAATAAGTGAGTTACCCGAGAACATATTTGCTAACATGTTTTTACCCTTTCTTTTTTTCTCCAACAATCTGAAGCTCCACATTACAACCAGATTAACTATATACAGTGCCTTTTACCTGTATAATGTACTATTTTATCTGTTCTCTTTGTTATCCCTAAAAAATGGGGATACCCCTAAAAGCAATTTCAGGTGTTGCTTCCTTTACTTGACCACTGGTGAGCCCGGTGTCACAAACAGCCCCAGTGTCAGCCTGTGCTCATTTATAATCACATCTGCCCTCCTCTGTTCTGCATTCTGTGTCTCCAATTCTTGATGCCTTTTCTATCTTACCAGGCCAGTATTTCTGTATACTACATATTCATGGTAGCCATAAATGTATCATTCTACATGAAACAACTGCTTATTATTGCTATCTTAATAAAACTATGATTTAACACTTTACAAGGTTAAAGGAAAGTAGAATGAATTAGTGGCAACCATCTAGTCAATAGAAAAATTCAAAATTGTTAAAGCCAACCCAAGTAAAACAAAAACAGTTCAGAGAGGGCAAACCTGATGCACCTCTGTTCTGGGCCTTACAAACTCATTTCAAAGCCTGTAACCAGATACAAACAATGCCAATACTGTGTTGCAGGTCTATGATGTCACAAAGTGTATGTTTTGTAACTACACCATATCTCATGAGAACCCCCCAGAACTTATTTTCTTTTTGTGAGGTTGTGGTTGCTTCAGAACACTCTGTATTGTATCAAATTCCCCTACTGAATAATTGTCTGGCAAATTCTCAGAGTCTGGATTTTTACAGAGTTCTTCTGATCAGTGTGCAGAACACATCCTGACCTAACACACCCAGTTGCTGCCTGGAGTCCCCTTCTGTCTCCAATTTGAGTCTGTGAGAGACCTGCCTCCCTGCTGCTGTATCAACTGGGACTAGAAATTTGCACAGTAAAGGGAAGACTCATAATCCAGGCAACCTTGGGAAAGAATTAAAAAGAAAGTGATGTGAGGCAGAAATAGGACAGAAAATGAAATTAAGCAGGTTTCAGGAATGGGATAGTGGGAAGAACAGGAGGTGTCAAAGAGTCTGAGCTCTCAGGAGAGAAAGAGACATGATCAGCCAGAAAGCTCAGTGTCTATTCCATGTGAGGCAGAGAACTCACAAATGTAAAATTAGCAGCATGTTCACCTTCAGCTTCACAAACCACATCACTATGAGAAGTATAGAGATAATTCAAATACCAGATGAGTAATAATCTTCATTAAATTGCTAGATGAAATGTAAGATCTATCGCCTAAACTAAATGCAAAAAGCTCTACAGATCCAAACCACTCTTTATATTTCTCAGCACCGATTAATTAAAAAAAATGTATTTTACTTTCAATCTTAAAACAGTTGGCAATTAAAATTCTAATCTAAATTTACACAAATCAAGTAATTACTTATGGAAACTGTTCTATAGGTGTTTCAAAAAACATTTATGGTTTACAATGGTCCAACAAATGCAAAAAGAGGCTATGCTTGCAGACCATAAAAAAGAAGCCAAAAACTTAAGATTGTTACTATGAATTTGAAATATTGAAATAAAGTCAATCTTTAACCTAAAATCACCTAGAAAAGTGATTGTAACATTTTTGTTAAAAGTCTAGATACAGGAAAAGGTTTGTAGTTTCTGAAGTCTAAAAATGAAACAATAATTATTTAATTTACTTTGAAAAATACTTTTTTATTTTCCATCAAAAACCAGTTGAAACATGCAAGAATGTATCTGCCTTTAAAAGTCACTTTGAGCAAGAGCAGTAATCCCTTCTTAGATGGAGAACACTGAAGCTACCTGTAAAGCAAATTGCATTTTCCACAGATGACAAGGCAGCTCAGTGTAATGGAACCCAGGTGTTAGACTAATTTCTAATTTAACCATAAATGAATAAAAGAAAAATATAATCCTCAATGCAAGTTGTTGTGATATTACAGAATCCATCATAATGAAGAAATGCCCCCACTTTGCACAAAGGTTAACTGTACAAATGGTATTGCATCAACGGAAATGTTAATGAGTTTGTGTGCCAGCAGGTAAGCAAGAGCTGGCAGAAGGAAGCTGTTGTGGTAGGCAGATAATTACAATGGAAGTCATGTCTTTGGTAATGACTGGGATTCACATCACATATCTTTTCAGTCACAAGACAATTTCGCTAGCTCTGTTTATGGTAATCTATGGGATTATTTGACAGCAAGGTGACACTTTGACTTTGGAACAAATTTCTTTCATAGACAGCACAATTACTAATATTGTGACATTCAATTAGACATATCACTGATGTATAATTTTGATTTTAGAAAACAGACAAACATGAGGTATATTTTTCATTAGTACATTAAGTTCTTTTGGTTCTCAATTTGTTTTTCATCATGCTATTGCTTTGATCTTACTAATGTGTAGGAGTTGGGAGAAATTTAAAAGCTGTGAGTTTTTAACCATTCAGATGCAGGATTAGTAAAGAAAAAGGAAAAACTATGCAAACATTCAATTGTCTTAAAGAGAAGGAAAATAGATTTCCAGGCAATGTTTACTGTTTATTATAAACTCCACTACATAACAAAAAATCTGTAATGTGCTTTTCAGGAGGGAATTCTGATGGTAGCTACACATGCTTTATCACGTTGTAG
Source organism: Passer domesticus (assembly GCF_036417665.1). Taxonomy (NCBI): domain Eukaryota; kingdom Metazoa; phylum Chordata; class Aves; order Passeriformes; family Passeridae; genus Passer; species Passer domesticus. The sequence goes on along the minus strand of NC_087478.1, from coordinate 29,493,610 downwards.
GCCAAATCCTCCGCTAACCTATTTACCTCAATCTCACAAAACAGTCAAAAATAGGAAAATATTCAGGTGAAGAATCAGATCTTTATGGCCTACTCTTCCCTTTATGAAAGGAATGTGAAACCACAGGGAAAGGACAACATTGACAACAAATGTGGTGAGTACCTCCTGAAGTCCCACCCTGTCCTTGGTCTGTGGCAGTAAGCAGAGTATCATTCTGAGTATTTCATTGCAAGATCAGAGAATACAGCACTCCACCAATACTTGCACCTAAGTGTTCTATACTCACAAGTGATAAAATACATACTTTGGTAAGCAGAAACTCATTTTCTGTTTGAAATTCTTCAATAAATGCTTTGTGAAAATGAAGTTTGGCCTCTGGGATGCAATGTGTCTAGTCAGCTAAAGCACCTTTTATTGCTTCAGTTCTCTGAGTAGCTCACCTAATTTTACACAACTGCCTCATCTAAAATCTCTCTTGCTTCATAAAATCCTACCTTCACAAATACAGCATTGTAAATATTAAATGTATGGGGCGAAAGAAAACAAGAAAGGAGGATACAAGGAGGAGTGTAAATATATCAGAAGCAAAACTTTGGTTAGAAGACAAAAGCATTTCTGCAAATACATTGCCTTACTATAAGCATGGCTCTTGCCCTACTAGTGATCTCCCTTCTGCCCTTGATGTAGGTTTTACAATTTAAAGTTATGTATCTACCATCTTTGTAGCTCTGAATCCGTGTGAAATGTTTTTTATTGTAAGTTATGGGATCTGAGTATTAATCAAAGAACTGTTATAAGGAACAATAGTCATTCTGCATCCTTCTTCTATTGAACTTAGGTGCAAACTTTTGTACAGAAATTGGATTAGAAAAGTTGGCTTAGGTAACTTATTTATAGTCATGATGTGGAAAAAACCAATTTGCCATCAGTATCCTATTATTTCCTCTTCTGTTGAGAAATTTGTGACTTGAATGAACAAAATCTAGGGCCTTAATAGGATGTTGCTAGGATTTTTTAGACTAGTCACATTTTTCTGTCTCCAAGGAGACAAGTCACAGTCATAATGATCTCATATTTGTAGAGTAGTTTTTATATCAAAGAATGTACAAATGCTTCAAAACTTGACTAATTACACACATGAATCTTACCATTCACCACTGAATACCATCAGCCTCTGCTGCGAAAGGTTTTTAACAATACACTGTAAAGTTCACTTTAGTACAAGATATGGCTGCTATAAAGCAGGAGGAGTCTCAGCAGGCAGACAATAACACTTTAAATGGAAATGCAAAGACACCACTGAAGTTAACATACTGCTTAGGAAGTGTGCCACATCGATTTAATGACCTTCTTTTTTGTGTTTTGAGAGGACCATACATGCAATAGCTTACTGAGCAAGTTCAAGTGCACTTGATGCACTTAGAGTACTGTTCTCCAACATGCTGAGTACTGTGGTTCACAAGGCAACAAATGGTAACTCTGTAAAAATGACAGGATTAAATGTAAGTAAGTTCTTAAATGCTTAACTGATTAGAACTTCCAGAGCTGTGTAAAAGAGTCTGTGTCCCTGAGTCTGACATTCACATCTTGAAAGTAGGATTCCTGAAGAAGAGAAATAAAGGCAGTGAAAAGCTTTGGTTTTTTTCACTGGCATGGTTTACAAGGTCAGAAATAAGTGATTTAGTCCTTACTCTCACCCATTCCTTTAGTTTTCTTTATGAGGCTACAGCTGAAGAGGACAAGAGTTCTGTTAAAAAAAAAACAAACAAAAAAAAAAACCAAACAAAAAAAAAAAACACCAACCCAAATGAAAACATACAAAAACCCACAAAACAAAGAAATAAACTCCACAAACAAACAAACAAAAAACCAAAACCAAAACAGAACAAACAAATAAAGAAAAACAGCACCAAAACCCCCACTTAAAACATATCAGAAGAAATTTAGATAAAACCTAGATCTCTAAAAGACTTCTACGCAGCTGTTAAGATAGTTATAGAGATGCTGGTTTCCACAGACATCTCCAGTGGTGAAACAAAGATTGCACAAGAGGGAGGTTTACTCTAAGCACTGCTTTAAGAATTTCTCAGGTAGAAGAAAATATGCCTGAAGATGAATAGCTGCCACAGCCCCTGGTGCTCAAAGGAATGGAGATAGTGGACAGCAGTTTGATGACACTCTCAGGAGATAAGGAGCATATCCAAAAGTCTAGAAGAAGCAAGAGAGAGGGTCACCACAGAGAAGGGTGATTTTGAATAGGAAAATCTATTATCCTAGTCTTTTCCTAAAGCTCATCCACAGGTTCTTCAGACACCCTCGGACAATATGGGACCAGCTATTCTCAGTCATTCAACCTCTGGGACCAGCTGCCTTTTATGTCAGCATTTGGATTGGAGTTAGATTGCTTACCTTAAGCATGTCATGACTGGTGACAGTTATGTATCTCAAAAAATGTCTACAAAGGCAAATGAGCCAAGACAAAAGGTAACTAAACTAATACATTCTAAACATAATACTTTCTAGAATGAAATCTAAATGTTAAAGAAAGTGTTAAAATTTACTTTTTTTCCTCCATGTTAAGACTTCAGCACTGCACATACAGTAGATGCCTTGCTCCACAGTGATAAATGCAGTATAGACGTTACATGCTCAGCTTTCACGGAATGGGGTTAGCAGACTTCTAGAAAATATCTTCTATGAGACAGGCATTTGAAAAGACCTGTGAACAGTAAGAAAAAAAGCCCAACTGCTTCAAAGACTCAGCTATCCCAGGTTCATTGACTGAACTCAGGAAGGTTTCCTGAGCCCGTGTCTGAAACACAGAGCATCTCTTTATTTCTGAGCAGAAGTATTAAAGGTTTGAACCCAGATTTGTTACCTCTTGAGGAATATTATGTCAGAGTATGGGTATTGTAAAGAGAAGGAAGGGGACACCCTTGGTATCTTCTCTTTGCATGGAGTAAGTAGAAACATGCAGGAACCAGAAAGAGTTGACATAATATCCAGTCCACTTCAGTTAGTGGCTGACAGAAAAAATCACTCTACTGGAGGAATCCAAAGAGCAGGAAAATATTGTTATATTAAAGTTGGCCTTTTAAGTCTGCTTTTACTCAGCAGTCAGAAAATGCATCAAGATGGAAATATGTACCTGTGACCTTCTTTTCTTGTATTCCCAGTCCTACAGGTAATTAGTCTCCTACTCCTCGTACCAGAAGGTCTAAGGCAGAAGGCGTGAAACCTGAGGGTAATATATATTCTGTGATACCAAGGAATGCTCCAGTTCCCATGAATGAATATTCAGCCCTGACAGAAATTCAATTCAGTATCAGCATGAGGTCTGACAGGTAATCCCCATCCCCTGCCATGGTTCCTATGGTAAAGAAACATATTCCCCAATGGTTTCCCAAGTGCATTCCAGTAAAGTGTCAAATCAAGAGACTAAAATGTGATGAGACACCAGCTGGCACCAACAACAGTTTGGCATGGATGCAGGAAGTGTGAGGGCAACTGAGCAGCAGAGGAGGACAGTAGCAGGAGCTGGGGCACAGGAGGAATGGGAGAGACACAGTCAAGATGTCTACAGATATCCAGTTTTATTCATGGACATATGACCAGAGGTGAGAAGGAAGCTCTGTAAAACCTGGAGGTTTTACAGGACCTGGGGGAGGGGATTCAACTACTCACTCACAGTCTGATCCTGGGAACTCTCAGCTGGCTCTCACCAGATCAGATTGAAGCTATCAGAGAAAAATCCAGTGCTGTGGCATTAGGAAGTAGAAATTAAAAGAGGATGCTCGGTTACATGTGTTCTCTACATGTAACAGCAGATTCGTTCCCCAGATAAAATTTCATTTATGCTCTCCCGTGTGCATGTTGGAGATGCACAGCAGAACAAGGAGCAGGTAACTAGTAATGAAAGGAAAAGAAGAAAGGCCATCCTTTACTTGCACATCCAAAGTGTGGGGGTGCATCCCCCCATCTCCAGGCCTCAATATGTTCTGAGAAATGCTTGCCAAGCCTCGGCTCTGACCAACAGCACCTGAGCTGGGCAACTGTTGAGCTGATCAGAAATACCATCTGCTCCCAGGAGCTTGTGGTGCCTAATGAGCTCCTCCCCTCATTTTTGAACAACCTTGGAAGCTTTTTTTTGCCTGAATAACAACTCAAGTGGAATGATATTTTTGTTCTCATACTTTCAATGAAAGTTTCTGATATGAAGTGCAGCCAAGATGAAACATTGCTATGACTAAAGCTGACTGTCTTGCGGCCCTATAAAGAGTGGTTTAAAATGAGACCCTGAGAGCTGTCCAGGACCACAGCAGGCTACTCCCTCTGAGCAGAACGCCTCTGAGAGCAAGCAAACTCAGGTTTGCTGCACTCGAAGGATGGCCAAATGACAACAGATCTGACACCCCCACTCCCCGAGGCTCAACCCTTCACCCATTGACAGGATGAAAAGGCATCTGAAGTGAGTATTCCACTACCTTCAAGGGTAATTTTTCATAGTTACCTTGTACAGACTCTTTATGGCTGTGTGCATGCAAGCATGCATATCAAATGTGGGAGAAATGCCACTCTCCTTGATTCTTAAGTACTTTAGATTTGTAAGGAAGTTAGGCCTGTAAGTAAATTACTGTTTTGATATAGTAAATCCTATATGAATTCTTTGCCAAATTGTTTAAATTATGTAGTAAATTAGGTGAAATGTTGTTAAGTTTAAGTACTATCAAATTTAAATGTTGTTAAGTGCTATTGGGCCCTTAGGGTTTGGATTGATTGGCTCTGGATTTTTTTGTTACTTTTCCTCAGTGTGCCTTAACCATCTAGTAAGTGGTAGATTAAACCTTGCCAACAAATTTTGTCATGCTGCCACTTTTATATTAAACCTGTTTTTACTGATGCCTTTGCTGGCAATTCTTTAAGCAATCTTTAAACATTCTTTCATGATACATATGCATAGGAAGAATTTGAGTAAGAGGAAACAGGAAAGAGGAACAGGTGTAATGTGTTCACGGAAAAGTAATTCCCTCAAACAAGGAGAAAACAGCAGGATAAAAAATGGAGAGGAAAGAAAATCACTCAACCGTGAAACACTCTGGGAATGGGAAAGGTGCCCCTAAGAGCTCCACTTTGCACTTGGAAGGAGTGAGGGGAATTGACCAAAGAGCCTGGATACTGGAGGCTTCCAGCTGGCCCTGCAGCCAGCATGCTGCCCAGCTGCTACACAGCCTGCCTTGTTTACAGCCGCTCCCCCAGCACATCTCTGTGAGTGGAGAACATGGCTGTAAAACCAGCAAGCACTTCAGAACTTTTTACTTAGAATGGGAGCCTTCTCCTTTTCCCTACTTTCATCTTCTTCTCCTTTTTCCTCCTTTCATCTTGTTCTTGAGAAAAGTAAAATTAATGGTTTAATTCTCTCCTAAGCTCTGAATTATTTTCTCATGACCCATTAAAGAGCTACAACTACAACAACAATATCAAAAATACCCTCAAAAAAGAAACAAAAAAACCCCCAAAAAATCAAAATCAAACAAACAAAATAAACCACCCAAACTAACCAAAAAAACAAAAAACCAAGTAAATCTTTGTTTTCTAGTTTTCTTTTTAATCAGGCATATAGGCAGGCTAAAGGATCAATGCTTATTAGGTAATTTGGGTGGATTTCCATAGGATAATAACCTCATGGTGCTGAATTCTTCAAATCTAGCAAGCAATAAGACTCCCTGACCATGTCCTGAGAAGGTCTGAACTTTTCCGTATTTCAGAGGGGGATTTTTCTGTTTACTGATGATTTTTGTTGTTTTCACTTATAATTGCTACAGTCTCTAAAACAGTTTTAAAAAACTACAATCAATATATGAAGGCTTCTGTGATAACTGACATACATCTATGCAACTGAGAGCTAGGTGTTACAAACTTTAAAAGAAGTCTGCCAAGCAGCTCTTGAGTGACGTACGTCACAGCTAGCACTTCCTCTCTAGCAGAAATAAAATAAATGAAGGCTCTTTATTAAACTACTCTTCTGTGTAGAATTATGTATCTTTACAGTTTGGACAATGATGCTCTTTTCTTTTGGTCAAAACTTGAAAATCTTTCAGATTTAAGAGAAAAAATTATAATATTCTGAAAATTCAGGCATGAGGAATAAGGGATTAAGCTAATGTAATTTCATAATTGTGATTACCAATGATGGGTCTTTACAGCTTAATGTTTTCATCTGCCACATGCATCCCAGCATTTATCTAAGTGTCCCTGTGAACACAATCATGCTCCAAAACAACACAGATGTCAAAAGTATTTCCATACACGTTTTGAAGTGTTATTCTAAAGGAAGCAAATATTCTTCAGAAATAGAAAAAAAAGGAATTGAAATATGGTTTAATTTTGAACATCTTTTAATATTATAGTTATGCAAGTTTGATTAAAACAGAAATTTTAACCAAGAGTGAACTGGTCACTGAAGAACAGCTGTGTATAGTCTGCAGCTGATTTTCCACAACAGCATGCTGTTCCACAGTCCTTCAGCTCCCTCTGCTGCTTATTTGATTCACAAATTTTTCATATTTGCATGGAGTTTTTACTCGGTTTTTTTAACCTCTGCTTCAATGAGAAAAAAAAGTTGCAGGTTAAAATTGCACCTGAAGCAATGAAATGATTGCTCAAATTGATAAACAGTGTGTGCGAAGTTCCATGTAATTATTGTCCCTCCTTTTCTCAGGGAATGAGAAGCCCATTAGGCTGTCCAGATTGCTTTCTGGTGACTTGCTGTGCATATATTCTGCCATTATAATTTGACTTGGTATAACTGAAAAGTACGTGTTGCTTAAACTGACTTTTTCTGGATACGTAATTTTATTTCATAGAAATTATTACATAGAATCAGAATCATTTAGGTTGGAAAGATCATTAAGTCTGACTGTTAACCTAACAATGCCAAGTCCACCACTAAACCTATATGTCTTCTAAATACTTTCAGGGATGGTGACTCGACCATTGTTCCAATGCTTGACAACCCTTTCTGTGAAGAAGTATCTCCTAATATCCAAACCAGACCCCTCCTGGCACAACTTGAGGTTGTTTCCTCTTGTCCTATCACATGTTGTTTGGGAAAAGAGACCAAGCCCCACTTGGCTACAACCTGCTTTCAGGTAGTCGCAGAGAGAGATAGTTTCCCCCAGGCCCCCTTTTCTTCATGATAAAGAACCCAAATTTCTTCAACTGCTTTTTATATGAATTGTGCTCTAGATACTTCATCAGCCCTATTTCCCTTTTCTGAACATCCTCTAGCACTTGAAGTGAGGGGCTCAAAACTGAGCATAGGACTCAAGGTGTGGCCTCACCAGTGCTGAGTATAAAGGGATGATCATTGCCCTGGTCCTGCTGGCCTCACTATTTCTGATATACACCAGGATGCCACTGACCTTCTTGGCCACCTGGGCACACACTGGCTCACATTCAGACAACTGTCAACCAACAGCTCCACGTACACCTTTCCAGACACTCTCCCCCAGCCTGTAGTGCTGCACAGGGTTGTTGTGACCCACGAGCAGGACCTGGCTCTTTGCCTTGATTAACCTCATACTGTTGACCTCGACCCATCAATCCAGCCTGACCAGATCCCTCTGCAGAGCCTTCCTACCCTCCAGTAAATCAACACTCCTGCCCAGCTTGGTGTCAACTGCAAACTTGCTGAGGGTGCACTTGATCTCCTCATCTAGATCATCAAAAAAGATATTATACATGACTGGCCCCAATGATGAACCTTGGGGAACATCACAAATGACCCACAGCCAACTGGATGTAGCACCATTCACACCACTCTCTGGGTCCAGCCACTCAGCCAGTTTTTAACCCATTGGACAGTGCACCTATCCAAGCCAAGAGCAGCCAGTTTCTCCAGAATGTTGTGACAGTGTCAAAGGCTTTACCAAAGTCCAGGTAGACTGCATCCACTAGGTCACCTTGTCACAGAAGGAGATCAGGTTGGTCAAGAGGGACCTGCCTTTCATAAACCATGCTGGCTGGGCCTGACTCCTGGTTGTCCTGTATGTGCCACATTATGGCACTCAAGATGATCTGCTCCATGACCTTCCCCACCCCAAAGACAAGGCCTACAGGCCTCTAGCTCCCTGGATCCTTTCAACCCTACTTGTAACTGGGCATCACATTTGCTAACCTCCAGTCAACTGTGGCCTTCCCATTAGGCCATGACTGCTGATAAAGGATGGAAGATAGTTCAGTGAGCACTTCTGCCTGCTCCCTCAATATCCATGGTTGGATACCATCTAGTCCCAGGGACTTGTGTCTGTCTAAGTACTGTAGCAGGTCACGGACCATTTCCCCTTGGATTATATGGGCTTCATTCTGATCCCTGCCTGTTTCCCAGGTCAGGGGCCTGGGTTCTCAGAGAACAACTGGTCTTACTACTAAAGACTGAGGCAAAAAAAGCACTGAGTACCTCAGCCTTTTCCTCATTGTTACTATGTTTCCCTCCCCCCCCATCCAATAAAGCATCAAGAATCAACTTAACCCTCCTTTTGTCACAAAGGTATTGATTGAAACACTTTTATTGGCTTTTTGTACCCAATAGGCAGATTAAGTTCTAGCTGGGCTTCGGCCCATCTAATTTGCTCACTGCAAAACCTCATAACATCCTTATAGTCCTCCCGAAAGGCCTGACCCATCTTCCAACTCTCCTGTTTTCCCTGAGTTCCAGCCAAAGCTCTCTGTTCAGTCTGGCCTGCTCCAGCTCCTTAGCAATTTCATTCTTGAAGAATGTCTTTTCCCTTCAGGACTGCCTCCCACGGCACCCTGCCAACCAAGCTCCTAAACAGGATGAAGTCTGCCCTCTGGAAGTCCAAGGTAGCAGTTCTGCTGAGTCCCTTACTTACTTCTCCAAGAATTGCAAAATCAAACATTTTGTGATTACAGTGCCCAACATGGTCTCCAACTGTTTCCAGTGATATACACATTTATGTTAAGAATTCTGTCTTTCTATAGCTCAATGTCCTCTTTATTAGCAATATTTCTTGCAGATATCTCTGGAATACTTTCTTTCCAAGATTTTCATCATTTTCATTTTCATGTTTGCCTATCAAAAATGTTAAAGAAAAAAAAAAGGATCATGCATGCTTGCATTTTTTTAGTTTTTATTGCTATATTTTTCATTTCTAAGTAGACTTTATAAAGCTTATCCCAGATAGAAGACAAATGTATATATTCAAACTATGTATTGGTCAAAACACAATATAAATGCAAACACACACACATTCATTCAAGCAGAATTTTGGTTAATAAGGTGTAATGAAGGGAAGGCATTATCTGCCAGAATATACGTCAGAGCTATAAAAAACCCAGCATCATACATCATACTGACTAAAAGAGTGACTTGAAGAACAGCAAAGGTTAAGGGAATATTATCACATACTATTATGCTGATTTTGAGGCATCTCTGATCCTCAGAGGATTTTGGAAACCGCAGGTCTATAGACTACATGGATAATGGGAAGCCTAGAATTCAATGAGTAATTTTCTCATAGGTATCTAGGTTATTATACCCATTTTTTTCTGTTCAGATATTCAGCCATGAGATTATGTCAGTCACTGATGAATTACTCCAGGAAAATAAGATTATGAAATCTCAATTTGAAATTCTGTAAAACTACTGAAAGCACACGTTTGAAGAATCTTAGTCAAGACCTAACTTCCTCCAGTACAACAGGGGTGACTTCCTGAGGGATCTACATCAATGCTTAGCCCCAGAAGCAATGGTTCCTGTAGGTATGAATTACTACACCTGGAAATAAATGTAACCACACATAGTCCAACACAAACAGAATTCAGGCAATTCAGACTTGATCAGCTCTCTCAGGTACTTTGTGTTTGTTCTGCTTTGTCCTTTGTGAGGACTGTGCTTAGGTTTTAATTTCAAAGTGTCTGCTGCTGATCAGGAAAAGGCAACATACTGTTGCCTTCAGGCACCTTGTTCCTGAGTGACACCTTAGAAGCAGGACCACTGGGCTGAAGACTTATCACATGACTGAATACTTCCCAGGAGGAAATTACAGAATGATGGTCAGATCCAAAACATTGTAGGCACGTGAAATAAATAGGTGGATTGCAGGAGCCCAAGTCTAGTCAAACAAGGGCCCTGTCAAAGGCTGCCAAATTCTGAAGGTACTTGGGATTACCTCCCCCTTTCAGCTGTAGCATGTTAGGCTCTTGAAATTGGTGCATGTGCTGACATTTCCCTTCCTGAGCAGTTCAGTGCCTCACTGCAGCTCAAGTCTCACCAGAGCCTGCTGCCCTACTACAGTCAAATTATGTATTGCCCAAAAAAGCTTCATACATTGACAGTCCTGTTGTCACAAAACATTTTGGAACACAGAACAGGAGAATGCAACACTGATCATCTTACCCAGTCCTCCAATACCAAAGACAATGAGGACATGAGCAGCATGTTCAGGGCATAAAGTACTTAAGTCACAAAAGCTTCCCACCACTGGAAATGTTGGACCACCCAAGAATTTCAGGAAGTGCTCAGAAGAAAATGTGGCAGTTACTAAATTTTGGATTTAGCCATAGTTATTAAATCTAGAGTATAGAGCTGTAGTTCAGGTGCCCATCTTTTAAAATAAAGTGATGAAGATTATCAAGTTCATTCCTGTGTATCGAAGACAGGGAAAATGTGAAGATTTTATGGAAAGATTTATTCAGTGACAACAAAATTTTCAGAAACCAAGTCCTAGTCAGTCAGAGTGAAAAATTAGAAGCACACTGAATTGTATTTGACGAGTCATTTGGCATACTAAATTATCTGTCTGGAAACAGGTGAGGAAGCACCGTTTTTAGTCTCGTACACTTACCCCACTTACTTCCATGGAAGTTGGCTCATCAAAAACATTTAAAAAATTAATTTATATGCTTGATAGATTTGCCCCTTCCACAAGCACTGTGGACATAGACTATAACTCCAGATGTTACTGAACAATCAGGTATTAATGTCCTTTCTTATGTGGCTTCCCCCGCCCCCCTCACAAATTAGCAGTATAGCGATCTCTGTTCTGAAAGTCTCTGTAAGCACGTTTTGCATCTGCCTTGCTGTGTGGGATTCTTCCAAAAGGTTCCAGATCATTGAAGCAAGCATCAAAAACTTCATCCACAGCTTTTTCTGCTGTTTCTTTGCTAACTTTTCTAACAGCCAGAATGGAACGAATTGCTCTGTCTCGTACACAAGTCTAAAGTGAAAAAAAAAATCAGTCATTATTAGCGTATTTTTTTCCAGATTTTGTCAAATATTAATTTCTATTATATAGGTGACAATTTCGTATGAAAGAAGAGTCAAACAGTGCCTGTAGTAAGCATTAAAGTACATTTTAGTTCCATCCTGTGTAAGCTATGTGCTTTAGTTTTCCATGTACACAGAAACCATAAAATAATTTAAAGACATTCCTTTTAATTCCTTTAGAACAGGAATTAAAATACAACTTGGCATTTTTTGTAGGTATTAAGTATTTATAAAACTTGACCTAAAGAAAAGTCAGGAAGAAACAGATACAAATACCACTTGGGTCCTTTACAAACTGAAATGCTGTAAAACAAAGGAATGACTTCTCTACTGGCCTTCATTTTGATAGTTCTCTTTAAGGTAACTTTTTCTTACAGTTCGTTTACCAAAAGACCAAAAATATGTAAACATCATCTACAAGTTAACTGCCACTCTAACATGTGTGACACTTGGGTCTCAATCTGTAGACTTCATTATTATTCACAAAAATAATTCCTACAAGACTTAATACACGTGGTTATTTAGAAATCTTCTCATTTTGCTTCCTTCAGTTTTCAATGACTTTTTAAGAGCGTCACCCACTTAAAGTGGATAAGGTATTTCCACTACATTTCCTGAAAGCCCTGCTTTTTGTTTGGTTTTAGCCATCCATTGTCAGTGGTAATGCTTTAAAACAGGACTAAATGTTCAGAATTTCACTCCAATAAAAATAACAAGGTGGGGAAAAAAAACCTAACATCGATCATTAAGGATTAGTTAAGAGGAAACAGCAACTCTATGGCATCTATTTCTTTTTCTAAAGTTTTCAACTATGAAAGCTCAGAAGGCTAAGACCAAGTACATAAAAAACCAAATTATTAGATTTGCATTGCCACAGGTTTTACCTGATGGTGCCCTTTCAATCCAAATTTAAACCTGGCAATTTCATTCATCAAAGTACAGTCTCCACTGAGATTAGCAGCTCGAATCTATTGAGAAAAATAAAAAATCATAAGATCAGAGAAACACATGAAAATACGAAGTCAAAGAAATTGTAACAAAAACTTCTCTTCAGTATATTTCTGGTGACTGTTGGTAGAGGATATTCCCGAGGCCATTTTAATTTCTTAATTACCTGTCAGGTAACTAAGTACTGACACATACATACTTAATTTCTTAAGTACCTGTCACTACCATACCCTTTACATCCATCTCAGCCTCAGTGAACTACAACAACCTTCAAGTTTCTCTACCCCTCACACATCCCTAAAATTTAAATAAATGAGCAGTAGAGAGTATATGTATGTGTGTAGGTATACAGATGAACTGCTAGAAGAACATGGAAAGCAATATTCTCCCCAGTCTGTATCAGAATCTGCTACAGTAGTCAGGAAGAAAGGCAGATACCTTTCAAAGACTACAGATGCAACACCAGAAGAGCAGTAACCCATCTGTTTTGCAAAAAGCTAGATTTAAATAAGCATGTATGTTTTAGCTCAACTGTCTTGTCCTGTATGCTAGAATTTCTTTTGTCTGCTAAATATTCTATACCCTACACAGTCTGTTAGGAAACGTAAATAAATCCTGTTTTCCTGTAATTAAGTACCAGAGTGAAAATAAATGCATAGAAAATATGAAAAAATAAGAATTAAAAAAGCCGGCAACAAAAAATGTAAATATCATACAATAAGTAATCAAAAGACCTAAAGTGAGCAAATAATCCTGACAAGAGCAAGAACATGCACAATCTTGATTTATATAAAACTTATGTTTGAGGTTTACATGCTTTATTCTGCACTGTGGAAATGCTTGGACGAAAAAATAAAGTATATGACAGTAAATAATTAAGAACAATTGTACTGAGTTTACATGGCAAAATGTTGGCAGTGGGGGCTTCCCAGGGTGTCTTCTGTGAGACTGGAAAAGTGGCTGAGCCTATGTCAGACAGAGACTGTTTTAACTGGTTTTAAAACAGACGCACCATTAGTGGTGTTGGTTTCAGCTCTGTGATTACACATTCAAGAAAGGATAAAAAAAAACTCCAGGACAGCTGTGAGACAGAGGAGTGATGAAAATGTGAGGGAAACAGCCCCACAGACGCTGAGGAAAGACAGGGAGGAGGTGCTGCAGGCATCAGAGGAAAAGACCATGGAGACAGAGGTTGTCTCCCTGCAGTCTGTGAAGGAACACAGCAGAGCAGATATATCCACACAGCAGTCCATGGAAGACATCCTGACACGAGAGACAAACATGCCCTGAAAAAAGCAGCAGCCCACAGAGAGCCCATGCAGGAGTACATTTTCTGGCAGGAACTGTGGGCCCTGGGGGACCAGTGCTGGAGCAGCCCATTCGTGAAAGACTGTATGCTGTGGAAAGAACTCAAGTTGGAGCAGGTCTTGAAGAACAGCAGCCCAAGGGAAAGACTCACGTTGAAGCAGCTCATGAAGGACTGTATTTCGTGGGAAGGGCCTCAAGCTGGACTAGGGAAAGAGTGCAAGGATGAAGGAGCAGTGGAGAGAAAGTGTTATGAACTGACCACACTCCCTGGCTCCCTGTGCCACTTGGCAGAGAAGGAGATAGAAGAATCAGAAATTAAAGAGTGAAGCTGAGCCTGGGATAAACTTTTCTGTGACAATATTATACGGATTACATCAGAAATCAAATAAAAGCATGCAGATTCATACACACAACACCTGTGTCACATACACAAGAGGAATACCTCCCAGCCTGGGCTCCATTTAATTTCACCTCCTAAAGTGTCAGGTGTTAAGGTCTTTAACACTCAAATGTCCTCTGAAACCACAGAATGGTTTGGGTTTTAAGGGGCCTTAAAGATCATCAAGCTCTTATCTCCTTGCCATGGGCAGGGACACCTTCCACTAGACCAGGTTGCTCAGAACCTCATCCAAAGCTGATGGATTTGTAACTACAGTGTACTAGCAGAAATACCACAATTACTCAAAAAACGAATGTTACAGGAAAAGACAAGTTTGTGGTTAATCAAAAACACCTAAACAAAACCAAGGCTACTGCGATAACTACCCAACACACCATGACTTGCTTGGAATAAAAAGAATTCTATAAGCATTTGATTAACATATGAATGCGTTTTCACTTCTAACAACTCTCTTGTTTGCCAATAACCACTTCTTACACTCACAGTAATCACATTCTACTTAGCATGACATGGACTTACTAATATCTGTGAAAACTAAGTGTTTTCTGAACAAAACCATTTAGGTTGGCCTGACAGAAAGGACAAAATGTATTAACAGCATTAAAACAAATTAATTTTGTGTAACAGACCATATAACACAAAGCAACCCTAATAACCAGCAATAATTAATAAAATGACAACATTAGAAGCATTTTAACTTACCTCAGAACACGCTAAGTGTTTGACATTTTTAAACCAGTCAACATGTGCACGGCAGTGATCAAATGCATGAATCAATTCATGTGCGACCACCCGGTTCATATGGGATTGTTGGCGAATGTTGTTCTGACATAGAACAATCTGCAGAAAAAGAGATATAGGTAGTCTTTTCACTAAGTTTCAACACCTCCCTTACTTCTCAGAGACACACCACTGACAACATTTAGGATCCTTGAATTGATGTTCTTCAACATCAACAGCCTTATCATACTGAAGTGTACTAGTTCCAATGGCAGGGAACATCTTTCATTTATCTTGTTTTCATTATTAACTCATGTAACAGTATGTGTAGATTTAATCCTAGCAACAAAACACTAAAAAAAATTTCAGTCCTTTGAAAGGGTACTATGTCCAGCACCTACCTGAGATGTGGCAGCATCAAAACCTCCACTGACACAGCCATCACAGTTTTCACAAGAAAAGTGCCGGTCATTGAAGACAGTGCTGAAAGGCCCAAACAAACAAAGTCACAGGAAAGAATTTGAAAAACTTCAGTCACTACTTATCACAGTGACATTACTATACAGAATGTGACAAATCAGTTTACATACCAACCAGATTGCTTCAGAGCCTCAAGGAGAAGTCGAGCATATGGATCTAGAAAAACATTGCTGCAATCAATTTCTCTAGACAATAGTTTTGCAAATCATCTACAAACAAAATATAAAGACAGTCAAGGAAAAAAAATCAAATAAGAAAAGCTCTACACACACAAATTTATACTTTGCAGTATTTAATCCTATTGCAATGAACTGGCATCTGTTACAAATCAGACTACGTGATATGTGATACAGAATCATAGAATAGTCTGAGTTGAAAGGGACTTTAGAGATAAACTAGTCCCAATCCTCCTGTCATGGGAAAGGACACGTTCCACTTGACCAAGTTCCTCAGAGCCCCATCTAACTGGGCCTTGGAACACTCCCAGGCATGGTGCAACCACAGCTTCTCTGGGCAACTGTCCCAGTGCCTCACCACCCTCACAGTAAAAAATTCCTTCTGTATATCTAGCCTAAATTTGCCCTGTTTCAGTTTGAACTCATTATTCCTTGTCCTATCACTACAATTCCTGATGATGAATGTCTGGCTTCCACATATGCCCCTCCAGACACTGGAAGGTTGCTCTGAGGTTTCCATGCAGCCTTCTCTTCTGCAGGCTGAAGAGCCCCAATTTTCTCAGCCTGTCTTTGTAGGGGGAGCTGCTCCAGCCCCTTTACCAACTTGACAGCCCTGCTCTGTGCTCACTCCAACAGCTCCATCTTCTTCTTCTTCTTATGCTGGGGGCACTATATCCGGCTGCAGTTCTACAGGTGGGGTCCCAGGAGAGCAGAATAGACAGGGAGAATGACCTCCCTTTACCCACTGGCCATGGTCCTTTTGATGTAGCCCAGGATACAGAGTAAAAGCTGCTCAGCAATCAAGTCATTCCTGACATCATTTTATTACTAATAAACATAAACAGAGTGACCTTCAGTGACCATCGTTTGCTGTCAACACTCACAGGCCAGATCAAACAGTGCAAGGGGCATGGATGCACAGACACTGACAAATCATCTCAATTTCTCTGGGAAAAAAAAAAAAAAAGCACAGGAGAACCTTCTTATAACAAAAAAGCCTCTCTCAGCCACTTTCGAAATTGTATTTTCTCTTAACCAAAAGCAGCGTGTTCCTAAACCAGCAGCCCCACCTGGCCACCGGCTGGGGCCCAGCCCGGCCGCCGCGGGGGAGCCAGGGCCGGAGGGCTCGGCCCTGCCCGGGACCCGCAGCACAAGGTCACCGCCGCGGGCTCCGCCCGGCACCTCTGCGCCGCGGCCGGGCCCGCGGGATGACGGGGAGCGCTTACTCGTTTCCAGGGTCAGCCTCAGCATCAGCTGGCACTTGTTGTGGAAGGTGAAGAGGCTGCGGACCAGGAAGCTCTGCGGCTTCTTATTCCGGTCCGGGAAGAGCCGGTAGCCGAAATCATCCTCCTCCTCCTCCGGCCCTTTCTTCCCTGCCGCCGGCGGCGGCGCGTCCGCCTCCCCTTCCCCCATGTCCGGCCGCGCCGTCCCGCGCCGCCCGGGGGCACGCGAGGCCGGGGCCGCGCCAATCGCCGGCCGCGCTCCCGGCACGTGGGAGCGGGGCCGCGCGCGCAGGCGCTGTCGCCTCCTGGCGCCCGGGGCCGCGCTGCAGCCTGGGAGCGCGCCGGGCGGCGCGGGCGGCGCGGGAGGAGCCGCGGCTCGGCGGGGTGAGGGAGCGGGCCAGGGAGCGGGTCAGGGACCGGGCCAGGGAGCGGGTGAGGGACCGGGCCAGGGAGCGGGTGAGGGAGCGGGCCGCATCCCCGCCCCTCTGGTCCACGGGCCGCGCGGGGTGGCAGGGCGAGCGCACCGTGATGGAGTCAAGGCCTTGCTTGCAACTTCTGGGCGGCGCAGAGGCGGGTGCTGGGGCTCGGAGGGGCTGCTCGGCCTCGGGGCCGCTCCCGGGCGGGCCTGTGCTGCGGCCGCTCCAGGGGAGGCGCTGGGAGCAGCAGCCCTGTTGAGAGGGGAATAAAAGTGCCCTGAAGGGTGTAAGGGCTGCGCGCAGAGGCTGCTGTCAGGGCGTGGGTTAAAGGCGTTGCTAAGTCGTGTGCGGCTAGTGGGTAACGGAGCAATTCGATTTGATACACTTCAGGATGCTTTAGAGTAACAGAGAACAAACAGCCAGATTTCGTGTTAGATTTTCGCCTGCGTGCGAATACTGTTTTAGTCAGACATAGGAAAAAGGAAAGTTCAACAGATTACAAGATTTTTTATTTTTTTTGCATATTTTTTAAGTATTTTGTTCTACCTACCTAGAGATGCTGGGCTGTATGGAATATTTGATGGGTCCAAAGCCCAAGCTGCACGAAATTAACAGACTGAATGTTACAGTGGTAGTTCGGCATGGTGCAACAACTGAAGGTGGAAAAAAACATAGTAAGCTCCTTAACTGGAAACATGATGAAAGCTGTGTATTTTTGGCTTCACTGAAAGTTTATTTCTGTTTTGTTTCAAATAGTCCTAATATGTTGCTCAGAATAATTATGTCAGCACTGTGCACGAACTAGGGAGAAATAAACTGCTGCAGCAGGGCATCTACTCAGCTGCTGATTCCTTACCATGTAAAAACATTTCTGCTTTGGTAGCATTAGTTCAGTAGTAGTTGTGCCGTGTGTTTTTCCATCTCTTTGAGACCCTTTACCACAGAAATCATTAGCTTTGTTTGGCTCATAAATTTTTATATTGTTGTGCTACTAGGTTATTGCACGGGTGTGAAAAATAATATTAAATAAATAAAGCATGTCAAATAGCCTAGACCTATTTCTTCGTTAAAAGCTTTATTTGTAGTATCTCTACAAGTAGCTTATTTGTATTTCCATGAGGCTTGATCCTGAAGCTTGCCATCAAGAGGTTATAGTTAGCAACCGTTCATAACTCTCTTTGTCTAAGTTTGTATTTAGCTTATCGTGAGTTACTTAATCATGATTGTTTTCAAAATATGTTTGCTTCATCCTTTCAGATTTTTGTGCTACGAACTGTACACATGTGGGGTTTCTTTTTTTTTGTGAATTGTAACCAACATTTTTTTAAGGTTACTTTTTAATTGTGACTTAATATTTTTGTGATATTGAAACTTCTTTCACTTAAAACAACAAAATTGAGACAACAAAATCTATGAAGACAATCAAGCGTTAATAATTATTAAATGGTGTTTTAGGGACTTGCAGTTTCAGGATTACCATTGACTTTTGGGTGCTTTACCTTATATTTAGTTAGGAAAACGTGAATTACTTTTTGTTGTGATATATTTTGTTTTATCTGAATAATATGGCTTCCCTTCATTTTTTCAAAGACATTTAAGCTGTGTTTTGTCTTAGTCTTTTGGTGTTTGATGTTCATACTATGCTGTTGGGAAGTCTGATTGGCATGTAAGTCAGACTTGTTAGTTTTGAAGTAGCTAGCTTCCTTCACTACATATTTCCAACTTCTTTTAAGAATGCTTTTTTCCTTGAATTTTGGCAGATTATGATGAGTGCACCAAGTAAAGCGATAGAACTGCAGCTGCAAGTGAAGCAAAATGCTGAAGAGCTGCAGGATTTTATGAGAGAATTGGAGAGCTGGGAAAAAGATATTAAAGAAGTGGATTCTGAACTGAGGAAACAGAGTGGGGTCCCAGAAGAGGTAAGAAAACACAAGACCAGTGTCAGCTCAGCTGTTCATACTGTGATAGTGTTTATAATAATTATGTTTTACATTAGCAAAATTACATTTTTTACTTAAAATATCTGAATAGAAGGCAAAAAACCAATCCGTGATGTGTTCGTCACCCTAAGTAAACGAGAGATTCCTCTGTAAACTGCACCACCAACAGAGCTGTGGGCCAGTAGCCCCTGAAGGTGATGAGGCCAGTGAATTTTTTATCGGTTCTGGGTTGGTCTGTGAGAATATTTCTGTTTGCAGCATCAGTATTGGTAATTTACTGCTGACATTTAGTATATTGAAGTGATTCTTCAAATGATACTCTTCAAAAACTCAGTTTTATATCATGCATGTAATATGTACTATTAAGTCTTGAAAGATTATAGTTGTTAGTGGTTTTGTAGAGTTCTTGAGAACAGCTTGCTGGATGGATTTCTAAAATAAAACTAGCCACTAGATAGATATTCTGTCTAGATACAGGTGCTGCAGATTCTTCAGTGCAAGTGATTTTCACCTGTTTTATAATAAGTTACTTAATTCTGTTTAGAATTTGCCACCAATTCGAAACAAGACTTTTAAGAAAAAGAAGAAAATCAAAAATAAAGTCCCTTCAAAGATAACCTCTGAGGAAAACAAGAAAAACAAGATCAAGTCTTATGATTATGAAGCATGGGGAAAACTTGATGTGGTGAGTCTCAAGATTTGCTTTGTTGCCGGAGTCTCTCCCCAGCTGGTTCTATGTTAAATAAAATTTTGTTACAGTGCTGAGAATTCAGTCCACTAGTCAGTATCTTACTGTGCTGGGTATTGTATGAACATAGGGTGGCTTTCTCCCAAAAGGGTTGCATGGTTAATATTTGGAATATTGATAAATACTGGGTTTTCTATTGACTGTGCTTTCATCCAGCAGATTGAATTTCAGGTTAATGAGAAAAAAACTTGTTTTAACAATAGGCCTATTAAGAGGTCGTAATTAGAGTAGAATATAAGACTAAGCACAACTGTCAGTGTTGGAGGACACATTAATAAAATCTTACTTGTATTATTTTGCGCTGTTAAATTATAAAGAAGACAACAGTTTGGATTTTTTTTTTCTCATTCCAGGATAAAATACTTGAAGAACTTGATAAAGAAGATAGTACTCATGATTCTGTATCTCCAGAATCAGACTCTGAAGAAGATGGAATTCGTGTAGATACTGAAAAGGCTCTTGCAGAGAAGGAAAAGGTTATTGATGCTTATTATTGATAAAAAAGAAAAGGATAGGAGTATTTGCAATTTTCTTTTAAAAGATCATTTACTGGGACCACACGTCTGGTAAAAGAATTGCCCATTTGGAAGTCTTCCTGTGTGTTTCATTATTCCAAAATTGAAAATTCTCACTGCAGTTCTATTCCTTCTTATTGTCAGTATCAGCAAGCTTGGCCGATTCTAATTAATGTATGCTTGTGATGACAAATGTATTGGTGATGTTTTGCTTTGAGAAGTTGAATGGCTGTACAGAATTGCTATATAGAGCAAACTGGTTTTTACCTGAACGCAACATCTGAATGCCCCAAACTAAATCTTCAAGAACTTAAACATATTTCCTTTATGAGGCCAGTACATCTGGGAATGATGGGTGAACTTCATTGCTTTAATAATGGCAAGTTTATACCACTTCAGTTTTACCTAATAAGGTAGGATATAGAAAGAGATCTATCTCAGGCTTCATTGCTATGAGAAAGAGGCTAACTTTTAGCCTCTGTGTAGCAGCTTCTGTTTTTGATAAACTTCTGTTTGTAAACAATCACCTAACCCATCTGCCAGTCCATATTGACATCAGTAGTTCTTGCTTTGGTTTGGGTTTTTGTGGGATGAGTTGTTTGTTTGTTTTAAATTGTCTAAGTGGGTGATATTTGTGTTGTATTCCTGCTGCTGTGGGAATTCCTTCACGTGTAATCTGCAGTCTGCACTGAGAAGCTGAGGTATCTTTGGGCATTATTATCTTGGCTGCAGTGAGGTTATTGAGGGTGCAAGTTCCCAGAGAAGGCAGAAATGAAAAAACTTGGAAAGCAAAGATGCCAAAGCTAGTTACTAAAAACTTAAAAAAACCTCATTTGGTAATTTAAGTGGCTTGTATGTGCTTGTTACATGTTTCTGGAAATTACCTAGAGACACTGAAAATGAATATTTTATAGACCTCTGTTATAGAATATATTGTGAAAATTATTAAATATAGTGCACTTAGAATAGTTAGCATATTTTGTCGTAAAGCAGTATTTAGTGAGAAATGTTGAACAAAAATATATAAGCATTTCTAAAATACTTGGGTTTTTTAAGGTTTTTAATTAGCAATGTAGCTGCCAATGTACAGTAACTTGCTGAAAATGCTTTCTTTCTATTCACAGGGTAATAACTACTTTAAACAAGGAAACTTTGATGAAGCTATAAAATGCTATACTAGAGGGATGCATTCTGATCCGTACAATCCAGTATTGCCCACAAACAGAGCATCAGCTTTTTACAGAATGAAAAAGTAAGACTTGCATTGTTAAATCTGTAATATTTTTGTACTTGAAATGCTACCTGCAGATTTTTGATCTAGTTTTAATTCTTGATTCATGCTACGTTGTTGCAACCTGCCTTCCAGTTTCAAAGTAAATTAGGAATCGCCAGGAGAAGCAATCTGGTAGTGTCCCTCATCAATTTTTCCTTGGCTTGCACGCTAGCAGTTCACCATCTTCTGTGTTAACAGTGTAAGACTTGAAGAAAAAGAGACAGTTAAACTGCCTTTCACATTCAGTGAGCTCTATTTCTAAGGCTTTGATTTGTTTTGGGTGAAGAAAGGGGTGTTGGTTATTCTTCCTGTGGCAGTAGAGATTCTTTACTGCTGTTTTCCTTTCTTGTTTTTTAATTTATTTGGAATCAAGAAATGTGTAAGTACTTGGTTTGTGCCCCTTCTTATGCATGTAAGATTCCCATGTTACCAAGAACATGGTGAGGCTCAAAGTAAGATGAACTGCTGAAATTTTGAGGTTTGTAACCTAGATGTGTCCAAACTACTAATTCATTTTTTTGGTAGGTTTTCTGTTGCGGAATCTGACTGCAATTTAGCACTTGCTTTAGATAAAAATTATATAAAGGCTTATGCGAGAAGAGGGGCCGCTCGCTTTGCTTTGAAAAATCTTCAAGGTGCTAAGGAAGGTGGGTCTTTTTAAAATTCTTTTCTTCAGATACATACTAACTTGTGTGATCTGCTTCTTTGATGTAGGAATTTAATTTTCATTTCCTATAAACAAAGAAATGAAATACCATGTTGCATATTCTTCTGGCAAGGTAAAATTCAAGTAGCAAGTCCAAATTATAGCAGTAGATGTTAGTAGTTCTTGAATAATTCAGCTTTAACTGTTCTAGAATGATGTATTCCTTGAAATTTCTTGGGTAGTTATAAAAAACGTTTATCTCAGAAATGTTCTGCTTACTGGTCTGTGCGTCCTACGTAAAACATACTTTTCTGGTCTTCTGATAGATTATGAAAAAGTTTTGGAGCTGGATGCAAACAATCTCGAAGCAAAAAATGAACTGAAGAAAATTAATCAGGTAAAAAGATTATTAGGTCCTAACATAAATTAATACACCCTGTTCAGTTTACACCTGTGTCAATTTTTATAACAAGAACTGATTCAATAAATTCCCAAATGCTTTTTCTGGCATCTGAAGTTCACCAAGGTCAAAATCTTTAATGGAGTTTCTTTTGGAGAAACTCACACATATGCAAATATCAGTGTAATATTGGATCGCAGACTAAGACTGAATGTGTGCAGCATCTGGTGTCTTTTGGACTTTTTGTTGTTGGTTGGGTTTTGGTGGATTGGTTGGTTTAGTTTTTAATTTTCCGCAGTTTTCTACCTCCTATGTTAATGCTTTTTCCAGTCACGCTTAGTATTTTGGTATAAGGAAGCACAACACATGGGAACTTTTGTGTTCTCTTGGCCATAAAACTGCATTGCCAGCCTGCTTGTAGTGATTGCTGTGGTCACCCAAACCAAAAAGCTGTTCTGAGAACAGAACAAAATACTTCTAGTGCAAGCTAGATCCTTTTTGTGACAGGGAGAATGTTAATTATTATGACCTTTGTAAATATAAACTCATCTGTCACTTCTGTATGAATTTACTTATATTTCTTCAACTGTGTTTTTGATAGTGCATGAAAAGTTTATTTTCAGAATGAAGATGTCAAAGTCTCTAGTAATTGAAGAAATAAAAGATATGTGAATTGGACTGTATAGAAAGGTTCCATGAGTCATTTCACACTGTGCTTCAGAAGTTACGTACTTTTTGTTTGCCAAGCATTATTCTGACTTGAAGTCCCTCAAAGAAATACATTTTCAAGAAACAAATTGTTTTTAAATTGTCTCTTCAATTTGTATTTCATTTACAACACAGGCACTTCTGTTAAATAGCTTGGCAGATTTTCTTATCTTAAAGGTTTAGAAATTATTGCAATTTATGTTCTGAAAATGTTTAAGTGGGGAAATACTTACTGAAGGGAAAAATGATGTTTTTACAGGCTCTGTCGTTAAAACAAAATTCAGAACAGAAAGAGTTTGAAGATGCAGTCAGAACAGGATTAACAGATGAAGAGAAGCAGCGCATTGAAGAGCAGCAGCTCAAGCAGAAGGCAATTGCAGAAAAAGATCTGGTAGGTCACAGGTTCTGGTGGAACAGGAGAAACCTAGCAAAGACAAAGGTGGTGTTGTGCTGTTAGTTATGCTGCTTTTAGTTATGCAAATGTATAAATTGAACCTGATCCCGCCTTGAGCTTTATACATGGGATGTCCTTGATGTGTCCTTAAGTGTTTCCTATTTTGCCTCTAGGAAGGTGAGTGGGACAGTGAGTTCTGTTTGGATTTGTCTGGAGGAATAATTCTAAAAGGTAGCTTTTACAGCTCACATTGTATGTGCAAAATTTCAAATACGCAGTAAGACACGTAGAACTTAAACTGCACTTTACAAAGATTCCATTTCTCCATTGTTGTAAGCGTCTTGATTCTTACTTGTCCAAGGGAGTTGTGGACTGTTTTTCTGATTATATGATGAATAGTGGTTATAAAAAGGACTTGGTGGTGCAGGCAACAATGACAATAAAAAATGTATTTCTGTATGCATAGTCTTGACTCACAGTTGGCTTATTGATTTCTCCCTCTCACCACTCTTTCAATAAATAGCATTACCAACTAAACCATAATTTTTCTGCTCACTTACCTAGCTATGTAACTCATAACTTATCATTATTCAGATTTGCTGTATTGGTTGTAAGAAGTAATTAGATAAGAATGAAAGTATGCATTGAGGAACAAGAGTTTGACTAGGTCTCAGAAGAGACATTTCAGTCTAATGCAGCAGTTCATTAGCAGCAGAGCTGACTCACTGCAGGCGTGTTCTTGGTGACATGGATCCTTGTCAAGTCAGAACTTTCTGGTTTTTTGTCAGTCAGTAGAGTAGTAGTAGAGATGTGCAGCTTCAAATGAGTATTGAGAAGCAAAAGGTAATTTTAGTCCCCCAGAAACAAACAAAAAATGGTATAATTTTTTTGTATGGAGCATTAATTAGAAAACAACAGCATTTGGACCCAAATAATATTTGAGGATGAGTTTTATGGAGCAGGATAAATATGAATTAGTGAAGTTCAGAAAATCATCTTGAAAGAGGAATTGTCAATGTTCAGCTGGTATTTAAATTCATGAGGTCCAGGGTAGGTTATTCTGCACATCAAGCATAAAGTTAAATAAGTTGTAGACTTACAAGTCTACTCTGCATTTGAACTATGCATGTAGCAAAGTTTTTTTTTATCCTTGAAGTATTAGAAAGTATTAAGATAGTTTTTTGTGTTCTGCCTCCAAACTTAGATAGGAAGAAATATGCTGTAACTGTCTGCCCTGTTGTGTGTGTTCTTTCTTACAATTCATCTTCATAATGTTGTCACCCTCTCTGCAAAAATGGGTAAGAAAAAGTTAATTGCACTGGATTTTCTCAATGCTGTTTGTTTTGTTCTTTTCTTGGACTCAAATATTCCAGGGTAACGGTTATTTCAAAGAAGGAAAGTATGAGGCTGCAATAGAATGTTACACCCGTGGTATCGCAGCAGATGGCACCAATGCACTACTGCCAGCTAACAGAGCCATGGCCTACCTAAAGATTGAGAAGTAAGTGGAATTGCACATGCTGCATTGTTTGTTGTAAATCAGGAGGAATAATGATCCAGCAGATTTTCACTCGATTTGAGTTATTGTCACTCCTTCTCATTTTTGTTAAAATTCAGTATGAATAAATCACATTGAAAGCACTAAAGGAGAGGAAACAAATCTGTGTGATCTCAAAATGCAATTTGTAGGAAGCAAGTTCTGAGAATAAAATAGCACCAGTATGAAATAATGGTTTCTGACGTTGGATTTTCGTTCTTTTATGTGTGCAAAATCCAGATATTCACCTTTCTGAAAGGAACTGCCCAAAGCTTTGTCTTTGGCTATGAAACACAGTCTGCTACTAACATTGCTCTGTAAAAAGAAGTGAATTGTAACTTCTGTCTTTGGAGGGAATGAATAAAAGCCTTTTCTGGAAGTTTTTACATTTTAAAATGGCTTTCTAACTTCACTGATAGAGGCATGTATGTGTTGCTTGTTTATTTTTAATTAAGTTTTATCCAAATGACCCAGAAACTGTATGGAAATTCATGCTTTATAGCAAATTAGATAAGTTCCATATGGCCAGTTTTTAGGTGTGAACTTCATTCAACTCTGTGATGGTGTGGTAAGTTACAGTAGGCTGGTAGCATGAAGAGCAGAGGGTTTTGTTGGTCATCTGTTTTAGTGTGGCATGGCTGAGTATCTAGAGATAGTAGATTGATCTCTAATTAGGATAAGATGGGTTGCATGGATAGTATTTCTAACACAACACTTGTAATTTAAACGACATCAGAATGCAAATAATCTGTGAGATTCAGAGGAAGCAATACTTTAATTGAATGACCAAGCAAGAAAATTGATTCCCTATGATAAATCCTGTATCATGAGTCTTGTGAAAGAGGACCAAACATAAAATGCAACAAAAGCCCATTGGTATTCTTACAAACTGCTAGTGCTGGTGAGAACAGCAAATAAAAATTAATTTGCATAAATGTAATGATAGTTTGAACATGGAGGAAAGTAATGAAAGATAATATTTTATTAAGCACATAGTGAAATCGTGATCTAATGTAACAGTATAAATGGGATGAGGAAATTTAATCTTAAAATGAAGCAAATGACATTAATGCAAGGATATTCTGAGTTCTCATTCTGAGATAGTTAAGGACAAGTCACAGAATTCCAAATGTAGAGAAATTTATTCTCATGCATACTTGCTTCTCCTCTCTGGTATGTTATCTTTTTTTGTAATGGTATTTCTGGTTTTCAGAAGTACAAAGCCATGGTACTAACTTTGATTTTAAGGCAGTTGTTGAATTTCTAAAGTGGACTCTGCTCTGAAAAGCTTTAATGTGTTTTTTTTCTTTACAGAGGATGTGACTTTTTGTAATGCTAAAAAGAGTCAGCATTCTGTTATGAGATACCAAAAGATACAGCTTAAATTTCAGGGTGCTGAGAAACCATATTTTATGGGAGTTTTTTAATTCACATTTTAGCTCATATGTTTATGTATGTAGGTAATGAAGATCTAACTTTGTCTATTAATTGGTTTGGGTAGCTCTATTGTTTCAATTGAAACTGCCTCTTGAAACTGATTATTAATTTTGCGGTATGCTTTTGCTGAGGTACAAAGAGGCAGAAGATGACTGCACACAAGCTCTGCTCTTAGATGCTTCCTATTCTAAAGCTTTTGCCAGAAGAGGAGCTGCCAGAGTTGCTCTTGGGAAGCTAAAGGAAGCTATTGAAGGTATGGTTTTGAATTAGCCTAAATGTGGTAGGTATGAGATCAGTATAAGGACATCCTGATCTTTTTCTTGTTCTAACTTACTGAGATTATCAGTGCAGAAGTTAAGAATTTAGTGGTTTCTCTTGTATTTCATTGAATATGTGCAAAAACTCTTGTGTTGGTGCCCACATAATGGGAAGACAGTTCTGTGTGAAATTACAGCTGTTGCTGTTTATGATAAGTGATAAGAAATGGTTTGGAAAGTTCACTTAAAAGTAGGTCATTATATAGGCATTAGGATGACTTACAAGGGGACAGTGAGATATATTGAGAACTGACTGAATAACAGATACTGGAGGGTCTTAATCAGTGACACAGGGTGTAGTTGGAGACCTGTCACTAGTGGTGTCTCTCAAGGTTCAATACTGAGCCCACTGTGGTTGAACTTCTTCATCAGTGACTTGATGAAGGGGCAGATGCCTCCTCAGCAAGTTAAGTGATGATACAAAGCTTGGAGGAGCAGCTGATACCTCAGAGTGCTGTGAGCCTTCCAAAAGGACCTTGACAGATTGGAGAGCTGGGCAGAGAGGTCCTTCAGAAATCCAAAAGGCAAATGTAGGGTCCTGCACCTGGGGAAGAACAACCCCTGCACCAGCACAGACTCAGGCTGACCTGCTCAGTGGAGAAGGGTCTGGAGATCCTGGTGGAAAACAAGCTGTCCATGAGCCAGCAGTGCCCTTGTGGCCAGAAGGCCAATGGAATCCTGGGCTGCTTTAGGAAGAGGACTGCCAGCAGGTCAAGGGAGGTGATCCTGCCCTTCCACTCAGCCCTGCTGAGGCACATCTGGAGTGCTGTGCCCAGTTCTGGGCTCCTCAGTGTAAGGGAGACATGGAGCTCCTGGAGTGGGTCCCACAGGGGGTGACACAGGTGATCAGGGGAATGGAACATCTCTCTTATGAGGAAAAGCTGAGGGAGCTGTGCCTGTTCAGTCTTGAGAAGAGATGATGAGGGGTTACCTCACCAGTGTCTATCAGTATCTGAAGGGAAAGTGTCAAGAGGAGGTTTCCAGGCTCCTCTTGGTGGTTCCAAGCAATAGGACAAGAGGCAACAGACAGAAACTGATGCACAGGGAGTTCCATCTGAATATGGAAGAACTTCTTACTGTGCAGGTGATCAAGCACTGGAACAGATTGCCCAGAGAGATTGTGGAGTCTCCCTCACTGGAGATATTCAGGAACTGTCTGGATGCTGTCCTGTGCATTGCACTTCAGGATGACCCTGCTTGAGCAGGGAGGTTGGACCATATGACTCACTGGTGGGTGGTCCCTTCCAACCTTGGCCATTGTGTCATTTACCTGCCTTTAGATATTTTTTAGAGCTATGAAAGGAAAATAGAAGGTTAAAAATCTGCCATGTGTACATTGTAATTTGAAATATCTACAGTTTCTGTGTTGTTTTTCACTCAGATTTTGAAGCTGTTTTGAAGCTGGAACCTGGAAATAAACAAGCAATAAACGAACTCACAAAAATAAGGAATGTATGTATGCTTATTTGGGTACAGTGGGGTTTTGGTTTTTTAGGAGTTTTTTGTACGGCTATAGTACTAGAAGGTTTTTATTCTTTATTACATTATTTTTAACATACCTTGGATTTATTCATTAAACACCTGATCTCTTGGTGTTTTTTTCAGGAATTAGCTGAGAAAGAGCAGCAGACTCACCAAGAATATCCTGCAGTATTGATAAAAGAAGCAGAAATCAAAAATATAGTGAAAATGATTGATAATCCATTACAGATTAAATCAACAGTAAGTTGTTACATGAATTGCTTTCTATAATGGTGGGAAGAGTAGAGTTTGGAGTTAAAATCTGCTTTCTATATTGTAGACTAACCCCTGATAGATAGCCTTGCCTGTGGAAAGCCAAAAATATATAAATTTACTCTTGATATTTTTCAAGAACATAAACACTCATGGAAATGCTGACATTCACAGTAGTGGTGGGGTAAGCATTCAGTCTGCAGTACCACCCTCAGCAAACATGGTATATGCATACATTTATCATGTGGAATAGGCAGGCAGCCCAAAAACCCTGGCTTGTGCCCATAGGTACCATTGCAACTGAGAGTAAATGAGAGAGTTGAGAACCTCTGGGTAAACTTTTCTTCATTTCTACTGTTGTTTACAGTTTTTACAGCAGCCGTAGTGGTTATAAGACAAGTTGCCTACTTGTGCCATATGCTGCTGTCACATAGGGCTGATTTCCAAAGAGCTTTGAGCATGCATTTTCATCCATGTAAACTGCAGGACAGCTGGATATTGGTTTTCAATAAGCGATGTATTTGGATTATGAATTATCAGTGGTTATAGTCAGATGACTGAGTTAGAGATGAAAAAATGTAATACCAGGTTTCTTTATGTATTAGACTTTCTCTTTTAATACATTCAATCTTTATACACTCAGCAATGAGTTGTGTAAATACAAAGAGTACTTTGTACATGTATGAACTCATGCTATTTGAAAACCTTTGTTTACCCTCATAAGTAACCTAATTCAGATGGACAGTTTTAATAGAAAATGTGTGATTATTTTGATCCTTTGGGAGAGAGGAGTATCTTGTCCTCTCTTTAACTAGAAACATTATTTCTTTAAACATAAATGAATTTATTGTGAAGTAGCTGGAATACTGTAGGCAGTTATATTTATTGAGGTTTGATTTGGCCGCTAAATTAAGCGAAGATGCTAGGTTGGTTGTATTCCTCTTGTTATTTTGTTAAGGTATAATAAGTATAGATGAAACATCTGTGCTTTTAGTACTGCCATTTCCCAGAAGTCTTAAATTGTTGAGTGTGTTTAAGCGTGTGGATTTGCATCAGTATTTCTAGAGCAATACTTACTATGTTCATGTTCAGGAATGAAGTTCTAATGTAAGAAGTGATGAGAGCTTTTTTTCTAAGACCTGTGATGGTGGTACTAGGTGATGGTCAAAAATAATGGGGATCATGCAGAGATTAAATAAGCTGAAGCATTTTAGCATATGGTGGAATGAATTACCTTAGAAGGTATGTAATTTGGTCAGTCAGCAGGGTTGAGTTAGATATTTATTACATCAAAATTCTAAGTTGTGGGCCAAGGCCTATGCTGTTGGATGTTTTTTTCTTTTGCTAAATTACAAAGCTTTACCACATAGTAGGACAAAGTATATGATAGATCTTGCCTATTCAACCTTAATGTGAAAAAAGTAAACATTTTTAATTATTACTGGGAAAACAGGCTGCATACGGAGATCCTCTAGGGTAAGGATATACTGGTTTAGGAGGATAAAGCAATAAAATTATCATATCAGGCTTCATGTAGATTTTTATGGTTTCCTGGTTTTGCCATTGACCTTTATGCAAAGTGTCTTCTCTGTGCACCACTGCAGAGGTAACTGGTTATCATACAATTATTTTAAGTTACACACAGCTGTGTCTGGAGTCTGTTTAAACACTTGTGTTGAGCCCACATGTGACATGAGGTCTGTGCTCTGTTTAGAAGCCATTGCAAAGAATAGATATTGAAGAAGTTGATGATGATGCATCAGATGGTGACATGCCCACCACTACTTTAGTCAATAACTGGAGGAATTCAGTGGGTGTTGAAGCAACAGAAGCTCTAGATCAGGATGATCTGTTGACTGCAGTTGATATTCCAAAAGCAAAGCACTTGAAAATAGAAGAAATTAGTGATACGTCGCTATTACAGTAAGTATAATAATTCTGATCTTCTTTTTAAAAGGAAAATGTGGTTGAAATATAATTTAATCTTAATTTCCAGATGTCTACATATGGTGAAGTATTGAAGATACTTTGGAGAATCTGAATTGAAAAAGAAATGTTGAAAAAACTGCAGTTCTTGCACATCTGCCTTTTTGACCACTCAGTGGTTGAGACAAATATTGTCTGTTTAGTGTCAGGTGGAAAACTCAGAATTACATTGCAAACATATAGGCATTCATATTTTCCTGCATGCTGTAGTCTTTCTTGCTTGGGCACACCATCTTCTTAGTTGTTTTTACAACTTCTGTTTATTGTTTTTTAGAAGATATTTTGAACAGGGTTCAAGCATTCTTTGTGCGCCAGTTGTGTGAGAGAGGAGGAGCAGAGTGTCACCAGCCTTTCCTCTGCTGAGGCACGTGGTAGCTTTGGGTGTGCTCAGTTTCTAAGTCACACTGTTAGGCAAACTGAAATCTGGCTCGCTGAAGTACTCAAGTTTTATCCTTGCTCAGTCTTGGAACTCGTTGTCCACTGCATCGGCACTGCCTCGTTCTGTTGATGTGAAGAATCCTTATCAAAGAATTTCTGTGAGAAGCACTGGCCCCACACACCTTTTCTAGCTCAGTTAGATGGATTTACTGTGAAGTGTTGAAGAAAAAAGTATATTCTCAGCCATTTCTTAATTTCTAAGAAATCAGTGGACCTAAATGACAAATTATAGGACAAAAAATAGATTTGCTGCTATCAGTGTTGAAACTAGTCTATCAATTTGACATTGTTTCTGCTTTGCATTGTGAAATTGCAGAAAATATTATATGTTTTTGGTTTTGGCAGGTATATATGGGAGAAACCTACTATAAAATGCAGTTATTTCCAGAAACAAAGTAGAGAGAGGCTGAGTAAATTTAAGTATTTGCAAATGTGTTTTTTTTTTAGAAAAGGTGAATCAAATATAAAGCTTGTATAATTTGAAGGAATTTTAAAATATCTGCTTAAACTAAAACACATTATTTTCTAAAAAGTTTACGATATTTTAGCTTTTAATGAATAGAGGAATCTCCAATTAGGTCTCACTGTAGAATTTCCTTAAAAGTTGATTTATGTGTTTCAAAATACCTTTGCAGGCTGCCTGTAAATGCGAAAGGAATTTCATCAACATTGCATCCATCTTTTCCTGCAAGCAAACAGAGAGAAGAAGAAATCAGAAGGTCATTTATGTCTGCTTCTCCAGTTCCTCCCATTCCTGCAAATTCTTTCCAGCTTGAATCTGACTTCAGAAAGTTGAAAGACTGCCCTGAAAACATGTACTTGTACCTGAAGGTATGAAACATAGAGTATCAACAGTGTTTGGACAGTTTCTTCAACATCAGTTGAAGAAAGAGTACCCTTAGGTGTGTTTAGTTTGTCTTGGGTGTACAATAATCCCTTTACTTAATTGTCTTCACATAACAATTAGTCTGATGTGCATGTGAGTTTTTCTTCTTTTGTGCCTTTTTATTTGCTTTAAGTACAGTCTCTGCATTTTTTTTCAAATATAGGCCTTCTTTAAAGACTTTATATTAGTAACTCCATTAAATTCTAATTTTTGAAATGAGTGCTTCTACGGTAATTAGACATAGTGACATTTTTAAACTGAGCAGATGTTTGAAACACAGCAATCTACTTAATGTGTACTTTTACTCGCACATATTTTAAACAAAAATCACTTAAATTTTTTAAGAGAATTTAAAAGTTACCTTTAGCAAAATAAGCCAAGCAAACAAGCAAAAATAGTTGTTTGATGTTAAATTGTGTGATTTGGTTTTTTGCTTTCATGCACTTCAGCATTGTTTATGACTGTCTAAAAATGCATATGTAATTCTCATGACTCAGTTGTATTTTTTGTCTAAAATCAACTTATAAAAATTTTATGTAGCAAATAGAGCCCTCGCTTTATGCAAAGCTGTTTCAGAAGTCCTTAGACCCAGACTTGTTCAACCAGATCCTGAAAATTCTACATGACTTCTATGTTGAGTAAGTTTAACTCCTCCTTTGTTTTACATTGCTTTTTGCTGTTTTGAAAGCAATAAGCTCTTGTGATGGGGGGAGGTTGTTGTTTTTTTGTTTTGTGTTTGGGGGTTTTTTATGTCCTCTCTAGTCCCAACCTCAGGCTTACAAAATTGTTTCCAGCACACAGCATTACATGGGCATCATGAAATCATTGGAATTACTCAATAGTTGCTTCTTTAGAAGTGAAACTCATCATGAAAAAACAGCTAGAAAATAAGTGAAAAAAATACTTTTACTGAGTGTTGTTGAATTGTGCTTTGCTAAAGAGCACCAGACACTTGAATTAATTTGTATGAAATAGCTTTTTTTCATATTATTGTGTGTGTATTCTGGGAGCACATAGAATTGTGCTTTGTCCTCTATTTTAACTTTCTAAAGCTGAGAAATTCAGAGGGTTTTGGTTTTATGCCACGCTTACTGTGATGCATTCAGACTTAATTGTCTGCTAGCATTTTACAGTTGCCTGTAGCAAATGTGTATTGGAGACTGGGGTTCTGATAAGACAGCACCTGACAAGTTATTTTTGAAATTTCTGTCCATGCTACCATTTGAGTCCTAAAGTTCATTTTGTCTGTCAGAGGCACTGCACTGCTTTTCTGAATTACACTGAGAAGCACACACACTGTTTTTCGGTGTTGTTTTATGGAGATAAGCAGGCATAAATGAATGCTTGCCTTTCCCTTGGTTTCCTTAAAAAGTAAAATATCCATCAAATGGGTGAAAAATACTGTAAGAGATACAATCCTGCATTTGGTTATACAACATAAAAAGGCTAGGAAGCAGAAATTGTTTGCTGTAAGGTAGGAGTCCTGTCTCCCTCCAAAAGAAATGTTGAAATTATGAAAGAAAAAATACTATTTGTTAGTATTTGTAACAAAGGCAGTGCCTGTTCACTGTTGACCAGAAAAATGTAAAATGAACACAATCTAGGAATTGTCTGTATGGATGAAAATTAAGGCAGCTGTAATTGGCTCAGCTTTTCAATGAGCTTCCTATGGCCACAGGTGCTGCTTCCTTTCACACTCCTGATACATATAAAAAGTGATGTTATGGCCAGGTGTAAGCTTTAAATGATGTAGTAGGTATTCTGTACATGACCAGCAGTCAGTTTGCATCAGTCTAGGTTTTTGTGATTCTTCACTCTTGCTCAGTAGAACAATAATACCTACGTAGAAGTTTCTGGATATTGACTTTTTGCTCTGTGAGCAGACAAATGGAAAGACAAAGATAACAAATATGAAAGAGGGGAATTTTATTGGTCCTTTAATTTCTTGTTCCTGAGTTTTTCAATATTGCTTGCAGCTACTGAATATTTCTAATCAACAGTGGTTATTTTTATATTTGTAATAATCTTCTTCAGGAAAGAGGAGCCATCACTCATCCTTGAAATCCTCCAGAGGCTGTCTGAATTAAAAAGATTTGATATGGCAGTAATGTTTATGTCAGGTTCAGAAAAAAAGAGTAAGTAATTTGGTAGTGTCCTTGTAAGCTTACTTTGTGATACTGTAGAATCTGGCAAAACTGTATAAAACTTAGCGTTATTCTTGTTTATTCTGTGGAATAATCATTTTAGTTGTCTAGCTTTCCATTGTTTTAGAAGTTAATATGAATGTCATGTAATTTTTCTTAATCCTCTGACTCCTTATTTATTATTTAGACTAGAAAACTGCAGCTAAAGCCTCTTATTTTAATCAGTAATACCACGGCATTTTATTCTAATAAGATAAACTTTGCCAGCTTGTCAGTTTGTAGCTGGTAATGTTACAAATTTATGAATTTATATAAAATCCTGCATCTGAGATCCAAGGTATCCAGATTATACAGTGTCTACAATTTACAACTATTTCTTGACAAATCCTGACTTTTCTTTTGGCAAAAGAATGAAAACAGAATCTCTAAAGCTCACGACCTAGTTTTCTGTCCTTTTCTAGAGGTATCAATTATGCTAGTTTGCAATTTGTGTTGACATTGGCTTGAATTCATGGTTTATAAAAGTGGGTTTTGTCTCAAACTTTTTCTTTATTTAGCACACCAGACAGACTATGTAATAGTGAGACTCTTAAAAACATTTCTCTGGCGCCGTGTAAATTTAAATTCACTATCTACAGCTGAGTTTCACTAATTACCATTGAACTTGAAAAATTTCGAAACGTGAATCTCCTTAAAATAACGTAACTTGACTTACTGAAGTGCAATGCCTCTTACAAATGGCATTCACGCCGTCACCTGATGTAAGCTTTATCTGCCATTGGCATTAACATTTGTCTTCTGCATGTAGTGGCAGAGTGTCAAGTTAGTAAAGAAACTAAAAGCTGTCTGTCCTGGATTACACCTGTTTAAGGAAGTGTTGTTAGGCAGCTCCTGGGCATCGAAACAAAGTGAGAGTTTTGTTTTGCTACTTGTGTTCATCCTCCCACTAGTTCAAAAATGTAGTGGTATTTCAGCTGTATAATCCATATGCCCCTTTCTCTCACCAAGGAAAGACTTAACTAATTTACTTTAAGAGTATGAATTAAAAAAATAATTCATGTTGGGATTTTCTTTTTCAGTTACACAGGTATTATTCAATCATGTGAACCACATGGGATTAAAAGATGCTTCTGTTGAAGAATTGGAGAAGAAATACGGCATTTTCTCTTAGCACAATGGCTGATGTAAATGTCTAGATTTGCACCTTTTTCATGTGGAAATTAGCTAATAAGGCTGTAAAGACTGCAATTTTGTTGCTTTTTTATAAATAATGAAACTCTTAAGCTTGGGTTAGCCAAATGGCAAGTGCCTGAAGAGATCATTATTTAGTTCTGAAGTACACTTGTTTTCCAGTACCTGAAACAATATGGATCTACATTTTCTTCAGTGGAATCTGTTTGCCTGAAAACAGTTGGCAGATTGGCATTCAGGATCTGGACTGTAGATAGAGATCTTTATTAAAAGGAAAAAATATTTATAAACATGTCTTTGTTTATCAAATGCTGTATATTAGAATTATGCATGGGGTTTTTATTTTAGAAAATA
The DNA here is from genome assembly GCF_036417665.1 of Passer domesticus. Lineage (NCBI taxonomy): Eukaryota > Metazoa > Chordata > Aves > Passeriformes > Passeridae > Passer > Passer domesticus. The sequence goes on along the minus strand of NC_087478.1, from coordinate 29,458,004 downwards.
AACTGAATGTTGAATTGAAGATACTATATTTTTAAGAATTTTTTTATTAAGATGACTAAATCACTCTTCTGTAAAGATCCGTCACATCAGAACTTCTGTGCAAAGTGAATCTGAAGTATGATGGCAAGAAAATTCCAGAATTTTTACTTGAGTTTATCTAAAGCTGAAGGTTTAGCTTTGGTAGCTGAGAACCTCTGAAGCTATTCCTGTGAACCTCAACTGTAATTGTTTAAAGAAAAACACTTTCTGTCTTCTTTCAAGAGTACCTTTAAAAAAATCTGGTGAAACTTAAACCTTGTGGGTCAGTCGTTCCTGACTGGGTAAACCCCTTAAGATGACTCAGGAGGCTAAGCAAAACACCTCAACAGCAGAAGAAGGCAAAAGCGTGAAATCAACTGACATTCTTAGATAAGATTGAGCATGAGGCATGATAAATAACTTGTACTGCTCACATGACCAGGAGGAAATAACAGCACTTGTCAAGTATACTCTAACTGTAGTATCAAAGTGGTGGTGTAAGTTTGTCTGCTGCCTCTTCCATCCTGCCCCTGCTGATACCCTGCCAGTTTACTTTCATCCTGATCAGCCCTTGTGCAGTGCTGATGCTTTTCTGAAAGTTTTGGTTTGGTAGTTGTCCTGTTTTCAGAGCCATGTTTAAATAGATACAGCATTCCAAAAGACTTCAAACTCCCAAGGTGGATTAGTAGGAAAAGGTGTGAATATTGTCTTCTGTGCAGTCAGTATTAGAAAAATAATTAAAAAACATTTGCAGCTGTGTTATGTCCTGGTTCAGATATAATCCAGTTTAAAAAAAAAAAAAAAACCAAACCCCAAACTGAGCTGCATCCTCAGGCCTGGTAGCAGTTGACAGGAATGACATTAGTGCTGGTCCCCTAAGGTAGCTTCAAATTAGCTGTGGACCTGAGAACCAGAGCAGGCAGTGCTGCTAGGGGAATTGAAGAACCTTTATATAGCACTGCTTAAAGGGTACCTACAGTAAGAATTGTTGTTGCTGGGTGTGTCCCAAGTTACTAATAATGGGCTTTTTATTCCCCTTATTGTAGAGCACTTTGCATAAGGTATTTGGGATACTGCTGTAACTAGTAAATGGGAGGGGATGGAGTAGTTACCTGATAATTTTATATTTACAGATTTTGTAGATACAGTGTACCTTCCTATGGACTGTTACAAGTTGTTCAGTGTAGAGCAGAGGTGTTTCTTGACTACATTATATTAATAAACCATTTGGTACATTCTCAAAGGCTGATTTTTGATAGCTGTTGTATGAAACCAAGTGATAGGCATACGGACCTTCAAAACTAAAAGCAAGATCATGGCAGAAGGATTTGAAACTGTAAGCCAAGAATAACATAAAACCCCACTGTGCTGGCAGGTTGAAGCTGATGAAGTTTTCCATCATTTGGGCTGATTAAGTTTTCCGGTCATGTGGAACTTGGTGTGGTGGATGAGTAGATCCTCATGTTGCTATTGAACTTAGGCTGCCAAGGTTAATCTTGCAGATGATATGCTACTGTTGGTTTTTGCTTTCATTTTTAAATGCAACACCTGAAGTTACTTTTCAGTGCATAGAAAACAGTGCAAGGTGGAGAGCAGAATGCAGGTATTCAGGGAACTGTCAGCTCTACCTGCTCCAGGAGATGGCAGTGTTTTTCCCTTTTAAATTGTTGAAGACTGCCAAGTTTCTGAATGCTAGGATTTGATAAAACATGGGGAGGATTCACAGATGTGAAGCAAGTAAAAAATCCTTTTTGGGGAGAGAAGTGGATTTTTTTCTTTTTTTTTAATCCAACATACTTTAGTGGTTATAACCCTATTGTGTTGGAGAAAAAAAATGTTACATAAATAGTGTGAAGCAATTAAACTGTGAAATACTTCATAGCCCTTTACTGTGTTACAGCATTCAAGGTGTCAAAAATATGAGATCATGTTTGCTGCAGTAATGGATTCAGGCTTGAGTTTTAAATAATTCTTTTACTTAGCAGTATTAAATTGTTTTTATAGATAACTTTTTAATTCATCAAGATAATTTTTAAATTTTAATATTGTTCTCCAGTAGATCTCCAAGACAGTCAAACTCCATATTGTCTTGATTCCATAACCCAAGTTGTTAGAATATTGAGGGAACTTATCCTAAGACTTAGTTCTGTAGAACATCCTTAGAGCTTTCCCTTTTGATAGTAGACTGTGACTTGATTTTCTCTTTTTGCTTTCCAGCAACTCTGGGTAGCTCTGCATTCATAAAGTAATTGTTTAATCTGAGCTGTGTTTGTCTTGCTTATGAGGATGTCCAGCGACAATCACACATCAAGTTAAAGACACTTGACTTACTGTTTTTTCATAACACTGCTGTTAAAAAAAGGTTTTAACATAACTTGCACTTGGCAATACTTGTGTCAGTTGCTGGGGAAAGCATAAATGAATATAGTTTGGGTACTTATTCCAAAAGATTTTTTAGGATTTTTTTCTAGGGTTGAAAATTAATGACTGGGACACTGCTCAAGAAGTTCTTGCTCCTTTTATTCTTCCTTTTCATTTTATTTAAAAATAGACAATTCAGCTTGCCAATTCTCACATCAACTACTGTTGCTTTTCAAGCTACTTTTGAAATAGTTTTATTTATATAAATTTATATATAATTTTAATAATTCTCACATTAATATAAGGTTAACATACCAGTTTTTTATATTTAGAGTATAAGTCTTTGGGGTCCAGAGAAGCTGTGAACATAAGTTTCAGGAAACTTAGGTTCTAGCTCATTCTTCTTTACTAGACAGAGATCTTTCTTTGTCAGAGATGTGAATGCAGTTGCTTGTAGGTGCCATCACTAGGGAATACTGAAATGGAAACAGATACTGAGCAGCTCATTACCAGTGGCATCAGCTGTCACTTGCTTTCTTCCATCTTCCATGACCAACATTTCCATTGTTCAGGGTGTTTTTTTGTTTTAATGCTGGTACAGTTGACAGTGCAGTCTTTTCTTACTCCTGTCAACTACTGCTTATTTTGTTTTCCTCTTGTGGTTCTATGTGTTCTCGTTACTGCTACTAAATAATTATTAAACAATCTGTCCTCATTTCTGTTACCTACATGCTTTTCTCTTTTGAGGTCATTGAAGAGCTCTGTTGTTCAGGTTAGTCCCTTTTCACACTTGCTGTCCTTTCTTTCCATTGCCATAATTTGAGCTTGTTATCTTGATATTATTTGGTAGCTGCCAACTCTGGTGTACCCTTTTCAGCCCTTTTATTTTCCTCCCATGAAACCTTAATGAGCAACGTTGCAACAGAGGAGGTAGAGAAAAGATGAAGCAAATGATGTTTTTTAAGTTGTGTTTAGGTGCTGTGGTGTCTAGGCAGCTTGGGATTGCTCTTCTGTCAGTGTTAGAATCCAAGAAGGTGGCGTGTTAAATATACATCCTCTTTTCTCTCCTTCACCTGTGTCCCATGTAGGGGCAACTGTGAGGCAAGGGGTCTGTGCCATCTCTTCTGCCGCTAGGTTTTGTTTGTTTTCAGTAAATCCATGCTTTTCTAGGAACAGCAAAAAGGACCTTAATAAGAGCATAGGGCTGCACATTTATTGACTCTTTGTTCTCCCCAGGTAAGAATCACCCTGTAGCTTTTCTTTTGGAGCAGCTGTCAAGCCTCTCTTTCTCATGTCTTAGAGAGCAATTAGTGTTTTGAATAGCATTCTAATTGCTATTTTTGCGTGATACTTTTTGGACTTCCTTAAGGTGTATTTCTTAGGGTTGTGTTATTCAGAGGACACTTGCCCTGCAAAATCCTTTGTTAGTGATTATACTTGAGAGAGAGGAAACTAGCCTGACCTCTAAGAAACACATTCTAAGCTGGAATCTAGTCTTCATGCAAGTCTGTCAAATGACCTGGAATTGCATTAGTGATTGATCTGACTTTATTTTCTTTGCTGGTTAGGCTCAGGGAAGGTACAGCTTTTATGATAAAAGGTGGAAGTTTATTTTTCACTGCTGTGGCTTTTCTTAAGCATGCAGTTCAAACCGATTGAAATAGTAAAGTTTTATGGCTTTCAAGCATCTTGTCACTTTTTCTTTGTACCATCTCACATAAACCATTTGTATCAGATCTTTCTTGTTACATGTGTCACTATGTGCTGATTCCCTCTCTGAATGTCTTCATTTTCACTGTGCCCTTTCTGTTCAAAACATTGTATTCTTCACTGCCTCACCTCTCCTGTCATTAGTTGCAAGCAGCTCAGCTTCTGAAAGTGTCATTAGAAGGCCCCTTCTAGTTTTTAAATATTTCTACTCAAAGCTCTTGGTTTTCTGAAGCCTCCTTCTTATAACCTTGCTTCTTTCTTGTCATCACACAGCACCTAAAGGATGGCCAGGGTATCCGACCCAGCCTGCATGGGTTTAGGAGTAGGTTGTGTTTGACCAACTTGATCTCCTTTTATGACCAGGTGACCCGCCTGATGTTTGCAGGAAAGGCTGTGGATGTTGTGTACCTGGACTTCAGCAATGCATTTGACACTGCCTCCCACAGCACACTCCTGGAAAAGCTGGCAGCCCACGGCTTGGACAGGAGCACTCTGCTGGGCTCAGAGCTGGCTGGATGGCCTGGCCCAGAGAGGGCTGGTGAGCAGTGCTGCACCAGCTGGGGCCAGTCACAGTGGTGTCCCTCAGGGGTCTGTGCTGGGGCCAGTTCTGTTCAATATCTTTATTGATTACATGGATGAGGCTGTTGAGTCTTTCATTAATAAATTTGCAGACGACACTTAGCTGGGATCGTGTGTTGGTCTGTTGGAAGGTAGGAGGGCTCTGCAGAGAGACCTGGAAGGGTTGGATGAATGGGCAAAGTCCAGTAAGTTTAAAAGTCCAAGTGCTGAGTCCTGCATTTTGGCCACAATAACCCCCTGCAATGCTCTGGGCTGGGGACAGTGAGGCTGGACAGTGCCCAGGCAGAAAGGGACCTGGGGGTGCTGGTGACAGCAGCTGAACATGAGCCAGCAGTGAGCCCTGGTGGCCAAGAAGGCCACAGGCATCCTGGCCTGTATCAGGAACAGTGTGGCCAGCAGGAGCAGGGAGGTCATTCTGCCCCTGTACTCGGCACTGGTGAGGCAGCACCTTGAGTGCTGTGTCCAGCTCTGGCCCCTCAGTTTGGGAAGGACGCTGAGACGCTGGAGCGCGTCCAGAGGAGGCAACGAGGCTGGAGAGGGGCTTGGAGCACAAACCCTGTGAGGAATGACTGAGGGAGCTGGGGGTATCCAGCCTGGAGAAAAGGAGACTCAGGGGTGACCTTATCCCTCTACAACTCCCTGAAAGGTGTCTGTAGCCAGGTGGGGGTTGGTCTCTTTCTCCAGGCAGCAACTGACAGAACCAGAGGACACAGTCTCAAGCTGCGTCAAGGGAAATACAGGTTGGATATTAGGAAAAAGTTTTTCACTGAAAGAGTGATAAAGTACTGGAATGGTCTCCTGGGGAGGCGGTGGAGTCACCATCCCTGGATGTGTTTAAAAAAAGACTGGATGTGGCACTTGGTGCCATGGTTTAGTTGAGGTGTCAGGGAATGGGTTGGACTTGATGACCTTGAAAGTCTCTTCCAACCTTGTGATTCTGTGATTCAGGCTCCATTTTGTAGAAATATTCCACTCTAAAGTCTGACTTTATAAACTGAAGCAAATACAGCATGAAACACAAACAAATTCCTTTTTTATTTTGCTTTCTATTCAAGTTATTGCTGAGTTCAGTTGTGGTTGAATACTTCAGTCTCTTGCTTCCATAATAATAGCAGAAAGTAGAGCTTTCTTCAAACTTCAGACCTACCAGTCTCTCTTCTGGCAATTGTTGCATTAATGAAGTTTAAGACAGCATAAAAACAGACTTGGCTCCTTGTCCCAGGTGAGTCTACCTGGTTTTTAAAGCAAGAAATGTACCATCAAACATGGATAGTGTTACATTAACCAACAGTTGAATATACAAAAGTTTTCCTTGTCCTGATGCCTGATAAGATAGATTAATGCTCTGTATGAACTATTTAACTCCTGTTTTGTGCCCCCTTATTCTCGGTACAACAGACCGAGAGGGTGCTGTCCATCACCAGAGAATGGTGACCAGAACAAACCAACTTCTGTTTAGCAACAAGCTGGATTTTGAGCCAGATAAGGGAAAAGGCTGATGATAAACAGTGATGTGAGAGACAGCTGTCATGTCTTATGAAGTGTCACAAAACCATCAAAGACTCTTGAAGTGCCCCCAGACACATTTCTAGGGCTTTCTACCAGAGGATGATCTACAGTGTTGAAACAGAGTAGTTTATAATGAATCACTTTTGGAAGAATCAGTAAACACCTTGCTGACTTGAGAAAAATGTACTCCAGTGCCTTCACTGGAAAGTGAAAAAGCTGCTAACTCTTTCTAAAATAGCCTGAAGTTCAGATGTTTAAAATAAAAAGTAATGAGCTACTGCTGCACACCAGAGCCTGTATGTAACACCATGTAGGATGTGAGGCTTAAGGAGTCCAATTCTGCCCTTAATGTTCAGATTTCTTTGCTTTTTGTGATTGAATTCTGGTGGCTGTGAAAATTAGCCAGGCTATTATAGGTTCCATCATACTTAATGCAGTATTTAAGCGAAAGTGTGTGTGTTTTTTCAAAAGATGGGTAAAAACATCATAAGGTTACCCCCTGAGCTGAGAGGGTCAAGATGATGGACATCTCTCTGAGCTCTCATGGAGACAGGTCCATCATCTGACACATCACATCATCTGGGATGCAGATATAGAGTCCCCCATGTAATCCAAGAACTCAGTGACTGGCAGCTGCAAGAAAAGTGAATCTCCCCTTCACAAGACTCAAGACCAGCATATTTTTTCAAGCTTTCAGAATTTCAGTCTCAAAATTTCTCTCTACTTCAGTAAAATCTAAAAATTGATGAATGTTTTTAACTTGGGATTTGCTGAACCCATGAACAGGAGAACAAACTCCACTAACCCTTTTTTAGTAACTTCCACTAGCTTTCCTCTCAGAATTACATTTTGTCCTGGTCTTTGTCCTTTTGTGCTTGTTCCTTTCACATACTGGGTTTATGTGAAGCCAGCTGTACTGAGGACAGATTCCTGCAGTCAGTGCTCCCATTACTGGACTTTATCAGGACAGCTCTGCAGCTTCAGATGCAAAGAAATTTGGCTCAATAAGAATGCCCACATGCTGCATATAAAACAGCCAGGCTTTGACTGTACTCCTACCTGGTTTGTGCTGGTAGAGATGGGAAGCCATGCTGCCACACAGCCAGAGCTCCTTTCGTAAGGCTCCTTCCTCCCACTGCAGTAATGCCAGTGCAAAATATCACAGGGATCAGCTGCTGTGCTCAGAGGCTGATGAGGGGGAGGGTTTGTTCCTGTTCAGCTACCTGGGGTTACAATATATGGCTCTTCATCTTCAGACCTCAAGCTTAAAAAGGTTGATAAAGGATGTTTGTTTATCATTCCCAGTTGCCTAATGCATAAAACAGAGTTTGTTCTGGTCTTCATTGCTTCCCCTGCTAATTCCCTGTGCTGATAATTTGCCATCCTTCAGCCTGCCTGTGCCCTCTGTCACTGCCAGTTCCTGACTGAAGACAATATGTGCTTGTCAGAGCAAGGAGGATGTTTTGAATGGGTGGAATTAAATCAGAATAATAGACCAAAGAGTATTTTCAGGCACCTCAATGTATTTAATATCCTTGTGTACAAGATTTCCCCATGAACTGTAATGCACGTTGACAAATTTCAAAACTTAACAGGATAGATATTTCCAAACTGATGAGCATCTGTTGGGACATTGCCAAAGACATGTGACAATTAAATGTCCATGTGCCTCTAAAACTCAGGAAAAAATAGCTGCATTATGGAGCCTATGGGAGCAGTGCTGTGTCCACTTTTACAGTTTTATTTCAGGCCACAGGCACACTTGGAGTAATCAGTCCTTGGGAAAAAAGGGAAAGTGAGCAATGAAGTGAGTGATGAGACCAAGCTGCCCATCACTATATTTCATGATTTTAGGGAATTGCCTCATTTTGAGAATTGTCCCAATTTTTGTGCATAGCCTCACGTCTCAGGCAAATTCCTCCCTGGAAATAATGTGTCCTGTAAGTTCAAGACCTGGATTTTTTTTTTTGTCACCATAGCTGTACTTGTGTGTTATCACTGCTGCATTAGAAGCTGGTTGTCACCTGTGAAATTTATCATAGAATCACAGTCTGAGTTGGAAGGGACCCAGAAGGATTACAAACTCAGCTCTTAAACAAATGGCCAATATGGGGATTGAGCCCAAGACCCTGGTGTTATTAGCATCATGCTCTGACCAGCTCAGGTAAACATCTAAGACTTTCAGAGATAATTAGGAGGCTGTTACCCAAGTGTAGAGACAAAATTCTCACTGGCAGGAGAAGGTAAAAATGTTTTCTTCTGATGGGGAAGGCAGCTCTGGGTCTACAGAAGGCTCAGGGCAAAGGGAGGTACACTGAACTTCTCAGTGAGGCAGGGTTCTGCCCTCTGAGAATTAGAAGGAAAAACCTTATAGCAACTTTTGGTCTCAGCTAAGAGGGCTATTCATTGAAGGTTGTATTTGATGAAATTTACATGAAATACCCTTTTTCCTTCCTAATTATACAGCTGGCATAATGATTCAAGAAAATCCATGGACTATTTGTGAAGTAAATTTTGTGAAGGGAAAGCTATGAACTACATTTGTTTTGTTTAATTTATTTGACAAGCTCTGAATCTGACCCAGCTTGGGAGAAAGGAAATGCTATGAGGGAAAGAGAGAGCACAAGGCCTTCATCTTCACTGAATTATTTCTGGCAGCAAAGAAAACCTTTGACTCTTCAATTATTTTGGTCCCATCCTGGCATTTGTTTCCTATCACCCAGTCCTGGATCATCTGACTTGTCATATAGGATCATGGTTCCTTTTTCCTCTTCTATCTAATGCTAAAAATGAGTATCTTGAGTCCCCTCCTTACTTAACAGCCTACCAGCAAGATGTATTATGACGGTAAATTTTGAAACTTCACAGAATTTCCTAAAATCCAGTATCAGGGAAACTGATACCAGACAGCCAGGGTACAAACTGGAAATTGTTTTTCCAGGGGTAACATGTCTTGGGACATCGCTGTTGGTATCAAAGAGCAGCAGAGGGTTAGGCATGTAGAGAGTGTGTGAATACCAGGATAAACAGATAGACAGGAATATCCAACTGTTGACTCAAGGGAAGACTTTCTTCCCTCAAATAACTCACTGGCACTATTCAAAGGCAAGAAGAGAGCCACATCTTTCTGCTCTGACAGAAAGAGCAAAGTTTGCCACAGCTCCTCGTTCTTTCTGCCCTGATTTATCCCAGAATCCTTAAGATGCCACACTAGCTGATGTGGATTTCTTCTGGTGACCGATTCATTCTCTCAATGTAAAGTGTGTTGATTTATGGATGAATAGAATGTGTTAGCTCTACTGAGCCTACTGATCATATTTGAACACAGTCATGGAAACAATGCTTCTTCTTAAAGGAATAGAAGTAGAATGGCAGTCGACCACTCAAAAGGCTCAAATTGCCCGTAATGTCCAAAGTGATACTTAGCTTTATACAGTCCATTTATGTATTTTTCATATGATGGTATAATCTTTAATTACATGCTTCACCAAATCTCTTACCTTCTAGCAGCCACACTTAGAATGTATTTATCTTACAAATGTGGATGGTTTGTCTGAAACACTAGATTTTTTCCAGGAACTTTTTTTGGTGCCTGCATTTAGCCATCAAGAGGTCAGCCTCTCTGCAGCACAGTTCATGCTTTTAAGCATTTTGTAATACAGTTGTTCAAAAACATCTAGCTGAGCTGCAGCCATAGGGAGCAAAGTAAAATGAAACTAGTGGTGCTTCCTCAGGGGGGTTTTTTACCTTTCTTGATAGCATCGGTGAGAGCTGTGCACAGTTGTCCTGTTCTCCCTGTTTAAGTACTCCTCTGTTTCCTGGCTGTTTGGCACCAGAGAATCATCTGTCTGACAAACAGACATGCACACAGTTATATGTGTGTGCCAGTTCAGCTGAACTACATGCCAATGTGTATTTGCTTTATGTTAGACTGGAAATGAAAAATCACTGTAAAATCTACAACATATTTTTTTATGAATTTTTGAGTGCCTTGCTCCAACAGACCTTCATTGTTTTTTGGTTTTTTAATTTAATTTTTGTTCTTCTTACTGGTCTAATTTTCCTTCCTACTTTTCTTTTATTCATAAGTACTAATTAACTGTGCCTGTGAGCCATAACGCTTTTCTAATGAACAAGCCATGAGCTTTGTGAAAGTACCTTAAAAGACACAGAAAAAAACCACTTCCAGCTGAGCCGAATGCAGCACATCTCCTTGTGTCGGGTTGAGAGCATCTCCACTGAGTAGCCCTTTGGAGAGTTGCTGGAGCTGTGCAATTAAAATCAAGCCTGGAAGCAGCCAGAGCAGCGGAGCTCAGACACGGCAGCCACGGGTGAGTACCTGCTCAGAGAAACACTGTGCCAGGAGGAGAGGGGCTTCCTGGGGGCTGTGCCTACTCTGACTTGTGATGTGGCCCTCCAAGCTTCCCTAAAAATTCACCACATTTAAGAAAAAAGAAAAATATCTGAGGACAAAGTAAAGGCGAAATGTTTCAGGGAAGAGCCAGCTCAGCAGGAAGATGTGGAGCTAGTGTAATTGGAGTGCATGGGAGGGTCATGCAGCTTCACAGGAAAGGCACTGTAAATGGGGAAGAAGGATCAGTGCTTTCTGGAAAAAAGCAAAATGGGACAAATGGGTTGATTTGATGCCTCTACAATAACAGAAAATGAGATGCATCTGTATCTCCATCCCTTCTTTTTCAGGTAGATACAAAAACAAAATAGCTCTTTGGTGCTTTTATGTTCTGCAACGTAATGAGCAAAAGAGAGCACTGTGAAAAAATAATCTAATTCACACTATTTCCATATTTTTATGCATTTTCAGTAAAAGATCCCACATTGAACTCTTTACAGTGTTAACATAAAAGGAATGGGAAAGAAAGAATAGAAATGGACCTCCATTTGAGAAATTAAAATCTTTGAATATAATACCAAATTAAATTGTTGTTGTGAGTCATTGTGTAGCAGAGACAAAACAAAATGGATGTTTGATTTGCATAAGTCCCTGCTTTTCATTCAAGGCAAATGAAGCAAATGCAGGTCTATTGCATGAAGGAGTTTTCTTGAACTGGCTTCAGCTGTTATGCACTTCATTTAGACCAGACATGCCACAAGAATGAATGTTATGTAAAATAGGCAAAGGCTGATGGAAAGCTGCAAGAGTGAAGCTGCATGGGGCTGAAAAATGCCTTTCCTAAATTTCTGCACTTCTCACACATTGTCCATGTAACAGAGCCTGGAAGGAAGCCATAAACAGCATTTCTCAGGCTGTGCTTACTCTTCTGTATGGAGAATGTCTCATGAATCAGGGAGAACAGAAGGCAAGAGATGGTGGGGTATAAAAAAATGATCAGGACCCTCTCTTTGGCAGTCAGACCAGTGTCCAAACTTTTCTACACCACACAACTTGTTAAAATCATAGCAATTCTTCCTTTGCAAAGGCAAGTTTGTGAGACACTGAATGAAAACCCTGCTTTCAGGCATAGAGCTGTGTCACCCATTCCCCTCACCAGCTGAGAGTTTCCAATAACATATGCAACACACATATTTTCCTTCTGGCTTTAACATCGCTTTTCCTCAGTTAAAGACACCATGTGAAAACATGACAAATATGAATATTTCATGATTGTTTGGTGCTTCTTTGGACTTCACACTACAGTCTTGTTCATGACACAAAGAAAAACAAGGTTACAGCAACACTGATTTTTTTCTCATAATGCTCTTTTATGTGTGAACATTAATGGAAGAAAAGCAAAGCAATGAATAGCTTTATAGAAAAGCTTCCACCAAAGGGAAATTAAAAGAGGAAGATGAGATTAAGTATGTGTAATCATACCAAGTGCACTGTGACTTTCTATTTTGTTTTTAGGCTGGAAAAGCCAACATTAAACCTGGTGTAGAAAATAAACACACAGAGAGGAATGTCCAGTCAGAACAACCTGACTGCCAACCTCATAATTACATTTGTAGCCTGTAATTTTTCAAAATCTTCTTCAAAAACAGATAAAAAAGATAAATAGAATAAATAAAATTTTTAAATAAAAACTGATCTTGAAAAAAAGAAAAAAAGAAAAGAAAAAAGCACCAGCAGAAAAACTGGCATAATGAAAACAGGCTGAGCACAGTACAGTGTGCCCAAAAGCCCAGACTTTGAATGCAAATTAAGGTAAAAATAAAGTCTGGCATTTTCCTTTTCAAACTGTTCTACACTCTTGACTTGTACAACTTGCATTCATGAGTACAACTCTTGCTATTTCACATTCTTATTTAAGAGGGCTTTTTATCCTGAGGCATTAAAATTCCTGCTGGAGTCTCCCAGATTGTTTAATAATTCTGTGGTTTAATTATTGAAATGATTGCAATTTACATCCAGCAAGTCCAGCAGCATGTTGGAGATTTGAAGGGTAAGATATATATATATTCTCAGCAGTAGAAGAAATATAAACAGTTTACATTCTTGTTGGGTTTTCCGCATGAAATAATGATGGGAAGAGAGGCTTTTTGGAGGTTCAACAACACAAAGAGGATTTGGGCCCCAAATTACTGTAGCAGATCTTCTAACCTATCAGGTAAAATGTTTCAGCACATCAATTTCACTTCTGAATTTTCACAGTCGGCTGAAGTTCCTCACAGTGGGTACATGCTGACCACCAAAACCCAGAGAGGATAGAGCTGCACAGCCCCTAGTGTACAGTGAAACCAGTTTGGGGTACATCTTCCCTACCAACAGGGCTTAATCCTTTAGTTTAACAATACCTCAAGAGAAAACTTGGTGCCCCTACACACTCCCTAAGATCACAGTGGATGAGCATCAGAGGGAAAAATCCTGGTTCACCTTTCTTATCCTTACAGCATAAGCCAGTGCCCTATAACATCCTGGGCAGGATATTCTGAAAATTCAGCTTTGAATGACCTGATTAGATCATTGGATAAATGTCTGCTATGAAAAAAATATGGACGAGTATGGTAGAATACAAACATACAAAACTTGACCTCTCTTCAGCTTCTGGGAAGAACTAGTTTATAACTGCATAAATACTGGTTTGATTGCTAGAGGAGCTATATCCAGCAGGTGGGCCACATATCTTGTGTAAAGTCCCATGCTAAAACTGAGGATAACAAAACATGGAGTTATTTGCAGAACATTCCCTTGCCTTAATATTAGTTGTACTTGTAGCAGTCAGTCTTGGTGTGCATATTGGCCTTTTGACTTAAGTGTGTATCACAATCTTTCCCTCTCATCTCACTCCTTCCTACTGTGAAAATAAAACCCAGATTCAGGGAAAAAGAACATACAATAGGTTCTAGATAGACCTCAAATCTGGATGGTCAAACCTGAAATTACTAGGTATGGTGGTCCCACTGGAAAACCTGTTAAATAATTTTCTTACAGAAATCACGGAGGTCTCCATTTGTATTGTAGCACAAAGTCCACATTCCCAGGGTAGATTCCCCCATCTATCTCTTAAAACAGTGAAGGAAGACGATTGATGAAAAATTGAAAGATGCTGGAGAGAAAGAGTATGGATTGTCCAATGTGTTTGTAGGCACAGTAGGAATCCATGCATAGACATAAACTATCAGAGAGAGAAAATACCTCAGCATCAAAGCCATGTTCAATGCGTGGGAGAGCCTCAATATAGCTCAAATATAGCACAGTGAGCAGATGTCTTTACTACCATAAGTGTACTTAGACCTCCCAGGATTTACAGCAACAGCAGAGAATCACAGTGTCTTTCATTCAAAAATTATAGCAAAAATCTGTCTTGCCAGTCACCTTTTATATCAGGCTACGAGGCTACAACATGCACCTACAGTAAGAGATCTGCACTGAAGACAAAAAAGAAACAGGAGAAATTAATGGAGGGAAGATGAAATTTCTGTTTCTCCTCTTGAAGCCAGACTTCCCTATGTGGAGAATTCAAAATTTCTTGTAGCCAAACTCATGAATGGTAAGGCCTCAATAAGTTTGTGTGCCTCAAAGTAGATATAACTCACTTGAACACATCAGGAAGAAATTTTTTTCCCCTGAAAGAGTGATTAAAGGGTGATTGGAAAAGGCTGCCCAAAGAAATGGTGAAGTGACCATCCTGGAGGTATTCAAGAAATGATTGGATGTGGCACTTAGTGCTGTGGTTTACTTCACATGGTGGTCTGTCAAAGGTTAGAGTCGATCATCTTGGAGTTCTTTTCCAACTGTAATAATTCTATGATTGTATGATTCTATGTCAAGTTTCTGGAAAGTATTGCTCTACATCTACCCCTCTGGCTTTGAAAAACTCTCCAGAGGCAGAGATGATAAATACATAGCAGCAATAAAACAAGACAGCAGGAGAAGCAACTCTCCTTCCGAGAACCTTCACTCAAACATCATAGGAGAAGTTGTTTACAATGAATGGTTTACTTCAAGTTTTGTTGAAAATATCGTCTAAAACCTCACTGAGTATGGCTACTGTGGACACATTGGGTTTTTTCATTTTGCCTCAATTCATTGGACTCTTGGATACACAAACTTAATGGAAAAAGTTTCAAATAAAACCATGGGTGATTTAGTATACAAAACTACTATTAATGAACTCTTAAGAACAGGACTAACATGAATTCTTTATGATGATCTCTTTTAAAACTATTTTATTTCCTATTTTAAAGCTGAGTTTCTGGAAAACAATATTGAGGTACGAAATGTTCCTATTTATGACAATTCTAAAGTTATACAATAAGATTTTTCTGGCAGATTTACGGTTTTTAATTAAAATCAAAAGTGCAGACAAAAGTCATAGTTATAAGAAAATGTTATATTTTCATTAATATTTTAATAGAGACATCTGAAACAGTCATTTTTCAGAAGAATAGATCAAGTCTTCAAATATTTGATTTCAAATGTAAGTGGAACAAAAATATTGATTTAAATACAAAGTATTAAGTATATGAACCAGGTACTGCCTCAAGGAAATAAACTGGTGTGGAACAACAGCAAAAAAAAGAACCAATTCTGATATTTTTATTAGACTGTTGGCAACATATGTATGAAATTCTGACTGCCTGAGGTCAGGTCTCAGACAAATTTTTTTGTAATGTAAATAAAAATACATTATTAACATAGCATTTCCTGAATGGATGCTAAAATTGCTTCATCTTTTTTATTAATCTCATAGGTGTACACTGCAGTTTGCACTGAAAAAAATATCACATACAAATGTATTAAGGCAAGAATATATCCCTCCAATTAAAATGCATGCTCTGCTCCGTGGGCATCCATGTGTTGTAACCCATTGTGAAGAGAGGAGAATGGTTCTAAACAGCACTGGTAGCAAAAACACCCAGCCTCTTTCTCCCTTTGCCCACCATTACTTGACACACCTCTAAAAATGCATATAGGATTGTGGGTGAAATTTAGTCTTCAACTGAGTATGAAAAAGAAGCAGAGGACTTTCACTTACTGCTACATAAATTGGTTTTGTAATCTCTATTTACATGTGATAAACAATATAAATTCAAGATTAGTTTTACCTATTTTTTGTGCTATAAGAGGAATTTTAAGAGCTTTTTAAAGAAGCCAGTCACCAGGCACGAATACTTTCCAAAAGTGCTACCTTGACTCCTGAAGCTGTGTAAATACAGCATTCTGACCCAGAGAGTCAGAGGCAGCTGCCAAATTTCTCTCAGCAAGTCTGACTGTAGGCTTGAATGCTGTGTCTGTGTTGTGCACCATTACATAACCATGCCCATCATCACACCTGGCTGGAGCTGCTTCTCAGTTTCCTCCCACGGTTGCACCTCATTCCAGTAAATCTCAGCCACTGAGGCTGCAGCTGTGTGCCTCAGAACTGCTCTTGTTTTTCCTATCACCCCGTGAGACATCCCATATACAGGAAACTTGATTTATCTTCCCTGTCTCTGTATCAAGACCAATAATTGCATTCAGACAGAGCAGATGACAGCATCTGGATGTGATCTGGAGACAGCAGGAGAGGGAGAACTGCCTGCTCTTTGGTTGTGGTTTCTAAATGCCAGTTCATTACTGAAATTACTTCCTTAGTTCTAGCAGTACCTAACCTCTAGCTGGAGTACATCTTAACTTCCAGATATTAGTTTTTATTAGGGTAGGTTCATGATCTCTTAAGTGAGTGTTATTTTCACCTCCCCAAAGTGTTTACTGGTGATTTTTAAACTGTCTTGGCAAGTTTGGAGGGCTCCACAGCACTCTACAGTGTTTCCATACAACGCTTTTTTCACCACAACATTTTGATATTTAACATACAGATTTACTTGTCAGGGAGCATAGAATCACAGAGTCATTTTGGTTGAAAAAGGTCATTGAGAATATTGAGTTTATTGTATGAGAGCATAAGATGAGAAATTAAGTAAGGTATAAAGTTTAAAGTATATTTGATTGCATTCAATCTTAAAAGCCTCAGGACTAGTGTGGGGCCTATCTTTTAAACACCTCTCTTAGTTCACAACATGCAGAGCTGACATATATCATGGAACAGTATGCCTTTAACCTAAATTGTGTTGAGCTTGTCTCCAGACTAGACAGTCTCCACACTCCTGTGTCTCTTCAGGTGGGGTTAGCTCCCAGCACCACCTCTTGGTGTCCTTGCCCACACCAAGCTGCAGGGCAGAACAGCAGACCGTGTGTTAGCAGAGACCAGGCAAACACCAAAAATGTGTAGCACTGGCTCTGCATCCCAGACCATCATCTTCACTGGCAAGAACAGCTAGCTGGCATGGGCACAGTCTTCTGACTCAAATCTATCTGACTGCACAGTGCCACACTGGTGTGGGTGTGGGTGTGGGTGTGGGTGTGGGTGTGGGTGTGGGTGTGGGTGTGGATGTGGATGTGGATGTGGATGTGGATGTGGATGTGGATGTGGATGTGGATGTGGGTGTGGGTGTGGACATGGATGTGGATGTGTTTGTGTTGAGCTGAGCTGGGGCTGGCTGGGGTGTTTCTGAATAGCTGCTCCTGGATTCAGGAGATGGTCCATAGAGCAGCTGTGCTCAGGTGAGAGCTCAGTTTGGAGTGCTCTTGGCAAGTACATGTATAAGTTGTTACAAGCAATCCATTATTACCCTTGACTTGTTTGGCTCCTTTCTGTATCTTTCTTGGGGGCATTGCAAAAGCCAAAGTTGTGTTTACATAGCTGTGTTCCTCCTTGGCAATCTCCTTAATCTTTTGGAAACAAAGTGTGGCACAAAAATGACACACTGCAGGCACAGGTCTAGCAACCCTAATTCTGCCTATCCATAAAAAAAGCAGTATAAAAATTGTTTTCAGTCTCCTTTTTTGAAAAATAGTACTGGAAAGACACACACATTTTGTTTCAATTAAACAACATGCCATGAATCAACCCTGAAAAAAACAGTACTTTACTGGGGTTCTCTGCTAGCATCAGAAAAACCAGTTTTTTTCCAGTCAGGGTTTGTTGTTCAGTGCCTTGCAAAGGGTTGGTAG
This sequence comes from Passer domesticus, assembly GCF_036417665.1. Taxonomy (NCBI): domain Eukaryota; kingdom Metazoa; phylum Chordata; class Aves; order Passeriformes; family Passeridae; genus Passer; species Passer domesticus. The sequence continues at coordinate 29,440,372 of NC_087478.1, read as the reverse complement.
GAATCCTCAGGAACCACAGAAAAGACCAAGAAAACTTTTCTATTCTCACTCCTTCTCCTCCCATTTGAAGGTTTGGTTTCCTCACCATGAGCCTCATTCAGACTTGGATGCCTACAGCAGTTTTCCCACAGGCATGCCAAAGATGAGCACACAATCTTCTATGGAGAGAGTGGAGAGAATAAGCTAGAATTTTTCCTCTGACCTGGAAGATAGGGATTGAAAATAATTTCTCATAATTTCCAAGTCAAGATCCTACTGTTGTCTAACTGCTATATCCTCCTTTCATTTAATAGATCCTACTGTTGTCTAACTGTTATATCCTCCTTTCATTTAATAAATCTTCAATTACTCTCTTTGAAATGAGGTGCAGTTAACAGAAGAGATGAGGAACCTCCTTCTCTGCCCTGTTTGTCAGGGCGGTTCATAGTTCAGTGATCAGATGAGATATGGAAACTGAATTTCCTCAGAGGAAACAGGGAGTAGTTTAGAGATTTCATATGATCTGGGACTCCTCTAATTTCAGAAAAATCAAGTAAAAGAAAAAAAACTAGGGAAAAAAAAAAGGTCATCTTTGCATACTTCCCACTCTGGCTGGAGCTTTTCTCCAATCAGATGATTAATTACCCCCTGTTCAGACCTAAAACTGAATGTATTTGTTCAAGTCTTCTTCACAAGAGCAAATTTCTCACTAAGACATCTCCATATGCTTAATGCTCTAATATAGTAATTATTGAAAAATCTCACTAAAGAAAAGTCATTCATAAGAGTATTTTTAGAAGAGCATCCTGCTGTCCTCATGGTATCTTCAATCATTTTGGATCTGAGGACTTTGAGACAGGCTAAAAACCCTCTGTTTTCTGACAGTACATTTCTGCTCAATTAAAGTAACATAAATTGGAAGCGCAGACACAGATAAAGTGATATAAAAATAAACCAGACCACAAAACAAGGGAGTAGATTCATATTTGTCACCAGATCTGATTTTTACCTCCTACCCTTCACCAACATATAGTTTACCCATTTGAAGTGGTTTTGCATTTCTGTTATATGTGATGCTCTCAGATAATTTCATGAGCAGTTTTCACATAACAGAGTAAAATAAACAGCTCCCAAAACATATCAGAGACACCTTCTCTGTATATTATTTTCATGTCAAAATTTTTGCAAAAATAAATTGTAAAGGGAGTCTTACAGAAATTATTCTGAAATATTATACTGTTAAAACTGAAACCTTATTCCCTTAAACTATCTGCAAGATTAGTATTTTTTCTACATGGAGAATCTGCAACATTGACCAAAAAACCCTAAGTAACTCCATAGCCATTTCTTTGACTTTTTGAAAATTATTTTCAGTCCTCATATTGCAACTTCTTTAGCATAATGTTGAAAGAGTAAATGTCATTCCTGAGTTATTCCCCACAACTCAGAATTTTTAATGGTCTCAGTGGGAGCAGGTTTGCTCTCAATAATGTATTGCTGTGCCAACACGAAATATATTTGGATGTCAGTCTTGTAAAATGTGAGAAATGAAGCCAGAAAACTTATACGTGTTACCAAACTTCTTCCAGTCAGGTCACCAGACCTGACAAATGGTTAAACAAATGTAGCCAACATTTCTGATGCCCCTGTGAGTATCAATAGGATGGAGAGCTTATTTCTAAAGGACTTCAGATGATGCTGGGAGGCTTCAGGCCGTCCAGAAGCTATTAGACTGTTATCTTTCAGCAGAAGCATCTCATCATATGCAGAGCAGGTCCTGAAGCTCTACAGCCTATGGAATGGCATGTTCACAGAGCCCATGAGAAGCTTTGCTTTGGCTGTGTGGGCTGGCAGCTGGGGGTACTCACATGGTTCACTTGTTGCCATAGAGGTGGCGTGGTCATGAGGGGGGCTGGTGAGTAAATAGGCACAGTACACAGCCACATCATTTTAACCTGCTTGAGGACGTGCAAATCACCTCCCACACTCACCGAGGCAAGGGAAAAAGAAGAAAAATAGCAGTGAGATCCCTAGTTATTTCCCACCTGGTAGGAAATGCCTGTCACCATGATAGACCTTGTGGCAGCAGAGGAGGAGGAAACCCTCCATCGCACTCCAGTGCAACTTGCTCTTAGCTCTTACAGCGAGTTAAATCAGCATGGAGGTTGGACTGAATTTATTCTGGTATATCATGACATAAACTACTGAAAAAAGCAATCAAAAGCTATTACATAATAGAGGGATTGATCTAATGGAAGATTCTTTGTCTAAAATTGTGGTTATTAATTCTTGTACTCCCACGATGTGTATCAGATATGCAAGATAGTCTCATTCAAAATTCCAGCCCTATGCAGCTGAAGATATGCTCATCTCCTGTGATTTATTTTAGCTGCTTTGTCTCAGTATTAAACAAGCTTCTTGTTTAAAACTGTTGGAGCAAGTGAAGATAAAGAGAATGTCAGTTTTTCCCCTAATAAGCTGTCATTACCTAAAAATTATAAATGTTGAGCTATTGCTTTCATACAATATGAGATACTATAACATAGACATTATTTCATTAGATGGTATTTAAATCTTTCTCTACCTTCTATAAGTGCATTTGTCAGGTTGCAATTTACAAACTCTATTTATTGTGAAGTCAGTTCATTGCACTTCACTGAACTGTTTAAAGTAATGGAGTCACTCTTCTGAAACTCTCCTACTTTACAAGGTGTTTGTCTTTATTCATGAAGCCTGCAGATACCCAGGTAATTTTATTTTTAAAATCTCAGACTCTGAAAATGAGTCACTTTGTACACCCTCTTCTGTCTCATATAACAGTTCTTAAGTTTCTTAAGGGAATAATCCTGAAAATATCTCCTTAAATCACCCTGAATATGTTTCTCACATTTGTTTATGCCAATGTTGTCAGAATCAAAATTTTAATGTGGGATATGTGTCTAGTCTAAACATGACTAAGACGGAGCACACATTTCCATAGCCACAAGATACAAAAGGTATTTCCTCTTTGCCATAAAAAACATTCCTGAGAAATGAATGCCATGAAATACCAAATGCGAATTTTACAGACCTAAAAGTTATATGGTTACACTATTTTTTTGAAAGAGTAAGTTACATTAGCTAGTAATGAGAAATTACCCTTGAGCTGACAGCTGCTCATCAGTACAAAATTAATATTATTTTCCTTTTTTTTAATATATTTTTAAGAAAAGAGACAAAGCTCTATCTTCTGGACTCTAAAAACAGCAATTGTTATATGAGCTGGTTTCACAATAATACTTCTCTTGTTAGAACTCCCAGTAGGGACTTCTAGCTCTGAAATGGAAAGAAACATATTTTCCATCTACTTTTCTTCATGGCTGGGGAGTGTAATCAAGTGCACCATTTCTAAAGTGGATTGGTTTTTTGTTTTGTTTGGTTTGGGGTTTTTGTTCATTCGTTTGTTTGGGGGTTTTGGGGTTTTTTTTGGGGGGGGATTGTATTTAGGTTTGTTGGTTTTTTTTGGTTTTTTTTTTTTTGTGGTGCTGGTGATATTTTGGTTGATGTTGCAGTTGTTTGTTTTTTTTCCTTTTATGGGTTTTGTTCTGTCCTTTGGAACTGTATACCTTTTCAGGTGAAAATAAAACAAGATTCACTTTGCTGGGTTAGAGTGATGGTGAGGGATAAGAAATGTCCATTTCTACTGAGTAGGATTCAGAAAATTGAATGGGAGCTGGGCAGAGCCTATCACTTTAAACTCCAGGTGCATACCAGAGGTGGAAATTATGGTTATGTTGCTGCAGTATAGTCTGGAGCAAACTGTTGTTTGCTATGCAGCCAGATGATACTGAAATGTGACCGCTAAATTCGCTTCCTCCCCAGCAGCCTGGCTGCTGGCAGGCTGCCATTGCCAGCTCCATCCTGTGGTGTCCTGGGACAATATATGTCACCACGTCTACCCCAAAACCATGCCAGGATCACTGTCCAACAGCACTTCCTCCTTGCTGGTGTTTTACTAAAGCAGATTTTGAGGTATAGGTCTACAGACCCAAGCTACAGGAGTGGTCCTAAGCTCTTCCAGTGGTAATTCAAGCCCTACTGTCTGAAACCAGCATAGCATCTTACTGGGAATTCTGCTAGGTGATAGGATGGGAAAATGTCAAGTAACAAGACTTGTTGTCAGACCTCGTTGTTTTCTATTCTAATTTATTTTTGCAAATGAGTCTTATTTCTTGACAAAATATCACCTATCCTGTCCAATATGCATAAGGATCCCACAACAGAATAAGGATGGGATGTGTCTGGAAAAGTTATTTCTGCCACAGAAACACTAGGATTTGGAGAGGCACGGCTTTTTCAGAAAATATTTTTTTCCACTTTTTAAATTTCCTATCTCAGTCCACAATTCCAATTGCTAGGCAAAGTGGCATCAAGGATATTTCACAGAAAAAAAAAGAAGATTGATTTTCAATTTCCATTTCTTTTGTGGTCTACAAACAATATGTTTCTTTTAAAAGAAGCTTATTTTTACTTGAGCTCCTTGAATTGCATAAACTGCTTTCTTACAAAGGAAACCACAACACTTTTTATCATGAAAGGTAGTTATTTGTGTGAAGATCAATATAAACAAAATGTTACATTTTGAGAGGCCTAAGTTTCAGCCATTGTTGGACATCTGATGTAAGCAATTTGGCCAAGTGGAGAAAATGTTTTCACAGCCTTACTGAATAGGTGCTGCCATGTGACACTGAGGGAGCACTTCTAGAAGAATAACAGATGTGAGAATTAGCTATTTTGAAAAGTGTTGCAGATTATGAACTGGCAAAATGCACTGGACAAACAGTGTATTGTTTGGTACAATACAATAGACATCAAAATTTGAGTTCTCTTAATCCATAGGAAAAAATTAGAGTCAAAACATTTTATTCAATGTTTTTGATACTGCATTTAAAAATCATGTTTAATTAATTGTAATTAGATACAACCAACAAAATTCAAAAGATATTTTAATTAATGTACCATGGACAACTAATTTTCAAAGTAATCATTATTTTTCAAAGAGTAGGGAGAATATATATATATATATATATATATATAAAAGAGCAAAAGAGAAGAAACCTCTTTATGTTAAAGGATTGTTCTTCTGTTTTGCCATTGATTAAAATGAAAATAAAATTTTAGGTTACTGGGATTGATAATGAGCCCGAGTCTGTCACCCATAGTCATGCTATTTCCTAGAATAAAGAAGGAGAGCAACAGCTGGTACATAATCAATCAAGACCTACCTTGCTTTGTTCATGCAAATCTCCATTTACTCAGATCTGTGGCAAAAATAATCAAAAATCATATCCTGGGATATATTTGTAATATCCCCTAATGTAAAGTAAGTGTAAAGAAACATATAATTTTTATTTATGTATATTTTTAATATATCCATGTACTTATTTAAATCAGTCTTAATTAGAGTTCCTTAAAAATGAAAGTATTAGGATCTTTTGACCATGAATGCAAGTTGCAAAATAAAGCAAGAGGGTAAATAAATTAGTATCTGGATAAACTTCTTGATTAAATGAATCTTGCTAAAAGTACCAGATGCAAAAAAGACAAAAGACTAATTGTCAGCTTCAGTGATGCTAATTGAGTGATTGACTTGCTGATTACAATGAATCACTGCTGTTAGACTTCTGTGAAAATTGTTTGCTCTTGAATTATTCTCACATGTTGAAAATGCTCTTTGGTGGGGTATTTTAAATGCAATTATTTTGTCTATTTATACAGAACACATTTGCCCCAGGAAAACATCTCTTATTGTAAGCTGGGATTTTTGTAGCATGCAAGTATTTTTTCTCTAAACAATGTTGACTGGACTAATATTGGTGGGTTTTATTTTTAAAACTCTACACAATGTATAATTTGTCTACATTTGTCATTATTTTTGATCCATGAACTTCTTCTAATTGCCACTGAATGTCATTTGCAATCTCATATAAATTTATAAATATAAGTGAAAAATCAGAAGCTCTTCCAGCTAGTAGAAGTTGAGAAATGTTCCAGACATAGCAGAGGTTCACCAAATGACATATGACTGAATACTCATAACAGAAAAACCCTCTAATTAGACCTAGCTGTGCTGTGGGCATATAATCAACAACCTCCCATTGCTAACAATACTTAATTTGAAAGATCTTCCAAATGTATGACTTTGTCATGTCATGCGTTTAATTTATGTAATTGGAACAGCAAAAAATATGAATAATTAGCAAGAGACTTACTGGATGTGGCTGTCATATTCTTAATGGTACTAAAAAAAAATGAAAAGCCATTAATATTTTCAATAATTGGAAAACAGCATGTCTTTGCTTGTAGATTTTGCCTTGACTTCTGTGTTGGTGCTGTGCAAATACCTAGGAGTACTGAAGAGAAAGGGAGGGGAAGATAGCTGCTTTACTGCATTTGTGCTTCTGAAATCCATTTTGTCACGTCTTTGAATACAGGGATTTTTGTGCTCCATTAATCTCATACTGGCAGGTGTCTCCCATGTAAGAACTAGACGGATGATCAGGAGGAGACTGAAGTCTCTAAGACCCAGTCAAAACAGTAGCAAGCTCTGACTTGACATTTTGTCCTGCAGCATTTTGACACCTACATTCACAAGAGTTCCTGGTTCCCCGGCCTAAATTACCAGGCCATTACCAGGTCTCATAGCTTAATTCCTTCTTATGCACATCTGGGGGGAGAAAAATGTTTGAATCAAATATTTATGAGGAGCAGTCAATCATAATAAAGAGGCAAGGAGTAATGGCAGAAACATGAAGCTACCTATTATCCCAAAAATGTTTGTCTTCTCTTTGTATACATCCTCTCAAATGATGAGCTACATTTGATGGACTTAGCTCAAGGTTTCACTTTGCACCTCTGCAACTCTCTCTTGGGTAGCTTTGCTCAGGCTCAAAGCTGGCTGACGAGCCAGCTAAAGAGTTGTGTGCAAAGAGATCCAGCAAGCAAGATGTGCAAAAATTCAGAGTATATTTCCACACTGGAGAAAGGTGTGGTTATTGGTTTTATAAGGACAAAAGTGCTAGTGAATTTTCTTATTCTGGCTAATCACAGGACTTTGTGTCAGTCATGGAAGACTGCTTGAGGTGGATCCAAAATAACACCTTACCTTCCCACCTACTCAGCATTTAAGTTTACTGTGTGCTGTGCATAGGAGTACAGAATAAACACGTATTAAGGTAGCATTTTAATGACTCTGGGATCTCTAACAGACAGAAAACAAAGGAATCCATCACTGTCTTTGCATGTGGTGTCACTTATGTGCCAAACAGAAACACTCTGGAATCATCAAAATGTTGTTCCTTTTTTATGTAACTGAATGAGCTGAGGTAATTTCCTCAAAAGTAATTTTTCGGAGGAGGTGCTAATTGTTATGTCAACATGTGAAATTTTCGATATTATGCAAAAATTTTGATTTAATAGCCACACTATTCATAACTCACAAAAGGGTCTGATGAGTTTACTGGCATGCATAGAAAGATTTCCAATTTCTTCCAAGGGCTAAGCATTATTATTGCTAAGCTAATGACTGCTTAGAGGAAATGGCTACCAATGACAGCTGGAGAATTTCTGAAGCTGACGTCTGTTCTTGACAGAAATCAATTACTTGTAAGGCAATTATGGTATAAATAAAAAATTCTGTATTCAGAAAATGGAGGTCTTGTTAGCCTGATGTGGCCCACACAACTGGAACATTTGATTCAAGGAAGTAATACACAACAAAAGAAATTACCCTTCTGTGAAGCCATTGTTACTATGTGTACATTTTCTACAATGCTAATCAATTGCTAGGGAATTAAGTGAAAAATACTGTGCTTTTTACAAAGGAATACCTTCATCAGTATTCCAGCAAAGACTTTCTGGAAATAACTAGGTGGGTATGAATAAAAGCCTAACTATGAATATCACCAAATTTTGGCTGAAGATATTGTGAATTTTCTCCCTTCTCCTCTGGGGACAATCACATCTGCCTTTGCATTTTGGAGCTGTCTTCTCTGTCTTCAAGTTAGTTTAATAAGCTTCCACAAACTGAAGATAAAATGGGTTGCAGAGCTGTCTCATCAAGAAGCAACCTTGGTCAATTTAGTTCATTAAGACCTTATCAAACTTTAATTATTGCTGTTCTCAGACTCTAGATATTAAGGGAGCAGGAGGAATTGTTTGAATATTAACTGTGAGCTTAAAAAATAATGCTGTAAATCAATGAAATGAATCGACATGAACATTATAACATCTTTCATTATCTGGAGCCTGATGTAAGATTTCTAGATTCCTTGAGCTATCACACAGATAAAATCAGGGGGCTATGAATGGTTGTCAATATATTATTTACAAAGCATTGCAAGACTCCTATCTAGTTTGTATGTGAGAATTTTCATTGGATTTTTTGATGTTAGCTTGATCCTACCATGCAGAGCATTTTTATTCCAGATTGTGCAGGACCTGATCATAGAGAAATAACAGCCAGAGAAACATAGAATAATTTAGATCTAGAAGCAGCAGAGCTGTAGCCAAGCAGTTAAACTGCATTACACAGTGTGTGCCTTGCATGAAGACATGGGCCTAGTAAAAGTGAGTTTTAAGAAACATTAGACTAGACAGTAAACTTTTAGATGGCTGAAGTTAAGGTAGAATTTATCACAACTTGAATATCAACTCCAAAATTACAATCCTATCTCAGATACTAGATTGAAAACAGCAGTCCTCAGTGTCCTGCCTAAAGACACTGGGAATGTCTCCTTGCTCCCAGAAGTTCACTGGGCATTTTGAGGGTAATGAGCTAACTGAGCAAATGAGGCACCCAGTTTCCATCCAGTTTTACATGACACCTAAAACTGATTCCCATGGAAGGTCCAGTTCAGTGTAAAACAATAAGTGCCAGGCACATCCTGTTACAGGGTTTGTCTTTCTGAAATACCACAGTTCCACTAATAGTCAAAACAAAATGTCACGGTTTCCAGGTCTGCTTGTTATTATGCAAGAGTGTTTTCTATGGGAAATAAATGTCAGGTTTTGTCAAGTGAAGGCTGAAAAGCACTTGTCAGTGACAGAGTATGCTCTGCATTATTTTATGTTCTCAGTATAATAAAGAAATAAGAAAAGTTGATGCAGGAAGAATGTGGTGGCTGCTAGATGTAATAATGGGAGAGAGAATAGATGCAGATTCAGCCTCTTTCTAGAAGCATCTATCTGGCAGTGCTACACCAGTGAATCATGAGTAAGTCTGAAAATTTGAAACCCTGATATGGAGAATACTTGGACTTTACCACAGTGTTTCAGAGCATGGCCTACATTTTCCTTCACAAGCTAATGAACATGCTGTATCACTACAATTTCCCTTCCTCTGCCCACAGTGTAGCTGCATCCAACTCCTGCTTTAAAGGGATTTTGCCATCAGCCAACTCTCTCATCCTTGCAGGGGACAGAAGATCTTTGCACTGTTTGGGTTTAATTTTGGAGCAGAGGGGATTCTGCTGAACATGTCTTGCCACTTAATCAGAGAGGTAATGTGAACTGTCTGGGGAGAATTTGCTCTGGACATTGTGAAATCCTGAGATTAGCCTTGCAGGCTTTTGGGACTCTGCTTAATTTGAATTTTGATTGTGTTTCATGTTTAGGTAAAACATTGGAACAAAGGCAACTGATATGTAAGAGCTGAATGATTATTTCACTGTTTTGATATCAGGTTACACCACTGAGCTCACTTGGTTTTCCCTCACAACAAAAATCAGGCAAGTCCTGCTCAGTCACAACCCTTGGTCAGGATGAAAGTTGCGAAACTTGAAAGATGCCCACTAGACCCATCCTGAGTTTCCATTTCTCTCTATCCTACATTTTTTGATAGCTTTGTCAGCCTTGTCTTCCTAACGACCTCATCTCTTCTTTCATCTTGATAAAGAGTGCATTTGCTTTCTCTCTCCCCACTGTGCACACGGTAGCCCACCCACCTTGTTTGCTGCTGTAGGAGCCTCCTGTGCCTCCTTCTGCCCTGGGTGCTCAGGCATAGGGCAGCCCCTGCCCATCCAGAAACCCCTCTTCTCCAGACCTTCTCCTCAGTGCACTGTCCCTGCATATCCCTCAATTTGTCACTCTCACTTAGAGCCCAACCATCCCAAACCTGGTCTCCATAATCATCTGTTTGTGTCTGTCCTCCAGTCCCTCAATTTTCTCACCCTTACATTTTGCCAGTCACCAAGAGATGGGACATCTTGTCATCTGAGGAGGAGAGGAGACTTGTGGGGCAGGTGTGACGAACCTGTCAGAGTTATTCTCTACTTGCACCTCAGGCCATGGGTGGCACATACGGTAATTTCCTTCATAGGTGGGTGGCCATGGGCACTTCTCCCTCTCCATGGATTCATGAGCCTTCTGGGGCAGAAGGTAGACCATGAGAGACTTGTACTCCAAGTGCGACAGGTCACTGCCACTCTTCCAACTGCTCCAGATCCTCTTCCTGAGGCTTTGGCTGCGCATGTCTTCTCATCTCTTTCTTCCTCTGCCAGAGGCCCAACCAACACAATCCATCTTCTCACCCTGGATCTGTCTATGTTGTCCATTCCTGCCACCTGGAGGAGGAAACACAATGCAGAAGGGGGTTATCTAAAAAATATTCTTCTCCCTTGCTAGTCATGCCTTCCAGCAGTACTGTGTCCCCAGCTCCATGGATGCCTTCCAGGACAAGTGGGTGTTTTCAGATGAGATTTGCTGAGTATCACTCACCAGCTCCTCTGACACCCGTGTCTGAAGCCCCAGCCCTCACACGCCTGTTTTTTTCGTTCATTGTCCCCATTAGCAGCTGTCTGCCCTTCTTGTGTTTCATTTTGCATTGTTGTCTCCCTCACAGCAGCACCTACAGGACTTACACAGCTCTTTGTTCACTACTTTCACCCAGCTCCAAACTCCCATTTTACTTCTACTACTGCAAACACACCTTTGTTGGCATTTCTACTTGTATTCAACAGAAAAGGCTATCCCAGGGAATTCAGAAAAAAAAAACATGAGAGATAATTTAATCCTGGAGTTAAATTACTTAACTGCAATAATAGACACTGCTAAAATAAGGCAAAACCCTCCACAAACAAGTATGCAGGAGAATCCTTTGTCTGTGCATGACTGGTTTGAACAGGAACATGCACCTTTGTGGTTTTTGTGAATGCTTATTTTAATTTAATTTCATAAAGAAACATAACTGGTTTTAATATAATACAGTGTTGCATAAATGGTGTCAAATGTAGTGAATTTACTGAAGTTGACTTAATCTGTATTTTTAATAAGCACAAAGAATCTCTAACATCACATTTTTATTATAATTAATATTTTAAAATGGAAGTTTCACACAGTTCAGATAAAATAAATCATTCCCATTTCTCCCCATCTTTTTTCTTCCTTTTTCCAGTTTAATAGTAATATATTTTAATTATTAAGTAGACTATATAAAACATATAATAAAATTTAGGAATCTATTATGAAATAAAAGAAAATAATTACACATATTACATTGTATTTTAAAAATATTATCCTATATTTTGTATTCATTAAGTTCTTGAGTCTACAGTACTTTATCAACATTTCAGAGTTAATTAAATTAGATTAAATTCTTGGTTTTTACTTTTATATTACTTCATATCCCAAAGTTCTAGAAATTTCTAAAGTACTACACCTCAACAGCTAGGAAGGTAAGAAAGCAAACTCCATGAATTTCTGATCATTTGGCCTATTTTTTTGAGTTGCAATTTCCATTTTTATGAATTAGAACTACATTTAAATTGCATCTTTTTCTTCTTTAAAATCTCATCTGTTTTGAGTTCCCTCATCTCGTACTTCTGCCATCTCTGACTTTTGAACTTTTCTTCATGACATTTTGCTTTTAAGGAATTCTGAAAGTAAAGATGCAAAAACATGTGTGTGGCTTGAATACTAACACTGGCTTGATTTCTACTTTTTAGTTACATTTTGCATTAATTTAGCATGAGGTGAGAATTTGACACATATTACATTGAGCATCTTATCCTAAGTGTGGAAAACTACAGGTTTACAAATGGTTCTGTCCTACAGGTAAGCTCTTCTGTATTCCTGAAAGGTACTTCATTAAAAATAGCAGTTCACACACCTGGAAAGCAGATGCCAAAAGCAGACAGCAGTTCACAGCAGTAAAAGAATAGGAACCAACATATGAAGAAATAAAAAAAATTGTCTGTGTGAGAGAGTACATGGATTTGTAAATCTGAGGAGAGGAAAGATTGAAGAGTAGAAGCACCAGGTAGCTTTTCACAAAGCCAGACAACAAAGGCCACAATCCCTAAACTGATAAGCCAGATGTTCCAGAGGGAGAGGAAGGCAGACCTCAGGCAGGACAATCATTAATGTTTTTATACATAAAGAAGTTCATGTGATGAAATTATATTGATAAGAATAGTTTAACCACAGTTAAATTACATCCCTAGTCTTACCTTTCTTCCCTTTTTCCAACAACCTTTTATTAAAATCAAACACTGAGAAGCTAATTTGTCTGTGATTCATGCAGATCTTTTATTCTTTGCCTCTCATTTTTATTCCCACACAGACAGGCACAATACTGCTCACAGTGATATAATTGAAAACACTGCCACTGAATTCGGTGGGAGCAGCATAACACAGGTTGGTTACTCAGTTTCCATGGGACATCCATTGTCTCTATTCACTGCCAATATCATGCAGGAGCATACAGTACCATATGACAATTATAGTGTTAAAGACCCATACACTGTAATCACATCCAAATTGTCAGCCCTAGAAGACAGCAGTGCTCAAAGCAAGAACTGCTCTGCTGTAGATTAATGCTCAAAGAATAGGAGTAACTGTTGTACAAGAATGTATGCAATGTCCAATTTTCTATAGGAAAGCATCATCAAGAATTGTCTGAATCATCATATTCATTCCCATTAGGGCTTCACACAGTTCAAATTCATATAATTATTTGAAGTTACCACGTGAATTCCACAAACTCACAAGGCAAAAATGCTTGTTGTTCAAAGCATTTTCATAAAAAGCTGCATATAATCCATTTAAAGCCACAGAAATGAATGGTTATTTTGACAACCAAGGCAGTGATGCTGAGATACTAAGAACTACTTTCCACATCATTAAACATAGCCTTTACCCCTTGCTAAAGTAGCTGGTAGAAAAAGGGCAGGCAGCTTTTTGTCATGACAGCTTTTCAATGGTTCATTTTGTAGGGTATTAATGGTGAATAGTTTTTCACCTTTCAAAAAAATTGCTTTGGTTTCCATAATGGACCAGGCATAATTTTTGCCAAATTGGAATACTATGATAGACATCTGAATTTCTGAAATTTTTTGAATTTGAGAGTGGGTATACTAACCTTCCAAAAATTTTAGCCAGTCCAAAATGTACTCACTTTCTCAGACAGAATCTCACTATAACACTACTCAGCAATCAGTGGAGACTCCCAGCATACCTCTTCTTAATAAGAAAGGTCATTTTAACAGTCCTCATGAATTATTACCTTCAGTAGCATAACTAAAGTTATCATGAAAGCTCATGAGAGCTTTCCAAGCAGATGATTCAAACCTGGAGTTCTTTAAAAAGAATGAAAATCATTCTCTGAATCTAAGACCTTGATGTGCAAAATTCCCTTATTTTGTCTTGTCATGATAGAGGGAGGAGTGCTGAATATCAATACTTTTATATTCAATCATGTTTTGAAACGTTGACTGCACTTGTAAGTTGGCCTTGTCTGCACAAAATTAAAAACAGTCACGAAAGTGTAACACTATCTCCCAGTCATTTTCCATCTCTACTATTACATGTTTGCTGGAATTGATTTTCAGTGTATTTGGCTTAGGAAAACCCCAGGACAGGATGGGTGCTCCAGATCAAATCTGTGCATGCTTGGCTCCACTGGTAAGTGCCCTGATCAGAGTGCCCTGCTCCCTGAAGAGGCACTCGGACCAACACTGGGACTCCAGGGGCAATCAGAGCTAAGACTGAATCTTCATCATGTACATCTAAAATAGAGATGGAATATGAATAAATAATTTGATAGCAAACGTTGGCTTACCATTTCAGTCTTTAGAACTTTTTTTCTTTGGAGAAAACAGCATGTTTGTCTATAGAGCTAAGCACTGATAACAATGAAGACAGACAAGGCTCAGTCAGCATGCAAGCTGCGCTATGTGCTCATAAAAACAACTGTATTATGGAAGCACTGGCATGAAACAAATGAATTTTGCTGTATTTATTAATATAGGAACTTGGTTGCTAAAAAGAAATCTCAGAGGATGATAAATAGGTTGTCTGTTTTGTATTATTATTGAGTATAGTACACTTAGTATTGTAGGCTTAGGAGATGAACATAGGAGATCTGCATTCCATTAATTTCCTGGCTATTGTAATGGTACAAATAAACTGAATTTTCTGCACCAGGGAACACACTTTGCAGAAGGGTCAAATCTACCAGGATACGTAGGTATTGATAAAGAAGATATAAAACCTGCTGTTTATCTACATCAAGGCTGAAAAAAACATCCAAATAAAAGAAAATTTAATACCATTTTCAACATTAACTTTAAAAGGTGCCAGAAAGTGGTGATGCTCTTGAGGAATGTAAAATAAAGGCATACTGTTATAAAGAGTTTGGGATTTATTTCACATCTGCAGAAATTCAAAATTTTCTCACAGGGATTTTTTTCCTTTTTAGAAAAATGAGTAAAATTTAAACTGACAATATTTCATCAAGAACTTTCCATGGAGAATTACATGATATAAGATTGTAGGAACACAACCATAATTATCACAAATATACAAGTTAGAACGGTGTTATTCATGCAGCTACACTCCTGGCAGAAATGCCTCAACTCCACATTCATTTCTATTAAAGGCAAATCACTTATTCACAGTATTTTTAAGGATGATAAGTATGCACTAAGTGGAAATGAAACAAAAATACTGAAATTCTTACATACAAAATAAGTATTCCGATATCCAGGACAGAAACGTCATCCAGCCATGAACTGATCCTCTGAACTCTGAAGCACAAACTGCTGTTGTCTTCTGGCACAACTGCTCTGTCACAATCTGACTCAGTAACAGGTTCATCACCAGAGTCAGTGCCTCAGTGGTGTTCTGTGTCCATGTACGCTCTTGGCTTCCTGGTAGAAAACAGTAGCTGGTGATCTTTGCAAGAATGCTTGGCTGCAGGAATGCAGGAGCTGGTGGCTTCACCTTGGAGTGACAGCACAAAATTCATATTGGCAGAGTGAAACAGGAAATATTTGATAGCAAATCACTTAGATTGTTCTTTAGGATTTTCATACAAATGAAATCCCATCAAGATTCATGGAACCATCTAGATGTAAAAAAACCCTAATATTTTCAATATTGAGCAGCAAGCCTCAGCACATTGTGAACAGTTTTGAGAGCTGTGAACCATCCCTCTGTCAGTAAAATGTGAAGTGTGGGAATGCTAACATTCTTCTATTCCCTGCTACCATAATCTATTCACAAGTGCAGTGCTAGCAAGGTCGTAGCTCCCTCAGCCCAGTCCCAAGTCTGTCCTGCCTTTTTCTGCAATAAAACTAGACAAATAATATTTCTGCTCCATCTGTCTGCTGAAAGGTGGGGTGAGAAGAACAGGGAAATACAGGGAGATGCTCAAAACATTTCTTTCCTTTTGTTTCCTGGCTACATAGACAGATGAAATATTTGAGGCAAATGAAAACCCTCTTGATTGGCAACTTCTAAAACTGTTGATGATATGCACAGCAGGATAAACACTTGCCTGATTATGCATAGTATACATTGCAAGGCTTCTTACTCAAGGAAAGTAGATTAATATCATAAAGCATCTCCCACTCAAATACAGACGATAATTCATGCTGTATATGCTTTATGCATTTCAGTGGCATATCAGTGAAATACAGAAACCTGAATATAACTGTTTATTCATTCAAATCTAAACAAATAAACACTACTTTGTTAGTAACTACAAAGACAACACATGACAAAACAAAACTGCATGCATGACTTTCATTATATTTAAGTGATAGAGGAGCTTAGTCTAAGTATATATTCAGCATCTTTGAATAGACAACTTAGCCAGTCAAGCAATAATAAAGGATAATATATTCTGGCTTTTACACAGTATTATGTCTGATTGACCTGGAAGATGTATTTAATTTGTCACAGGAGATTATGAAAACATCCTATACAGCTTTACATTAGGAAATAATTTTTTGATCTATACCTTTAAGTCACTAAAAATTATGTCTTTCTCTGAAATTCCATAAGGAAGTAAAATATCCCATATCTTTGTAATTAACCCATCATTTTAAAACAATTTTAATGTACATCAACTATAGTTTTACAAATTGTATTATATTAAACTGGATTAATTTGTCCATCTAGTTCCACAGCCTTATCTAGAACCAGTACCAATAATTATATACTGGTTGCTTTCAGTCAGAGAAAATAGCTGTGGCACAGAAAATGTCAAGCCATGGTCAACCAGAGACTTTCTGAAAGATCTTTCAGAGCTTCCTATATTAATTAAAAAGAGAGAAGTGTATCACCTTTTAGTACATGCGTAATGGCTCTATTTCCTTAACACAGACCGACAAATCTTGTGGGAAAGGGACAAATCTAGAAATGAAACTTCAGCTCTCCCCCCAAAAAATTGCTTGGGAACTGAAAATTCAGGTGCAGCTGAAATAATTCAGTTCTGATCAGAAAAATTCCTGTGAAGAATATGAAAGCACATGCTCTGCAGGATTGATAGGGTAATGGTGTACCTTCATTTTTAGATTTAAGAGACAGAAAAAACGAAATAGATGGTGCATTTCTTTAGCTCTTATCCAACTCTTTTCTTCTTCCTAAAGTTGTTTTTTTCTTCTTGAGTCCTCTTTTAAACTTTCAGTACATAATTTGTAGTCATGCAAAGTCTTCTGAGAGACCTTTTCAAGTAATATACCTCTTTCCGTGTCTTCATACACAATAGCCTTAAATGTAACTCTAGCAGGCTGTATTTTCCAACAATCTTCATCAAACTCTATAGGCAGTAGAAACTAAACTACATAAATTTCAGATTGACCTTGATTCTCATTAAGCTGTAAGGTGTGTATTCTCTACAAGAGGTGTTTGGCATCTCCTTTCTCCGAGTATTTTGATTTTATTATTCTGGCCAGCAAATGCAAACTTCCATTCATCCACTATGATATCCACTATATCCTCTTTCTATTAAAATCATGTTGATACCAGATCTGGTTTGGACCTAGTGAATTATAACAAATCACAGTATGTTCCTATTGCAACATTCTCTAAAGTGGTTATAAATCCCACACAAAGAAAATGTTTTCTCCATGAATCCTTTTGTTTCAGAGTAACTTCTAAAAGAGCCTTATTTTGATTCCATGAAAGCTGAGAAGCTTCTTTTATTCTTGCAGAATAAAACTTAAAAATTATTTGTGGTTTTTCCTAGCTTTTGCTAATAGCAAGTCAAGTTTGCTACCCTTTCTTATGCTGAACACTCTTTCTCTTTATATAGGTGTCTTGCATTGACTCATGGATCTTTCTACCTCTGACATGACCATACTAAGCAAAACCTTTGCAGAAGCAGATTAAGCTATGTAATACATCAAAACTCACACAGCAGGGAAGAGAGGGAATAAAGATAATTTTATACACTTAGATTTAGCTGTTGATTGTAATGAAAGTTTGAGATTAAAAAAAAAAGTGGAATTAACATGAATGGATTGTGTCAAAAAAAAATTATGATTGTATTACCAATTAAATTACTTGCAAGTATGGGAATCATGTAACATGTTGTAGAAAGAAGATAAAATTCTGTGGTAACCTCAAATGCACTTCTTTTCAATGAGTTTACAGAGCACTGTATGCTCATTAGCTATAATGCTCATTAGCTATGTTATAATCCAGCATGCATTTAAAATTTGTATTTTTTAGAAGATCAATCAAAAACATAAAAGGCAAATTTACCTTTTGTAAAAAGGCTTTTTTTGTAAAAAATCTTAATATCAGTTTGACCCAAATTACACATTTGTTCAAGCTCAAGCTTAGATATAGTATAGAATAAGCTGCTGACATCTATTTTGAACTCTTTAAGATGTGTTACAACTGAACTGAAAGTTCTTATCATTGAGGAATGGTAAATATAAGGTTACACATGGATATCAGCTCATCTCTACCAGTACCACTGTGTGGCAGTTCGGAGCATTACCTGCTAAGGAATAACATATATCACCTTCTCAAAGTTTATTTGTGAAACTTTCTGCCCATGAAGAAGACTGAGATAATTTCCAGAAAAGAGAGATAATTTGGTTTTTGTGCAGAGAAAAGGCAATAAATCATTTTACAATACTTATTCAGACCTGTTGAAAACAATTTTCTGTATGCAAAATAATCAGTGGGCAATGCTAATATTGAAGTTTCTCAAAGCAGACACCAAAAGCCCATCTATATTATTCAGCATACAGTGTGAGAACTGATACAATCAGTCCTTTTATCATTCTAATACAGAAAAGTACTCCCATCTAACATGTTAGAGATACTCAGCTACTGTTATCTTCCAGCACAAGAGACTTATAATATGAGGAGTTATACTGGGTTTACTTGTCCTGGTGTTAGCAAGGGAGGAGGGTGGAGGAGAACCGCAGAAGTGTGTTTGGTGGAGACAAGTAGCTTTCATCACATCAGACAGAGCCAATCCCAGGAATCTCCAAGGTGGGCCCACTGCTGGCCAAAGCTGTCCCTCAGTAATATTGGTGACACCTCTGGGATAACATATTTAAAAAGATTAAAATTGCTATGCAGCTGTGAGAGAGAGGAGTGAGAAAATGCAAGAGAAACAACCCTGCAGGCACCAAGCTCAGTGAAGAAGGAGGTGCTTCAGGTGCTAGAGCAGAGATTCCCCTGCAGCCCATGGAGAAGACTATGAATGATGCAGGCTGTCTTCCTGCAGGAAGCAGTGTAGCTGATATACCCATTGCAGCCTGTGGAGGACCCTACACTGCAGCAGGCAGATACACCCTAAAGGAAATTGCAGCCTCTGGAGACAGCCCTAGACAGAAATGGGAAACAAATCTGAAAACTTTTCAAAATAGAGATATTCTGTTGGAACATGTGTCAAGGTTAAGACAAGCTGGCTGAAAAGTAGGGTGATAACAGTTCAGCTTTCAAAGTACTTGCCATGAGGGAAGAACTCAAAATAAATGGTTGAGAAACCTGAATGGACATTAGCACGTGCCCAGAGGAGCAATTCTATAAAGAAAGCAGTAGGTGCTGACATGTGAATTTGCTTGTATCTGTTTAACTGTGTATAACCCATAACACTGAAGCTCCAAGAAAATCTGAGTTCAAGCTATGAGGAATATTCCTATTGAAGGAATCTGTTCAAATGCCTCAATAATTCCAGTGGCACCCTTTTCAGTCTGCTGACTTGCATGCCAAACATGGACCCTATATAATGCTATAGTTCTAAAATTGAGTGGTCTAGGTTAAGACAGTCATACATATTCTGGAAAGTCTCCAGTTTAGAGAAACAGGCAACTCTTGAATAAAGCTTATCTCTTCTACATTGAGCCCTTGGCTGTAGGATGTGATGTGATGGATGTAGGATGTGATGGGTCCCCCACTGAAAGTGTCTTTCTCTCCTCAATAACCACTCATGGAAAACAACTAGGTAAGGTTCAATACCTTGCAATTAAACAAATTTATTTAGGTGAGGTGAATCCTAGACTGAAATGCAGTATTTTGGGATTGCTGACACTTGGAGAACTTGAAAAACCAGCAGGGTTTTTTTATGTGTGACCCATAGTCTTCTGACTAAGAGTCCAGTGAGGAAAGAGTACATTAGTACATTACATACACTATAAACTATAAAATGTTATCATAATGGTGGTAATGTTTTCTTATTTGTCTTCCAATTATATTTCTCACACATGCTTCTCTTTGTCTTTCTCTCCTCATTATTGAAAAATGTATTTGAGCATGAACAAAATTTCTTCTGCCTCCTACTCTTTCAAAATTGTTTTGACATGGAGAAACTCCCTACACCAGCATGGGAAAAATTATCTGAAGTATCTATTCCAATTTTGGAGGGGCAGAAAGAGAGGACAGCCCTGACATGGATCCATCTCTTAATTAAGCAACAATCCTGCCAAAACCAAATAGAAAGCAACCTGAATATCAGAGGCACAGACACATTTTACAAGTTTGCTTATCAGATTATACAGATGTCTATTATCAGCCCTAAAAACCACACTAACTCGTTCCTTCACATACTCCTCTGTTTTACAGGATGCAGAATTACTAAACTGAGTAATTAATCTGAGTGTGTACTCAGATTGCTATTATTCTATGAAATTTTGGAACATTAATAATTAATTAGCTTTAAAAAGCTGCTTTCTAATCATGAGAGTGAATCTGATGCCTAAGAGGTTTAAATTTGACACAGATACAGAAGCACGAAATCAGTAGATGTGGAAAATCCAAAGTGCATATGAAAGTCCCTAAAACTAAATCTCCCACATCTGCTTTTTTCCTTTAAATTCTCAAGAATGTTTATGGAACTGAACCTTTTTGATCTCTACAGTTGTTTTTCCTAGAAGTTGGTTCCTGTAAAGACCACTGTCTCCCAATTATAATTAGTCTCTGGTGTACCAAAGTCTGATTTAGCAAGTTCCAGCTTAAGGAAAAGAAAATGTTTTAATTGTTAGTCTTTATGTAAGAAAGTCAGCAAGTCACATTTGATGTTTCTTTCCAGATTGCTGCATTTTCCCTGGGTAGATATGAAACAGGACATTCGCTTAAACAGATGGTTGTTGCCTCTGAATTATTTAACAGTTAAATCAATGAGAAGCTTCTGCTGCCATGAGGGGAAAGAGTGTGCTGGAAGCATTCTTTCTCCTCCACCTTCTCCTGTTAGAAATGGCCAGGAAGAGTCTGCTATTGGCAGCATTGAAGCATGAAGGGGTGGAAGCAGAGGATGGAAAAGTGAAATTTGGATTCTAGAAATATCAAAGGAGAGCTTTCTTACTTAACAAATATGTTTATCCTCTTCTAATGGTATTGCATCCAGTTTGATGCACATCTATAATTACTAGATGGGTTTAATGGAACAGGGGGGTTAAAAAAAAAAGGACAGAGAAAAGAATAACAACAAACATACAGACAAAAAAAGAAAAACACACACAAAAAAACCTCAACACATTAAAAATCTCCAAAAAACCCCAAAACAGAACCCTCAACAGACAAAAAGGCTAGGTAGCCTGTACTGTATGTACTATACAGTCTTATAGGTTTGCATTATACATAAGATGTATTCAGATCTCATTTTTAAAACACTGTGAGACCATAAGCTAATTCCATTAAGCTATGCACTCAACACTGGCAATACCTCAGGAAAAACACTGTAAGGCCAAATTTCTCCATGTTATTTTGAGATGCAAGTGTATAATCCATTGCAATAATTGCAATTATTGTCCTACAACCACAAGAAGGAACTGTCCTTGTTGACAGTGCCATCAGACTTATAAAAGCCTAATATTTCTTTTAAAAAATGAATTTTCAGGTAAATTTTATGATCAGGAAGTCCAGTGTCTCTCAACCTCAATTTTTCAATCTTCTACTTTTGAAAACAAACATAAAGCCTTTATCAAAGGGACTCAGAGAGACAGGAGTCTCTTCCCAGCTCTCCAAATGTGTTTTATTGGTCGAAGCCATGAACCAGAGCGGATAGCGATGGTCAGAGCAGGTGATGAGGGAAAAGGACACTCCTCATGTTTAGACCATGCCCGTCACATCTGGCCAGCTGCGGCCCGGCGGGCGGAGCAGATGCACGAGGCGCTGTCCGTGGTGCTGAACATCCTCCCTGTGACACCCGGGACCGCCGATCCACCCCGGCTGCAGGGCACCCCAAAATCAGAGTCCCCGCTCACGCCCCTCCGCAGCGCAAAGCAATTTGCACAGCGAGGGGCTGGAATGGGCTGCACGGTGTGAGGCAGGCAGGTTAGTTTTTCTCAGCCTGTAATAAATCTTTATTTCTGTTTTTGCTTTAAGCAAACTACCCAAGCATCCATCAGCAACTGGACTGAGTGCTGAGCCAAGCAGGCTGTGCACAGCGGTATATATTTAATAGTTCGCAGAATAAATTAAACAAAAAAATTTTTAAAAAAAAGGAAAGGAAAGGAAAGGAAAGGAAAGGAAAGGAAAGGAAAGGAAAGGAAAGGAAAGGAAAGGAAAGGAAAGGAAAGGAAAGGAAAGGAAAGGAAAGGAAAGGAAAGGAAAGGAAAGGAAAGGAAAGGAAAGGAAAGGAAAGGAAAGGAAAGGAAAGGAAAGGAAAGGAAAGGAAAGGAAAGGAAAGGAAAGGAAAGGAAAGGAAAGGAAAGGAAAGGAAAGGAAAGGAAAGGAAAGGAAAGGAAAGGAAAGGAAAGGGGAAAAAAAGAAAAGAAAAAAAAAGCCCTAAACAAAATAAAACACGAGTCATAAACAACAGAATGATCACCACTTGTGAGGGAAAAAAAAAATAACGTTATGCAGTTGTTTGTGCCTTTTGAACTCAAAAGCCACCTGGACAGAGACCTGACAGAGATAATAATAATAAGATCACCTTTAAATGTTTGACAGGTAAAATAACTTTGTGATCTTTTAGTACCCCTAGGTTTAGGAGAGGCAGAACCTTAAGGCATCTCTACGTAAACATGAGAAAATCTCAACCTGTATTGTTACATTATTATACAGATAAATAATTTGAATTCTTGTGCAAAGCTTATCTTCTGAATGAATAAGTTCAGGTAAAATTAATCCAGATAAAATGAAACAGAGCTCAAAACTTTTGCCTGGCTAGACAGTGGCAACTCTTTCTTGTGCAATTTCTTGCATATATATCAAATAGACAGATAATGATCTTAGTTTCTGCCATTCTGCAATATTTTGGACCTTAAACCCTAACACCGAATGTGTTAGAGTGTGGGAAGATCTTGTGTGAAATACTAGAATGAGAGTTGCTCAGAAGTAGAAATAAACAGAATAGAGACATTCGGTTTCTGAGCATGGAAAGCAAAAATACAAAAATCTGAGTATCATGCTATTATTAATTCACCTGCCTGCAAATTAAGCCAGCCTACACAGTTACTCTTTTCTAATTGTAGAAAAATGAAGCTACTTACTTTGTCACAGTCTTGATTTATTTGTCATAATGAACAACCAACAACAGAAATTTGGTATTAAGGAAAAGACGCACCACAATCACAAATGGCCTTTTGGTAGATAATTCCTTAATGCAATGAAAATTTTGCATGGTTTTAAACATTAGCATGTGGTACAATGCTTGCTATAACCTAGTGAAATTAAATACATTCTGAACCTCACTATACTAGCACACATTAAGCTGTTTGGAGAATAAGGATGTATTGGTGCAGATACTTACAACAGTTAAGTTTACACTGAGTAAAAGAATAAATGAGTAAATGGCATAGAGCTCACAGGTTCTCTATACATAAATTTCAGTTGGAAAACACATAGAAAAAATGCAAGTGCAAATATGACTCACCAATTTTCTTAGCTACACATTTCCTTGTTAATTTGGTTTAATGTTACTTGTTAAAACTAGCTGATCATCAATCCAGGTGATCTGAGTTTTGAATTAACTCTAAAATTTATCAGGAATGAAAACAGTTTGTGTTCCTATATTATTCTTTCATTATTGTAATAATAAATAAATAACATTTACTATATTTTAATGGTTTTTGTTCTGCAACTCTGGCTGGGGAAGAGAATTATTTGCCTTGTTTTTACCTTTGATTATTTCATCAACTTTACAGGACTTCAGGATACTTAATTGACTGAAAGCTGTGAGAGTGAAACACACCACTTGAAGTTCCATACAAAACTGTAGCAGATGAGCAAAGACAAACCAAGCTTCTCTTGAAGTTCAGTAAATAGCTACCCACTAGATATGTAGACTGTCTGGAGGTTCCCTAAATATTATGCACAGAAGCCCAACATCTATGGCCATTTCTCTGGCAAGTGATGTTCTACAGAAATGGAGACTCTCAGGTGCTCTTTTAGCGACTGCAAGCATAACTACTAAATGGGAGGTACTAATTTCTCATTGTGCAGGCACTAGGAAAGCTACTTATTCAGTTCCTCCTATTTTTCTTTTTCTGCAAGACTCACAGACCAAATCTAATTAAGTAGTTTCAGGTCTTAAATGTGCAAGACTGTAGGCAGCCTTACTGCTGTCTCACTGCAACCTCCACCAGCTACGAAAGAGGTAGGCTTGTGATATGTGTAGGTGTGAGAGTGTGCACATGCAGCTAATGATGGCCTGGATGTCCTTACAAATAGGAAATTTACCCTGAAAAATCATATAAAGTCATGGCAAAAGAAAACCAATGTGATCTTTCCTTTTCCCCTCTGAAATGTAATTATTTTTAAGTCTGATCCATGATTTTTAGCAGGCAGTCTCTGAAGAGTAATAGAGAATATACAGAAAAAGAAGCAGACATTTTTTAGGTTCCAAATAGTCTGAAAACACCAAGGTTTACAGCTACTGGAAAAACAAATAATTTTAATTTGAAGATATCTTTTTCAGGTAGAAGAATAACAAGCAGAAACCCAGAAGTACAGAGGGACAAGTATGATTTATAAGTATAATGCAAGAGTCTAACCAGAATCAATCTGTTGTACCACTGATGGACTGAGAGCCAACATCCCTCACAGCCTTCATTCTGTTTTTAGTCACTAAATGCAGAGGAAAAATTTCAGAGTTCATTAAAGGCAACATATTTTTTGTGCTAATGTGGTAAGTTACCTTAAACTTACTCAAAAATAGAAGTACATGCCGAGGAATATTTATGAAATTAAAAAACCCAAACTGTGGACTTCTAGTTGTCCACCTCACCAAAGAAAAAAAGTTCAGCAGCCTGCAAAGCAGTGGTGGTTACATGACTCATGTAAAAGCTCAATGTGGCTGGGATGAATGTAAAAAATATTTTTTTAAAAAAATTTAAAATAGGACAATTATGTGTAGGGAGAACTAATTTTAGACTATGTTTGCCAGATTTACTCCTATCTCCACTAGGACAGCTGCCAGTACTTTGACATTGTAACAAACATAATGGAGGAAAAAGCTCATACATATTCCATCATCCTTACTCCCACATAGTGGGAACAGTCATCCTAAAGGCTTAAGAGGTGAACATCTGGGGTATGTTCCCACACATATATAGGAATGAGTCTGAGGATGATTGCTTTGATGTATTCCACGTACACATGCATGCACACATGCAGAAATAGACCACTACACTCTATTTACCTCCCAGGTACATACTGGCTCTTTTCCAAAGAGGAAATGGATGAAAATCAGCACACATCAGGGTTTCTACATTTCTGTTTTATTCACCATTTATTCACCAAATATGCATGTCATCTTTACACATATAGACATATACATATATTTATATATGTGTGTGTGTGTTTGTGTATGAATATGTGTGTGTATTTGCACATCAATGTATTTCTCTAAAGTGGTCAAAGTCATAAGGGTCAAGACAGGCACACATTTGATTTTGAATATAGTGGTGATTTCCAGTAGCAAACTATCTCACGACCCTGTCATTAAAAATGCTACCTGCTATCAGTTAATGTTATTGCCACCTTCATAGTCCAATATAAAATATAAGGCTCTTACTATCATTATCTCTTCTAAAAACCACCCATTTTTAATGCTCTCATTCTGTCAACTTCTTTCAGGTAAGCAGGTGAAGCCAGTTTTTATGAAAATAGCCTGGTACTTTATGCAACTTCACGACAGATCCAGCTCATCATGTTTCATCTAATTTTTTTAGCTAGGTGCCTGTCACAGAGAAGGGTATTGTACAGCGGGGGTGTCACAAAGAGTCTCTTTCTCATCCTTCCCACAGCGATTTGAAGAGTCTTGGGGAGGACAACCACTCTGCTGCCCTTGGCAAATGTTTTCAGTGTGTTTTCCCATATGTAGAGAGAGTTCTCTGCAGTACTCCAAGCCTAGGTCACCTGAGGAAGTTCACAATGGATGTTTACCATTCAAAGACAGAAGAACAGTTTGTAAAGAAGAGTCACAAAAGAGAGAAATGGCTCTTTGTACACCTGCCTTTGTTACATGACTAGAGCACAGCCCTTCATGTTTAAGTGGCTTTCATTACAATGTCAGCTAGTATAAAGGAAGATTTTATAAAAATATTTTTGTGTTAGAAAAATGTATTGAGCTCTACAACACCCTGAAATTCTTTTTCATGCAATACTGACAGTTTGACATTTAGAGATTGATGGTATGACTGATTCTGCAAGTCAGACAATGACATCTGCTCAGAAGGTTTTATTTGTCTTTATCATCTGGATCCATCCTACAGTCCCTTTTGTATCACTTAGAAAAACAAGACATTAACATGATGTTGTTCTTGCAAAAAATAAGGAAGCATTATTTTAATTGCCTTACAGACAAACAAAAGTAGAGAAAGTGATATTCCTAAATTAAGATAGAGATTTGAGTTAGAGCTATGGACAGAAATCAAGAAACTGAACCCTGGCTCAGTCTCTTATCTGCTGGACATCCATTCTCCATCTTAGAATGATGTTCCACTCTTTGGAAAGCTGAACATACCATCTTCCAGTGGTCTCTGACCAGTTGCCAGAGCTCACAACCAGGGGAAAAAAACCTGCACAAACAGAAAAAAAACAGAAAGGACCTGCAGAGCAACACCCTCAAACTCAGAAAACAATTTTTCAGTTTGCTGATCCATGTTATATCATCCTTTGGGCAATAAAATTGAGGAAATATTGTTAATCTTGCCAATTATCATCAATAGAAGTTTGTTCCTTAAGTTTCAGCAATGAGAGGCAAAAAAATTATTTGCAGTCCTGGCTTAGCTATTCATTTGGAAGAGATGTTATTAGTGTTATTCCTCCTTGTGAAATGACTGGGGTAAGTCATATTCTTGGACCTATCCTAAGTACAGCAAAAAAAAAGTGCTCATTTTTCTGAAGTGAGGTACATACAGGTGAAAACACTTCATTTAGCTTTCCAAAGAAATAAAAACTAGTAAATAGGTCTACCAGAGCAGAATAGAAGCTGGCTTCTAGCCTCATTACATAGAAAAGGATGCAAAAAATTATCTAGTTCCATCCTAATGATTTCAAGTTGAGAAAATATAGAGGAAAAAACTTTAAAAAAAATATTTGTTCATATTTTGCTTTGGCATGATTAGTGTTGGCTTATATTTCTTTTGTTCAAATATTTATACTACCAAATTACACCAGTAGAAATGTTTTTCAAAATCACATGCACAAGCATTCAAAGAAACTGAATATTCTGTCCTCCTAGATAGCAATTTATTTCAGAAAAGTTCTTTTATCAGTCCAATCTGAGCATGGAAATAGCAACACAGGACTTATCTGACCTATCACCAGAATATCAAATATTCTGAGAACCACAAGCAAGCCACAAAATAAAAATTATAATCACCAATACATGGTTTGACCAATCTCGAGGAACAAAGAAATCCTCCAAAACATGATCTGATTGCAAATATTTTTTTCAGGAGCAGAGCAGTACATTAATTCTGTAAATTATTCATCTAAACCTTATAAATATTTATTTTATAACAGCAGGGTAGACTAATCTATAACTTCCCCTAACAATCTGAATTAAATGTGAGCTGTAAATAAAAATTTTAAGAGATTTTGTGGCCTTTAAATGTTTTTGATCAGCAAAATTTCAAAGGGCCTTCTTCTGCATTTTAGATTTTTAAATACCATCAAGTCTAGGCTCAATTTTGTTCAAAGGCTTGATGAAACTCTCAAAACTGTAGTGAAATATTTCCTTATTCTGATTGAAGAGGAAGGAGGAAAGATTCACTTTCCTTTTGAGTGTTTATTTGCTGGAGTTCAGTAAGAAAGAAGTACTAAAGCAAGATATGTTGCATATATGGCATATGAAAGAAACATTCTGTGTATTGGCTACCTCCTTGTCCCTTCACTAAACATGAAACAGCTACATGAGCATTATGAGATTGTTGCCACATTTTCTTCATAGAGAAAAGCAAGGCACAATTCTTCCCAAGGATATTTTTGTGATTCACATTCTCTGAACCTCAGAGAAAGGGAAAACACAATTCTTATCTCACTTGCTGTGCCTGTGTTGTGCCAAAGTAGAATGCAATATGGAGATTGTTTACCCAGAGTGAGGATGTTTTGTTCCCTTGGCCTATTAGGGCCAGGACAGTGTGTATGTGTTGGACTGTCATCTGACAGTCACGAGAGAATCGGAGATGAGGGCAGCTCTGTGCAGTTGTGAGCAAGAGTGAGTGCATGGCAGATTCAGTTTAGATGCAATGTGTATAATACAGTATAATAAAGTAACTAATTAGCTTCTGATGATGGAGTCAGGTGCATCATTGTCTCTCCCCTCGTCGGAGTTGTCTTTGCTTTGATATGAATATAGTGGTGATTTCCAGTGATTTGATATGAGATGAGCACTGGCACATGACCTAAAAACGCACTCAGTCTCTCAGGGGCTGTGCCTGTGTGTCAGGCTGTGATTCCTGCCTGAAGCTGCATCCAGGCGCACGTGCTGGAGCTTTGGCTGTGATGTCCCCTTGCATGACTCCTTGTGTGCATGTGCTGGCACATGAGTGTGTGTATAAGTGTGCCAGACCAGGCTCATGCATCCAGTTACACAGGGCTTGCATTTTGGTGGAGCACTGTCCAGCCATTTCCAGCAAGGCAGCAGGAGCAGTTGTGAACTCCTTAGGAAAAACTGGCATGAGAAATTTGCCTCTTGGGTCTATAGGGCTTATACTCTGAATGTCCCAAGAGGTTTCTGAGAAATAACATGCAGAATTAATGCATTCTCCTGGCAGTCTTAATTTTGCAGCACATAGACTGGTGCTTGGTAACCTTGGACAAGGAGAAGGGAAATGATCATTTTGGCAGGTAACTACATCATGTACTTCACCATAAGACTCTTTGGATTCACAGTACTTACTAGAAATCGTTCTGGTAAATTGTGGCTGAATTTTATAGACCTCTCCATATCTGTACCTTTTCTGGACAGTTTATTTTAATCAGTTATGTAAAACCTTTTACTTTAATTTGATTGTCTCTTTCTGTTTTCTAACATTTACTCATATATGTTCAGAGAATAATCAAATTCCCCTTGAGCCATGAAACTCAATAACTAAGAAAGCCAAGATTTTGGGTTCAAGAAGATGCTGTGGTAATGTGGAGCACTCAGGCATCATTTAGCCACGATAAGGTTACTATGGTGACTGTGTAATTTCAAGGGAGGGTTTGAGAACTACCTAGAAGATGTATAGCTTTGGCTTATCTTTTCATGTAAGGACCTGCTGACAGCTGTTCACTCTGATTCTTCCTAAAACATAAACTCCCAATCCTCATTGGTAAAGTTCCAAACACAATTATGTTGAGATTCCAGCTTGCTACTTAAAGCTCCCTTAAATCCTCATATCCTTTCCTATCCTTTTTTCCTTTTGGAATCTTTTTTTAAAACCAAACAAGTAGTTTCTAATTCCCCCCCATCTCATCCACAAAAAGATGTTTCCACATGAAAATTGATATCTTTATACATAATTTGTGTTTTAATATGTAACAGGTTTTTTTAAGACTTTAGGATCTTCTTCAAAAACAAAGGTGTTTTCCTAATTAAAAAACATATCAAAGTTGAAATTACAGGGAATCATGGTAGTGCTGCTGTGACAAGGACCTGTCAACTATTTAACACAACATTCCCTGTCTGAAAGAAGGAGAAGGAAGTACTTCATATCAAAATATCTTATTCAGATATTTTTCAAAGACAAAAGCACAAGAAGAATACTCAGAACTAGCTTAAATCACATATCCTTAGTTGTATATGTATGCATTATAATGAATTTTATTGTAAAAAGATAGTCCCCAGTTATTTGTGATCTATTTGGTTGCATTTTTAGGGTGCAGTATGCCAGCCAGAAGAGGGAATGTATTTTATCATTCCTGATGTGCAGTGTTGTTCTGACAATGGTGAGGACACTGGCAATAAATTGAGCCAAAGGAGATGCCTTCAAATTAGATCCATATTAGAATTTTTTTCACAAAGAGGAGAAACCTTATCATTTACCAGAGGGAGAAAAGGATTCATGCAGCAAGGAGGTAACTTTTACTTGGACTTTTGAATTTGTTATCACTAACAATGTGAGGTACCAAAATCCAACATTTTGGAATCTCCTTCTAAATATACTGTGCTGCTAGTTTTCTATGATTTCATTGAAACTGTGCAGCTCTGGACATTATTAAGCAGCTGTTCTTCCTTTGAGGACCTATAATTATAATTAATATTAGATGGAAAAGCCTGTGAAATAAATAAGGGCATTGGCTGAATTTAACATTACCAGCAGAAAGACAGAATGTGGCATTTCTATAACTCCTTGAGTCATTCCAATTCCAAGTTCTTAGAAAAAAGGAAGTATTTCATTGTGTGTATGAAAGTATCTAGCTCTCTGTTGCACCTTTCTTAGGGCTAGTGTTCATCTATTTCAAGATTTTGGGGCACAGTGTCATTTCTAGAAGTTTAATCAGGGAATGTGGGAAGGAGTAGAGAAAATTTTCACAAAGTACAGTGAATTCAATCCCATCCATCTTGGTTGCAGAAGAACTGCTATACTGTGACCCATAAAAGAGCCACCTAGGCCCACATCCTTCTGAGATTACCTAGCACAGATACTTCAGAAAAGATAATAAGAAAAGAGGGTCTTTCCCAGTCTGCCCTTAAAGTTCTTAGATGTAGGCACTTAATCTGAAGCTAACTTGGCCTATTTTTAAATGGCTCTATCTTTCAGATATATGATTAAAACTATTTCTAGCTCTCAAAAACATCACACTACAATGATCTGAAGATATTTTTTCACCTGCTCCATAATATGAAATATGACAAAATGTTGATTTTCTTCTCAAACAGTTTAGACCTGGCTCCTTCTAGTCAGCTCATACAAGTAAAAGAGGTTTCAAGCACATAAACCCTGTGAATTCAGACTTCTCAGCTGAAAGAGATCCTGATGCAGGAAACTCACTTGCCACGAGACCACGGGAAGGATATCTCATCAGTTGTTGAATGGCTACTAAACATGGGAAGGGCTTGAGGCACAAGGCAGGGAGTGGTTTCGCAGCACCTGACTTCCTGTGGGTTCGTGCTCTCTACCAGTACTTCGTCCTGGTTATAGCACAGCCCTGTTCAATCCCTCACTTTGGGCATCAGGGTCTGGCAGACAGGGACGTGCTGGATATTCCTGTGTGATCTGTGAGGTCCTGAGGAGGGGCAGATACCAGGAACCTGCATGGAAAACATGCTTGATCTATGCACTGCTACTGAGGAGTGTGAAAAGGGGTAAATGGTATTTAGTCCCACATTAGGCATGCAAGACATGACAATGGAATCTGGGAATCTGCTGAAGAAGTGCTTTCTAAAATGGGGCACAACCCCAGCAACTCTGGGGAATTAGGGCAGATGTCAAAATTTTATTGGTCATATAGAAGTGACCATATGGAAATGGTTTTATGGATACTAAACAAAACTGTTTCTACCTGCTTTTGAAATGGAGTTCTGAAAAATGTTGCTCTCTATTCGGATTGTTTTCTTCTAGCAGATACCCACAAAACCCCACTACCTCAGTTTTCTCTAGAATGTCCTTTTTTCAATTTTTTTTTCTGCATCTAGAAAGAGCTTTTGAATAGATACATATTATAGTGATAATGTAACTAAAATTATCATCCACCCATACACTTGCAATTGATTTTCCTTTAAAGCTGGTCTTTTCTCTATAGTTCTTGCATCTAATTATCATCAATTTGAGCTCAGGAAGGAAATGATCTAACAATGAAGAGATCAATTATCTTAGCAGCAAAAGGAAAAGAAATCAAATTAGTAAACTGGCAATTTTAGATGGCAATTTGATCTTTGGGACATGTGGTGCTAAGAAGAACAATGCAGAAAACAACTTGTCTTGTGGAAAGTCAATTGAATTCAGTATAACAGTATTGGAGGATTCTGTCACTGAACTGTCAGAGTAATTAATTTCCATCCAATACCTGACAATAGCAAAGTGTTCTATATGAAAAATGTTTAAGACAAACCAAGGAATTGTGACTATACATTGATCTGAATGAGAATTATGTCATCCTCTGAGGACATGGTCTGTTTTATTATACAGGAATACTTCAGCAGAGTCAAACATAATGATTTATTAACACATGAGAAGTACCCTGGCAGGCATAGTTAATATATTAGTACTGCAGGAGATGGAATGTGACAGCTTCACCTGTTGTTCTGACCTTTATTTTCCTTCGTACCATAATTTCCTAGAACTTCCATTTATCTTGAGAACATGCAATTAGAGAGATCCTTTTAGATAAGCCACAATCATTCTCACATACCGTTTGGATTTTTTTTCCTAAATGAAGCTTGTTCTTCACAGTGCACCCTTCAAAACAGTTCAGAGTGGTTTGCTGAGAACAATAAAGTTGTTTAGACAAAACACAGTAAAAGATACCAATTAGGAAGCCAAATATTTCAGACTAAAATTTTATTTTGAGAAGTTCATTATTTCAGGGAAGACTGCAAATCAGAAAAGCTCAGATAAACCATGGGGAGAGTAAATATTCATTAAAAACTATAAGTGAAAAACAGGAAGCAACTGAGTGACAGATTCATTAAATTTTAATGGATTGTCTCTAACTTCTCTGTATAAGCTTCAGGAGCAATTAATTTCCTTGCTACCAGTAGTGAAGATATATCATAGAACAAGAAACAAGAGAACTGAAAACAAAACCACCTAGGCATGCTAATTAAGGAATCTGAAGAGCTAAATCCTATTTTGGTAATTTGTAAGGTTGTTTTCCCCTTCTTTCTCTAATACTTTTATCATCTTCCTTCAAAATTTTAACTTATTTGAAAATAAAGGTATGTTTTCTTGTCAAGTCTGTATAATATTTTAGTTTCTTGTAGAGTTGGATATGACAGTTTCATTGCCTTCACACAATAATCATTTTTTCATTTGCATGCTCAAGTCTCAGAGGTGACTACTGTGTTTTCTGCAATAAAAGGAGAGAAGCACATTAGTTAATTTACCAGAAATACTCAGAAAAAAGTTTTAAATACTTTATGAACCCAGGAGAACGAACTCACCAGAAAAGTAAGCAGGTAAGATCCATGCAGGCTAACTTTAGACTGGGGAGGCAAGTTCACGAATTCCATGTGGAGTCACCCAAGAGAGATGCACTGCTCCAGCAGAGCAGTACACAGTACAGATTTAAAAATGAATTTGAGGCCATACTTAGTGTCAGCTTGTACAGTTAGGCTGCTGCTCTGAATAGTTCTCTGCAAGTATTTCTTCTTTATTCATAGGGAAGAGGACCCTCATAAAACTGCCTCATGCAAATAGAAGCAAGTGCCAGTGTTGTGAACAGTCTGTTAGGTCTGTCAGAGGTGATAAGAGGTATGCACAAAACCAGAACCCATACTAAGATTTACCAAATCACTAAATTTAACTCGAATCTTCACTCTTATTTTCAAGAGTGCATTTAAAAGCCAATGGAGGTTTCATTCCTAAATATCTCTTGGCCCATTTCAAAATGTTACTATATTGATATTCCTCTGAAAAAAATATCTCCTTGAAAAAAATAAGACTTGTGATTTACTTTCACGATCAATGAACACGTGTGTGTAACCAAAGTGAGAGTAAGGTGTAGAACAAAAAGCTTAAGGAAATATTTAGAACAAATATATCCCATGTTAAAGACGTGACCATCAACTCAGGTTCTGGCACTCTTGAGTTTACCTGGCATGACACAAAAGCAAACAGTGACATCTCAAAAGTTAGCAGCTGGCTGTAAAAATTTATCGGTTGAAACTGATATCTTGAGTTGTTTCTGGAAATAAACTAAATATTCCATTGCTAAGTATTCTGTATGGTCTTAAAATATAATTTCAGGCACAGTAGATAGAATTATTTTTTCATAGACTTTCTGTCTCTCACTACTTTGAACAAAAAATGTTTTCACTGTGTTTACACAGTACAGATTTAAAAATGAATTTGAGGCCATACTTAGTGTCTGAGCAGTCCAATGTGCCCAAAGACTCAAAACAGCAGAAAAGACACTAGCAGTGTGGAAGCAGCCAATAATTTTGCCAAAAAGACCAGCGACTCTTTGCTTCTGTCTCACCAATTCTTGACTAACCAGCAATAGCCAGTTAACCAGACTCAAATTCTGACCTATGTGTTAAAACATTGCTTTATTACACAACCTAATTTGAAGGAAAGTTGAGTGACATCACTGTGGACCAAAACTATAACCAGCGTGCTTCCACTAGCCTTCTTAAATATCTGGTATGCAAAATAAAAAATTTACATGGTAAATTGTTGAAGAGCTGAAGTCAATGTTGCATATTTTAAAAATAAAATGTCAGCATTTTTCTATTGAGGGAAAAATAAGGATTTTAGATGCTGCAGGGAGTTCTACAGCAACAATACTGAAGACTTGTACTGTTCATTTATCTTATTTGCTATTAAAACTAATGTACCTGCCCTCAGAATTGTGCTTAATAGGAATTCTGAAGAAGTGAAAACTACTCAGTTAATTTCTCATCCCATCACAAATATTCAGCCAAACTTGGGTTCCAGATGATGCCATTCCTTTCTGCAGTTGTGTGCTTTGGGCACTGCACCAATTTCCAGCAAGGGAAGGTGGGGAATAGGATCTCACAGAGAAATATCTTAGAACTGACCGAGAAAGGACCCCTGAAGTGTCGGTCTGGAAAATAGGTACCACTACCTCAGTGATAAGGTTTGGGCTGAATCCTTTTAGTAAGATCAGACTTATTTGCCAGATTAATTTACATATGCTGATATCTAGTCTTATTTTAAGCACCAAAACCCAGGCTTTGGCATCACTTCCCAGCTGCCACCCAGCATTCATTGACCACAGAAGTCTCTCAGGCTTTTTGAGAGAAGTGAATTGACTTTGGCACATCCTAAATGGAGGGACAGGGGACTGCAGAGAATAGGCACAGTCTCTTGTGAGCACAGGAAAGCATACATTTGGGGAGTCAGTGTGTTGAGGTGTTTTTTCAAAAAACCTAACCACAGTAGAATCCATAGGGGTGCATCTATCAGATCTAAGGCAGACAGGTGCCTCCTCCTCATCACCACATAGGCTCTCCCTGTCTCCAAGCCTCAGCTGCAATTTTGAGGGAGCAGCTGTTAGCATGTTCTAGTGCAATTTCTATTTCATAAGAATCTTCAAAATGAAAAACGGGATCTTGAGAGAAAAAACAAAGACACAAAGAAAATGCACCTGGTTTATGATATCTGTCTAGAGTCATCATTTAATTTGTAACAAAACCAGTAGAATTGTGTTTCACTTGAGGAAATCACTCAATTTGAGAGTTTAGTGTTAACAGAGTTACTCTTGCTGCTCAGACTTCAACTGTACAAAAAAAAAAAGTACATGCCAGCGAGTATTGGAAACAGCATAGCTCAATATTTCAACTAAACAAAAAATAGTAAGGAATCCTTCATTCTAGAGAACTTAGAGAATTAATTGCATTTTTCTGATTCCTAGCTATTAAGCTGGAAATTTGAATATATCTATCACACATCCACTAGACCAAAATATGATTTATTTGACATCTGAATGCTGCAGTTGTTCTCTGCTGAAGCAATACAGGCAAGACTGCAGAAAACAGCATCTTAGACTTCTCTATGTCTTATTTCTTTATAGATGGGGACTGGCATTATACCTCCTTGAACATAAAAATCAAAGCACTTCACTGGAGACACTGTCAATGATAATTTTCTTATCATTACAGATCATAATTAGAAACCTCACCCTATGGAAATGAATACAAAGATCTGATAACAGTGCCAAACCCCGGCAGTCTTGGCCAAGCTTACCTAACACAACACATGCCATCATCACAACACATGTCCTCATCCTAGCCTGGTCACAGGTATGGGAATTAATTTGGAGTGAATTTTCATTTATGAGCACTTTCACCTAGATTGTTATCATCTATTACTGCCATGTGAAGGCTTTTATTAATCTACTCTATACTTTATCTCTGTGCTGCAGGTTAGAGATTTTAATACTAGCTATTTGAAGAGTGAGATAGCACTTAAAATGCTATTGGCTTATGATTGTTGACTTGAATTTACTGGGGGTGTTAAATACTTTTTTCTTTACTGTGAAAGCTTAGGAAGTATCCAGTGAGTCATATTTTTCTATATTAGAAATGGGAAATTTTAATTTTAAGGAAGGCTGTTTATTTCCACTGGTTAACTGGATTTCACTAAGCATTTTGTAGTTAGACTAAACTCAATGTTTTTACTTCATTTTCTGTGAAATATGTGCTATTACACCTGCTATTACAATTATTGAGTAATTTTGATTTGTTCTAAGTGTTAATGTTTTGGAGTAACTGCACAACTTGTCTTTCAAAATGTCACTCTGGACTTTGAAAAGGAGTGGATAATCAAGAACTTGAATATCTGAAAGGCATTGCAATATAATATGCCTATTCTGGATGACATGACCTTATTGTAGAAAACAATGGTTCTGGACCATTATAATATGCCTACCCTAGTGCCTTTCCAAATTATTTTCTGCTGTAGAATAAACACTTTGAGAAAAGTTTCCCCCAAGAAAAATAGATTTTGTTTTTTTATTCCCTGCCCATAGCCCAAATTAGTTTGCACTATAAGAAGACTAGTGGTTTGTCTTTGATATTTTCCTCTCTCCAGCATGCTGATGAAAGCCTCTGGCATAAGTATGAAAAACTGCTTCCTGAACAATAAAGATAAAGAAAATTTCCCTTGGAAAAAGTTCTTTCTAAAATAGCTGGTCAGTGTCCCAAAATATTTTGGACATTTCCCTGGCTCCATTCTTCCTGAAATCTTGGAAATTCATCAATGGCTTATGGCAGTGACTTGTGCATGCACCATTACACAGTTTATGGATATGAGGGTCCATTTAATGTTGATGCAATTACTGAATTAATTGAGTCTACCAGATCACTTAAAAATATTTAACTGAATCCTGTCATAACCCAAACTCTTATGTCCTTCCACACCTGAAAGGGGTGATCTTCACCTGCCACTTGTATTCCAAGAAATCAGTGTTGGAAATCAATGAAAATCAATGTTTCTACCAAAACCGGTTCAGCTTAATTTTTCAGTGAAGATTTTTCTTCTGCAGACATGGTGCAGATTTTGCATTCTTTATAGACACTATGTACTTCTTTGCCAGATAAAAAAATTTCAGTAACCCCTTTCTCTGTCAGCCTCAGGAGAATTAGAATATTTTCTAGGTAGACAACTGTTGAGTTAAGATATCTGTTTTTTTTATGGAGTGGCTCAGATGGAAGCAATGAAAACCAGCTGAGCAAAGAGCAAGACTGATAGGATTGGTGTGTCACACAGAAGTGAGGTATAGTTTAAAGTTCCTTAGTAAAACAGCTTATTTTGTGCCAGACATTATAAAGTTTCTAAATGCCTTTCAAGCAAAATCGTATTTACCAGAAGAGAATGATCACTTGGGTAATTGATGTATTTTTTAATAACCATCAATAACAGTGATTTATGTACTCTCCTTATAAATAACATTAAAAATGAGGGAGATCACCAATAGAAGATTTTCGTTCCATAGTTTTTTAAATATATTTGATTCATAATGTACAGCTGCATTTTTCACTTGATATAGACCATAGTAAGGGAAGATGAGTATATGCCCTTTAACAGGGGAATGAAGTCAGGCCAGGTCAGCCAAAGTACATTTGCCAGCTCTGTTTTACCTCAGGATGGGAAAAAATGCCAATTAAAAAAATGCATGATTCATAGACCTCTACAGCCACTATTACTCCTTAAGTCTTCCAGCTAGAGACAAATGAAGCATGGAATGTCCAGCATTGACATTATAATACAGTAAAGACAATCTGTTAAATCATACGTATATTGTAGTTAACTCTAATTTGGAATATAAATCTTTGTGACAGATGATTGTGATATCAACCTTCCCTGAGTTTCATTGCAAATAACTGGAGCTTAAAGATAATGAAATGCTTCATGTCCCAGCAACTCTCTTAAGGTCAACCAGGGGAAGAGCTTGTACACTGCTGGGTGAGAGCACTATGAACAAGTTTATCCTGGCTCAGCATTCAGTGTTAATAAATATATTTTTCTTCACATGATTGGAAGTTTTCTCAGAAGGCTGCCTGATCTTTTGATTTCCACAAGTTTTCCCTCTTTTATTCTTTCTCACTGCAAGAATCTAAGTTTCAATTAGTTCCATGGTCAAGAGTTTTTGGGATATGTTACTTTTCTTCCATGTGATTGCAATACTGTATACATTATGCCTAAGTACAAAAAGCACTTAAATTACAATGCCAGTGTTAACTTTTGTCAACCTCTGGAAATAAATAAAATGAGCATGGCGTAGGTGTATTGTGACTATCAAATGAAAGAAAAGATAAAGCATGAAACTCCATATTGTTTTTCTTATAAATATTTAATGTAGCTAGGTGGAAAATGTATGTATTGTTTGCCTATCAAGGAGATGCTTCTGTGCACCCTGTACTTAATTTAAATAATTGTAAAAAACATCCAAACAATCAGATCTATATTAATTTATGACTGCTATTGACTATGCTCCTTGTCAATTCAAAACAGACATGTAATTTTACAGAATATTGTCAAAGTTATTTTTTTCCATTTAACATGAATGTAATTCTGATCAAGATCAAGGACAATTACCATGAAATAATTGATAATATCAATATTTTTTCCTTTGCTTCCTGCATGTCAGCTAAGACAGCAGAAGAGGCAAACATCACACCTTTTGAAGGTCTTGTGCAGACAACAGGCCTATTGTTAAATTTAAGGTTCCATTGCACTGATATAAGTCAAGAGCAACCCAGTGAAAGTCAAGGGATTTACACTACTGTGAGATTGACATAAATGGAAAAGTAGGCCCAGGATCCCATTCACATTCACAGGGACATTCACTTTCATAAGGACACATTGCGAACAGGAAAAAATTAGCAGTAAAGAATTTGTTCATTGCAGGACTGAACAAGTTTGTTGTGAACTAATCACTTTCCACTGACATATGATCCAAATGATCATAATTTTGAAAAAATCAGTTTTAAAACTTTCCATTATAACTGCTCAAGGTTTATAAACGTATTGTAAACAAAATGGAAGGTTCCAGATGGATCTAAAGAGTTAATATGTACTGAAATTTGGTTGCACACATTCTGCAATCTCTCTCTCCAACAGGGAAGGAATTTATGTGCCATATAGGGTTTATTTTATTGCACTGTTATTTTTAACCTCAGACAACCTCTTTCTTATCTAAGGAAACCAAAAGTGAATGCTTTTGCAGCTGGATGAAAAGCGTTTCTAAAGAATAATCCTCTTGCAGGGAATCTGCAGTAACAATCTGTTTTCCAGAGATGAGAAGGCTGGCAAACCAACGGATCTCAGCTCTCTTGCAAAGATCATTTCTCCTCTCCCTTATGTTAGGATTAGGACAAAAAAGGAATTGAGGTCATTTGCTTCAGCAGAAGGTAGGCAAGGCAGGGCAAGACTTTGTGAAGAAAACTTATGTACTTTAACACTGGATAGAAGGAAGACAGTGGAAATCAATAGAAATTCTCCTGACTGCAACCCCAATTTTATAAGGTGATAAATAAAATTTGCCAATGTTTACGCCTATCAAAACCAGTGAGATCAAGCATATGGTGAAACCTACATATACTCACCATAAACTCATAAGAAAGAGGACCAGGAATGTTAAAGTCAGATAGAAAATCCTCTCCCCTTACCCTCAGGTTTTCCTTTTGTTTATGCTATAAAACTATGGAGAGCTATGGTGTAGATTGGTATAAGCCCTAGAGACATTGTTGGACATCATCTCCTCAAAGCCAGCACTGCCAAACACAAAATGGGTTCCTGATTTGCTGCAAATAATCTGTCAGATCTGGGTCTTCTCAAGGTGAATTTGAGTGACAAAAAGGAATTGAGAATCTCAAATAGTACAAGCATGATTACTTGCTCATGCATGAAAGCCAAGGATGGGCAATTTAGGTTTTCTGCATCAGCTCTGATTTTACTGGAATACTTGGTAGTTAAACCCAGAATATATTTATGGATTAATGTTTGGATGGATTGGATTTGGATTAATGTATGGATTATGGATTAATGTTGGAAAACAGACAAGCTTTTCTAGTGGTGGGCACATGGTGCTCCCCATCATTCAACTGATGTTATAAATCCCTTTCTGTGGAATCTAATTCTTAGGGAATTTGACCTCTCAGTAGGGAAATATCTATTTCACTCCTTGAGACTGAGTAAATCAAATGACACTTGAGAGGAATCCCCAGGGCATTCAGGCTGGGACAGCATGTGAGAAGTGGGATGCTTAGCACATAGAGTGCCAGATGCTTCCCTCATAAGAGTGCAGTTGGAAGGAACACTGGAGTGTGTTTGACTGCCAGTTTAGGATTCAGGTGCCTATAGTTTGCTTTACACACCAAAGTCCTCTCATAAATCATAAAACTATTTATGTCATTAAAAAGTCATCATTAAAAGGATGGATTATAAGGATCATTATTCTGCACAAGTCCTTCAAATGCCTGTCTCAAGTCTTTTAGGCTACAGAATGCATAGGCAATGAAGGAGACATATCAGTTTTCACCCTGGATATCATTACTTTGCCACAGTTAGTAGAGATTTCTTTGCAGGATTTTATCATCCTCTGGGGTATAATCCTGCTTCTCTGAAGCTCTCCATAGCTCTAAGTTCTGTGCATCTCTCCTCTGAAGGAAAACCTCTGAACCCCTTTTCACAGGAAGTATTACCCAAGTACTCAAATATCTAGGGGCAAAGTAATGAGTGTAAACCCATGGATACTGCAGCCTGTGTATGCAAAAGTGTAACCTACTGTACTACAGTGAACTGTGCAGATGGCCAGGAACCTCTGAATCAGCTTACAGCAGAAAGTCTAAACTGATTAAAATTTACATCAGATTTATGCGATTAACTATCATAAAAGTTTTAGTTACATTACTGAAAATTATCCTATTAAACTGTATCTTTATAATCAGACATGTCTGCATGTTTTAAATCCAGTTGAATAATAAATGACTTCTTAAACCTACAGAATGCAATTGTTGCTCCAGTCCTGTGACCAGCCTCAAAAACTGCTCATAATTTGAAAAAAAGTCAAAAAGAATTTCCAGGGCATATAAATATAAAATAACCTGCTGCTAGTTCAGAGACTTGATAGCAGAAAGAAAAATAGCAGACTTTAACAAGCTGCCTTTCAGAACTTATGCTCCTGCAGTCTTTTTGTTGTTTTTGAAACAGAATAATGAGAACTGAACATCCTTGGTACCTTATGCAATCACTGCAGCAAAATCTATAAAGACACCAGAAGATTTTATTTCATATTTTCTTGCACCCTCCTGTTTACCTATGTCTACAAGGAAACAATTACAAGTTATGTATATTGTAAAGTCAGACATTCAGAATTACAGCAAGCCAAAGTTTTATGCAACATGTAGGAGCAACACTAATTTAACTCCAGCTTCTGCATATCTTGCTTTGTGAATGGAAATTCACTTGAAAAAAAAAAAAAAACAACAAACAAACCAAAAACAAAAAAGGCAATCCTGCAGCTGAAGTCTGTATGATCATATGTAGGCACAGTGAGGGCAGGAATAAGGAGGAAAACTGTGGCTCACTGCATGGGCTAAAGATGTACCATCACTAACAGGGCTGACTCTTTTCCTTTGCCGATCTCATGCTGCTGAAAAGTTCTTAGTACAGCCTGTTCTGCAGGGGCCAGTGTTTTGTTTAACAGGTGATAGCTCCATGGAACTGAAAGAGAATTTCCTGGAAGAAAGATTTTTTTTTCTTTCAGCAAAATTTCAAAGCTTTGCTTCAAACACTGGACATGTTAGTACTTCTCAAAAAGAAGAATAAAAAAAGATCATTTGTGTCTGCTACAACAGAACAATGAAGAATTTTGCCTTTGTCAGTAGAGTTTTTCAGAATGGTTTTAAGGCTTTTTTACCTGATGGGTTACGTTTAGCTCAGAATCAAGCTAAATAGTGG
The DNA here is from genome assembly GCF_036417665.1 of Passer domesticus. NCBI lineage: Eukaryota > Metazoa > Chordata > Aves > Passeriformes > Passeridae > Passer > Passer domesticus. Next base: position 29,398,145 of record NC_087478.1, on the reverse strand, counting down.
CTCAAGGACATTCTTTCTGATCTGCAATACTCGTCTTGCCCACCACGTGGTTTTATCTGCTCCAGGCCATGAAGTCTCTTATCTGTGCTATTACCAGTATGCCCTCTGGGCAATGACACTTCAGATGCTCCTTCCCTAAATGAAATAATTTGCATATCTAAAATACCCCTGCACATGTACACACATATGTGTACATGTACATGAACTTATATGTGCAAATAGGTAGATATATGTAAGCACATTAAATTTATATGTATATGCATATAGGTAATAACTCCATGAATAGTTTTATAATAGTTTTATTAACTCTTTTTTTCCAAGCCAGCAGAAAAAAATAATTGATCTGTTAAGTACTTAAGACTTAATTTGTAAATAATTTTGTAATTTATTTTTGTTTGGCACGAAGGAATGTAACAAAACTCCTTAAAAGAATATCCAAGGTAGAATAATACCCTACATGTATTGTTCTTCAGGTCACTCATGATGCTGTTCTTTTTGTAAGTCTGTGCAATATGGAAGTCTGTGTGAGACCTGCAGCAATGGAAGTTTATCAAAGTCTATTTCTAAACCAGTGCTGTTGTAATTGTAGGAAAAAAAAATGAAACCATGAACATGTGCAGAGTTTACTATTTAAATATGTGAAAATTACAGTAGCAGTGTAACAGTCAATGACATGCAAATTGTAATCCATGAGCAATGGAAAAACAGCAGCTGTTCAGTAAAAGGCATCTGAAAAAGGAAGCGTGTTGTCAGTAGGCTAAATGAACTTCAAGGGGGCCAGCACCTGAAAAGAGATTCTAAATACAGAAAGTATTGGGATTACTGATAATCTGTTGTTCATGCTCAGATTGGACAGTTTACATCTAGTTTGGGTGTGCTTACTAAACACTGAAGTAATAGAACATGACTGAATAATAAATACTATTTTGCCCAAAGCAAGAAGTCAGTATGATTCTTTGCTGGTCAAGATTTGTTGTGAGTCATTTTAACCTATATACAGGGATTGTCCTAGTGATGAATTCATCCAGCTGTGTTTTGGACTAAAAGAGAGCTTTTAAAACAGGAAACATGAGTACATACATAGAAGGAAAGAAAGAAAAAAGCAAAACTGTATTGAAGACTGACACAACACAAAGGCTTAAAAGGATCAAGTTTACTAAAGGGGGAAGGAAGATTTAAAATAAGAAATAAGATATTAGAAATCTAGATGCAGAAAGGTCATGGACATTCAATTAAAGGAAAATCTTCCTAAATTTGGATGACAAGAAATAATATAAGAAAGAATTATGGATGTTTAGGAAAATAATTTAGAAAATATTTATGTCATATGAAACAAAAGCTGTCAGTAAAAGTAAGTTTTTATAGGTCATATACAGTGAGTGTATTATCAAATCCTAATGAAAATAATTTTTGTAATAGGGAAAATCTTTAAAAAATCAGCTCAAATTTCAGTAGAAGTTATTTTTTCTTTCAGGTTCTCATAAAAGTTTTTGATTATCAAGGACTGACTGAAAAATCTATTTTTCCTAAAAAAGTAAAACATGCTGTAAAATGGAAAACCTATTTTTTAATTTCAGAAATCCCTTCTGTAGCGACGTACTGTGGTATTCTCTGTGTTTGGCTATCACTAAACATTTCTTAGAAGTCACAATCCTTCTCAGACCTCTTGCAGTCAGTGTAATGTGTATTGTAATTAAAAGAATGTATATAAAGTTAATAAGAAAAAGGATTAAACCACAATTTAGAAGGAACCCACAGAATGTATAACTAGAACCCTACAAATACAGAATTCTATAAAAATATTCTCTTCACTCCTTAGTTATGAGGCACTGGGTGTTCAAAGCCAATATATGGTCTGGAATTCTGCCTAGTTCATGAAGAAAGACAGAAAGGAAGGGGACAGGAACAGGATTTCTAATTCCTAAGGATTTCTAATTCCTAAGGATTTCTATTAAGAAGGGAAATGTTACTTATTTATTTAGTTAGTTAGTTACTTAGTTAGTTATTACCTAAATCTTCAAAATCAAAACTGAATATTTTTCCCACTGAAATCAATAACCTTTTGTGATCTGATTCAACTCACATTGGCACACACCAGAAAGTATTTCAACAAACCAAAGAGAAGATAAAGTTAATTTTAAAGATTCTGCCTTTTAGAAACAAATGAATTTTCTTTCTTGTTACCTACCCCTAGCAGAGACAGCATTGACCAGATTGTAATGCTTTACATTTTAAAGGAAGGAAGAACTCCAAGAGAAGACATGAAAAAACTCTGGAAAGGCTGTAGAATTTGGGAATAATTATTTAATTGGATTTCTGTAACTTCATGCAACTGTAGTTTAAATTTCTGTTAAGCTCAGTATGAGGGAATATTTATTCTCCTTGCAGTTAGGCAGGTAGAATCACTGAGAGCCTCCTCTCCCGTGCCAAAATGTCAGGAAGTTAATACAATGTACTCAAGGCATTGGTACAAGCATATGCAGCAACCTAAAGCAGCGTTGTCAAGTCAAAGCTGCTTAAGATAAGCTACAGCCTGAGTGAAAACACAGATCTCTTCTGAAATTAATTGTGGCTTTGAAAAATATTTTGGAAAGTATTGTGGTCCCTGTTTGGTGCAAAAAGGCTTGTAGTGAAAGTGTCACATTTTTCATGTGATGTTCCTGTCTGCTACTTTGATTAGCAAGCCCCATCTAATGCTGTGGTAGACTTTGGGAGAACCTATAGCAGAGTAAGAAATTGATTTTCAGGGAACACACTTACCATGCTCCAATTCATTGTGGGGATGCTCTGAGGGAGAGCACAGGAGTGAGATTCCACTGGGATGAGATGAGGGACATGCACCAGGACTGAGCACCCCTGTGCTTCCAGTGCTTCCATGGGGCCAGAGTGGGGCCAGCTTGCAGGAGGTGTCCCAGAGGTACAGCCCTAGTTGTGTCCCAGAACCTCTTCTCCTCCAGCACTGTGTGGTTCATTCATACAGACACAACACTTACCTTGCTTGGGTTCACATTTTGTCCTTACTTAACATTAGTGTTTTACATCAACTGGTTGAAACCTGCAAATGTCTCTGTATTTAGATACATCTTAAAGCAGTTTTTCCTCTTTGGGCTATATTTGTGAGACAATGAAGAGTCCATCTGAATTCACTTGAGTGTCCTCTAGGTATGTATGAATTCTGGGGTTGCCGAAATACAACTCCTGATAAGGAGTTCATGGAAAAAAGCTCACCTATAAGGATCCTATTAACGCTATGCAGAGTACCTCAGATCCTGGGTACTTCAGGCCCCAAAAGAGATGAGAGGAAATCTCTCAGTCTAGGAAACAGCCTCCAAAGACAAAATGCAGACTAAGGATATCTTCAGGTTTCTGTTGAGACTTTCTGAAAAAAGAAAAAGAAAGAAATAATACAAAATTAATTCGGTTTTTTCCTCCACATGATTTTCTTGCCGTTCTCTTGGGAATGTTTGGCCTTTTGACATGAGGATGATGTGAATATAACTAATGATGGCATGGATGTACTGCTGGACATATATGGCCAAACTTCAGCTTAACAAGATTTTGCCTGAAGAGGGAGATGGGAGCATGGGGGCCATGGCCTAACTCAGGTGGCTGTACCTCCAATCTCTGTTAATCTAAAATGTATTTTTTTTTCATCCATGGTCCTATATGCATGTATTACAGGCACTTCTGGGGGTGAAATGAGGATATCCAATTGGCTGAACAAAGTTTGCTTCTGAAACTGGCAGTTTAGATTCATGTCAGCTGTGCTAGTGTACTTGGAACTAAGTAATTTTATTTTATCAAAAACCAAGCACTTTGTTGATTTTCAATCAATGCAATAAGTCTCACAAAAAAAAAAAAAAAGAGAATTTATAACTACAAATCAGATGCTGCTCGTGAGAGTAATTTCAACTTTCCTGGAGATCTTCTGCTTTTACTTGAACTCACTTCAGTCTTCAATGTTGTTCTTCTTTTCAAGTAGAGCATGATTTTCACTCCCTGTGAGTGTTAGTTAAACATTATATTCAGGCAGGAGCAGGCTAAGCTTTGGTGAATATCATTCAGGAGGAGAAAAGTGTTTCAGCTGTAAAATTGAGATTTTGTAAATATATCAGAATTCTTATCATGAGGAGTTTTGAAAATTAACTTTTTTTAGTATTTTTAAACATAAGACTTTCAAATGGTTGCGATTTTTGGCTTCACTGGGGACTCACCATGTTTATGTTCTCTGTGTGTCTTGGGAATGTGTTAAATTAAAATGTAAACAAAATAAAACAGATGAATCTTACACCCTAGTGCCTCATCTATGCAGTCATATCCCAACAAGAAATTATTTTAACAGAAAAATTAACTGCTTCTATTTAGAATAATAATCACTCCAAATACCATCAACTGCTGGAATACAGCTTTACATGAAAGCGAAAAGAATAAATAAGCAGCATCAGTTTTCATTAAAAATATTGAGTTTGAATCTTAAATATCTGAACCCATTTTCTATTGTTTGGGTAACACGCTGGGATTTTGAGTTGCTAATTTCATTCACTCCTTTTACATAAGTCACTTTTGAATACTTTTTACAATATGACTGGAAAAACTGCAATGTAAAAACAAAAAAAAACCCAAACATGTCTGTGTGACATACATTTTTCACATTTTAAGAATGTATTTAGGTTATGATTCTACAACATATAAACCTTCTTTACAGAAAACTTCTGAATAGCAAGAACAGATTTTGCAATCAAACTAAATGCAAACTAAATTATTAATATTTACTAATTTTTGATATTACATCTCAGACATTTTCTCTTTTCAGAGCAAGCAATTCCAGATAAGACACATAAGAACAGTTCCTACTAAGTAGTCAAGCTGCCTTTGATTAAGCTGGCAAAGCTGCAGAATATATATGACTGTGTGTTAACAGCTCAGCCAAGACAAAATGAAGCACAGAGTCACTGACAAGTGTAGATTTACTGTTAGCTCTCAGAGTCTGAATAACATACAGCAGCTCAGAACATAATAGGAAATTAATCTTGTGGAAAGACACACAAAAAATAAAACAAAATTAAATTATTTCTTCTTACAGTTGTTTCTTGAATAGCCGTAATTCATGGATAGGAACAGAGCATGTGAAGAAAATACAGTATATAGGCATTATTTTGCTGAGCACAGAATTGGTAAGATAAAAGCAGTTCTTAATATCTTTCAGGAAGAGACACAAAAACTGACCACTATGACCACAATAAACATAATGAATATGTAAGAAACACTAAGTTAGATTTGCATAAATGATTGAAAGGGAAACTGGGTTTTTGGTAGATATGTGAATGATTCTGAGCTATTGGAATGCCTTATTTTTTAATACTTTTGCAGATTTATGGTAGAAAAAAGTAAGAGGAGCTGGAATAGATGTCATACAGAAGAAATGACCCAGAAAACCAATGCTGCTGGTTCTCTGCTCCTCATTTTGCAGCATAAGTGTAAATCTAAAGACACTTTTAACTTTTGAATGAAAACCAAAAGAACGTCCTCCATATTCAGGCAAATTCTTGGACTGATAATGGGTAAAATTTTTAAAATTTAAAAAAATTAGTTCCTGTCTGCTCTTCCTTACATCTCTCCCAGCTGCAGGCTCATCAGATTTAATGTGTTGGCTTTTAGGTAAAGCAGTGAAGATATGTGTAAGGTGACATCAAGTAATGATATGAGTCACAGAGTTGTGGAGCTTAAAAATAAAGCATTTCACTGTCCCAGTAAAACACTGGTTTTCTAGAATGATTTTCTTGCTGAAGAGCATTATTGACCTTGTACAGGAAAGGCATAAGAGATAAATAGTTATTAGGATTACTTTTCTTTTTGGGTTTTTTTGTTTAATTTTCTTGTTGTTTTGCTCTTAACTAAGCCTGGTGAGAACTACTTTTGCCTTGTAAGAAAATACACATCAAGGATTTTTGTCTAGAGAAAAAAGACATTGTTTTTTGTCTATTCCCATTAAGATTTTATAACAGCAAATCTCTATATAATGGGTATATTCCCAGTGTCACTTTTTTCTTAAGATATTCAAGTGTAAGGCAGTTGACAACCACAAGATTTGCTGGTGATCCCTTCAACCAAAAAAGTGGGGAGATTAGTCAAAAAATAAACAAGTTAAACTGATGCTGTATAGGGCAACCCAAAAGTCAATGAAATGCTATGCATGCTGTCTAAATGGAACTCAGTAGTGAGCTGGGTGTCAGACTCTTCTCTCAAGTAACAAGCAACAGGACAAGAGGAAATGGTCTCAGGTTGGACCAAAGGAGGCTTAGATTGGCTATTAGAAAAAATTTCTTCTCCAAAACAGTTGTCAAGCAATGGAGCAGGCTACCCCAGGAAGTGGTGAGTCAGCAGTCCAGGAAGAATTTAAAAGACATGTAGTTGTGGCATGTGGGGACATGGTTTAGTGGTGGATTTGGCTGTGTTAACAGATAGACCTAATGACCTTGGACGTCTTTTCCACCCTAAATTATTCTCTGAAAATTGTGTTTGCCTGCATCCAAATGACCTGCTGAGGCTTTCACAAGAAACTAGTCAAGGTGAAATATATTCTATGATGATAACTGGACTGCTCAGCTGGCATAATTCAGAGCAATAACCCTGTCTTTAATAGAATACAGAAGGGTAAGAAACATGGTTGTGCTGATTGTGTTTGATTTATAGTCCTAGAAGAAGGATACAAATTATGCAACTGAGACTTTGCAATAACCTATATGAGCATAAAGTGCAACAGGCCATCAAATAAAGGTTGACTTTTACAGAACTTCTTTACCATAAGTGTCCAGAACTTCAGAAATTATTGGTTCCAATAGCAGTGAGACATTTAAACACCTTTAAATATCTGGTCTTAAATTAATGTGGGATGATGTCTTTAATTCACAAGTAGAACACCTATTGGTTGATTTGAAAATATCACGTGTATTAACAGAATACTGAGGTGACCTCTTGTATCAAATCATGATTGTTGTGAATTATATTTTAATGGTGTAATAATCATATATTATTGTTAGAAACTTCTATTTCAAAAAGACCTTGTCCCAAAATGTGCAAAGTTTCGTTTAGAAAGGCTGAATCACTTTCAGAAAATCTGTCTCCCTCCACTGACTTTACGGAAAACAAATGACAAACAAACATAATATGACTAAACTCCCACCTGAGTTAAATGAAGTGGGATTAATTGGTGATAAACTGGGGACTGAAAGCAACAGCTATCTCTGTAACTCCACAGGGAACTTGATTCAGCTGCAGGGTTCTAAATAGTTTATTCCTAATGTTACATATTTTCTAAAATATTAAAGTTTATATCCAAACTGTTTCTATATGCTTTTCTTCACGCCATCTCTCAGTTTCATAGAGTTTAATACTGAGATCTGAACAAAGAGTCTGGGAAAGAATGCAAACACTCCTGCAGGAGCTGGGTTAAAGCCTATCAGTTAATTTCCCAGATCCTGATTCAGCCGACATAACCATTATTAGCACCATCATGAATAAGTGATTACCATAGGATCCTTGACTACAGCAGTTTTGTGGATAAACCCTATTTCACTTACTACATTCAGGAGTTAATTCAGGGCTCAGCTTAAAGCAAATAGGAAGAAGAATGTCAAGGAGAATATTCTTCAGTTTTGGTTGCTTTGCCATTCATATTAAATATACTTTTATGCCAGAGTGGATGAAACCAGGTTTTCCTTGCCAGCACTGACTGCCCCAAGTAGACTGTTCACACAGCAATGATGACACATGGACAACATCAACAGACAAAACCAACTGGAAACCTCTCTAAAGACGCCTGGCATAACGTCCCAGAAAGACAGAGGGAAATTAGGGGAAATTTAAGAGTACGTCACCTAAAAAAGGAACTATGACTTACCTAAAATTGAATCTTGGGACTGCACCCATATCTTCTTTTATCAATAGAGCTGACTGTGGTCTCTGCTGTATGATGTATGATGGAATCCTGAGCTCTTCCAGGCCTATTTTACAAATTCATTAAGTCAAAGACACAGAAGACTGGCATTATTCCTTTGAAGGGGAAGGTCAGATAGCATCAGGGCAATAGAGAATTCTGAAGATATAATCAAAGATGTGAACAGTCCTTTACCTTCAGGAAAACATAAAGGGGACTTTTTCAGCATTTCAGCTGAAGAAACAGGTAAGTGAAAGACAACAACCTGAAATAAAATGAAAACATCAATGCATAAATAAAAATTTCAGTAAAATAGTAGATATTGTACAACAATCACCAGGAAAATCTATGTGCTTGATCCCAAAGAAGCAACCAACAGTATTTTTAATGTGAGATTGCTATAGCTTCATTTTTTAATAGAATAATTGGGTTTTGTAAATTGACATGACCCTGACACATGGTCTCATAGAGTTTACACACATTTCCCCAGTCCTTCCTATAGCATATTTGGCAGAACCTGGGAGCCTTGGAGATTGTGTTCTTTTACAGCAGAAAGCATTAAATCATGTTAATATTTTTCTTCAAATAATAGCTTTAAGGAAAACAAAGACAAATGAGCAACACAACCTGTGATACTACAAAATGTAAGCCCAAATTTGAATTTCCCCTTAGTGATAAGTTCTTCAGGTGCTGAAATCCAGAAGGAAGTATGAGACACTCCAATATTATTTCTTGAAAATAATTTAAAGGCTTTTTCACAGTTCTAGTGCTGACTTGAAATATTTTACAGCCTTGGTTTCTCTCCAAACTGTATCTCTTAATCACAACAAACTGTCACACACTGTCAGTTTTCACCTGTGGAAATTATAATGAGCAGCTTCACTTTACAAAAACACATCTAACTGATTTCAGATTGATGGGAATGGCAAACAAATGTGCCCCAGCCTTTGATGAGTTTATTTGTGCAGCTTGGAAATTTCATCTCAGAAGAGTAAATGCGCTCTTGACAGTTGGAATACAGATAGCACCAGTACTCTTTTCTACTATCACCTCTCTTCAAGCAATACTGAACTAATCATGGGATAGATGTTGATTTCTTTCCCTTCATACACTGTTTCCTTAACTCTAGGCTGCAATCTCTAATGGCCACTTCCACATGTAGTAGTTGTACCCCTGTGTAATAAATCCTCTCTTAAGTATTACAGATGCTTTCTTCCCTTTATCAAAATCCCAGATGCAGAATTTTTCTTTCCTAATTTCATTACTTCTAGATGCACGTGCATGGTGAAATCCTCCCACCATGGTCAAACAAATTAACAGATCTCTTAAAGAGTATGCTTGCCTTGTTGGCAAGTGTTCAGGAGTCCGTGCATTGTACCTGTTCAGCCTCTGGTGAAGGGGAAGCATATGATGGTTGATGTCCAAATTACCACTACTAAAGCAATTCAAAGTGGATTATTCTCCTACACAATGGCAAACTCCTAGGAGCTCAGAGAACAAGCTGGTGGCTGTACATTCTCTCTATTTAGGCAGTAGGTATCTACACTACCAGCAGTGAAATAGAATATGGAAGAGGTGTTAGGAGCCATCACTGTGTGTCCCTTCTTCTTTAAACAACAGATGTGACTCAGGCTTTAAATTCCTTCTGAACACAAAGTTTGTATGATATGTACCTAGCTACTGGTAAATTTAAAAGTATTATTGAAGTACAGGTTACTTGCAAATCTTGGTATTTGTAGCCTCATTTCCATACTACATAATATAGTACTATGTAATATTCCATACTCTACCAGAGAGTTGCAAAACCATCAAGAAAACACAATAGAGTATAGCCATAATGCTGTTTTGGACAACAGGAAATAACTGAGCCTCAAGAAGAGTTGGCAGGGACTTAAACATGTGGAGTACAGTTGATTGTATTGGAAAGGTGAAGCCCCAGCACACGGTGCCAGGGTGAGGTGCCAGCCCACACACCGCTGCTTCTAGCTGCCCTCCATTTAGTTCTGCCTTTGAACAAAATCCTGCCTTATTAAGGACTCCCTGTGGAATCAAGATAATTGTCCCTTAAACACTCAAAACAAGATAAAACCTTTACTATATTTTGTTTTCCAGCAGATTTTTGCAACTCATTTACAGAATTGTAAATACACGAGCGATAAGAGTTTTCTGCATTACACAATGGATATCAAGCCTCTAATTACATTTCAGCTGTGAAAGCTGACTGTTACAAAAATGCTTTCCTCATTGGGACACAAACTAGATGCTTGCTCATTTGGTATAACGCCACTGAGATCTCAAGCTGCTGGAATTTCCAATGGTATATCTGGAGGAAAATAATTACACCTTTTCTACTATTTTTGTAATGTGAAGGAAATAGAAATTGAGCTTCATACAGTGATGGATAATTTAAGAGTCTTTAAATAATTTCCAAACATTTTACTTTATGAAACTTGAAAACAAAACCATTACACTAGCAGGAAAAAAAAAAAAAAAGAAGAAGAAGAAGAGATGGATAACTAAGTATAACTATACCTGTGTAACAAAGTGCATTGTGAATCATGAAAAATTCAGCACACAGGAAGATGCTGTTACAACTGTGATTAGTATGGATGGAATCTGCCAGAACTACTAAGCATACCTGAAGCATCAAGTGGTGTTCAGGGTGATAAATAACGGAGAGGGTTATTATCACCCTGCTAAAATATCACAGATTAAAGATATTTATAGCAAATTAAGTTATCCGTGCATTTACTGTATAGTAACAGTTGCAATATTGCTGTTTCAAAGAGCTTTTATTAGAGGTTTTCAAAGATCTTTCTGTGCTGTGGATTACTAATCACTGCAGTGCATGTGTGAGACAATATTTATGAAGAAGAAAAAATCTGTATAAATGTGTTTTCAGAGCAGCTGAGTTTTCTTGCCTGACATACAATATCTCAAGCTTGTTTCAAAAAATACAAGCATCTGTAGTTCTTCCTGAATTCGGTGGAGGTGTTGGTCATCAGCCCTTCTAAAACAGATGCAAAGATTTATACTTCTGACTTCAGAGGATGGATGAAATATAAAGAACTTGTAGTCCTGTTGGGGAAACCATTTGTTCTTCTACCATGGTCTGAAAAACACCTGTACAATATCTTACTACACATCAATCTATTTCAGTCACTGTGTACAGGAAACAGCACTTGGAAGAAAGTGACCACTTTGGCAAACTCAATACTATGCAGTCAGGCTTTTGGGAATTGTAGTCTGCTCAATGACTCTAAAAAGGCAGTGTCTAGGGATTTTACATCTACCTTTCAGAAAATCAGCCACTAAACCCGGTTAAAAGGTCAGGTATTCCTGGCTAGACAGGTTATTTACATTTCTAAATGACTCAGTTGAAAGATTAACTGGAATGAGCATAGATGGACTACTTCACAGCCAGCACAGTTCATCCTAATATGGGAACCTTTACCACTCAGTCTGCACCAGGTGGGTCTATCTATTTACACCCATCACCACTTAGTATCACCTGCCCTGGTGAAAATTTGCAGGTGGAGGGCATATTCTCCAAATACACTACAAGAAGCCAAATCCATGGTTGATCAACCTCTGCTAAATGACAAGTGTAAGGAATTAAAGAGCACAGTTTCTTGTCTCAAACAAGGCTACAGAAGGACTTTGCAAGAGATAAGAACAGAATGGAGCAACAGGATAGCACTATCCCCAGGCCTGGTGGAGGGGAGATCTGGTTAGCACATCCTAGTTAATATGACAAAAAAAATCCCACTATGGCAAATACTGTAAAGAAGCTACTGCTCATACACATATCACCAACCAAAAAAAGATCACCCTGAGCTATGGACCAGATGGCATTTGTGACCATCAACAACTACTGAAGCCCCCACAAATATGCCTCCATGGATACGTGGAAGTTGAACTGTGAGACAAACCACCAGAGCAGGAGCTTGAGATAAGATAAAGGTGGTACTATGCATCTGTGCAGAAATCAGCTCCAACTGGGTAAAAGGTCATTCCAGCAGGAGGAAGATCATGAACACTGACTCACAACCCACCAATTCAAGAAACCCACCAACTCAAGAAACCCACCAACTCAAGAGAAAGACTGAGCATGTAGACCAATTAACATTGGAAGTGAGGGAATAATTCAACCAATAGAACAAGAGAACTGTGTAGCTACACAGTTAAGGAGCATTAATTCCTTTGTTTGCTAAGATCTATAAGCAGTGAAAAGTTTTGAATCACATAGGGACTCCCACCACCAAGAAGCCCAGGGTGAAAAACGACCAGCAGGATGTCACTGGATCCATGAGTGGTGACTATTTTCTGCTTGATCATTCTTTCTGTCCCTACACCCCACTTCCCCCCACCTTTTCTATTTCTTTTTATCTCTGCCTCACATTCCTTGTTGACTTCACATTCCATATTATTGACTTCAGCATATGACCTTGTTTACATTTTAATTTGGGCAGAAGCATCCCTCACTATTCGGATTTTAACAAGGACTTGTGCAAAGGATGAAGGATCATGAAAGTATCACCACTCACAGAGGCTGGGAGCCTGCTGGAAGTATATGGGTAGTCCAACTATACTCCCTTGAGCACAGCCCCACTGCCTTTACCCTCCCTATTCAGAAGGCCACAGCATGACCAGTTCATTATTTAGTTCTTAGCTGCTCCCTTACTATGCTGTAGATGAACATTTGTAACCTACATTTCAAGCCAGGTTGTTGTCATGGATTAAGTGAATTACTACAAAGCTGACAATAGCTACAGGAGGGAAATTCCAGTAGATATCCTCTTCTTCTTGAGCTTTCTCCAGATTTCAGAAGAGATGTGCGATCCTGTACCTTGAACGCAGAAACAGGAGCTGTGTTTGCACACATTTCACTAACCAGCACCTCCTGTGCTTCCCCTCTTGCCTCCTCTGCCACCCCAATCAGCAATTTCCTGAAACCTCTAGGCACTGATGAATTTCTCCCTCCCTGAATCAGTCTCTGTGTGGAGACCCACGGGCCTAGCAGCTCTCTGAGGCAAGACACGATGGGCCAGAGCTGCTGATTTACTGCATAAGATCATGTGCACCTGTGGTACTATATAAATAATAAACTTTTTTCAAGAGAGGTACTTTCCTCTCCCTCCAGTGCCTAGTTTAACTATGCAATGCTATCCAAAAGATTAATTTCTTTCCATTGTCAACATGTATTGGAGATATTTAAATGGAAAACATAGGTTCTGTCAGGTTATTGATGGAAAACTGAGTACAAATTTCTTGTTCCAGTTCCAGATTCAACTACGACTCTCAGGAAGCTGAGAAACTGAGACAAGCATAAAGGATCTACAGTATATACCCACAGGAGAAGGAGAAAAAAAAGGAAAGATAGAATATTTTCCGTTTTTCTATTTTTCTCTTCACTACCATTTTACTTTATTCTGTTTTTTTCTTTAGATATATATTTTAAGAGATGTTTTCTTTGCTTATATGTTATTAATGGTTTATTTTTAATCTATATATGTAATATATATCCCAAAGTTCAAAGGGCATGCAAACATTTTCCTTTTGTGGGACTTTTCCTGTGCATATGTTCTTTTATTCTCTTTTGGTGATTTTTTTTTCTGCATACTAAGACTGTGTGAGAAATAAGAGCACCTCTCTTCTCTGACATAAGATTCATGAGTGTTTCCAAAAATACTATTTTCTGATATTACCAAAGTGTCTTAATTTTATATAACCCTAATTTTTCACTGCTTAACAGTCATGGAAAAAATTTCCAAATCTCTAAAGTAGCCATGAAAGGAAGACAGCCTGGTGGTCTAAAGTCCAAGGCTTAGCATCAACTCACATACAAAGACTTTCATGGGTTTTTTGGGTTTTTTATCTCCTTTATACTCTTATAAGCCACAACCTCATAAATCTTAGTGAAATGTAAGAATTTCTGAAGTCATTCTCTAGACTTATACTACCATGTTCTGCTTATTTAGTAGTGACCTTTTGCATAAGCTGTAAAAGATATCCCTGTATTTGTAATTGAAATTATGGTATGGTAGAATATTAACTGAAATTTCAACAATAGTGACAGATGTAAACATAACTATTCCTCTATGAACATTTTTATATGACTTTGTGGATTTATGGAAGAATGTGGTGTCATTAAACTATCTCCTGAATGCAGAGTTGTTTCTTATTAAGTAAATTTTTAAATACCATGCCTAAAATATTTCTCACCATTCATATTTGTCTCTTTCCAAAAAAATCTATGACTTTTCTTTCAAGTCATATTACACTAATGCAAAGCAAAGCACAAAAATATTATTACAATTATTTTCTCTCAGCTGCTGCAAAGTGACAATGAGTGTTTATTTTTAAAGTACTTTGTTCACCTTTAAAACCTAAGATTAGTACAAGATTATAAAAAAATGTTTTGTTCCCAGAAAAAGACTTTGGGTGCCTAAAGCACATGCCAAATAAAATATAAATTTGCTACCATTATCTATTCAAAACCAAGATATTTCTGTCACCTCATTATAGTTTATACTTGCAGTCATAAAATTTATGTTATTAAAAATGCCCCAGACAATTTTTAATCTAGAAGTTTAAAATGCTGTATTTTTCGTGCCTGTCCCTTAATAAAAGTACCTTAAATGAGTAGCACCATCACTTCTTACCTAGTTATAACTGTTAAGACCTCAGAAGCCAGTAAGACCTGAGCACACTACAGAAAATACAATTTGTAATGTGAATTACTCTCTGAGCTGTTACCTTGTGGGAACCAAATATGTGCAGGTAGCACAAAAACAGCCACAATGCACAGCTGAAGTGCAAAGAAAATATTTATTCCATTATTTTTCTTCAAAACAGGGACACATACACTGCAAAGTTTATTTCATCTTAGCAGGGGCAAAAAGCAGAGAGGCCTGAATCCTGCCTGTTACATATCAAAGGTCTGGTGCAGGCACAAATCTTCACAAGGCTGTGTTCTGTAGTCAGCAATCTTCTCATCCCTTGTCCCTTTTCTTCTAGACCTGTGAAGAATGCTTTTTAAGTCCCTTACAGCATTCTCTTAGCTGAATTCTTGAAATAGACAGAAAACAATGTGAATTCTCCCAGCCTGAATATTCTTAGCACACTCCAGCTGCAACGTCATCTTGAGAGAAAACAATTCAAACCCCAACTTTTTTTTCCTCAGAAGCCTTCCATTTTTAACCCATTCCTCCTTCCATACCTCTTTGGATATAATTTTAAAACCTGCGATTGCTGATGCCACAAACCCGTGTCGGTTTCCTGGTGGTTTTGTGACAAGGATTTCCTTTCTACTTGCTTCTTGCATCAAACAATAATATGAATGACTATTTATTGACAATAGAGCATTCTCAACTGTTCATCTTGCAGGCAGCTTGAGAACTGAGTAGAAGAAGTGATTCACAGCAGGTAAATAACCTTTATAAATAATGTAAATTTTTTTAAGAGCTCAAAGACACCTTACAGGATCCAAACATAACTTATGTGCCTAATCTACTGCTGAATTTCTAAATTCAGAGAAACAAACAAAAAAATATCCACTTTACTCTTTCAGATGCTTGAATCAATATGTGTATCTGCATTTTTCAGTGAAAACTTCTTTCTGTCTGTGAAGCTGTGCTTTTGCACATACTGAAAGAATCTGTTGCATATGCTGATGAAACTTTTCTCCTATGTAACATTTTGTGATTCACAAACTAAACATTTCTTAGAGTCTTGTCCCTGGAATGTCCAGAATTGCTTGGTGTATACTGAATTCTGATGCAGAAGCAGACGATTCAGCATTTCCACTCATCATCATTTCAATGAAACAGTAGGTGATGTTTAATAGTCAGACATAAAGTGGGAGTTAGTTCCTCCTCTCCCCAGTCAGTTTTCAGAGAATCTCCTAATTATTCAGTGACACAATAGACAGTGAGACACCTTTCTAATGCTCTTGGTTGCAACTGCAGCACTTGAGAGACAGGGATGCAAAGGAACCCAAAACCAGAGGGGACATCTCAGCAGAAGCATAATTTCATGCCTTGACAAATGGGCTCTCACAAAAGAATTTCTCCTCTCCTCCCTTATGCTTCTGTGATTTCCCAATGTCTGTCTGACATAAATGACACAAAATTCCACAGTACAGGAAGTAGATCCTCTCATCTCCCAATCCTGCTATTTCTCACTCTCCCCAGCACCCCTACTGCTTTTTGCACCAAGAGTTTTGCACAGAGGAGCTGAAGCGGCCTCCTTCGAGAACACGGCAAGGAACCCCAGCTTCAGCTCAGGGTTGTATCCAAGTGAAGGCTCTTCTGTTACATCATTCTCTTTGGTCCTTCTCTGGCCTTGACATAGGTCTTACTGTCCTGCCTGAAATTCAATCAATTCAGAAAATATTGTAAAGTCTGCTGCAGAACATGGAGACTTTCTTTTAGACCTGTGCCTTCATTCAGACTTCCCGAACCACAGACAATGCACAAACCAGTATCATTGTATGTCAGACCAAATTACATAAATCAAATTCTTCCATGTAGAAAAGTATGGCTATAATGATTCCCAGTGTCTTAACACTTCATTCCAGCAATGCAGCCCCTCTGGAGTAGTGTGGGCACTTTCAGCCACAGACAGTAATTAACCAGGGCAGTGTGGGGTGTACAGAGCTTTCCCCATCAACACAAGGCAATTCGGAAGGACTTCAGTAATTGATGGGTTAGTCAATATACTACCTTAGTGGCTCCTAACCTTTGGCAGCAAAATACCCTACCTAACAATATTTTTTAAATTATAATTCTGCCATGCTCCTAATTTTGGCAACTCCTTCTCTCTCTGTGTTGTACCACCACCAACTTTCTTTTTTGTATAAGAAATACAAACACAGGCTTATACCTACATGGACGTCATTTCATTTTCAAACATCAAAAAGAAAAACCTATTATTTATAAAAATACAAAGCCTTTATTAACAGGAAATGCAAGTTCTTCTAGTTCATGAATGAAATAACAACAACAAAAAGATCATTTTGCTAGATGGAAATCCCTACATCAGCAATCACATTGTGAATAGTCCACAAAAAAGACTGAAGAAGTAAAGTTTTTCAACAACATTTAAGGGACTATTTCAAGAAAAATAAAATGAAGCCCAGATAAAAAGGGAAAATTATTTCAGACTCTTCACTTTATGCTGTAAATAGCTGGTGCTGGTATGGGAACTGATAGTTTTCCACAGGGAAAGGTGACCCACAGCTGCTCTGTCCCTAAGGAGAAAGCCCAGAAGATGGTGGGCATTGTGCCTCTCAGAGAGTTGACTGGCAGCATGAAGTGACCAGCAGAGCTCCCTGCAGCCACAGGGGGGCCTGGCACTCTCAAGCATTATGACTGGCATTTAGATAATACGAATATAACTATCCCATTACTCCCCCAGAACATGCTCATAGCTGAACCACTGAAGAACTGGAAAATTGCTTTAAATTCTCTTTGCTGAGAGCTTATTGCTCACAAGGGAACGGTTCTTCCTCTATTTTTCCAGCTGTTAAATTACCTTCAAGGACACTTTTCAGCATGAACATTTTCTGCAGTGACTTCAGAAGAGCTGAGGAAGTGATGTGGTAAATGTCACTGTAGTTCAAATTATGTGAAATCTGTGAAAAATCCTATTTTAAAGCCATGTTTTTAGTTGGAAAGTCAGGAAGTACAAATATATTTTTTTACTTTTCAAAGTTGTTTCTGAGTGTGCTTTCCTACAAATCTACCATTCACATCAGAAATCCATCCATTTTTTCACAAGAAAAGAATGGTTTGATAGTGACACCTTTAATGAATTGAAAGGGCAGCACTATCTTCCAACAGCTGGTATGTGCAAAGGATACTGTGGCAGTTGAATTCTGGTCATCAACACCAAAATAACCCTTTAAGCAGCTTTCTACCCAATCCTTAGTTATTATCACAATGAAAGTAAATTCCATCTTCATTGGGGATAAAAAACCAGTAGAAATAGTATTTTTTAAGAAAGTGAAGATTACAGCCAGAGATTAAACTACAGTTCTATAAAAAAAATCTTACACTGAAGGAAAGGCACAAAATGTCAACCTTTGCATCTTTTAACATTAGTATATGGGCATATTCACCAGATGAAGACGAGTCATTTAAAAAATAAAAGGGAACTATTTGGAGCTTGAAATTCTCATGACATTTTTACATTGAGTTTAATATTAATTTTTTACTAGCAAAATGAAAGGGTAATCCACTTTAAACAGCATCTCTAAAGAACAAACAAATCATTAGAATAAATGACTAACCAGGTGCAACATAAATATGATACCTGAGTAAACTGTGTAAACACTGATGCTCAGCAGTGCAGGAGACAGAAGCTGAGGACATAATGTCCCCAAGCACCATCCCTAATGGTCCTAACAATAGTCTTTTGCTAATCTTTTGTTCATTATGTTGATAACCATTAATATGTAATGCTTTGCATGCATCATAGATCAGACTAGAAAATGGAAGAGTGCAAGGGATTCAATATTCATTAGACAACTTTTCCCAAGACCTCGAAGTTTCACAACTGCCCAGCACCCAGCAAAGTCAGCCCTCTGAGTGCTTTCTGATCCCAAACTCAGGCACGAGGAGAAATGAGAACCACATCCACTGGCCAGGGGATATGCTGGAGAATGGACAAGGTCCTGAAAAAGGATGCTTTTCCTAAAGAAAATGTTAACGTTGTTTGTGCTGTATCTTGGACATATAAAAAATAAAGGAGTGGATATAATGTTTCACTTTTGGTCTTGCTGCAATATAATAGATTCAGTTAAGACATTAGTCATCAGATGAGAACAATAAAGTATGGAGATTGCCATCAGGGGTACCTTGTTTGTGAATTCAGTCACAAATATCTCTTTCTACACAGCTGTATGGACATCCTACTGTGTTTAGGTAATTTAGGCACAAATGCACAATCCTAATGTGAGTCACCACAGTCTTCCCCATATGCTGTGAAATTCATTAGACTCCAGTCCCCAGCCATAAAACAAAACCAATGCTTTGCTCTCAAACATCTAATTCAGTGTCCTTGCTTTCCAAGCTCGCTATGAGCTATCTTCTGGCTTTCAACACGGCCTCTCCAGGACAGGGACTCTGTCTGCCAGCTCTGGGAACTGCCCAAAGACATTTCAGTTTGCTCAGAAAGCTGAGCAAGCCTCAGCTGTCCTTGAAGGATCCTCTGACATGAGGATGCTCAGGATCCTTGAAACACTGCTGAAATGTTGTGCCCCTTCCCAAGAGAATGCAGCCCATGATAGGCTGTGTAGGAGGTAATGACACAGCAACAGCTTAAATTAGCAAAACCCTCATCCTCTGCAACATGATTTCCATTGTTTTCCTCTTCTTGATAGTTTCCCAAAGCAGCAAGTTCAAGCACCTCCACTCTAAAATACAGCTACTGATTAGAAAGACTCGGTAATAACCTGATGCTCGCAGCCAACTCTCAATAAACTCTGAAGAATTTATTGTGAGCAGGGAGGGATTCTGCCCTGGGGCTCTTGGATTTTTGTATCATTATCTGCAGAGGATCAAGATTGTTGCTGAGTTTTCTGAGCCAGAGTGTGACTAAAAACCTTTCATCCGTTTTGTCAGGTAGCACAAAAGCCTGAGTTTATACTAGCAAATACAGCACACAGAGTTACATCCAGTAACACTGCACCCCAAATCGCATTCCACAAAATTTAGGGGCTGTGGCATAGCTAGGCATCTTCAGAGAACCAGCCTGACTCTCTCCAGCATACTCAGCACTGAGGCAAATGTTTTTTTCTATCCTAGTTGTCAGTGCTAACTGCATTCATACTCCAAATGTTGAGATAACCTTTCTGACAACATCACACACTTTTGTATACATTATAAGACATTCCTTCACATCTGATAATGATTTGAAGTAAAGATTAATAGACTGATTTTCATAAGTACTTGTCAGTAACTGTGAGCTTTCTGTGCTAACTACAATATGTGAGCTTCCTGAATGCACACAGAGGATTTCTGGGAGAACACAATCTTAAAAGCACTGAGCACACTCAGCTTCTCCACTGATCGATATTCCTCGCTCATTATAGGCATGTGCTCATGCACTGACTGAAGGATCAGTACTGTTGTTTTATTTATGGTCTCTTTCTAAAATGCAATTATACAGTCAAAATATGACAATTTATTCTTCTCAATAGCTTTGGCACTAAATGAGAGCTTTAATAAATAATTTTTATTGTTACTACTCTGGTATTTTCTGCAAGTGTCTTGTAATGGGAAAGATGTTTTTATCCCTAAGAGCTATCTCTTGTTTCTAGTGTTTGTTTGGGGGCTTTGGTTTTGTTTTTTGAGGGGGTTTTTTTGTTGTTCTTGGGTTTGAAGTTTTTCTTTTGAGGGTTGGGTGGTTTTTTGGTTTTTTTTTTGTTTTGTTTTGGTTTGGTTTGTTTTTTTTTGTTTTGTTTTTTTTTTTTGAGTTGGGGTTGGGTTTCTTTGGAGGGGAGAGGGTGTTTGGGTTGTGGTTTTTTTGAAAGGGAGGCTCAACTGTAGTCTGCTAGAGGACCCAGTGAGGGTGGTATTAATACTTTCAGGGTTATTTCAAGATTATTATAAAGATGAAAAATATATTCGTTTATTTTTTAACGTGCCTTTTCTGACCCATTTCCCATACTCCTGAAAAGAAAGAAAAGCAGTGTGGTGCCACAAAAGCAGCATTTTTGTATATCAGTCTGCTACTTACCACTGCTCCCAGTAACTGCCTTCATGACATTGCAAGTGCCAGGTCAGGACTGGAGGAACAAGACTTGAAAAATAAAGATTTAGTATTTTGCCCAAATATATTTCCTTTACACAAATTCATACATCTTACAATTGTCCTTGGAAAAAAAAAGTTGAATACCTACTGCAGTCAAATTCTGGGTCATCATATGTATAAGAAGGCATTTCTGAAGCTCCAAGACAAGTACCCAGGAGTCTGTGCCATCCAACTAGTAAATAAAATGCAGGATATTTCTCCAGTTACTTAATTTATGTTGTATAACATATTTTCTGATTCGGTCTGAGTTTTTTTTCCAGAGAGGAGCACTGCACTCTTTATTGTTGAAAGAGGGTAAGGGAAGCATGTATATTGTCAGGGAGTGTATATGGTAGGGTAAATATTTTGACATCCTCAGAGGCGCCATGTAGAAACTTCAGGAACAACAAATTGTCAAATGTGTTATCATAGAATATTTTCTGAAGTGATCAACTATTAAAGAGTTAACAGACTGTTATGTAAATGTTGCCAGTATTCAGTAATGTGGTATCCCAGAGCTACATTTTTTGAGGATAACCATTTCAAAATTATGGCAGCACTGCAGTATTATAGAAATGCTGTGGAGACCTGAACTACAGTGTAATTAATTTAAATGTAATCATTAATTTTAGAAAGTTGCTTAATGGGTCAATTTTAAACAGGTCCCTTTTCTGACAAATTCTATGCCTACAAGGCAAAAAAGACTAAACCCTCCACACAAAATATATCACACTATCCATCTGTGAGCAGTATCTGTTTGGGGGAAATAGCTAGTCAAGCAAAACCTTAGAGCAGAAGCTCAATGCTTATGATTTAGACTTCACCTCTGGGAGAAAACACATGGGTGTTTTAAATCAACTATCTAAATCAGAAACCCCTTATTTTTATTTAGGATGTCCACAAGACAACGTTGTGCCAGAGCTGAATGAGCATTTCTCCTGTGTCCTAATCCCACAGCACAAACACCTTAGCTCATTCCTATACTGGCATGTAGACACATCACTGATGCTGCTGGAATCAGCCATGCTGAGGCTGGCACAGAACTTCATCCACAGTGACCCACCGTGCATAAAGGCAGCATTTATGCCTTCCTTTGTTTTAGGCAGGTTAGGATGTCTCTCTCAGTCCTTACCCAGCTGCTGATTTTCAACTAAAATTTAAAAGACTTTCAATATCCAAAATCTCTTTTCAAACAAGAATGCAGATATTTCATTAACTGTTTCAAAACCTATTATGAGGACTGAGGTACAGATGAATGACTGGATAAATTAATATATTCTTTCTTATTTTCCTAGGAAACCAGGCTACAAATAGAATCCAGTTGCACACAAACCTTTGAGTTTCTTTTCATGTCAGTATTTGTTCAATGGGCACAACAGCTCACTGCAACCAAGGAAGCATCATTATTCATTTACCACCTCAGTGCTCATTTAATCACCTCCCACCACAGAAAACCTAAGTTTTTTATATAATCCCAGGAGATAAGAGAGTTTAAAAATAGACACACCGTTTTTAGATTTTTCCTTTCTGACCTTTTTGAATAAAAGGCAAATACTTCCAACAAATCATTCAGCACAACTTTCATTCCTCTCTTTGACATAATTTCCTAGCTCTATGGAGCACATGGAGCACTTGGCAGGAACATTTTGCACAGTATCAGGTATTGCCTGTACAGCAGGTCATTTGGGAAGGCCCCGAGAAAGCTGCATATTAATAGTGAAAGGGAGATGTCATAAACCTGCGCAAGCAGATCCTTTTCCTGACTGCTAATCCATGTAAATAGGAATCTCGGCTTATCTTTTTACTAGAGAAAATGCAAAATCAGGACCTGAAAACATACTAGCATAAAACAAAGGAAACAGAAGTTAAATAACAAAATGAAGCATCCAGTCTGTTAGAATCAGAAAAACAGAATAAAATGTAGCCTGAAATGGAAGAGCAAAAATCCTCTGAGGTCTGCAGGCAGTGATCATGGGGCTCTCAGCACAGGGCAGCTGCACAGCAGCAAGTGGGCTCTCCATGCTCACACAGCTGATAAACAGCCAGCAAGCTCCAGCTGTGAGAAAATTCTTCCAGTAATGAGTGATAAATCAGATAATGGGAAGTACAAGCAATGGGAAAGCATAAAGCCTTCAGACACTGCATCTGGTTGGCACGGTAGAGATTGGTGAGCTTCATTAAATGACCAATTTTAGCTTACTGTAAAGGCAAAAAGCCACACAGTGTTAAGGGCCTGCAGAGAGATGCACAAGCAGAGGCAGAAAGGTGAGGAGCTGAGTGAAAACAGTTCTGAGAACAACAGTAACTAAATAAATGTCCTGAGAGGAGTCCAGATATTTTCTTCATCAGCTGTATTCCTTACAATGCAGGAGAACCAGGAGAACACCATTTCATTTCATGGGTGTTTTCCACATCAAAACAAAACCCAGATACTTTCCAGTGCTTTCATGAAATATCCATGTTTTGATTGAAAAGATAAAAGGGTTTTATTATTTTCCTTCTTTCCCCCAGCCTCTACTTTCTTGTTCTCCTACTTTCAAACAAAAGTTGATAATAGACTGCTGCTCTGAGAAGTCTCACAAAAGAGAAAAGGTGAATTTATTGTGTCTCCATGAAAAGCTTTAGCTAAGCCCCATGTTCCAGCAGAAATACATTTCTCTGAAAATATTTCAATCAAGTCAATGCTCTTCATCTAGGCCAAGCACAAAAGAGGGCAGCTCTGGCTGACCCTGCTCCACGAAGGCAGCAGCAAGGGAGGAGCTTTTCTGCAGAACCACCTTTACTATGAGTGGAAGCAGGTCCAGTCAGCCAGACGTGTCAGTGGAAATGAGACAGAAAGGGAGTGAGAAGAGAGCTGGGATGCTGCAAAATAATTGAGTGAAGACCCAGCTCCAAGACAGCTTATATTTCTTAGAACATTTATGCCTTTAAACATTGGGGCATTGGCTAAAATTAAAGGCCAGGCAAAGAAGCTGGAACTCCCCCCCCTTTTTACACATTTGTATCACACTGTATTTTCACATACTCATGACAATTACTTAGCTAAGACATGATTTGCTGTGATCATTCTTCAGGAATATCACATGGGACTTAATTTTCAAATGTTATTTAAAACACCTTTTTTTGGGGTTTTTTTGAATGACCAAAACAAAAATATATTTTTTTAAGTCTACATTGGGAGCCTAATGCTGCAAGGACTATATTTATTTCAATTATACAGTTTGACTCTAATGAAAGCAGAAATTATCCTTGAGTGAATGATTAAAAATAAATGATCTGCTAAGAGCATATTCAGACTGTATTATCACTGCAGCGGGAGGAACACAAATTCACAAGACTGATTGGCTGCACATCCAGCATTCAAAAATCACAAAAAGCAAAAAACTTGATTAAGATTTTGTCATGAACAAATTCTAGTGTATTAATAAATTAAAAAAAAAAAAAAAAAAAAAAACCAAACAAACAAAAAAAACTCCAAACTTTTTATGTTTGCTCTACACAAACACAACTATTCTGTTTTTTAAGTGGCAAGACAACAGACGTTTCAGGAAATTATTTGTCAGAGTGAGGTTTTTGTTTTTCAGCTGCCTAACAGAATGCACTTGTGGGGAGAGATTTTGAGAGGGGCATTTCCAGACCTTTCTGTCCTCCTGGTGTTGCTCTGAATGCAGGGCTTGCCACTGACTTTTCATATCTTGGCTTTCCACATCATCTGCTGCTATTTCTTCCTTATAGTAAAGGAAATCCGAGAGGAAAGAAAAAAAAACCCAACCAATTTCTCTGGGCCCAGATGGATTCCCAAAATCTATTTTTAGAAGAAAAGCTGACAGAAATCTCCTTGCGTTTCTAGTGCTGGGGAACCCCAGCTAAGGCTGCGTGTTTGTGCCTGCAGGGTGGGGGCTGAGCCAGTGAGGTGAAATGGAGAAGAGTGTCATTTCAACAGACACGTCTTGACAGCATTCCTTGCAGGTACAATCTTTTGTACTTAAGGAGCCGTACATGCAACATGTCATCTCTCCATATTTCCTTTCTGTGTACTATGGAATAGGATGCTGTGAGTGCCCTCATTTTCCATTGAGGGATTGGCACAGGTACAAAAACACTCCTGTGACTCTAACTCCATGGGAGAAGAAGCTGACAAGATACAGGACACGTGCTTCCCCATGTGAAGAAGGGTAGGCATTCAGGCCACACCTCATCCCTTTCACCAGTTTTAGCAATGTCAGATCAGAATATGATGGCAGTACAGGCAATCTGAAGGCAAAGTGGTTCCTTAATTCACAAAAGATTCATAGACAAAGCCCAAAATCATTAACAGAGGCTTATGCCCATACATCCTTCATTCCAAATATCTTCCTATTGAAATTCAAGTTGCCACTCAAGTAGCCATAGGCAGTATACCCAGGTAAAAACTATTCACCTGAGGGTGGGAAAGACTATTCTGTCTACCTGAGCACAGAGCAGGAGCAGTGGAGTTGATGCTTACACCTGCATGTTTAGTGGGCCAGAACTTCTGCTGTGGTACCCAAATTGTCCCCAGTACATCTTCAACAGTTACAGCCAGTTCTGCATAGCTGTGGTGATGCCTGTAGAAATCAAAATCTTGTAGAAATGGAGAAAAATGAAATTACTTTTTACATTACAAATACATTTTGAAACTAAATGAAGTACCCTTCCATGGGTTGGTACTTATGGCTTTATATATGTCTACTCTGTTGCTGGAGAAAACTAGATTTAAGCAGATAAGGAGAGGTAAAGGTGGAATGATAAAGGACACCATTTTCAAGAAGAAGCAAATCTGCTGAAGAAGCAGTGGATGGTCACTCCAAACTGGCAAAAGAGAGGGTTGGGGTTCCCAGCTGTTGACAGGACAGACTCAGAAATTCTCAGTACTGAGCAGTTGAGGACTTGTTAGTGTCAGGTACCTGCATAGGAATAGCTACATGTAGTCTTACAGCACTTAAACATTTCATTAATTTGATATAGTGGGAACGTCATCGAACTCTCACAGGAAAAATCACTGGGAAGCTCTTTTGGCTCTCAATTAGACCGTGCTTTGGTGAATGTCCGTTTGTCCCAGATTTCCCACAAAGACAATTAACTGCTAGTTCTCCCATGGTTACAATTCTTCTAATTGTCAGTAATTCATATTTAAAGACATTGCCAATATCCTTTTGCTGATTACAAATATAAGTTCATAAAAATTACTTCTATTCTTTTCTATTTCTAAAAGCTGATAACATCCAGCACTGTAGCATGCACAATACAGTTTTGGACTACAGATTAATATCCTAGGCATTATTACAGTGGAAAGACATCTTTTTAATAACAGATTGTTCAAAATATTGAGTAAGAATCTGTAGATTTCTTATTGTAATGATTATAATACTGTGAGTTTGATTAGGTCATCCAGGCAAAGTCTGTTTGAAATAATTCATCCAACACTAAAAACTGATTATTTACAAAGTGATCTAGTGTTGATGAAATTTGCCACACAATAGCAGCTAGCTACAAAAAGATTCAGACATAATTCTGTGGTATATTAAAAAAAAAAAAAAAAAAAAAAAAAAAAAGGAATAAACCTAATAGCTGCTCTGCAAAAGCTTTCATCTCCATGCACTTTTTCCACCTGTCCTGCTGAGGACAGGGATTGACAGAGTAGTTTGGGGAACACATGGCAGCCAGCCAAGCTCAACCAGCCAGGACTGAATTCTGCTGTAAGGTCAGGTTTGAGCAGACCATAGTGTCTGTGTGGTGGCCTTTAACAATGGAGGGACTGACTCCAGCTCTGGGAACAACAGTTCAAGAAAGACACAGACCTGGTGGGCCAGCTCCAGAGGAGGGCCATGAAAATCACCAGAGGTTTGGGATACCTGTTCTATGAATAAAGAATGAGAGAGCTGGGTGTTTGGCTGAGATAGCTAATTTTCTTCTTAGCAACTGGTACATTGCTGTGTTTTGGGTTTAATATGGGAATAATGTTGATAATACACTGATGTTGTAGTTGTTGCTTAGTGGTTCTTACCCTAAGTTAAGGACTTTCTGATTGTCTGTGCTCTGCCAGTGAGGAGGTGCACAAAATGCCATTGAGGGAATGTGGTCAGCACAGAAGCAGCCAAAGTGATTCATGAATGATTGAATATCTCAGATGCCCATTATAGAAACTAGGAGGGATGCTCAGAAGCATGTCATGCTCAGCATATAACTAGAGGGACTTAACCAGGAGGGGCAATTGCTTCTCAGGGATGGGATGGACATTGTTCAGCAGGTGGTGGACAATTGGATTGTGTCTTATATAATTATTTTGGGTTTTATTCCTTTATCCCTCTCTTTCTTTTTCATTTATTATTATTATTAAAATAATTAATAACACTTAGTTTTAATATTCTTTTTTTTTTTGTTTCCATTATTAAACTTTCTTAACCTAGGAAGTTTACCTTTTCTTTCATTGTCAGTCATTTAAAGGCCAACTCTCTTCCATATTTATTTTCTTTAATGCAGGACACTACAGTAGTACATGAAATATGAAATACAGTTTTCAAAAACAGAATTAAGAAGTATTTTCTCTGAAACAGATGGACAGAAGTAATACCTACATGGAGTACAAAATGATGGATATTTCAGTAAACTAGAGTAAAGTAATGGTTCTTAAAGGTGCATTAGGTTCTAAGCTAAGCAAACAGAAGCAAGTTAAAGATGTCATCTGCTATGCTGAGTGATCTGCCTAAATCATAAGGCAAATATAAAAATTGTGAAAATTACAAAAATCTCAGGAAAAATAGAGAAAAATAGTGAAAATTACTGCAGCAAATAGAAGATTAAATAAAAATATTTAGCATGATAGTACTTTGATTGGTCCACTGTTAACTATCTACTACTTACTTGTATTAGCATAATGAAGAGTAACATGATTTTTCACCTTTCCCCAATAAAACAAATAATTTTCAAGTTAACATGGGAACCCTAAACAAAACAGTACACTGATCCATTGTTCTTTAATTTTGAACACAGAATTTCTGAATGAAGCCTGATTTTTGCTAGCATTTTAAACATGTAACATTTAATAATATATAAAATAATTTGATCTAAAAACTTGGATTCATATATTTAATATCATCAAGCTGGTGTGTCCTAAAAATTACAAGCTTTAGAGAATGAACACCTCTGTCTGGTGAGAAGCTAGTAGGATCAGTATGGACCTGACTTTGTCTTGCTAAGTAATACATACTGATAAAAGTAAAATTTAAATTATTTGATTTGTGTCACAGTGAGCTTAGACAAATTGTGATACATGGTAGTCAGCCAAAAGGACCACAATTTGGTACAATCGAGGTTTTCTTGATTTATTTCAAGTTGAGACTACCTATGAATGTGCTCAGTACTTCATTGTGCCTGCTTTCAAGAGAGAAAACTTTTTTTTTTTCATTGCTGACACAAATTCTGGGCTTCAGTGATAGAAGAAGTGGCAGTGCTGTTGACAGATTAATAGGGTAGATTGTGTTCTGTATAGCCCTTTTTGAAGGAATAATTCAATACATCCACATGGTTTCCTAAGAAAACCAGTTTCCAGTTCTTTGGATGAATTTGGAGCTCAAATTGTGACTCTTTACAAAAAACACAGGTCTTTTCTGGATGCATCAGTGTGCTTCATGTTTCTCTATTAGCCTTCAGGTTGGAGTACTTCTGAAAAAGCTCTCTACTCTCTCTACTGAGAGAATTCAAACCTCTCTCTAATCTTTCTGACCAGAAGGAGTGCAATCCAGCCGAACACCCTTATTTCTATCAAAGTTGGGCCACAGTGCAGGAGACAAGTGTGGGCTACATCCAGGTGGCTTCAGAGGCATCTAAAGTTCATGAAAGAAAATTATTTTCTCAAAAAAATTTCCCAGTGAGTTCACATTTTAAGTAGCTCAAACAAAATCAACACTGCTTCGCCATCTATTTTACATAATGCTTTAGGAGGGAGTTCGAGTTCACACTGGTACAGAAGATTTGTCTGAGGCAAAGGCTGGCAAATAAATCTGTGAGTAGATGCACCAGGCTCTTATGGTGTGATCCAAAAATCTCTGAATCCAAGGTATGGGCTCCACAATTTAATTCCAAATATGAGGAAATGTTGGTGTCATGGCTTGTGTTGCCTGATAGGTGGCAGTTCAAATCAATATAATGCCTGATAGTACACCCAGAGGCAGGGGTGTTCTCAGCTCTTAGCATGTGCAGACCTTGCTTTTCAATTTTCCTTGCTCTTCCTGCATCCCCAAAGACATAACCCTATGTCTCCTCTACATTTGGCAAACAGCAGCGATTGTCACCAGGGTAAGAGCCAGATTGCTGCTCCTCGTGTAGCAGGAAACACAAAGCAAAGACGAAGTTTGTTCAAATCCCTATAATATTGGCATCTTCAAGAATCCAAGGACAAAGTATAGCATCTGCAGTGCCACACATATTTTATCAGGACACACAGTATCCCTCCTAGGACACAGCTTTGCTTCAGCTCATTACTGGATTTCTTTTCTGTGCTTTCCCACTGTTCCAGTGTCCCTTTCTTCCAGTCTTCTTGTTCCTTCCATACTGGTTCAGTTGCTTAAAATACCCTTTCAGATTAATGCCAGTTGCTTTCTCTCCTTTCAGTTCCTATAAATGAGGCAGCATTTAATACCTTTCCAGTAGAAATGCTGCAATTTCAAAGAAAGGCAGAAGCCATTAGTCCCGGGCGAAGCTCTCTTCCAGGTGGAGAGCTGCTTGTTGCTCTTCAGCCTGCTCACCCTCCTTGCTCATGATGTCAGCACAAAATAGCATCTGGCAATACTGTGCAGATTTTATTGTATTTTTGTTTTAGTATAGGAGAAAGCAGAGTTTGTTAGATATTTGTTTTGTAAATTCCATTTCCATTTTAATTAGAAGGCAAGTTCCTGCAATTTCTATCTTAATTAACATAATCTGCTTAAAGTCAGTATGATGGGTACTGCCAGGAGAAGGAGGTCAGTTATGTTTGCTTTGTCCTGAGTGGAAATCTTTAAACAGATAAGTATTGGAAATAGGTCTGCAATCTCTCTTTCTGATACATTATCCATGCACAGGAATTACTTCATGGCTTGCCTACAGTAGGATCTACACAGCAGGGGAGAAACAGTTTAAAATGTATCTCTGCATGTATAACAATTGTCAAAGGAAAAGTCATTTTTCTGTTTGTTTTGGTGGGTTTTTTGTTTTGGTTTTTGGGGGTTTGTTTAGTTGTTTGTTTTTTGTTTTGCTTTGTTTATGGAGAAGATCATATTGGGAATGCTTTTGTTTTCTTGGGAAATGACATATATGGGTAGACAGATATTATGGATTTCTTCACTATTGAATTTTATTCCTGTGTAACTCAATTGAGTCCAGAGTTAGAGTGAAACATCAGTAAATCAGACTCTATTATTCTCAGTTACTTATATAGAGTCACAAGTTAAATTCACTGTGATATAACCAGGAACGTGTGTGGGAAGGTACTTTAAAGAGTCTCTTCAGTGAAAGCCATCAATCTTTCTGACTGCATTAACCTCTAATCCACAGCCACTGTGCAACCAAAGGGTTTCAGAGGGTGCCTTCCAAGGGCATCCTCATCTGTCACCTCAGAGCAGAGAAGTTGCTGCTGAGTGAGGGGGAGCAAGTGCTCTCCCTCACCTGTACTGGCTTCATTCTTTATTAACATCATACAGCTTAGCTGCAAAACTGGTCTTGAGGAAATTAATGTAACAAAACTCGTGAACAAGATCAGGGAAGTGAGGGGTGATTACATTTCCTGGAATTTCTAGGCAGGTTAATTTTACCCATTCAGGCTCTCTCATAGCCTTCTATACACTTACAGGCCCCCAAATTTGAGCTGTCAAGTGGTATGGCCATAATCAGATGTTTATAACAGAAAGGACAAAAGATTTTGCCTATTGAGGTTTCATGTCTTTTCAGTTTCTGTTGACTATGTGTGACAAGCCAGCTTTCTTTTATATTATTGAGGAGTTACAGCTGTTACAGGGTGACCCTTTGCTACAGAACCACATGTACTTCAGACTCCACAAATCTTAGGCAGGGAGCAAATCTTGCTGCTTATTTTCTGCCTAAATTTGTTTGAAATACATTTTAAAATCCATACATTTTGATGGTTATCATCTGTTTCCCCACAAGGCTGACATGAACAGGAATGTCATATGTGATGTGTGGTAACCTCCCTGCACCCCTTCAGAAAGAAGGGTCTCCCCCTCACAAGTCTCATCTGCTGGGCTCTCAGCAGAGTGCAAGCCTTCAGGGAGTGAATCAACATCATATGCCTCATGTTGATTAAGGGGGAGCAATCACTGCCAGTATAGGTCAGTGTTTTAACATTCACAGATACTCAGTGCAACCCTAAGGTTTTTTAAGCCTCTTCAAGTATCGCTCCACACGAAAAACCCCAAAAAACAAAAAGCACATGCCAAAGGGAAATCTTCTAGGTTTGGGTCCTTGAACAATAGTAGACTTGATTTTTTTAAATTTAGATTTTTCACTGATGCTTCAAATGTATACAGCCATAGGAAAGGAGCATGTAGAAGTACCTTGTTTAGTATTATTTTTGGCAGTTTTTAATTAACTTTAACTCAGAATTTAATACTGAAGGTAAATTAAATCTGAAGTGCTGTTTAAGAGTCTTGAACACATGTAGAAAGGGTCACTTCACATTGCCTATACTTCTGGCTTTAAATTGCTACATTAATATCTTCTATGTTTTCAGTGCTAACATTTAAGAAATTATTTTTTAATTAAGTGGTGGTACGGTCTTCACAGCCTCTTATTTAAAAAAAAAAAGAAAATATGCTAAATTACTCTGGATGCATACCATTTACATAAGGTTTTACTGTATTCACAGTTGGAACAATTGTGGTTTATTTGGAAACCTTTATGTTTAGATGTATCGAAGCAGCTAATCTGAAGTTAACCACATAGAAAATGATTGTTTAATTGAATAAAAGCTGCAAGATTTTGATTGGGATTACTCACTGCAAAAATAAGAAATGTCTGAAACATTACTGGACTGGCTAAATTTAAGCAACCAGGTTTCTTTACTATCTAAACTGAAGCCAATATCCCATAGTGTTTTATATAGGTTTTGTCTGCTACAAACACATTTAGAAAAACAAACATGGATTGGATTAGATGGAGTTGAAGAAGCACATTTTTCTTATCTATAAACTACATACAAATTATTTCAGATGGAATATTGCCTTCTGTCCCATAGCTTCCATAAAGGTGTAAAGCTGTCATTGACTGTTGGAGCCAAGCTAACAAGATCTACAGTTTGTAAGAAATGTCCCCAGTCATGCAGGAAAGACAGTTTTGGTCATTTAACACCATAAATTTCATCCTATCACTGTGGTTTCCTAGTATCTGTGGATTTTATGTCTCCCAAATCTAGTGATTTATTAATTTGTTGATGAAACCTATCTTATGCACTGCCTTTGACCTTGTGTTGAATAAGGAATGAGTTAGGCTCTACCATCAGATAAAACTTGGATATGAAAATGCCGTCATATGAATTTTTTATCTATATGAGGGAGGAAATAAATATGATATATGCTCCTTTAAGAAATGTAGATAAATGAAATAGCCAGTTTCCAGATATTTTGTAAACATGCTTTTCTGCTGCCATAACATAGTGGAACATCCAAAATAAGCATTGCTCTGGTTTTGGGTGCACCCAGAGGAGAGGTCAAGCATGTACTTGGCCGTGTGCCTCAGCTAAGCGGCACTTTTGATTTTTGAACTTCTGAAGTTCCAGGAATGACTGACTTCACCTCAAAATGCAATTTTCTTAGAAAACAATGTGGGTAAATTCCAGAATAAAAGAGACAGAGGAGTAACCTGCCAAGAGTTCAGTGTGCTGCTCCCTCCACATGATGCATCATTTGCTCTCCTTACAGTTTGAACAACCGGCAGATTTCTACTAAGTCCCTGAATTGGCTAGAAACTGGAAAACATCAGCCACACCATCTGGGTCCAATACAAATGAGGCAGAAAGCAGAATTTTCAAAATGCCAGAGTCCCAGCCTTCCAAAATGCTCAGTCACTTGTATCTTCTCCAGTCTCACTTCAGTGAAGTTGATTTTTTTCTGATAAAAACACTTCTTTTCTACCACTGACTGATGATATTGCACTACTGAATGTTTTTCCCACAGCCATGTAGCCTGGGTGAACCTCAAGCAAAAGTGATGACAAGTCCAAACCTGTGGGACCCCAGAGAGGTCTCTGATCTAGCTGGTGGAGAATTTCCTCACTGTTTCTGTGATGCGTGGAAGAGCTAGTTTGTTCAAAACAATGATTCCCAAAAGCTCTCACTGAACTATATGCAAAGTTTGGCTGCAAATCTGTCACAGCTTCTTCCAGTGCATTGCCTCACAGATGCTGGCTGGCATGGCTTTCCCATCTTCCAGAGCAGTCCCACAATGTGCCATGCCCTCCTGTGGGAAATCACAAGTTTCTGCTGGGTTTGTGCCAAAACCCCAACTGCCACAGGGTTTGGAAGCCTGATATTAGAAGAGCTGTTTAGCAAGGTGTCTGGGAGACTCACAAAACCCAGAGCAAGCTGGCTTCCCCTCCCATTTTGACGAAGTAGTGTAAGGCTGAATATCTTTGGTGTTAAGCCAGGGTTGCAAGCCTGTCCTAAGTGGCCTTAGAATTCTACACAGCATGCTCAAAAATTTGATCTTTCCTTTTAAAGATTGTATTTAAATATTAAATTAATTAAAGAAAAAAACACCCCAAAACCCCAAAAAAACCTCAATATACCCTTCATTTTTCCTGAAAAGTTAGGAAATACTCAGAATTTTAGAATTTTGTGATGAATAGGATCTTCTGAATATTGACTAACATTGGATCAAATACAAAACTGTTCAGCACCACTCATTCCATCAGAAACATGTAGAAGAGGAAATGGAACACCATCCCTCCTAGAGACCAGGGCTAAGCCAACAGATATCCTGGCCATCCATAGCTTCAGACCTAAAATTACAACTAAAAGAAAAGGGACAAAGAGAGATAGAACTATCCTAATGAAAAAAAAAAATTCATTTGATTAGAAGGGTGAGTGTCTGAAACTTGAGAGAAGGTCATTGCCTTCCAGTAAGAAAAGCCTAACAATGTCCAAAAGTGAATTTTTCAATACAATTTTAAATGTAATGGATTTCATAATGCAAAATTATGGATATTTCTGTTGCTCCCTAAATGACCTTCTCTAGCACAGGCTTGGGGCTTTTTTTGCTAGATGTTGAATCTCTGGGAAATGTTTTGTTTCACTCTTTCCAAGGCCATATTTGTTTGCAGCAATATGAGAATTAACTTGAGAGGTAGCAGCCCACAAACTTTGCACAGAGTGGTTTTTAAATAGGATTCTGATGAATTCACAGAGGATTGGAATGAAACACCACAAAACCTTTACCTTGAAAAGCTCTAGTTTCTTAAATCCGTTTCCCCAGAGTACATTTACAGTAGCTGTCACCAAAGATAGCTTGTTGCTGATGAGCCTCAAATGAGCACTTCAAGTCCACGAAACAGAAGGTGCATAAGCAATCACATTAGTGCTATCAAATCGAGGTAAATAGCATAAGACAACATTAATTTGCATGCTGACAAGAGCTAAATTGCAGGGTTCACCTGTAGCAAAAATAAATCACATGGTGATCATTGCTTTTGCTTTTCTTATAGTAGCATCTGCCAAGTACACCATAAAAATTCTGGTCACCTAAAGCAAAGTATATTCCAAAGCTAAATGTCATCATTACTTCAAATTACTGTGAATTATAACACAGAAAGCAATATTTGTTAGCCTCTAGCAAAACGGTAGCCTTTCCACAGTCCTCTGCATGAAACAGTAATAGTATTTATAAAACATAATACATTTTTGCAATGCCACAGGCATTCAAATACTTGAAAAAAAATCCCTGATAACAGATGGAATGTTTTTTTGACATTAATATATGCATTTTTTTTTACACATAGCAGTGAATGAGAAAAGTGTTAGCTTAATAAATAGTGATGCTCATGGGTACTGAGTAGTTTAAGTTGCCTTATTTCCTGTCAAATATTCTGTCTTTATGATAATAACACAAATTAGAAATGGCTGGTAGTTCCACTCTGTACCTTTTTGTGCTCTCTTATATTATATGTCAGGATGTTTAGCTGTACAATATAGAACTACTGGCACAGAAGTAGCATTACCTACATACATAATTTTTCTGCAGCTATTCCAAGGGTCTCTAAAAAAACTCCAATGCCATGGCACTGCATGCTCCAGCAGTAGCACCACACTCTTTCCAGAAAGGAACAGATCTCCTTGAGAGAAATGTAAGAAATACGAGAGTCTTCATGCTGAATTGGCTCTCTCTTGCCACAGGATGTGTATCATAGTTGCTTAATTTAATCTACTGGGATGTCCTTATCTTCTTTATTATTTTTCCCAGAAAAAAATTGGATCTTATAGTTTCATCTTGAAATTTCAGCTTTACATAGAGTGGCTACATCTCCAACCTCACTATAGTTAGCAAATATCAGAGAAATTATCTGTAAACCCCTAAAAATTGCTACTGGTTACCATATAACCTTTTTCACACT
Source organism: Passer domesticus (assembly GCF_036417665.1). Classification (NCBI taxonomy): domain Eukaryota; kingdom Metazoa; phylum Chordata; class Aves; order Passeriformes; family Passeridae; genus Passer; species Passer domesticus. The sequence continues at coordinate 29,362,795 of NC_087478.1, read as the reverse complement.
CTGACTTGATTTTAGTTTAATCACAATGCCATCTCTTTTGTACTCTTTGGCTGATCCTTATGAATAACCTGAACCTCATTCTGCTAGTCCTGTAGTCACAGCATTTCAGGCAACAATGGACTGTAGAATGCCTAGGGAGAGAAATCAGATTATATGTAAGAACATTTTCAATGTCATTTTCCTAATTTGCATAAAATCATTGTTGTTTTTTGAACACATTGAACGCTAGTATTGCCATGGGTTAATTAAAATAATTCCATGAACTTGAAGCAATTGTACTGTTACATTATTTCATGTTGCATAATCAAAGAGTTTTCTACTGAAATCACCCACTTGATTTTAGTATGATGAGCCCCATGGCAAAACAGAAGCTGAAGCGCAACCTCCCACTTCCCTCCCCCTTCTAGAGGAAAATTAAAGATAATTAGAAGCCCCTAACAAAGATTGTGGTGTGGAAAGTAGAGAGAGAATGCATCAAAATTTGCAATTCAATCATTTTTATTGCACGATTTCACATTTCAGCTGAAAATTAATTTATGAAGTGGTATTGGGTGTTCCTAGTTATGCATTCCAGTATTTAGGTGCAATGGAGATAGATAACCTCCCATGGCATAGGAAGAAACTATGTAGTGATGAAGAGACGTATTTGTCAAACCTCACATAGACATAATCAAGATGATAAACATTGAGTGTTCCTGCTAGAACTACAGCATTCATTCTAATGTTTTTAGTTCATGAGTTAACTTCTTACAGCCTATTTCAATTTACTCTAAATCTACACTTATATACCCCTAGCCCATACTTCATGTCTTTCAAATGCCTTGACTGTGTAGTTTCGTCTAGAAATCTGAACACAAATGGAATCTAACAAAGGTAGGAAAGATCTAGTCTGTTTCAGGATGGATTTTGAGCACTGCTGAAGATGCCTGATAAAGAAGTATGTTCAAATTTTTCTGTGCCAGACTCACAGTATGTCAACAGATATTAGATTAATGAAGATTCATGCAGCAAAATCAAAGGTATGCATCAAGAATTTCCTATGATCAGATATTAGAAGCTATAGCTTTTCACCTTCAGCAGCATTGAAATGAAAAAAGCAGGCAATTACCAATCCTTTTCTAACTGTCTTCTATAACCACAGCTGAGGCCTCACATACACTGCATTAAGCTCCTTTTTAAAATTAATGAAGACTAATTAAGGAAAAAAAGCCTCCACAAGAAAAAAAGAAAGAAGTTGCTTTTCTAAAGGCAGCTCTAGCAACAACCACAAAATGCCACTGTACTGTAGAAAGCCAAAAACTAACAGTAATATGAACTGCCAAATGTTGTCTCTTTCCAAGCAGATCAGGAAAGTGAATCAAATGTTACTTGAACTCTTATTTTCCATAAGATTATTATTAATAAAAATGTTATGAAACTGATGGACAATCTGAGCTAAGTGAAATCACATCATGGAGAACTAGAATAAGTAATGAAGATTTAAAGAAAACATTACAGATCAGTTTATCTGACTATGACACATCTGGGTATGATAAGGTTCAAATTCTGAAATTTGGAGTGATAGAGTAGAATAAAAAAAGATTTTTTTTTTTCCTGTGAGTATATTGAAGAGTCATTTTCTGAAAAATACAAGTTATGGTATAAACCAAACCTCAGAAAGACTCATCCAGCTGCTAGAACTTTCCCCTACAAGGAAATGGGTCAATTAATAAGTAATTTCCCTTCTGGAACACTGAGCCAGTGGACTGCATATTAATATATATTAATTTCTACCACATGAATGAATACATATATATAAAATTATCAGGCAAATACCAATAACATATATGTAGAGAATATGAAAATAGAGCACCTCTCCTATGAAGAAAAGCTGAGAAAGCTGTGGCTGTTTATCCTGGAGAGGAGAAGGTTTTGTGGAGACTCCATAGCAACCTTCCAGTATCTGAAGGAGATCTACAGGGAAGCCAGAGAGGGACACTTCATCAGGAACGGTAGTGATAGGAAAAGGAGTAATGGGTACAAACTGAAAGAGAGAAATGTAGCTTAGATGTACAGAAGAAATTTTTTTACTGTGAGGGTGGCAAGGCACCCAAACAGGTTGCTCAGGGATGATGTAGATGTGCCATCCCTGGAGGTGTTCAAAGCCAGGTTGGATAAGGCTGTGAGCAGCCTGGTCTAGACAGGGTGTCCGTGCCCAAGGAAGTGGGTTTGGAACTAGAGGATCTTTTAGTTCCCTTCCACCCAAAACGTTACAATTCTATGATTAAGGCCATTCCTCCTTGTTCCATCACTCCACAGGCCCTTGCGAAAAGTCCCACTCAGCCATCTTTGCCCTTTTTTAAAATAGCTGTGCTGTTTCACTTACTCCTAGACACTGGAGAATTTGCTTCAGAGTCACAGCTTTTCAAATATGATGGAGACTGGCTGGGTAACTACATCAGCCAGTTCCCTTAGGCCCCGAAGATGCATCTCTTTGGGTCCCAAGGACTTGTATATGTTGAAGTTCCTCAGGAGGTTTCAATCCAGTGACAGTCATGCCCACAGAAGGGGAGAATTAACATCCCTCTTGTTTTCTTCAGGGCTGTATGAAGATGTGAAGACACTTGCTGATCATGTGTTAGGGGCTGATGGAAATGGAATATTCGGAATCAATTTTCAACAAACTCTACAAATTTTAAAAGCTAAAAAGAATGTTATCTGCTGCATAATGGCACTTAACTGGGGGAATTAGACAACTACTTGCTACAAACCAGTTTGAATTGAGTCAACCTGTCCAACAGTTTGAATTGCAGCCAAGCTGAGAAAACCAAAGCAAACTTTAACTTTGATAGAAGTTAGCAGAGGGATTCTTGGTAAATAAAAAAAATCTTTTGGAACTAGAAATTTGTGTAACAGTCTAGATGAAATGTACCATAAATAGATGGAGTTTACTGTTTTTTTTAATATATTTTAGAGTAGGAGGATTGTGCATGATAGTGAAGTTGCTGAGAAAAAAAACTATGAGAGTAAATTACTGTGTTGCTGAAGTCTGGCTATACAAGCAAGAATGTCTTCTACTGCTCTGTCTGCTGACCAGCCCCAGTCATGACATGTGGGCATTTGGCCTGGTCTTGCAGAAGCTGAAGAACTCAACTCTATGTAAAATTTCTATTCCTTTTTTATCACAAAATATTGTGGATAAAGTAGAAAATAATTTTTATTACCTGTGATGGTGTCCTACAATTTTCTAAGGATTTTTTGGTTAAAGAGAAGTAAATTAGAGCAGAACATGAAGCAAGCAGAGCTGAACCTCATTCATTTTAATGACCACTGTGACCCTTATACAATCAAAGATTTCCCCAGTGACAGGGGATGTCTTCTCCAGAGGGGCTAGATTGTTTTTTCATCTAAGGCCTAGCTGTAATTTTAAAAAACACATCAGATCCTCAGTAAATTTTCTATAAATTGAAATTGATTAAAATATTCCACAATAAGAGAGAACACACTAGAAAAAAGAGTGATGCAAGAAAGCAAGCTTCATTTCCATCTTAAGCACCCAAACATCTGGGTGTAAGCTCACAAGGTGTATTTAATGAAAAAAATTACTGAAACCTTGATGAAATCAGGCAACCACATCAGATTCCATTCTGATAGAATTAGAACTGCCTATAGTATGCCACAATCCAACACCTCATGCCATCTTTTCTGACCTGAAAGAGTGGTATTACATATGGAGTGCAAAGTCATCAACTAAAGGAATTCCATGGGTTTTGTAGGGATGATCCATAGACTAGAGGAATGATATCTGTGTGCATGTATCAAAAGACAAAAAAGGTGAAGGTGTATGGGAAAGTGTGGGATCCAGTATGACATAAATTTTGTGGAAAAGGTGGTCAATACTGTTCCACTTTCAGATGGAGTAGAGTTAAGGTGAAAGCTGAAAGACTTGCTTTATTATACAAGAACAGGGAGAGGACCTTGAATAATGAGTTTTAGTCTTGTCATGGACCGCAGGTAGCGTACTAAAGTGCACATGCATTCCTTAAATTATATCTCCTACTGCCATTGCCCAAGGCATAACACTGGGCTAATGCTCTAGTCTGGCTCAGTAAGTATTTATTTTGTTCTTAAAACTGCTTAAGTTTTTTTTCATTGCTGACTGCAACATGAAGTTTGGAAAAGTGCTAATGAAATCTGCCAGTAAAACACAGCTGTATGCCAGTGCAGAATAAGAATGGACTAACAAATAAGAAAGATCTGAACAACCTTAATGATAGCAACACATGAAGAATCATCAAACTTATTAACACAAGGATAAAAACTCATTAATATTTTGTTAAGGATTTTTTCTTTAACAATATGTTGATACCGGAAAAGAGCAAAGTAATATAAAGTCTTATAAGGATGCAGCCATGAAAATGTAGATGTTATTATAGTAGAAGCACCTTCAGTGAAAATGAGAATATATTAATAGCATCATAGCTGTACTTCTCAAGAATGTTTTTTGACATTCCACACACTTATGTTCAAGAAACCCTCATCCAGACTGGACTGGTTTCAAGGAATGGGCTATTAAGGTACTCAAAGACACATAGCTGGTTTTGGGAGGAGACCAAAGTTACCTCTAAACTTCAGTCAGAGAATATGATGCAGTCAGAGTGCTGTGTGGAAATTCCAGCTTTAAGCCAGCAAGCTTGTGTACTGTCAACAGTCCAATAGCAAAAACAAATAGTTCAACTTGGGCTAAACTGCTGTCAAGAAAGTTTCATATACTATTATGACTGAAACACACATAATTTTTATTAGTGCACAGTACTTTATATTTCTCTCTTTTTTACATCAAGGGTGAGATGAACAAAGCCTCATTGCTGGTGTGGGCCTTTCATTATCTCCAATTGATTAATTCTCATGATCAAGATTTTGGGTGCAGGTACAATAATCCATTTTCTCTTAAAAAATTTGTCAATTATATTGTTCAAATCAAAATATTCAACAATTAGAATTCCATTGTTCACTTAGATTCAGAGGACTAGAGACTGCAAATTTGTGTTCATTCCCATCCAATCTGTGCATGAATGTTTTATTTTTGAAATATTCTGTTGCTCTAAAGCAAAGAAAACAGAATAATTCCTTCTTATTTGCTGCAAATTCTGATATCTCATTAGGATCCCTGCTTAGTATCTCTCCAGATACCACTGTGACCTTATTGTAGCATGAGTATCATTGATCAAGAGACAGAAAACTGTCAAATCTGTCTTAATGTGGGAAAACAGATGCAGAACATATTTGTACAGAAGACAGACCTTATGGGAAATCTTTTTTTTACACAAAAATAATAATACTTTTGGAAGAAAAATAAATTTCTTGTTCTGTACAATTAAACTGTAGAGAGAAATCCTAGAAATAAAAAAATATAGCTTTTAAGTAAAACCTCACCATCTGTCATCTAATAGCTCTTTTCTGCTACACTATCTATAAGATGAATGGCTTTAAGATCTTTCAGATCAGCACATGACTTGCTCTAGGCAGTGGAATGGTGCAGGACACGCTGAAATCTTTGGATCATATCACAGATGGAAGAGATGAATACAGGCAATAAGCCAACCTAAAATGAAAATAAATGTCAATGTGCCATCTTTAAGGGAAAGCAAGTGTACATGTATATGCATAAGTATAGATATAACATTTTTCTCCTGCATATGTCTTAGTGACTCAATCACTTCCAGTGTACAACCCCTCCAAAAAACCCCCAAAATCAATCAAACCATCAAAAAAGCAAAGCGAGTTTAAAAAATAATTCCAGTGGGGCTTTTTTTGAAAAGAAACGTGGTGAAGTCAGTTTCTGCTTTTAAGCTATGAGGGCTACAAAGACCATGACCTCTTTCTGTGAGGAAATTAGATTTCATTTGAAGAATTTGCCAGCTGTACCATTTTGAATTCCTTTATATGGATTATCCTTGTGAAATAAAGTCATCTGTACCAGAACAGAGGGTAAGGCTCTCATTTACAACTAAGCATCTTTACACTGCTAGAAGAACCTTTGCCATTTACCCTGAGATCTTCTGTTGCTGCCTTAGAGGAGGAAACAAATTTAGCTGAAACAAGATCAGTATCAGCTTCTTGCACACATAGAGACCAGAGCTATATGAGAGAAACTCAGACATGCAGCTTAAAGGAAAGTTAGCTAAGAGCAGGAAAGCTAAGCCCAACATTTTTACTGTGTGATTACTGAATGGAAAACTACAAGATAAATATTTTTAGTTGTTTTATTTTATTGGAAAAGAAATACACAGAACTATAATATTTATTCTTCTGTATGGTCTGTATGGAATTTGAATAAACACACGCATTTCTGAATTTTGCAGGCCCTAAAAATAAACTGGAAGAAAAAGTCATTAATTGAGCTAGGAGAGACTGGGATTGGGGCCTTTGGGACTCATTAGTCTCTGCTTTTGTATCAAACATCTAGGGAACAGGAAAGTACCTTTGGATAACATTTCACAAACTAGTCTGGTCTTTGAGCTGTGCATTTCACCCAGCTGAGTAAATATTATTTGCAGCCAACTGAGTAAGCCATTACATTAGCTACAGTGAAATTGCTGATTTGGAGCACTTAAAGTGGGAAGGTCAATAAAAAACAACAGGAAGAATTAACAGGCATGTGGCTGGTATAAAGTTCCACAAAGTTTAGCCTCTCCTTATTGGCAGTAACTCTTGGTTAGGAGCTAGAATCTGCAAAAGCAAGTCAATTCTTGCCTTGGGTTGCTGTGACAACCTTAACACAGCTGATGCAAACAACCTGAAATTGTATCTAAGAATACAATACAATTGTAACTCCCAGCCAGACTTAAGGGTACAGACAAGAGAAAAGAGAATTAAAGAAGAGGTGTGATTTTATGTGATTTATTGTCTTTTTCTACGTGAATCTTTCAGATTTTTGAACAACAAAATCTGGAATCTGTCTTGGTTTATGTTTATTAATTTTTTTCTTTTTTATTTTTGATATTGGAAGTTTAAAGTCTTCATTATCCTGGAACATTATGTCTACATTTAACCATTAAAATATAGAACTGGCAAACTGGTAATCTCCACACTTGGTTTTGAATTCTCAGCCTAGCTACAGCACAGTTTGGATTGTTTTTATGCAAAAATAAATGCATTTGCTTCCTGAGGAAATTAAAGCTTATCAAGGAAGAGAAGTGAAGCAGAGAAGAAAAAAACTAGACCAAATTCACACGAGTTATTTGTGCAGATCAAGAAGTGGGGAAATACTCCTGAGGCATCCTTTTTCCACAGCTTACACCCTGCCATCATTGACTTCAGAAGGAAAATTATAAGAATTCATAGAATCAAAATGACTCCCCCGTAGTCACACAGCTTCCACATAATGCTGAAGAAACTCGAGGGTGTATATATTCATTGTTAAAATTACTGCTCAGTTCAAAAGCAAGAAGAATGGGCACTTCTAATATATATTCAATTATTGTTTTTTATTGAAGGATGAATATACATAGATGTCTAAGAGTCCTGCAGCATATCAGACAAATTCTTAGTAGATAAACAATTTTTTTTATTACCATATTAACAGTTCTGGAAAAAAAAAAAAAAAAACCACAAGAAAAAAGAAAAAAAGCACAGAGTCTGTGTATCATGAAAAAGCATAAGTAAACAGAAGTTGTCTTAAAAATTATTTATTAAATTGATTTTTCATAAATTACTTTTCAGAGCAACTTTGGTATTTGGAAATTCTGTTCTTTAGAGAAGCTAAATTCACAGAATTGACTTTGAGAGGCTGGAGGTCTCAAGAATTGATTCTTTCAATCTACTTAGCCCCCTCTCCCCCTTTTTTTTTCATCGGCAGTGTTTTTTTTTCATTGAAGATGGATTAAAACCAGGAAGAAACATGCTGCAAGAATCCTGGCAAATGTCCTAAGCAGGTGTTTTTCCCATTTTCACAGGTCTACCTTCCATCCCATTGCCCCTTTGCACACACCACACACAGAAATATATTTCTGACTTAAAGAGCTAAACACTGAGATCATCAAAAGAACAGCTTAAAAAAGAACATTACTGAAGAAAAACTAATATTACACATTTGCACCAGAAATTTAAGCCTAAAATTACACTCCTCTGACTAGAGAATAGAAAATTTATGATTCATCTTGAATCTAATAAAAGCCAGCAAATCCTGAACCAGACTCCTTACCCTTCTTCATAAGGGTTTACTTCATATGGTTTCAGTTAATAAAGGCAGAATCACAAAAACGCACAAGCCCAGATATGTTCACACATTGATATTGCACAAGAATGTGAAACTAGTGATGCAGACCTGGAAAAATAAGGTATATTATATGGACTGTATGAATTAGCAAGATTAGCTCTGTTTATGAGAGACACTGTCACATATTTCATACAAAATGCATAGATAGTACTAGATTCATTTTCCAAACATACGGTCTCCAGAAATCTGTACTGAATCCCTTCACTCTCCTGGTGGCAATTTCCCATCATAATAGGGACTTACAGATTTGAAAAAGCACTGAGATGATAATAAACTCTATTTCAATGAACAGCAGTTTTCCTCTTTAAAAAAAAAAAAAAAGTTCTTTTAAAAAGACCAAAAACCCATATATAATCTCCAGCTATATTCCAAAATAAAATTAAAAAAAGCACTTAAGGAAAATACTTTCAGTTTCTAATATCACAGAAGGCAAAATCTGAAAGCAATTTTTAAGGGGATCATTAAAAGCATTTTTAGAAGCAGTTTCATAATGAATGCATTTCAAAGAAAGCAAAATGTATTCTTTCTTTATAAAAGCTAAATATCCATGTGCAAAATTTTTGTGTGAGAATTACAAAGTCCATCCAGAGAGAACAATTAAAATTATACAGTTTCGTTTGATCCTGGGATGTTCCATCAGATACCTGTTAATGATCTCACCAGGGACCGTGTAATTCTCTTTGTCTATCATTTTTAGAAGCCTGGGTATTAAACATTCTCTTCTATTTCTCCTCAAGGTTTTTGTGCTGGCTGCAGATCTGAGAGAGAATAATCAGTAAGGAAGGAACTGTGAGAGAACTTCTGTTTCAGCTCATTGTGATTTAAATATTGTCCAGGGGCTAGTGGTAAAAGCAAAGGAAGTTTCCTCCATCTCCTCCACTGTGGAAATAATACTCATATCTCAGTCATTTGCAGATATACTATTAATATTGAGGGAGTATGGATTTATAGAAGTACCTTGTCTTCAAAGAGCAAGTCTACTCAGGTCGTCGGTTCAGCAAGGTGCTCAGACACATACCTGATGCATGGGTGAGCTAATAATTCAAAACTATCAGCCAGTGGCAGCAGCCAACAGCATCACACACAGCAGCTGACTGAGGGCTGAGGCTAGGCTGTGAGATTTTAAGAATGGCCTATACAGATCCCAAAGGCAGTTTCAGAGCAAAAATCCTGTAGAGATATTATATTACCTATGCAGACAGATCCTATTGTCTCACATGAAATAGTGTTTCCTAATTTCTCTATCATCTGATTACCAATGCTTTTTAATTTCATCTGCTACAAGGAAGCATGAATGAATAAAAGGAAGACATATTCAAAAATTAAGTCCTCTAAGGGCTTTATTCATCATTCATTTGTATTTAACAAAAAAAAATTACCCATCTAAGTTATGCACACATACAAAGTTTAAATAAATGGATCTTATTTTTTCCTTACCACGAGCTCTACAAGCAGTTTAAATCATGAATAATTTTAGGCCAAGGAGTATTCCCCCTGACTTCACTTGGGCTACTCTGATGCAAACAGGAACAAATAGATGTCAGACTTGCAGAGTTTATAATTGAGATAGAGAAATGGAGGCCTATTTAGGCATTAAAGATTAGTAATTGTTCAATAAAATATTAAGTGAGAAAATGCTGATCCATCAAATATGAAATTCCTTCTATTAATGGACAAGATTTCTCAATCTCATGCAAAGGAAGATTTTCATGTGGAGAAAATATCACCAAAGAGAGGTTCACTTCTAAACAATCAGAGCACTTACCTGGGCCACAAGTGCTTGATGCTTGCATCCCTTTTCTCCCTGATTTAAACAAAGAAGCATTAGCTGGACCAAGACTTTGAGCTGAACTTGCTAGAGATTTCATACACTCTCAAAGCCAGCTACACTTAACTCCTGCACATGATGTAAAATCACAAATACCAAAATGGATCCCGGGATACACGTGATTACTACTGGTTCTGTTTGCATATGCTGTAATTTCCTGAGATTTGCATTACTCTCAGAGAAAATTGGAACTTACTCTCTGAGACAGTTGCCTCTGTCCTCTTTCCTAAGGACGGTTTATGGCAGGATGCAGCTCCACAACACATTTCATTTCAGTAGTGAATCCATCTGAAATGATCCCTCAGCTGTGGCTGCATTTTGCAGTTTGCCAACTCCCTTTCTAAGCTTAGTCTTTTTTTGTTTTTGAGGCCATACCAAAGAACAGACCTGTGAAGCAATTCCCTCAAAAACAAATCCTCCCCAGAGAAGGGATCTCCTGCTCCAAGACTGAAGTTATCATACTCCTCAGACTCTATTAATTTTCTAGTTAAAACAAAGTGATAGTTGTGGTAAGAACATGCATAACATAAGAACTCCATCATCTCCTTCAAAGATCACTTCATTTTATGCTGTTTATTGCACTATGTATTGATAAGTAAAAATTTCTCAGGTTATATATGTACATAAAGGGACGAGTTTTATTTGCATGTATAGCTTTTATTTATATATCACCTCACTAAGTAGGTATGGATTTGGGCCTTGAGCAGTGCCTGAATCTTGATTAATATGATATTTTCATTTCTGAACAGAATAACTACCTACTCCCACAGGTGTCAGAGAGGAGTCAAAGCAATTCTGTTACAGAAAACCTAGTCTATTAAATGGAAACCTTGGTGTTACCACCTATTCAGTCCTATCAGTAAAAGTTCCTACTGGTCCTCTACTTTATGTTGGATAGAATCAAAGAAGTTTGACACCTTGTTATTGGTTGCTAAGTCACCATGCCATGTATTTATATTAATTTCTGGATATTCACTATACTTTTTTAGAACTTGTTGGGTTTTTTTGTTTTTTTTTGTTTTTTTGGTTTTTTTTTAATCGGGCAAGTGTGGAAATTCAGCAGCAGTCGGTCTTCCATGAAAGTAATAGTTATGTTTTCTTTCTTTGAGCATATTTTTCATTTGTACTTAATATGTGATAGTAACAAATCACATTAGTAATTTTCTAGAATGTTCAATATAACAAAGAAGAATTCAAGACTTCAGCAAGTTTCAAATTTTCACCATAGTATTTTATATAGGAGCTATAATGGTTCTTATGTGTTTCAGAGGAAATACATAAATATGCCTTGTTTGAAGGCAGCACATAATTTTCTCATCATATTAGTCCATTGTTAACCTATTCTGACAGCAGCAGCCACAATTACAACTTGCTTTGATATGTTGAACAAGATAAATTGTTTCGAGCTTTTTTTGGATTAAAAGTTATTTCCATTTTCTCAAAACCAATTTACAACAAAATAAGTAACAGAATTTACTAATACTTGGATAGAAATGCCTTACTTAGCACAATGGGGAAAAGGATACATTTAATCAGGTTCTATTCTTAGGAAGGGAGTAAATACAGCAAATTAATTGAAGGCTTATGTTCCACTGGATGCATTCTTAAATCTTTCCCTTCCCTTCCCTTCCCTTCCCTTCCCTTCCCTTCCCTTCCCTTCCCTTCCCTTCCCTTCCCTTCCCTTCCCTTCCCTTCCCTTCCCTTCCCTTCCCTTCCCTTCCCTTCCCTTCCCTTCCCTTCCCTTCCCTTCCCTTCCCTTCCCTTCCCTTCCCTTCCCTTCCCTTCCCTTCCCTTCCCTTCCCTTCCCTTCCCTTCCCTTCCCTTCCCTTCCCTTCCCGTTTTACACGGAATGTTTTTGTCTCTGAAAGAGAGATTAAATAACCATTTCGCCCTACTCAAGTGAGGCAAGACCATCTTTCTTGTTAGTAAGACAAGACCAGAAAACGGACAAATTTTGGGCAGCACTTCCAATAAAAATGCAAATAATCAGGAAAGGCCATAGTTGTGCAACAATAGAAATCAAAGTCTATAAAAGAAGGAAAGAGTGAGAGAGCTGGAGTTATTTATAACAGCAATAAAAATTTAACTGGCTTCAAATATCTGAATATCTCAAAAAATATAATGTACACATAAGGCTGTTTCAAGGAATAAAGAAATTTTTTTCTCCTTATTCATCTTGCCTAGAAGAAGATGTAATGGTTTAAAATTGCAAAAGCAGGCTTGTCTTAAACATTAAACAAAAAGGGACATGTGGGAGCTGAAGTAGATCAGCTAAGGTGGTCATTGTCCTTTTCTAGAGATGTCTTCAGGACCAGTCAACATCCGCCAAGAACTGCGCTGAAGTCCTTGAGTCTGCTGAGAGGAAAGGACCAACAGGCTGTAAGATATTTCAAGATCTTCACAAATCCCAGTCTTTTAGTTGCTTTATGTTTTCCACACAGCAAAATTTAGGGTACTTGGACTTCCCAGCAATAGAAAAGACATGGTGGTATGGACTTTACTGAAGTTTGGAATTTTGCAACACGTGCTGTACGACCTAACTAGTCTCTTTTCCAACTGCCAGAACATGTTGCTGCTGTGTCTTCTATATTTAGTCACAGTTCCCGATTTAAAACTTTTCAGGTTACAGTTGCTATTCACTTTCTGTGAGGGGCAATCCAAACTCTGTTATCCTTATCAAAAGTATTTCCTTTTAATGTTATGCTTACACAGCTCCAGAGGTACAATTTGCAGCTTATGGGCATGAGTATACCTGCTACTATTGCCACCCCTAGAAAAACATCCTGTCAGTGATAATTCTCAAGAAATAACCTCCCACAGACAAGAACTGTCATAAAGTCACTATTTCTGGCTCGTTTACTTTTTCCATCTCTTCACAGTTCCTCAAGTTTAAAAAAAAAGAATAAAACAGAATTACATTTATTTTTTTTAAAAAATGGACCCCCAGAGTCTCAGCTACACCCATGTTAACACATTTTTACTCTTCTTGTTGCCATTAATAGCCTTTCATTTCGCTCTGCCATATTCCATGGCTTCTCAATACCCCACTTAAACAGGAGTGATGGCACCCAACCTTTGCCTAGCTTAAAAGCTCTTTAATGTGGTGTAGGCATACACTTAATATGTTTTTCAGCCTAAATTAGGTCAAAAGAATCTCTTGGTCAAACACCCACACTGATGACTCGGGGTGTGGGGAAGGGAAACAGGAGGAGAGGAGGGAGAATGTCCCCAGATCAAACAAGACTAAATCTGGTCTTTCTCCTGTAGGGATAGACTGTGGCAAGTGAGTCAGTGCCTTTGGTTTCTAGGGTGAGATTTGAAACTATAAGACAGGAAATATAAGATGTAGGAAACAAAATGGAAGAAATCACCTCTATTTTTTCTTAAAATAAAAAAACAAGTTAAACCCATTTCTACTAGTTGCAGCAGCTCTCAAAAACAAAGATTCTGAATGACAAACCTAATTGAGGAGTAGTGCCTTAGTCTAAGCTAGAGAAAAGTTTAATTTTTTTTCCCCTAAATAAAGCCTTCAACAAAGAGATTTACTTGCCTGAAACTGTCATTTCCCAAATTTAAGAAAGTCACAAGGACCATTTATCCTTTCTATGACAGTGTATATGCATATCCATATATATATGCTGGAAGTATTCCAGTATTTACATGGATGAAAGTATTAATACAATGAAACTGTTTTGTCCACTTGTGTTAAAATGGCAGGAAAATCTTTACTTCTTGTTTAGGTTTGAATCAAGTTTCTGAAAGCCCCAAAAGAAGATTAGATTGCAATATGCAGAGAAACTTCCAGAAAGTTCATATTTGTGGGGCTAGATGATAAAGAGAGAGGAGTAGATTAGGCTCATGTCCAGCTTGCTCATGTAGCTATCATTTCATAAATAGATTTTTTTGATTATGGGGATTATTAATCCAGTGTTTACATCACTGGATTAAATGAGATATGATCAAAATTGAATCCTTTTTCTGTGCAAAACTGTTTTTGAAAATTATTTTAGAAAAAATTGTAAGAAGCAAACCTTTCTCTAGAGAGCTCCATCATTTCCTGCAGACACTCTAGTTTCCTGCAGGAGCTCTCACAAAATGACAGCAGCTGTCAGGGTTTAAAACACTGCATCACACACATCCAGATTTGCTCTGAGCAGAACAAGACATGACAAGGCTACAAATAGCCAGTGGCCTTTTCACACACTGGGCTTCAACCCATGGAGGCAATGCAGGAGTTTTCATGGAAATTATCCAGCAGAAGCATAGATTTCTGTTGCCATAGTAGATACTGAGCTTCTACCTTAGCTGCAGACAAAGGCTGAGAAAACAAACCAAGCCCTATTATAATGTTTATTCTCTGACCCAAATAAAACAACCTATTGTGTTTACACACATATAGCCTGGCATATTTTGGCATTTGTCAGGGTTTTTTTCTTTTCTGTGTATCAATTTGGGTTTTTTCCACTGACTTTCACTGCCTATGGCAAAGGTTTGGAAAACATACAGGAGCGAGTATCCTTATATATTAATAGACAGTTTTCATTTCACAATAAACTGAGGAGTTCTTGTAAGTTAGCCAAACATTTTGGTGTTTGAAAACAGACACACTTTTGGAAAGTTTACATTTTAAGGAAAATAAATGTTTCTTGTTTCTACTGCTTGTCATGGTTTAGGAATAGTACTCCCCAATTCAGTTCCCCCTCTGAAAGTCTCCCAAACCAGGTGCTGCTCACCCTCTGCCCTGCTTCCCCTTTCCCTTGCTGCTCCTGGGATGGACTTGAGAACTGGAGGCATGAAGTGAAAACCACGGGCTGAGATCAGAAGTGGAAGCAGCAATTAGACAAGAAAACAAACAGTAACAGCAACAGTATCAATAACAAAAGGTATAAGACAAAGAAAGTATTTACATGGAAAGTAAAACAATACTGGAGCGTTTTGCACTCCACAATGAAAGAATCTCACTCCTGCCCCTCACAAGTGACATCAGATGGTATCAAATAATATTAGGGCCTGGCCATGCCCACTTCCCAGCTACCATAAAAAATTAATCCTGTCCTGGCTGAAAATAGGCCACTGCTGTGTCTCCATAGTGAGTAATATTGACTGGTGCAGTTACTATAGGGAAGCAGGACACCCATTATGCAGCATTTTAATGACACCTATTAGCTCCTACTGCTTTCAGCAAAAATGTTGTAGCAGATCTGGGACTGTGTCCAGGCTATGAAGGGTTAACGCATGTTCTGAAATCACTGGATTAGCTGATGATTTTGCTGTGTTGCAAGAGTTTTGTGTGCCTTGTCACACATACTTCTAGCCATAGGAAAGAAGCTAACCACAGGAATGAACAGGGAAGTTTGCCATCTTTCCCTAACCCCAACATTTAAGTTTGATGCAGCAAATGTAATAATTTTTTCCTTAAAATGTGAACTTCCCAAAAGTGTATCCTTCAGATGTGAGGACTAGCATCTCCAAACTATTCATTTAATTTGTCCTCCCACTCTCACTGCTCCTTGCTCTGCCTGTATGATGCAGAAACAAAAGAACAGAATATATGAGAGATGATATGCACAGTACCTTCTTGGAACAAAATCATTACTCATCCACTCTGGACTGCTTGGAGATAAAGAGGAGGAAAACAGTGGCTGTCATCCCTGTTCAGGACTCATATGAACTTTTATCCATGATCTGGGAGGGAAGTGAGGTAGGTTCTACAAAAACCGCAACCAAAATATATTAGAAATTAAACCAAATTTCACTCCTCCTCTTGAGCTGCCATTCTTACGTAGCATGCAGCTTATCACATGGCATTTCATAAAGGCAACATTATCTGTCAGCACAAGGAGCACAGGGAATTTTGTTGCATTGTTTGGTGTTCATTGCCCAAAAGCAACCCCACTGCTGAAGGCAGTAAAGAACAAAAGGCATGAGACAAAATCAGAGTTTTGCAAATGAAAAGTCTTTTATTTTAGCAGATAAGTTAAAGAGCAGTTCTGATATTGCTCCCACAGCAGAGCAGGTCAAATGCATCAGCAGCTTTGGCTTCTTCAGATGGATCCAAAGATTGACTCAATAGCCAAGCAGCCAGACCACTTCTGCAGTGTTTACAGACTGAATGGCTGCACTTGAGGACCTGGAAAACACACCTCACGTTCTGAAGAGAGATGGGTTTACACAAAGATAAATGGGTGCACTCAGTGTCTTCCAGAACAAGACCTATTCTGTACTAGAAAGTGTCCTCTTCAACACAGCAATGCTCCCTTCCTGGCCCAGTGGAGAGTGCAGATAGGACACAGCACCTTATTCTTTGATGCAGAGAGCTTTTGAATAGTTACAAAGAAAATAAATTAACTGAAAGACCCTAGCTTGATTTCAGACAAAGGGCTATGAAGGATCAAGTGCTCTTCAGAGAGTGAGAGCCATGCAGTCCCTGTGCCTCAGCTCTGGCCCCAGGCTGAACACCCTGGCTGCAGGATGCAAAGGGAGGCAGCAGCTGCTGATGCTTTTCTCCAGATAGCTGCAGACAGCATGTTGCTAAACAGAAAACATTTTTTCCCTTTACAGTCTCTTCCTCTGGACAGAAATCCTGAAGAAGCTCAAACACGGTTGGAGCCAAATCTCTCCCCTTTGTCCCCCCAGTTAGGCTGCCAAAGAGAGAAAAGTACAAATATTTACTCTGCTTTTGTTTTATGCCCTGCCATCCACTTCTGCCTGAGCAACATCCACAGAGCAGTATCCAATACCAACAGAACCAGGCTTTGTCATTTTGCCAGCAATGCTGAAAAACCTTCTGTCTGCCCAGATAAGAATAAGACCCAATGTGATCCTAAACTAGCAGCAGGAGCACTTATTTCTTTCTCACTGAAGGTATCTTTCAATGGCTTTGCAAACATCCTGCTTTGTACATAAAGTTGAGATATTTGTCTGTCCCTAAATTTATGATTTGCATCACCAGAAGAGAGCAGAGTCTGACAGTAGAAGAATGAAGAACAAAACAATTGTGTTCAATGTTTCTACAGCTTTGCTACTTGTCTCTTTTCTTACACTAAAGAGCTCAAACAGTTAAGGATGTAACTATGTAACAAATCAAGCCATGACACTTGCAAAAAAATTTCAGATTTTTCAGAAGTTTTAAGAGCAAAACCAAATAATATTGTGCAACATAATAGGAAAAAAATAGACAAAGTTCTCAGATTTTCACATGCTTAAGGACATAAACATTTGCAGAATACATCTAAGATCCAATAGCAAAATAGCAAAAAACCCAGTTTGCTTAACATTAGAATTTCAGTTTCTCTGAAAGCATAAAGGATTTTTCAATGCATTCAAATACATTTTAAAATGCCGAGTTTTATAAAATCAGATAAAATCACATACCTTTTTTCAGCATTTTAATTTTTGTAAAGATATTTCAAAAGGGGTTTCTTAAAACAGTCTAAGATTTGGCTCTTCTATCTTCTACAGAAATAAAGGGTGGCTCAGAGACAGCAATGAGGCTAACAAATCATGGTGGGTCAGCTGACTTGGAGAGAAAAAGGCTTATCTACACCATTTTTTCACTTTTCAAACTTTTTCCTATCCCAAACTGGAGTGCAAAGGTGGAATCCATCAAAATTGTATGGCCAAACCCTTCACCTTAAAAATGTGCTTTGGATTCATCAAATTGCTTTCACTGAAACATTAAATCTTTTAAGTTTTGGCCAGATTCAATTTTATAATAAAAGGTTCCTTCAGGAATTAAACCCTTGGAATTTGAAAAATCTCTAAGGAGAACTTTTTTCTGTTTTGCTTTTTTCTCAAATCTGTTTTTAAAAAATGGCATTTCATTATCATCATGTTTTTCTGCTACTAAATTTTGCCTGGTACAAGGCATTGGAATATACTATGGACCTAGCCTTCTGGAATCTATGTTATTACACCTGGGTGAATGTCATCCTTTTTGATCCTCCCCATCTTTTCTCTTAACAGAGAATTTCTCTTGTTATATCATTTCTCACCCTACACCAGAAATGCACTGATAAGTAATCTGAATAATTTCATCACACCAGAAGTGTGAACAAAGCACAACAAAAAAGTTCTCTGGGGATGCTTTATAAATTTGTTAAAAGCATAATGAGAAATGAGAAATGAATTTTTTTGAAAAAAAGATATTAAAATAAATACAATGATAATATTATCTTTATCCATTAAACTGTGAGAGTGCTGGGTCAATAATGCACTGGATAATAGCATAAGGCTCTCAATGGGAAAAATAATGCCACTGAAAAGGATTTTCTAGTCTGGAGGATTCATTACTATTTTATGGTAATTCCTATAAACAGAGGGAGCTGGTGAATATATTTTCCCGAGAGAAACATATTCATGGACCTTGCCATCAAGCCTTCTTCTGCACAGTACAAATCAGTAAATCTTGCAAAGGGTAAAGCATAAGGATGAAATGTGTAACTTGGAGATGCATGTATATATCCCTCCTATAAACTGCTCTGAGATTTCAGGACTTACACCCTGTTCAAAAATTTTATGTGATATGATCTTAACAATCAAAGCATGCACCCTTTGATGCATATAGCCAGCAGCTGACACATAGAATTATTGGTTCAAGGAAATTTTTATGTTATTTCATTCCAGTTGTTAATGAATACCAATTACAACACAGTAAACTGGATAAAATCAATTTACAAAAATGAGAAGCTGACTAGTCATGTGGGTTGGGTAATTCACCAATGCCCATGGCTGGAAACCATTTCCAGAGAAAAAGGATGGGGATGTTCCTACTCCCTTCACTCTGATGTCTGGAGTAGAAGCTTTCAATTTGGCTGTCAGAAGAGCTCAGAGGGCTCGAACTGATCACCTGAACACAGGCATAAGGAGTACTGGGTGGACACAACCACTTGCACCACGTCTCTGTCTAAATGCTTCAGTCAAAAGCCGAGAATTTGCTCCAGCCAAGGGTAAATATTTTCACCCAGACTTCTCACTGTGCTAATGAACTCCCTGAGCTCATCTTTAATATGACAAAACTCAAGATCAGAACTTTTTGCAGCATCTGACTTTCATACAATGTTCCTCTGTCCTTCATACAATGTTCAGGCCTCTCCCGTCCTCCAAAGCCCGTCAGGGTCACAGACAGGATACACCAAGCACTGAGCTGTAGAGGGAGCTGACTACCTAATCAACAGAGAAATTCCTCTGAAAAAAAAAGGGACAGGAGATCTTAGGCATCTCTGGAAATTCATAACCCAAATCCTGTTTTGAAGGCTGGCACTTCCTACCTGTATATGACAAAGTAACTGATATAAGTAGTTGGGCCTTCTAAAGCCTACACAAAAAGTGGTCTAAACTTGAAGAGGAATCTGTGTAGAAAACACCACGGTCAGGAAGGCAGATTGCCCAGACTGAGGCTCATCCCCTTACACTGCCAGTGGGCTGCCCCAGAGGCTTTAGACACTTTATAAGACCATGTGTCTCTATTACCTAATAACCACTAATACAAGCCCCAAAACTTATGATAGTTATAGGGGAAAACTTATTAGACATCTGTTTCACTGGCAACCCAACATTAGACCTTTCTTTGAAAAGTCTCTAGACTCTTTTGATCATGTAGTTCATTCAAGGAAACTAGATTTTACCTCTCAGCTCATCCACAGTCTGCTGATGCTGTCCCTTCCTGTGTAAATGGCTTTGGCCAGATCAGAGTATCAAAGCTGGCTCTGCTCCCTGCAGACATGCTTAGTGTACATATTTAGGAGGCAGATGTCCCTCGCACTGCTGACTGAATTACTGCTCTTGCACTGGGCTTGGAGCTTGATCCACTAGAAAATCCTGAGGAAGTTTTAAGCTACGAGCAGAGGGAAGGCAAAAAAGGCATAATGATAATTTCTTTGTGAATCCCAAACACGTTTGCTCAAAAGACAGAAACCATGCTTTGTTTACTATTAAGCATGCACTGAAGAAGGGTCTGGGGAACAGCAATGTTCAGAAACTAAGCAAACTCACAGTGCAAACTGTGTTGTGTGACACAGATGGAGGTCTGAAGGGTGGCAGCTAGCGCTCCCTTTCCAGGCCACATCTACGCTCCTGCTGTTTTTCATTTCAGTCTTTTCTTACAAATAATAATTTTTGATTCCTGTGACTGTTGTTTTTTTAATTGAATTTGGGGTTTTCTATGCAATTTCAAAATGGAGGAAGGGCTGAAACCTCCTTTTAATACTACGTGATTGTTCTCAAAAAACCATGCAGAGGGAGATAGTACACAATCTCTCCATCATCAGCATAGATACCTCTTGCACCCTCTACAAAGTTTAACTTTTCAAATCTGTTACATTTACTATGCTTCAAAGACATTCCTGGTACTGAAAAAAAATTAAATGTGCTGAGGAACAAGAGAGTGTTTTCTCCTCTAGAGAGCCAAGAATGACAAAGTCACAGAGAAAATATTTTTGACATATAAGGATATGTTTCAGACATCCTTCCATAGTTGTAAGCATTATCATAAGCAGCTGAAAGATTTTCTTAGATGACCATGGTTATGAGCCTTTAATAACAGCACTGTAGGAAGAGATTTCTCAATTTCTGACTTCTGAATTCATAATTTAGAACAGAAGATAGCAAAAGACCTTGTGAATCTCTGAATGTAATACCCTTTATGTATATGGTACAAGCACATAATCCCAATCTCAACAGTTAAATGAATCTGTAATATTTCATTTACTTAACTAAGTAGTAATTAAGATTCAGAATTATTTCTTTTATTGATCCCTAGATTTATGAAGTCATCATATAATTCACATCTACTCTTCTGAGAGCTTTATAAAGCAGGTTTCTAATTAATAATCTAAAAGGCCACTAATAACATATACTGTTTAATTGCAATGAGGAAATATTGATAATAATGATAAATTCAACAAGCCTCTAGCATGTTCCCTATTCAGTTTACAGCAGACAAGTATGAGATTCATCTCTAATCTAATTATTCAGTAGACCAAATATCTGAGACTTCTATCTTATTTAGAGAAAGTAAAGAAACAAATCCAAGTTCAGGACAGGGCAATTGTAACTGTGGTCATCCACTTGAAACAAAGATTGTTCATTTAGACCTCACCTAACTGTAAGTCTCAGATTTTAATTCTCCATCAATTAAATAGGAATAAAAAATTATAATGGTACATGTAATTAAGCATGTACAATAAAAATAAAACCATAAAAGCTACTTCTTGTTTTCTGAGACTTTTAATTTCCTCATGTATTCTCTTTACTTGGAAACATGGGGAAAATAAAAAGGGTACATGGCCTTCCTCAGCCCTGCATTGGAGCAGGTGACATGACCCAGAGGACACTGTTTTGGAAAGAGAAACAGAGGGAGACACAGCAGTGGCTGCCCAGGGATGAGGGTGTCAAGGTTTGCCAGTGACAGTCACTCCCCAGGTGTAGGGTAACTTTTCTTTCCCAAGGCAGCAATGTCATGTTGGTCATTTGCCTCAGTGCTGTAGTGATTTACAGATGTTCAGATGTTTTCCTGCAAGAAGCTGGCTTGCTATAGTTCCTCACAACAGATAATCAAGAAAACTTCTAGCCAGGGGAAATCCTCAATTTCTGAAGTGTAGATCTCTGTCTTTCTCTTTTTCTGCCAGTCTTGTAACAAACAAGTAGGAAGGGTGGAAGGAGGAGTATCTCACAGAGAAACGCACAGGCAGCACTGTCAGTGGGATGCTTTTGCACAGAGCCCCAATAGCTATTAAATATTTCCAGTAAATTTCCTCTCTAGATGATTAATCATTTTCTGACAGGTTCAGTGCTGAAGAGAATGACTTGAAGACAGACATAAAATAAAATATTATACATGGCAAAAGATGCGAGTCCTTAAAAAGTTAGGCCAGGAACAAACCCTTTATTACTTTGTGCATTTTTGTTTGTTTAATTGGCCAAGCAATATTCAAAATATAGAATACAGCAGGAGGAAGAAAAGAGTGTGGAATTGGAAATGGAACAAAATTATAAAAACATGGCTTTATGTAATATAAATATTTTATAGCAAAATTGGTGGTAGCCATCTGGGATTTATACACACAAACTCAGTGTTTATTCACATTTCATTCTCACTTAGATTTACATGACCAAAGATATTTTTACTGTAGTCAAGATTTGCTTATTAGTCCAATAACATGAGTATTTTGTGTTTGCACAAGGCACTACTAAGACTTGTTAATCACAGTCATTAGAATAAATTCTGCATTGGCCTTTCTATGGCTGTGTAAAGATATGAAAACAGGCATTGCATACACTTGTACTGAAGTCAGAAACCTCACTGGTTTGTGTAAAAATGGTTATTTGCATCAAGAAATTTCCTCATTAGTGATGAGTTCATCTTTTTTCTCCCCTCATTTTTCATCTAATTTTATTGATTGGCTGCCATAGAACCAAAACAAGGAGCTTAAACCTATCTCTGAACATTGTTAGCATTGAACTGACAGAGATTTTTCCTCGAGTCCTGAGGGCTACTGAGCTATTCTGATCCTGCCTGGATCACTTGCTAGCAATTGCTATTAGTTCTGTTTGTGTCTAAGAATAACTTCATGGCCACAAAAAAAAAAAAAAAAAAAAAAAAAAAAGCACATACTGTTTTATATATAAAAGTTTAGAGTGGCAAAATGATTGATGAAATAAGATGTGAGCCACCAGCTCTGCACCAAAGGAAGCAAATGCTTCTATTTAAAGAGAGACACCACAGCTCTGTCTCTGCTGACTGCACACACCATTGCACAAAGGAGAAACCTCAGAAGAAATGTTGAGCAGCAGAGGGCTCCAGACAGGATTAACATGCACTAAGGTCCAATAAAATCATTATGACAATCCAGTCTGATCCCTGAAACAACACATCATATAATGAAAAAAAAAAACCCTAAACTGCTTCTAGTTCAAGGTGCTTTGGACAAGTAATTGAATTAAGCCAGAGTTTTAAACAACTGTCCTCCTCTGAGGTGTTCCAGTACAAGGATTCTGTACTTCTTTGTCTCTACCAGCAAAGCAGGTGGGGACATAGCTTATTAGCTATCAGACCACTCTGAGCAAGCATTTAATAATGCACTTGTCTGCAAGGATAGTTTAAAATTAAAAATATTTTTGCTTCTGCCAGTTTCTGGTTTTCCCTTACCAATATTGGTATGGAAACTGCCATAAATGAGAAAAAAAATGTTCATGGAGCAATACAAAAATTGAGTTGTGGAACTTTGATGAAAAGGCTGGGGAACTCAACTGGGAAGGCTCAGGAAAAACTGAAAGGGCTTAGACAAAGATTATATTGCAAGACTGGGAAAAGGACCTGAATTAAATGGGAGGACCCTGGGCACATGGTTGAGGACAGGTATGTCCAGGCTGAAGAAGAGTCTGGAATTGAAGAGGCTGAGGAGGAAGGACAGAGGGACACAGAGGCACCTTTTCTCTGCACCATCCATCTGCAACAAGAGCTTGTGCTTGGAGGAGATGAAGCATGCAGAGGATTTCAGCCATGCTCCCTCCACTCTCCATCCCCACTTGGTGCCTGGACAATGGCAGCTGTGAGCTGTGAGCTGTGGATGTGTTTGGTGTATTAGTTTGGCAGAATGACAAAGAACTCAGCCAGGGAGCAGACAGTGCCTCCAGAAGGGGAAACTTTAATGAGAGGTGTTTGTGGAAAGACCATTCAGACTTCTTCAGAGCTCTGAGCAGGAAAACAACGGTATTCATCCTTCTCTTCCCAGCACAAGTGCATCCGTCTTTACAAATTCAGACTTGCTTTATTTTGATTTTCTTTGTTTCTGTTTAATTAAGCTTCCTCACACCTAAGAGAATAGTACAAAAAAATTCCAATCCACATAAAACAAAGCAAACCCAAGTAACATTTTAAGCAAAGCATTATGTGACAAGACATTAACCCAAAAGTGAAAGGCAGGCAAACACCTTTTCCTTAAAAATTGCAGAGTCAATGCTTTCAGCTGGACAACTTCTGCCACTGGAGAAGTAGATGCAGATTACCAAAGAAAAACATGCAAAATATTTTCTCTGTGCTCTTGTATGATGTTTATTTTCTGAAATAAGTTTATAAACTGCCTTGTCAAATTCACAACATATACAAAATAAAGAGTCACAAGGTAATTACTGTCCTTGAACATGAACCTGCCTGAATTAATGACTCAGTCCCACACAGATCTTTAGCTATCTTCATTTTTTGAAGGTGTTTGGATAAAGATGTTGCTGTCATTCTGCTGCTGATTACTGTTATCACAAAAAATATCAGGCATGAACAGTGGCTCTCAAGCTCCTTAAATGTGAAATCAGGTTTAGCAGTCTGACTGTTTCCTACTTGAGACACAGTACCAATGATCCCCATCTCCTGCAACTAAAGAAAGTTTCTTGCAGAGAAAAGAGGGTGTAGGCAGGCAGTGCCATTGCTGCTCCTCCATGAAAGCTGCTGTGCTCCTGCAAGGGCTGTAAGCCTTTGGCTGAAATAATTATTTTCCTTCCACTTCATTCTCAACAGCTGCTTTGCTTGAGTCTTTGCCTCTCTGCCTCTGATTGCTTTTTTCTGCTTTTCCTCCAGTAGTTCTCTGCATTAAAAAAAAAACAAAAAAACAAAAAAGCTTATTTCTTCTAATTAAGAGCCTAAGTAAAATTCCTAGCATGAAAAAATAAGCAATTTTTTTTTAAAGAAAGGAAAAGAAAATAACAAAATCAGAAGTGTTCCTCTGTTAGAAGAAGGAATACTAAACTCAGCCTAGCTCTTTCACATTCATGACATGAATCATTCTGCTCCCATGCCAGTACTTGACAATTTCACACTGAGATAAAACAGAAATAAATATGCAATACAGTATAAGGAATCAACAAATGGTAAACAAAAAGCATTTAATTTGCAACATGTATGCAATAGGGTCTCTAATAATTAAAATGCTCTAAAAATATTTTTAAAAAGCATTAAAAGTATTCCAAGATAATGCTAATATATATAGCACCAACCCACAGAATGAGCCATTTATAGCATTGATGAGTAACAAATGGAATGTATAATGAAATAATTATTTCATTAAAGTTATCTAGTTAAAAAATGTCTACACTTACAATTTACATACTTCGGGATTTGGAGGGAACTCACAGATTGCTCGCTCACCCTGAAAGAGCTACTTGGTTCAGAGTCAGCCAAGAAGAGAAAATGACCTACCTCATGGAGTCAGGCACTAAGAGATAACCAAAGTGGGGAACAAGGCAATGTACTAAACCAATCCCAAACAGCAAAATCAGGTGCATTTAGAGTACTATCTAGACTCCTCTAGATGCAGTAAGAAGGTACTGCAATAATACTCTTCATGAGACTCCACTCAAATGACATGCAGAGATGTCAGACTAGACAGGATCCTTCTCACCTGACTGTCTAGAAGTGCCTTATGACTATTTCCACGTGTTTTATGGGTTCTTCTGTGTCTGAGACACATCCTGAGGATATTGAATCCCATCCAAAAAGACCTCATGAGGGGGTTCTTGCTTTCTATTCACTACAGAGGTAAACTAGACTGCAAGATTTGCAGCAAGAGAAATCCAGTTAAATACTAAGCCCTTCACCATAAGGGTGGTCACATATTGGAACAAATTGCCAGAAGTGCTGTGCAACCTCCATCCTTGGAGACATCCAAAAACAACTGAACAAAAGTCTGGACAACTTAATAAAACTTTGCAGTTTTTCCTGCCTTGTGCAGAGAGGCTCCAGAGATCCCTTCCCGGTTAAATTGTTCTGTGACTGCATTAATTTTTTCTACAGAACTGTTATATTATTTATCCACCCACAGATCCACATGCTTTCATGATTTTCCTTTGTTTCCTTCTGATTTTGCTCAGGCCATGCTGTAGCATTCCTCCATATATCAAACTCTCAGAAAGGTGAGAGAGGTCTGGACATGGATTGTCCATGAAATGTGTCATGACAAGGTTCAACTGCCCTGTCCACAACACACATTTTTTCAGCCATAATTTTTCACCATGCTATATCTCTAGTTGGATCAAAATAAGGGAACTATAATGAATATTTTTAGCTACAAATAGCCTCTTCTCTATCTAAACAATATCTATTTTATATAAAGTTCTGAAGAGTTCTTGACAAGTGAAAACAGATGCATGTTTACTGTGAAAAACAGTTGTAGTGTTCAGAAACCAATAACTGATACATTTATAAGTGCATAATTTTTTTAAAAAGAGTTATTTTCATACATATTTATTTGCTTACTTTGATGGATGAATAGAAATAGGAATTTAATAGATGCATTTCTGCCCTAGATTTTTTGAATCATATGTGATAGTTAGAACATACTTAAAAACACACTTTTATCTGTATAGACAGTCCTACATTGTTTCTACAAGCAAATAAATAAATTTGAGGAATAAATAAATAAATGTTGAAGAATGAGGCTGACTGGAGAACAAACCTTTTGTATTCCTAGTATTTCATGTCAATCAGGTTTAATTAGCTCCAGTTAAGGTTCTGTCATGTAAGTTACAATGTTTGTTCAAGGATCCTCTTTACAAAGCTGATAAATGTTGTTCAGCAAAGACCAGACTAAGAAAAGCATGGTTTCAGAGTCAAACTAGCTTGAAACTGCTGCAAATTTTATGGAAGCAGACAACAGATTCACATGATTCGCCATGACCTTAAAGATGTTCTCTTCCATCCCATTTGTTGCCTGCCTGACGACCTAAAGCACTTGGATTGCATTAGTCCAAGCTGGTTCACTGGAGGTGTTTATTAAAAGCAGAGTCAGTTCCCCAACCAGCTGCTAAAAGCTATTGTATGAAGCTCAGCTCCTGCTCTGTCTCCCTACAGCCATGTCCCAGTCTTTAATGAGGAACAGTCCCTTCATCTTCTCCCCATGCTCCCATGAGCAGGGCTCAGCTGTGGCCTCGCTCCACACTCAGTCCCAACCATTTGCATCCATCGTAAGGGACTGAAGGAGGCCCCTAAGGTACAAATACTCTTAGAATTTAGAAGGGTTAAAATATTATTATGCCAACTTCTCCAGTCTCTATGTGCAATTGACACCTTCATGTACCATTTCCAAGCTCAGCAACTAAAACACGAAGTTTAAATTAGACAACAGACCTGAAATTAAAAATTGATTAAACATTAGACTATTGCAGTCCAAATATAAGAACAGAGAAATATTTCACTGTGTTTACGGGTAACTGTAAAACTTATAAAATTGATATTTAGCTTGAAAGATGATTCAATTAGGTTTTTGATCTTAGTAGAATTAAACTCCATGTGACATATTAAATAAGCTAGGTAGAATTCCTGTAAACATAAAATTAATGTTGTGAATATACTTGGATTTGATCAGCCAAAATGCAATATTATCTCAAATATACACTATGTTTACTAGGCAGCATATTTATGATGCTGAGCTACTGAATCTGGCACAGCAGTTCTAATCAAATCTGGTCCTGATAATATAATACATAAGAAACAGACGGATGAATCGGAATTACTTTGCATCAGAAGTGCACAAATTACTTCTAGATGAATGGACTGAGATTAGTTCTATGCCAACCCCACAACTATCATTTTTTTTCTGGCACTCCTTTTCCTGCCATGTGGGGAGAAGAGTATCCATCAAATGATATCACAGGCATCTGCTTACATGACAGGTCTGCACTATTTTTGGGCTCTCCATGTATTCTAACACAAAACTGCATAAATGTCCAGAAGGTCATGGACCACATTTTGCTATGGTGGGTAGGTGGAATTGCAAAAGAAGGCCAGACTGCCTTTGTGTGTCGCTGTCAATATCCATATGGTGTCACTCGAGAAAATATTTGAGGCTCATCACTCATTACATTGAAGCACTAACAATAATTTTTTTTTTTTTAATCCACACTGTCTTTGGACATAGTCCTAAAGGTCAATATTAAGTCTGAAGACAATATTCCACCTAGTTATTGGCCATTTCAACTCCAGGCACAGATTGTGATACACGAGGAACTAATTTAGACCTGTCCTATCATCTGTACTTCCTAAATACTCTTCTGAGCACAGCTGTGCTACCAGCTGCTTAAAAAGTGGGGCAATCCCAGAGTTCATGTGCAGACATTGTTTGTCAGAAAAGAAAGAGGGAAACACAAAAAAAATCTTCTGAAGTTGTGTTTCATCTTTTCCTGAAGACACATCTAAGTTCTGATAAGTCTGCATATGCAGAAAATCTCAAGAACATAAAACATAGAAAATAAGCAAAAAATTAGGGCCGGTGTTTAAAGTAGTAAACCTCCCAAGTTAAAAGGATTTTTCTCTTAGACAATGCTCCCAATTTATTTGCAAAAAGAAATTCTGCTGTTCTGCTGTGTGACATGTGGTCAGACCAGAAAGTCTTCCATCTAAAGAGACTATAGATCTGAAATCTCATTTTTGGAACACACAATATTTTATTTATCTTCAACCAAACAGAGGAAATCTTAGTCAAAGCCATCAGATACCATGAAATACCATCCAAATGAATACTATCAGGCTTTTGTAATGCGAAATTTTCATACAGAAGGATGTCAAATTTTTTAGACAGCTAATTTACTCATCAGCGATAAAGACTCTAGTCAAGTAAAGTATGTGGAGGTTCATGTTGAATGTACTGAACTGCTCTGATTTTAATAAATGAAAAAAACACTGTGATGAGAAATTACACTCCCTCTTTTTTAGAAAACTTTCAAAATTTACTTTCAGATTATTGGATTTTTAAAAAGGCTATACTTTAACCCATTTTTGTTCAAAGTAAATAAACACTTTTACTTACTAACACTTTATTTAAGCCAGTTTTATTTAACTGTTTTATTTAAGCCAAATTTTAAAAAAATCATTTCTTCCAGGAAAAAATAAAAGTAATTTAGCTATTCACTTTGCTGTAACATATAGAATAGCATTTTGAAGCAGGAACAATTTGGAAAACACTGGAATGAAGACAATGAGGTACGCTTTGCAAGAGAGAAATCAGCCCCAGGCAAATCGGCAAGGGGAATCTCAACAAGATGGGGAGGAAATGCATGGCACTGAAATTTCTCCTGGACAGCCCCTGCCTGTGAGGCTCCAACAAAGGCCAGCTGTTATTAAAAACTGTTTTGCTTGGCAGAACTATAAAACAACTGTGGTGTTCTCCAAGGATGGGGTTCATCCCAGCTGAATCCTAAAATTGCCTTTTGGAGAGGCCAGCACTATCAGTAGCAAATGAGAAACCATCTGCTTTGCAGTTTGTTTTTTTTTCAATTAAACAATGCAGGGTATTGGTTTGGTTTGGTTTTTTATTGGGTTTTGTTTGTTTGTCTGTTTGTTTAGAGGGGTTTTGAGGTTTTTTTTTTGTTTGTTTGTTTGCTTAATGAGTATGAAGCTCTTCATAAATTACCAACACCAGGTTTGGATTTAAATTCCCCTCATCTCCACCAGGTTACTCCTTGCTTTACATAGGTTTTTTCAGAGCTGGAGTGGCCACAGAGACAGAATCACAGTGACAGAATCACAGTCACAGAACCCTGTGATCAGCAGTGAGGCAGGGGTTGAAGCTGTTACTTTTCTCCCACTACACAACTATTCCCATCCCTGCAGACAAAATAGGGTAGTTGGTCTTGCTTTTGATCAATAAATTTCTCTTCTATTTTCTCATGCACTTGATCAGCACATTTTTCATTCAAAAGCAATGACAAAGTTTCAGTGGACTTTTCAATAAAGAAGCTCAGAATCTGGCTCTGCTAATCCATTGAAATGAACTTCAGACTGGCAATGATTTCAATTAGACTATTTTGCAGATAAAATCAGGAAGAGCTCTTGCTTGATTAAGACCAGCCCTCCCCAAGCCAGGCCACAGAAATTTATTTTTATTCCTGTACTAGCCCCACACTTTTGCATAAAAGACACATCTGAAGAGCAGCTCAGTTTGTAGCATTTTTCATTGGGTTTTATTTTAAAGGAAAAGCAGGGTAATACCTGTTTTTCTACACACCAAAAAATGCAAAGTTTCAGAGATGTTTTTGTGGGTTGAAGTCTAAAAATGCAAAGCTGTGCTCTATGAAACCAACACTTTCCCCAAGAGATCAGTCCTGGTGGAAAATCAGTAGGTGAAAAACTGAAGGAGAAAACATGTGAAAATATGTTAAGGACAATAAAAACTTTTTTTGATTTTGAAAAATTGTGCTCAATTCCATATTTGTACTTTACATTCTACTGTATGTTTTCCAAATAGTGGTGGGAGGTTATGCCCTATACATTACACACAGTATTTACAATGCACTGCCAGTTAATGCATAGTTTTCTAGGACTACTATGCCTTTGGCTGACATGTTCTGATGGTCGGTGTTGACCACGTGTTTTGGTAGTAAGTACATGTATCACATAATTATCTATTCCTTTATGCCAGATGCTGGCTCCCCTTCATGCCCCTCAGCAGAGGATCTTTGTTCTTTGGGTTACACCATTGGCATTGACACCACCTTGCCCTGGAACAAGAGGGTGCAGCCCAAGGACTTTACGACCATTAGGAGGAAACAACATTCCCAAGCTGGACAGCAGGCTGCACCACACGTAGTGCTGAGACCCACAGCAGAGCAATAGCTTCTTCCTGGCTCTGTGGAGAAGACATGGGACAAGGCTGGCACACCCTCAGTGCCAGTCTTGCAGTGGGTGAAGGACAGAAACATTGTCCTTTTTCTCCTCCTGCTCCTGACACCAAAAATTCCACATTCAAATTTAAGAGCTGAAGAGAAGAATGTAACTGCACCACTGAAGATCATATTGCAGTGTGTACAAAACATGTTTGGAGACGCTAGGGTAAAAAGTACTAATAATTCAAGACTGAGGCACGCACCTGTCTTAGAAAGTTCAGTACATGCTACAAAAGTTTGGAAAGCAATACCAAGTAAGGATCTCTTCACAGAGGGCAGCTGATATCTCCAGTTTCCAAGGTCAATCCCAGTACATGTATAACATTATTTTCTTCTGCCTTCTTAAGTATCTCGTTAATTATAGGAAATGAAAGCCTCCTGATTTTTGCATTATAGCAAAGTATAATTAAGCATACTTGAGGATTCTCTGTGCATCTTGCTATTCAGTAATTTTAATTGCAACATTTCATTGCAGGTGAAGACCTAAGATTGGGGCAGTTAGACCCATTCTCACACTCTGCATGTGTTTTCCAAACTGTTATCCACAGTCAAGCCTCAACAGTGCACTCCAACAGGCAGAGAGCTGGTAATTAGTCCTATGATTAGCACTTTCCTTAGCCTGCTATTCTGTAGTGTTCCAGTGGTATGCAGTAGTTTCAGTAGTGGAAGAATCCTGGAAATATCTGGTAGTTCACTTACATGTGCCTGAATTGTATTTTAAAATGTATATAAAAATGGTATATACAAGTAAATATGAAAATATTTTATATCCATAAAAATGCTGTTCTCCATACAATTATCTCATTATAGTTTAATTTCCCACCTAAGACCTCTCCAAGGTCTTCTAGGTATACAGAGAGATAAGTTGTAAAGTGTTGAAATACTGAATACTGATGACAGGGATCCCCATCTTCCCTGCTGAAGGCTGAAGATATCAGAGAAATTTATATTCCCCTCTCTCTTTCTTTCCTCTCTTTTCCTCCTCATTTCTCTACATGGGGGGGGGGGGGGGGGGGGGGGGCAAAAACAAACTAACAAGCACAAACAAACAAACTAACAAGAGACAGATTAAATATTATAAGCTTGTTTTTCAATTCACTCAAATGACCTATGGGACTAATTGAGCATGCACTGAATCCACTGCTTTAGAGAACCCTTCAGAACCTGCCCCTAATAACCCATGTGAGGTGTGACAGGCTCAGGTCCTTGCCCTTTTAGCAATACTCAATGCTCCCAAAGGAAACCATGAAGGCAGTCCATCACACAACCATCAGAGGAGCCAGTCTCAGCCTTGTCTAATTTTATGTCAGTGAAACTGCTTCACAGTACTCCAGAGAGGACAACTTGTTCCTTGCGTTTTGCTAGAACAGGGCGGATCATAAATTATTTTGGGGCATATTTTCCCTTGGGTAAATGCACTCTCCAGTAATGTTCAATATACTTGAGAGTATGCTGCTGCAGCTTGGCAAAATGAGTAAGAACATCAACTCACTCACCCATTATTTTATGTAAAACAGCTCTGTATTTGCAGTTACAAGGAAGTGACAGGACAGTACCCGACTGGGACAATTGAAAACTGCTGAGATTAATCAAATATTCCCTTGACTAGAACTGTTCTGGAGTACATGCCAGGTCAGAAAACAGAAATCCTTCGTGTCTTGTTTGTTACCATACAATATGTGGTTTCCCTCTACTCCTCTTTCTGATTTTGACAAGTGGACACTTTGAAGAATGAAAGCTCAAAAGGTCTACTTCTACCAGAAGTACATTGAGTGTTTATAATGTCAGTTTTGATTCTATACTGAACACTAGCAAAATTGTTGAAAAACACTTTTGATTTGTGTCTGAATAGAGGGAAAAAAGCCCAGCACAATAGTTTTTAAGCTATGCTTCACAAAAACTAAGAGAAGAAATCCTTTAGATACTGATAACTTGAGAAAAAAAAAATACTGAAAGGCTTACAAAAGACCAGTGTTGGTCAAATTATTGCTTCCATGATAGCACACAGGCATGGTTTATATTTTTTACTGCTAATCCTGGAAAATTATACATGGTAATAACTGCAAGTTGAAAATACTACACTGATTATGACCAGCTAAAACTCTGATTGGATTCATAAACTCTTTTTGAATTCAAAAAGTACAAACCTTGTTAATACAGAAAACAAGGCTTATTTCAAAACCATAAATTCATTTGAAAATAGCTGGAAAACTAGAGTATTTAAGCTCTAGCTAGATAAATAGTTGAACCTGTGCCCAAGTTTGACTTTCCTCACAAATTGTTTTGATTGAAATAATGCCTACTGGTTGAGACAGACCCAAGAGCAGAACTTGCCAGAGACCATGCACAAGTTTTTGAATTCCCAATATGTAGCTTATTTGTGCAGATTTTTCCCTGTAAAATACCAAACAGCATGAAGAGAAAAGGTTAGCAGGTTAAAATGCTGAGAGTATGACTGCCCACTGAATCAGCCTGGTTTTTCATAACCATGTACAAAAGGTCTGGGCTGAGTTTAGATCAGTACCAGAACTTCACCACCAGATGCCATATGCCCTTCACATACTTCTGCAAACACAAATAATGTAGGAAACTATGTAGGAAAAGGTTTAGAAGTGAGAGTAAGGACAGGGAGCCATAATGCAGAGGCTACAACCAGTAAATCCTAACAAGAATGCCAGTATGATCTGAAGTGCTGCTCCAAAGCTCTTCAAAACCAGATCAGCCCATTCAGGCACCACAATAACAAAACCACAGCGACATGTGAAATGGCATGTCAGTCCATACAGTCTCAATGTGTTATATCCCTTTTAGTCACTTCACTCCATGCTGTAGCCTAGGCCATCACAAAAGTATCTTTGAAATCTTGAGATTTTCCCTATCTTGTGAGAAAATAATAAAGCTCTTTCTTCTTAAAAATGTACATTTGATTCATTTGAAAAGATGACAATCTGAGATCTTGTCAGCAGTTTTCTTGCACCTAATTTCTGTAATAAAACAGAAACTTGTAGTAGATTTAATCTCAAAAAGTTTCTTAAGAAACAGAGGTTTTGTTTTTCAGGGGAACATATAAGGGATATAAGGCTCTCCAGCAAGAGATATCTCACATATTTTGAAGCTATAATCAATAAAGCCATATTTTGTTCCCAAAAGATTGTATGCAATTTATTTTTCTCTCTGTAGTTCAGCACAGAATGACACACATTCAAATTCTGATGAAAGCCTTTATTAAGTGACCATCTCAAATTTATTAAAAGTTTGGGTTCAAAAGTTCACATGCCTGAGGATTTGCTGCATTTTTTTCCTGCCATCTTTAGGGTGCACTAATTTTAAGAATAATTAGCAAATTACTGGAAGCTCAGCATGTGTACAGAAAACCATGGGAGTTTATTCTCCAGAACATTTAGAAGTAACTTATTAATTCTTGATTCTGATCCAAACAGATTCTGTAAGAAGTATTTTATTGTGGATATTTATAATTTGCAGTCTGACAGTGCTTAGAAATTCCAATCAAGGACCAAGTTTTATTTATGTCATTGGAATGCAGCCCCTGCCCTCAGGATCTAGACTTCTCATTTAAAAGGCCCAGTAATAATATTATGTCCATGCAGTTTCAACCAATTTTAAGAAATAAATCAGTTCATTAAGCGGTGAAAGATTGCCCACACTTCTTACTCTTTTACTGGAAAGCACAATGTCTTCTACATGTCAGAAATAATTCATGGCATTGTATAACCTAAATAATGTCCTGCCTTTTTCCCATTAAATTAAATTGTAGAGATTTTTTCCAGGCAACAGCAGAAACAGGACCTTTGTGAGTTTTAATTAGCTTAAATTGTCCAGTTGTCTTCTTAAACAGACAGCAGATCATCTAGATACCTATAGTGTCACTAAATAGCATTTGTATTTAACAGAGCATGAAAAGACGAGACACTTTCTACTGCTAGTCATTGCATTTCTTGCAGTTGTACCTTTAGTGAAATATTAGACAGCATTTTGTGAAGTACTGTGTTTTGCTGACAATTGTAAGTTTTTCTGCCCATCAGCAGAAAAATTCAGAGACTGCATTGTCAAGCTTATGTGACATATCTGTATGGAGCTGGAGGCCTTGTCCATATTCATCTATTTCCCATCATACACAAATTTAAATACATCAGAAATGCATGTCTTCAAGTGGATGCCTACTTAGATATCATAAAGATGTGTGGAAAGTAACAGAATAGCCTCAATTATCAATTATGATAAAACTCAGTGCAGCTCTTGGGACCAGCTCAACCACACGTCACAGTATAAAATGCAGTTTCCTCAGTCTACCGTCTCTAGTTCAGGTACATGACTGTCATCTAAAACTAAAAAGCGGGGGAAAAATCCCAATATTTGTCCTTTTTAGCTATTATAAAAGGAAAGAATTGGTTTAAAATAGGATTTCTACTATTTAAAAACCCTCTTTATCTTTCCAGATTTAGTACAAAGAAGCAGCCTACACAAGGAACAGCAATTATCACAAAACACACTAAATAAATATGCACAATAAGAGCAGTTTAGGATGGATACAGTAATTGTCTCACAATATAGTCTGGTAAAAAATCTGATGTAGAGTGGATTTGAATGTATAGGAAAGGGTGAACTTTAAAAATGAAAAAAAATAGATATGTTGAGAGGGGTAAGGTGGAGTTGACAATTGCTGTAGTAAGGAAAGAGGGACTATGCATCCTTTACAGGCAACAGTAGAAAAGATGAGTTAAAAGAGAAATGAGAAAATGAGTTTCATATTGTCTTCAATATAACATTTCAAATCAGTATAAAAGAGGCCTCCTTCCAGTAAAAAAGTTAATCACAGAATTAAGTACCACAATTTTTTTCTATTCCTATTGCTGTCAGTGGCAGACTAGCCATTGCCTTGTTGAACTGTGACTTTTTGAGATCTAACTGTGCCAGTTCAGAAAGCTTAAGCTACAGAGTACACCATCATAGGAGAACTCTGACATTTACTTCTTTTTAATACTGTTCTGCTACATACAGCTCGCAGCTCTGCCCTGATGCCACTGAGCAAATCCATTTATATGCAAGTCTTACCACATTTACACAACAGCAAGACAACTTTCAAAGTTAAATTATTTTTGTCAGTTTACAATATGAAGCTTTCCAGTTAGTTTTTATTTCTTAATTTCTGGTGAATCCTGAACAAGGGCCTTAATAGCATTTTTGTCCTTAGTTGCTTGTTTTGTCCAGCATCTTTTCACTTCTCTGCCACCATTCACAACATTACATGAGATATATTGATGTTGTCATAATTCCAGTTATACCCACTCCGCAGAGTTTATGATTATCTTTCAAAGAAGTATAGTGCGATTTGAGACATCATTTGATAAGCTGGTAGGTGATTGACTTTAAAATTCCAAAGGGACCCAGCTGACTCTCCTACTTTAGGCTAAGATTTAGGCAGCTCCAAAAAACTCACAGTTGAGCAAGCATCCTCACTTTCTTCCAGCATGTTCTTCTGAAGTAGAACACCCTTGTTGAAGCCACCTCTTCTATAGTTTATGCTACTGTAGCACACTCTCAGTGTTCCTGGAGTGCATCCAGTTAGTGGCCTAAGTTCAGCTGATGCACAGCCACTCTCTCAGCTCAGGTGACCCAGTTGCCTATAAATGTGTTGATGTTAGTAACAGGCTCTTGCTTGACGTACCCACAAAACAATAGTCTTCTCAGAGATATCATGCAGAAGCTACCACACAGTAAAAGTTGATGCACTCACACTCATTTCTGCTACAGAACAGGTTTTCACCCTAAAATAAATAATATTCCCCAGACACAGTGAAAGACTGAATTGTTTAAAATGTATTACTCCCTCCATAAATAAACCAAAAGAGTCCTTTACATGACAAGACTAATACAATACTATTTTGCTTCTAGGTATGCCTGGTATCTCAGCATATGAAGCATCTCCAACAGTCCTTGCCCTAAATATATGTTTGAAAGAGAGAAAGATCCATGAGCAAAGTTTGTTAATAAATTTTGGGTTTTGTTTCTCACTGTTGTAGCTCATGTACACGACGAGAGACCAACAAGTTGACAAGATAGTTCTGAAGGAACATCAGCTATTTTTCCCTTCTAAGTTTATTGTATGTCTAGGTCAATTTAAGAATTATTATCCTGTTTAATTTTCTTCCTATCTGCTATAAACACACATAAATATTTAGTTTAAACAAGCATCTTCAAAGTGTCTCCTGGCAATTAGCAACAGGCCCTTCCCATACAAATACAGCTGGATGTTTTGAAATCAAGCATGATGAACTGTGAAAGTACAAACCAAAAAATGTTAACTGCACGTTCTCACAAAGCTGCATTTTTGAGGCAGTATTTCTACCCTCTGAAATATGAACTGTTTATACTGCAATGACTCTGGCAAAATGTGCACTC
The DNA here is from genome assembly GCF_036417665.1 of Passer domesticus. Taxonomy (NCBI): domain Eukaryota; kingdom Metazoa; phylum Chordata; class Aves; order Passeriformes; family Passeridae; genus Passer; species Passer domesticus. The sequence goes on along the minus strand of NC_087478.1, from coordinate 29,325,638 downwards.
CTTGGTGGATGGCTGAATGCTCTCCAATGATGATTACAGGAGGAGATCTTAATATTCAGCCTGCTAGAAAAGAAGAACTCTGAAGGGTGGGGGAGTGAAAGATGAAAGGTAAAAGCAATTGTGCTACTTTAGCTGTCTACAAGTGTTCATCAGGGCTCATTGTGATCTGTGGTGTTCATGACGAGTTCAGTCACTATTGCCAGGACGTTGCTTCATCCTGCCCATAAGCAGGTACTCACCTTTGGTCAGATGGATTTGTTCAACTGGTTGAACACCAGTTGACTGTATGTGATCAGTGTTATGTATATATCTGCATCATCAATCTCCTTGAAAGCACATTGGCATATTTGCAATTGATTTAAGGAGAACCAGAATCAGCAATTTTCAAGAACAAGTAATTACTACTATGAAAACTTCCTTAACTGCTTTTTAGAAAAGAACATTTTTAAAAGGACATTAAATAATTAAAATCAAAGCATGGGTATTAAAGAAGTGAGAGTATTTTACATTCACTGCATCAATAGTAGAAATAATTGCTTCTAAGCTTTGAGATACACCAAACACAAACTTTTTTTTTTTACACATTAAACCACCAGAAGTCATCATTCCTGATTCTTTGGCTTTTTTTTAACTGCACAGAAGAAATTTATGAGGAAACAATGACTGGACATAATTTTTTACCTCAACAAAGTTTATAAAATTTCTTTGACAATTGCAGAGTATAATGATGCATTAAAAAAGTCATGATTAAGCAGACTGACCTAGGACAAGTTACATAACAGATGTTTTAGCTAGAGAAGCATATTTATTATACATCTGACAAGCTTCTGTCTCTACAGATCAGTACTTGCTTTCAAAGCCACAGAAAAATGATGTCTTAGTATGCAAACTGAGTAAGAAAAGAAAATTCTATATTTTGAAAAAAAATGTTCACTACATCATTTCAGCTGTCAGAGAACAACTGCAATTTAAAAACATAACAAATTGAAAGTATTTTTACTCTTCGGATACTATTAGCATCATCGGTAGGTAAGTAACAGAAGCATAGTTTGTCATTGCACTGAAATTTATATTTGCAAACAAGTTCTCTGGCCATTCCAGAGCCTTCCTTCTGATCAGGAATGTGCTGAGAGTTGCATGTGATCCTGGGCAGCAGCTGAGGCAACTCTGAAACAGGTCTGTCGATTACCAGTGAATTTTAAAATGTTGCATGACCATAACCGCAGTGTTTGTTGGTTTAACTCAAGGCTGTTTTCCATGACACCAGGAGGCTGCTCCCACCAATGCTCCCCATACTGGATAGCAGGAGGAGGAAATCCACAGCGTTTGCTTTCTAGAAATGTCAGCCCCAAACACTGGAGCCACACAGGTCTTAACTTTGTGTCTCAGCTTTAAGCTGGTTCTCCAGTTCTTTTGCACCCAAAGAGGAAAGCCCAGTGACATCAAGGCTGCAACAAAGACTGAAGTAGAAAACTCTTTATTTTCTCTGTCTATCCTACTGCTATGCAGCTCCCTACAAAAGATTTCAATGGATCATGTGTGAAAGGTAGAGAAAATCATAAAAATCTGAACCTAGCAAATGGAAATTGTAAATATTTACATTTGTTATATTATAAAGGAGCAAAAGTTATTCTGTTCAACTGGAATCTGCCAAATTATTGAACCATGGCATGTCTACTTAAATAATTGTTACCTTGATAACAAACATTGATATTAAAAGACATCCAAAGAAATGAATTTATATAAAGTTGCTAATGCCAACCATTAGATAATGTTAAGAGGATTTTAGCAAATGGAAGAGATGATTGTCTGAATATGTCCAATATTAATACTCAGGTTTTAATACCTACAACTAGTTCAATAAAAAATACATCATTTTTCAAATAATTACAAGCTTTATTATTGACTAATTTTAGCTTTCCTTAACTGCAATCAGGAAAAGACCTGAGTGTGTATCTAGTTTTCTTTCAGGTTTGGTTTTTTTTAATGTTATTATTTAATAATTCAGCTGAGATGGCTTGAAATTAGATTTAACTAAAATTACATTGAAGTGGAACAATCATAAAATGGTATTAAAAAAAGAGTTATGCCTGTTGATTTTCCTTTTATAAATCAGTTAAAGAGCCTATTGAAATTAAGGAGCAACTGAAAGTACCTCTGGCATAAATCATCTCTGCTGACTTTAAATGGGGACCATAAACTTACCCCATTAGTATAGACTATCGTTGGTACAATGGGGATTAAAACAGGGAACTGAAAAAGGTGAAAGATGAAGAAAAACATTGTCTATGGGCCCCCTTCTCTACAGATCATGGCAAACACAGTCATCAGTTCTTCTAACAGAAAATTAATTCCACCTCATTAACAATTACATTATATGTTTAGAAGGAAATCAAATATTGACTAAATTCACTTAAAGCAAGTCACAACCACTCCCTTTCTTTAGTCATTTCAACAGCAGGCAGACATGGTCTCCTTGTTCATCAGCTACTGGAGTGTGTGCTTACAAAAGCCTGGTCTCGGTACCAGTCGCATTTTTCTTGTCTTTATTACAGCATGTTGGATTCAGCCTCTAAGTGCACATTTTAAATATTTTTTGGTGTTTTGGTTTTTTTTTGTTTTTTTTTTAATTTCCTGATTGCTTTTTTTTTTTTTTTAAGCATCTTGTAAATATTTAGCCATGAGAAGCAGCTGTCATAAAAGTGCAACATATTACTGGGTAGCTGACTTAGGATGTTTCCTCACTATTTCAGCACAGCAAATTGTCAAACCAGTCTTGTTGGGATGAACAATTCTCCCTGACTCCCTGGGGTTTGTTACAGAGAAGCAAGACTGTACTGTGAAAGTACTGACAGATTTTTAACTTCTTTCTATGCAATTAAAATAATGGAAACAAAGTGAAAGAACACCACAGGAAGCACTGTGTTCTCCAGAGAGCATCCCACAGCATGTCCTGTAGATGTCTGGTGGCCCACAGAGCACAGCTGAGGAGCTGCAGGAAGAGAGGTGGTTTTGTAATGAGCCTGCTTTACTTGCAAGTCACTTATATGTGCACTTCAAAGGACTTTTTGCTACCACATATTTTATGTCCTGTACAAAAGTGAGACAGACTTTTCTTCAGTTAAAATTTCAGCACTGAATAATACTTGTAGAATCACAAGTTTTTCGCATTCTACCAACCTACAAAATTACTTCACAACATTTTAGGAATAACCAGCCATGTAAAGAAGAATAATACTGATTTTTCTCAGATCAGGATAATAAACTGAGAAACTACAATAATAGCATTATAATTACAATAGTAGCATTAATATGGATTGAAATATTATCATACCTAGCAGTATTAAAATTGTTATTTTAATATGTCTTTATTAAATTTCCTTTCTTATTTAAAAGTTATCTTTTCGACTATACAGCTTCATTATCTGATTTACTTCTTTATCAAAATAAAAAATGAAGTTGGTTGCATTGCTCTTTAATTCACATTGAATAATTTTGCACACACAGTCAATTCACTGATGAATATGTTATGCACTTTTCTGATTATGGACATAAAAAAGATACAATTTATGTGCCATATGTAGGAGAGATAAAAGGAGTAGTTAGGCACAAAGTAAAGGCAGGAACTGTCAGTGTCTCAGATATAGGATCACTCACCACTCTTTAGATAGGCTTCATGGTGTACATTTGTTTGAACATTATTTTCCAAAGGGCACCCAAAACTGTTTTTTTTTTTTTGCTAAAGAAACCACCCTTAAATTTAGAACAATTTTGAAGAACACTGAGAAATCTGATGCTTTATGAGAGCTGTTTTTTCTCTTACAGATAAATGACATATACGTTTGAAATTCATGCTCTCTTTACTACACTCTGCCCTAAATGCAAGTCGGCAATTTATCTGCATTCTCATATAATGTCCAGAAATAGCTGGACTATCAGAAGAACTACTGATAAGGAAAGCTCTATACAAAATTTTTTTTGTAAGTCACACATACAAAGGTCATTGAAATATTTTTAAAAGCCAAAAAAAAGATAATCCAATAAATAAGCATAGGAAAGGGGGTTTTTGGCTATCAGAAGCTAGTGAAAATACTTTATTTCTTTTTACTTTTTCTTGACAAATTAAAACAACAGACTACCTCAAATTACTTTGTCTTAAATATTACAGGACAATTAGTGTGGGCATTTTTATTTTATTTTCGTTCTTTAAGTATCAGTCATTTTTCCATATTTATCATCACAGGCATTTATATGGTGTGGATAAAAAAAAATGCCTTAATGCAGTATCAAGTTGGAAACTTCAATGGATTTCCCATGAGTGCACAATCCAAATCTCACTAAAATAAATGTACAGATCACAGTGAACATTGAATCAGACTCATGGCGAATAACCTAAAGCACACTAACTTCATTCATTACTATGCAAACCCTTTTATCATGTACATCTATATGTACAACTTTATAACTTCCAAAATATAGAAAAAATGGTTAAATGTTTATAATTATTATTTTTAGCAACATATGTTGCTAAATATTGCATGAAATCAAATTATTCATGCTATTCAAGGGAGCATAATGAAACCATCCACTTTTAGGAAGAACTACTTTCCAATTACAAAAATAAATACAGAAATAATTAAAATAAGCTGCACAAAAATGTTTGCTTTTAAACACAGTAAAATTAGACTGTTCTACCTTTTTCATTCAAAGTTGTTTTCCCAGCTGTGCCCTTAACTGTGTTTATGTTGTATTTATTTTAGTAGAAGAACAATTAATTCTTTTAGGAAACAGTACAACAAACAGTTTAGGCTTAAAAGATCTCCCCAGGGCTTTTGTTTAAAAAAAAACCCAGAAAGTTGCAACTATAGGACCCATGAGCATACCAAAATAGTCTGAGTGTGGTGCCCCTGATACAGGGATCGTGAAGTTTAAATTGAGGAAGTTTATAAAACATCAGATATATACACATGTGACAGAGATATGTCTGTTGAATCACAGCCCTTTAACAGACAGATTCTAACAGGATCTGAAAACTGATCATAAGCTAAATTCAGTTTTAGAATACAGGCATTCTTAATAAGAAGAATAATTTTAAAGGAACAAAATTATTTTTTTAATATTTTGCATTATTTTATTTTAGAGCAATAAGATTAAATAAGGTACTATTTTAAAAGAAAAATATGGGGATAATGAACATCTTTTAGTCTCTATTTTTATTATTTTATTTTTAGCATGACAGAAAATATCATTTAATTTCAGCCGCCTAAAAAGTAGCAGTGTAGTTTAAGTCTAGCCTCATTTCTTAAGTTCTCTTTATTGTTATCATCACCTTCACAAGAAGGTTCATCTTCCCTCTTCTGAAGAAAAATCACTTTTACTTCCAAAGAAAGCTGCTGTGCAATCCTCCAATATCAATAGCCAACATTCTGCCACCTGCGACCCCCTGCATAAAAAGTCAAGTAGTTTACATCTGTCAAAGCCAATTTAAACCTTTCCTAGGTATTTGGTCATTCTGATTTTACCCATCGACTTAGACTGTGGTTCCCTCTCATATGTTGGGCACCAACTGCATCCAGAAGCTGTGACATCAAATGGCTGCAAGGAGGAGTGGCAGCATGGGAGCACTGGCCATTCCATGGGCTCGGTTCTGTCACTGGATATTGTGCCATGACTGGTGTTTGGGGATGTGGGCCATAGAGTATAAATTACTCCACAGTCTGAAAAAACAGACTTCCTGATCTTGCTCTTTCAGTTCAGAGCAGTACAACTGTACCAGGCAGCAAGATTTTCCACAGTGTTAGAAACAATAGTACACATTGAGGAATAATGTAATTGTCTTTTTTTTCAAATTTTAGTTTTCTTCTTTGAGATGAGACCCAGCTGTCATATCTTGAGTTCTAATAAGAGTGCCAAGAATCTTCATGTTATCCAGTCAAAGCCAGATAATGAACTCCTCAGGAAAAATAACCTATTAAAAATGCCAATAAATAAATAATAAAAAGCTAATAAAAATCTGGCACTCCCCAACATACAGTTTTCACAGATAACTTTATCCAATTCAACTTTTTATTCCTGAAGCCTTTAGGATGAAATACTGATCCAGGAAGGCTTGTGACTGTGAGAGGCTGAAAAATGAAGATGTTTGTAACATCACAGACAATGAAACCACTGATCAGCATGAGCAAGAACATATATAAAAGAGAAAAGCAATGAGCTGCAGAATACAGCATGAGGCAGCTTTTCAGACACTGTTATCATCTCCAAAAGGACAGTTTAGCATGGTAGAAGTTCACTGAATGGTAGAAATACAATATCTCCAAAGTAATGACATCAAAATAATTTCTCTGTTTTCATGTAAAACAGAAAAATTAAATTAAGTGGATAAAAATTGTCTCAAAGACTATATCAAAAGAATTCAGCTAGCAAATCTTTCCTCAGGGCTGCAGAAGAGATGAAATAATTGTCATTCAGTCTATGTTAACTGTGCACAGTGCTGCACAGAAGTTGAAAAAATGATGACACTTTCATCTAGTTTTACAATTAATGATTAACAGAGATTAGGAAATGTCACTGTATAAGACAAAGAAAACTTCTTCCATAGACAGTTTTATTCTTTAGAAATTCCTCTTCCTAAATGGGAATCATCTGGAGCTCTTTCACCTTGGACAGTCAAGGCAGAGCAGTACGTAGGTATAAATCCAAACCTTACCATTGATGTCCTGAGCCAAATGCTCCAAAGTGTTAAAAATCTAGAAATAGTCAAGTCCACCCTATTTCCAGCCTAAGGACAATGTAGGTTTGCTTTATTCATCTGTTGGGAAGACAAATATTTCGGTGAAAGGTCTGCCTTTTATAAAAGCACACCTGCATGGGAAGGGATAGAAAGTCATTCTTACACTGTCAGTCAACACCCTTACCAAATGGTCATGTGCCATTTTCCCTAAGCTGACAAGCTCTCACAACAAACACTGTCTTCCTCAATGGAAAACCAGACAGCAAAACCATACAATCATACTGTGGTCACTTACAATAAGTTTTAAAAAGGGAACATGTACAAATTCAGTAAGGATGGATAGGTTCTTGTTACTTTATGAGAAATCTTATTTGTTATAGATATATTTTTAAGAATATTAAGAGTTTGTTTAAAGAATATTATTCAAGCTTGCTTATTTCTCTGTTTGTTCAATTATAGAACAGGCCATAAGTATTTACAGACAGAAACACTGAAAACAACCAGTTCCTGGCAGACAAGATATGACTGAACATACTGCATGAAGAGTGGCAATATTAATCTTTACTGTTTAATACAGCAACCCAAAAAAGGCCATCTGTTTGTCATTTGCAAATGTTTCATAAAACCTACTGAAGCATGTGGATGGCTTGTTGGGACTCTGATAAGAGACCGGAAAAAAGTGCCACATGTATTAATTAAATTCATTTCTAATTGCTTATCCTTTAGGAAATAAACAATACTGTTTCTGCTGAACATGAAACAAAAATGTTTAAAGATGCAGATGGGTGTATGGGCACAATCAGCTGCTTACAGAACACTTTGTAGAAATTTGAGCTTCACAAGTGAATCCCTTATGCAATTATTTGTTCTCATTAAAAAAAAAAAAAAAAAAAAAAACCCAAAAGATAAAAAACCTCACCAAGAAGAAAACAAACAAACCATCAAACCAAAAATAGGGGAAAAATACCGAAGAGAAAAAAAATGTTACTTGGTATGAATACCATGAATACATCATTATTGGTGAAAGACAAAACAGACAGAAAGCTTTAAAAAAAAATAACATTTTACTAAGCAAGACCAGCCTGATTCTTCCAGTCTGACTCATCATTTGGGCTTGATGAGGAGCAGCAGATCAAAACACACAATAGGGCTTCACTGCGATAACTAATGAAAAGGGAAGTACTCAGAATGAAAAACTAAATCAAGCCAATGGGTGGGCCACTGTTCATGAGTCACATTAGCTCTTTGCTCCCCACAATTGTTTGCTGAACAAATTTCAGGTCTGCATAAATAGGAGAAACTATATAAAGACACTTGTGGTCCTAATCCAAAATGTATTATTTTTCTCTTGAACTCTGAGTCTTTGTCATTTCTATTATACTTATTCTATTATACTTATTCTATTTTACAGGCAACTAGCTCCATTTCAGTGAATAAGGTTGGGTAATTAGCAGTGCTGTCAAATTCATGTCTACCAGGGACTTTAATTACCATAGAGGAGGCCTAGCTTCTTTAGCGGGCAACCAGGTTTGTGACACACTGTTGTGATCCAGGTTTTCTAATACTTCATTTTCAGGTTCTTATTATAGAAAGAAAAGTGCTCCTAAACTTGATATCTTAACTGATTTCTGTTGCATTGATTTCTATTTCTTTTTAAGAGTATCACAGTACCTCTCTATTTGAATAAATGTGGTCAAAACATTGCCCAACCTGTCTTATTACCTCATTTCTGAAAGAATGAGTCTCCCTACATTAGATAGCTTCTTCCATGGCCAGACAGATCTTTAGCCAACTAATTGTGATAAAACATCTAGAAGACATACCAGAGACTTTCTCTCCCACATTATTCAGCACCACTTCTGTCTGACAACCCCATTCACAGCATGTCTGGCTCAAACCCCAAAGCAGACATATTTTTTCAATTAATTGATGACTGTCCACAATATGTTTTCCACAGTTTTGATCTCGTCTCTCATTAGCAGAATGGAGTTTGATTAGCTTTTGATCCAGAGAAGCATGGTTTAGTCTGTTACATTTTCAAACAGGATCCATTATTAAAAACAGTCTTGCAGAATACTATCTGTGTGGAAGATTATATTTCACAGTTCTGGCAAAAGGCTTAGACACTGCCTGGCAATTACATTTCTGCAGCACTCTCAGATAGACGTAAACTATTTTAGAGGTGATTAAGAGTATGTATATGTGATTACATTAAGGTGCTTCACCTGTTCCTGCTGATCAGATTATTAGTGATCCTTAAAAGAATATGTGCATGTTCTTAGTTGATCCAATGGCAAGGTAAAGTACATGATTTTATAAGTTCCACTATGTCAGATACTTTTAAAAATTCATGTGAAGTACCCAAAACTACATTCAGTCTTTCCCAAGTACAAATACCCAAAACCCCCACAGTAAACCACTTGCTTCTAAGTTACTACCCATAGCACATTGACTAATTCCTTTCCAGTTTAATTTAGAGATTTGCAACCCCTAAGCTCATCACAGACACTATGTACAACTATTTTGGATAATTCCCAGAAACAGATTAAAAGACATGGCCCAGTCTAGGATTAAGCCAGTGTGTTTAAATACAGTTTAAAGTGATTTCAGGCTGTAAACCTCCACGGCTGGGCTATGTCATAATTCTGGCCAACAGGAAGGCAAAAGATCCCGTAACCCCACAGAATTTGATGGCTACTGATGTCCTGTTAACAGAGGTCTACCTCTCTGACAATTTTAAAGCTTTCTAATGTAAAAAGGTTTCTTGAAAATCATTTGTGAGATGAAATTATAATCTATTTTTCCACCTGATTCATTCCTCCTGGCATTTTCCTAAACAAATAGAAATGTGCTTTAGAGACCCACAGGGCATAATATGATAAACTACAGTAAGTTTCAAGGAAAAAATAATGTCCTCTTGATCAAAACCAATAATTAAAGCATCTTTATCAGAAGTTGAGACAGTATGCATGCAATGTAAATAGTCTAAAGCATAGTAAGATGAGCAGTGTTGAAATGTATGATATTTTTACTTTCAGCTCATTGAAGTCTTCCATTGCTATTAATAGAATTGAGAAAAAGATCTATTTGATTGCCCCTACACTAGACAAGGAAGCCTGAATATTCATTACATACACAGCAATTTTTGTAATACATGATAGACATTGCCTAACAACTACCCAAATTCTAAAATAAATTAAAGTCTACACTAGTATGTTTTCAGAGTCTACGTCAATGTGGATGCTGTATTACTACGAAAATAAGATTTTCATTCTAAAGATTAAATTTCACCATTTCTGCTCCTAACCATGCCTCTGTTCACTAAGGAAAAAAAAAAAAAGAAAAAAAAAAGAAAAAAAAAAGTTATCAGGTGATAAGCCTTGACTAAATTTTTCCAAGAAAGATTAGAAAACTAGGAAAACTGTTTTTCTTGTGGGAGACAGTATTTTAGCTAAGCATCTCATTAAATCTGAATAACTTTTTCACCCTTGATAACATTTTCTGTTGCAAACGAGATAGAATTCTGTCAGTATTCTCCACCTGTTTTCCTAAAGCCTGGGGCACTGAAATCTTTTAGGAGACCCATTGTCTTTCACTGCCTTTCTTTTCCTCTATAAAGGAACAAACTGTTTCTGCTGATACAAAGACACTTCCAACAAAAGCATTATTTTACCTATGATCAATATCATATTAAAATGTTTTGCTGACAAGAAATTTAGCTGCTTTTCCCATCCCAGTTTAGTATCAGAAAGATGGGTGAAGAAAGCTTCAGCTTGCAGATGGGAAAATCTTCATTTTTAGCTCCTACTTTTCCCTAGGGGGCCCTACCTGGAATAACTTCATCTCCACATTCTCCCTCAAAATTGGCTTTACAGCCCTGGTTGCCAGCTTTTTCATATTGCATCTGATTTCCCATGTCTTCCCTTTGTCTCCATTCCCATGTTCATTCTTCATTCCCAAGTTCATAGCTCTGACTCCAGCCCAAACCATTTCACTCCAGCTCAGAGTGGATCTGCTGGTCATGCTTCTTTTGAGGCAGCCCAGAAAACATTTGGCCTTCTGGGCACGTTATCAGGTCATGTTGAGCTTTTTGTCCCCAGACACTCACAAGGCCTTCTCCCAGGGCTGATTTCAATCCTTTCTCCTCACAGCCTGTTTCTGAGATTGCCCCATCTGAGGTGGAGGGTTCTCCCTACAGGGTGTGCAAAGGACAGAAAGACCAGGGCAGAAGAAACCCTGCCATAATCCCTGTATAATGGAGAATTTCTAATAAATTTTTAAAGGAACCTTTACAGATTGCTTTGCAGAAGCTTCCTTCTCTGGAAGGATACAAATGTAAACATTTTTTCAGAAAGAGTTAATGGAAACTTTTTAATACTTTCATTGTCTTCACATAGAGCTACTGCAATTCATGCTACAATCAGTATATAGCTTTGGGCAACTACCAGCTGCTGATTTCTGTGTCAGGTAATCTATTAGTGCTCAGTAGCAAATAGCATTTCTATCACAAATTCAGTGGAATTGCAAAAGCAGTGCTGATAATTATCAATGATAAACATGTTGAGCCATAGAGTCCTACTTTATGTTCAGTCAAGCGTCTCTGATGCAGCAACAAATTCATTCTCCCCAGTGGTTCATGAACTGTATACAGAATAATAAATAACACAAAAGAATGCCAAGGTCTCTATTTAAATAACACAAAAGAATGCCAAGGTCTCTACTCAGGAAATTATTTACAAAGATGCTGCAGATGCTGTGGTGGCAAAAAGTCAGGCTGTGTACATATGCAGTTGGATTTTCTTGCACTACCTTTGAAGTACTCCCTTGTGTAATCCTATTTTCAAGAACTCTGATAATTATATCCTTGCCCAGTACCTTTTACATATAGTTGAACATGTACTCAGTGAAAAAGAAGTCTTTCACAATGTTTCTCCTGATTCAGCCAACAGCACAACCTGTCTGTCTCTCAGTTTTAGAGCTGTAGATATTTGGGTCCGAATTCACTTCACCAAATACTCACAGGTTCAAAGAGACATGTGGCCACATAATCCTGCAGACTGGTTCCTAACATGTTTTAGCTTTACTTCTGGGCGTGTCTGCATAAGCTAGAAGGGGTAGGACTGTGAACAAGTATCAAATATTCTCTATCATGTAAGGATGAGTTTCCCTCTAACTTCTTTCTCCATCAGCAGGTGCTGATGAGGCACAGGTCCACATTCTAGAGTATGTATCCATTGCTTCAGGTTCCACTTCAAGGCTCAGAGAATGAATTTTTTCTGAAATTCAAGCCAATCTCACAGCCTAATTTTACTCTGTACCTCTATATCTTATTTTCCAGGGGGGTGCTCTCATTCTTGTCTAAGTCCCCAGAAATTCAGTTTAGCTCACTTACACAGTGGCCTTTGGAAGCAGCAGACTTTTATTCCACTGGGTTAGTCTGCTAATGGTTTGGGAAGTAATCCAGCTTCCAAAGGACAAGCACTAGATCCAGCTGTGGGGAAACAGCAGAGATGTATAGGAGGAGAGGTAATGAAGGAGGGACATGACCATCTCTGTAAAAGCAACTAATAGGAAAGTTGGTGATAGATTCTTTACCTTAAGGTGTTTTTCATTTTCCTCTTGCAACTTTAACCTCTTTTGGAAATAAGAGAGAAGGTATAATAAAGCCTCCTTCCCCACAATCTTTTAGCTTAGTATAGAACCAACACAGAAGAAAGAAAGTTTTGGATTTTTTTTTAATCTTGGTTGGGTTTTTTTGGGGTTTTTGCTTTGGATGGGGGTTTTTTGCTTGTGTTGGAGTTTGGGTTTTTTGTATTTTTTCAGAACAGATGGTTCACTCTGCTATTTGTCTTTAATATGTTATTTTGTGCCTACCTAAAACACAGCTGATCCACAGACCACAAATAGTGTTTAATAATAATATGCTTTTGGAAGCAATGATGAGGAAACAGTGTTGACATACGTGAATTAATTGAATCCTGTTTATTTTTTTTCTGAAGCACATTCATGGCTTTCCTCTCAGTTCTTACTGCAAAATATAGCACTAATTGAAATTTAATAATAGTCACAAATCTCTGTGTTAATAATAGGTATATTGGGAAGATTATTAATTGTTACTTGGAAGATACTTGCTAGCAATTCTCTATCAATGTAATATATGTTGTTTACAGCCAAATTTCAGGTGGTAGATTAATTCAACCTGCTGAGAACACTGCTGAGATGTGGAAAACCTTAGAAAAAAAGACTCCTACACAAAAGAAACTGCAAAATTTTGAAGCTGTACAGCAGTTTTCAAAGAGGTAGGTCAAGGAAATGCATGCCATTATTCCAGATACAAAGTACTAAATTAAATGCCTAAAAACAGAAGATGAAAACAGTGCTATGCCCCTATTATCCATCAGTCATACCAACCATAACAAATGGTAGTCATTGAAGTAGTACAAGTTTGTAAAAATTTCAAAGAAAGATGGAATATATTGGCTAATATTGGCTAATTGTCTCGAACAGAAAGTGATTGAAATTAGAAACATTTTTTTTTCAGGACATTGTCTTTTTGCCCATGAATCAGATTATTTGGTTGACAAATGAAAAGTCAAGAAAGCAATAAATCTTGTCTTCTTCTTTCAGCTCAGAAAGAAAAATGAGATGGAGAGGATCTATTAAGTCTAAATCTTTGAAAGACTTGGCCTTCTGATTCAGTTCAGCTATTAAGTACCGCCAGAATTTCTTCCATGCAACAGAGTAATATAGGCACCTGATATTTTTATTGCTTTTATTAAGGAAGTGAAACAGGTTTCTAATTTAATAGAAAGGAATCTGGTTTTTTTGTCTAAGTGGGTCTTAATTTACAATCAAATGCTGCTTGCCATAACTTCTAACATGCAAATTAATTACTAAGTAATCAGTAAATATATTGTTTACATTTTTCCATATTGAAAACACTTAATAAGCAATTACAAATAATTGTAACACTGTAGGAGTTGTTCACCTGAAAGAGATTTTATCTTTTGTACCTCAAGATGAATCTCCAACTGTAAAGGTTAAATTTACTTGAAAGTCATTATTCAAATGAGTTTTATTGTGAATGCCATTATACAAAAACTAATTGAAATATAAATATGTGAAAAACATAAAAAATATGGTTTTGGGGTTTTATTTATTAGTTTAAATATTTATGGGTTTTTTATTATTAGTTTAAATAACGATTTGTGATCACTGAATTATGTCACTTAAATTAAATTTTATTAACAGGCAGAGGGCAGACAAAGGCTTAAGTGTGTATGGTGATACAGGGAACTTATCACTAGACCAGATCTGAAAATTAAACAAGCAGTTTTCTCTGATAATCCAAATATTGAACGGCTGTTATGTAAATATTAGATGAGATCTATACATTATCTTCGAATAATAAAATCAAATTTACAAACATATAAAATAATTAAGAAACTGTGGTTTCATTTCCAGTTGCAGTGTTATGACTAAAACATATAAAGAGACAAATCCACTATTCCTTTAGTTACAGATCAGTTGAAATGTGCCCTACAATCTTTGTGATTTCAATGTCAGTAGTCTACCAGAAGTTACAGTTTGTTGGAGATTAAATCAGTGACTTCAACCATAGCCTTATTCTAATTACACAAATAATGTAAGCAGTAAAGCCCTGGATTACACTTCTTCCTAAAAGTAAGCAATTTTCTGTTCTAATTCTGGTTTGAGCTAAGCTTGAATCAAACTATATACATGTTAGTCATATCCAGGATAAACACACAATTTCACAATCAAAAGAATTTTTTGCAATTGCATGTTCTGCTCTTTTTCAGACTTTGTTTCAGGAATGTTTATTACTCTTAAGAAAAGCTAGATCAATTTTGACCTAATCATAAAACAGAAATAGCTTTTTTGTTTATTACATGCAGAAGAACTTTTTGTTCCTACTCAAACATACTCAGCCTTGAAGCTAAATTTCCTAAGCAGAGATGGCTTACTGAGTGATGTGTTGGCATGATGTAGGAGAAAACCATTATGATGGACTTTGACAAGGACTTTTGTCAAGGTCATGCTAAATTCTTAGCAGCTTGGCAGGTCTTCATGTTCCATGCCTCTCTGTAAAATGCCTACGTCAAAGACATAACTGAAGCCAAAAACTCAAAAAGAAACCATACCAAATCAAGGTGAGAAAAAGTAGCGGTTGCTATAGATAGGATGAGTAAATATTGAAATAAACTGTCATGGGAAATGGTGGGGACCTAATTTTTTACTATTGATAAATTGTGTTTGAATACATTGCTGGAGAACACACATTAAAAATAATTGTAATTGGCAGGGTACCCATGTGGATCTCTCTGCCTACTGGCACAGACAGCAGAAAAAGTCATTGCAGCCCCTTCTTTCCTTGAAGTGTATGGAGTAAAGAAATAGTTAAGAATTGAGAGTCACAGAAATAATCCTGCTCCTGGTTCTCCCCCTCTTAA
Source organism: Passer domesticus (assembly GCF_036417665.1). Taxonomy (NCBI): domain Eukaryota; kingdom Metazoa; phylum Chordata; class Aves; order Passeriformes; family Passeridae; genus Passer; species Passer domesticus. The sequence continues at coordinate 29,310,434 of NC_087478.1, read as the reverse complement.
GTGAAATGATTTTCCTTTACGTCACCATATTTCATCAGGCATTATGCGCCTGTCTGTATTCTTGGAAATTTAGTACTGATTGATGATAATTTTGCTGGTAACAAATATTAGTCTTAAATTTGGGAAATTAACATTTGGTTAGTAGATATTTAAAAGGAAATCAAGTATTTCAGAAATAGTGTTTACCTTGAAATGAAGAGGAGGCCTGTTGTTTTCATTTCAGTGCAAAGCTCATTTAATTTAGTTAAATACTCATTTCACTCCAGAACAGAGACACCACAGCAAAACCTACTCAGGAAGGAGATGATATTAGGGTTTTTCCATAATTAGGCTTTGTTTTCTAAAGTCTTCACCTCTTAATAGACATAAATATAATTAGATCACTTTATTAACCTTCAAGGAAAGAGCTGGCTACTCTTTCCATGAAGAAACCATGTGTTCATGGATCTAAAACCCCTTTAGAAGTTATAGCTCCCACATCAAAATAGAAGCAACTGTTGGATAAATCTCTGTGAAAAATTGCATGGGAAAAGGCAATAAACACATATACATCCAGGTTTTCCATTTAATTGATGTTATTTAGAATGTCTGCCATTATCCATTTCTGTTCCTGAAACATTAAATCTGTGAAACTAAAATAGTCACAGGACACACCTTCACAAATATTTTGCAAATCCGTGCATAAACACTGATAAATGAGCTGAGCAACATCACTATGATACTGCTCTTCAACACTCTAAAGGAACAAATACAGAGCAGTGCAAATCCAACCACTGTCACCTTTAGGTTGGATGTGACATACACACACATGATCAGAGTCCAAGAAGAAAAGAGTTTTTATTCTGTGTGTTCTCCAGTTTATATACCCTTAACAAAGCATGATCTTAAGTCATTAACTACATCACAATAACTTATTATATTCATTGGTACAAAGCAATTAGCGTCAATAAAATTGGAAAAAGTTTTACAGAAATTTAATAAGGCACATATACACATCTACTTATGCACATAGTCTAGCTTGCAAAATTTTTCATGTACCTTTTCTAATCTGTTTCCATGCTGACGGCCTTGTCTTCTTCCTTGCTATGGATAGACTCAAAAATCATCAATTGCTATTTCTTCTATTAACTCAGCTTTGCTTGCAGGCCAACTGTCAAGCCCCTCCATAAACCATATTTAAGAAAAATTGAAAGATCAATTATTTCCTCATCCGTTCATCTCAAAATGCTGGAAGAGATCCAAAACTACACTGAATGGTCCCAGGATGTCTGGCACAAATCACCAAACAAAGCACTTTGTCCTCTAAATGCCCACAAGCAATTTTGTCACAAAAACAATTCCTTTGCAGTTCTTTCTTTATGACTGAACTGTGAAGAGTTGATGCCATTGCTCCAGTCCAGGGTGCTCAAGTTTTTCACTTCATCTTTCGAGACCCTTTCTCTCTTCCGCAGGAGTAGTTGTCTCTGAGAGTGTTTTTACCTTGAAAAATTTTACCTGTTGCCCACGGGGAGGGTACATCCTTCTGCCAGACTTGAACCTTACAGGACTCCAAAGGGACTTTCCTGGCTTTGCATAAGTCTTCTGAAGGTTAGCTGGAGAACTATCAGATCTTTAAGAAAAGGACTTAAAAAATGAAAACATACAATCTGATGCTATTTAATAACAATTATTTCATCACCAGAAATTATCAATCAGTCATTCAGTCATACATGTTTTTTCACTACTGACAAAAAGGGGGGTTTAGGTTTTAAGTACTGATGCAGCATATAAATATCATTGTGAATTAAGTGTATTAAGTGTTGGAGCACACCACATACTAATCAGCTTGAAATGAGTGCACTGGTCCCAGGTCAAACACAAACTCCCTAAAAGCATAACTGTGTATCCACAGAAGTCCAGCAAAGCTTCAGATCCGATTTCAGAGTTCAGAAGAACATGAGCCTGTATTTAACCATAATGGATAGCTTACTATAAAGCATCACTTTTATGTTAAAAAGTATCAAGTTCTTTCAACAAAGGAATTAGTGAGGCTTTTAATCTTATGGATCTTGCAGTGCTGCATTTCCCCTGGTCGTGGTGGCTCCAGTTTCTCTGCCTGTGATGAACTTCTTCTGCCTGTTACAGAGTCACCCACCTGCCTGAACAAGCCCTCACCATCCACACCCTCCAAGCCCAGCACTGGAGCTGGTTCCCAGCTGTGCTGTGCTGAGCTGCTGAGCAGCATTCACCAGGAGTCCGGCCAGCAACAGGCCAAACAGAGCAGGCAATTCACAGGTTTATTCCCAGGGAAGTTTTCCTTACTCAGCTGCAATAGGAACTATATCTAAGTAACCTAATAACAAAAGGTCTGTTCATCTGAGAAAATGTTATTAACACTGAACAGTAGAGTAAAACTTTGTTCTCATGGAACAGAGATACACAAACACAGAGGCAGAATTACTGAATAGCCTTCACTGCCTTGGAAAACCTGCAGAAAGATTCTGTGCTAATGAAACCCACATAAAGAACTATGTATTCACCACCTTACACTTTCAAGGAGAAGCCTAACAGCACAGTTTTTTTGCTAACTTCTTTTTCTCCATTTGTAGATGAATGGGAAAATAAGTAAAAATCACAAATAAAAACCAAGGCTGCTATTCCATACAACAGCTGACTATGCTGCCAATCCCACATGCCAGATGCTATACTGCCATGACCAATTCTGGTGCTGACATAAATATTGTCCATACTTGTAAATTTAAATTATTTTTGGATGCAAGACATATGCACTTTTTTTTAACTTAGAAAGCTTAGACATACAATTTAAAACAAGCCATTACTGTTAATCAGAATATTGTTCCAGATTTTCAAACATTGTAAATTACTTTGTATAACGGGGATAGGGACAAAACTTGCTTTTTCCTTTTTTTTTCTTTCCTTTTTGCAATGCTCTTAAAAATCTTACCTAACTAACTGTATTACCTGATGTGCTGGGGTGGATGTCAGGATCAATTGTAAAGTTTGTTTCCCTGAGAAACTTGAGTTCTGCCAAGTTAAATCTTCAGGCTGAGTGGGGTGTCCATTAGGAGCAGTTGGTGGCTCATGCAGAGACAGGCTTAGCTGAATAAAAGCTTGGTTTCCAGCTTCCTTGGTAAACCAGGAAAAAGGACAGAAGGCAGAAGAAAAAGTACATTTCTGCATGCAGCAAAAATGAGGGAAATACAGCAGAGATCTCTGTAACTCCAGACAGATGCTGCAGGCTACCCGTACACCTCATTTTATACAAGTCTCACAGAAAATCACTGTCAGAAAGCTCACAAAAAACTGCCATCCACTGCCAATATTTACACTGAAATCAACAATTTTACCCAATGTTACTAGGCAGTGTTGAGTGATTCAGAGGTTTTCCACTTATGACACAGCTTGTCAGTTATATCTGCCTGAGAAAGAGGCTCAAAGTTTTCTCTACTTGGACAAGCTGAAGTGGGACATGGGAAAGCATTGCTCAGAGAGGCTGGAACTAGGCAAGACTCTGAGAAACCTGATCTGACTTCACAGTTGGATTCACTTTTAGCAGGGAGGCTGGACCAGATGATTTCCAACAGTTTCTTCCCATCTAAACTCTACGATTACCTGATTTTTGGATAAAACTTGGGTTTTAGTAGTTTAGAGTTTAGTTCATAAGTTTTCTCTGTGCAGTTAATCTATTTCCTACTATTCTTTTCCAATACCACTTTTCTCCCATACCCACCTCTAAACACTCCTCTTCCCTACTGTCAGAGAAGGATCTCCCTTCTCCCAGCCATTCTGTCCCCAGAAGTGATCCTTAAAAAAAAAAAAACAAAAAGGAGATGGACTCCCAGTTTAGATGTCAGGTTCAAGACCAAAGAACAGTTTTTTCCACTTGTTCCATCCTAGCCTAGGGCATTTCCAGTGCCAGGCAGAATATTTAAAGGTATATTGTGTATTAATCTGCAAAACATAATTATTCAAGGATTTACAAATTGACTACTTCCTCACAAATTCTTGCAAAATGAGATGCTAGGAAAAATGCATCATGAATATTAACACAGGAAACACAGGTTGTTCATTTTTCCTTTTCTCCCTAGACATATTTCAGAGCATTCAGAAATGTCTAATCAAGCACAAACTGAGGCAAATAGACAGTATGGGATATTTTTGCTCCAACTGTGAAATATTTACAAGACTAGAAGCAACCAAAACCTGAAACCTACAATGAGAATTACTCAGTTACCTCAACTAAAAAAGGTGTTACCACCAAATGCAAAATTAATCCCCTGGTCATCACTTAAAAATTGATATTAAAAACCAACAAACTAGAACATAAACTTACATGACAACATACCTGCTCTCTAACTTCCAATTATCTATTAGCCATGTACTGTCAGTCCAAATTAAACCTAAATTCAAGTGTGGCTAAAATAAAATTTTGTCATGTCTTCATCTAAATAAAAGCTCTGAACGGAAATGGCATGTCTCAAAAACAGTGGCTTGGCTCAGGAGATGTTAGCTGTTACATGAATTTTGCCAAATATACCAAACCATATGAACTTCTATTTCCTTCAAAAACAACTGAACTTTTTCTCCATAGTTGTGGCAGGGGTCAGAAAAACGTGAGAAAAGCAGATGACTGCTGGATCTCACCACCACAGGTGAATAGGCAAGGTTGGAAAATAGGATGAGTATTGGCTACATATTTCCAGTTTCCCAGCCAAAATATATATGGTGATACAAAGATCAAATAATCCTGCAGCTACTGAGGGCACTAATTAAAAAAAGGAATAAAGAGCACAGATGACCTCACATAGATGACCAGTAAAACTATTCATGCATACTGTCTGAGAACATGCTTTGATGTTTGGCTGGGTGCAAGCCACGTGTCACATCAAAAAACCCATAAACAAGAAAAAAATAAAAGAAGCTGTGTCCGTACAGACTGTTCAAGTTGAAATAGGCAGCAGTGGCTGAAGATGAAGAAAACAAAGTTGTTCTAATATAAAAAAAAACAACCTGACTCTCAAAACTTACCAAAAAGGAGCAAGTACTTAAAACAGACTCAGATTCTTACTTGGGTCTTAATCTTACCATTGTCTCCACTCACACCGATGTTTGCAAGATCCGACTGGACACAAGCATGAATACAGAAATCAGTTCTAGGACATGAAGAGAGAAATGTATTAATGGATTTATGTGAGGCCAAGAATAATCACAGAAGGTTCACAAATTGTTACTTCCTTGCAGCTTCTTCCAATGTGTATAATCATTATTATTGTATCGATGCCAAAAAACAGGGAGCTATATTTAAACTCCAAAGAAGGTATCTGGAGTTCAAAATGCTAATCATATTTACACAGAAAGGGAAGGAAACCTCATAATAATGTACATATGAATTTTATTGACTTATTTGTGTTCATTAAAAGCAGATGTTCTCTGTAGCCAAAAAAAAAAAAACGCAGGAACTTACCAGAAGAGAAAAGCAGACACGGTTGGTTAAAGCATGGCAGATATTTTACCCCACCATGTGTTGTTTTTCAAGCTTCTAGCAGTCAGATGGCTGATGGAAAATAAGCACAGTCATTTGTGAGGGCACAGGGAGTTATCAAATAATAAAGGCTTTGTCTGATAAAAACTGATTGGTTCTTGTGGCAAAAGAGCAGAATTCCTTCCAAAGGTTAGAATGGAATTTTTTTTTCACTGCTTGGAGTGTAGGTTTCCCATTTAAAATATTTTATTTACTAATGCAAATAAAATTTTGGGCTTTTTTTTCTGTATCCTTGAACACTGTAGTTCATATGGTAATAAACTTACAGAAAATCAGCTGAAGGCAGATCTGACATTCTGACATCTGCTTTATAAATCTCTTCCTTCTGGTTACTTGCTGACAAGAATGATAGAGATAAGTAGGTCCTGGGGAAAAAAAATTAAAAAAAAAAAACAAAAAACCAAAAAACAAAGTCATTTGGATGCCATAATGACCTTAGCCTCAGATTTTGTATTTTAAATCTCTGGTAGATCTGAAAATTCTTATTAAAAAAAATATAGCCCAAGAGAGGAAAAAGTTAGAACAGTTCAAAGAACTGATACGGGGATGAATTTACCTCAATAAATAATAAATGGAGGTATGTCCTTTCTCTCCCACATATTTAAAGCTTTCTGAATTGAGCCGGTCAGAAGATGTCATTTACCAGATTTACCCAATTTTAACTTCAGCAATACCTACCAACATGATTCTGTTCAGTCTCTTACCAATTAAGTCAGCCATAAATGAGGCTATAGTGGCTATTAAGTGAAAGTACCGGCTGAAATCAATTATACCATATGTACCTAACCATTAACAAAGCTGACTGCAGTTCCCCACTCTTAAAGGCACTAATGGCAGAGCCAATGTACAGTATCTCCCACTTTTCCTTCTTCAGGGGCTGGGCACTGTAATTCCACCTCAGCTGTTTTCTTTCTAACATGGTGTCTCAAGGAAAGGAGGCTTGAGCAGACAGACTGTCTGTCGCTGTAGCTGCCTGTCTCCCCAGGGACTTCAAGTTTCAGCCAAACTTACAGAGGAACAGAAGTCTCATAATGTTAGACCAACAAGCTTCATAAAAATAATCACAGGATAAAGGAGAAGTAACAAGAAAATGTTCTGACTGTGGAAAGAAGAACCAAGGAAGTGAACGTGAGCTTTTTAGCTTTACTGGAGATTCCATCTGGACAGGATACCCAGCAGATGCTCTATTCATATGAAAATCTTCAATAGGAGTTTGTAATCAAGGGAAAATACAAAGATTGAAAAAAAAAAATTCTTGTTTCAGGATTTGCAATAAATTATTTCTTTTTCAGAACATTGAAATGAGAATAGAAATAAACAGGGAGACAGAGAGGGGAAGTCTTTACCACATGCTCTCTCATGTTCCCAAACATTTCTCCTTTACTTAATGTTACTGGAGGTGGTGATTAAAGTCATAGATTGTGGAAGCTTCTTATTTCAGCATAATGGGTTTTTTTTCCACAAATAAAAAGATGCTTCTCTCTTTCATTTATTGGGTAATCATTTTTCAAAATACTCTTTTCCCCACCTTAAAATCAGTTTCAAGTTCTAGACCTGTCAATTTGTTTTCAGATACATTTGAGGTTCAAAGTATAAGCTGTCTTGAAATACTTTCGGATTATTTTGAGTATATTACTTTTTCTCAGTTCTCCATTTTTCAAGACCCATGTGCTCAGATGCTATCAGCCATCCAGGTGTTTTGGAAATGTATCCCTGTTAGAAAAGACCACAACCTCAACTGAGTACATTGACAAGAATGCATATGTTCTTGAATTTACTTTCAATAAAAATGTATTCATTTATATACCAGCATTAACCACTATTTTGAAACTGGGATATGATCAAAGCCATAATCAAGTCTCATAACTTTTATCAGATCATATGCCTCAAAACTTAGCCAAATTAAAAGAAAAAAAAAGGCAAACAAAAAAAAACCAACAACAAAAACCACATTGTTTTTTAAATTAGTATTTCCCTTCTTACAAATATTAGGGTTTAAAGGGGACTCTCAGGCACCCCTTACTATGAACTTAGCTTAAAACAGATGCTGATTCTGACTTCTACCTCTGCACAAGACATAAGCAAGACTGAGACAGCAGGACAGGGAATTCTAATTTCTGCAAACACGAGTTTACTTCAGAGAAAACTGCATCAAACACCACAATAATTTCTGTCCTGAAACTGAAAGAAGAAAGGTTCTATGCAAAACCTGAAATGGGTCAGAAGCATGCTCCATGTGAGGGGTCACTCCAGCATTCCCAAAGGTGCCACACACAAGCAGGCAGTACATGGTTATTATGGGGATGCATATGGAAATACATTATGGAGTTGCTGCAGTGGACTGTGTTGGTTTATGGTGGTAACAAAAAGAATAAGCAGCATGATGAACATGAGTCTGCATACAAACAAAATTCTACCCTTACAGTCACCCTGCCTGCTTTCAAGATGCTTGGTAATGAATGATGGGGAATGTGTCCTTTTATTTTCAGATGATATATTGCCTAAAGAAATAAGCACAGAAGCTGCCTTCATGTCCAGGATTTTAGTGACAGTTCTGAACAGACTTTTCTTTATATCGTTTTTTTCCAAAAGCAACTAATATTAATGGATGGTCGTGCTCATCCCCATTATTACTGAAGGAAAGAGCAGTTTTAGCTTGGATCACTATGGATCATAAAATCCTTTACAAAGAAAGCATTGTTCACCAAAGTAATATACATTTTTATTTCTTTCCTGCTTAGTTGTCCTATGTTATTTGTCAGCCATTTGTTAAAAGCTAGCAGTAAAACATCTGATTTAAACAGGACACGGGACGGGCAAAGGTGTTTAGGAGATTTGGTTTCTTCTTTTATAAAATTTAAAAATTAAACATTGGTTCTACATCTCCTAAAAAGCATTTCTGTTGACTTGCAGCCATAACTCACAGTCATAAGGAGTTACAGATCTTTAACTCCCTTTTGAAGGAATTTGTGTCTGAAAGTGCCTGTCTTTTTCAGACATGTAGCTACACCCCCACACGCCCCCTGAGCAAACTCAAGCACTGATGTACTAGATCTGTGTCTTTGTGTCAGCCTGGAGAGCCCTGTGGCACTGTGATCTGAAGTTCCACACACTGATCTCAGAATGGAGGCCCACAGCTCACACCTCAGGGAGAAGGAGATGCAGAAGGCTGTACAGATCTCCTAGATGGACTTTTAAATTGCTTTTATGTTTTTCTTCTTTTTTTTTTCTTTGCAATGCACTACCTCCTGTGCTTTCTACCACTCTGTAATTCCAGTGATGTTTAAGACTGACCACTCATGATCTGCCATTTTCAGCATGTGGGGTCTTGGAATGAGACAGAAAATGTGCAGAAAAGCACCATGAAAAGTATGAGGGGGAGCAGGACGTAGGAGCCAATTAAATGAGTCACACACTCAATATAAGATACTTCAAGAACCTTCTCAATCTCCTACTAGTGCTGCATAGGCACAAAATGGGCTTGAACTATAACTCCAGATAAATACAGCCACTCAAGTGCTGTATCCATGAGCAATTAAAGGCAAGAGTGAGGTTGGGCATCTTCCTTTACCTCGTGACTGATACTGCAAATCTAGAGTATTCACAAATACTTTATATATTGCTGTGGGGTAGTATCCATGTTTCATTAGAAAATCCACTTGCATGTTCTCTCTTTAGACAATATTTTACAGTTACTGTAGGACGTCACTACATTCCATTATAATGCAAAATGAATCTGGTGTTCTAAAAAGATTTCCTGCTTTATTTTGGATGTATGAGAGAGATATAGTGTTCCAAGAAACAAGTAATGCCTGAGGGCATGCAAAATCACCTTTTAAAGTCCATTACCCAGGTTTATTTGCATGAAGAACTGCATTTTAAAGGTTAAGTTACCTGTAATCATAGAAAAGCTACTATACTGCTTTAAAATAGACTGCTCAAGGCCATGACAAATTACTTTCCCAAATGTCCTTACTTTTAAAGGCTCAATTCAGTGAACCAATAATTTACTGTTAATTTGTAACATTTTCTCAAGTTCTGCCTACGGAATAGAAAATGAAAATAAATTATCCCGTAGTGCTTAACAATGCCTTCCTTGCATATAAATATGCTCCAAAGATTTGAATACTGCCTAACAAGGTCTTGGGGTGTTTTTGAGATCTGCAAATTCAAAGACTTACAGACCCTAAAAGTCCACAAGACACACAAAGCCACTGACACCTCAATTTTTTCAAACTTTGATTTCAAGAGCAAATCTATCTCAAAATAAGAAATCACCTCAGAATATTCTCTTTTTTTTATTATTATTCAATGTATGAAGCACACTTTTGGATGGAGAATGTCTCTGTTTAAGCTCTTTCAATGTTTTAGAAATTATCCAGGACATAAACTGCATGTTCAGTAAGTTATACACAAACTTCATGGTGCCAGCACACAGCAAGTAAAGTAAAGCAATTTGATAAACAGAGATATTTAAGATGTATCTGATGATATTTTTACCATCTTTGGTCATATGAAATCCTTGAAAAAACAAAGACATCAGGGAGGACTGCAAGTAACAGCAAATCTGCCAAACTGAGGAACCAATATTTTGAGTACTAAAGAGGCATTTGAGTGTAGAAAGGGCCAGAAGTTAGGGCTATATCAACCAATAAAAGTAGTATAAAGATTTTATTCTGAAATATACACACTGCTAATGAGAAGCTCTACTTAACATTAGCCATTCTTACTCCCTTTTCAACAGTACTTACCAGCTGATTTCAATTCTAGAACAGAATAGAGGATAGAACGAGAAAAGATGGCACTGGTAGACAGGTAATGTCTTCAAAGATCCCCCCCGAGATCTGCAGAGCTGTGAAAGTGAAAACAGGGAGTAACAAAATACGTCTGGGTGACAGGAAGTCCGTTCTGAATGCCTAAATATGGAGAGTGAGGAACCATTGGACAGGTTTGGAGTGAGTACAATCTTCTCACATCCCCACACTGGTCTAAAGAATCATTTTATTTGTCCTTAGCATAATAAATATCATTCATGCCATGTGGGAGTTAAAAAAAAAAAAAAAAAAAAAGAAGAAGAATAAAAGAGTCTGATTCCTTGGAGACTGAGCAGCCTGGTGAGTAGTGTCCTGGTAGAACAGAAGAGTTGTTCTCAGGGTCTCAGTTATTCTCAGCTTCAAACTGGTTGGAAAGCAGAGCCAAAAGGAATCATGGAATGATTAAGGTTGGAAAAGACCTCAAAAATCATGGAGTCTAACCTTTGACCAACACCACCAAGAAAACTAAACTATAGCACTGAGTGCCATCTCCAGTCTCTTTGAATGCTTCTAAGGTTCGCAATTCCACTCCCTTCCTGGGTGATGTTTAACTACTCTTTCAGGGAAGAAATTACTCCTTATGTCCAACCTGAACCTCCCCTGGTGCAGCTTGAGGCCATGTCCTCTCATCCGGTCACTGGTAGAAGAGATGAGCTGCCTGGAAGAAGAGATGAACCCCCACCTGGCTGCAAACTCCTTTCAGGTGGTTATAGAGAGTGACAAGGTCTTCCCCGAGCCTCCTTTTTTTCATGCTAAACAAACCTAGTTCCCTCACCCACTCCTCATATAATGTACTCTCTAGACCCTTCACCAGCCTCATTGCCCTTCTCTGGACTCACCCCAGCACCTCAAAGTTATTCTTGAAGGGAGGGGCTCAAAACTGGACACAGGACTTGAGGCGTGGCCTCACCAAAGCCAAGTTTAGAGGGGCAATCACTGCCCTGGTCCTTCTGGACACGCTATTTCTGTTGCAAGCCAGGATACCATTGGCCTTCTTGGCCACCTGGGCACACACTGGCTCATGTTCAGCCACTGTTATCAGCACCTCCAGGTCCTTTTTCACTGGGCCACTTTCTAGTCACTTTGCCCCAGGATGTAGCATTACAGGGAGTTGATGTGACCCAAGTCAGGAACTTTCCTTCGAAACACTCCAGGAATTTCCTAGACTGCCTCCTCTCCACTGTTGAGTTTCCAGCAGATATCAGGCAGGTTAAAGTCTCCAGAAGAACAAGGACTGATAACTGTAAAGTGTCAGCCAGCTGAAGAGAAGATTTCATTCACCTCTTCATCCTGGTTGCATGGTCTATGACAGACTCCCACCAGGATGTCTGCCTTGGTAGCCTTTCCCCCTGATCCTTACCCATAGAAACTCAACCTTATCATCATCATTTTCGGTGGTTTCACCTTGGCTGGATGCCAGGTACCCACCACGCCACTCGATCATTCCCCCTTCCCAACTGAACAGGGTGACAAAATGAGATTGAAAACAATTCATAGAATAATACAAGGCAATTTACTAGAACAAAAGCAAAAGTTTACATGCATATGAACAAAGAAAAAAAAACCAACATTTTTTGTCTTACTTCTCACCAGCAAGCAATGTCAGGCCAATACCCAGGAAGCAGGGCTGCAGGACATGTAGCAATTGCTCAGGAAAGCAAACACTGCAAATAATGACAGTCCCCCCCTTCCTCCTCCTTTTATTAGCTTTTACACCTGAGCTGACACCATATGGTATGGAATATCCCTTCAGTTGAGTCAGCTAGCCTAGTTGTGTCCCCTCCCAGGATCTTGCCCACTTCCAGCCTACTCATGGAGCAGGGAGATCCTGAGAGACTTGACTGGTGCTGTGCCAGAGCTCCTCAGCTGTAGCCAAAGCACTGGTGTGTTATCAACCCCTTTCTAGCTACCAAAGCAAAGAGCAGCACTGTGAGGACTGCTGGGGTTAAAATTAACTCCATCTCAGCCAGACCCAATAACTATCCTAAGAGGGACTGCAACTCTCAGGTGACAGTTTTCTCTTATCATCTGATAAGAGCCTTAAAACACCTATCTGCCACAGCCATCCCTGCCAGCCTGCTTTTTGTTCTCTCCATCCCCTGAGGCACTGCAGATTCCCAGAGTCACACAGACAGAGCAGAGGACATGCTCTGCTTCAGGGCATGCCAAAAGTGTTAGAGCCTTGACAAGACCAAGCATGTGTGCTTGTGTTCCACAGTGAAGTCTAGACAGGATCCATGGCCCACGTGTTTGCTGCTAAGGGTGTGGCCCACTAGCTGTTGTCCAACTGTTTGGTGTGGAATTTACTGAAAATATTTGTGCCAGCTGAGGGAAAAGGACTCCCTTCAGGTACTCACAAATCTGTGTTTAAGCCCTTGCGCAACTTGCATGCCTGTCTTCTTCTGGGGGCTCAGAGTTCATGCAGAGGGACTGCAGGCCACCTCTTTCAGCTCACTGAAGTACCCTAACCCTCAGACTGGACTTATACTGCAAGAGAATTAATTCAGGATGGAGAGAGGGGGATCAAAAAAAGGGAATATGACTCTCTGACCCTTATTACTGTGTGATATCCAATGGCTATAATGTATGCAACCAGGACTTAAACTAGAAATCTTTATTCCTGCATGAGCACTACCACAGAGAAATCATGCCCTTGCCAGAAGCAGAGTGTAAGAGTAGAGGAGGATATTCCTTTCTTTCAGTACCCCCTCCTAGTTAATCTCTAGCCCAGTAATTACCTTGCTTGTTGATGAAGGTATTGTAAACTCCCTGTAGCCAAATGGCTTTTGAAAAAGTCTTTTAATGATAAATTTTATTATATAACTGTAATAAATTTGCTGGTTTAATAAAGAAACAATATTGAAGATACTAGAGGCATTTCTGTATTCGTGGGGGCTTTCAAGATCACATGGTAAATAGTGTTATTAAAAGACCTTATCAAGCCCCATCAGTCTGTCTGGCACTGCACAGGATGTGAAAGCAAGCACTGAAAAGCTTCCACTCCAACAGACAGTTCAGTGCAGGGGCAGGGAAACACAGGCAGGATCCTGATGGAATGGAAGGAGCAGACAGCTATCAGCAATTCTCTGCAATAAGAATCTCTATTGGTGATGCCAGAAACCTTACATTTGTACGGATTATCAAAAGAGGTTTCACACCCTAATTAATGTACTGTCAGCTTCACACAGCTTGTGCCCATGTTTGATCAACAAAGATTTTGGAGAGGTACTGTTTTCACATCAGTGCTATTTGGTAGAGGAAATATAAATACCAATTGTTCTCATCCAAATTAGAATTTGAAAAGCAATCTTCCTTATAATTTAGTATGTACAAGTGACAGAAGTACCTTTATGTTGTGAAATACCACAATGAATTAGATTGCATCATGCCGTGTTCAAATTTGTCAGTGTTCAGTGGGAATGAAGAATTGCTGGGCTCACAATCAGTTCTTTCCAGACTTACAAGAATCCTGTGGTTCTGAACTCTTTTCAGACTGTTCAATACATTCATTGATCATGATTTCTCTGCAATGTCTGCTTATTGGCAGATGACCTCTCTGTAAGCTGAGCAACTCATGAAAGGATGATCACAACTCTCATCAATTTTTTGAGCATCTGGGCCCTGAGATCTCCAATATAAAAAGCAGATCCCAGTCAGCATTAATGAGAAAAAAATAAAATTGGAAATCAAAATTCTAATTGCTTTAAGTATTGGACTTCACTTTGATGTGGATCCTGCCTTCCCCAGAGCAATTATTACTAAGTCCAGATCTCATGGCTGAATCTAAATAACTTAGCTACAAGCAGAAGCACCTACCAGTCCTCCACACTTACTGAGGTATGAACAAGGTGCAATAAAAATCCTTAGTATTTTAAAACGAGTTTACCTCAATCAAAGTGTGCACAAACCTCACAAATGGATAGCTTCTCCATATGGTAACACAGAAGGAATTTTCTTCCATAAGTCTTTAGGAAGAATTCAGGCTCAATATTTTCAGTTTTGAAAGCAGAGGAAGGAAGACTACAAAAGTGATTACCCTCTTCCTCAGACTGCATTGGTAATGTGATCAACTTAAATTTCACCCCGTATTTTGTAATATGAAGGTCATCAGGAAAGTTTAATGATTTAGTATAAATGAAGACAACATGCTTCTTTAAACAAATGAATATACCAGCAGAGAAACAAATCAGTATTCAATCGATAACCTCAAAATAAAAATTACTTCAGTGTTGTACAGCCTAACTGCACAGAAATTCAGCACAAAATAAGAACAATTAATAAAAAGCTGTTTTTTTTTATGATAAGGTAGTGCTCCAAAAGTCTTTTAAATCAATAGCAGTACCACCTATATCTCACCAGGCTTTGATCTATATTGAATCAGATGTTTAACATATACCTTGTATTGTACTAAAGAACTTTAGTTTGCCTGTGGGGTGAATTCTAGGACAAAGAGCCTTTTAGCTTTATATGTAGCCACAAACCCTCATATTAAAAACCACTTTGCTATGTGCCCTTAAAAGAAAAGCGTGATTGGCAGCAGCTTTAATATGCAAGCCCATTTGCTGGGAACTGTATGTCTGGATGATAATAAATCCACAATGTCTGTTATTTGCTAAAGTTGCCTGTGTTCAGTTTCAGTCTCTAAATGTAGGGTACTCTAAATTATGATGGAGATGTCGTGAGAAACTTGGCCGGGGGAGGTTAAAATTGGTGTGAAATAGAAGTAAATGTGTTCTTTTACTTTCAGCTGCAGCTTTGCCTCTTCATGATCTGGTCACACTTCTCAATTTGATTTGCAGCAGTTCTCCCCCAGATTCCATGGTCAGGAAAATCCCTCTACATGGCAATTAATCTTAGATAACGCCTTTTATCATTTGATAGACTCCTCTGCTCTGATCAAAGCTTAGTTTACTGCGGAGCTTCCGTGGGGTTTGACCATTTAATTAACGGGAGGACGATTTCTAAGAGCTAGCACGACGCCTTTTACATTTATCCGCGCCTTAGGAACACCCCGCGGCTCCATCTCCGCACTCGGGGAGTTTCGATGCGTTTCTAACGAGGAGCCGTGTCTTCGGCTGCGCCCCCCCGCAAAAGGGGCTTCCCCGGGCCTCTGCCCCCCGCAAGGCAGCCGAGGAGCGGGCCGGGCCGGGCTGGGCTGGGTGCAGCGCAGGGGCACAGCCCACCCGGCGGCGGAGCCCGGCCGCTGCCGGCGGGGCTGCGGCGGGCGAGGAGCGGCCGGAGCGGGGCGGAGCGCGGCAGCCCCGGGCGGCGAGGGGCGGGGCGGGGGCAGCCGCTGCGCTCCGCCCCCGGGGCACCGACGGCTCCGTCCCGCTGGCGCGGCCGGGCGTCGGGGCGAGCGGCGTGCGGTCGGGTCGGGTGCTGCGCGGCTGGGGAGACCGGGAGGGCGTAGGCAGGAGGGGATAAAAACGCGCTGTGTCGCCGCTGTGACTGGGAGTCTCCCGCCTTCCCTGCTCGCCCGCCGAGCTCCGGGCCTCAGCTCCGTTCCCGGGGGCAGCGGGCCAGCACTGCCTGCGTCCGCGGGGGAGCGCAGCGGAGCCGCTGCCGCGCTCCCGGCGTCCCGCAACTTCCCCGGAGCGCAGCGGCGCGCAGCATGCGGGGCAGGGGCTGGAGGCGGCGGCGGGGCCGGCATCGCGCTCCCCGGACATGAAGCGGCCATCGGAAGCTCCAGGTAACGCTGCCCGGCGGGGTGGCGGAGCAGACATCCCCCCGGAGCCGGGCTATGACGGGGGGCAGCGTCCGGAGGGGCAGGAGTCGGGGCTGAGAGGGAGGCGAGCGCAGCCCGGCAGCGGGCGGGGGAGAGCCGGTCCCTGCCTCCGCACGGAACGGCGGCAGTGGCCGCGCCCGCCCGGGGAACTCGGTCAGAGACCCCTCGGAGCGGTTGTGGGTGCCCCCGGTCCGATGCCGGTTTAGCCTGTTCGGTCGCTGGGCTCTCCGAAACTTTGCCCTCCGCCGACTCCCGGTAGGAATCGGGCTGTAGCGGACAGTCCCCGCCGTGAGACTGGCAGGAGACACCCTACGCAAAAATCTATGCAAGGGCGTTTCTGTGAAGTTTAGCCCTCAGATAAATTTTTGGAGGCGGTGAGGATCCTTCGCTGGGCAACTAAACTTTCCTAAGATCTGACATTGCTTGGAGACTGGTTAGTGATACTGTAATAGGCACTGCCACTTACCATCACATTTTTTCTTAATTATTTGCTGATCTCCTTAGCAACTGAAGTAATTTGCAAAGGTTGAAGCTTGGTTGCAGCTTGATTTACAAAGTAACATGGCAAAAGGGATGAATTTGTTGTTTCACTGAAGCATATTTCCCTTGTACTCTCTCAGAGGGATAAGAGGTGCAGAGATGTTGACTTCTCATAGCTGGTACTGCTGTAAAGAGACTGTTGATTAGTCCATCTGAGGCTCTGTTGTATGACACCCAGTTGTGTCAGTGTTTTCTTTAAGACCATCGAGTTATCATGTTTTAAGAAAAAAATATGTCTTCAAGGAAATTCAGTCTTTAGTGAGGGATTAGTGGGAGATTATAATTTTATTTGGCTAAGGTTACTAGGACAAATTAATCTCTAATTCAGCACGATTGAGGTCTGGCCAGATGCTGGCTGGAGAGAGCACTCCATTTGCCTTGCTGATCTCAGGATCAGCTTGCTGCAAATATGATGTAAAGCCATTTTTTTCATCACTATTAGGTCCTGCACCAAGCACAGTGTAGCCCAGTACAGGGATTTAGTCCAGTGTATCAAGACACCTCCCAGATGTAGCTCACCAACAGTCTTTGCTGTTCAATCCATCATGTCACAAATCTCATGGATTACAATGTTTGGGTAATCTGTGTCTGTTGAGTCAGAGATGCTGAGCACAGCTGTCAGGAAGATTTGATGCAGGGTGCCTTTTCCTCTTTATCAGAGTAGGATAAAGGCAGAGTAGAGCCTGGAGACTGAGGTGAGGTGGCTGAATATTTCCTATGACAGTATCTCACACATGCAAGGAATGCAAGTTTATGCAGACCTTCCTTAAAAATGTAACTTTTTAAAATACCAATTGCATAGGATGCCATTAGTCTATATGTAATTAATGGCTGCATCATGTACTTGAACAGGATTCATAAAGTTGGAGTCTAAAAGCATGAATAATTATACTTGTATAATGTTGTTGATATAATTTATTAAAACCCCATTCTAAAAATCGCTTTTGCTTCTGAGTTCATGAGGAACCTTTGTCAAATGTCATGCCAGAAAAAAAAATAGGGCTGTGAGAAAATGAACACCTGAGCCATCTTTTTTTTTTTTTTTTCATGTATTACTATGTTTGACTAGTACAGCCCTAATTCATCTGATATGTAGACTGGTATAGGGGGAGAGCACCTTTGTGGACATCAGGAGTCAGTGAGAGGTACAGAGATGTATTAATGTCTTGTGGGGTGCTGAGACTGGGGCAAGACTCAAGAGTAGACAGTCACAGGAGATGTGGTGCAAAAGAAGGAGGTGGGGGATGTAGAAATGGTGTGAACCTTCTGGAAGATGAACAAAGGTCTTTAATGTTTTCGAGTGCTTGATCTCTCTAGAAGCTCAACACTATTCCTGCAGTAGTACAGCAGGCAGCAGGGTTATGTGCAAATACTTGCATTTTCACTGTGCAGGAAGTACCAGCCAGATGTGGGACTATTTGCATCACCAATGTACAGGAAAATGCTTTACAGTAAGAATAACATCTAGCAATCCAATTTTTTTAACAGTGAAAAGACTAATAGTAGTGTTTGCAAAATACCATTCAGGTGAATTGTGATCTCCAGTCCAATTCACTGCTTAAATTAAGAGATGTGCTACATAAGGATTTTTAGCAAGGTCTCAAATGAACTGGGAGAGGTAGTTTGGTGTACAGATTCCATTGGAGAAACAGCAATAAGCCTGAAGGTACTTAGAGAGGATAAGAAAACTGCTGTAGATATTAGTAAGAGAGAGAGCCCAGAAAAAGGAGAAAGGAGTGTTTAGGGCATCAGTTGGTCTTCAAGTGATAACTGATGGTGAGACTGTATGTTGCCCAGCAGTCCCCTTTTCCACAAGCGGGTCTAAGTGCTCATTACTTTTAAAAACAAAATAACAAACAACCCCCTCAGAAATAAACAAAAAACAGGAACAAACACATTAAAAAGTTCAAACCAAGAACTGAATATTTAGCTTCTCTCGAATGTGATTGGTTGTAGTCAGTTTTGCTGTTTCTGACCACAGAGGATTTTCTTTATGATAGCAGGATATATGTCCCGCCTTTCTTCTTGAACAGTTAAGAAGCATGTGCACCATTACTGTTCAGATGAATGATCTCAGGG
Source organism: Passer domesticus (assembly GCF_036417665.1). Classification (NCBI taxonomy): domain Eukaryota; kingdom Metazoa; phylum Chordata; class Aves; order Passeriformes; family Passeridae; genus Passer; species Passer domesticus. Next base: position 29,291,734 of record NC_087478.1, on the reverse strand, counting down.
AGTAATGTGGTTTTGGCACTGAACTTAAAATATTGCATTTTAACGTCACAAAGAAATTATTTCTTTGAACAGAATTCAAGAGCAAAACTCCCAACCATGCCCTTCACTTTACTATAAATCAGAAAAGGTATTTACCCAGCCCATTCAGAAATATTGGTGAAGTGCTTGGCCAAAGTCTGTTGGCACACATTAGCTGATAGTATTCAAGAGCAATATCTCTCTTGAGAAAATATTCAATATTGAAATTTGTAAAATAAGACTTCTCTAAGACCTGAAGTAGTATTACTGGGATGAAACGCAATGCCAGGTTTTTTAATAAAGGGCTTATTGTGGGCTTTGTTCTTCTTGCTGCTTAACACATTACAACCCAGAAATGTTTATGCAGACATTTTGAGTAAGTTCAAATGATCACATACCCTGTCAATATTTATGTTGAACTTGCTTGGCTTTGCAGAACATCCTGGGTAGTTTGTGCAGTCGATATATGGAACACAGGTTGAAGAGCAGGTTGAAGCTCTACAGTCCTAATCTCCAAAAGAGCAAAGAACCTGTTGGGAATGTAGGCACTACACTATGTATTGGGCATGGGAAGGAAGGCTTCTGCTCATCAGAGTACTCTCTAAATATTCTTGTGTGTTCTGTGGTATGTTTAGGATGTCTATAATTTGGATTTACCCACACAGACAAGTTATCTGAAACAGTTTTCATTTTGCAGCTCCAGTGAACTTTGAAAATGGACAATCCAATTTTTAACCCTTGCAAACTGTTTTTGCTCCTTAGAACTAAAAGGTATTATGTGATATGCACCAGTGACTGGTCTGTGTCTTCCTATGGGATTTGGTTGCAGACTAGCTTGGAGTTTCTGGTGAGATAATTATAGGCATGAACAGAAGCAAACATGCAAGCTTATCTAGTGTATTAAATTTGGTAAACCTTACAAAACTGAACATTGATCTCGTACATCCTATTCAGAATATCTTCAGGACCAAAGTTATTTTCAACATGGGAGATGATTTTTTTTAAGTGCCATTCACTTGTTGCAAGAGCAGTTAGATTAAAAATTAGGCTGCATAGCTTGCAGAATCAGGCTTTCACATGTTAGTGGGAAAGGCAACCTTTGCAGCAACTGTTCATCTCCTGTTTTGTGGATGCTTTATAGTCCAGTCTTCAGGTTTGTGCTTTCCTGGTAATATAGTTTTCAGATGCCTTGCTTCATACAGTAGACTAACTAAATGAGCAACTACAAAATATGTTTTTCATCTGCCAGGATTTTTTCATTGTGCCTTATGTCTGTATACCATACAAATTCACACCATGGTACGTAATTATTTTTGATGGCAGTTTCTCTAATGCTTCATAGGTCTCACCCTCTAGAAGAACTTGATCTGTTAATAGACTGCTTAACTAGCAAAAACAACTAAGCAAGGAGCTTAGGACTGGTTAAAAAATACTCTTCTGGATTCCTAACTTTCCATTGAAAACCCAGTGCAGTTAGAGGCTTCAGGAAACTTTAAAAGCCTAGAAGAATTTATGAATATTAAACTTTAATTCAAACCAATCAATTTATTTTTACAATATTTCTATAGCTAAAATCATGTTATCCTTTGTATAAACAAGGAATCCCTGTGCCAGATAGAGTCACAGCATTTTGACTCTCAGCTCAGCAGTTCCTCAGATCAGTCCTTCCCAAATTTAACATGCAGAGGTTCGTTATTTTATAAGTGCCAAGCTTGTGGCTGTAATATGTTCATTATTTTGTAATAGCCACCAGTTCACATAGTTTGCCTGATCACTCAGGAATTTTGTGGCAATGGCTAGGAAACTGCAGTTCTCAGGGATAAGGATTTATCAAGCTCTTGATGTAATCACCCATTCTTTTCCCTGTTCTGCCTCAGAACCTGTGCACAGTGTCAAGAAAGGTTTGGGGAAAATTGAACAATCCTGTAACGAAGGACTGTATATAAAATCTAAAATGGAAAGAAAAATGTAATTCTGACACTTTAGTTTTGAACATTTGACTTGGCAGTCTTCAATTCTCTTCATGTTTTTCCTTTTTTTTTATGCAAACAAAGCCAATGTATATATAATTTCTTGTGAAAAATATGTCCCATTCTTCCATGCTGCCTTCATATTTCTTCTTTTAATGGGTCGTTAGAAAGTTGAGCTCTTTAGTTTCATAGCACATCTTCTACCACTTGACTTAAGAGTAGATTTGTCAACAGAAGACAGCAGCCTGACAGATTGGCAGAGGGTTACAGAAGACGGGAGTAAAGAACTGAGGAGGAGTGAAATTTTTTGCTTTTAGCATATATTAATTAACTGCATCAGTAGTCTTAGGTTCTTAAGTAGCAGATGTAAATTTTCTGGAGAGGTGTGCTGTAAGGCTTACCTCCTGAAACTCTTGTTTGTCTTCTGCTTAGACCTCTTCTTTCCCTTTACACCCTTCTCATCTGCTTTTCCAGTCTCGTATGCCTTAACTGACTTCTGCATCCTCAGACTGCCTCCTCCTCAGTTTCTTTAGTAACAGTGATGATGCTCCATTAGCATCCACCTCCCCTGGTTTTGCTTTTCCTTCCCTATGTGTCTCTTACCCTTCTCTCTCTCCCCTTCTTCACCATCCCTTTGCCCTGATGCCCTCCACCATGTAGGTCTTGATTTTAATTTTTTTGCCCTCAAGGCTCATCTTTTCTTCATCCATCTTGCATCAACAGAGAATGCAATTTCTTCTTTTATTCTCCTCCTTTCCATCTGAGGCTGCTTCTTTCTCCTCATCCCACTGTCCACAGGCTCCTGGCCATAGCCACTATCAGCAGCGCAGAGCAGGCATTGCAGGGTTTGCCCTGCTCAGATACTGCTCCACCCTGTGGGTGAGATTGGAGAAATGAGTTTGAGGACAATAATGTGGGGGCTGAATAGCACATCTGAACTCTGAAGGGTTGATGATAATCAATGCAGATGAACTCACCTGTGAATTTACTGAAAAACTCTAAACAGGTACTAGGGAGAGCAAGAATCAACAAAAATGTTTATTGCTCTGCTATATGTGTACAGAAGATGCTAAAAAGCTTATCCCTTCCTTAGCACAGAATCTCTACTGTCCAAATCTTACATCCCTGTTTCAAACAATACTGACTCTAAATATTCTCAGAGAAGAGTATGGTTGGGGTTTTTCTATCTACATACAAGCAAAATATTGCTTTCTTTACTATGTTTTGAGAAGGAGCTGACTCATCCTTATTGAATGGTCCCAAAACTTGTGCCTGAGGTAAGCACTTAGTAGATTTCTTCTTCGTTACTTATATGGCCAAGGTAGAAAAAGCAGAATACAAAATATTGTTATTGAACAACTTTAATAACTTTCAAAATAGACTGTTGCTACCTGAAGCATAGGTTACTAAATTTAAAAAAAAAAGTAGGAAAGAAATTCATATGACATTTAAAGCTAGAAAGGCTGAGAAAATTCTTTGCTTGAAAATGTGTGACATTTTCTGATTATAAAGAAAAGCATGTTGTAACTGCTTCCCACTTGACAAGAAAAAAACATTTTAGGATGCGGCTTTTTCTTTCTTCTGCTGGGAATTCTATCTGTGTTGGTTTGGAAACAGGTAGGGGATGCCATTGCCAAGTCATGCTCCACAGAGGAACATTTCCAATTTTTTTTTTTAAATGAAGTGTCAGAAATTGCATTACATTGTCAAAGACTTAGTTGCATTCTTTTTGAAGACAAAAAATACTGTATCTAAAGTATATTTACACATGAATGCAGAATTTCATGTTTACATAAAACAATGATAAGTTTACATCACCGTGGAACTAGATTATACCATTAATTGTATGAAACCCTAAGGATTAACTCCCTGTATTTTTCAAAAGGCATAAGAAATCATGCAGAGTATGAATGGTAAATGTTAACATGCTGTACCTCTGTATCCCTTTTTTGACAGCAAGGAGTGCAAAGCTAACTGCACAAGTGATCTGTGGCAAGGAGCACTGGGAGACAGCTAAAAGACAGTGACAATGTCTTTAAACTGGCAGACACTTCCTACTCGACTTGGAGTTTTCAAAGCGAACTGCAAAGGACTCGCATGCCTCTTGGTCTTCACCGTGAGTGTTTGTGGCAGTGCCCCGGGGATGTGTCCAGCAGCCTGCATCTGTGCCAGTGATATCGTAAGCTGCACTAATAAGAACCTCACTCGAGTGCCAGGAAATCTTTATAAATGTATGAAAAGGCTGGATCTGAGTTATAACAGAATTGGGATTTTGGAGCCTGAATGGGTCCCAGTGCTGTCTGAGAAACTGAACACTTTAATAGTCAATCATAATAGCATTAGCAGCATTAGCACTGGAAGCTTTTCCACAACCCCGAATCTGAAGTATCTAGACTTGTCATCCAACAGCCTGAAAACACTGGGCAGCCCTGTGTTTCAGGAGCTAAAGGAGCTGGAGGTTCTCCTGCTGTACAACAATCAAATAGCACAGATCGAGTCCTTAGCCTTTGGAGGATTGTACAAATTACAGAAACTGTACCTAAGCTACAACTTGGTCTCACATTTCCCACTGGACTTATATGTTGGAAAACATAAACTGACAGACCTTGTGTTGCTGGACATTTCCTTTAATCACATCCAGACGATGCCTGTTCAGCGCCTGAGTTCAGTGCCAGCCAAACAACTTAGTGGAATTTATCTTCATGGCAACCCATTCTATTGTGACTGTGTCCTGTACTCTATGCTAGTCTTCTGGTATCAAAGGCATTTCAGCTCAGTGGTGGACTTCAAAAATGAGTACAGCTGTTTGTTGCAGTCAGACCCAAGAGGTCATAATGAACTGCCTTTCCTGCACGATAATGTTATGAATTGCTCTGAGAGTACCGTCAACAGCTCTTTCCAAGCCTTTGGGTTTATTCATGATGCCCAGGTTGGTGACAGGCTGATTGTACACTGTGACAGCAGAATCAGCGATACAGGCACACAGTTTGTTTGGGTTAGTCCAGACAATCGACTGCTGGAGCCAGACAGGGACACTGATAACTTCAAGGTGTTTCCTAATGGCAGCCTGGAGATAACAGATGCCCAGCTAGAGAACTCAGGGCTGTATTCCTGCATTGCAATAAATAAGAAAAGACTATTAAATGAAACCATAGAGGTCAGAATAAATGTTAGCAATTTCACAGTGAACAGGTCCCACGCTCATGAAGCATTTAATACAGCTTTTACCACCCTTGCTGCCTGTGTGGCCAGTATTATTTTAGTGCTGCTGTATCTCTATCTGACCCCCTGCCCGTGTCAATGTAAGGCAAAAAAGAAGAAGAGGAAGCTGAACCAAAGCAGTGCCCACCCATCCATACTGAATTCGGCACTGCCGCAAGAGCTGCCAGCTGACGAGAAGAAGGCTAGCACTGGGAAACGGGTGGTTTTCCTGGAACCTGTGCACGAACCAAAACAGAGTCAGAATGGGAAAGTAAAACTGTTCCCCAATGACAGTGTCATTACAGAGAGTATCTTAAAAACTACTCGAACAAAATCCGACTCTGACTCTGTCAACTCTGTGTTCTCAGATACGCCTTTCATGCCGCCAGCTTAGTTTGCTGCCTGTGTTTGTATTGTGCAGTTCCATTTCTGAATACCTCCTTTGCCTGTAGCAAACCATCAGGACAAACAAATAAAAAGAGATAAAATGTTTTAAAAAAAGGTATGTTTTGTCAGTCCTTGAACTGCGCCTCCTCTCTGTATGGGCCATGCAATGGTGATAGCTCATTCAGGAAGAGCAAACAGCTTGTCATTATTGTGAATGTTTTTAATGCAAGCTGAGCCTCTGTTTTACTCTCTGGTCCACACACAGCAATTTCTTGTGCATGTTTAGAGACACTCTGAGTGCACACAGCTGACTCTGCAGAGGCAGGGGCTGACCCCTATGCAACACCCAGTCATGCTGATAACTCAGCTCTTCTGAAGTGTGCACAGAAACAGCTTATGGCTAGGGAGAAAAATGTCCAGACTTCCTGCAATTCCTTTCAAAAACTTATGAAATCTTAACGTAAAATCACTACAGGAAAAAATTCATTATTTTTCTTGGACTGCTTGGTACAAAAGGATTCAATTTGCCGCCAGAACACCTAGCAGCACTGGGTAAATGTTTCTGGCTTTCAACTGATAACATATTTGCAAATAATTGCTTGAAAACATTAAATGAGGGGCATTGTAATAATTTTATTCAAAACATAATCGTGAAATTACTTGTGAAATATATTTGTATTTGTTTATAAATGTTTGATGTAATGAAAACAGGTAGCTGCCTTTGCAGTTGCCTCAGTCAAAAAATGAAAGTTGCCAGGTATGAGGACATACAAATCAGCAGTAACTTTTTAAGCTGTGATATCTGGACTAATTATAACCAATTGTCTTAACCTCTGCTGCTCACTGTATGCTTGGCATCACATGTGGTAAACAAATCTGCCAGTCACCAGGGCTTCTGCTTCATCTTAGGGGTAAGTGACTTCTCTTCAAAGATAATTGTGAAACCAGGGAAATTTTTCAATTTTTTTTTGCATTGGCACACAGTTTCCAGAGCCTTATTAAATTTGATCCTAAAGTTTTTTCTTAAAAGAGGAAATGCAGAATTTGGACAAACTCATGAAAATATAAAAGACTTTACTCACTCTAAATTCAGACAACACATTTTACCCAGACTTGGCCCTTGTCTGTATTGTACTGCTTTCTTTCTTGCATGTATTACAGTCAAAGTTTATGAGTCTGGTAAAACTGACCTGGACTTGTTATGCAATATAGGTTGCATGAAGCATGTATTGTAATGAGCATTTTTTTCTATTAGCTTTTTCTTTTTCTATTATATGTGCCCCTTTAATTTTTTAAGCTTGTTTACCTTGGGGCCAGGCTGGACTTCTCCAATCTTCCTCACATTGATAAGTAGCAACTTCAAAGGAGCTTCTCAAGTAATTACAGCTTACCAAAGACAAGTAAATGGAGCATGTCTGTCTCATTCTATTTTGGGGGAATATACTGAAAGGGTAAAGGATAAACTAAATCAGAATCAAAGGGCTATATGGTATGGCAACTGTAATTTATTTTCAAGTAGCTTACTGTAACAGCCACTTGCCATTTTTTGTGATTTATTTTGAGAGGTGTGTCAACATGCTAAAGCTTATATCTGGCTGAGCCAAAGCTATTGATTTGCTACGAAGAAATCCTGATGTAGCTAATTGTTTGAAGACAAGCTATCTGACAAGCAGATTAGTTCAGGAAACAGTGTCTGTGTATTGTGTACAAAGTATGTGGAATTATAAAAAAGCTGGAGTCATTAACTCAGATATTCAGGGAAATGGAAAATGGAAATTATTTTTTTAGGTAGAGGATAATAAATATTGAGGAGAGGAAGATGAGCAGAAGTCTGGGTCTTTTATTTGTACGTTTATCTGCGTAAATTTAAAAATAGCTTCTGCTATCAGGCAGGTTAGTGTCCCTTCATAAAGCTCTTTCCTTCTTTCATCTGTGTATATGCAGTAACTCAAAATCTATATTTTTATATACAAAGTATGATGGAAAAACAATGTCTTTGCTAAAATCAGGTTGAGTCGTCTGTCACTGTGGCAAAGGTTTGACATTGTCTCCTTCTCAAAGACTTTTTTTCCCCTACAGTTTTACTAAGCTGCATGATTTCCTACTATTTCACATGTATGGTTGGTGAGTGGGTGAACATCCTCTGTGTTGTGGAAGGAGATGATGGGTTACCCAGGGCCAAAGGGCTGAAATGGTGCTGAGGCAGAGTGGGAAGCAGAGAGACAAGTACTCTGCAGGCAGTTGTGCAGATCAGTTACAGCTCTGGGCAGATGTTACACTCTGTTGTCTTTACACAAGAGCGTGGATGGTCAGTTCCAAATTGGGCAGAAAAAGAAAACGGTTGTCAGTATGGCTGGGAGGCTGACACACTTCTCCTTAGCAGCTACAGCTGAGCAGGTGAGCTCCACTGCCGTTTCCAGCACAGGGCAGTGGGAGTATCGCATATCGAACTCACCAAGCATGTTAAATCTCTGTGGTAGCCCTAAACAAAAAAAGGTAGAGATCATTCAGCCTTTTGCCCTGCAGCAAAAGCATGGGGATTTGTGGGATCAGAGTAATCCTGACAAATGACTGAAGAAGCTGAGCATTGATCTAAACAGCAAATATTCACTGTGACTTAACTGTCTGTATTTTACTGACTCCTTCGAAGTGCTCACAGTTGAAACCATGACTTTGAGCAGGGTGGTAAAAACAAAGTTTTTGAAAGAGTGGCTTTTTTGCTGCTTCTTTACATTATCATAGCCTCATGAGTTCAGTAGATTTAATGAAGTTTAATGAAGATTTTTAATCATTAATGAATGTTTGTCTATAGCACCAACACCATAATCCGCAGCCCCAGTCGCCTCTTGCCTTGGAAGGCTGTGGAGAGCCAATGCAGCTCATCCCTTCCTCTCCTCCCACAGCATCGGGAGCTCAGGGCTGTGAGCAGGAAGCCAGTGCTGCCATCCAGCTCTATGGCCTTGCAGCACCCTGCTTGTTGCATGGGCAGAAGGGGCTGCCCAGATGCCACACCTGCAGCTCCGCTGGGTCTACTCTCCTAGAAAGGCTTTCTTGACAGACCTGTCTTACAACCATGTCTTCCCCATTGACCTGTGTCCTGGATTTCCCATTGATGTTTCCAGCAACCACAAAAAAGCTGAATTATTTTTTTAATGCAGAGAGAGCGCAGTTCTGTGAGGTGTTGAATGCTCTGGCACCAGTCCAGACACATTCTTAAAATGAGTTTGCAGTGAGGCAGAGGTACCAAGCTACTGGCAAGAATTCTGTGACTGGGCATGGGGTCACTCACTGCCTCTGCAAGATGCCTGGAGTGAGATATTCCCCACTCTGATGACCCCAGGTGCTTTTACTCTCCCTTGTCGTCTTTCCAGAGCCTGAGACGATGCCATACAAGGGCATAGGCAGAGCTCTAAGCTTTAGTTTAACACCGTCTTTTTTGCGGGGGCTCCTTTGAATAGATGTCCTCCACTGCTTTAATGATGGTAAGCAGCTTTTCTCCTACTCAAGAGCCTATTACATTGGTTCCAGCTGTCTCATGGATCAGAAATAAGGGTAATGCCTGCAGACAACTCTGGGAAATTATGTCCTTACCTCTGTCTGTTTCCAGTACCACATATGCCTGCAGGCATCAGCTTTTGTGGAGTGTGTTGGAAACAAGTCATGTAAAGCCAGCATGAAACCTCTCAGGTCAGTCTGGAGTGCAACAGCAGCTGCACAGCCACATGGTCCCTGTGCTCTCTACCTGTAGTGGCCAGAGACAGGTAAAGCTGCTTGCTGGTCATCTCTTCTGACCTTGATAAGATTCAGTGTCTGACTCAGACCACCTCACTAACAACACATACAATATCTGACTACCCCTCAAAGACACTGAGCAGCTGCCATCCATTCTGGAAGCTGAGGGTGAACCTAAGTGCTTTCCTGACAGCGACCTTTAATCTGCAGTTAGTTATGTTAGCCAGTGCTATGTGCTTTTAGCCCCATAACATACCTCCTGCTTGCTAGGCAAGTGGTGCTCCAGGTTAGTAATGTGTCTGTCTCCTTAGCATCACTGCTGCAAAAAGTCAGATTTCTAAGGACTGCAAGTTCTTGAGTGTCAGAGAACTAACAAATTATATAGCTGATTCTTCTCAACAGCCAAAACCCTAGGGCAAAATTGCAATTAAACCAAGAACTTTAATTAGGATTTCACAAGATGATTTCTTCCCTCTAGAGTAAAACAACTTCCTTTGGAGTGCTTTTATACCTCGTCTGCAGCTTATTCCTATGCACCTCTCATGTCTCTGAACTGGATGAAAATAAACCAACCTTTGTGGGCCAAATCATACTGTTGTGGTCATCTCTAAAGTAGTGCAGCAGTGACACTCCCCTGTGGACTGCAGCCACTGGCCATCCCGCCCAGCACACACTCCTGTTCTCATCTTCACGGCTGAGTCGTCACCAGTTGGCTGTGGCAGGTGCAGGGACCTTTTCCAGCCTCTTCCTTGCTAGTTTTCAGCTTAAGGACTGGCTTCCTGAAGATTTCTGGATGAACTTCAGAATTGTTGGAAGGGATTATTTGAATTGATAAATTAAAACAACTACTTCCAAGTGGATTCTAAATCATGAGAGCTGACATTGGTAAGCAGTGGCTTAGGATACACATTCAATATACAGATTTAGAAATTTAGATTTTAATTTATTTTTGCTCTTTCTGGTAAACAGTACTTGAATCATTAAACACACAGAAAAAGAAAATGTATATTTAAGGATTTTTTCCCTCTCTTACTCTTTTTTTACATTTGTCCAGTAGGGCTGAGATATGAACAAAAGAAGAAATTTGAGGTTGAAGAGGATAAGGGCAAGAAATAATTTGAGCCAAAGTTCACTTGATATTTTAAAAGAGGGCTAATGTCTTAGCTCTTGTCTTCAGTGGGTACATATTAAAAATTTTAAAACAATAATAAACCATTTATTATCTAAGTACAGATTTAATGGGTGTTTTGGAGGTTCTGTATGTTAACACAGAGAGTTCTGGCAGTAGTAAAGCTATGAAAGTGATCCATACAAAAATCAAAGCATAAGAGTATTATTAATAGTTGTTTCTTCACAAGGAGTGTCCCAAATTTGCTGAAGAGGTCATTTCATAGATAAAAGGACCATACCTCTAAAAGAAATTCCTAACATTAACAATAAAGAACTGAACAGGTGCAATGGAGAAAGTATTTTTCTGTGAATTACTGTTTTATGTTCTGATTTTGTTCGGAGGATTCTTTTCCATGTATGAATGTATTTTTCTTTCCAGAATAATGTAATTAACAGGAATAATATTTTCTCATTTAGTTCTCCTAATGAAGTCTATATTTAGTAGGGAAGGCAAGGAGGGTCAAGAATTATGCAATCAGCTTGACATCACTGAGATGTCAGGAAAAGTTAGTTGTAGATTTAAGTATTCTTTGATCAAACATGAGATTATTCAGGCATAAACCTGTGGGTTGTTTTAATTTAACTGATATTATCTGTCTCATTTGAATAATTCAAAATGGCATATTTTAAGGTTTTTTAAAGGAGAAAGACTATTCCTGAAACTTCTTGCATCAACTTAACTAAATTGATATAGAAACCATCAGTGATGTGAAACAGCTCTTTTAGCATGAAGTGGCTCTGGTATATAGGCAGACTGTCCAGTCTGTATGAATATTTCTCATGACACCAGGAGTCAACTGTATTTCCTAGGCAAGATTGAGCCAAATTGCATCATACAGACCTTTCCTAGACAATTGGGAAGATGTTTTCCTCAATGAGATTAGCTTAACAAATTCAATTGCAATCCCCATTCAGGCCTTACTGCATATCCCGTTTTGAACTCAGTGCTTTTATTTGCACTTTTGAACTATGCATGGAACATAATAGGCTGCTACAGCACATATTCCTGATAGGGACATTGGGAGAGGGAAAGAGCAGTTGAGGGGGACTGACTGTGCTTGCTTGAGAACTGCATAATACAGTATGGTACACTGCCAGTTTCTCTCCTCAAGGGTTAATAGTCCTAAATTCAAAATGCTCATCAAATCCAAACAAATTTTAGACACCCTCTCCAGAGGGGGTGGAGGCTCTGATCTCTTGAGAGCCTCAGCAAGTGCTGCCTTTGCATATGACAAAATGTCCTTTCACAGCAACAAAAGGATTTCTAGCACTTTCCCTGGTAGCTGAGGTGATGTCAGCAATAATAGACCACTAAATAAATCAGCTCTGATAAGCACTGCTGTTGCCCGGAGCAGCTCAATTAGCCTTTTGCCTTTGGAGCAGAAGGGTTTATAGTACCAGGTAGAGCCTCAGACCAGGCTACATCTGACTTTTGTCTTCCTTGCTGTTTTACCTGACACCAAAATCAGAGAGCCGCTAGGTTCGTTATACATATATATATGTATTTTTTTTTTTTAATTTTTTTTACAAGTACTCAGAACAAACAAAATCTTGAGCTTTTTTCCAGGCAGTCCACTATTGCCTGTAAAAACACTGGGGGAAGGGAAACAAAGCTTTTCACCACTCAGATATGTAAGTCAAGGCTGGATCCCACTGAAGGAGGTGTTTTGCAAAACACCCTTGCAAAAGCAGAGGATGTACTTGAGTCTCTGACCTTGTTTTGCTAAGCAAAAGTTAATATATTTGAGCTATTGCCTGAAATAATTTAAAATCTTGTTTTTAAAACTACTTTCATGAATGCAAGTGAGTGACATTTGTTGTTGCAACTCTATTAGCTGATTTGTAATTTGGGGATGAAAGGATTATGTTTTCTCTCTTCTCTTTCCCTTCATGTCCATAAAAAGATAATGCAATTATTTTTCAATGCATGTGTGTCCCCTCCCATTTTTATTTTCAAGCATGGATAATCAGCCCATATAATTTAAACAAAATGATCATGTTGCAGTGAATGGTCTCTCTCTGTTGCAGTGAATGTGATCCATATTTTCTGTAGAGATAAGCCAATTTGTTGATTTTGCTGTCCTGTATATAATTTTATATTTTAAAAATATATTTAGACATGCTGTTATTATTGTTGCTACATTTGTGGCATATAATTTTTCTAAAATTTCCTTTCAATTACAGATTTTAAAAATCCAGTAGAATGTCAGAAATCATGTCATTTACTGAAAACAGTATTTTTTTTCCTTCAACACTGTAAGGTTTTGTCTTTTAGCAGTCTCACGTAGTCATTCACACCAAATGCAGAGTCAGAAGGCTCTCAATAGGACCTGCTTCATATCAGGTGTGAAAACAGGCTTCTTCCCTTCACATGGCAAGGAAAACATTTACATTATCAGAGTGTAGGAGATACATTTTTATCACTTATTCACCAAGAATTTTATTATAGGTTGTTAGGGTGGCATTATAATTTCATATTAAAGAAAACTAATTCTTATTGGTGCTTTGTGTGGAAAATTGCTGTTCCAAAGTGCTGTTGGCTGGACTGCTTGTGATGAATTTCCAGCTCAGTCATGTGTCTGTCACCTCATCTAAGTGCCTGAGAGTGATAAGAATGCACATGGCCAGCTCTCCAGCAGGGCCAGACCCTGCTCCTTTTGCATTCATCAGGGAGAAATTGTTGGAAAGCGTGCCAGAAGAATCAATGTGCTGTGTACTTGGCACATTCATGGTGATTTATAATTGCTTCATAATAAAGAAAAGTGGTAGAAGGAAGTTTTAAAATTCTCATAATTGTGGTGCATAAAAATGTTATAAAGCTATTCTATCATTATTGTGTCATTTTCATAGTCTTCAAAAGAACCTGTAAATCTCTCCCTATCCAGCACATACTGTAGTATCCAATTAGGCCTATACAAGACACCATGGGCACTGGTCATAACTCAAAGTTCTGGGGACATTTCCTGAAGCTTTCCTACAGATTCTGCTCAGTAAGGCATAACTTGCAAAATTTATGCTGATCTACAACATGGATTGAGGACTGCACTTGCTGTCATTATCTGTGTGGATATGTCACCTGCTCTGTTATGCAGGGTGCATTTCACAGTGATGATGTGTGAGGGGGCCCCTTTTTCTTATCAAAACTGTTCAAAGGCAGAGTGAAGACCAGGCCTCAGAGGAGTGCTGTTTTCTTGCTGCCCAGAAGCAATGAGCTTCTTTTGTGGAGAGCACAGGCTGCAATTTGTTAAAAATAGAAACATTGCAATGGGAAAATTTTGCCAGAAGAAGGATGCTACCCTTTGAGTAAAGGTGGGAAAATAATATACAGAAGTCAAAAGTCAAAACTGAAAAACAAAAGCGGTACCTGAACTTTCACAGGAGCTCAGGCTTTTGAAAATATATTAAAATTTCATACTGCCTTAGTAATTTCCTCCTGCATAGAGAACTGTTGTCTCAATAATGCAGGTGCAGATTATTCATCCCAGAAATAACAAGGACTTACATATGGACAGAAAAGTACCTTCTGGTTATCTTTAATTGTCATCATGAGCTCAGGCCACATTGCTCCCAGTAGGTAGACCATGTTAATATTAATCCATGATTTCTCAAAGAAGCCCCGGATAACGACTGATTTCTAAGAGTGGCAGGGGTGTAGTAACCTCTACTCGAAATTTTTGTAAGTTTTTGTGGTTTTGAGTAGATTCCCTGTCTCTAAGCCATCACTTGTAAGATACTGAAATACTGGAATTGAAGTAGGAGTGTTTAGATTTTTATTTTTTGCTCTGCAGAAAATGAAGTAACAAACTTAATTGTGCCCTAAAGACAAAATGTAACATTTTCTTCTTTAGAGATGTATTTGCAGCAGGGTATGTGTACTGCTGTCAGCTTTGCCAATTAATATTTTACCCTTGTAGTGGGAGGAGCAGAACTGACACAGTAAGAGGGGAAAATGCATGTGTATCTCTGGAGACTAAACATAAAAGATGACAGTTGCTCTATATGGTTTCCTGAACAGCCAGTATGGGAGATTGTGTTCTCATGGAAGGCAGAAGAAACACAGCTCTTCTAGACCAACTGCACACTGTCAACAGAATGTTCAGATACCACGTTTCAGGTATTCCAATACACTCATACACAGCAAAGTAGGATTAGCCTTATCTTTCTGATAAGGAATGCGTCTTTTTCCCAGAGCATATGAGAGGAGTTTGACCAGGCTTATAGGACTTAAAAAAGGAGCTTAATGTATATCTAGAAAGCTGTAAGCTACTATTTCTGATTACTGATAACCACTGTGGAATGCTGTGCTAATGGTATTTTGGCAATACCTACTTCAAAATCTGACTCTAAGCATCTCTCTGGAGTAGCTCATTAGTAGCTGCAAAACATTTTGATTCCTGGGACAGGAATTATAGTTGCCTTTAGCATATTAGGATCTTTCCACACCTTGGATTCTTTTTGCATATTTCTATGAAGAACAATAAGCATGCATTGTACTTTAAGGAGCAAACACATTTACAGGTAGGTATTTATTAATATACAATATCTGTGTTTTCAAAGAGATCATGACATTGTTGCTATGACTATTGCATTTTAATACAAGAACTCCTATACTGTAGCCTCCTGTCATCTGCTTAGATTGAAGAGAGATCTTTTCCTCCAGAAGACAGTTTAGAGCTTCAGAAAGCCTTTCTCTCTGCACTTGACCACACAGGAAAATAAATGGGAGATTAATGTCCTTTAGCATACATTAGCATGCAGGAATGTTGCCATAATGGACTATTTGAGTCTAGCTCTGAATCCTTTCAAAAGGCCATGCTTGTAGTTGTGACAAGCGCTTGTCTGTGGTATTCACACTGAAAGGCTCTCCAGAAACTCACATACGAAGCCAGTCCTTGAAGCTGAGCTGTGTGCTGTAGTAGCCAGAAAGGAGCCTTACTGATCAGTGAAGATTGGATGCCAGCTGACCTTTCCAGGCTGACAGAGAAATGCTGATTTTGGCTTTATGGATTTGAGGCCTCTTATTGCTGAGGAAATGTTGTCATCACTGACTGCTCCATGGAGTAACAGTGGCATATTCCTGACATTAATCTGCTGACACTACTGGAGTTTAGGCTTTGCTTTCTGTCAACTGTACTTCCTTCTTCAAATAATAGCAGCATCTGGAAGGTTTTTTTGAGGTTTCTTTACATTTTGCTTTTATTTAGCTTCCACATTAATTCATGAATATAAGCTAGACTTAACTCCACTGTCCCTATGCAACCTCTTTTGCCTTTATTTTCCTCTCCCTGCCTCATGGGCCTTGCTCATGACCATGATGAGGTTGTGATGTGCACATGTCAAGAGGTCCAAGAAGGCCTTTTAACCCTGAGGACTCCCTGCAAAGGTGATTAATATCCAGGTAGGATTTGACAACATAAGACACATTGCTCAATTTATGGCAGAATTTCAAATTGACTTTTGGTATTCAAAGCATGGTTTCTTGAATGTTTCAAAAATCCTCTGAGATTATCAGTAATCTTTACATGAACAATATATATAAATATACTGTGTCTGTGAGCAATTTTAAGTTTCGAAGCTGAAGCACAAAGGCACTTCAGTTTTCTATCATTGTTTCCAATTTAAGAATCTCAGTAACAAAACCCTCTAATTTAGTCACCCACAAACCAGCAATCACTACATCAGTGAGGTTGTTAAAGCTAGAAGAGAAGTGAGCTAAATTTTAGAAGAAAGCACAATAAGAGAAGCCTAGAGATCAGTAAAAAGAAATGTTACTTGAGTTTCTGAAATACATAATCTGAGAGATAAAGCACATCAGGAATGGAAGGAGCTATATCAAACATACAGTGATAAACTTACAGGAGATGATAACTTAAAATATTAGGAGCAAAGTGCATTACAACTGCATCAAGACCTTCCTAAGAACCTAAAATCAAAAGGAGTCATACAAAAGTCAAAACATAATTATATATGAGTTTAATAGGAATGGAGAAAGTTCAGAGGGTAAGGTGTTAACAGCATTTTGGAACATAAAGGTAGCAAAATTACACAAAGTAAAATAAGTACATGAGAAGCAAAAGAAGGGCAAAGTAAAGGTTCATAACCTAACAGACAATTCACAGAGTCCTGAAGTCTTCACTGTCTTCACATAAAAAGATTAATTTCCGATCAGATACTTAACTATATTGAATTTAATGTAAAAATGGAAGCATGACTAGAATAATGATAAATTAAGTTAAAAAATGTCTGAATAAGTTAAGTGTAATTGAACCCATCAAGTCCTGATGACATTCAACTTCACTCCTTTGAAAAAATATGAAAAAATCTCTGAGTTGTTCTGTTATCTTTGAAAAGTCACAGAAGATGGGTAGATCCCACGCAAGAAAAGCAAATACAATACCTACCTTTAAAAACAAATCCATCCACAAACAGGGAATTGTAGATTATTCAGTGCAACACCAGTTCCTGGAATTATTCTAGAAGAGGTGGTTAGGTAACCAATTTATAAGTGCCTGGAACATATTAAAATGGTAAAAACAGCTGACAGATTTGACAAGAATGAATTGTATTGACCCTGCTCACTGCTGACAAATTAACTGGCCTTGACTGAATAGTAAGGACAGGCTTTTGAGCAAAGGACAGTGAAACAATGGGGGAGACTATTGACTGATGCTGCTGCAGCTTTTTCTTTTCTTTCGCTGGAGAATTTTTAAAAACAAGCTAGGCATACAACTTTTGTGAAAGTTATTGGCATCTTTGGCCTTTCTTCAGTGTAGGGTATTGTACTGGAAGAGCTGCAAGGTTTTTCCAGGCCTGTAGTATTACATAAGCAGTGTTTTTAGGTCTCCTTTGCCCCATGACTTGCATTACATGTTTTCTGCCCTGAGTGCAGGCTACTGAAGATTGTCTGGGGTAACATATAAACTCTTTTATTAAAATTGATCTGAAATTGAAAATGTTCATGTGCACTAAATTTTCCTTTGGAAACTTTAGCAGAAAGCAAGCAGTAATTTTCCCCAGAAGTTTGTTTTGATTTTGCTCCTTAAGTTTATACAATAGGTACTTCTGAAATCTGCTCTTTCTCAACAGTACCTTTGAAATAAATGTCATACACAGGATGACTGATTTATTTGGTGTGGGAAAAGCTGTGGCCACTCCATTGCAGAAGTGAATGTATTTTTTTCCCAAAATTGCCTTGCACTAAACTTGAGCATGTTGGAAAAATCTTGTGCCATGCTACTGCTTTTGAAGCAGCTCCACAAGCAGTGTCATTTGGGTACACTTTTCAAATATTTCCAGGTCACTGGACCACAATATTACCTTAGCTGTAAATGCTGATCATTCAAGATGAGTCTTTCTCTGTTTCACAGTTTCTATCAGTGCAGACAGGTTTAACGTGGCCTTGGAAGACAGAGATATCTTGGGACTGGTAGGCTAAAGTTTGCTTCGCAGTAACCGTAGTCCAGCATGAAAGAGAGATGTGGTCAGTGGGATTGCTGCAGGATTTTCTATTACTGTGCAAGAGGAAACTGTACAGTCTGGGTTAGACTTTGGAAAATGAGAGAGGTCTGTTTCACCTCTCCAAATGTGGGCCTGTCACTAAAGAGTGCCCCAAAATGGAAATAAATAACTATTCCCCACTCCCCTGAATTTGTGTGAGTGTAACAAGTTTTGAAAGCCAATGTTGTCTCTTCAAAGGCAGGGTTGCCTTCACTGTGCATTATATATCTCATTTGTCTGTCTATTATTTAATGGTGTAACAGCTAGTCAATATTTCAGGTAGTAAAATACTTTGTCCCCAAGTGGTAGGAAATCCTTACACATTTCCAGTAGCACATCCTCTCAGAGGAAACATTAATCTGCTGAGTGAGCAAGGCAGAGTCACTCCACTAGAACATCTCCTTACTACTTTTGCTGCCTGGTCTTTATTATAGATAGAAACTCTTTAAGAAAAAATGGAAGCTACTAAAATATCATTAGTAATGGAATATAAATGTATTCAGGCCTATTGAAAGTGTATTTTGCTGATTATATCTTAACAAAACCAGAATTAAGCTCTGAACAAGCTTGGGATGTTAAACACATCTTTAAAAACTGTTGTTTTATCAAAAGAATGAGATTTTATAAAAAACTAATTGGCACATTTATTTTTAAAGGGGGACCTCTTAAACAATACAAGGTATATTTTAGCCTCATACAGATTTAGGCTTGATTGTGCTCTTTCAGATGGTTGCATCAGAGCACCAGAATAAAAATTAAACTTAATAAAATTACAATAAACTAGATTAAGAGCAGAATTAGGGCCCTAAATATAGTCAGTAACCTCTTGAGGTCTGAACAGCAAAGCAACAGCAAGATGGAACTTTGCACAACTAGTAGCATCCATCTTAATTCTTACCCCAAGTATGAAACCTGACTGAGAAATTTTGGATTTCCTACATTATTTGTTTTCTATTAAACTGTAGTATTCTGGACACATTCAGCCATCAGAATTATGAGAATGGGCTCCTAAATAATTTATTTGATGTACTTGATGGAATAAAAATAAGTTTTAACAGCATTGATCTGAACAATTTCTTTTTATGTAACATAATGTTTCCCATCCTTTAGGTTAGGGACACTTGGCGCTTGTGAGACTCTCAGATAACTTTGCAGGGAGCTGTGTGGGAAAACTGGAGATGATAAAGTCAACTCTGGAGAGCACAAAATGGTGCAAGCTGTGGACAGCTGTGGACTAGTTTGTGGTCTAGGCTTCTCTTTTGACTCATACTGAAACTAACTCTGTATTTTAAGCAAGGAATGAGCCTTTATACTGAGAGTATCCTGTAACTTGAGATTATCTGTGTGTCTTCAGGCAGAGCCACTGAGTTCATCTATGCCTTGATGTTTCCCAGATAAAACGGGACTCAGGCACAGTGTTTTCTCTGTGTGGCCCTTGCTGTCTATCTTCTTACTCCAGGTGTTAAAACAGAGATCTGGAATAGCTGCTTCCTGGTGTCAGGTAGATGTCTGGGAGGTTGGGATCTAGACAAACTTTCAATTTTCTGTGCTGTTGCAGAAAAGCGTAGCAGTTTCCTCAGGTTAAACATTATGCCAGTCTTGGATCCCATTTGCATTAGTAAAGTCAAATAAATTCATTTCAGATCATGCAGATTTAACTGAGATCAGACCCAGCCCTTCATAAATAATCCTAATTGCGGCCTTCCAGCACCCAAAGGGAGCCTGTGAGAAGGATGGAGAGACCTTTCACAAGAGCATGGAGTGACAGGACAAAGGGGAATGGCTTCAAACTGAGAGTAGGTTAGGATTAGATATTAGGGAGAAATTCTTTACTGTGAGGGTGGTTAGACACTGGAACAGGTTGTCCAGAGAAGCTGTGGCTGCCCCATCCGTGGAAGTGTTCAAGGCTAGGCTGGGTGGGGCTCTGAGCAACCTTGTCTAGTGAAAGGTGTAACTGCCTATGACAGGGGGATTGGAATAGATAATCTTTAAGGCCCCCTCTAACTCAGACCATTCAATGATTTTATGATTATATGACAATCCATGCTCCTGAGGCTGAAAGTCACCTACATTTATGCATATTGGATGCATCTTTCAGACAGAGAAATCGTACTGTGAAAGATGTTTTGCTTCACTGAGCAGCATTTCCCAAAATATTCCAACTGCCTCTTATATTTCACAGATGCAATTTCCATTCTATTATCTTTTCTCCTACACATTATTCTAAAAGAGTTACACAAGGAGAGAAATCTCATCACAATGAAAAAACTACTTGTGATCAATATAATGTGTGCACTGATTAAGTTCCCTGTGGAGTCCTCAACTCCATGTCATTTCTCCGAACACTAGATTTTGCCTGTATATCTCTGATGCAGCC
Source organism: Passer domesticus (assembly GCF_036417665.1). Lineage (NCBI taxonomy): Eukaryota > Metazoa > Chordata > Aves > Passeriformes > Passeridae > Passer > Passer domesticus. Next base: position 29,271,382 of record NC_087478.1, on the reverse strand, counting down.
AAGACGTGTAAAAATTAATGTAAGCTGACAACTTGTTATTAGTTACACATCTGAAGAGTCTCAAGTGGATAGGCGCTTCCTCCTCAAGTCAATTGTGACTGAGGCTTGCTAATTGACTCAAATCTTCCTGGTGTGTGTACTAGCATATTAAGGGGCAAATGGTGGCTAGAGCTAGGGCTTTTGAGTCATATCATGCCAAAACAATTCTCATTAAAGCCACCTGCTATCATTATATTTCCTCAAGCCCAAATCCTTATATAATAAGAAATGCATTTCAGAGCCAGTCCCAGCTCTCTGCTCTGTTCAGCGGCTGACAGAGCTTTTTTTGTGAGCTGGAAGATGTGATTGCCACCTCCCTGTGCAAGAAACACAGCAGCCCACAACTGTGCCATGCCCAGAAGGAGATGGGGCACATCACTCCATCACAGAGGGTGAGAGGACACAGAGGAGGGGCTTGGAGGAGGGAGAGAGAAATAGGCTGGGGGAAAGAGGTAGGAATGTGTAAAGGAATGGGAACAAAAAAGTTAATTATAGAGTGCATTGCTCAGGTGTGAGCTAAGATGTCTTCAGGGCACAGGAAACTCCAGGAATGCTGGTTGAGTTGCTTGAAAGCCTGATGGAGCTTGGGTGTTGTTTTGCTGCACCAACTCCAAAAGGAGCCAGTCTTGTGTTGTTTGGATGCACTGTGCAAGAATTTATATAGTTGTTATAATCTATTTTGATTTAATATCATTTTACTCTGACAATTTGAAAATGTATAACACTAAATAGTGGGAAGTACATACTTCATGATACATTAAGCATACAGCAAATTGAAATGAAAATAAATAAAACCAAAGACTTGTATTTCTGCATAGCCAGCATAAAACATTTTGGTATGATCATGGCAGTTTTATTGTTGCAGTTTTTTCCTTTTGTAATTTATTCACTTTTTGATACATTCTTGATAAAGATCTGTTCTTTGGAGTATTTCCAAAAGAAAATTATTCTCTAGGAAAACCTTTAGTCACCTTTATTACCGTTAGCCACTGGTAACCACCATCAAACCATTATGGCTAAAATAAAACACATTCTTGAAGGAGTAAATCTGAGGCAGTGAGAGATATGGAATAAAATTAAATGTTTAATGATGATGATTTCATCCCTAACTCCTCAGGGAGAAAAAAGCTGAGTAAAAGACCCACGTGGGAAGAAGTGGAGGGAAGGTGAATAAATAAACCAGAAGAAAAAATGTAGGGCAATTATTTTGTTGAAAGCAAGTCTTTTCTTTTAATTACCATATTGAATTATATGAATATTTTTCTTTATTATAACCAGAAGGCTTCAGTAAATAAAATAAAAACAAGACATAAATAGAAAACATTCCCAGGAGCACTTGTATATATGGAACAGAAATGGGAGCAGGTGCCTGCAGTTTTTGTATACAACTTCAAGCGTAACACAGTTTAGTTTTAGGTTTTAAGGACTGATGTTGGCTATATATTTCCATAGGAATGCTTGTATCTGTGACACTGGAGTACTTGAGAGCTCCTTAAAAATATATGGGGTTAAAATATTCCAATCTTTTCTTCTTACCATGGGCTAATGTTATATTCCATTCCAGAAAACAAAACTACTGGCATGACCTGGTATTGGAGCACAAGCAACAGCAACTGGCAAGTAACTTCTGGCCTGGAGCCAAAGAACCACAAGGTTACATTTCTACATACACCAAATCAGTCTCTGTATCCTCTCTTTAAAAGCACCTAACATTTTCCTAAGATTCTGAGGACATCTGAGAAATTGAGCAATTGAGCAATTTTTCTTTGTCTTCTTTTCTCTCTTGCAGACAAACTTTCAGTAAATTATACACTCAGTCCATGAAGATGCAGACTGACTGTGATTTCAGAACAGGCTGAGTTAAAAGTGTGTAAACCTGGAGTGACAACTGCACAGTCAGTGATGTTCCTTTAGATTCAGAATGGTTCAGCTGAGATCAGATTCCAGCCAAACTGACATTTATGTGTACAGAAAATGTAGGTCTCCTTCCAAAGACCTGCCACTGCACATATGAGGGATGTGTGAGGCAGAATTCCTGCAGGATTCCTCTGTATCACAGGTTGTTCAGGCATTCAAACAGTTAATTTATGGTTACTTTCTGTGATTCTGCTCACTGTGGTTCCATAAGTGGAGAACATATGGTTTACAAAATACTATCTCCTCTGAGCTACATCCCCGTGATTTCAGCTAAGGTCATGTTTTACAGATTAAATATTACCCTTCTACAAAGTGTCTGCCTTATGTGTCTTGAGATCTGGAATTTAAAAATAAATCAGCTTGTCTTAGTCCCTCAAAACATTTATCCTTTCAAAGAATGTAGGCCATGTGCACAGGCTGGAGAACCATGTTTTGGGATGTGGTTATTTAGAAAGGATTTGAGGTTCGTGAGAGAAAATCAATCATACTGAGGCATGAGTGACTGAGCTTCATTCAAAGCACTGGGCTGTCATAATCTTTACAATTTCAAGTGGGAATCCCAAGTAGGAGCAGGACAGTATGTTCCTTTGAGCCAAGAGTGTCCACTCCTGGTGTCCATTCATTGAGAGTAGTGTTAAGAAATTCAGAAGAATTCAATTGAGAATAACATAACAAACTATCGAAGAGTGGTAAGGAAGGGGGGAAAAATCATTTAAGAAAACCTTTAAAGGCTATTTCCAGCAGCTTAGTGTGCTTAATTTAATGAAACCAAGGTTAGGAATGTCATGAGCACATCTCAGAGAAGAATTTATTCCACCTGATCTTAACTGATCTAGTGTCACCTAGTGTAGGTCACCTCTTCCAGGCCTCCTGTGTAACTGAAGGAAAGTGTCATCACCCCAGGATGCTTTTCCTCCAGCAGAAAACAAATGTCCCAAACAACCTAGATAAATCATTATCTGTCTCCATGGGCCACGAGGGGAAAGTAAATGATTTATTCAGACTAGACACCTGATACTGAGACAAGTGAATTAAAAGGAGATAAATTCTCACATACACTGCATCTGAGCAAAGCTATGCAGTAGCTTACTGGAGCAGGCCAGGGTTTAATGAGATCTGTCTGCTAAAAGTTGAAGGTGGACTAAACCAAGCTATAAATAAAGCAAAGGTCTTTTAAAACACTAGAGAATTTACTAGATTTACTAGAAAATGCAGCATATTCTTCATGACTGATCATTTTAAACACAAGATTTGCTGGTTTTTTCCACAAGACGCTTTAGCTCAAAAATTTAATTTCACAGATGTCTCATTAATTTAGTAGTGAGATTCAACTGCCTTAAGTTAGGAATCTAAACATATATCATTTACAGCTCAAATCAGCACTTCAGGCCGAGGTCCTTTCATTAAAAAAATAAACTTTTTCAGAGGGTACTGTTTTCAATCCTAAAAACAGGCAGAGAATTGTTTGCCAGAAGAATCTGTCTCTTTCCACTGTTTCTAAAATGTGTGCTGTACAATTCACATTGATATGGGACATTGAACTTCTGTGTAGGTGAGATGGCTTTCATACTGAATGGTTTCTCCCTGGTCTGACAGGTCATGAAACTCTGACCAAAGTGACAGTCAGTGCTTTCACATCCAGTCATAGTTTGTACATCTTACTTCTCACTCATGCAGAGCTTGTCATACAACACCACAGAATTCCCTTAATTTCTCCTATGCATATAATTGTCTTTCAGTGCTCTTATATATATATGTTGACTATTAAAATACAATTCTGTTCAGTTACATGACCATGTGGGAACAGCAATATTTTATTTATTGATTCAACTCCAATGCCCATTCTAAGAGGGATTAACTTATTTCCAGGTGTTTTTATGGAAAATAGAAAAAACTAAGCTATTCCCAGTTTTCTATTCTAGAAAGTCTAGTAAAGCAGGATAAGCAGGACATTTTTATTAATGCATCCTCACCTGCAGGAGTCCATTTGAAGAATCATCAGGCCTCTGTCTAATAGCGTAAGGACAAAATAATGATTATATATTCCCAGTCCACCATTAGAAAAGTATTTGTTTCACTTCTATCCTGAATAATTTGAGAAGAACATGTGGAAAGAATGCTCTTCCTGTTCTGGGCCTTGTCCTCTATTGTTCAGGCCTTTGTTTAGAGGGAATCTAAAATGCCACTGCACAGTTATATCTCACCTTAATGCACTCAGGCAAAATCTCCCTCTCCATTCTCCATGTATGTTTCACAGACATTTTTAGAGGCACAAAACAACCTCAAAATGCCACCTTGTGAAAAAAAAAAAAAAAAAAGACATTGGTAGCAGATATTTCTTCTGATTCTTGATTGACAAGAATATGACTCTTTCTGAAGACTCCAAATTGCCCTTTATCTTCATTAAAGGCAAAAGTGGTTTCAGAGTTCTTCTTATTGTAGGCTTTGAGTTCATGAATTGAATCAGTGGCAAAGTTGACAGTGAAAAGCTGCAAACTATCCCCCAAGATCACCCCCACTCTATCTTTCCTGCAGAGATCCTCAGAGAGAAGGACTGGGTTTTGCAGAGAGAAGCAGCACAGTCTATGCAGAAGAACCACATTTATATCTCTGCTAAATGCTTTATGCATCTGCAGTACTGGGACCAGATTTGCCTCTGCATGCCAATTTTTCAAAAGAAAAGCCTTGGCTTTTCCAGATTAGTGGTGGGATATGTTTCAGCCAGACAAACAGATGAGATACGCTTCCATCTGTACTGAGCCTGGACATAAACCTTAAAAAAAATGTCCCTTCACAAAAACTTCTGCACAAATTATAACAGCTCTCCACCCCTGAGAAACCCTAAATATGGGAAGAACATGGTCAAATGTACTCTGAGAAAATCAGTGACAAGCATCACTAATTTGTGAGCAGATCAACACACGAGTTGAGTGCCTCGTCTTTGGGGCCATAGGATGCTCGTGCTCTGTGGAACAACTTGCAGCAGCAAGGCCAGGTATTGACTCTGGCCCTGTTTCCCAGTGGAGGCACTGGCAGCTTACAAAATGCAGAGGCTCAGCAATAGAGGAGAACAAAGGCATACCTACAGAGAAATTCAGCAGAAAACCCCCGCCATCTCTTCAGCTGATGGCTACATCTGAATTGGTTATCTAGATTCCCTGGATAGATGATGAACAGAAGCATTTGTCCAATACCAGTTACATGCCCTACATGGCTCTTCTGACTACAAAGTGCATCCCCTTGACTAGCTCAGGCATAGACTCCTGTGAAACCTATCCCAGAGAAATTGTCCGACAGTGCAAAGCCACTAGGGCACAAAATTACCTGTGACAGAAGCATTAGGCCCATCTTCTATTCTGGGTGCACAGTTGTGGCTGAAACACACTGTGTGGCCTCTTCACAGTTAAAGAGAAGGTTTAATCCTGCTCAACAGATGCACTTCCCTGATTTGAGGCTTGTCCACAGGAACAGACTTTGGCAGTGACCTTTTATGGGAGTATATTCAGCCACAATAATACAGTGCAGAGGGAAGTGCTTACAGTAAAAACCACAGATGTTCATCACAAAATATGGTTTCATCAACTACAACATATTACAAAAATGTACAAGGTCTTTAAATTGCAGAAAAGCTTATGCATTTCAGAGCCACTGAAGGAAAGTTCTCATGGTAGAGAATATTCCAAACTGTATAACCTGTGAAGTCATCACTGTTACCTAAACTTGACATTTCTGCTTGTTTTCTTTGTGTTCTTTTTTGCACAAAGCAGGCAGCTGATAAAAATGTCAATTCCTTCCAGTCGTTGTGAGTCTGAGGAAATACATTTGGAACTGGTTTATGTCCTCTAAATTACAACAATAACATTGTGTGTGGGTGTGGGTGTGTGTGGGTGGGTGAGAAAAAATTTAAACTATCAAGAGCAAGACCAAAAGGTGACAAACTTCTAAGAAGCACAAAATCCCATGTTTGGGTTATCTCAAAGCCAAACATAGCTGAAACAATTCTCCAGAAGAGCAGAATCAAATGACAAGGAATAAAGTGTAATTGGCTCAAGAAGTCTTATCCATGAGTAATATAAAACTTGCTCATAAACAAGTACTATAAAATTTGTGATATCTTTCTTTCAAGGAAAGTAACAGTCAGAAAACAATTTCATGTTTTTTAAGTGAAACTCACACATTAGGCAAATTTTCACCTTTGTGGACCAATAATCTTGGTTTTAATTGACTTCTTTATCCTAGCTTCAAATAATAGAAGATTCACTGCACCGTAAACTATGGATACTGGCTACATTACTATGACATGTACTATTGCTCTGGCTTGCCTCTGTGTGACATGTCATAAATGCACTAACTATCAGCACCGGATTTGTCAGGGAATTGGAATAGGCAAGGGGGGAAGTGAGCAAATACTCTAAGTCTGCCACTGTGAGTAATCACAAGTCCCATCCACTTGCAGGGGTGATCTTGGGCTGTGTTGTGTTTTAGGAACAACACTCCCTAGTTCAGTGCCCCCTTACAAGGAGACTCTCCCAAATCAGATGTCCATTGCTTGTTCCGACCTACAATGGGAGACACAAAAGGCAGAGATTATGGGCTGAGATAAGAACAATTTACTGGAAACAGCAATGAGATAAGAAAATTAACAGTCACGGCAGCAATATAATAGCAACAGTGTACAAAGAGAGGGTGATTTACAAGCAGAATACTCACCAAACTGAGACAATGGTAGCTGGTACATCCACCATGTTTTGCCATGACTGGAAATGGTGCCCCTTCCTCTCAGAAGTGTGAGAGTTGTTTCCCCCACCCCAGACATGGTGTAAGATGGTATGGGGTAACACTGTGTTTGCCACACCCACATGGCTCCAAACTACCCTCTCAAGAGCTACTGGGAAAATTAACTCAGTCCTTGGCTGGAACTAGGACAGCCTGCAATCCATTTTTAGAAACACATAGTGCCTAGAACCCAACTGGTAGGCATTCAGCAGCAGAAATGTGGGAAATACTGCAGGGTTCAACATTACCTTCAAGACCACCCTTCTCAGTGGACCATAGTTGCATGGGAGGATGGAGGGCACAGAAACCCTTCCTTTTTGAGATAGTGCAGATCCCTCTGATTTCAGGAGAAACATTCCTAGTTGCTGGAGGGAAGCAGTCAGGCCTTCTTTCCTCTTCTATGGCTCTGGAGAAAACAGCAGATGCATCTCCAGAACCCTCAAAGACTGGCAGAGGAGCATCTGGGAGAACAGCCCAGGGCATGCTGCCCAGCAGCTTACTGTCATGCATTCCAGGATAGTCTCCTAACAGTGATTGGGGCTGCCATCTGGATGGACACAAATGTGGATTTTAGAATGGCCACAGGTTAACATTTAGAGGAAACACTGACTTCCACTCTGTGTTTATTCTGGGGATACAGATACTTTCTGTCCTAGTTATTTCTGCTTTTCACACTTTTCATGGCCCCTACAGAAATGTTTTCTGGCTCTGCAATACTGTCAGTAGGCAGGGTCATCCCACTCGTTGTACTTGTGTTGTCATTTTTTTTCTAGCACAGATAGAAAGTCAGCAATGTCACAGGATTTGCATACAGCTTGCTCTTCAAGCATAGCCTTTAATAGAATCACAAAATGACTGACATGCAAGAAATTATTAGAGAGAACATGGAAATATAGCCACCAAATGCACAGGTCACTCACTGCAATTTGATAGAGGGCAAAACTCACAGTGCAGTACCAAGTTCATATGATTCACAGCTAATTCAATGACACCTCTTACACACAGGAAAATTACAATCCACCACAAGAATTTCCTGCCGTTTCTATCTTTTTGTCTTAATAGTCTCCAATATTTAATATTCCAGCTACGCAGCATTTAAATAGTTTTTAAATAGCCTCCCCATTCTCAAAGCAAAGATTTTCAGCCTTCCCATGCCTTAAAGTCACTTAGTCATAAAGAATTGTCACCCTTCTCATAGTCTCAGCACATCCTGTTTGTCCAGCTACAAAGACAGGAAGGAAAACTATGAGCTCATTAATTCTCTTCTCAAGTCTGAACCAAAAGAGCAGTCACTGAGCAGGAGTAACCAGCAACATACCCTCATGATGCACACAGCCTATTGCTGATTTGGTGCTGGTTGTTTCCTAGGAGCTGAGCAACCCTGCTGGTACACCAGAATTTTATAAGTGTCATTTTTTAGTAGCTCCCAAATAACTCCTATAACAAATATTCACTCAATCAAGCAATTAGATTGGGGGGAAAAAAATGTTAGTATTTTTTCTATGTAGTACTAGAGCTAATATTGAGAGATTTTTAAACAAGCATTTCTGATTTCATTGCAACGAGCAATGTCTGCCACTGTTATGGCCACTAAAATGTTTTGACTACCATGCCTCATTTGCAGCAACCATAAGTTCAGAACTGAAATACAAAGCAGGAAAACAGCAAATATTTGAATGACTTCTTGGGTTCTACATCAGCATTTTCATGTTTCCTCCAGTCACTGCTAAATGACCACTCCTCAGTTCCAAACAAAAGCTATCTTTTCATTGATGCTGACTGCTTCTTTTCACATTAAATGTGTTTCAGCTACACCTCTGTCATTTTAGACACCCTGTACAGATCTACATAACCTAATCTCCACACATCTCAACCCAGTGCGCCCTGTATCCTACTGACCAGACAAGAAAGGCAAACAACCATTTCTGTGCAGAGAGACAGTACAGCCTTGGTGAATGTGGGGGACTGTGAGCAGGTAAGTTAATGACAGAATTCTGCTGATTCTTCAGGAATGATTTCTTCATTATTTAATATCATCTCAATGATTAGAATGTCATTACTGTTAGCCATGGCTGTTAATAACTTGCTGTTGCCTTACCTCATGGTCTGCTTTGCTACAGTATCAAGACAAAGATTTGCCCCATCTAATTTACATGCTCATCACACAGTCTAAGCTAATCAGCTAGGATTTTCCATAACCAATGAAGTATATCTAAAATACATATCTAAGTATCTTTGAAAAACTTGCTCTGTGATGGTGTCTGTTTCTCTCCCCTTATATGAAAGACATTAAATTACTGTCTTTGATAACCTAGTTCCCCTGTGTGTTCTTAATTTAGCTTTGACAGCTAGAGTTAGGCAAGACAGATTTCATATTAAATTGCCTTTTAGACTTACATTCAGTGACTTATTATAATTAGCATATGTAATATAAATTCTTCCTGATTTCCTTCTAAAACTATTTATTTTAAGCCATGCATTGCTCGGTTAATTCACACATCAGAATTGGTCTTTCAGAGCTGTGGCACTTCACTGAAACATTGTTACTGAAACAATGGAAATGAAGAACAATGTATACAGCAGATTCTCATATTCTAAGATAGATAAAGCAAAAATGTGCATTAACCAACTTTTCACAGAAAGACCAAGTGAAACCACTGGGTAAACACCTGTCCAGAAAAATTATTCCAAAGGTGACCACCATGAGCCAAACTCCCCATTCTCCCTCATTTAGCTCCTCTCACCAATTTCATTGCTTCAGATTACGATTATGTAAGAAATGTTTTCACAGTATATTTATTTCCAAAGTCCCTTTATTACAAGGATTTGTTTTCTCTTATTTAGTGCTTCCAGTTTCATCGCTGAGTAGAACACAGAGTATTTGTAGCTATGCAGGTAGCAAGGATCCCTGCTAGATCCATGTTGTATTAACCCATCAACATAAAAGGGATGAAGAGCACCCCAAACCAGTCCAGCCCCAGTCTGCCCCACTGCAGGCAGCTAAGGGGAGAAGATCAACAGCAAGTCAACCAAAGCACACAGATGACTTGTGGACATAGCACATTTAACAGAAATGTTGCATTCTTACATAGTTCTATCCAGGACAACTTTGCATCTATCTTGGCTCAAACTGGATCTGAATGCAATCATTTTTAAAATATCATCATTGCATTACTTGAAGGGGCATAGTAAAAACAGATTAAGACTATCCTGGGTCTAGAGAATATGGGGTGATTAAGTCCTATGGTCTTTGTGCAAGACCTTAACCCTCATTATAAATATACAATTCCTGTTGCAAATAGCAAAGTTAAACACGTTCTTTGCAAACGGCAGCAGCTGGACCATGGAAAGGTCAGCTGTGTGTGCAGTGGGTCTTACTGAAAGGTCACAAGAGAGGCAAATAACGGTGATCTTTAGCATGGTCCACACCATTTCTCCCTTTGGAAAACACACACTAAGTCTCTCTGGCCAAACCTCTCCACATCCTCCCTGTGTGCAGAGAGAAGATGATGAAGGGTCAGTGCACATCACTTGTGGCTCTCTGCTAGGGGCTGTCCTCCAAGAGGTCTTCTGCCAGTACAGGCAGAGAAGAGACAGAGAGCCCAGCTGGGTCACATTGGGTCCACAAGCACATTACAGACATAGCCAGTCTATCTTTCTTAATGCTTTTCTTGGTTTAAGTAATTTTTGTTAGTTTTTTTATTAAAATTGTGTATACTACCCACATGCACCAAGGCTCTGAAATACAAAAATTTTCATACACGTATGGAAAGACAGGGTGTTTACACTTACTGTACTTTACCTCATGCTCTGCAGTTAATCATGCCTCAGAGCAAACCCCTTAAAATCTAACATGATTTAAGAATGGAAATTATAAACTCATAGGTAACTACTTCAGAATTGAGACTCAATTAGTTGATGCTTGTTGACCATATTTTTTCAAATATGAGGAAATAGCTGTAATTGCACATTAACCTATAAATAACAAAGTGATACATTAAAAATAAATAATATTTAATAAATAATAATTACCAATGTTATTATCATTGATATTTATATTATTATATAATATTTGTAGTATATTATTAATAATATAATAGTAATAATCATTCAATTGATAGATAATTAACTATTAACAATAATTAAACTACTAAATTATTATTAATGAATTAATAATTAATAATTAAAATTTTAAATATTTTCCAAATAGTTTTCTAATTGGTGGGTTCCAGGAAATTTCACTTTGCTGAAATTTCACTGAAAATATCATACCTTTGAAAGTCCAATTCTGTACCTTTTAGAGTTCAGTTCTTAATCCATGCATTTCTTAATCTATTTCTTTGCTCCAGAGAGGTCTGTCAGGCCAAGTCAAGCCAGCCTTTAGAAATGATGATGCTCAGTGAAGCGGGGCAGGGAGCACCCATGCAAACTCCACTACTGGTGGGAATGGGTTAGGGGTTGAATTCTATGTGCATAATTGTGAACTGGTTTCCATTTTAAGGTAGACAGAATTAAATAAAATATATAGGTACCTACTGTATAACTGTATATATAAAATAAGGTAGAATAGTTGCACTGACTCACAGGAATTTATAGAAATTATTTATTCCCTATGGCATGGTGCTTGAGAGAGTGGAAGGAAAAGTCTTTTATTCTCTGAGGATTATTTCCAGCACCCCTCAAACCCAGAGGCTGAGCAGAAGGCAGCTGAACTGGAGGTGTTTTTCTGCCCTTCCCTCCCATGTCTCAGGCTGCTGCCCCAGCACCTTCAGCTGCATGCACGGGAGTCGTGGTGAGCTCCAGGCATGGCCCTTGGCTCTCACTGAGGTCCCATCCCACTGCCAGCTGGTGACAGAAGAGTCATTTGTCCTTATGGCCCACACTCAGACAACAGACACACAGCTACCACACACGGCACAAGAATCAGGTGGACATGGATTTCAATTTCACTGCACCAGAGGGAAAGAAACCCATGTTCTTTCTATGAACTCCTCTCCTTAGCAGAGAGAGCCACCCCCCATGCAATCACTGCTAGACATTTTTTTTATTCAGTAAGCCTCTCAGAGATAAACAACTTTGCTATTAGTGCAGTGCAATGAAAATAAAATCCATGGCAGATGGTTGCCAGTGAGTCTTGTTTAAACACTTCACATAAAAAGGGAATGGCAGAGAGACACAAGTGTAAAACAGAAATTGGTGGAAATTAACAATGTTATGAATTCACCTTTGTCTTACAGACTCCTTTAACCATGGAAAACTCAAGATAATTGAAGATTTGCCCCTTTCTGTTTCTTCCACTCTAAAAATTTTGTTAAAGTCTATTTTACATACAAAATATACTTTTTACTTCCGTAAAAAAATGTGAATAAAGAAGTCGAGAAACATGAAATAAATATATACATGATATGCCTCCTGCACAGGAAAGGAAATAGTAGAGAAATGTTTTTTTATTATTATTATTATTCTTAAAACTTATTGTAGAGTTGTAGGGTTATTGAAAGAGATTATTATTGTCATCTTAATCACTAGGGATGAGCTATGTTGTTTAGACACATATTCTAAGAAAAAGGCCTGAAATTGGAGCAAAATGGAAAAATAACTATTTTTGCAAGCAGCTCACACAGACTAATTTCATTGAAGATTAATATATTTTATTGATTTATTTTATATTTAATTGAAAACAAAAGCCACTTACCTCTGTTATAAGGACTTAATGAAAGACAAGAATATATGGTTTAATACTCATGTGTGTCCCTCTGCACCTTTAAGTACCAAGTTTATTTCAGTGTTTTATTATCAGCTGTCTCAGTGTTCCCACAAGTAATGGTCAGCCCAGCCAAAAGCTGCCTGTGATAGAAATTGTGAGGAGTCCCAGGCTAACAGCATACAGTGTATCAACACATTCTCTTTTATGAGCTTTAAAATGGATTTTTCCAATTTCACAGTAAGTTGCTTTGTTCTTCTACTATGGAGATGAATAGAAGTGCTATTTTTGTACCATGTTATATAATTTTGTCAAATATCTTCATTAAACTAGATCAGTCCTACTCTTTTCAGAATCTACTACTTCAGTTTTATTTGCATCTGTCAAATAAATTTGTAGATATTGATCAAAGATCTCTTAGAGCACCTTTTCTTCCTGTAACTCCACCTTCCAGCACTGAGGACAGAAAAAGCACATGACAAGATCTAGGAGTATTGTTCCTTCATTTCCCTCTTCATCACCCCTCTAGCTTTGTGGTGGGGAAATCCCTTCAAAATACCCTAGCTACTCCTCTGCCTTATATTTTTATAAGAACACAGCAAGATTTGGAGAGACTTTCCTTGCACCATGGCCATCTCTGCAGTGTTATTCCCAGTGAGGATGTTATCAGCCTTAGGCTGTGACAGTGACCATCATAACCCACTTCTAGCCCCAGACCCCTGCCCACCAGGGAAAGGGATGGGGCAAGATGAGGATGTATGGCAAAAAAATTATGGCAGAAATTTGTGACAAATGGTATGATTGTAATCAATGACCAAAAAAAAATGAATGACAAAACAAAAAAGTTAATGGTAAAACAATGAAGGAATGAGAATGCAAAACAGATAATTAGGTGTACAAAAAAAAGACAAGATCCAGATTGTGAAAAGTAAAAAAAACAACTATTTACAGAGAACAGTATATTTCTCACAAAGCCACAAAGCACTGCATTCTTGCCATAACTATAAAATTTATTTGGATAATAAACCCAGACCAACTTCAAACTACATAACATGTCGTGCAACTAGCACTTGTTTTGAGGACTCAAGTTGGAGAAAATCAGGGTGGAGTCAATGCCACTGAAACAGGGTCTCTGCTGGCTGAGTTTCTACTCCAATCAAAAAAGAGCAGGAGTGCCTGCCAGTCCCCACTACACCAAAAGGTACAATTTTAATTCTCCAAACGAGAATGATGCTCTAAATGAAAGAAAACTGATGGGGAAAATTACATATCTTTCAGGAACACTTTTCATTAAATTGGGTTTTTTTCCCATAAAATTTTTGTGTGGTTTTCCCTCCTAGTGCTATCCAAAATCCTGGAAATCTGGAAAAGATGACTGACTGTCCGTTCTCTAAAAGTGATATTTTCCTTGTACCAGGGAATTCTTTTTTAATTTTTTTAACCACTACTAAAAAAATGAAGCAAATTAAGCCAAAACTTCAAGGTAAAATTTTTAGCCACCTTACTGGGTAAAGTTATCAAACCACTTCTTTTTTAATCTCAGAGAAAACAGGAGTGTTTTTGCTACAGCTCTATCATTACTACTTCACCTTTGATTATGTTACCTTCAAAATCAGTGCAACTGTTTTTCTACCAAATACTTGAATACTAGCAGGGGTTTGTAATTAACTTTTCTATGCCTTTTTCCCTTCTCAGTTGTGAGTCTAAGTGTATTGTCTTTTAGTCTTCATGATGATATAGAGTGCTATCACCTAATATGATCAGCTAAGAAAATAGTCTATTTTACTTTTTTAACTCACTAGCAACTACAAAATGTAGTATTTCCTGGCAAGAATAAAAACTGAAATATTCTGAAAATACTGCAAAATCAAGGAGTAGAATTATCTGTAGCTGAAGAGGATTTTTTTTCTTATTACAGAAATAAGTCAATGTGCTTTCAGTGCTGTCCATTTAAACTATGTAGTGATTTTATGAAATCAAAGGAGAGCAAATAATTTCAGTTTGGAAAGTGAAGTGTTTTAATTTGAAAAATGTTGAAATTAACCATTGTGGGAAATGGTTTTGATTATTGTTTCCAATCCGCAAAATAAAAAAAAAAACTCACAGAATGTCTCAGTATCTTTTTACTTTCACTTTTTTTCCCCAAGCCAGGTTTCTACATTTTTCCCTCAAAACATTCCCTGTAATTCTGTTCCTATATTCTTATTCTTATTCATACAAGTCCTTATTCTTTCAGACCTACTCATTGCTGATCTCTTTTACCCTCTGGGTATTGAGGGAAACAGAGAGTAGATATGAATGCCTAATAAAAAAGCATGAGCTTAATAACGTTATCAAGAAAACTAATTAAATCTGTTTTCTAACCTTCACCCAGCTCTGTTTTTTGTAAAACAACGGTAAAGGAAATCAAAGGTAAGCTGATGATAGTCCCAAATATGGCTTAATCAACTACTGCAAGAGAGGTTTGAAAAGTCCATGGTCTGTGACAGAAGATTTCTGGGCATTTTCTGTTCTAGGATAAACATTTTTCCCCAATGTCTCATTTATCAAACTGCTGAAAAATGATATTATGTTATTTTTCTCAAGTTATAAATGTATTACAATTGACATTCTGCCAGAGAGAACTTTAAACCCATACATCTTCAATATAGCTCAAACCCCCAAGCTTTCTCAAATAATTTCCACTCTGTTGAGCTATCAAGTCTATTTGTCTTTTGCATTTGTAGGTGATCTTGCTCCTATGTTGTTGGGCTCATAACAATGTGTCAAAGCAGACAATAAGAAGTTCTACTTAAAACTGAGTCTTTCTGCCAGAAGCTGGGACTGCTATCATAGCCACAAACACCCTCAGGGGCAGCCCATGTGCTCGGTTCCATGAGAAATGTAAACTTTGCAAACTGCCTTAGGGGCCTTGCCAATTCCTAGAAAAAGCATTGCTCAGAGGTTGGGAATAACCCAGTGGCCTCCACAGAAAGGACTTGGAAGGTGATTTCAAAGACCACAGCAAAGCATAATCAAGGACATATGAAACAGATCTGTAAAAGCAAATACCTGCATTAAAATGTTTTGTTTTCTAGTTCTACACATTGATACAACAATGATATCTTATTAAAATCAATGGAGTTTGACAAAAGAATTAGAATAAAACATTTTAACTAAAATAGTTTATACTTCAGTAATGTGTGGGAGAGATTGAAAGCATCAGTATCTTTCTGAACATATAAATGTGCACTCTACTTTTAGCAGACTACACTTTGCATTTAAATTATTTTATCTACTTCAGTACTTTGGGTCTGATTCCTCTTTTATCTGTTTTTATTCAGTGACTTCACTTGAATAAAAATACAGATTAGGTGGCACTGAAAAGTATTGTGAATTTCTATTCATTTTTCAGAATTTTGACATCAGAATATACCTCATATTTCTCAAGGTATTTTCAAAGTGAAATGAGTGAGAAAAAAAAAAAAATTCAGAGACTTTCATAAGAGCAGACTCTTGTTCCTTGTTATTCCCCATAGCAGCATCCTTTTTGTGATTGTAAAATCTCACCAGTTTTCTTGGTTTATTGTTTGTAGCCCTATTATGTTTATAGAAGCCACGGATTTCATTAACTCAGCATACAAGATATACTCTTCTTATTTTTTAAATTGTCTCTGGGCAAATAGTGCTGTTCCTGGGGGAAGTTGAATTGTTTGTGTTGAATCTGTAATTCCTTCAGCTTTGTACTGTAACAAATACAGAAGAAAAATCCTTCTTTCAAGGCTGCTTTTACTGCCTCACCAGGCTAGGAGGAGGGGGCATAATGTGGAGTAATTTTCTCCCTACTCTCTTTCCTATTTTAACTTGTATTTATCCATTTGTTTTACTACTTTCTTCAGGCAAATTGTGGTGGTTGAAGGCAAATGGTTACCTGATGCTCTGAGGGTAGCAAAGAAAATGCCTCAAGTGCTTGCTAGTGCAGTTTCTACTCCCACCAGGGGTGTTTGGGGACATTCCAGTGCTCTGTGAACTTGGTTAACCTCAGTGCATCCTGTGGGTGAGTGCATCTCAGCAGTGCTGCAGGTGCTGGTGATGCCCCCAGGGACCAGTGCTCTCCTGAGCCCTGGGAAAGCAGCTGAGTGCCTGGAGCAGGAGGCAGCTCTCCCAGTGCTCCCAGTTTAACTAAGGGAGGGAGGCAAGATCCTCCACATAGGAAGTTGTCAAAGAATCTCAGTTGTAAAGCTGCAGTGAACTGCTGTCCCAAAGCTCAGGCACTGCCTGACAAGGCAGGAAGCCCAGTGACACCAGGCACTAGACACCATGTGTCCATCTTCCCTCATGGGGAACACTGCTTTCATTTAGGTACATATGGATTGACCTAAACACTGCTTGATAGTCTTGATAAAATGCTCCAAAAGCCTCTAAATGCACTTGCAAGATTTTTTTTTTTTCAATACATGCCACACATCACATCAGGGGCTGTTTTCAAGGGTCAGCCTGAGAGATCCCAGCAATTTTTTTGGTAGCACTTAGCCTAGGCTAGGCAGACAACCTGCAGGCACGTGCCACTCCTTGGATTCAAAGTGCCCATTGACTTTTTCCTGTGTCTTTAGTGAGAAAAGGTGGACAGAATTGAAGTGTTTGTCAGCCTGAAGAAGAAAAGGCTGAGGAGGGAATGACAGCAGTCTTGAAAAGTTTGCCCAATGATCAGTGTAGCAAAAAGACATTAATGGGAATCTGGGGCCATTAGTTGCTAAAGTTTCACTTAGATGTCAAGGAACTTTTTCTAATAGCAAGGATCACTAATGACTGGAAACGTTGCCAGTAATGATTTAGGCACATTTAACTCTGCCTAGGGACAAAGAGAGATTACATAGCCTCTGAAGATCCTATTTTACTATTAATTCATTTAGACTAGGCATTATGGCTTTTAATGTGCAGGCCTTCAGTCTGGATGTATGCTTTGTCCATACTGGTCTTTGGCTCTATTTCACTGTGGAAATGAAGAAATTTCTTTCTCAGTCTGAAAATCATAAAGCCTTTTTCAGAAGTTCATGCCTGCATATAAACTAAGTAGCACTAAGGCTGCTCAGCCACAGCCTGTCCTGGCTCTTGTCAAACTGCAGATACACAGAAGAGCTGAGGCTTGAGATGGTCTAGTGCAACCTCCCTACTCAAGGAGGGTCATCCTGAGAAGGCTGTCCAGGATCATGCTCAGAGTGATTTGGAATATCACAGAATCACAGAATCAATTAGGCTGGAAGAGACTGAGATCTGGGAGACCACTGGAGGACAACCTCCATCTGGCTACACCCTCCTGTCAGGGAGTTGTAGAGAGTGATAAGGTCACCCCTGAGTCTCCTTTTCTTCAGGCTAATAAAGAATGGATGCTCCACAACCTCTCTGCACAGCCGGTGCAAGGTTCAATCACCCTCCCTGTAGAAAGGTGTTTTTCTGTATTCTGAGGGAGTCTCCTGCATTTCAGTTTGTGTCCACTGCCTCTGGTCCTGTCAGACTTCTGAGATTAGCCAGCATCCCTCTTCTTTACTCTTGTTCATCAGATATTTGTACTTGTTGATGAAATTTGTCTGGAGCCATCTTATCTTTAGGCTTAATGATCTCAGCTCTCTTGGATGCTCCTCTGTGGGAGGCTCCCATTCCTTATGGTCCTTTGCTTGACTTGATTTCTCTACATCCCTGTTTCTCTTTTACTTGAGAACCCAGGCCTGGACCCAGTACTCCAGGTATTTCTCACCAGTGCTGGAGATAGTGACAATGAGAGAAATAATAAAAAGAAACATAAAGTGGATCTGAAATTCAAGGAGAGAGTAGTTGTTATGAGGCTATCACAACTGTCCTGCTAACTGCATGGGATCAATCAATAAGATTTAGCTGTGATGATATCATATTTCTAAAGTTGCCTTTTGTCAGCAGAATATGTTATTATTCATTAGTCTGAAGGAGGGTGAGATAAATTCCATTTCAGAAAATTTTCTTTTTTCTGAGGATGCTAGTCTTCTCTTTTTTTTTAAATTAAATGAACTTCTTATTTTTTCCTAAACTTCTCAGCAGCGTTATTAAAAACAAACACAACACAAAAGACAACCATTGTTTGAAAGGAATCCTTGCTCCTCATTCAGTATTGAATGAGCCGTACAATCAGCCACTAAACTGCAGTATCTTGCCCAGAGATATTTTATACTGCATATAATACCACACTACAAGAACACCTTCCTCTTCCCCATCCAATTAACACACTAGATGTCCACAGAGCTTTTTTCAGTGTTTTTAAACCACTTGCAATTGAAATGACACAATAAAAGATGAGAGCTGATTGCAAAAGAATACAGAACAGTTCCTAATGAACAAGAAGAGTATCCTGAAAACATATAAAGCAAGTCCTTTAGACAATCCCTTTTTTAAATTAGACAGGAATGTTTAATTTTCTTGGAAGGAAAATCTTCATTCTGTCGACCCTACATATGAGCTATAAAAATAATATATATTCTGTCATCCTATCTGGCTGTGTCCCAAAACACAAAGGGTTTTAAGAAGAAAGGTACTTGGAACTAACACATGTTTGTTATGAACATCCCTCAAGACCCAAAATATGTTTATGAAAGGAATTAAAATACTATAAAGAATTCTGTCATTCAATTTATGCCCTCTTCAATAAAATTAAAAAATAAAATTTGAATTGATGCAAATTCAAACCACTCCTTAATAGAAAGCTTTATTATGTTAAGAATAGAACATTCACTCATAACACAAGTGAAACATCTGCAGTAGGATACCAAAAAAGAAAGCAGAGAATGTGTTAATCTACAGCCTGAAGAATGATATGTATTTTAAATTATTTACCAGAGCCTCCAGAGTCCCAGGCTGGGAAAGGGACCACCTTTGGAGTAGCTGAACTCTACCTGGGAGTTGCAGTGTCTCTCAAGACCCTATATGCATTGGAGTCTGCCTCCAGGGTAAGCTTTTCTCTCCCCAAGTGCCACAGACACTGTACTTGGTAATTTGGCACAAACAAATTCAAGATTCACATGATGACACTGACAGTACAGGTAGGATTCATATTGCCAAAAAGTAGATATATATAATATACAACCCATGAAGTCATCTAGACTTCTTTTGTAATTAAGAGAGATAAATTAATATTTCTCAGACTTGACATGTATAATATATTTTAGTCATCTACCTTTAGACTTAGTGAACCATTTTTCTGGAATTCACTAGTCCAGCAGACATAATTTGTCTCAAATGCTACTTCTTATGCAAAGTCTAATTCGTTTCTGGAAAGGCAAAATTATCTCTAAAGGAAAACACACAGTTTATGCCTCATTTGTATCCATTGGCAGCCCTCAAAAAAGCAAGGCAGTGTAGGCACAGTGCATTAAATGGATAACAGAGGTCACTCTGAACAGCTACTCATTAGTCTGGGATGGCAGGGCCACTGATATGATGCAGGTCATTTAAAGCAAATACCAGTAGGGCCAGCCCACACTGCACTATGCTTCCTTATATGTCACAGGCATGGTATTTTGGGGAGGTTTCTGGCAATTTTAGTATTTTATCCTCTCTGGATTGTGGAGTCAGTTGCTCTCACTGTCATTCATCAAATCATAAGTGTTTCAGCAAAAGTCATAAAATTTGTGATGACATTTTTTTATTTCAGTGCCCAACATTTCAAACTCTCCCAGGACAGAAGTGATTGAATGGTTGGTCCCAATGACATATTCTCTCTTCATGTGATCCAACCACAGTTTCAGTCCTGAGAGTGCTGCCAAAAATTTAATATCATTTTACATGTCTTTATCAAAATGTCTCAGATCAAGACCATGGCACGTGAGGTGGCAGGCTTATTTAATTAAAGAGAAGGGGAGGCAGTAAATGGGAAAAGGAAAAAAAAAGAAAAAAAAAAAAAGGAAAAATTTCTGGATTTATTTTTAAACTTTTCTTGTGTCTGAACACCTTCAAAAATCTGGTTATTACTCTGGACTGCAAGGAGACAGAGCACAAGGAAGTGCTCTTCTTCAGAATGACCAAAAGCCAGGAAGTCCTTTGGCCAGACGTCCACAAATGCAGAGCAGAACAGCATTGCTGCCTTCCACATGCAACTCTACAAGGAAAAAGAAACATTGTTCAAAAGGAACATTTTCTTGTTTATTAAATAACTCATCCTGTTTATAATTCACACTCAACCGCAAGTGTAACCCAGGTACTTCAGTCCTCCACAACCAAAAGACAAGCTGTGGAAGAAAAGCTTAAGGTGAGGTTTAACAAACAGCAAACATCCTCATAGGGGATGGTATGAAATCAAAAGCCTCCTGTGCTCTCTCAGAGAACCTGCTACATATACCTCTGTCTCATAAAATAGAAAAGACACAGGGGAAATCCAGCTCCTGCTGAGGAGATACCACTTCCACCAAACTGCAGAAAGCCATGCAAGTCCTTAGTGGATAGAAGTTACTGGTGATGCTATCCTTCATGGTATCCCTCTCCCCAAATCCTTATTTTCTTGTGATTGTGTTCACCCTACACATTCCATTGAGAATAGCAAAATGAGAAAGCACAAGAGTTCTGGAAAACGCGTTCACGGCTGTGTTGTCTTTTCAAAAATGCCAAAGACAATTTTTTAATGTGGACTTCGGGGCCCTCTAGTGGCATTACAGAAGCATCAGGGAAGAGGAATGGCATCTTTCCAAAACTCAGCCCCACCACTTTCAAACCAAAATACAAACCATAATTAGAGTTCCTCCTCCTTTTCTTCCAGCAGAATTTAAAGTCTTTCTTAGGCTGTGTCCCTGCTTTTTCATCAACGTTTTCAGTGAAGTAGTTCTAAAGCGGGTGTTGCTCTTTGCCATCAACCTTGTAGAGCCAAAGGCTGATTGTGGTCCCAAGAGGTATCCTGAACTGCTCTCATCAGCGGGAAAAACACTCCCAGTCTGTCACGGATGTGGCAAATCTGTAAGCTTTATGACCTCTCAATGCTCATGATTGCTTAATGCTCAATGCAACAAGAGTGGGACATAAAATTGGCTTTCGTCTTATTCTGCTTAAGTGCAGTGGCTTTTTTGCAAAGTATACAATTATAGCACAGCTTTTCGTGTCCTATCTTATTCTATTATTCCAAAACCTGGAAACAGATCAGTAACCACTTTGAACCTCTCACTGCCATCTATGAAGATGGCCCAGCATGTAAATTAAGCTGTAAGGCTGCTCTACAGCCAGAGAAAGAGCACTCTTTGTTGCCTAAGCCCTGGAGGGATGCTGCAGCAGGACAGCACTGTGTCCCCTCAAATGTCACATGACCTGAAGTCCGTCTCAGGCTTTGCAAAAAAAGCTTCAGCTGAAACACAGCACCATATTCCGCAGTAAAGTAAGGGGTTTTTCAAGTGTTTTCTCTTAAAAGTGCTTGATGTTTTGCAAGACGTGAGTGGCTACAAAGAAGATGGAGAATTTCTGCTTGCAAGGAGTCACATGGAAAAGACAAAGGATAATGGATACAAGTTCATCCTGGGGAGATTTTGATTAGATACAAGACAACAATTTTTTAGAATGAGGCAAATCAGTCATTGGAGTAATTTCCCCAGGAAAGTGATGGGTTCCCCAGTGTTGGACTCTTAAGAATAATGAGGGTGCTGGGACATACTGTCTAGAACATGCTTTTGCTGAGAAAGGTTGGACAAAATGATCCCTGAGGCCTCCTTCCACACTATATTCTACAAAATCTGGACAGCTGACTCTTTGTCCCAAAATTTTGGAAGCCAGATTAAAGATTATAAAACCTTTTTAAGCACCTGGAACTGCTATAAAATAGTAGGAGAAAGACTTGAAGGTACTCAAAGAGCTAAAAATAGAGGCAATTTCAGTGCTGCTAAGCCAGAATGTTTGAAATTTATGGTCAATGACTTCCACTGTATAATAAGATTTTTATTAGACTCTTGACAGCGTATAAAAGGTATTAGGGGTTTCTTTTTACCTGATTTCTGATCTTCAACCTCATGTATAGCATTTTATGTATAAAAGTGTCTTTAGATTCCAGCTAGAAACCTATTTTTATGTAAAATTGGAGATTTCTCCCTTAGAGCTCCAGAGAAAAGCAGCTTCTAGGGAGGGTTCACAATAAAATCACAATTGGCAGCAGGGCAATTTACTGCTGCTGTCTTACTTATATACAACTACTGCAGATGTTCTCAGGTCTACTTTTAATAAAGGAAAATTTCATGCCACATTTTTGTCCAGTGTCAGAAGAGATTTTAGAGCATATACAGGTTAACAAATAGAAGAAAGGTCATGTTTATGCTGCAGCTTAGTTCATGGGCTGCTTTCAGCAACTGTGATAGAAGTCCCCAAAAGTCCCCCCCCTATTGTGGTCAGTGCAGAGGGAGAGGGTTAATTATGAACTAAATCTCTTCAGCTGACCAGTGCTATGACTGTCAGTAATCATTATAGATTTGAGACACAAGATTTGGCAGATGTGACCCTACTCAAAGTTGGTGCCTCTCTCATGGAAGCCTGATTTTACAACTTGGCAATGTTGTAAAGAGGATGCTCGATTCCAGCAAGCTGCAGGTGGCAGCAGACAGTACATATGTACAGCACAACATGTCAAGCAAAGGTTCTTCACCCCTGGAAGCAGTCTAGCTGCCTGACAACAATGTTTTGTTGTGTTAAGTCATCAGGAGGAGGCCAGTGCTGCAGTAGGACATCAGTACTGTCTCTGGTAACACTTACCTGTGCAGACACGGTATCATGCTCATCCTCACACCTTAAGTGTGAACTAGCAGCTCAGATCTCCCACAGGGGAAAAAAAAGTTTATTTAAATGTATCTCCTGTTCAAAGCCTAGTTTCCTTTTTGTCTTGTTGGTTGGGGAGTTTTCACTTTCCTGATTTCACACAAATTATCACTTCTACTTAGTTAACAAAGCATAAAGGCTTGTGCAGACTTGCAAGTTAAAGCAGATTAATGCAGATTGTGAATTTGCACTACCTCAATAGCTATTCCTGTATAGACAAGCCCACTGCTGTTATAGGCTACCGAGAGCAATCCCCAAATCTCTCATAGGATTTGTGATCCCAAGATCATGGCTAAACCAACCCAGTGTACCTCTAGTGGGCAGTCAGGAAAGGACTTTATAAGTGCCCCAGATTCCTTTAATGAAAGAGAGATAACAGGGGGTAAAAAAGGGTAGTGGCCAGATCATTTGAAATGCCTGATATTGGCTAGAGATCTCAGGGGCGCACTTCCCTGGTGCCTTCAGCAGCAACAGCGGCAGCTGTTCTCCGCACTCCTTTCCTAAGAAAAACCTGAACAAAGCAGGAGATGTAACCTTACATACCTTATATTTGATTTGAAACCTGAATGCACTTTTCCTCCCACATGCTGTCATACTGAAATAACAGCTCATCTGTGAATCCATTTTCCTTTGTGTTCAGGTAGAACATTGTTTCTAAATGACCAAAGTGGAATAAAATGTACCATGAGGAGCCCAAAAGCATCAAATTAGTGGAGAGTAATGTGCAACATTTTCAATTCCTCTAACACTCAAAGATAAAGAAATGAATCAGTGGGACGTTAGGAAGTGTTGTACTAATTGACACTTCTACCTGACTGTGGCATTTTCTTTAGAAGTCACCCATAAAATCACAACGTGCCTGCTCAGTACTTGTGGCAATGTATTGTAACTGTCATAGTGCTTTTTGTACTTCATCCAGAGTATGCTGCAAGTAAAATTACTCCACCTGCTTATGATCTTATTCTATATTGTTCCACATTTTTTCTGAGACCCTAATTTCCTTTGTTTCACAAAAAGATGGTGCAGTAATTACTCTTATTGAAGACCTATAAATGCCACAGTTTTATTTTCCTCTTCTCAAAGCTGCCCATGGCATTTAAATAAGTGCCAAATAAAAGTAAGGGGAAAACCTAATAAGGAGGAGGAATTATTATTAGATATTTAGCATATTTTTAATAATGTCCAGTCTGTATCTGAATTTCTGGTTGAAATTTCCATTGAAATAAATTAAAATTCTCCCTTTGACTTTCTATTTCTTTATTTTCTTTTAGAATCCTTGTCCAAAATATTTAGTAATAGCCTTTGGCAGTGAGAACATAACTAGTCAGTGGTTGTGTGTTTCTAAATATTCCTTTGTTTTTAGAAGTTAAATAATTTGTATTCTGCTAAGCTCACTACACAGCTTCCTCAGACATGGTTTTCTAGTAGTTTCTAAGCTTCAGCACATCTGCAATGCTCTGCTGCAAACCATAACCTAAAGTCCAGTCACCATGGAAATACAGGAATGTTAAGGGAATGTAATGGAAAATAACTCTAAAATATATTTATATGTCACTACACATTCATTGGACTAATGTATTTACAACACCGAGCCAGCAACTGTCAACATCACCTCTGTAGGAAGTTACACATGAAGTGTGAAAAAGAACTTTAAGAAAAATCAAAGATGAAAAAGAGCCTGCAGGAGAGTCATATGTAGCAACTATGAGAGCTTTCTTTAGGAAGAATTTAACAGAGGCATTAAAAATAAAAAAGAGTCAGGCAAAAATTGAACTGAACTTTCCTGTTTCCTCTTAATTATAACATAAAGTCTTGGGGAAAGAATTCTAGCACTGACCCATAATAAATAAACAAACAAATTTCTCTTTATCCACAGTAAATTCTAGCAATCGACTGGAATTTGTCAAAGAACAATAGTTGTCTTAGAAGTTTGGGGTGGAGTAGAGGAGAAAGGATTAACTAACAGTTCTGGTGAAGTAGATATTTGTGAAAGATTGTTAATAAAGCATCAGAAGAATTTATGTCTTTGGTCATAAAGCAACACTATTTTGTATGGAAAGAGCATCTGTCTTAATGGGAAGATTTTTCTTTATTGCTCAGTGTCACGCTTCTTCCTATAAAGGATGTGTCATGAGCTGGCACCAGGACCAGAGTTCCGGGGGAGATGGCTTCACTGGGATCTTCTAACAGGGACTCTTGATCCCTACACCATCAGGGACTGAGGTCCTCACACAAGTACAAGGTAAACCTGAGTCTGTGTATCTTCACATCACCTCTCTAAAATAAAGAAATGAAAATCTGAGGCACGAAAACTGAATGACTTGCTCAAAACCATCAAAATAGCTTCTGGACAGTGCTGAAAGGCTGTTGTTTAGCTCAGATCCTCAGAGGTCTGCCACTGGATTTATGTGTGCTCTGAAGAGAGACAGTAGCTGCAGCTTATCTGAATGCCAATATGCTCCACAGAAGGCCTCCCTTCCCCACTGAAGACTCCCCTCTTCATCCAGACTGAGAGCATCTCTATCAATTCTTTGTCCTTGCATGCATTTTCCATCTCTCTGCCACCAGGCAAGCCCAGCAAGCATACCTGCACTTAGGAATTAGGAAGACCAGTCACATCCTTTGAGAAACAGGCCTCTATCACTTGCAGCGTGGAGTTATTTGCACTTTTACAACACAGCTCAAACTGGATTTACATTATGAATTTGAAATACAGGGGACAAAGACCTTCCAGCTTCCTTAAAGCAGTGCTGGAATAGGAATCTGTCTTGTCTTTCTCAACTGTTACAGTGATATCTCTGTTGCTGTTCCTTAAATAGGTGGTTGTTCTCAGCATGCAAATAGTTTCACCAAAATAAGCTGGGGCAATACAAACACTTAAGAATTCTGTGTATGAGCTATGTTTCCCCACTGGTTACATTTTCTTCAGTCACTGAAAATATTTGTTTTCTTTCCCTCCATCTCCCTCCATGTAGTTAAGTAATTGGGTTTCCTCTTGACATATTCTGCACTGCTTCCACAAAAACACACCTGGGAACCCCATGTGGGATGCTATTTTTCTTCCTGTGTGATCTATCAGTCACACTAGGACTTCAGCTTGTCCTTCAAATCCTGATAAACAAGAACTCAGCATTATAAAGTGGAAATCCATGTTTAAAAGGTACTTTCCAGTATAACTTGCCCCATGGTGTTTCAGCTCAGATTTCTCTGTCCTCTAATTTCTCCTCCACTTTTTGGTGTGTTCTTGATAGCTATCTAGAAACCACATGACACACAAATTCAAGAATAGAAACTTTTGAAGATATAAGAGAAATAGGAAATGTCTCATTGCAGACATTTTAAACTGTTTCCAAAGAGTTAAGAAAAGAACTTAAAATACAGACTCATGCGCACACAAACATAATTTTAAATGTTTGAATAACAAGCCTTATGTTTTGTGCCAGGAATGTAGACTGGAGCAGAGGGATTACAAACTTGAATGTGTGACTAAAAATATACATACAGATGGGAGGGTATTAGAATCCATGTTGCTTATTTCAGAACAGATGGAGACTATTCTGTATTACAACTATTATTTGGGGAAAGCACTAAGCTGTGCAATTCCCAAATTTCAATGTAACTACAACAAAGCAGGCAGTATTTTTTGTGTTGGTTATCAGATGGTTTTAGAAGAAATAAGATTTTTTAAATGCAGCTGAATGATATAAATAGTTCTATTGCTTTTTCGCAGGTGCCTAAGCTTTGGAAAAATAAGTACCTTAATCACTAGTTCACTCCTTGTACTTAATATGACAGTCTAGTCTACTCTCACTTTTAAAAATCTCTTTTGAAACACTGTTCCCTGGCTCAGGGTTTTCTTATTAGTATTGCATACTGATTTTAGGGCACTCAAGCTGATATGATAACATTAAGATGCAAAAAAACTCACAAATACTTAGTTGGCCAAATGTCATGGAAAACTTCCTGGTAATTAACTCATTTTTGATCATTAAACAATTATGCATTGGAAGAAGTGGGAACATCAGCTCATAAGGCCTAGTTTGTCATGAGACTAAGATAAATTATATAGTAGGTTACTGCTCATTCTAATTTCAGTGATACACCGGTTACAGTTTGAAACTGAGCTTCAGTGCAGAGCTCTGCAGAAGTGTTTGAACTCTAAAGATTTTTACAATGGTCTCTGAAAGACACCAGACTATAACAGAATGGAGAAGACAAATTCGTTTTGGCTTAAATCAATGAAGGAAAAGTTGTAGGAGGTTGTAGTGGAGTGGGTGTTGGTCTCTACTTCCAAGTCGTGGGATGATATGAAATGGCCTCAAGTAGCTCCAGGGGAGGTTTAGGTTGGATATTAGGAAAGTTTTCTTCTCTGAAAAGGTTATCAAGCATTGGAAGCAGCTGCCCAGGGAAGTGACAGAGTCACCATCCTGGAGACAGCTGCCAGAGATGCAGGTGTCACACTTAGGGGTGTGGTTCAGTGGTGAGCAGTGGTATTACGTTAACTATTTGACTTGATGGTCTTAAATTCTTCTGCATCCTAAACTATTCTATGATTCTATTGTCAGGAGAGGAGAAATGGCTTTTACTGCAAACTTAATAACCAGAACAGAAGAGGCATTAAGATTGGTTTATTCAGGGTTTGCCATTAATCAACCCATTTTAAAAGCCAGCAAATGTTGCCCTGTTGAGAATTTACTCATGAGGCTTTCTGGTTTACAATTATTTTTTAAGTTAAAATAAATATGCCTGGGTTATTTAATATATCCCTGTTATTGGTATTATTAAAAAATAATTTAAAAAAAGAAAATTGTGCTTGAAAATAACGAACATAATTGTTTGGTAGCTTTTGCAATATGACTAATCTTGAAGTTTCTTTATCAATAGGTCAGCTTAATCATATGCTGGAAATATCTTTAAAATTTAATATACCTCACCCTAAACAATAATCTGAAAATGCACAAACATAAATTATATATCTCAAAGGAAACATTTTCTTGGTATTGTAAATTCCATACAACTATTTTTTATCAGGTGGAAGACAACACAAACATAATTTACAAAGGCCAAACTTGTTGTTTTTCAGTTTTCATCTGCTGTGACTGTCATATTTTTTAAATATCAGAAGCATTTTACAAACAGTACAGTGGGCCATTTTCAACAGTTCAATGGAAAAATTAAATATGGTTAGTTGAATTTCTAAGGAAACCTCTGATTCTTCTTCTCCATTGGCTTGAAATTAAAGCAAATCCAAGACAGTGGGATGAAATCAGTTCACAAAGAAGGACTATTCACGCATTTTCTGAGTTTGATAAGGGACTACCCAGTCACATATTATCAGCCCACTGTTGTATCTAAGCTCAGGTAAATACCTTGTCAAATGAAGTTCTCAGAGAAGAGGTGGAAGGACAGATTTCCACCATCCCAGGTCCAAGACTGAGCCATACAGGACTGCATATATCAGAAGGAAACAAAAAGATGAATACTGTTGTCCCATTCTCATTTTAGTAAGGGACTCAATCAATGACTTCCTCAAATATCATCACATGTACATTTCTACGTATTTACTGTATGGGGACACCAATATATTGATTATTGGGTGAGATATTTATGCAGTAACAAGAGCTGCATTTGCTACCACTTCTTGCTGTCTGTTCTATCTGTGCCTTGTCAGGATCTTACCAAGGGTTCTATCTTAACTCAACTAACTGTCTTATTAAAACTGCCTTTTTTAAGTTACTTCTGTGTCAAAAAAATACTATATTTTCTATCCATAAACATGTTACCTCTATACCTTTCAGGAAGAAGTATTGCCTGTGTTGAAACTACTTTTTTCTTTGCTATACAATATTTTATGCAGTGTACTTGTTCTGACTTTTTTCACCACAGGGAATTCCCAGTATACAAGAAATTATTTGGACTTCAAAACTACCAAAGGGAGCTTATCACTCCTACTTTTCTGTTAGTGCAAGGTCTGTTATCAGCTCTGCAATTAAATGTACTATAGACAGCCGAAACTGTATCTCATGTGCCTATATCATCATTTTTTAAAAATTAACTTTCAGCAATATTTCTGAAAGATTTCTTTCAAAAACACGCTGAGGCAACCAGTTTCACATCAAAACATGCAGAGTAAATGAACTGTCCATATGAACTGGATTTGCTATAAAACTGATTTTTTTTCTCATCAAGTTACAGTGTCTCTTTTCCAAAAATGGCTCCTCCAGCTTGTGTCTTTCCCGTCCTGCTCCTTGGCAGGTATGTGATAGAAGCAGTAATATAAACCAGTTCACAGGTATTTAGCATCTCTTTGCATTCACAGACCCAGCTGTACTAGTTGGGAAGGCAGTCTTCTGTTCCAGCTACTGCTGCAGACAGAGTGAGAAAATTAAGTTGTGCAGCTGATGGAAATTGTTGTTTGACCTTTTGGGCATGAAGAAATATAATAAGTGTTTCTCCCCAGTTTTCCTTTCCCTGTGGAGTTCCACATCTGAGACTTTTCCCAAAGTGAGGCGTTTTTTACTGTCTTGTCATCAGCTCCTTCTTTATTTAAATCAGAAATTAATGGCTTATCAAAATTGCTTGAAGTCCTTTGGGGCCTGTGTGGCTGAGCATGCTGCCAGAATAGCTATTGAAACTCTGAGGAGGTTAAATTAACTGATGACAAAGATTTGAGACAGTGACTGTCTGACTACCCTGGCATTCTGGTCTCTGTGCAACCATAGTTTGTCTCTTCCCAAAAAAACAGTGAAGAGTTCCCAAGTGGTTATTAATATAGCAATAGTCTGTGCACCTGTCAGATATAAGGAATATGGAACATGGGAGTTATTGTATAAGGGAAAATAATTCTTAGCTGTACTCTTAAGGTAGAATGAAACAAAACCTAGACATGCTGTGCGAGTGTCCCCTATGCCCTGACATGTTTTTTCATCACTTTCTCAACTCTTCTAGCTGCTGGCTGGTTATGTCAGACTTTCTCCCTGGATATTTTAACCTTCCTCAGAGTAGCCAATTGAATTCCTTGGCTGGGATGACATTCCCATCCCACAGCAGCCCAGTGAGGAAGTGATGAGCTTTCCCTCAGCAGCGTTCACAGACTTTGCAGGGAAATGGTATTTTTCCTTTGCAATGCTTCCTCCAGCAGTCAGGACCAGTGCATTAAAGGACAACTACCATGAGCCTGGCAGCACAACCAAAGAGGTTTGTGAAATCATGAGAACCAGAAAGTTTTGTGGAACAGCCTGAACAAACATCTGTTGGGAGCTCTTGAGGCTACACTGAATCTCTCTTGATGTGGGTGAAGACCATTGTCATACAGATAATGCTCTCTCAAGTGCCATTCATGTTCTACTTTTTGAGATTCCCTGATATTGTATAAAAATACAATCAAAAGAAGACCAGGATAACACTGAAAATAATAAAGCCTAAGGTGTTAAACAAAAACTGGATCTCTACAGGCATTCTCCTATGGAGTCAAAAAACTTCAACCTTGAGCCAGCCTCTGCTCCTGGGGGACAAATTGGAAGGTCTAAGAATTAAGGATCATATGCATGGACTGTCTTCTGCTAAGAGATTGCTAAAATCATCTTGTGTTTGTGTTCTGAGGGCATCTTTCTGCTGAAATTATGAAATAGGATGTAAAATTTGCTTTATGCTATACCACTAGATGGCAAACTGGCAGTGTGATACAGTCCAGACTGCCTATCACAGACATCTCTGATTAGGCATATTGCGAAAAATGCAGGCCCATCTGTATGCAAATTAACAAAGGCTTGGTGATATAGAACAAAGAATACTTCAACTTCCATGTTATTCATGAGGTTTTTAAGTCTGGACAACATTGGAATCATTGTTGGAATCATTAAAGGTTTCTATGGCAAAGTGTTAACACAGCCTTTCCCTTTTTACCTCCCAAAGCTGGGACTAAGCACAGCTGAGTGTCAGACAACACTCTAGTGGCTTCATCTGGAAATAAGTCTGGAACAAGATTGTCACAAAGCCCTAGGAGAGGGGCTGTTCCACCAGACTGAGAGGTGTGGAAGATCTTCAGGAGTGCAGTCAGACACTTTCCGGGGTGTACATTTTGCAGAGGCACTAAGATCTTCTAGCATTCAGCTCTTAATCAGAGTAAAATTTCATTATTTATATAACATTATGAATGTACAAACAATTATTTTAAATCTAAGAGACCCAGGAGCAGCTGCAAGGAAAGAAACATTATTTAACATTTTATTTCCTCTTCACCATACACCAGTCAGCACTTGTGATCACAGCTGCTGGAGAATCATATAAATTGGCCTTTTGATCCCATCAAAAGGATTTATTTTTTATAATAAATCCAGGAAGAAGTCTTCTCTGTACCTCTGGACATGAACATGGAGGAGTAGTTGCCCCATTTGCCTTTGGGATCAGGATCAGCTATGGGAACAAGCTTGACAAGGTTTGCAGATTTCTGCCATTGAAATTGCTGATGCTGCTGCTTTGTCTGCCTTCCTGTGGAAGTCTGCAGGGGCAGAGCAAATTTAGAAAAGTACATTAAAGAGAGGGGAAAGGCACCAAAAACTCTCCCAAGAGCTCTTAGTCTTTTCCCCAGTGCTAAAATGAAGTCACCTAAGGGTGTAATTGCTAACAGCTGGTTTTCCAGCTCAAAAAAATCTCTTAAGTTACAGAATAAGCACTGAAAATGCAAAATGCTCTGTCATGCTACTAAGATGTGTGGAAAATTAGTAGGAGTGAGTGTGCCCACTCAAGCCAAAATGCAACCACGTAATGACTCAAGGACCAAACAGAAGTTTCTGCTGGGAGAGATGCAAGTCACTTCATTTGCTGGGACATATTTAGTCCCTTGCATTTGCTTTATACAAGATGATTATGGAATCAGGTATTTTCTTGAACACAAGTGAGGATCTGCAAACTATGGACAAAGAAATTTTTCTTTCCTGTGCATCATAGAGTCAAAACCCTGAGAGCACTCCTTGTCATAGTTCCCAGCCTGTTTTTTCCACAACCATCAGACCCAAACACTTCCTGAGCTCTCTCAGGGCCATAGCTATGAACAAATCCTTTTCAGGTTCTTGCTTGATGCCAGTTGACAGAAACAGCAGTTAATCCCCAATTTTTATTCTAATTACAACTCCTGCACTAACCCCAGTGCCCATGTGTCTCAGCATCTGTCCAGACTTTTGTACAGTGCTGTTTTTAGGGATTAATTTCCTTCATTTTAGCTGCCATCACACATGAACATGGAATCAAGACCTCCTTTTGCAGGACACGGTTTGAGCAGGGTTTGTCTCAGGCAAGAATCCTACCCCCAGCATTCACAAATTGCCCTATGGCTCTTTTCATAACAGCATATTAAAATATACTATATTATCACTGTTGTTGATAAAATTATTATTAGTTTTGTATGTACTTATTTCTATTTTCATTTTATTCACATCTGGAAGATACAGAGAAAATCAATAGATATATGCACAGGGTTTGGGTACATTATTTTTTTTGATCTATAGCAGTATTTAGGTACATAACTTATTTTTTGATCTATAGCAGTATTTGGAGTGCAAGAGAACTTCTTAGAAGTCACAACACTTCCTTGTAATGCATTTTTTATGCTTGGCCTGTGTATTTAGATCTTAAATCATTGAGACTAAGTCTTACACTGTAGAATAAATGTTTTTATCATGTCCTCTGTTGTGTAGAGTAAATTCTAAAGTGTTGAATTCACCAGGTTCTGAAGGCTGTTCTGGGCAGCTCCCACTGCCTATTTTACTTAAGCTTGAGCTGTGGAAGGGGAAGGCTGTAAGGACTGGCGGGCACATGGGATATGGCACATGGGATATTGGTTAGAGTTTGGAGAAATGACACCACAGTTCACCTCTGCCTCCAGCCAGCAGAAGCAGTTGTTCAAATAATCTTTGCCCTCTCTGCTTGGCACATGCTCTCAGCCCTCTGTTTTGCTCCTGACCTTTTCTTTTCAGTAATAGAAGCACCTTAGGCTCTGTCAGGCTCCTGTTCATCACCTCTGAGACAGTAAAATCACTGTTTAATGCATTTTTGAGAGAGCACTGGAGCTGACTCAAGTTGTCACATACACACAAATAGCAGACTGCATTAACTGAGCTTCAGCTGCAGTTCTGAAAGCAATGTGATTATAACAGCTTTAAAAGACAGGACAGTCTGTAATTAGCAGAGGACTTTTCCTGGTAATTACATTAACCTTTAGTTGCATATTACTCAATCCATCACAGTGTTATTTTTACGGTCCCCTACCAAAGTATGCCTCTGTAGGATTGTGAACCTGTCTCGGTCAGTGGAAAATTCCACATCTTTGCATATATCCTACAAGGGCCTTGCTTCAGTAGAGTGCCACCCCGCGCTGTGCCTGTAACGTTTTGCAAACAATGACCTTGCTGGCTGGAGGGAATCCAGCCTTGATAGTAGCACTTTCAGCCATTCTTTCCTTGTGCAATGAATGAAGAATGAAAAATGCAGCTATTCATGGAAGCAGATTTGTCTGATAGTAATGACCTGGGTACTAATGTAACAGTTTGTCACACGATATGTTCTGTATTTTGTTTTTTCCCATAGTGTTTGTTTGCCTCTGTGTTTTCCAAGCACAGAACTGCATAAAGTATTCAACAGAACTCTAGACATTCAGAGCAAAGAGGGGCCATGTCTATAACAGAAAACAACTAAGCTGGATAAATATGCAAACATTCCTCATAAAAATCCAATTAAGAGATTAGCTGCACAAATACACAAAAGTTCATGGGAGGTGATCTGGCACTACAGATTCTTCCTTTGTTCATTTCATCTGATTAAGTTCATTCCATATAACTGTAGTCTACAGTGCAGTAAAATGCCACTGTAACTTAGCTTAGTCCAGGTACTAGTTAAAAATTTATGAGTGCAATTAGGAAAAAGAATACTACTATCTCAGAACAAGATGAATGATCAAAGCATGAGAAAAGTTATTTTTATTAAAAATAAACTTAGAAGAAATAAATCTTTGTAAAATTTTGTCTTTTGTCCTTTGTCTAATTCTTTCAGAATTAGTAATGATGCAGATCTCTGAGTAAGAGAAAGGAATATCCACTGAGATACTCCTGTAAACTGCTGAGAAGAGAAGCAATCCTTACTGATTCAGATCATCAAGCTTTGTGAACACTCTCTGATTTACTTAGGCCCCAGTTGCCTACCAGATAAATGGGTATATGACTTCCTTTCCCCTAGCCTACTTTTGTGTTCAGACCAAAATATTCTAGGGGCAGCAAGTTAGTTAGGTTGGGTTCTTGGCATAGCTTCCATGTGCCAGCATAAACCTGTGATAGCTGTGTCAAAATAAAAAGGGGGATTCTCCATAATGTTCATGAGAGCATCATTCTGTTTCTGTTTTATCTTTGTTTTATAAATTCCCGCTTTTTGGAAGTCTCCCATTCTTGGACTGCAATATGTTCCTTCTTGAAGCCCAGGTGGCCCATTTCTGGCACCCAGAGCTGAATACAGAGGTTCAAATGCTGACAAGGGATGGAAAGATGGGCAGGTGCACACCAAACTGAGGGTTCCTCTGAAAACTAGGATACAGAGACTGTGCAAGAGATGCACCTGGTCACATACCTGATTCATTTCTCAGTACAACCAAAGGAATTTTTCATGCAGCCACTTAGTTCATTATTAAAAATACCACTTTTATTAATGGACTCCAGTAGTGATAGTATTCCTTCTCTACTAACTTTTTAGTTTCTCCACTAGCTCATTCTTTGGCATTCCATCTATCTTTTCTTCAACTGAATGGATACTTTAGTTAAATGTCCCTCTTTTATTAATATTCTTAATATATTTTTGACCTGTAATTTGAAGTCTTCCTGGATGCCTTCAAAATTAATTATAAATAATTCCTGTTTTTTCCATTCAGTGCTTAGCATCTCTCAAAATGACAGAAATATGGTAATCAAAGGTAGAGTACCTCTATCTCCCACAGCATGGTAGGCTGAAGAAAATATGGTAATTTATGGGTGGAAGTTATGTCACCTAATAGCAGACCCTGAAGTCAGGTTTTTAAATTCGTGTTTACTGGGGAGGATTAGGCACTTCAGGAGGATGACTCAGCTGTGCTGTACTGAACATCTACACTAATATTAGATGAATTGCATCCTAGGAATGCTTACTCACATTTTAATGACTATAAAAGGAGTCTAGAAGAGTAGTTTACAGTCATCTTCATCGTGGACATCCAGAATTGACTAGCAGGAATCCCATGCTGAATATCTAAGTTCCAGTAATTTCAGGAACACACCTACTCCTGGAATGTAGGAAGACCCATAATGCAATACAAAAATCTCAGGTTATTCAGCAACTTTTCCAAATATTTTTCTTATTAAAGCCACAAACTCATTGTCTGCTTCAAACTTCTGATGAGCCCAATACTTGAAAGCTGTATTATGTCAGTTCTTCCTGCTGTGCAGTCACACACCTCGAGATAAAAAAGGACCTCCTACTGCTTTACTGTCTGAGGCAAAAAAGGCCATTTTGTGCTATTATGACTACATGGAAGAGGAGTAGAAACTCTGGGGGGTACCCACACTGTGGCATACCCAGGTCATGGAATGACAGCTTCCATCTGGAGAGCTTTTTATATCCTACCTTTTCACAAACTGACTCTTTTCTCCACCAGCCTGGTTATGTAGAAGGCATTCTTTGAGTTTTAGTCCCAGAGAAAACACCTTCCAGAGGCAACAGAAGGTAGAATTCTACAGACACCAAGTCAGAATATCTAAATAACACTCCCTTCTGGGACTCTTACTTGGTCTTTCTCAGACTCTCAATGAAGGGTGAGGAGATTAGCTCCCTGAGGATGAAGGTGGTTTTTTATCTCTGTGGGAAAAGGTCCTTGAAGCAGGAGTAGTCTGTGTTTGATTTATCAGCATTTTGTCTTCCAAACCAGAGCCCCAGACCTCTGCAGCCCTCATCTAGGCTGCTGTCTAGGAAAAAAGAGCAAGAGTGAGCTGTCACCAACAGCTGTGAGCAGAACCAGAATGATCAGTAACTTGTCACCTAAATCTGCCATCACTGGAGAAATGTCTTCATGTGGTGAACCTCTGCTTCCATTTCTGAAGTCTGAACCCTTTTAGAAGGGTTTTGATGAATGTTGTGTCTTTCCCACCAGTGTATTTAATCAGATCATTTTTCAAAGTTAAAATAGCTCAAATTAGCTGAAGGTTAGATCAGGTAGATAGATAAAGCACTTTAATTTCTCAAAAATGCTTTCTCATAAAAAACAATTTGAATCCACAGTGCTTAGATGAAAATCTGGAATTTCCAAAGCAGATACAAATTAATCTATGGTGCTGCTAATTACCTATTTAATGTTCTTCCAGAATTTGGTAGAGAAGTTTATTTTTAATTTCTATCTTTATATGAAAATGACAAATCTTCACCCAAAACAACAACCAGAAGACCATATGTTTGCAGAGTATCTATGAAATACTACAGGATATACACTGTTAGGTCAACAACAATTGGAAGGCTGGAGACGTGGTGTTGTGATATCCCTCATTTCCCATCTCTACAAACGTTTTGTTATGACTGTGAAGGGCATCAGACTTCATGGTTTATATATAATGACATGCATAAACAACACAGCTAGAAAAGGGCATCCATGGGATAAATTTGGGCCTGATGGAGCAACAGGAAATTATTTCAGATAGATGTGGCTGATAACAATAAATCTTCACATAAGGTCCATACAAGGTCCCTTGTCTTTCCCTTCATCTTTTTTAGAAGTAAGAAAATATTATGTTCTAACCCCTAACACTTCCTGTAATACATGGAGTTCTAGCACAAATGCCTATTTTGATTTTGTTCTCAAATTTGTTTTTCTTTTAACTTCAAACATGCATGGAAGGTGCTCCAGAGCACCACAGTTTCACCAGGTTTTTTACATGTAAAATACATTTTAGTCAGTTTATCACTTAGGACATTTACATCAAGATCATAAAATAAATGTCATTATTCCACATAACAGTCACAGGGATACAAACTTCATCTCCAATGATATGTTTTACTTCTGGTCAAAAAGATTAAAAACCTTTTTCTGTAGGTCCTAGTTGTTCAAGCCATGTCAGGGAGTACCAAATTTTTACAGCCTTGTTTAAAACCCAGTATCACTACTGCCTCTGGTTAATTTTCAAAACCTAGTCACCATCTGTTATGACTACAAAGAACACAGTAAAAGTATTCTTTTAATTTTTTCCAAACCTTCTAAGTGATTAGCA
The DNA here is from genome assembly GCF_036417665.1 of Passer domesticus. Taxonomy (NCBI): domain Eukaryota; kingdom Metazoa; phylum Chordata; class Aves; order Passeriformes; family Passeridae; genus Passer; species Passer domesticus. The sequence goes on along the minus strand of NC_087478.1, from coordinate 29,233,894 downwards.
TTAAGAAGTAAATTATCTTGTAGTCCCAGAATACTGAACTTCACTGCTAAAATGGAAATTGATCATGGGAAGTCTTACTACATATGGAAATAAACATTATTTGATTATCAGTAGATTTTTAAACACAGATATCCTCTTTAAGACATCGTAAAATCGTCATATATTTGTGGTGGGTCTCCAACTTTTTGTGTGGTGCTACGTTGCCTGTGTAAAAACACTCATGACCCTTTAAACAAGAGCTTACTCAGACAGCTCTTTCTCAAATCCTTGTTCAGCTCCAAGGTCTCAGCCCTCAGCTTGGTCTTGCAGCACATTTCAGTTTCAGTGCCAAGGCTGCCCAGCTGCCTTGCAGCACAGGTGAGCTGAACCAGAGCTGCTGTGTCTGCTCACTGCAGTGTTGCTGTAGTCTCTTATGTAGCAGGGCTTCCAACAAGAATTTCATATGGAAAAACATATGTATCAAAAGCAAGACTTGAGTGATTTATTTCCCCTCTCCCCCCTACCCCCAAGACATTTCTAACTTAGCATTATTATTATCTTTGATGTTTATTATAAAATAAATATTCAGTTTTGGTGTGCATAGTTAGGTATTTAATATTAGTCTGTTTTTCAAGGGCACAAATTTTTAGCAAAGGCAAGACTTATTACTGAAAATGCTAGTGAAAAAAGATTATTATTTTTTGAAAATTTTTTCACAGTTCTAAGAAAGAAAAATATTTTAATGGAATAAAATCATAATTATGATGATTTTCATAAAAGGAACAATCGAAATCCAGAAATCATATTTTTAAAAAACTGAGTAGGGATAAATTTTAAAGGTCGTTAGATACCAATGATGAAGAAATTAGTTAAAATAGTAATTTTCATGTCTCATGCTGAAACTTATTTACTGCAAAACCCTCACTCAAAACCACCAAAGTTCTCACAGTTTCATCCACTTTTGTTCCCAGTCCCATTTTTATGTGTGTGGTCATATTTGATACACCATATGGCAGGTGTTGCACAACTCCTGGTGGACAACAGAAGTAGAAAGACATCGCTGGAACCTTTGAGGCAGCAGAGCAAGGAACATAACCTGGGAAGGAGGGCTGTGTTGACTCCCAGTGCTGGAAACACCACCAGCACAGCAGCCAAGTTGTAGATGCCCACACAAGCCCATGCCAAATGGAACCTTATCTCTCCATTGTACCACACACAATTTTTCCCCTTTATCTGTATTTTTATCTGCACGCTAGGACTCATTCAGCTCGTTAACAAAGAAAATCCTTGGATAGGATTCAGATTCAAGCTTCTCTTTTTTTTCCCTCCAGACAAAGCCTTTTTAGAAGTGTGTAGGCATTACACAAGACTATTCCTTTTTCTAAATTTCCACTGAAGTCAAATCTCTTTGTACTATACAATTAGGCAGCACCTGCACTTCAGGCAGACTGTGAGAGTGTAACTCATCCAAAAATGAGAACAGGATGCTACCATCGCCTTTGGGGAATCAGAACACGATTGTACCCTAGGTCTTGAATGTATATGACAGCTGAATTAAATAAATAGCTTTAGATAAATAAACAATGTTGTCATGCATCTGCTGATTAAGTTGTACAGTCCAAAGCTAAACAGAGGTTAAGCATTTCTAGTTTGGATAATTCAAAGTTTGTATGCTTTAATTGCCCACCGCTAAATGTATAGTGTGAAACTGGGTTCAGTCCATCATGTGTCATTGCATTCCTGGTTTGGGGGTTGATACAGAATGGACTGGTGGCATCTGCATTGAATTTGATCTTGCTGCATTTTCTCATTTAAGATGGAACCTCTCAGAAACCTGAGGGTACAAAGTGGTACAAAAATGCATTAATATAACAATGATGTGTCCCAGCAATAGGCCCCTTCTCTGACCATGCAGCCACCTGCTTACAGGTTATTATGACAGCAACAGCAAAGGAATGTCAGAAGAACCTCAAAACTACCTCTGTGTCCCTATTCTCGGCATGTACTTGATAATCAAAATATCAGTAAATTTTATCACTCAGCAAATAAAGATTTTGAAGCATTACAGGGGTCAGGGTGGTGGTGGTCCAGACAGATAACCATATATGCTGTGTCTTTCTATCACATGAAAGACAACAGTCTGATGCATTTTTGTTTTATTTTTACAAAATAAAAGGGTTTTTAATGGCTTTGCACAAGCAAAAACTAGGTTATTCACAAGTTTCTGAGAATATTTTTGTTCTTTTCCAAGTCACTTGATAATTAAATGCCATAGGAATGTCTCAGAAGTATTGAAGTTCAAAATCCAATGAAAGATTAGAAAGGGCAACAATTCCTTTAACCAATTTTTCACTTCCTGTAAATTCTTTTACTATAATTTTAGCAATTTTAATTAAAAGAGATTTGAAATTGTTATTTTAAAAAGGCAACAATTCCTTTATTGTCAAAAGTGCCTCATTCAGCTCTTCCAGCTAGCTACGTGTTCATGTATTTGTTAAATTAAAGCCACAAGAAACAGGTGTATATACAGAAAATATTATCTTACCTTTGATAAAAGATAAGTTTCCCAGAAAATTATCCAGTCATGAAGGTAACAATAAATGTGGAATTTCCCAAATTCTGTGGCAGATCTATCCCAATAGTGCACAACAATATAAATGTGTCTCTGTCATTAAAGGTTCTTACTGGATACAGGAAACAATTTTTCCCTACCAGATCAGAACTGGAGCAAGTTCTCTAGGGAAGCTGTGCTTTGCATCCATTCGGGTGGTTAGACCTGACTGGATAAAACCCTGAGCAACTGGTCTGAGATCAGAGGTGATGCTGCTCTCAGTAGGAGGTTGGACTGGTGACTTCTGATCACCCTTCCATTCTGAGCTATCCTGTGATCTTATGACACTATAATCCCAACATTAATTTCCCTGTCTCCAGTTTACAGGCATTGGTCTTAATTAGGCCTTTGTCATCTACTCGGCTTACCTCTGCTGAATTACATCTCACTGGAGTGCTCACCCCCTGGTCACCAAGGATTTTCTCACTCCTGCCTCTGCAGCAGGAGATCTCCAGGCTCCCAAGATGCCTGTTGGTGAACTTTGGAAAAACTGTCACCTGCATCACAAAATGGACCAGAGCCACAGACTTCCTTCACTCCTTGCCAGGCAGACTAGCACAAATGAATTTTACTAAAAAAGCACACCACAATTTCCAAGCTGCCCTATGCCCAGCTGCAGCAACTAATTGCAAAAAAATACTTGATGATATTGTTTAATTATTAAAAAAGTTCAGATATCAAAGCTAATTCAGATACAGGATTAAGAAAAAGGAATTCTTCAAGACATGATAGACAATCATGTTAATACATGACTTGCTTTCATATTAAAATAGAAATGGTGAGTGAGTTTTGAAATTAAAATGTTGGAGTTGTGTATCACCTGGAATGTGATATATATTTCAGATCCTTTTCTTAAAAATTGCAATAGAATTCAAAATAAGCGATTTCTTTCAATTAAGAAGCTAGGAAAAAATCATAGTAGAAAAAGTGGAAAAAATGTGAGAAAAGTTAATGTGTTCTCTTTTATCTGTAACAGACATTCTTTAATGTTGTGGAGACAGCAATTAGGCTAAGTACATTAAATCTAGTGTTTAATAAGATTTTTAAGAAGTTAGGAAGTCTGGAAAGAGATAAATAAGTCTAGAGAAAATATCCCTCTTTAATGTGGTTACCCTTGCCACCTATTAAGGATGTGACTTGCAGTGACCAAGCTCTGTAATGATTTCAGTGTGATACAGAGCATCATTGGAATGAAAGAACTCAATTGTTTGAACTTTGGGCTGTATAGTAGTCCCTTTCATAGTGAAAGTGTGTTTAATGCATTGAAATTAGTTGGAAGAGAGAAATTGTCCCTGTTCCCATTTTTCTTTGCTATTCACTTTAGAACTGGAGATTCTGCTGCAGTATTCAGGAAACCCCACTCAGAAAATGGGAAAAAAAATCTGATCACATTAAAAATACATCCTATAGTCAGTGCATTGAACTACTTTGATAACTACAGGGTTAACATCTGCATTTCCTGCTGAGAGTTTAGTAAAGCATTCCATGGAACTATTGCAAGGCACAAATTTTCTGTGTAAAGTTTTACATTTCAATCAGGGAGAAGGAAGAAGTAGAGCTGCTATACATCACCCAGGATGAGATCAGCAATGCTGTAGAAAGAGGAAGTTGATATATCCTTGCCATAAGACATGGATCAAAATCTGATCAGGAAAAAGTCTAGTTTAAGAAAATATGAAAGAGAATTTATTCACCTACTCCTTCCCACTCAATTTCAGTGGTGTGAGCCATCATTTCAAGAGAAGCACCATCATTATTTTGGAAATCTTCTGACTCCTCCACGGGATTTTAGGCTCAAGATCACAGTCCCAGTTAACAGCACAATGTTTACTTGGTTAGATCTCCTAAAAAGTCATATGTATCTCCTAGGTCAGAATGACAAATCTTCCTGCTCTTCACTTGTAGTTTTACCACATGAACTGAAAAAAGACTTTGAGGGACAAGGGCTCGAATAAGGCTATCATATGGGGACAAGGTCCTGCTCTTAGATTTTCATCATCTCCTTGAAAGCTTTGCAGGATACAGCAGATAAACAGGATTTCATACAGAAAATGCTGATTCAAACCAGACAGAAAATACACCCCTTTTTGTTACCATGGGTACAGTTGAAGAGCTTTTTTTTCCTGTAGTGCCACACCACGGAGAGCACAATGCAAAGAGCAAAAGGCAACAGAAGAAAGAGTAGCTATGTCATCCAGACAACAAGACCTACCACCCCATCACCTCAAAATCCCCAAACAACACCAGCACCAAGAGTTTGTCTCTAAATGGCAAATTTAAAGGTCACTATTAAAAACAAGAAAATAATCTTCAATATGTAGTGAAACAGAGCATATTTCATAGTTGAAAGCAACCATATGCTGATTCCTAATAAGCTGAACTTAAAAACAAAATATAAAATGTTGTTATAAAAATATAAAATATAAATGTATTATATAAAATATAAACAAAAAAGCTCATTAAAACAGGAACAAGACATTTCTCCTCCTTTTGTATTTCTGATTGGCAACTCAGTATTTCCTCATTTTCTAAAACCAAATGCTACAGCAACTTGAATTTTTTTTTGCTGACTTTCTCCAGGGACATGAAAAATGCTTTTTCATTGATTGACTTGCTTATCAAAGAGTTTTCATGGTGGCTGTTTAAAATCTTACTTCTTCAGTCTATCTCATCAGTATTCTCCCCCTGTACTCGGCACTGGTGAGCGGCACCTCAAATACTGCGTTCAGTTTTGGGCACATCAAATACTGTGTTCAGTTTTGGGCACATCAAATACTGTGTTCAGTTTTGGACTCCTCACTACTGGAGGGACATTGAGGGGCTAGAGTGTGTCCACAGAAGGAAAATGGTGAAGGGTTTACAGCACAAGTCTTGAGGACATGCTGAAGGGACAGGATTAAACAGTCTAGGAGAAAAGGAGTCCCAGGGGAAGCCTTAGCGCTTTCTACCTGACAGAAGGATCTAGAAAGGGGGGAGCCTGTCTGTCTGTCTGTCTGTCTCTTCTACCAAGTAATAAGTGATAGACAAGAGGAAACAGACTCAGGTTGCACCAGGGGAGGTTTAGATTGGGTGTTAGCAAAATTTTCTTCACCAAAATAGTTGTCAAGCATTGGAATCAGCTGCCCAGGGAAATGGTAGAATCACCATCATGGGAAGTATTTAAAAGATACATATATGTGGCATTTCAAAACCTGATGGACATGCATTAACAGTCTGACTCAATGATCTTAAAAGTCTTTTTCATCCCAAAAAATTCTGTGATTCTACTGTCAGGACAGGAGAAATGGCTTTGACAGCAGTCTTAACAAACAAAAGAGAAAATAATCTTACTTGGATCGTAAGGAGTTTCACCACAGGGTTAAGGTCTTAAAATTTTTGTACTGTGCTGCTAATCTGGAACAGGTTCCCTCTTGTTTAGACAATTGTTTCATCTGAAAATCTGGACAAATCTCCACAGTTACATCCACAAAAACCACCAGACACCCAAACCCCAACCTTTCCTCCCCTGCCTCCCACCACTACCACAAAGGGACAAACTTTACAGGTTGCAGAGCACTAAAATCATGAGCTCAACAAAAATTCAGGAACACAGCAAAATAATGTCTGGTTTCAACACCATGCCATGGACAATATTTTCCAGTTCTGACTTCCAGGGTTCTGAGTAAGAATCTAAGAACTGAAAACTCAGTTATAATGATGAAGACTTTGACAGACATTTTCTGGATGACAGCTTTAGAAGTATGCTGGATGACATTAAGGAGCATTCATATTGTTAGAAAGGTATGAAGTACGCTCCCAAAAATCACTGCATTTCTTTTTTACACAAATTCTGTAGCTTTATGCGTGGGGAAATCAAAGCTCTGCACAGTAAAACTATTTTAAGCTTGAAATTCAGCATAGAGTTTGTGTGGAAAAAAAAATGTTGCACAAAGCAGGTATAAAAAATACTATTCAAGGGGTTTTGGCCCAGTATAAAAGGTCTGGTTAATACTAATACATTTAGCCTATGAGGAAGTTAAGACAGCAGAGATCACTGTTTCTATAACTTAAAGCAGAATAGCAGGGTAGCACCAATGATGAACAAGCTTAGTTAAAATGTGGTTCAACACTTTGCAGTGATTCCAGGTGCTCTGGCACCATGATGTTCAGTGTAAGGGCCTCCTGTGTGCTTAACTCTCATGTGGTTCTCAATCCTACCCTCCTCCATACTGGGAACCAGGTAGAGGACAAGGCAAGGCCAAGATGAGCTGAGATGTTCTCTTCTAATTTATTCAGGGGTGTCTGAAGAAACATGGCAGAGCAGCAGCTCCCAGTGAGAAGCTGCAGCCATTTCCTCATTAAAATATTGTATGATGATAATTCCAGTAAAACCCAGGATACAGCAAGTCAGGGTATAGGATATACCTATATAATCTTATACCTCATGACTTTCCTACAACCAGTGCAGAAACACTTTTCTGGCCCGACTGCTTGAATTAAATTCTACTTCCTTGTGTTTAAGTTATATAAATACTCTGAAACCAGTGTTGCTTCTGAGTCATCTCACACTGCAGTTGGGTCAAATGAGAATAGACAAGCAGGGAAAGATTGACTCATTACTCAGGTATGGGGAATACCTGCATTAAAGTGACAGAAAACATGCTTAACCCTAATGACTGTTATTTATTCTCCTCACTCTCGCCAATCATGTGAGGAGGAATAAAATCCAAATGCTAATTTTCAGCTAATGAGAGTAATGCTTTTTTACAATATTCAAAGTTGGGTTCTTTTTTACTTGTCTCTTTGACACAACAGTGCAAAAAAATAGCTGTTTGGAAGGTAAGGGGAGGAACAGCAGTTGAAAATGATAGATGGAAAGGATTCTTCTTCAAATATGAATGGAAAAGCAAATTTCACGTCTAAATTGCCTATTTATGCCAAAAATAATGAAAAGTGAAGGGATCTTCAACTATATTTTGTTTAGCAATGCTGCTCTTGAAAACCCTAACAGAAAAAAGCCTTCTTGTTTTGACCACACTAACTCAGCCACAGCTTCCTCCAATAGATTTCTTTTATCCTTCCACACCTCCCATTAACTCAGAGCTTAAACTTGAAACGTTTATTCACACTGAATGGCCTTAAGTGATCATATCTATTTTGAGTGAACCTTCAAGAAGGAAGCTGTGTGTCAGCTAAGGTTTCTAAAACTAGCCATGCATGAAAAATTCTTGTGTGAAACCAAGTCATTAGGCCGTATCTCATCATGTACCAACAAGACTGTCAATTCATTTCTGTTTTCACAGATGTTTTGCAGTTGTGTCATACTTACCCTTTAACCATTATTTCAGAGCTCCATCTCAAAATGAATCCCACAGATAAAAAGCAAGGTCTCATTTTCAGTATGGATTTTGAAAATGGTAAAGACTTTGTCTAAAAAGCACAGAATTAGGGAAAACATATTATTTTAAATTGCTGGTCAAAATTTTAAAAAATTGAGGTGTGAAACATAAGAAAGGGTCATATTCACTGCCTAGAAAGAACCCTTGGCATTTCAAATACAAGAAAGCAACTGTCTGTGTATCTTTAGCAAGTGCACTGTAAGCTTCTTGGACTGAAAGAGCTGGGAAAGTTAGGTGTTAGTAATGTATTTTTACATATGTTTCAATACCAAGTTCATTTTGGTCTTGTGGGCCATATCTACACTTGGAGCTAAGGCTGAGCCTGTAATTATACCAAGCTTACAGCCACAAGCTTATTCTGTTTTAATCCCAGGATTTATGCCCAAATACACATGTATCTTAATGCTAAAATTTCTACTGGACTCCTAAGAACAAAGTGCACTTCTACGACTCAATTTTTTTTAGGGATATCTTGAATTTACTGATGGAGTGCCCAATCTGAAAAATTCACTAGTATTTTTAAACCTTTGAAATGACGCAAACGAAAAACACTGAACTTTTTCAGTTATTTCAATTGAATTTAAGAATTATTTATGAAAAACAGAAAACAAAAGACTTTATAAAGTGCACAGAAAGTTTGCTTTCTGAAATTCAATTAATTCCTTTCAGGTACCTTATTTCTACTTCCAGGGATCTCTTGATGCTCTCTAATAAGAAAGAAACTAAAACTTTGTTTTAAAAGCAGAACAAAGAGAAAAATAAAAATAACAAATTCAGATTAATTTTCTGCAATCAGAACTTTTGAGATTTCCTAACTCCAGAGTGTAAATCATGTCTCAGACAAATATGCATTTTAAAGGCACAGTGACAAGAAATAGAAACAGAAATAAAAAACAACTTTGCAGTACTAAATAATTATGTCAGAGAATGAAATAATTCATTTCTTCCTCATACTGGCCTGTTGGAAGACAAAGTCAGTAGGTCTTCTTCCAAGACTAAATTGTCATTTACAGAGTAAACCTGGATAGTTAAACTATGTATTAGAAAACCTGTCCCCAAAGAAAAAGATCAAGTTTTGCAGCATTCCACTGAGTCTTTAAACATGAACTTATGGAACAGCAGGAAAAAAAGTCAAAAACCTAGATACACCAAAGATTTATCATAACCAAACATTAGCCAACCTTCTGTTTCTCTGCCCAGTGTGGAACAGTCATAAAGAAAATGCAAAAAACCCAGTGATGATAGCTGCGGTTTTATAATGGAATGTTGGGCATCATATCTCATTCGGATAAAACCAGTGAGTTTTGACCTCTCCGGTCAGCCTGACTTGCTTCACCTTCTCCCCATCTACCGGATTAGCTGTTCCACAAGAACATAAATCTTATAATATGTCCTTTTGAATTTAGTGATAAAAAGTGCATTTAATATTATTGTACAGTTTATAATTATTTCTATGTTGAAGTGTTTCAAAGTTTGAGTTAATATGAAGTTAGTATCTGTCTTCTGGAAAAACAAAATATCCATATTGTTCAAAGTTATTTTCTGAGGAAGTTCTTCTGAAGTGATTGAAGTGCATGCAGTCCTTTATTAAGCTTTGCCTCAACATCTGATGGACTTGAAACTCCTGAATTAATAATTTTTACATGTAGAATTTTAACAACATTTCCTTATTCACTCTTTCTTAGGTCAGGTTTCTTAACCTCTATAGTCTCATCCTTGTCTAGCAAGGGCTTTGGAATAGAAACAATTATACTCCTTCTCTCCCTGGCCTACCACACATAAACTCATATAAGAAAATCTTCAAATCTAAGAGTCCTAGGAGCAATGCCCTTCTCTATAATATTCTCTCATGTATTTCTTAATTTGCAGAATTCATTGTCTATTGTCAATGGCACAGTAGATGGTAGACCCAAAGACACAATCTCAAACCTGAACTTGTGCACCCTCGGCTTTTCTCTGCATCTTTGTTGCATTCATCTCTCAGCAGATTCCTAGGAAGAGCAGGTTGTGACTGACATTTTAATAGCTGTCTTTCATCACAAAATTTCACTGGGGACCCATGAGGAATTATTGTTACCAGTAGGATCTAATAAAAGCCAGAACATCAGCCGCTAGCTTCAGCTGGGGAAACTACAAAAATACAAATTTCATTCTGAGGTAACTGCCGATGAGAGATTAACTTTCTTATAGCACTGTCTAGAAATAGTGTAAGACCTCTTCCTGTCAGATCCTTAAACTGAAGTGCAAAAACTCACAGAGATAGTGGAAGAACTTCTCTCCTAAGGCAAATGGCACGCATTAACATCAATGAGGTTTTGCGCAGCTAAGACAACAGAGAGGACCCTGCAGGCTGTCCTAGTAAATGTTTAATAACTGTAGTGTAGATGGTGCAGTCACTCTTTAGAGGCCTGTGGCCTCCACAGTTTTTATAATTTTATCCTTCTAATTTCAAATCATGTCCAACCCCAGATTTTGTAAGCATTCATAAAAATGAATATGGAAAGCTAAATTATAACCTCCAGGATTTTCAGGATCCGAAGTGGATTCTTGATAAAAAAAAATATTTTACCTTGCTTAAGGGTAAAAAAACATATTTTACCCTCCTTGAGAAGTCATCTGCCCTGTGGACATTAATCTTTCATCTCCTTTACAGGAGGTGAAGCAAAGCTTTCATTCATTTTGATTTATTTTCTCGTGTCTTTGTTTGTTGTATTTTTTGTGATAAAACAAGGAAATTGCAACAGCCACAGCATTTAAGGAACCTTTTCAGAACTTTGAAATTTCTGCAATGTATTGATTTTTATGAATGACTGTCCTCAAGACATCTTGCTCCAGATTCTTAACTACTCAGATAATGACAAGGACTCAAGGACTGGACAAGGTGATTTTTCGTAAATATTTAACATCCACTGCACTTTATAAGAATCTTGCAGAAACAGTCCAATGACACAGTTCTGTGAATATTTCTTGTTATTAAATTTCATTTTTCTCTGCCCACCATATTTTGTGTAAATATAAGTATTTTTTCATATCCCTACCTCAAATATAAGTATTATTGCTTAAATTTTTTTACACTAATCACTGCACATCCCTTAAGTCATGCTGAAGGTTTTCTCAATACTTTCCTGAACAATCATAAGAAAAAATTTATTATGTTGGTTTATTATGTGATCAACAGTGCCTGGTTGCTTCAAGTAATACAGCAGGAAAAAAACTCTAAAGAAAAGTAAAAAAAAAGTAAAAAAAAAAAACTCTGCTCCCTCCTCCTTCACCACTTTCTTTACCTCTTTTGCTCTAGAAGGTAATGAAACTCCTCAAATATCAACTCTCCAAAAACTTCTTAACATAGTCTACATTTTTTTTCTCAGTGATTAATTTCTTAAAGTAAGATAAGAGCACAGTGAAAATGTTGGCACTGTCCAAAATTGTTAGTGTCATAATTTGGCCTGGCCAAACTACAAATAAGATTGATAGGTAGAAGAGAAGTGAAAAAGTGGGGGAGCCCAACTGCAGCAGCACGAGCAGCCCAGGCACTCTGGTAGGAGGGACAGGGTGCAGGAGGAGAGGAGGAGCCCCCATGTTGAATCCACAGAGCACTGGGAGGCTGTGGGCAGCAGGAAGAATGGGTCCTGTTCTGTGATGTGGGAATGCTGTGGCAGAAGGCAGCGGGAGAAGCTGTGTCTCCCACAAGAGAACAAAGCATGTATGTATGTAAAGCTCAAACAGAAACTGAAACCACAGTTTGAGAATGGGCCAAGATGAAAGAGCCAAATTTACCATTTGGAGAGGGACTACGTCCCAGAAATAAAATCATCAGACTCTAAACAAACAATGTCTGGACTTCAAAAATGTCTTACTTGGCATCCAATAAAAATAAAAATAGGCCCAAGGCAAAAAAAAAAAAACCAAAAAAAAAACAGGGGGGAATCTTAGTATTAAAATCACAATCCACAAGAGCAGGTGTTCTTCAATAAACTCTGCAAGTCAAAACAAAGAGATGTTGGAAGGTGATGCAAGAATTTGAACAAATTATCAACTTTGTAAGAGATTGCAGATAGCATTTCACCATGAAGAACACAGAAAGGAAGATGCATACAATAGGAATGCTGAAGTCTTCCTGAGATTGTAACCGAACAAAAGGAGCTGAAAGCAGACATAGCTGAAGAATGTGTCAATACAGTGAAAGCAAATGAACATGTATTTATATAACATGTCTAAGGCAGTATAGCACAAGGACTAGACATTTTAACAGTGAAAGAACATGAAACATTCAGATCTTACAAAGTGTGGTTCAGTGGAATGCCACAGCAAAAGCACACAGCAATTGGCTTAGAATGGAGCTGAAGTTCTTGTTTTCACTGAAGGCAAAAGCTGGAGAAGAATAAGAATAAGAAGGAGCTATCCAAACTAAGAAAGAATTTATAACATCTTGCATAAGGCACTAGAATAGATCTGGAAAAAGTGGTTTATGTGTCCAAGAAGTTGTGCCTCACTCTGAAGGTACAAAACAAGCTGCAGAGAATCTTGCCTTGGCACGTCACAGAGTGGAGAAAAAGATAAGGGAGCCTTATACTGTCTTAGGTGAACTGACTTCCAAAGACAACCCTTTCCCTCAACAAATAAAGAAAATGAGGACACTGAGTACTCTGCTTCATAGCTAAGGTAGCTGCCTTGAGTAGCCCAAAATTTTGAATGCCTGCAGTATCTTTCCCCATCTTCCATGGACATCCAGGCTAATTAGATGGCATGACAAAGGCAGCTCCATCATCATTTTAAAAGAAAGCATATACATCTTCATGGAGCATTAAGCCCATTCTCAATGATTTCTTCTGCTGCATTTTGAAAGCTGCAGCAGGACTGAGCATGTCATAACAGAAGGAGAGGGGTACCTACTTTCTGGCTTCTGATTGAGCTGAGATTTCACCTAGATGTCAAATTGTTCAGACCATCCAGGAAAATTATTCAGAAATGAAAAAGATATTATTCTCAGCTGTCCAGACAAAATGTAAGATGCTCTTGGAAATTACTCACCCTGAGAAGTCAAGGAGCAACTGAGCATCCTCATCACACAGTTTGGACAAAACCACCTAAATTCTGCTTAGTCAGTTACTGGAATTTGGCCTGATCAAATGCACTAAAAGTAAACATATTCAGGTTTCAACTAGATAGAACTGCCAGGACAAATGATCCTGTCCACAGATTATCCACACCTAATGCATCAGCATGGGTCTGATAGGTGAGTTGAGAAAGTAATAGATCAGACTTGTTTTCATTCAGCACTTCCCTTGGGAGACATTGTCTGCATCTCAAAAAGCAACTGCAGACTGTGGAAATTCCTAAACCCTGTATCTCTTTCCCTGATGTTAGGGCCTGTGAGATACCAAGGTCTGGAAAATGGTGAGGAAAATATTGACTTTCCCAACTTCAGTTTGATACTAGGTAAGAAGAAAGATGGAAAGAACACCCAGACCAAAGGTCTGCAAAGATCTCCCATGCCCAGCTGTTTTGACATAATCACTGTTTGTGTCTCAGACCATGGTCTGAGTTGGTTCAGCTCCAGGTGTTTCACCTGAACCACCTGGAGAAGATTTCTCCATATTTATATTCTAAACAGCTCAATGTGCTAAAGTTTACATAGATGAAGTTTTGATCTTTGTATTTATATAACAAAAAGCATGGCAGATGGCTCAGAACAACTTGGGAAAAGCCCAGCCTGATGGGTTAATGCTAAATAAACAGGGCAAGAAGTTAAGTTTAGACAAATGAAAGAGAAGATGAAAAGTTCATTAAGGAAGTTATGCAAAGAGAAGTCACTTGTCTTGGGAGTGCTGGAAATAAAAAGTTTCCTTGAAATGGTAAACACCCCAGGAAAACACATCTAATTAGGCTTCCGTGGTCAACAGCCAGCAAGCACTTCAGACCAAAAAAGAGCAGGGGATGAAAGTGATGGCCAAAAGCCTGAGACACATTACAGTTATTAGAAAAGGGCTGAGCATCACTGCACTCACACAGAAAAGAAGGGCCTGTTTGTGCATTTATTATGGGAAGTGCAGTCACAAGGCAGGCTCAGGATGAAAATAACAAGTCATAGATCTTTTAGGCTGAAGCTGGCACCTGTCCTGCTGGTCCAGAACTTGAGCACACTGTGTTGATATCATTCTGCAGTACAACACTTGAACACCAAAGACAATGGCAGCATTTCCTTTCAAGCAGAACAGACCTAAAGTGTAGAACAGCATGACATTAAGAAAATTCTATACTCATTTTAAACATGGACTGTAGATGTCACTGTGCCATAGGAAGACATGCATTAGCAGTAATTATCCAGTGCAGTAATATTAGGACAGTAATTTATGCAGTCTATCCATCTGAATTTCCAGACTGTATTTTCCCAGCTACACTGGAGAAGGGGTCTCTCTGTTCCTGCTGTGGAAAGCAGGCTACTGCCCAGCTGAGACTGCAAAAGCAAGGAAGCCAGCAGGGATGGATGCTGTCTTCAGATATGCTGTGGGGGCTGGGAGACCAGCCTCCCCTTTGGCAGCTGGTTTGGGATGCTGCTGTGTAATATGTGAAGCTCTTGAATAAACCAGGTTACTGATGAGTACTTAATGAGCAGATACACTATAAAAACTGTACTATTTTGTGTGCTTCAAGTAATTTAGTGTCCAAGCAGTCTAATTTCTCCTGACTCAGACACCAAAAAGACCAGGAAATGAAAGATGCTTTTGAGATCTGGAGCGCAGTCAGATTCAGGGTAAACCTCCTCTGCAGTGTAAGTGACATGTGACTGCAGCACAAGCAGATATTTTCCAACCATTTTGATGCAAGTAGCAATGACACTCCTAGACAGTTTTGGGGTGTGGAAGTCCTGCAACATATCCATTCTGTCCTGGAGCTTATAATCCAGGATTTAAACTGCCTGCAAGCAGCAGCAGAATAAGAGGTGTCTGCCTCCAGGCCCTGCAATCACAGCCTTTCCAAGGAGACAGTCCTGCTGACTTATTAGCAGAGAACTTTAGATGCAAAGCAGCAGCATCCCTAAACAGCTGCATACTGCTCTTATTTAAGATGTTGGGCACAGGCAGGCCTGAATAGAAAGCCAGCATGTTCAGCAGCATTTTTGGTACCAGCAGGGGCTGTCTGTCTGTACCCCCCCAAAACTGCCTTCCCAAAGTTCCCCATAACAGTTCATTGTCTTGCCTGAAATGCACTTCCTTGGCAATATTGGCATCCAGACACAGCACTGCTTTTGGGCAGCTTATCCAAATAACCAGTGGAAACCATCCTGATGGAAACCCCATGGAACAAGGCTGCAAAATGTGCAACAAGAAATATGGTGCACTGTGGCTCAGGGTAACAAGCCAGCATCCAGATTTGGGATGTCAGGGAGAGGGAACATAGAAACTCTTGAAGTCAGCAGCACTATGATCCCCCATGTGATTTAACTGTAATGTTGCTAGCTGCTGAGGGACTGTTTGTGGTGTCTTAAAACCTGTACACACCACTAACACATATAATTGCTATATTGTTGTCCTGGTTATTCAGAAAAATCTAGGAAAATATTTGAAAAAGGATAGGATGGAACAATTGCAGTTAATGCTGAACCTGTTTTCCACTGGAAAACGTCTTAACTGTCTGCTAAATTCTTGTTTTAAGATCACAGTGTAATGACACATGGACACTGGGAGTCCAATTCTTGTGTTAATTTAGAAAAACATATCTTCATTTCATTTTGTACCAGTGTAACAAGACAGTGAGATTTAGGGGCCAGAAACTGACTTTTCCTAAACCAGCACTACTGATTTGTCAGTCTTGGCCTATATTATCTTTCACCTACCTAACTCTTGGCTGTGCTGCCAGCCCAAGAGCAGAAGCCCAAAACTTAGAAGAAAACACAACATAGGCTGACTAAACACCGCCTGCCAGCCTGCTACTGCCCCTCAGCCTGGTTCAAACCAGCATTATATCTATGCCAGGGTACTGTGCCATTCCTGTGGATGGTGTTTAGATGTAGTGCTCATGCAATCTAAAGGCATTTTAGCGACAAGATTAGTGTCAACCTCCTTTTATGTTCATTGGAGTTGAACAGGGAAATGTATAGATATTTGTAGCATAGATTTTGTCCAGAATGTGGAGGGAAAGGGTAAAAATAGGATATTTCTATGGAAATTAAGCCTTCCCAATATTTTTCATGTAATTCTACACGTAGTTCTGCATCCCTTTATAATGACACTACACAGACTGGCAGTAATCTTGGATCATTCATTAACTACACTTTTCTGTCCTGCTATTGACCTGCTGGATTGTAACTGCAGCAGTGCATGTGTGGTCCCCAGAGGGGCCCCCTTGTGAGGAAAAAATCAGAGAAGTGCCTCCCATCCATCTTGATTGTAATTGTGAGCAGAAGGCTGTGCAAAGTCACACAGACTAAATTTGTTTCCACTGACTCATGGCTGCCTCTGGGAACTCTGAGCAAATGTAGCTGCTGAGCAAACTTTTAAGCAGCTTGGTTGCAGGTTGATCATAATTACTATCAGAGAGCCAAGGGATGCAGAGCTTTTATGAGGAGTTCATATACAATATGTTTAGTAGCCCAAGGGGGAGATTTCCACCCAGTGATTTTCTCTGCACATCTGTTCACTTACCTCCTTTTTAGCATACCTATTGCTATTGCTAAGTCCTATTTCTCCTGAAAACAAAGCAATAAGGGAATCTGAGTAATACCACAGAACCAGAACACTCTTTGATGCTATGGGAGGAAGAGAATCAAAACTGTATTTACCTCTTTGGTTTTTTTTTTTGCCTAGTTGAACCTATAAGAATCACAGGCAAAGCAATTGTTTATCCCAGATTCAGGAGGGCCTTGAAATCAGATTCAGGACTACACTGCCAACTTCTTATTTTAGTTAGGGTTATTGCCTTTTTTTGAAGCCTCACGTGGTATCAGCCACTACTAGGTCCTTCTGAACAGAGCACAGAACCACGGGGTCATACACCTAATGCAATGTCTGCATCTGTCCCATTGGTTAGACTTATGCTGTGAAACACCAGTGTAGATCAAAACACACAGGCATGTCAAGAGGGAGAACTCCTGACACTGTAATTTTTTGTTTATTGTATTATTACAGACACCATTCATTTTCTTTAATTTTTACTAAATCAGTGTGAAACATGGTGGATATGAAACATCTCAGTCATAGAATCATTAAGGTTGCAAAAGACCTCCATGATCATTGAGTCTTACCTTTGAGTGAGCACCACTATGTCAACTACATCATACACTAAGTGCCATATCCAGTTTCTTGAACACTTACAGGGATGGTTACTCCACCACTTCCCTGGGCAACCCATTCCAACCCAAACCATTTTATGATCCTATGAAAGTATTTTATAGATGTCTAAGTCACTTTACATTGACATTCTTTTTGCTTGTATTATGAATAGCAACATAAATCTCTTAAAATAATTTCATATTTATTAAAAATATCTGGGATACACCTATTTCTAGGAAAACTGATTAATCTCTGTACGTACATATACCTTCATAACATCCTTCAACTTCTTTGAAGCAGCACATAAGAAGTACAGTTATTTGCCAAAGTGTGTCACCTTCACCTTTGTCATACATAAAAGATTTGCCAGTGACAAAAGAGCCCCTTAACCTCCCAAATCTGAGGCAGGAAGATCTATTCTTCAGGACTTTGTCATTGCAGTCTTATTTTCCATGTAAGAGCTTAGTACAGGTTTAGTGATATTGAAGCCTGCTTTCCTTTGTCTTCTACTAACCCATGCCAGACATTCTCAAATCCTAGCTATGCTTTTCCAGAGCAAGGTGATGTGGTCTCTGTAGCTCGCCATAGCACAAAAAGGTCTGAGACACCACTTTTTGAAGGGTAGCAGTCTCTCTTTTCTGGACAAAGGAAAAAAAAGGGCCAATGACCAAACTTTTGAATGGTACTAACTAAAGTCAGCTCCCAAAGATACCTCATTAAAATTCCTTTGAAAGTGTGACATGGACTAAGGTTTCTCTTCATCAAACCCTGCTTGGCATTCCTTGGAGGCATATACAAATATCTCTGGCAATTATGTGTTCTATGACAAGATCTGCATTTGGAAAGAGTAAAGTTATCATGTGAGAGGAAGATCTAATACTTAAAATTCTACACACTCATAATGAGCCTTTATCTAGTCTGGTATCAGAGATGTCAGCTTAAGAGTTAATTAAAAGCAAAGCAATTGCACACTGCTTCACAACACCTTCCATTGTAGCAGTTGCAAGTCTGGAACATGCTTAGCTGGAGTTTACATTTGTGCCAGGATATTTAACAGGCACTGGTGAGTATTTTAGTCATGAATTTGTCATTATTAAGTATTTTTTATTTATAGTTTCTGTGACTTCCTATGGGAATGAGTTCCACATTTTAGCGACACTTTCCATATGTGAAAAAATATTCATCCATAACATTTATATAGAAACTCACCATCCGCAGTAAAATTAAAATAAAACTTCTCCTTAAAAGAGAAGCCTAATGTTGTGCTGCAATAAGATTGGTAATATTTCCTATTTTTCATTGATGCAAATAACTCTCTGTGGTTTATAATGTCAAAAATTAGAAAAGAATGCAACAAGTGCATAGTTTCTACTGAGTAGCTCTCTTTTATTTTTGATGCCTCACACTGGTGTGTTTGTATCTTTTCATCTGGAAAATAGCCATTACAAGAGGTGTCCAGATGCAAGAGGGGCTTGTAGCCAACTCACTGTCAGCTGTGGGCAGGCAATGGCCCAGCAGGGGAGAAACCAGCCCAAAGGCAGCAAAGACCCTGGAGGGCCATCACCCACTGCAGTCCCAGCACCAAACTGAGGCTGCTGGATTGATCCTCCAAGTGCAGCACCACACAAAAACACCTGACTTGCTTCCATATCTGGCTTGGACCTGGAAATAATTTGGGGGTTTTATGTGCAACAAACTCTAATAAACATCCTGCAGAAGCTCAGCTAAATGCCAGCCTATGGACTTGTCAATGAACTTTCACCAGTTCCTCATCTTTCTGTTCCAAAGGGTTGATGTGCTTCACAGGAATGTTCTGGGCAGGAACAACCCAGCCCCTGGAGGGCACGATCCCATTCAGGTAATTCCCAGTGCCCAGGGCTACTTGTAGCAGAAAACCCTTACAGCCTATGGCATGGGCACTGCTGGGCAGTGCCCAGATACCTCATCTGGGCTGGCTCCTTGAAAACACTCAAGTGTCTCCCCATGTATGCACAGGTTTAAGCATTTGTGGTAAGCGTGAGATTCCCATTTGCCGTGCAGCAAGTGCTGGCTGGATATGCTCCTAGCAGAAAAGCAGAGCTCAAACCTCTTGCTAAGAGCTGGAAACAGACATTTTAGTCTTAATGCTTAGGCCTTCTGCTACTGACTTCTGACACGGGCTTTGGCTTTTTCTGTGGACCTCAAGTGAACCAAAAGGATATGAAGGTAAAAATCTGAAACAAAGGTAAATCTGAAAGAAAGCCATGTTTCAGAAATAGGAAGGCTACAGAATGGCCATTTCTGTCAGTTTTTGCATTGTGCACTCAAGATTGTATTGTTTAATGTATTTCTGAGTTACGACAATGCATTGGAAGAGCTATAAAATCCCTGGAATAAACAAAATAGCAATTTATGGGACAAACTGATGAAACAGAAAAGCCAATTTTTAGTGCAGGCACTGAGTTGAGCACAGTCTAAAGAGTTCTCCATCTCAATCCAGACTGCAGACAGAATTTCTAATGTGCTGAGCTCTGTACTTTTCTGTTTTGGCAGTTTGTATGGTTTGTTGTTACTTCAAATGTTTTTGTTAAAGATTGAGAATAATGAGACACAATTTTCTTCCCAATGGACCATGACACATAGTGGTTAAATCTGCAAAGAGGAATGTGTGCATACTGCCAGCAATCCAGATGAGGTCAGTGACAGAAGTAGGGGTGAGTGGGCAAAATACATACCCAAAAAAATCCATTAACAGTTTTTCTAATTAAATTATTGTGCTCTTTAGAATGAGAAGGTAGCCAAGAAAAATCAATGACTGGTTGCCATTGTTATTTTCTAGAGTACTGCTCTTAAATACTCACATAAAAGGAAAGTGATCATGACTTCAGTAACTGTTCTTGCATGAGACCACAAACTCACTTAAAGAAAACCAGTTTTTTTTTCTTAGGGGTAGTTCAAAAGAGCCAGTGAGGATCTGGGCATGTTCCTGTATGTATCAGTCTCTGTGCACCTCTGGTTGTCCTGATACTGGCAGTCTCCACAGGCAGCACCAGGCTGTGCCACACATGCAAAAACATTTAATCAGCTGGCACAGGTCTGGAAGGTGGCTCAGCACCTCACTAGGGCACTCAGCAGAGCTAGAGTCAGGCATAAGAGTTTTGGTATGCACACCAGCTCCTGTCAGCATCATACAGTTGGGGCACATCCTGATGTAGTGTTTAATTGATAAAAGCTTCAAAGCTTGCCCTTTGCATAGATGGACATTACCACTCTTTCAGGATTAAGGTGTAGAGACAAGAGATGGGCTTTGGTTGAGAGGAAGCAGGTGGCTAACTTCACAACAGAGATTCTTGGAGGGAGAGGTGCCTCTTTTTACTGTTTCAGAAACATTCAGCTCTGAGTACAGCATGACAGGTCAGTCTGTTCTTCTTTCCTCACCACTTTAGTCTAACGTCACTAGTTAAGCCTATTATTAAAATTGCAATGACAGATCTTCAAGATTTTTGTTTTCTTCTTGTCTTTCAATAGGAGAAAAGATAATGAAGGTACTAGACACATTATTCAGCAAAGTGACTGCTACATCATAGAGACCCATGTCAGGGTTTGTGGACCACAAAGGAAATAAGTGAATGTAGATCCACTTAGGCTGTTTCCTCAGAATTCTTGGTCACCACCCCAGACCATTACCATTTCACAGGACATAGCAATGATAGTTGTCCTACAAGTCTAGCCATCTATACATAATAAAAGTTCATATTTTAAGCATTTCAGGACAGATCCAGTGGAAACCACAAACCTATTTGGTTTCTCTCATAAGAAGTGCCAGACAGCAAGCAGGAGCTGAGGATACTTCAATAAAAAACTAAAAAGTCTGACTTATCTCTTCTGACCAAGTATAACTTGTCTCTAGACGAGACAGAGTTTTCTCATGAGATCAGTGGGAATGTGTGCTATGTCTAATAACAATAAAGTTTCTATAAAAGAATGAGAGAGACAGGTACACAACTAGCTGCCCAGTGAAATACTAAAATTTCTCTTTTTCTTTTTTTTGGTAATAAATGGTGTCAAATCTCAGGGCTGGTTTTAAGAATAAATTTTTCTTCTTCCTTCAGTGCAGTGATTTATTGCATCCTTTAACAACATGAGTCCCTTAGTCTTGGCTCATGTGCAGTATGTTTTAGTGTTAATGCATTTTTAGGTAAATACATCTGGAACTTTTGATTTGTATGATATTAGAAGCACTTGACAATGCTGTCTTTGTTTAACTTGTAAAGGCCATGTCCCAGCTTGAAGAATTCATTCTACTAAATCCACAGAAATCCTGTTGCCTTCACAAAAATAATCAGTGTTCTTTACATTCCTATCCACAGAAACAGTATTTTTGGTGAAACAGGTTCCTGAACAACAGGTAAGTACAAATCCTACTTAAGTCTTTGTTCTGAACTCAGGTCACTAGGACATTATTAGCACAACAGTTTGCACGTGTTATCCCTCCCACTGTGGTCCAATCAATTCTGTGAGAAGCTGTGCTGAAAATAACAGTGGTTTAACAGTAGATAATCAATTTATTTTGGGGGTTTTTGCTAATTATGAAAGCTATAACTTTTTTGGCATTCCAGGCTGAGCAGGCAAAGAGGTTACATGGTGTTTTATCTAAATCAGAACTGAGATTTCCACTTAAAAACATTTGCTTTTGGTATTTCAATGTGAAAATTATTCAGCCTTCATTTCCAATAGACCTGGATGAGTTTGGTTTCTCATTTCCTGCATACCATGTAGATTTGAATCTGTCACAGCATATATATAGGTGCTGAATCTCCTTTTCTCATGTTTATAAGACTAATTATGTCTTTGGGCTGTAACATAGTCAACTGTACCTTAACTGGTCTTTTTCTTCTATTAATTAATAATTATGATTAAGTTTTACAAAGAAATAATTTGTAATCGAATTGGCATAATAGAAACTAAGAGTTATTAAAAAACTTGGCAAAGTGTCCATTTTGGTCTATTAATTCTGCCAAGTGAGTTGATAATAAGATTGAACTGGATTTGAAAGATTAGAGAGACTTGGCTTAGAAGGATATGAAGGTTAGTTCCATACAGCTTTTTCAGCTGCTTAAAGGGAGACAGTATTTGAAATTTTGTCCATAATTTTGTGATGAATTCTTTCTATAATCTTCTTCTGGGAGGAAAAAATGGTGCCAAAATTAAAAAAAAAAAAAAAATTAGCTGAAAACTTATCATTTTCCATCAGCTTTGGATGGTGAAATCAACCTGCACACAGTCCCAAAGTTTATTAACACAGAAGCTTATGCGTCAGGGCCTGAGGGATAACTGATCAGGTGGCCCACATGCTGCGACAGTGTAACTCAGACAACTCAATTTTAAATGTTTTTTATTTTGTGCTGCAGACTATAGGCAGAGGAACATAGCAAAATTAAATCAAAGGAATCAGTGCAAGATGACTTGTGGCTTCTTTCACTGATTTTGCAGAAATTGTTTCTCCCTGTTTCAAGTACAAGAGAAACTGCACAAATAATTGAAAATAGAAGTGACTGGTCACAGAAAGAAACAGATAGAAAAAGCAGGCAAACACAACCCTGACGAAATCAGCAGCTTTCTCAGACCATCAGGTTTGTCTCTTTGATGAATGATAAAGCCCTGTTTTCAACTTCGAATGCCTATTTCTAATGTATCATTCATAAATCAAAAAGTCTTTGCAAATTCAAATGTGTCTGCAATTTTTTTAAAGACAGATTAGAAAAAACACTTGTGTTTTCAGCAACACTATTACAAGACATTGCATGAGCCCTATAAAAATATCTTACAATTATTCCATAGTTCCATCTTTATGTGCATACAGTTTTTCCCTGCACTTGTGGCACCCAGGTTAAACATTTCTATCATAAGCCCAAAGCAATGCATGAAAGCAAACAAGAGCTGTCAGTCCAGAACATCCAGATATATGACATGGTACCATTCTTCTTAGGAAAAGGCTTGGGGACAGAAACAGTTTAAAGCCATTTAGTCATGGAATTTACTGTTCAGATATGGAACAGGTTGTGCAGAAAAGCTGCAGATGTCCCATCCCTGGAGGTGTTCAAGGCCACGCTGGGTGGAGCTCTGAGAAACATGGTGTGGTGGAAGGTGTCCCTGGGAGGGTATTGCAACTAGATAATTTTTAAGGTCCCTTCCAACCCAAACAATTTCATGCTTGTATATTTCCTGAGGTGTAGATATTTTTTTGTCTCTTCTAACAAAATGAGCCTATTTCAACAAGCCTGGAAATTCATGCTTGTTTCTGGGCCTTCTGAGGGCAGATGGATGGAAGGACCTCCAACAGGATTAGGATGTTATTCCATTAAAGTTTTGTGCTCTCCATAGTGTGAAAAAAACCCTGATGATTCCCCTCAACAATCAAAATCCTGTTAGGATGACAAACATTCACTGTGTCTTGAAACCAGGAGGAAGTTACTGTAGTGGCTTCACAATACTCTTGTCTTGAGGATTAGGCTCTCTGGAAGAAACATCTCCTTCTAAGGGGGCTGGCATTCAATAAATCTGAATGTTGAGGGTTGAAACAATCTACCGTGGGAGCTGCTGGATAATTGGTCTTTGCCCCCTTTCAGGTAGATGCATAATACTCCTCCCTAATTCCCCTTCCAGAAAGATGAGCCAGGTGTGTGAAGAAAGATGAAGAAGAAATATGAGCTATGGCAGTCAATAACCTGACATGTGGAGGTGTGAAGGGAGCCCATGCAGTAGCTGTGTTTTCCCCCCAGCAGCCTTGGAGAGTGCAGGCTCTTTCTGCCAACCCCACATCCTGGCATGACCCAGGCCAGGGCTTGTAGGCATCACTCAGCCTTGCTTCCATCAAGGAAAGCAAGGCAAACTTAGCACACTAGCTCCCATTTGCAGACTAGAGGAAAACAAGTATCTGTGCACCCTGATGTGAGCTGAAATGGAGGACATGAATCAGGCATTCTCTTCCCCCAGCTGTGGCAAAGTTGAGTCCCAGAAGAGAAAAAACATGGGCAATGATGAAGTAACATTGTGAAGCTCCTTTGCCACACCTGTCAGAGCTATCAATGTTGTTTTGTAACAGGTTTTCTTTTCTCCAGAAAGCATTTGCAGAAGCCAAGAGCTGTACCTTCTAGCTCTGCTCTTGATCCCAGGTGTCACCTCTGCATAGCCTTCCTTGAGATTTCCTTAGATAATGCCTGTCGAAACCTCTGGATGGGACACATCACCCAGCTACTATGGGGCAAAGGACAGAACAGGGGACAAAATCAGAGCAAAAGTTCTCTGTTTTCTTTGGGTTTCTAGTGCAGAGAAGGTGCAAGAAGGATACATTTCACCATCTTGCCCTGATGTGTACTGAATTAAAAAGAAAGGCCACTAAAAGGTGACTTAAAAATATAACTTAATGGTCCCGATTTAGGTCATGGAGATATTCTGCAATCATAACAAATCTTAAAATAGGTTGATATATCTGCTGTTCAAGATGGAGCACAGTTGTAGAAAAAGGTACAAAATATTTTATTCATAAGTCTAGCAAGACTGGGAGCTCAATCCGACTGTGCTGACCTACTTTTCATGAATACCAGATCTCACACAGCTGTGCTGCTTGTCTCAAAACCAGTAGTACCACAGATGAACCTGCCATTCTGTCCACTTCAGAGTAGTGAGTTAAACATGATGTTTAGCCTCAGTGTTTTCTTCTTTGTGTTTTATTTGAATTCATTGCAGTGATAGAATGATTTTTCATTGTTTTTACTATCTGGTTTTGGTCAGAATTGCTGGCTTAATACTTGCAGAATGTAAAAAAAACCCCTCAGCATGAAGCATTAAAATAATGTTGCTGTCTTTCTTGGAGCCTGGAATCGTACCTAGTGTAACACCATTACAAAAAAAATGCAAAATACATATTTTTGTTCACTGTGTTTTAAAACCATGTTCTGTCAGTGATATACCCTTTCTGTGGTGGAATTCAATATCCTGACGTTTCCAACCGAATAAGTCTTTTTAGTATTAATTTATGGATACTCAAATTACTGCCACTCATTTGAAACCTCTTACAAAAAGAAATTTGATATTCTACAGGTCTTTGTATAAAAACCAAAACTGAATTTGGCACTCCTCTCCATTTTTCCCTTCTTCTAAGTAAGAGCATTTTTCTGTATTTTTATTCATCTCTGAAACACAGAGATCTCCTTTTCTTTTTTATTAATCTCTGAAACACATAGATCTCCCTTTCTTTTTTTTTCTTTTAATAAAAAGCAGCATGCTACGTGTTATATGCGCTAATGAATTGGCGTTTATAAAACAGAATGTATACTGTATCTAAGACAACTGCTATGAAAATGCCTGAGTTGCTGCACTCTCTAAATAGAGCACAATTATGGCATACGGTTGGAGTGCTTTTATCTGTACTGCCACTGCTGGAAATTTAACTGTGTATGTGACCTGAATATTTAGAGCTCAGTGGAAAATTCCATGAATGTGGTGTAGCTTCAGAGCACCTAACAGCTGTTACAAATATTATACCCATTATACAGCATTGCTAAATTATACGTATGAAGCCCCTCTCCCATTCTGGGTGTATTCTATCACTTCTGCAGTATTTTAACAGGCCCTTTGAAAAATGCAATGACTAGTGCTAAGTAGCTTGCATAACAATTCAGTGGAAGTCTTTCCTGTCTGTATATTCATAATCCTTCCTGGCTGGGTGCAGTTAATTTTCAAACCTAAAAATGCAGGAAGAAACTATATCATGGGTAGACCACATTTACTGTGTGCTTTTGTTTGCTTAGTTTGATATACATGTTAAAAGCAACTACTTAGCTGAGCAAACACAAAAAGAGAAGGAGCAGCTCTTCACAGTGTTAGAATGTTTCTTATTATAGTAGTATGGAGCAGAGATGTAGTATATCCATGGATGCTGCCTTTCACTCTTCGTTACTACAGGACTACACCGACACTGAAGAAAATTGTTGTAGCAGGAACTGCAGAAACAACAGAGAGAGTTTATGAGAGCAAAAGAGAGATTTTGTAAAGCATTATGTTTAAAACAACACAGCAGTTTAACTAAGATTACACAGGCTGCAGACTGGCTTCCTAACTAGTGATTCTTCTTCCCTCCTACTTACTGTTCAGTTCCTCCTGCTTTTATGCTGCTGCAGCATATTAAAAGACTCTTTTCTGTAGAGAAGAGAAAAGTGCTAAATGTGGTGCACCCAACAGCCAACCTGCTGCTACAGCACTGCGCTGGCTGCACAGGGAGACAGGGCAGGTGAGGAAGTGTTAGCTGACATCCACGTAGGAGTCCATGACTGCCAGACTCATCGCAGCAACACAGAGGTATTAAACTTAGTGTAAAAGTAATGGCAGTTTCTCTACCTAAAAGCAAGGTCAGTGTGGCAAAGTAGTCTACATGGGGAGGAGCCAGGAAGGCTGTAGATTCCAAGAACTTGCCTATCACTGAGCAAGGCAAACACTGCCCATGTCACTCCTGACTGACAGTACTTGTGTACTTGGTTTCATAGTCTTCCATGACACCATCTCTCAAGGCCATCTGTTCCAGCACTTCTCTGTCCTTGACCTTCTAAAGTGGGGTTTTTTGTCAAATGTCTAATGGGAATCTTTATTGTAGCAGCACATGCCCATTGCAACTTGCCCTAAAGGAGTAGAAACAGAACAGATTGTTCCCTTCCTCTCTGCAATACTGCCTGTGCACACTGATCCTCCCAGTAACCCTTGCTAGTATTAACAAGAATCATCTCCTCGATTGATGGAATGGCAAGGATATTGCATGTGTGACTCTGTCAGTAAAAAATGGGAGAAAGAGAGAAGAACTAACCAGCTGTCTAAATCAGGGTAATGGCAATCTGCCCAACATACTAGGGTATGTCAAAGTAGAGCTAAAATAATCCAGCTCCACTGAAGATCTTGCAACATTCCTACAAGGAAACAGTCCTTGAGTACTCCTGATCACCGGGAACATTTTTGAAGGAGACCCTTCTTGTAGGAAACCCAGCCCTAGCCCTTATGGATGGGTTAGTTCTGTTGGTTAGAGCACAGTGGTAATGCCAAGGTCATTCACTTAAGAGTTGGAGTTAATGATCCTTGAGGGTCCCTTCCATCTCTGAATATTCTATTATTCTGTGATTTGTGCAGATGAGACTAATTACAAACACTGCCAGTCAACAATTTCAGGGATATCTTTTTCAATCAAATCCTGTTAAACTCATGAGATATAAAGTCCAACTAAAATTTAAAAGAGGTAATGAAAATTATTTTATTTATTGGTTCACAGCTTAGTACTGTGGCCACCTCATACTTCAATACAATTGCATCAGATAATTGCACTACTGAAGGCTTCACTGCATTCCCTGGCTTCTTTGAATAATGCAGAGGCATCAGAGCAGGTTAATGTCATTGATTATCTCTATTCTTTAAATACTTTGCATTGTCTCCAGGTCTTTACCAAATTTGCTAATGGACCACAGTTGTTAAGTCCCATTTTGAAGGTCAGAGTCATGGCAAAGGTAGGAGTCAGAGAGCACCATACTCCACAGACATGTCAAATAATGTAGTCATATCCAAGAACCTTGGGAGAACCAAATCCAGACAAAGTTGAATTTTACTTCAAAAAAATTTACTTACAGAAAATATAAAATTTTTGTGTTAAATGAAAAAACATATTTGAGGATATGACAGGGGATCTTTAATAAAAAGGATTCTGAAAAAAAACCCAAACTTTTTTGTGGTACAACAAAGACTCCCTAGCACAGGAGACACAAAATATCCCTGACCACTTAAGTATGATTTGTAATGCCCTTGTGTTGTTAGGAGCTTTCTCAGTTCTATGGGTAAATTATGCAATGTCATTAAATGTAAAGCAACTCATGCAACTTGCTGAAGCTGCACATAATTAAAATGCAATAGAAATACTTTAATGCAAGAACTTATAGTCATTCTCTCTTCAGGAGAGAACAGTGTGTTTGTGTACTGACAGACAGAAGCAACTACCTCCTGTGCACAGGGAGTGCTGCTGGTGGAGCAGGGACTGAGAGCAAGGCAAGGATCTGCTTCCTACCCTTCCTCACACACTCACATCCCTCCTGAGATGACCCAGGCAAGGAGCCTGGGTGCACCGAGGTCTTACATGCTCTGAGAAACCCTCAGTGGCATAAGCAAAGCTGGTGACTCCATTCCCCACATCACACTGGGCACAAACCTCCCAAGGGGCTCATGGGCAGATGGCAACATGGTCCCAGGGGTGTGGAGAGCCTGGGCCAGGGCTCAGCGTGGGCCTGGGAAGGAGGCATTGTGCCAGTCCCAGCTTTGGCTTAATGAAAACATCAGCGACTTTGAGAGACTCTTTGTGCTCCCTGGGATTTTGATTTAAAGGCTCACATCTCTTTCAGTCCAAAACAATTAGCATCACCTGCCACCTATTTCTTTCTAATTGTAATTTCTGATGTAAAGCACCTCCCATAGGACTTCAGTGACTTCTCTAAATTTCACTATTACTATTTTTACATAATAATAAGAGTCTTGAGATTGTATTTGAGGCTTCTTATTTAATTCATATACAAATCAAAAATATTTTCAGTGTCAGGCATGTCACTGTCTTTTTATCGCAATAAGTTAATAACCTCACTCTCTTGAGAAACTGAATACAAATCCTAGTCTTATAGCATATTAGGTTGGCTTTCCTGGGATTAAAATTTTGGCTTTATCTTGAATTTACAACCTTACTTTTTTCAGTGTTGTACCCTGTTGCTACCCTTTCTCCTGAGGGAATGCTACACACTTCATCCAGAGTCACTGAAAATTATTGAAGAATCATGGAATCGTGGAATGTTTTGGGTTGCAATAGACCTTTGAAGATCATCTAGTCCAAACCCCTGCTATGGGCAGAGACACCTTCCATTAGACTTCGCTTCTGAAAGCCCCAAACAGCCTTGTCTTGAACACTTCCAAGGATGGGGCATCCACAGTGTCTCTAGGCAAGCAGTTCCAGTGTCTCATCATCTTCATTCCTTCCTTAAATCTAATATAAATATATTCTCTTTTATTTTGAAACCATTAATAAGATCAACACCAGAGGCTACAGAAACCTTACCCCCAGCAATGACATCATTAATCATTAATCATTAATTAGCATTACCCTTTGGGAAGCACTCTTTTGCCAATTCTCGCAGTTTAACTGCAAATCTTTGAAAAACTCAGATCCTAGATTTGTGGGACAGGGAATGAAGCATTTAACAAGAAAAAAATGTTTTAAAAAGGGAAACTATAATGGGCTGAAATACCACAATACAGATAAAAATTATTTAAATGGTATTTTAATGCACTTCTGATTTTAAAACTAAAGTGAAAATTTTGCTTCCCTCTGACTTATGATACTAATCACAGTAAACAAATCCTAAAACTTTCGTGTACTTAAAATTCTAATACCGTGTGAAAGAAATGCAATTGGCAGCTACCATGGCTGTATTTGGAGCAGTACATGGGGTCATTTTGTTTAGGTGAAGGATTTTCTTTCATTGGAGAGCAGAAGCATAGTGGGGTTTCATTGCAGTAATGTGATAAATCTGGGATTTCCACCAAACCTCCCATCCTTATATTCTCCCTGATATATTTTATAATGAGAAAAATCTCATTATGAAGCTCTAGAACTCTTTTGTCCCCCACCATTGTTTTGGTTGGTGTTAGAAGGGAGGATGACTGGCAGGAGCAGAAGAGTTAAGGCTCCCAGTCAATACAAGGCACATGAAGTACTGTGGATCCAGCCCAGCCCAGTGATAACTAATGGCCATGGAAGACATATAACAACAACTATTAAAGCAGCTGGTGCCTCCCATCAGTTCTCAGTGCAAGTCCTAGAGACACTGAGGGGTGACACCTGCCCTGGTGTCTTGGAGCGATAGCCATGCTTGTGGCCATGCTGGAGCTCCTTCACCTGGTGCTGCTGGGTCTGAACTCAGAGTAGACAAGCAGAATGAGGGCACAGGGTTCTTGCACTCTTGTCATAACGCCTTCCCCCTGCAGCAGTAGCTGGCCATAGCAGCTGTGGATTAGGACCCCAGCATTCTAGGGGCTCCTGTAGAAGGAGTGACAGAAAAGTGGTAACAGAAATCGTAGCACAGAAGGGATCCCTGCACTAATGACTTTCCAGGCTAAATATCCACCCTGTACGTAGACAGCTTCCTTTCTCAGGTTACTTATCTCAAGACCTTTCCTCATTAGAATCATTGTCAGACATTTAAAAAGATAAAAATTCAGTTTCATCTTTGTTGTCTGGTTCTTATTTCACGACTCAAAATTCTATAGGATAGAAATTGATCCATGGAGGTTTTTCTGCACTTTTTGGTTTCTATCTATGTTACGTTGTGAGAAGTAAAACATGAAACTGAGTCAGCACAAAACACAAAGGCAGCAATTCCCTGTGTTGCATGTATTTAGCAAGAATAAACAGCAGATGTCAGCACTAATCCAGAACTTGAAATCACAGAGTCACAGAATATGCATGGAATTTAGTCAGACCCTGCTTTACTGTTCTCAGAGTGCATATGATTAGACTGTGAAAAAACTCACCAAAATTTCTGCTTGGAAATATATCAATATTTGAAGAACCTCAATAAATTGTGTGCATCACTTCTACATGAGACCTCTTAAGTTCTTTAACTAGTAAGGGAGCATGTGTCTGTAGGTAGTTTTTTTGGGTTATTTTTTTGCTTCAACTGTGCCCTAGAATACCACTAATTCCATACACCTCCCTAAAAATTTAATTGTTTTTCAAAAGTGGCTTTAGAGGAAATAGTTTGGTAAATGGCAAACACAAAAGTTCAAGAGACACCTAAGGAGTAAGTAGACCTCAAGAGAACCAGAAGCCTCTTGGTACACTTGGCAGGTGGAGGCTGCAGTTTAGCCTTGATTTGGGGTAGAACAGAATGGGACAAGTGAGTGAAATGGGTGTAAGAACACAGCTTCTGTGGCCACTTGAAGAAGACTCCCTATCTGTGAAACAAACTAGTGGTAATTTTCCTGGAAATGAAGCATAATTTAGCTGTGCAAGTACACACAAACCATGTGCACCTACTTGCTGAACTACATGAAGAGGTGGGAATAGGAGAACAGAATCCTCCTTGCCTAGCCACCAGCACTTTGAGGTCAGTGCATGATGGATTCCTTCTGGGGGACATGCAGCATACATTAACACATTGCCTCCCAGTCCCTGGAGACTCTTTAACCTCTTGAGAAAGAAGAAAAAGAAACATTTAAAATGTGTTAGAGATTGCACAGGTGTTCCTGCTAGCATGAAGCGCAGTGAATTCTTCAGGGTTTTGACCATTGCCACTAGAGATAGAAGAGCCTATGCAATACCTATGATAGAACCCAGGATTGCTCTTTCTGATATCTGTGGTGGGATCCCTCAAATCTTGCAGCAATCTGATGTCTGCAGCAGATCATCCCTGATAAGGCTGCTTCTAACAGGAATCTTTCAAAAGTAGGAAAAAATACTAGTCAAAAATAGTAGCAATTTTTATATCAGTGCTTAGAAATATGTGGGTTTATTCTGTCGTGGGTTTTTTCCTAACCTTCTGAAGCATGCTCCATCAAAATCAAAATGTGACAGACTTAATGGATTTATTATCTACAACTATAGCTTTGTCTCCAAGGATTGCATGTTCCTCAACTGACATTGAATGGAAGAGGACCAGAAATATACCCAGGATCAATTATAAAAGTAAAAATAGCTTGGCTATTTAAAATCATATTAGTTCTCATTACAAAAGCAAATTGATAGGTGTTTATGTTATGAACTTAAAAAACTCAGATAGTTCCTCCTGAGCCAAGAGTGAAGTCTCAGTCTGAACAAACTGGCACATTGCCCATAGCTACCTTTATTTTTCAGCAACCTCCATCACATTACATCCATCTGCCTTCCCTGTCATTCTGTGCTCCCTGAACTTCTTTGCTCTGTTATTAAAAAAATAAAAAAATAAAAAAATAAAAAAGAATAGGCCGTTTTTATTAACTTGTAAAACAATTTAGTTTGATTCATCTTCTCTGACCAGAAGAACAGAAGAGGTCATCAATCTTAATTTCTCTGTCAGCACAGATATGTCAAATCAGAATTAAGTGGTACGAAAATTGTTGAGGGAGAAAGTGGAAAAAACAAGACAAACAAAATAAAAGACAGTTCTCAGAAGAGGAGAAAAGAAAAGGACTGCTGCTGAGCTGTTATGATGCCACCAGTTGATGCTCTGTTAGGCTAGAAGCTTCATTTTTCACACAAAATCAGAGAAACTGTGATACCTGAGAAGGCCTGCAGGCTTTTAATAAATTCAGAATAAAAAAACCAGTAAATTAAATTGATTCTCCTGTGAATTAACAATGCTTTTATCTCCATTTCTATAATACCAAAAAAATTCTTCTTTGAAATAAGTTGCATACTCTTTTCTTTGCAGGATACTCCAGTGGAGGATTAAAGTCCTCTCCTGCCTTCACCTGTGACATGCTCTCCCCAAGGTGTCTTCTCTCATCTTAAATGATGACTGGCTCTTTTCCAAACCAAAGCACAGAAGACTGAATTTTCTACTATTTTCAGCACTTTCTTTATGCACAACAGATGCTCTTATGCATTACCCCAAGGAATAGTATGAGCTCTGTTACACTGTGAAGATGAAGAAATTTCGGCATCTCCAAAAGTAAAGTTAAATCACACACTCTGTCTACCATAAATGTCCCACTTGTAGACTTCTGATATTAAAAATATTAACAAAAACTTCAGATGTTTTGTATTACCTCTCCAGCAATGACAGAATAAGTACTGGATTAAGTTTTGTTAGCTCAGAAAGTGGTTAAAATTCTCTACTCCTTGAATTCCCTGCCAGCCAGAAGGAGCACTGAACAGCTGATGGATGACCTTTCACTTACCTCACTGGCAGGCAAGATTAGCTCCAAACCCAATACAACACAACAGCCTGACCACACATACACAAAGGTGAGCTTTATGTAAGAAACTTTTGTAAATACTAACAGGTAAGTGAAAAGAGGATTTTTAGCCCCTGAAGAATGTCTAGGAATCTGGGAGACCTTGAGGACAACAATACAAAGGTATAGAATGTAGAAGGTTCCATCTTGCTCCTTATCTTCATATCCAAAGTAATTTATTCTCCCCATTCATCATTATCTTTTCTATCCCATATGGACAAGGCTTCAGCCAGATCTTTCTCACCAGAAATGTACCTCATTCATGCACTGAGGGAACAAATAAAATGCATTATCTATTATTTGAGAGGGACATTTAAATGGGGGCAATGTTGTTTTTTATTTAATTAGTGTTGGCTTTATGTCCCATATAATTTTGGTCCCTCCAGTTGTTTCACATGAGAGCAAGCAGCTGCCAGAAGCTAGACCCTGCAGAGCACTTCCTCTTGTCCCTTCCTTTAAATCCCCCCAGGGAGGAGAGGACAGATGTTTCTGGTGCCCACAGGGACATTCAGATGAAGAGACCCCAGAGTCTATCAGATGTTGCTGACAGTTTCCAGTGAATGAATATAAATTAATATAAATATGACAAAAACGTCATCCTGGTGGAATGGAGCAAGAGAATCACCTAATGTAATGAATGCAGACATTTTCAGTTCACTGCTTGCTTCCTGAAACTGTTCTGGGCTACTTAAAAGTAATTTATATACAGAAGTGTAGTGGGTGCTAAAGGGAGCTTTCAAAATGCAGAGGTTTTATGAAGGTAGAGCTGTAATTTGTGTGCAAACAAGTGAGACAGGTCAAATTTTTTCAAGCACTTCTATAAACAAGGCCATTCATGAAATGCTGAGTGAATAGGAAGTAGGTGGTTCTCTCAGGAATGCCATCTTACATTTTCTTTAAAGAGCTTCTGACCATTCTGACCAGTAGCTCCTTTGTGTGCCTTTATTCCTTATCTGTGATCCCATCTGTCACAAGACCTTCGATGTCCTTAAATATTACCTCTTATGTGACCACTCCAGTACAAAGGACAGTACAAAGGAGGTTAAATATTTATGTAGCGCATAACTATATGCCAGTGGGCAGAGTGAGTGAATAGGAGAATGCAGGCTTGTGTAGTTCCACAAAGGCATGACTTTGGAGAGAAAAAGATGCAACCTCTATCTGCCTACAGGGATACCACAGTTTCTTATTTATCACTTTACATCACAGAATCATGGAGTTAACTATGTTGGAAAAGACCTTTGAGATCATCAAATCTAACCTATAACCTAACACCACCTTATCAACTAAACCATGGCACTGAGTGCCACATCCAGGCTTTTTTTAAACACCTCCAGGGACAGTGACTCCACCACCTCCCTGGGCAGATGATTCCAGTGCCCAAAAGAGTTTTTTCAGAAAAGCACATTGACAGGATTGTGCTAACCATCTTTTTCAGATAAGAACAGACAGACATTGTTTTGATTTTCAGGACATTTGACAGGTTTTAATTATCAACATTGGAACATATTCTAACAGGGGATTCTTTAAGCAACCCTCTCAGAAAAGCAGAATTTAGCTCATTCATCCATTCAGAGAGATAAAGTGCTAAAAAGAATTGTGTGTTCTATCTAGTAAAGACTTATAATTTCACACTCTTTGTCACAGTATTATCATTTATACTTTGTTTTAATAATAGATTGCTGCAAAACCATGAGCAGTTCTTAAATATTTTGCTTTTTCCTTACTAGCTGCCCACTGATTCAAAGCCTTATTTAAAGAGAGATTGATTCTTTTCCTCCCAACTCTTCGTAGGCAAAAATTCATAATCGTATCTGAGCACCCCACACGCATTCAAGAATTTTGCTGCACATACTGCCCATGAGAATGCAGCTATTGCTGTCCCCACCTTTGTATTTGGAGAATTAATGCATTGAAGGACTGAAATCAGATTTATTCTAAATACCTATTTTAAGAGAAGGAGGGTGTGAATGTTATAGCTGCAGCTCTGAACAGTGATTTTGCAATAATTTCAATAAACACTTCAGATATAGCCTCCAGGTCCCTTGTGACCCTCTTATTCCTCTCCTCCTGGACTCATGAAAAAGCATCCTTTTCTTCAATATCTTCCCTGCCTTCCACTCCTTTTGCTGTGATTTAAATCCAGCTTCAGAAGAGCTTTTGGGCAGCAGGGGATTGAGATCTGAACTGATCAAAGTTTAATGGAGAACCGGCTAAGTAGGGATCTGAACATGAACTTCTCACTTCTTATAAAGCTATTATAGCAAAAAACAACCACCATCTCCACCAATACTTAGACTTAGTTGAATCTGAAGGAAGTAAGATAAGTTCAAGTGACTTCATGGAGGGTCTCTTCATTTTTGGACCCTAAATGCTGTCAAAAAAAAGGTGTAGGTGATGAATTAGTCAGATAGAAAATCATGGGCATACCCAGGAAGGGAGTATTTTCAATGTACTTTCTACCTTGTGTATTTTTATGTGTTTATTATTTACTTCATTTCATGCTGAATTCTGTAGTTTTTAATGCCTCTAATTCAACCTTCCTCTGAAGATGCACCTCTGCCTAACTGCTGCATATTTTGTGGTATACCTTTAAAAATATTTCTCTCTTTCTGTGTCCTCTTCTTAGTACCCCACAGAACTCTGTCCCACCTTCCACTCTGTTTGGTTCCATATCTTTGTATGCATTCTAGGACATATTTTGGTTCTTGACCAACATGAGATGGTCTCAGCAGATCCAGTTGTGATGTCAGGACAAGTCCTTCTCATCTCACAAACAGCTTGCTTTGCTTACCCAGAAATAGCAAGAGTCAGTTTGTTCCCAAGAGAAGATTCCTCTTCCACGCAGAAGTGAATATGTCTTCTGTAATATTTGATCCAAAGCCACAGGTGGTGCTCTGATCTTAGAATGCAGCAGATCTGAGAAGCAGTCTACAGCAAAAGCAGCAGCCTTGGATGCTTGAACATTCATGAAACATGCCAAAGAACTTCTCCCTTTTCAATGAGCTCTCAGCAGGGGCCATGAGTATGCCATCCCCCTCCCCTGTCTCTGGTGTACTTGTACTGTTGCACATCAAGAGTGAAACCAGAAAATCATTGTACACGTCTTACCTTATCAGGTGTATCTACCTCACCCCAGTTGCTGACATGTCCAAGTTTCCCATCCAACTTCTTACCAATACATACTTCTAGTTATTATTTTAAAAATAATATCTTGCAGAAGATCACTAACCCGTACAATGCCCAAATCTAATCAAGTACACCAAAATTCTGCTGAAGTTAAGACATAGGACCAAAACTGCTGAGAAATTAGAAAGAAACCCAGCCTGGCTTGGCCAGAAACACTGCTCAGATCTGCCATCTCCTCCTTCTGCACCAACACAAGCAGCCTGTGAGCCCTTCCCATAAGCCTGATATTTGCATCACAACACAACATTCCTGCCTTTTTTACATCAGGTGGCCAGAGTCCTTTGTCTTACCTTGTGAAACAAACTGGGATGAGCTATGGGAGCAGTGTTACCTCCAGATCTCTGGTACCTACTGTCCCAGATGCTGTGTCTGGGAGCACCCCCATTCCTGCCCAGCAGCCAGATGAGGCTGTAGGGCTGATGCACGTGCTTAGTGCCCCATGTCTCTGCCCCTCACAAAGGTGCAGATGAACTCAGAGGTTTCCACTTACTGCAGCTTCCCTGCCTTGGGACAGCCACAACACCACAACCACAGTATTATAATTGCTAACACATTGATCTGCTGTTTTCTTCTTCTTTTACAGGATCCATAGCCTCAGAAATGCTGTAAGATAACTCAGCTATTGTGTTACTTCTGATATTACTTCTGATTGATCTATCACAATCTGCTGAAATAGGCAAAACTATCCCATAGTTACTGATGCAACTGAAATCTAGTTCATGCATATAACATTAGTACTTTAGTGCTTAATTATAGAGAAAATCAAACATTAGGCAAAAAGTCATTAAATACCCAGATAAAGAAAAAAAGAATGTCCAACATATCTACTTCTTCATTAAAAAAGCAACATTTATTTTTTTTTAATATAATCATCATATAAGCAAGGGGGCACTGTAGCCAGTTATGCTCATGCTTTTCATGATTGATGATTTTAATATTTTGATGCTTGGTTGACGTTTATAACATTTTGATGCTTCTAATTTTTACATCCTTTTTATTCATCTGTGGACATTCAGGGCAGGGTGGGGGTTGTATGCTTTTAAAAACAATTTGAAAACAAGAATACTGGCCTAGAAATTCTTGGAAAGAAGGCAGCTGTGCCATGTAGAAAGGAACAGCTTTGATGTATTCGAGGAAGAGTTCCTGCTGAGCTGGCATTTTATAGTTTGTTTCTGTCCAAGCCGAACTGCTTGTGCTGATTCATTAGCAAAGGATCAGCTCTTTGCCAGATCACACTTCTCTGTGCCAATCTGCTTTTGCCAGGCACCAGCAGTTCCTCTACATTGCATGTGCATAGCTTCTCCAACACAGCCATGTATTAAAGCCAGTGGCAAAGGAATACCAGGATTGGTTTTGCCTTTAAAGCAGACTGCTTAAATGTATGGAAATATTTGTTAGAGTTGCACCAAATTCCAAAGATTTTCAAGACCTGCAGTTTGCATGACAAACATGCCAAAACCTTTTTTCAATTAAGCAATGTAAACATGTCTATTTCTACATCAAATATGCAGAGTGTGTTTTGGTCAGATGCAAAGCTGTCTTTGTGCTAGATGAACACTATTTCTAATGTGAAACTCCTGACTCCTCTTCCATTGTTTTGCAACATTTCTGACTATCATCCTCCATCTTCATTTTGTTCACCAGTAGCACCTGCCCACTCTTTACTAAAGCTTTTATTTCACTTAGGAGTTTCCACGACTTACCCCACCTTAGGGGCCATCTTAACAAAGATGAGATCTTTGTGTTTTGTAAAATCTTATCCTTCTATATCCTTCTGAACCCTAAAAGGGAGAAACTGAAACTTCAACTAGAAACTCTGGTTTTGAACTTTTAAATTTACATCAGGGTCCAAGTTTCCTGCCATCTGCCCTACTGGCTGCACATGATATTTCCTTTACCTAAAAAAAAAAAAAAGCTTATTTTCTAATTTCTAAAAACAGCTTAATTTGGCCTTAGCAAACTAATGTTTTCAGTATTTTTAAAAAGAAAAGGGAATCTTTGATAATGTCACCAGTGTTACAGAAGTGTTTCAAAACACCTTGGTCATTAAAAGATGCATCTTGCAGGAATTACAAGCAGGAGTAGGATCACCAACTGCAGTGATGGAAACCTACAGAGAGCCAAGACATGCCCTGCCAGAGAGAAGAACCCAGAGCTGCACTGGGCAACATGGACACGGAGCTGCCATCCACAGCAAGGAGCTGTCTCCCCACGGTGGTAGCTGGTCCTGAATATGAACCTGCCCTCTTTCTGCCCTTGAGCTTTTTAAACTAACACCTTTTGCCCCACCATTGGAGTAGTATAACATTTTGGAGGAAAAATACCACATGCTGAATGTTATCTGATAGTTTAAATTAGGAGAGGTTGGAATGGTTTTAGTATAAAAACGTTGTAAGAACACTGGACGTCCAGGTTAACTCACCAAACTCACCAAACTCACTGCATTTTTAGCATGGATTACCCAGCAAGGCTTCCATTAAACAAACTGATTTCACTACATGTCTATTTTGCATCTCTGGAAGTATAAGTGTTCATGTGTAAGCAAGCTGGATGAGACTGCATATGAGAAGGCACAAAAGTCCATGTTCAGTGTCTTCCTAGATCAACGAAACAAGCCATTGTGGAACAAACCAGGCACCTGACCTCCCAAGATTAAAGAGCTTTTCTTGGTCTAGTGTTTGTTTGCAAAATTATGTTAACTTGTTCTCTTAAATGTGTGCATAAGATAGATGCATGTTTCAGTATCTGGGTGATACAGGACTGCATGACGTAGGGGCAAGGTGATATTTAGCTAAGCATTAGAGACATGTGAGGAGCTGATGCCTATCTCAAAACCTGTGATTTACCATAGCAAACAAGGGACCAAAAGGACACATGATTATGTAGTTTAGCTGCTGATTATGACAGGAGCAGACTTTGAATTCCTGTTCTAAATTCCAGCACCATTTCTGCACTCTGCATCATCAGTTAAAGTAAAAAACAAGTCATGGGAAGGGAAGCTTGAGTCAAGGAAGGTTCTCTGTCCACCAAGGCAGCAAAGTTCTCCTGTGCATCCTTGCTCTCCACTCAGCTTTCTGGGAAGCCTGTGAGTCTAACCAGCAATATAGCTCCACTCAAGAAGATAAGTGAGAGGCCAGGAAAAGGAAAAGCTCTAATGTTCAGTCCATGGTATCTAAAAGCTGAATATGATGACACAGAGATCCTCCACGCTTGATTTTTTCTGCAAACTTCTGGATAGCTGAGGTTTTCCAAAAATGGTCATTAAGTTTAGACATTTTTAAGTAGACTACAAGGCAAAAGCAGATATCTTTCAGGGTAATCTAAGACTAACTCCTTCCCCTTCAACATCTATGTGGAGAGACTACAGTATATCAAAACTGTCTGTAAGTGGCAACACAATACGTACTATTTGTTCCATTAGTTACTCAGCACACAGGTAGACTCAAGATAATATGCTTGGCTATATTTCCAAGGTCTTCTGGAGGCAGGCCTCAGCTTGCTCTTCATATGTTTTGAACAAAATGAAAGATGTGTGGGTGCAATTCATGGTCAAGCTTGACAGTCTATTAGCTTGTGCCACATAGCTCCTGCTCAACTCATACAAATAGAACATTTGAAATAGCTGTTATAAGTTAAAAGCAGATGGGACCTGAATCTTCAGAAATGTGTTCTATACTTTCCACTTCATTATTTCGAGGTGCTGCCAAATTGCACAAGTAGATGGCAGTCAAAGTAATAATGGGCATTTTCACTTGCTCTCTCCTCTGACACACATATCACACATACTTGCAGAGCAAGAGAGAGAGATGATTCATGGCAGTGGAATTTGTATGAAAGAATTTCTCAGCATTTGTTTTGCTTTTTTGTTTTCTAAGGTCATCAATTCTTCTAAGAAACAAGTCATCCCTGTTTTGTTCCTTGACACATCAAGGAACTTAGATTAACCTTGAATTGAATAGAAATTAAGGATGAATTATGACATTTAAGAGATGACTAAAATAATATTTGTCTTTTAAACACTAACTGATTACAAAGCAGGATTGAGATGTTAAATGACTTCAAGTATTTAAATGCAAGAAAATGCATAACCCTCAATATGTGTCTCCATCTGTTAAACCTCCTTCTTCCTCTTCATGTAGTCATCCTGATACCTGCATACCTCACATTAAGGCAGAGTAGTCTAAGGGATGAAAGAAAAGAAAACTAATGCTTGTCCATGTATATGCTGATGAACATATGGGGAAATTTTAAAATAACCACACGCTTTACATTTTCTCAGCAGAAAGGTTTCAAACCCTCAAACCTGGCACTTTGAAACCTGCAAGTATTCATCAATTATTCAGGTACCAAAATATGTAAATTTCTCTTTTATATAATTTTGAAATAAATAAGTTTATAACATGCACTAAAAATTTGCAGCAGTTAAGTCACAGTTATTCATTCCCTGAGGAATGGGGTTACCAGCTCTCCATCTTGATTTTCATGAAGTCTTCATATTTCTTGTATTTTTCTGACACTTAAAAATATGCTGTCTATGCTACCTTATTTACTGTGAAATTGATAGCTTGTATCTTCCTATCCAGTTTTTTCTCCTTCTGCAACAAGACCATGCGGATAAAATTTAAGGTCCTTTAAACGTCCCTTACAACCCAAACCACTTTCTGATTTCATCATTCTGCAATTCTATGATTCCATTATTAATTCAAAGCAACTGCTATATGCATAAATTTTTGGACACCTTTTATGTTAAAGAATAAAAAATAATTTTATTTTTAATTTTTTAAAAATTATTTTATCTGAAAACACTTTATAAGTTTCAATGCTTTAATCAACATTAGAAATCTGCTTATACATAGTTGAAATCTCTTTGAAGTTATTTCAATTGATCTAGTTTTCTGTAATTTTAAATGCTATCAAAATGCAATTTTTCAAGAGATCACTGATAAAATCAGAAATTAATGGTGACAAAAATCAATATACATTGGGAAAAATTTTGGATATGAAGACTCAGAATTTAATTAATTTCCTTTTCTTATGCAACTTATAATGTAATGCTTTGCCATACTGGAAATTGCAGCTTCCTTGAAGTATCCTTAGCCCCTTTGATATCATCTTGTAATTTCCTTTACTTTTAGTGTACATACTTAATGTACTTTACTATATGTTCCAAGTTGATATTATTTGTACTCTCCCATGCCCACGATCTAAGATATTTTTGAACTGCAAACTAGAATCTGAACTGTACATATAAATTGAACGTTTAATTTTCCTTTTCAAACTCAGTGTCTCAAACATCTTCTTCAGCTTCAAAATCAAAAAAGTTTAATTCATTCAATAATTAGTAATAATTATGATTTAACTATGTTTTAGGTATATCATTTACTTCTCACTCAGCATATAAATATTTCCACAGTGATTAGTAAAATATGTCATCTCATATTTCACAATAAATAAAACCTGAATAAACATGGGCAAGGTAACATTTGCTGATTAATTTAACAGACAGTCTCTGGATTTTAAAATTCACTATCAGTCATTAATTGCAACAAAAGTTTTATGATCCTTTGGTAAACAACTATGAATTAATGACAGCCACAAGGCAGGGCATGTATTCAAGTTCATGAGGTCATCTCCTTTTCTTCTGAATCTGGTTGCATTTTGTTCTCTAGCAAGCCAAGGCAGATTGATTGCAATGAAGTACTGTACCAGTCTCAACTCAGAGAAATCGTAACTAGGAACTGTTTTAACTTAGCGCTAGCTAAATCTCTTTTTCCCCCATGTTGTAGGTGGAGACTCCAGCATTTTAGTGCTTTCTGCACAATCACATGGTGCAGTCTGTGGCAATTTAGCCAGACAGGATGTTTGACTTTTGTTCTATCATTTCATTCTGAGATTATTTAACTCTTCCTTGACATTGCTGTAACATTGTGGGAAATTTTGAAACCATGTAGTTGCTGAAAATAAAAAGTTATATTATTTTTCTTTTGAATTTTTCTGAATAAATATTGTAATTTTCACAGTACTTCTAAGTTCACACTGAACCTCAACCCATTATTAGCTTCAGCCCATCTCATACAGCGTATTCTAACCATGTTGGATTGAAATTGTTTTGTCTGTGGGCTCAGAAAGGGTTATACCCTCATTAAGAGCAATAGGCTACTTCAGAGAAGTGAAAACTAAAATGCCACTCAGGTGTCTATATCCAATCTTTTCTTCTCCAGTCCTTTATCCTTTGTCTCAGATTTCTAGAGCTGTCTGACAAGAAAGAATATGGACCTTCCAGGCTACTGAAAATGGTGGTATAAAAACAAAACAAAAAAAAAGCCTACCAAACCAATAATGAATTTAAGTTCTTCATATTCTTACTTTCATTATGGATTGTAGCTCAGGCAGAACTCATCAGTCCCAGTCCACCCTAATATTAGACTGCCCAATACTCTCCACTACCAACCTGTAATTTAAGTTCCTTATAAATGTTCTCCAATTTTATTTGGGCTGGATTTTTTTCATGGCAGATAACAAGCTAAGATGGACAATTTATGTGCCTATACATAACTTCCATGCTTCAACTGCTAATGAATGATCAATATTAAGAAAAAAAATACAACCTGATAAATTTCTTCAAATTTTGAAATAAAATCTAGACCTTTATCAGTGGGCTTGTTGGCCTGGAGGAGCTACCATCCATAGGCAGCCAAACAAAAACTTGTGGAAAAATTCTTAGTGGGAGCAGCAACAGCGAATAGAGGAACATCATTAAATATTATGAATATTTATAAAAGGGACATGGCCTAAGAATTCACTGGCATTCTTGGTTCTTGTATTTCTAAATCCTTTGCATGCCAGAACTCACCACCTTATAATTCTGTTAAGAGAAATTTTGTGTGTATGTGGATGTGTGTATTTCAGTTTTAGTTATAAAGTAATCTTTAAAGAGAGATCTGGAATATAAAGCTACATAAACTCAAGAAATATCAGTCATAAAAGGATTGTATAAAATTTATATCAGCAAAACAAGCAAGATTATTCTGGTCATTTAAAAACCTTAGTTTCAGAGAGGTTTGTGAAACGGGTTGTGTAAAATAAGATTCTCTCTTCATCTTGAAAATTTTTCCTCATAATTTAGTATAAAACATATATCAGATGATATCATTAATGTAAAATATAGTACACTGTGTCCTTTCCTAGGAAACCGAACAATTATGCTGAGTCCAGCCACCAATTAGTCCAATCAAATGCAAAGCCAGACAAATAATTTCACTTCTAACCATGAAATCCTGAGTAGATTCTGTTTTTCTTTACAAATTAATTATTCCAACTTGAAATATTTAGAACTGCATTATTCCTAAATATATCCAAATTCAAATCTAGTTCTTACTGAGATTTTGCAATAATCTGTTTAAATCTGAGCTTTAAAATTAATAATTTTTAAAATAAAATCTAAAATATAAACTATGATGATACTAGTGTTGACATTTTATTGTTTAATATAACATTTGTGTGTATTTAAATATTTATATATATATACATAATAAAGCACTGTTGATAGCTAGGTAAGTAGCCAAGGCAGATGAGAAAAGTAGACAGAACTTGTCCCTGTCTTTGGTACTAAATTTTTGCCAGAGCCTTTGCAATTTACTTGCAAAGTCTGCATAGATTTTTGGATGTTGTGATGATTGCTTGATAGCTGAGTGTGGGGTTCCAGACATTTTAAAATATTAGCTATCATAAATTATTTTAGATAAGATTGCCTAATTTTCTTCTTATTTTCCATGCTCATACAGAAAGTAAGAACTTCTTCATTCTCTTCAGATTGGTACTTTTTGGAATGTCACTATAATTCTCTTCCCTTGACTTGGTAACACCAATAACCTTGTTATTTACCTTATGGTTTTCCATCTTCTAAATCAGGCAAACATTAGTAACTGTGGCAGGGGTTTTAACTTAGCTGCAGTAAACCTTGCTCCCTACATCTGGCTCTGCCCAGCAGTGAGCACCTTGCTCACCGGCTAGCACACCTTCCATGAATGCACTGGGACATTGCAAGCACCAAAAATCTGCCTTTAATTGGAAAGAAAATACCTCAGGCTGCAGCCCAGACCACACTGGCTGCTTGAGCCAGGCCTGTGATAGCGTGTGAAGGGGAGTTTGCTGGCCATGGACCTCAGGCTAGGGCTGCCTCAGGCGATCAGGAGTCTGAGTGTTGACGCAAGGGTAGGGGTATTTTTCTACCCCATTAGCACATTTAGTAACATTTTATATTACTTCTCAAGGAATCGCAAGTTCAGGACAGGTCACGTGT
Source organism: Passer domesticus (assembly GCF_036417665.1). Lineage (NCBI taxonomy): Eukaryota > Metazoa > Chordata > Aves > Passeriformes > Passeridae > Passer > Passer domesticus. The sequence goes on along the minus strand of NC_087478.1, from coordinate 29,189,176 downwards.
TGTTTAATATGCACTGAAACTAGAATAAATTAACTCAGATACTTCTTACTCTATTCTAGACTAATATTAAGATCTCCTGCTCTTAAAATACAGTCATCAGTCTTTGGATATGACACTGTTTAAGGACATTTAATATGTGTAGTTCCTTTAGAAAACAATATTTCTCCATGCTTAACAAAACATTCCTGGAACAAGAAGTCATTCTGCATTTCACCCTTCCAGCGTCAGAAATCAACTGTGCTTGCTGCATGTGTGTTTTATTTTGTTTGGCTCCATTTTTCCCTTAGTGTGGAGATCAAAAAATTGAAGCCATTCTGTAAAAATAAGACCTGTGTGAGTTGAAAGGAAAAAAAAGAGGGGAGAGAATGGGAAACATTTCATTCTATATGAGTTGTACCTAACAGTTTTATTAACTGTGTGCTTCAGATGTTTTGCATTAAAACTTAATATAGAGAATGCTGAATGAGTGCCAAAATCAAGGGCATTGTTGGATAAGTGCTATCACTGTGCCCAAGTTCTGATTTATCCCTACATAAAATTGCTTGCCTGCAATTAAAGGTTCATTATTCTACCCTAAGACATAAGTAAACACTGATAATAAGGATTTAAATTACCATAATGGTTTCTATGAATTCTATCAATTTTTGTTTTCTTAGTTTTATGCTTTTAACAGCCATTATGTAGTGATATTAATATTGATAATTACTATGGGCATATATTAAATATTCTGTTTTAGTCTCATCCCAGTATCTGCCTGTACTTACAAGAGCCTGCCTGTCTTCCACAGTCTGCTCCACCATTTTATTATTGTACTTTTTTTTGTTCTAGATATCCATCTCTCTTACTTCTCCTGCCAAGTCATGCTATCCTCTCTCTTGTCCTGTGGCTAACATATATTTTTACAGGGTAAAACACAAGAGGGAAGAAAGGAAGGACTGAGAAAGGAAAGAAGAGACTCCTGGAAAAAAAAGTATGCTGATTTGCCAAGTGAAGGGATGATGATGCAGCTGCTGGAACACACTGGCTTAGAACACTGTGACAGTTTGTTATCTATTTTTTGTTGTATTACCACATATCAGCAGCCTCATAAGTTTTTCCTCTTTCAAAACATCTCCATTTGGGCTCTGAGGGTGAAATGGCCCTGAAGGTTTGAGCTAAAAAAGTTGAAAGTTTTTATGTAGACTCATATTAATGAAGCCATGCTTTTCCAAAAATAAACTAATTTTAAATTGCCAAAAGGTTTAAACTCTTCTTATTGACTTATTTTTCTATGTTTTTGTTGTTTTTTTTTAATTTCAAAAGAGATGAATAACCACAAAAGTAAAATCGTAAATACTATTTAATCAAATGAGCAAAGTGTAGCAGCTATTTATCAATTAAGAAATCAAGAGGTAGAAAATACCAAAAGTTCCAAAACCTTAATTAATTTTTCTGGGCATGACTATGGGTGATTTGGTGAAAATAAATAATGCTGTCCCTACACCACGTTTACTGAGCTGCCTGCACAGCTCAAGCAGAAGCCACATGGAACAGCTCTTCCCCTCCCATTGCACTGCCTGCAGGAATAGCCCAGCTTTGTCCATGGGACAGATTAACATTTTGTGTCCTCACATGCCAGTCTCCTACTGAGGCAACATTATACAGGATTTTATGGATTTTGATACTTCTAAATTTTAGAGCTGATTGTATACTACAGGACTTTACCTGCTCATTGTTAACTATTAATCATCACTGAGGGATTGTTTGTGGGGATTGTCAAACATTCATGCTCACAGGTACAATCCTTGCTAAAATTGCTCTACAGTGTGGAGACATCAACATTTGCTTGATGCAATTTTCTTTATGCAACATGTATTCCTACTGATTAAAAGCATTTATCTCCTCTCAATTTTATATCCATTAAATAAAGAGCAGTAATTGAGTGCATCTTGCCTGTATTCCCAAAGTGCATTTCACCCATGTGATGGACATAGTGTTTCAATGGCCAGTTCTAGAGCTAAGAAGACAAGAAGTGCCATGATCCAGGTGTCCATGTGCCCTTGAATCCACTGTTGTGCATATTTTCTGGTATGTCATATGGATTATTTAATTAAATGAGCAAACGCATTTGTCCTCAGGAAAAGTGTATATTTGCAAGTAAAATGCAACACATTTTTATGCAGAATCCAATTAATTTCTGAAGGCAATTTGTCTGCATATTTGGGTTTGGGGTTTTTGAAAGTTGGCCTAGTTAATTATGGTAATCCAACAATATTACTCTGTCTTCACTCTCATATTAAAAACATACTTCTGCTTAAAGAAACTTCCTTTTATTTTTCTCCTTGGGAATGTATGTGGTTTGTACTGGATCATAGCTGGATATTTGTGAGTCTTGGTTAATTTTTCTTGTCAGTAGTCTTGAGGGGCAAAAAGGGATTTAATCAAATGATTTTACATTATCTAGGCAAGAATTAAGTAACTATGTTCATATTATTCTTATGAGGACTTCATTAACCCCAGCAACAAAATTCATCTGAATGAAATGTACAAGATTAAGCTTTCTGATTACTAACTAGTTTGTGTGATATCAAAATGGATGTCCATGTAGGAAGAATATTAAAAATTGAGCTAAGTATAGAATTTTGATTCAGAGGATCATTCTTCTAATTTAAGTGACTGATAACTCATAAAATGCAAAGGTTGTTTCTCATAATGCAATCTAGCTGTTCATCTAATTCAAAAAGAGATTTATCAGTTAATATGTGAATTTTATCACTTTTTCCCAAGAAGTGTCCTTTGATTTCCTTTATGCATAGAGGGTTGCAAGCTCAAGGCATGCAGTGACATGAGCTTCTCCATTAATCAGAGACAGACATGATTTGCAGTTGAACCATCTGGAGCAGTAAGACCTGGGACAGGGTTACAGAAGGATCCACACAACCCTGAAAATTCAAAACTAAACTGAGACTTTGTCCTTTATTCATCAGATATCACAAGTTCTTGCAACAGGTCTTACATAATGTTCAGCAGATGCTGTAATACATAAACAAATAGTATTCAGCTAAGAGAAAAGAGTCAATGTCTTAACTGTGAGTGTCTTTGGTTTCATGAATTTGGGTTTATTCCTAAAAAAGAATCACCTTTTCAGTGGTGGCTGGTAGGAAACATTTACAGAGGCTCAGTGTTAAAAGATGTATTTTCTGCCACATTTAGATTTTTACCCCTTAGGCAGAAAAAAGTGAATGTTCAAATTACTGTCATTATTAAAATTAGAACTCAAATACATATTTGCAGATGTAGCCTAAAAAAGTACATCAAAAATAAAACATAAGTTTTATTTAGCCAAACCAAGCACAAAGCAATTTCTTCTGGAAGAAATTCTGTGTAAATCTCTGGTTTATGTGGAAGCTGTTTTAATTAGCTTTTGTAATTATCTTCCTTTTTTCTTAGTCTACATGTCAGTGTATATCCAGAGAGCCAAATTACATTTAAGATTTAAAAAAATTTCCACTAAATATCTCTTTCATTAAACTCAAGGAGGCAGTGGAGAGATTCACATTTCACCCAGGATGTATCTGCGAAGGAACTGTAAATGCCAATGCACATTCCCCATGGCTCAGTGTTTCTTCTCCTGTTAACTCCGTCCTGTTATAAAAATAATTTTTCAGTTTTGCTTCTCAATGCTTGTCAGGCTCTCCAGAAGGGTTGTGGCAGCATTGCATGATGAGCCCAGTGCTCTCAGCATAGCTGGTGGCATGGCATGGCAGGGGACAGCCGGTGGAAAAGGCAGACAGCACTGGGCAGCTGACAGTCCAGATATCATCAGGTCCTCATGAACTTCACTTGTCCCTAAGAACCAGCAGTACTGTAGCTGATTATTTCTCAGAGTTGGAAACTGGGATTTTGTGGTCCATATCCTGAAAGAGCTCCAGGGGCAGCTGTCTGTTATGCATCATTACCTTCTCTCTATTCTTCAATAAATGATAAATAAAACACAGTGAATTATAGGATTGAGCAGCTGAACCTGTGTTCTGCCAATGGAGCTAAGGCTCTCTGCAGACAGGGAAGTGGGCTTCATGTGTGCCTTTGGATGCAATTCTGTCTTTGCCTGACCTCACCTGTTACCATTTTCCTGTGTTTGTCACCTATCATGTGCCTCAGTACTCCTGGCTGACAGAAGGAATAATTGCAGCTTCTGAAAAAACATTGGAGCAGTTCTTGTTGGCACCTTTTTTGACTGCTGTCAGGACTTGCACCCTCTCTACTTTGCCCACATTTCTCTGCCCTGTGTAAATTCCTGTCCTTGCAAGGAGTGAGCCATTCTCCCATGATAGCAGCAGAGGGCTAGATCCCCGTGTCTGAGTGAAGTGGGTTCCTGACCTCTGCAGAGACACTCACTTCCCAATGGAAGCTGAACATCTCAAAGCTTTTGCGCTCTGTCCAAGGGATTTTATATCCATCAGGCTTCTTCCCACTGAGAACATGTATTTACCAACCATGATATGGAAGATTGACTTTCAAAAGAATTTTGGAAAGTTTTATAACTAACTTCAAAAAACTGGCTGTGTTCACCCTTGACCAGAATTCAAAAAATAATTAGGAAACTGACTTCCTAGGTTTCATCTGATACCCCACAAATACAGAAGCTGAATATCCAAGACAGCCCAACAGTTTGCAGAGTTGTATTGGGACCCAGCTTGAAAGAGACGAGCTTGGGACCTCCAGAGGACACCCCTCCACTCAAAGCACACAGCATTCTCAGCATCAACACAAGCATAAAGGCACAAATGGCTTGAAGAGTGCAGAAACACCTCAGTCCAGCAGTGCTGACAGGGAAAAAGTCTTTGCAGCCACAGCCACAAACCTCTCCGCTGGATTGATCTACAGGCTGAACTGGGAAGACCAAAGGGGAAAAGGTTGTGCAGGAACAGCGAGCAATGAGATATCCCACCCCAATCCTCCTATGAACATTTGTTTCAAAGAACAGCTGTTTTCTATAAAGCTGACTTGAAAATTGGTATCTTCCTACTTCTGAGAGAATTCGTTCACTTTATCTTTTTACTGGCAAAACTACTGTTGTTTCTTTACATTCTTGCCAGCCCTGCAGAGCCACCTCAGCACTGAGGAGGTGAACCAGAGTCTATTTTGGCATAAAGCAGAAAGGACACAGCTTGATCTCAGATCCCAGCGTGGATTTTCAGTGCTGGCAGTCAAGAAAGTCAAGGTTTTATTTATAAATTAAAAGAGGGGTCAACAGCAAAGTCACTGGAGAAAAAAATAATAGAAAACCAATATGAAACCCTACCATGCCATTTATAGTCTCTTTATAGATGAGAGCATAGTTTGTGGAATGTAATTTGAGTTATAAATAATATTATTGTTTTTTCCAGCCAAAAAGCTGTAGCTCATTCAATTAAGAGAATGGATGTGTTTGTCTTGTGTTACTCATTTCTTCATTGTAAAATATATCTGTAATGATAATCTATGGAAATTTTCTTGCAGTGGCAAGGAAAAGGATAATAAAAGCACTTTCATACACTTCTTCTAGTAAGAAAAATACCTGAGGATTATTTGATCTCTTTGTTCCCTTAAATCAAATAGCTGCAAACAAACAAACAAGCAAACCAACCCTGTGCCAAAAAAAAGGAAACCCAAACCTGAAAAAATGAGAAAACCACAAAAAAAAAAGCCAAACAAATTTTAATGAAAAATAAATAAGGGAAGAAATGTGAATTGGCAGATTTGGTTATGGAGTTCAGTGTTAAAAGGGACCATTTCAACAAATCTGGGAGAGAGGTTTAGTCATTTTCAATCATTTTCTAAGTCTGTTCAGCTCTCGAGGTGTCCCATTCCCTTGGGGGGTGGGAGGAGCAGCAGTGAGCCACATAATATTATATCAGTCCTTAATGCTTGCTTATTTCCAGCACCGATGATGAGGAATTACATGATGTCAAACAGAAATGTTCGCTGCAAAAGAGAAATAAACTTTCTTTTTGAAATATTTCAATTGAAAACACTATGCAAAAACACAGATACAGCAAGTAGTAAGCCCAAAAATCTGAGATGGCAATAGCAAAAGATTCACAGTACTTCTCTGAGCCATATAATGCTGACATTTCATTTTTACAAGGCTGATGATTTTTTTTCCTATTAAAAAAATTAAGAAGTTCAGTTTTAAGAAAAATAAAATATTAAGCACTATGAAACAATAATTTTAACACCAGGTTGCAATATGTGGAATGGATTGCTTTGATCAGGAGTAAGGCAGGTGGGGGAAAAGTCAAGATGAAATACATTATTGGGAGGAAAGGATAATGAGGGGAGGGGATGAGTTTTTGGGGGGGGTTTTGTTTGTTTGTTTGTTTTGGTTTTTGTTTGGTTTTTTTTTTTTTTTAATGAATTGGGTTCACCCAATGTGTACAACATGTATAGCAGGAAGTCATGAACTATTTCCACAGCACATGGCTGTTGTTTTGGACGGGGAAAAGGCAGGGTGTGGGAGACAGTGCTCTCCCTAGTGGATCCAGAGACCAAAGAGCAAGCTCTGGCCTGTCCTGGTGCCAACAGGCATTCTCAATAAATAGAAATAGTTATAAATAGAAACTCTGTTGAATGCAGGGTCTCAAAGGCAGCTGAACATGATACTGGCCACATCACACCCATGACTGTCACTACTTTCAGAAAATGGTACCCACTGATCATGGTTATTTGGAGAGCCATGTAGGCAGACATTTGACTCATTTTGATACAGTTTGTGAAGGGTTTAGTGATCTGGAGTTACAACAGCAAGTGCAAGTGTGGTTATATCCCTGTGATAGTTAATCACAAAGGTCTCAAGCTAATGTAAGAAACTCAATGCCATGGTGACTAGGCTATATCCATCAGTTAAACTGCAGTGTGTAAACCTGGGACATGAGAAGTAATATAGAATGTTATTATTTTATAAGAAACATATTTTGGACATATTATTATTATCATTTCAGTTATCTGAGGACCACAGCCAGCAACTCCTTGTTTCAGGAGCTCATAAACTTGGGGTGGGTGTATCTTGAATCAATCATCCAGGCAAAAAACCAAACAAAAATACAACTACAAAAAAGCCAAAGAAAACCTAGGAGGACTACGGGAGATATAAGGAAGCCAAGGAAGAGCTCAAATACCCTTTGACAACCTCTGCCAGCACATAGTCACAATTAACATTATCCCTAAGCTGAGCAAAGGCACAGTCAAAACTGAGCAGAGTGAACTGCTTAAAGGAAGTTTTGAATGATAGCAAAGGTGGAAATTGTCACACAACTTCTCAGGCAGACATTTTGATGCTGACTGAACCCTCCTTCTCACCTGAGCAGCTGCATGTTTTGCACCAATGGGTAGCCATGACAAGGGAATAAAAACCAGAGATGAAATATAACTCCTTGCATAGCTTGTCTGCGAGGAGTTCTGGTGGGACTACCAGTCAAATATCTCTCCCAGACCCTGGGGCACTCAGCCTCAGCTCCCACCAGGATCAAGGCACCATCCCAGGGAACACAGAGCCAGGGCAGGAGCACCACCAAGCAGCACTTGGACCCCAGCTCATGGGTAAGGTGAGCCCTTCAACCCCACCATAACCAGGGTTACCTGTCCTCAGTGCACAGAAACACCAGGGACAAACCATTCAGGCACTGTACATCATCCCTTACCCCAAGTATAAATAGCCCTCTGTGAAAAAACATGGGAAACCAAAGGGGAAATGGTGTTGAAATAAATATAAAGTTGCATATGGGGAGATGCATTTTATCAGTAGATTTTTAAACAGATTTTTTAACATCCTCAATGAACAAACTTGTTCATTTGTAAGAATAAAAAAACATTTCCTTCTGATAAAATGTAGGTATGCAGATTAACAATGAGGTTTTCAGAATTAATAAAATGCTTTGAGGTTTAAATTAAACTTCTGCTTCTGCTACCAAAAATATTCAAAATTTATTTAGGGTTTCTGCATTTCTGTACCACAGAGACAAAACCTTGAACAGTGATGGAAGAATGAATGGAGTCGACTTTTTGTGGCAGTCCAGAATACTTGTCTTCTTTATCAGTCATCTCAGGCAATGTGAGAAAATCGGTGCCACCCCTCTACAACTGAAATCTGAGGAGAAACAATAGGGTTGCTTAATATCAAGAAAAATCCCAAAGCAATATTATCACTTAGTTCTGCTTGCAGGAGTCAATTCTGCAGTTAATTGTTGGGTAAAGTATAAAAAAGATACAGCAGCAAAAGCTGTATTTAATTTCCAGAGGTATAGCAACCCCACTGGCTATTGTCAGGATCTCACCTCAGGTACTCCCTAAGTGGTTTGAACGTGAAAGTGAAAACATTAAGAAAAAAAAAATGAAAAAAAAAAAAAAAAAAAAAGAAGAAGCAGTAAATTTGTATATACAACGACAGGTTTTTTAAGCAAAACAAGAAAGCCAACCTGAATAAAGATAAATTGAAGGGATATGCATTAGCTGAAAGAATTTAAGATGCAGAGGGATACAAAAGCAGAAACAGTAAAGTGTTTAAAAGGACTTACTTCCAACTTTAACTGTTTTCACATAATTCTGCTGAATATCTTATGGTGACCATTAGTATTACTGCAAGATCTCAGAACATCAGCAGGAGGTGGTTCAAAACAGACAGGGAAGTTTCCTGGATTCCTATTGAATGAAAGGATTCACAGCAGTATTTGCGAGGACCTCAATAGTGTGTTTGTCACTATTTTTGCTATAGTGAATTGGGGAATTATCTAAATTTATATTTTGAGCCAAAATTCATAAGACAATGAAAATACTATCAAGTATTTTATAATAAATAAACAACAATAATAATTAATATAATATAATATGATACGATATGATTAATATAATATAATATAATATAATATAATATAATATAATATAATATAATCCAGTAATGCATTAATTTACAGAGCATCAATTTATGCTGCATTTTTGTTATGCTGTATGGTAAAGTGTTTTTGAAACACAATTTGGAATTGATAGATGTTTACCTCATATTCTGTGTATTTCTTCAGAAACATTTGCCGTATCTTAGAAGCAGCATATCTACAATATGATGCAGGGGTTGCTATGGTGAGTTCACATCTCTTATTTAATCCTGTACCTGAGTAAATACACATTGTAACAACCTCTGTTAAAGGTCCTATTAGTAAAGTTATGTCAGCATTTCTATGAAAAACACTTGTTTTCCTGTTATGACTTGGCCAAAAAAAAAGAAAGAAAGTTATTCCTAAACCAAATCCACAGAAGTCCTTTTTACTCTTCCAGTGTATTTTTAGCACAGCATCAATACCTTTCTGATGTCTTCAGTCACAAAAATCAAATTAAAAAATCAATGCATTTGCTTCTACTTTTTAGTGGTTAGTATTTTGATTACAGTTATTCTGGTATTTCTCATTTAGAAAAATATTTAGGAAAATTTGGGGGTTAGTTTTCATTTCACTGTTCCAGTCGGTACAGGTAGTCATTCAGTCGGGCATTAATTACTGCACTTGTTTTACAGCCCATCTGTACTGCCAGAGTCACATAAAAACACTTCTGTATAAAGGAGAACCAGGCCCTTAATTCTTAATGATTCAATTTAACTAAATGGCATCAGAAGTATAACATGAAGACTCCAGTGCATTCTTTTTGAGCAATTATTTGAGTGACTTTCCAGCCTAACATTTATGAAATGAGTGCTTAGTTGGAAGTAATTGAATACTTTTATCTTCTTGGCACCTATTTACTGTCCTAATCATTTGCTTTGAAAAACACTGAGCAAGTTTCTGAGAATATTTTTCTCCATGAGCTGCCCTGTGTATATTAGGACAATTCTTGTATACACGTTTAGGTTTCCCTGATTAAGTGCTTTCCTTTCATTGGCATTTTTAACAAACTTTTGTGGGAAATGTTTAAATTTGACAAAATCTCTTAAAACAGATAATATTTTTTAAGCAAAACTGCCACAAAAATGTTTCTAAATACATATTTAACTAGATTTCAATGTTTACTCAAACTGTAGGTTTTAAGGACCGGGGTGGAAAAGTCAAAATTTACCATAAAAGAACCAAATAAGTTTATCCAACTTGTCCATAAGGTCTGATTATTATCCTGGGATGTGCATGTATGCTTTCATGTTGGCCTTGTAAAAGCTGTACTTTTAGGTGAAACGCTTTCTTGTGTGCTTCATTTCAGCCAGAAGAGTGGATGATCATTTGTGAGTGGATAAACAGTGTGGCTGAACAAACACATCTTCCTCAAAAGTCAGGAAAAACATGATTGGATAGAGAAACTCAGATCATAAATGTACATCGTTAGCTGGTAACCAGAAGGGAAGGTTATTTTTAGAGAATTCACTCCAATAATCAGAAAGAGGTGTGATAGGTTTTAGATGTTGCCCTGGCATAAACCATAGAAGCTTGGTCTTTTGACAGCTTAAATTAGAGCCCTTCATATTAAATGGAGTCATAGATATCGTTGAAGTAATGTTGATGGTGTTTTGGGGAGTGGCTCCAAGTTTTACATGCTATGGTATTTGGATGTTACTGCACAACTTGTTGCTCATTTCCTGCATAGGATGGACCTCAAGCTCTACAAAACTAAATACTACAGCACTAGAAGATGAGAAATGTCCTTTCAATCTTGTGCTGTAAGGCCTTCATTCCAAAGGCAATATCCGACATTGCAGTATTAGGGTCAAAAGCAGCAACACTAAAAATTTTAGAAAATACTGTTCAATAACATAAACAAACGAGTAGCAGAACATAGTGAATTTTACTTTTCTTGTGGTATGTGCCTATGAGTAGAACAGGAGTAAGGTACCAGCCTACCCATATTTCAAAAGAATTATCACTAAGACTAGTAATATTTTTTTCCTTTATTGGGATGCCGTATTCATATTTTCCATACCAATTATCTTCAGTTGTATTTAATGTACAAAGAAATCCTTCTAAGACAATAAGTCAACATATTGTTTCTTTCCCTTTCCTTCTCTTGTGCATAAAAGAACTGAAGCAAAGCAGGATTTGAATGAATGAAATAAGTTCTACATTTAAGATTCTTTATTGGAAAATGTTCACACCCCAGAGGTGAATACTCATGTAACATCAGCAGGGTAAAGCCTGGTACCTCTGTCCATCTCATGATAGGACACAAATGAGTTTTTCAAATAAACAGTTCTAGAAAACAGCATCTCAGCTCTCTGCAGGAAACCAAGGGCAAACAGCATGGTTCACCAGAGCAATGTGCTAGAGCCACCTCCTACCATCCCTTAGGTGGTCAGTGTGTACATGTTGGAACAGCTGACACCTCTGGCTCCCTTATGGCCATTACCTTTAGAGTACATTGAAAGTACAGCCTTGAGATGATAAAAGTACAGAATAGAATACATGGAAGAGATTTTTAAAAATCTTGGTCCGTGGTTAAAAATTTGTACCAGCACGATAGCATTTGTTGTATGTATCACTTTTCTGAGTCACAATAAATTGTTTTAAGGTTATCAATACATATTCATTGCTTTTCCTTAGTAGTCCAGAACTTCTTAGTGACAGTCATTGGTGGCTAAAATTATTTGATGTTACCTTCTTTATTCTTATGACAGAAAATTTCAGGTAAAGTTAGAAACACAGATTCCAGGCCTTGGACACTGTGGAACAGGCACCCTTGGTGCATAATTTGACATGATATTCATCTGCTACTGTGAACTATTAGAACCAGAAAACAAAAAAACCACAGTATGATGATTTTTATCATTATCCTCATGTGTAAAGTATAGAGAAGGGAAAAATTCATCATCCTGTCAATATTTTTAATTTCACTTTTCTATCAAGGAAATCACAACCTTGTGTAAAATAGCAGATGCTATATTACATCTTGCTAAAAAGTTCAGAGTTTGAAGGAAGAAATAAAAAATATAAGTTATGTAATTAAGTAACATATAAAGAATGTTTAAGAATATTGCATTAAGTTCAGCTATCCAATTAAAAAATGAATGTTCATTAAGCATTTTATCCAATCAAAAAATTCTACAAATACTAACCGATTTTCATAAAATCATTGTGAAATGTATAGAAAGTTATTGTCACAATTTCCTTGTCATCCAAACTGAAAATTAGGTCTTAAAACATCTCTCTCATTACTACCTCTGATGGATCCTGAAAATAATAGTAATAATAGTCAAGATTGTCATCTGGTCTTGATTGAGTTTGAATTTCATAGCCACCATGGACAGTTTCTCTATTCACAATTAAACCATCATTTTGCTTAAAGGCAAAGTTTTCTTCAAAGTAAATAAAAAATTTCAAAACATTGCAAAAAAAGGTATAACATCTTGTTGTCCTAGAAATCTAAAACTTATCTTCATTTACAAAGTACCTGTGATTCCAAATACAGGGGGTTTTATGTGTTTTTTTTTTCTTTAATTTATTGAGAAATTGCATCTGAAAATTTAAAAGTAATTTTTTCAGAAACTATTGTTAAAGTCATTGCAGGAGATGAGAAAAGATGGGATAAGTTAGCCAGAACCTGAAAATTCCACTATGAAACCAGGTTGATATCTAAGGAATAAACCTGTGTTCCTCAAGCTCACCACAAGTCTTGTTAGAAAGCATGGTTTTACCCTTCCTCTTTTAAAGCAGATTAGTGGGTAATGTTTTGCTTATTGAAACTGAGAGAAGCAAAATTGCTGGATGCTGCAGGAATATGATTTTTTAGTATATTCCTTTTTACAGTAAAAAATTAGGGGTGACAAGGCTACTCAGGCAGACCTTTGCCAGTCATAAGACTTTAGTCTGAATAAATATCTCGAGATTCAGCCCATGTTTCGACTTTATGATTTATTGCCTACAAACTCCAAAGCAAGTGAAAACACAGAGCAAGTAGAAGACTAAATGGCTGATGGACATTTTTAGTTTTGTTTGAATCAGATGTCACAGGACTTCACACACCTTAAAAGCATGACTCATACCTTATTGTTTCTATTTTACTATGGAAAATATCATTCCTACTCTGAGAAAGTTTTTTTTTTGTGTCACTCAGTGTACCCTCAGGTAAGATCTTTCTCCATTCAAGAGTGAAGTTTGTCACATGCAAAAATACTGCCCACAGGAGTAGGAGGAACATTGAGTCAAGTCCTTTCTGACAATTCACACCACTGGCCAGTGTTGGAGGAGAAGATGAGTGACACCACCTCAGCTATGGTCATTCCCAATTCCTTTGGTTTTGGAGATAGAATGGTTGCAGAAACAGTTCTAGGAGAGAAGGAGCACTTTAGAAATTTCTTCTGCCAATTAAAATTGTTCATTAGGTGAAGGGATTCTTATCCAGAAAATGGCAGAGAAAAGGCTAAAACAGGGTCCAAGAAAGTGTAATGTGTGACTGTCTTAAGAGGCACAAATTTTCCCCTCTAAGTGAAAGCATCAAACTTAGCACAGAACTGGGACATTTGAAAGAATCTCTGTTATCACTGTTCCTATTCAGGATGCTGCATGAAACTTGGTGATAGCTAGTCCAGCTGCACACATCATAAAACCTATGTTAAAAAAATCTCAGTTGTTTAGAGCTTAACATAAATCAGAACCATACTGAAACACATTCTATAGCTTGGAGTTACAGTATCAATACAAGAAATACTTGCTTCCTCTTACCAATATGGTGAAGCTAGAGCAGCAGATCTTTAACATCAAGCCAAATATGGACAAGAAGGAGCTCTATACACAAACACTTCTAGAAATAGAAGTATATTCATTTTCAAATAGAAAAATCATTGAGCAGTACACACAGACATTGCATCTGTACAGGAAATGGACATTTACCACCTTCATAATTACATAGGACTATAGAAAGTAAATTTCTCACTTACCACATAGCACTACTTACAATAACAAAACAAATTTTATCTTCTGAGTCTCCTTATTTTGCTGGAATGGAGGTGGGGAAAAATCCAGCTCAGTTCATCAGCATGTTTAAATAGTGTCTTTGAGAAAGGATTCAGAAGCAAATATGTACCATTGCTCTGGGCAGCTGCTCTTGTGGATTTCCAGTTAAACAAACATCTATTGCAAGGTATGTCTCGTAAAGAGGTTGTTTTCTCTAGGCTTTTTCTAGGGTCATGGTCATCATCGGGGAATTGTGGTTTTCAGATTTATGAAATTACTAGTTGATATTTGTGCACACTTGCAAAATAGTATAATGCACAATAGTGGTGTATGAATATGCAGCACATATAAGCAGAACATTAATTTCCTGTGAGAATTGTTGTTTTCCAGCTTTTACTTCAAACTCTGCTAAAGAGAGTCAAGCAGAGTAAGCAACAAAACTTCTACCATGTTAAACAAGTTTTAACATTTGAGGGAAAAAAATAAATGGAAACCAATGGTGACAAAATCAATATATAATACAGCTCTATTTTAGCAATGCCTGTATTTTTAAGTTCTGATTATTTTCAACAGGCAACAACAGAGTAAAGAATGAAGAGGCTTTGCAGGAATGGTGTCTGCTCATTGTGCTGGGCTCATCATCTTCCCTGCCATGTTCATTCAATCTGTTGAGCCAGGAAAATGCTTTACTGATAGGATTGGACTAAAAGAAATATTAATTGTGTACTGGAAGTCAAGAGCCACCTTTAGTACTTTGGGGATTTAAAAAAAAAAAAGCTAATATACTAACAGATTTTTCTCATTAAGTACCATTTTAACCAGCATGGTAAATACATTTGTTTTCAACTTCAGAAAGACAAAACTCCCCAATTTAGAGATTTGTTTTGTGAGTGCTTCTAGAACTGTGCAGATTTGCAAGGTCTCAGCTGCTGCCAAGCCTCTGTTCTCACTTCTGAGTTAGTGCTCAAAGTGGAGTGAAGTGTCTGGCTTCTCTTCTCTGATTTTTAGCAGCTGTGTTTGAATTGAAAGTGTGATTGACAATTATCTCACTTTGACAGAAGCTTGATTACTTGGGCTATGAAAAGATTCTTTATGCTGTTTTGTAATAAAGAGTTATTTTTTTATCACAGGTTTTAAACATTAACTCTTACTTGTTATTGAACAGCCAAAACTACTATATTTTTAATTAAACCTAAAATATTAGGTACCTGTGCCTTAGTGTCTAGTTACTTCTTGGATTTTCTTATTTTGATGAAGTTTTAGCACAGGTAAAATACAAAATCAAATTTTCTCCAAGAGTTCTAGTGAGCAAGGACTTTGATAAATTCTGTTCATTTAGGATTAAAGGCAGAACTAAAAGCCCAAAGTAA
Source organism: Passer domesticus (assembly GCF_036417665.1). Taxonomy (NCBI): domain Eukaryota; kingdom Metazoa; phylum Chordata; class Aves; order Passeriformes; family Passeridae; genus Passer; species Passer domesticus. Next base: position 29,173,929 of record NC_087478.1, on the reverse strand, counting down.
AGGCCCTTTGATAGCAGTGGGGGATGAGTAATGGGAAATGTTCTTGCTGTGGACTAATCAGAGTGTAATTGCTAAAGGAACCAATCTTTCATTAATTGCAAAGGCAGTAAACTCAATCAGTCACAATGTCAAAATATTGCAGTTCAGTTGAAGAATTTTATTGAACTAATTGATTTAATTGTTTTAAGTAATGCCATTATAAGAGTCATTATTAAGAAACATTATTCTCAATATAATTTTATGAAACATAAAAACTTTTTATGAGGCAAGTTATTTTCATTTAAAAAAAAAAGGATGAGACAATGGTTTTGATTTAAAAGAGCATCTTGACTAGACTATGTTTTATTAGAAACTACCAGTACTTGATTTTGGACATCATCATAGATAGTGTGAAGCACTTTGTAAGTAAGGCATTCTTTAGGTACGTTTAGCATAGTTTAAACAGGTCTGATGGCCTTTTCTGAGACAGAAAATTTGTTTCATCTAATCCAGAGATAATGGATCAGGGATGTCTGCTTTGTGGTTTTGCACACCCTCCCTTCACTCCTGCTTAGCCATGAGGGGACATTGTACAAGTGCTGTAATTTTCTTGCAAGTTCCAGAATTAGCAAATCCATTTAAACTGTAATAAGCAGTCCTGGCTTACCTTCCAGTACTCTGCCAGCTTATTGCCATTTGCATCTCTCTCTGCCATCTGCCAGATGTTCATGCAGCCACACAGTGAGCGGGAAAAGGACAGCACTCTGGGTTAAAACTAAACTCTTTTTTTTCCCCTCCCATATGTATATATGACTATTTGCAATCACTGGGGAAGCAAAGAGAGTGAAAACACTGATTGGGTCAGTGTGAAGTTGGCACTGCCTCTTTTAGCATCAGCATTTGCTTTTGTTGACTTAAGGGAGTTGTGGGACTACAGAATTAGCATTACTCCTATGAGTCTCAAACCCAGCTGGGATCTGTGGAGCAAGAAACAGGAACCCAGATACGTCAGCCACTAGTTCCCTTCCTCTCCCAACAGTGTTCAGGCAGAATGAAAAATTCATCTTATTGACACCAGTTCTGATGCAAAATCTCTTAAATTCAAAGCCAGATGGAAAGTGCTGCATGTAACCCTATACAAACTGCAAGTGCAATATCCTGGCTGTGTCTGTGTAATCTTTCTGTGTCTGTGACAGTGACAATAAATATTGACATCATTGCAAAGCCAAGCAAAGGGAGGGAGGTTTTCCTGCAGCCATGAACCCTTCTCGTGTTCCTAGCAATATCCCTCTGGTTATTGAGTCACAGCAAACCTGATGACGTAAGTTTTTGAGGGGGAGGTAATGTAACTTATTAGATCCAATAGCAGAAATCAGGAGGAAACAATCACAGTTCTAAATGTCCAGAGGTAGAGCTAGTTGGTCTTTCAGAAGTGGTACAAAATCAAGGAGGGAGCAGCAGTGATGGAGTTCTCAGAAGATGACTTTCTTTGACTGTTATTTGTGTTCAGAATGTCACTCGACAGCCTTCCTGCCTTCAAGTTGTGCAGTCAGTGTAGCTCAGGGTTCAAAAGGCTTTGGCCAAAATGTCTTAAAAGCCTCTTGGTTGAAGTTATGCAGAAACTCACTGCAGCTGCAACATGAAAATAGGGTTGTCATTACTGTTACTTTATCACTGTTATTTTTAGCTATTACATATATGTCTCCTGAGGCTTTACCTCTCAATCGAAAACTATTACACCATAACAACATACAGGCAAGTAGTACTTTTTCTAATTCACTTTTTTTGAGGAATGAATAGCGCTTAAAACTCAAGAAATCTTAACACTGGAGGTCATGAAGGCACGTCCCCATGAAAGTCCTCTCAGGATTAGGTGTGGTACTGGAGTGAGAGGACACTGCTGGGTCAGATGCAGGCTGCCACCACACGAGGCTGCTAAACTCGGTGGATCAGTGGCTTGATCAGAGAGAGCAAAGCCTTGCAGAATTTTCACAATTTGGTCAGTGCAAAAGTATGTTTTGCATGAGGTAGCAGGAGGGATATAAAAACATGACAGTGTAATAAACATGTTTCAGCTAGTATAATAAACAGAATTTGGAGCCTTCAGAGCTGCGCCAGATTTCTCTTACAAAAGAGGAAAAGTGCATAGCCAGGCATTGTCTCATATGACAAATGATAATAATGAGCAATAACAATAACATGAATCACGGTTATAAGTCATCTGGTGATTTATTTTTTTTTTACAAACCATAAAGCATTATAGAAAGTCACTACCATGGGGTGTGGTATACTATCAAAAGAAATATGTGGAACTGATAGAGACAAAGTTTTTCTAGCTATGAAGTTTCAAAAGAAAAAATTATAGGAACAAGAATGTGTCACATAGAGTATGTTTTTAATCTTTTCTGCATTGCCTTTTATTTCATGTGGCTTTTTTACATCATTAAATAGCTGATAAATGGCAGACAGTTTTCCTGAGGACTTCGCATGCTCCTCTGCTGCTCAGCCTTGAATGTACTTATCCCTATGATATCCAAATGAAACAGAGATGTACTACACTCCCAGTTTTGCAGTCTGAGGGCTGTGGAGTACATAGTGGATTAAATTCAGCAAGGACTTTGCAACACCTGATCCTGAGCTGTTGTGAGTTGATGTGAAAGGTATGTTTTGGACAGACATGCACCAGCACTCAAAGTCAGTCCAGCCCATGGATCCCTTAGTGCAACAGAGGAGAACTGAAACTTTGTGAGGCTGTCACATCCCACACCAGCACGTGTGTGCTTGGTGTCTTTTGAACAGATTGGGTAGATTGAACAGTGAAGAAACTATGACTTTACAGAGCCTGAGTTGTTGAGGTGCTGATCTGCATAGCCCTGCCAGGTAGTGGCCATGCCAGATGAGACACTCTCTCCCTGGGGAAAATGTCAGTGCCTAGCACACCAGAGTGCAAGCACTGACTGCCACTCTGGTGCCTAAACTCTCCATGAATGTTGCCTTAGAGGTGTGTTTAATAAGGAGGAAAAGTCTGCAGCAGAACCAAGAATTAAGGTGTTTTTTTTTCCCCTGGATGAACTGCAGGACCCCTGGGGAGAACTCTGAGAGTACAGCATATTGCTCTCACTGCCAGAAGAATTTAATGGGCTCAGACTCTGCTGGGCCAGAAATGTATGGGCTTCACCTCTCTGTGATTGATTTTAATAAATGGGAAATTGTTGTAAGGTGACAACACCCATATGTCTCCAAAGGCGTGCTTTTACCCTTGTGTGAAGATAAACTTTTTTAAGACTCATATCTCATTGTGAGTGCTTCTAAGGGGCTGACTTTGTTTTCAGGGTCTGAGAAAGGTTGTTAAGTGGTGCAAAGAATTATGTACTGTTCAGACAGCACAAAGAGTAATACTGGTCTCCCACAAAGTCTGCTAATGAAAGAGGAATTTGGTTTTAAATGCACCTTGTTTACATTAACATCTTTTTACTTTTATAATCAGAATTGTAGTATTACTGGTAAAACTTAGTTTTCAGTATCTTTCTTTTTATGTTTTATAAAACTTGTGCCTCTCTGCTTCCAAGGAGAACTTGTTTCTCTCTTCTCATATGCCCATTAGGTTGCTGTAGACAGCAGTAATATCCCTACCTGTCCTTTTTCCTGCAGATAACTCCTTTAACCTTACCTTGTATGCCTTGCACTCCACCACCATCTTGTTGTACTCCTTCCTTGGCAGAGCAAAATTCAAAATTGCTTGATGAAGGAGAATAATCTCTTTCACACCTTTGACCTGGTCGCTGTGCTCCAGCTAATACAATCCAGATGGTTTCATGAGAAGTCTTCAGGCCTTCACTCTGTGACCATGGGTTTAGGAGCCATGATGGCCAGGCCTTGCACCCCAGCACATCATCCTGCACATACAGAGACATTTGACAACTGTACACTACTAAGCAAATATAGGCTCCTCTGGCTCACTAAACATGAACAAAAATAATGTATATGTTCCATGTGTTCCCTGTTGAATAATGAACAGTGAGCTCTTCCCAGCCTGTGTGACTGGGAGTGTGCTTATCTCACAGTAGATAACTGCAGAGACAAGCTATAGTGGACACGACTGGTCATGCAGTGGGACAGGCACCGGGCCCCAGTGAAGGAGGATCCATAAGCACACCGGTCTAGCATGTAATCCTGCTGGAAACCTTTCCTTACAGCTAAAGGGCCTCAGTGAGAGGTGGCAGCAGAGGTAGAAACCACCCAGATGGAATGTTCTGGCAGGTTGGATCTGATCTGAGCCAGTTCTGATGAATTGTTTGGAATTTAGCAAGCCATTTTTGCAGCTGCTGCAAAAATTAACGTCCTAAAATAAGAATGGAGATCAAAATATTAAACTAAGTTTAACTCCTTTTCTTTCTGGACCTGCATGTTCTCCAGATCTTAAAAGAAGCAGAGGTTCCAAAGCCATGCCTAATATGATGTTCCTAGAGCTCCTGAGTCTCAGCACCTCTCAATGCCCAAATCATAGGTGGCAAACCAGTGGTACATTTGAGAGCCTAAATCACTTGCTCATGTTTGGGCAGAACATGGCAGCAGCTATGAGAAACCCCAGGCACTCTGTAGCCAGCTGAAAATGCAGTTCTCTACCCTTAGCAAAAGGCAGAGTGAAAAGAGACTGGATAAATTGCAATAAGACTTCTCATATAAATCAGTACAGAAAGGGATATAATAGCTCAATATTACTCAGCTACTATATTTTTAAAATCATAAAATCATAGTTTTATACTCCATAATATGCTGCAGTGCCAATTTAGTACTTTAGTGAATTCATCATTCTTTTGCCATGCAGCTTTGTTTGCTCAGTTTCATTCCATGTACAGCATGGACAATATGCTCTTTCTAGTACACAGGGACATTTTTTGAGAAAACAGTAGACACAGGCTGGTGGTGAAAATATTCATGTACCCCCTGTTTTGCTCAGGCTATGCTTGAAGCCAGGAGTAATTGTCCTGATAGTGCAAGATATTCCCAGATGTATTCTGGAAGTAATGAAGGGGGGAAGCCACTGAAGTAATTTTTTTAGGTGAAGATGTAGAACAGAAGACATGGGGTAAAAATCTAGAGGATGTTTTACCTCTGTTCCTGACATCATTAAAATAGAAAGCAGACAAAAAATTGTTTGGCAAATTCTTCTTTGAAATAGTATGAGTAATACTTTATACCCTTCCCAGAGCCTAGATTCATACTGCAAGCCTTTAAGCAGCAATCTGAAGTGCATTAAAGAAGCTAGCTAGTGACCATAAGCCCCTTCTAGGAGGTTTGAATCATTTTCAGACACATTCCTCTCTCCCTCTATCTCTATTGAGATTATACAGACACTGAGGTAAATTGCTTCCATTCTTAGTCATTGCAGTGAATTGCCTTTTGTTAGGTGTTATGAACCTTCAGTTTTCCTTTTTACTTAAAATATTGGGTAGCAATAAATAATTCTGCAGTGACAGGAATCATTTCAACAGGGAGAGGTAGAAATGTCACAAAGGAAAAATCCTGTGTTGTCTGCAGTCACACTTAATATTATAAGCACACTAAGTCAAAAAGTACAGTAGAAAAGCAGTTAATATATAGCAAATTATAGACATGACTCTGAAACTTGTGTTTGTTATTAGGAATCCTATTTCATAAAATTAATCACATGAGTGTTATTTAATACTTTTCTTTAGCTCTTCCTCTTAGTTCACTGTAGCCAATTGCAAATGCAGCTTTTCATACTTGCCCTTTGAAGCTCATTATTGCCAGAGAGACTGAAATAAACTTGGGGATAAGAAGAAATTCTGGTTTTGGAAAGGAAACACAGGATGTTGCAATCTTTTTCAGAACATGCCAGTTATTCTGCTACACATAGCTTAATACATTTACCAACTATCCTCAGTTTTGTTTTGCAAAATTTGTGAATATTAATATTTTAAAAGAGCACTTTGGGTTCTTTTGTGGGTATTTATATATTTACATATGTATGTGTGAAGACAAAACCCTTAAGCCAAAACCTGCCCACTTTCTTCAGCAAACCTCTTCAAGAAGTCAGTGGACTATTGAATTCCTCAGTAAGTCCTTTTTATAACTTGTTTCTGGCACATGGAGTGTTGTTTGCTTAATGTCTGGCCATGCCTCACCTAAATGCATTCCTGCCATCAGTATTTTTGAGAGCATCTTTAATATCTTTGTGTCTGTGCCTCTGGCACTAAGCAGTTTCACAGACTCACCAAAACACTGATTGTAAGAGACTCGTGGAGAGCAGCTGCTGCAGCCTCCTCCACAAGGAGCAGCTGACACGAACACCAGATCATCTCAGACTTGACTTTGTCTCTTAAATCCTCAAAACCTTCAAGGACAGTGACTCTGCAGCCTCTGCTCCCTCACCAACCTGTCCCAAATTTGCACTAACATTCTTCTCATGTCCAATCTGAACCTCCCACACTCTGGTGGCTTCTGCCCCATGTCTGGGCTTCCTGGCCCAGCTGAGAAGAATCTGCCTCTATAATCGTTGTAACTATCCTTAAAGTAGCTGTAGCTTGCCCTTTATCTTCCCCCAGCTTAAACAAACATCCCTCTCCAAATCTTTCCTATTTTGAAAAATGCAAATGTTTCTGTCCAGCTGAAATCATGAAGCACCTTGAATTTTCAGGATCTGAATGAGAATTCAGGTTTCTTGAGGTGCAGGAGGTATCACTGTCCTTCTTGGCCTTACACTTTAAAAAAACTAAGAAAAAACTCGAATCTTTAATGGGTACTTCTAAGGGTAAAATACAGCAAGAATCAAATAATACTGACAAGATCCCTGCAAAAAGCTTCCTAACCCTTTTATGGAGGAGTTTGGACCTTTGTATACATGGGTACGTAGGGTCAGGTTCTTTGAATACAGCTGGTTTATCATGACCAGGATTACTTTTACTTGTAGTGTATTAGCATAGAGCAGACAGCCACAACAAAATTGCAAAATACACTTTCGTTTGCCCTGCACACTGTCTCAGTGCCAATGACAATGAATACAGAGTGAAAACTAAACACAGAACTACAACAAAACCTCCTTCAACTTCAGAAGATAGTATTTGAGCAAGAAGCAAACACAGACAGATAAAGGCTCTTGTGTCAAGAGGAAAGTATCATGAGTCAGAGAGCAGCAATTACTACAAAACAGGAAAATGTTAATAAAACATTTAACACAACCTCAAGCTCCATGAAAACAAGGCCAAAATGCAGGGGGTTAAAGTGTTTATTATTTTGGTAAAAAATATCTCCAGTGTATTTAGTGAATCTAATTTCATGCTGTAAAGCCTTTTTGTCACCCTAGGCTCCAGCCACAAGGGCAGCACCACAGCCCTGACCTGTGTTGCCCAAGCCCTGACCCTGGAGGCTGACCACCAGCTGCATGGGGGGCAAAATCTGGGGCAGAGGCAGGCAGCAGAATATGCTGGACTTCCCCCAGCAGTGTTCCCCATGTTTGGGGGATCCCAAGCACCAAGCTCTGGGCCAGCACCTCCAATTCATACAGCCAGACCCTCTCTGCTTACTCTTTGGCTCAAACAAGGGCTCTAAGCAATGGGCTGAAAGGTTTTGTGACCTAAAGAGCATTATAGTCTTCAGAAAATAGAAGCTGTTGTGTGGCAAATGTGGGAGGCTGTGCCTGGGGAGAAAAGGATCACTGAGCCTTTTTTAATGGCACTGCCACCACCGCCAGCTCTAGGTTCTGCCAAAAACCTCTGTTCTGGAAACACCCTTCTAGTTCTTGAAGACTCTGGAAATACACACTTATAGCTACAGAAGATTGTTCCTGCTTCCTCTCTTCAGGAAATGTGGCCTCAGTCCCTAGATCTGCTGTGCCTGGACATTTCTCCTGTCAACAATGGTAGGTATTACTGCAGCAGTTTTCTCTATAAGACATAAGGTATCCAAAAGACACCAGGAGAGAAAAATATAACATCTACCCAATATGATAATTTTAACTACAGTTAATCTGGCTTCCTCAGAGAAAGGTTAAACAGGGGTCTGGGTCGGGCAAACACTCCCTGGTGAGTTTCAGGGTGCTCCATAGGCACTGAGGTGACTAACAGAGCTTGTAGTATGATCCCACAAATTAACAAAGAAGAGCTTTACTTAGTAGCTTTTGGTGGAAAAGTAACCAAGAGTACAGTTGGCCTTTTTTTGAATGTAAGTGGAGCTACTCTGACTGCATGACTCTGTGGCAGAGACATGTCACACATTTTAGTATGTGACAAAGCTAGTTCCATCTACAAGAGGCAAGGGTGGACATCACAATGTTGTGCTTTCTTTTGTTCACTGTTTCCAGCATTCTAATAGAGAATTTAATCCCATTCTTTGTCAGAAACCAAAAAGAAAATATTTGGGCTTTTTCTTTGAACTCTTGCATGACCTCAAGCAATACTAGCAAATAAAAAGTTTTCTTTACAAATAGTGAAATCAGCCAAGCTGAAGACAAAACAGAAAGGGTCTTGAGTTAGCATGCGCCTCCCTTCAGTGGGAAGATTGGACACTGACATTTGTGCTCTGCTGAAAGACTTTTCTGATGAAAATTAAGTAGTGCTTTTCTAGTTAGGGATAGGCAGAAAGAACTGGCAGAGTCAAAAAAACCTGTGTTAGTGTTAGCTGGCTCTTCTCTGCAGAAAAAAAATTGCCTACAGGTAAGTGAATGGTTTCTGCCAGCTCCAGCTCCCTCCACACCTTGCCTGGTATTTTTGAGGCATCTGGTGCTGGGACAGGGGCACTGCTGAGCACCATCAACCCTGACAAATCCATCCCCCCATACGCTGAGGAAAGATCCACCCAACTAACATGATGCGGTTACAGAGAGAATTGTGCCACACTGCTTGACTCAGTGGGAATCAGAGATAGATGTGGATATTTGTAGTATTTGAAAAGGAAATTACTTCTAATCTTGACTATTATATATTTAATCAGGTTCAAAAAAATGTATCAGCAGTCATTTTCACAGCTGCTGCTGATTTGTTAGTACATCTATCCCCAAATCTCCCTGCTGTTTTCTTTATGGTTTGCAGTCTTATTTTCCTTTGTTTAAAGAAATGTTTTTCTCTCCCCTATTGTTACGTGAAACAAGCCACATGATCAACAGAGCAACAAGAGGCTGTCCATACCCACAGCCCTGTCAAGTGTGCAAAGCAAACAGGCTCAAGCAGAGCACAGCTGCCTGCCCCAGCTCCCCTGACAGCTCTGCTCCCCTACCCTAGCAATGGCATAGGACAACTTGGTGCCAAACTTCTGCTGAGAACTGCCTTAATACATTAAGGACCCCTATTCTTGGTCATATGCCTTAGAGGGAAAGCCTGTTTCCCTCATTAGATCAACAGATGAAATGAAAAACATAGGGAGCTTTCAGACTCAAAGTCCATTCAACCAAACTAGGCCCAAAAATTTGTTCATTTTTCCAGCTATGTTTAAATCAAGATAGGACCTCTGGCTCCAAACCTTGCACCTCCTAATCTTTGGATTGCACTGCTTTTGGCATCGGATGCATGACTGGCCTTACAATCAGTTGTCTTTTCATGGGAATGCAGAACTGAGGGAGACAGAGCTTATTTTTGTTAAACCATTTGTCTGAGTCTATATTGGAACTCAGATTTCTTTTTTTTTTTTTTTTTGTGGGGAGGAACTCTGAAACCAGCACAGCATAGCCGGTGCTGGCAGCAAGCAAGCAGAAGGCCTGGTCACACTGGAGCAGGGTTGGGTTCCCACAGGTTGTCACCCAGCCTGAGCTAAAGCAGTCTGAGTGCTCCACAGGAAACTCTAAGAATTAAAAATTACATCCCCTCACTTACCCTCCTGCCTTCACAGTCAGGCCAGTCTGTGGGCTTTAATCACAAAGCCTACATGGGTGGGAGGGCTGGAGGGTTAGTTGTAGGTTTTAATCATGGTCATTAGGTAATTGGATACAATTCTGCAGTAAATTCTGAAGTATTACAGGCACATCACAGATAATTAAATACTTCTCCACAGGCCTATATTGCCATTAAATGAATAACATTTGTCACTGGAGATATATCTCCTCAGCTAAAATTACACTAAATATTTCAACTGGGAAACTAAGGCACAGGTCAAACAGCCCCTTTGAAAGCACACACTTCAGACCAAGTCCAGACAGGCAGTGCAAGATGTAGCCCTGTTGTCAAAGAGACAAGAACAGTGTGGGATCAAACAGGTATTTCTTCCAGAACTTATTTTTCAGGCTCTTTATTATTGTGCTACTGCAAGATTAATGCAGGCACATTATTCAAAAACCCAGACTGTCAAATGAAAGTGTGATCAAGCTTGGGTGGCATGTTCTGGGGAGAAGCATTTTGAAATAGCGCTCAGCTCAGAGAGCAAATAGCTCCGGTAACTGAGATGTTTGCCCTCAGTGTGCTCCAATAAACTGATTTACCTTTCTTCTTTTTTTTCCCCGTTTTTTTAAGAGCTGACGCAAGTTTGTCAAAGGGAGTTGTTGGGTGTAGCAGCTGTTGATTGGTTTATCCCATACACTCCCATTTGTCTTTAAATCACTGTTCAACTGCTCTAGGTTGCATATGAGTAAACTTTTTCTTACAGGTGCAATTCCTAAAATATATAACCTGTCCAGCAAGTGAGGAAAGGAACCTGCTTAACTCAGAGGTAAACTTTTTTTCTTTATAAAATTTTATCAATGTATTTTAGATGCTGGCCATATCTTCAGAAACTGCAAATTATAAATTCAATTAACCTGTAAATATAAGTGCAATATGAAGGATGGGCTCCTTAAGATTTACTGATATGGTAATTTGTACTGGCAAATATCTTTGGTGTTTCTTCAGGAATGAAATTTAGGCTTCTCTTTTGTACAGAAAATCAAAACTTAAGCAACCACAGAACAGCAAAAGTATTCAAAATTTCCCAGTCAATTAAGAAATGAATGATTGCTTTCCTTTGCAGCCCTTGGCTACCTTCTGAGAATTTTTTTCCAGACTCCCGAGTTACTTGGCTAATATTTCTTTGAGCAAATTAATTTGGGAAAGCGAAGTTTACATTTTGATTATTTATTTCACAGCTGCAACACTTATTTCATTTTGAAATAACCACATAGACAATATCCTTATAAAGTCACTGCCATGAAGACAAAGAATCTGGCAAAATCGGCTACATCGGACACCTTGGCAGAGATTACAAATATTGATATTGCAAAACCCATGAAAGTGTTAGTCATATCTATGACCCAGCATTATTTGCCCAGTGGTTGTCCATTCGCCTAAAGTTCTAACTGCAGACTGGACAGAAATCAATAACCTTGTGAAATCAGATGCCAAAAATTTCATAGTTTTCCAAATCATTGCTGAAAACCATTACCTAATAAATGATGCCAAACAGTACCCTATACTTGAAGAGGAAAATTAGTTTTATAAGAATAAATAACTGCCCTCTAATAATAGGTGAATATGTTTTGCAATGAGTATTTCCATTTTAATAACATACTTTAGGAAAAATCTTTTCTGTTCAGCCAGGTGCTACAAGAGGAAGCAAAAACATCATTGTATTGAAGGCAAGTTTGAGGAACACTGGAAATCTAAGAGATCTCTCTTGTATGTTTAGGCACCAAAATTACAGCTCTGAAGCAGAAAGCATTAAATCCCAGGGAAGCTAAAGCAGATGAACTTTGGTGGTTTTCGTCCAATATTACAGGCAGGGCCCAGGCTTGCCCGGCCTTGGTGGCCGTGCTTTCACGTCATCCCTGCCCTGGTTCCTGGCTGTCCCTCCAGGAGCAGCAATCCAGCCAGCACAACTCCTGAAGGGATGCAACTGAGAGCCCAATGTCAGTGCATCCCATTTATCTAAATATCTTTTTGAGGCTGAGTAACAACTCCAGAGGTGCAGGATCACCCCATGTGCCCCTCAGATGAAGTGACAGCTCTGCCTCCTCTCTGTTACTTGTGGGGAGAACATGCTACCAGTGCCTGTACGTCTCCCAAAACCCCACAGTACCTGTAGTGCTAGGAACCTGAAGATGTGGATTGCCACCAACTAAGGACCAGCCCTGCCAACTTCTACTGAAGTTCAAAGGCACTATTGGGCATAATCAGAGTTATTGTTTGCAGGATTCTCCCCACATTTATGCCAACAGCTTTCTGCTCATGGTTTGCAAACCTCAGGAGTTCTACCAACCTCTCCCTAATAAATTACAACTGCAAGAAAGCAGATTCTAAATAGACTTAATTTTGCCACCTGAAGTTTTGTACTTTCAGCAGAAGACTTTTAGGAATTCAAAGATTAGAAACAATAAAATGAAATAGAAAATCATTTCTTTATGCAGTGATTACACAGTCTCTTGAGATGACACCCATAAATCAGATGACTTGTGTAAATGTTTGACAGGGCAATGTCCAGATGATTCTTATGCTGTAACATGTATTTTCAGTCAATTTTTCCATATTGTTTGCAGTGCTGCACAAGCTTTCATCCTCAGCCTAATCTTTGTGCAGCTTAACTCCTGGCAACTTTTTTGCTTACTTTTCCTCCATTTCCCATCTCTTTGAAGATCTGTATTTTTTGGACTGCTACTTCTGGAAAAGATATTTTTTCAACAACAATTGGGCAGTGCACACATAGAAGGTTTTACCCTTTACCAGAACAAGGATAAGCACAGTTAGATTTGTTTGCCTGACTTCTACGCCACAGATTAAAAATAAGCATCTAGAACTGGAAAAACTCTCTTTCTCAGACAAGGCAGTGTCTGTGTTTGAATACAGTTCTGTGAATGAAACCACAGTTGTCAGGGCTCTGTTGGGGGTGGAGGGGTGAGGAGGCTGTCCCTGGTTTTTTATCTCATGGAGTTATTCATACCCCAAGCAAGCAGAATCCCCCAGGCACTGGAATGTGAGTGCCAGCAGCTCTGTCCTGATGCCTGAGTCACTCACCCCCTCACACATACAAACACTCCGTAAGGCAGCAGAAAGAATTAAAGCCAGCCAGGAATTTTCCTTTGGTAGGAAATTTCCTAATGCACTGTGATATTACTTCTCCTGTTCAGTTGTCTGCTCTGGGTGATTTTAGTAAGAAGCAAGGAATTTGACATTAATTTCTGGCCTGGAATCAGTTTAACCTCCAGGATTGGTATTTAAAGTTTATATTTGCATTTTAAACACACGCACTCCAACATCTTGTCACCACATATATGCTTGTAGATGTTCTTAAGAACAGCATGTGATCAGTATCAGAGGAGAGCAAAGGTCTGGTCATTGAGCTGGACCTATATACACCCCTAAATGCAAAGCCAGGAGAAAGGCTATTGAATAATTGTAGATTTAGTGTTGCAAAGAGCCAGACTTAGAAATTATTTGTTGCAGTGTTTTCTGATATTGTTATTATGGAATGTTGACCTGCATTTGAAATATCATGTTTATGAAAATTGTCATGAATCTGGCCAGCGTGCCTGATTGCAAAGCAGTAGGTAAATGTCCAGGAAACTGTAACTGTGGCCCCAGGTGTGTTCTCTCTGATCTCTGCTCACTCCCTTCACTGGTGTCCCCTCAGCTGTGGAATGGAAATAGAGAATGCATCAAGGAATATCTTTGGAAAGGGAGAAGCATTGCAGAACTGCAGCATTTCTTGAGCAGCGTTTTCCTCTTAAATCTGATCATAAACAAATGAATTCACATGTATATCTACAGACGAGTCTGTAGCACACAGCTGCTGAAATCCCAGAGGTGAAGTTCTCTTTATAAATTTGGGTCATACGGTTTCATTTGGCCCATACAAGAAATAAAGAGTTGACCATTTATTCATATGATTTATAAAAGACAAGAATTTTTCTCATGGGGTAAAGATAATCAGTCTAATATCCATGTAATAATCCTGTGTGAGACAGACCTTCCAGTGATGGGTCAAGTAAGAATTAAACACCAGTTCCCTTAAAAACAGAAACTGGCCTATCAGAATTGCACCTCCTATGATCATACAAAGATGTCACCTCTATCAGATCCCAGTGAAAGGAACAAATCTATAAAACATGTAAACCTGTGACAACATGAATCTTCCAACAAATGGGAAAGCCTTTTTACTGCTATACTCCTGTTTTTATTTATTTCTGCATCACCCTCCCCTAGGAACTCCAAAGCAGCAGTTCAGGAAATTATTTTCTGCTGCCTTCGTATTTTTTTACAGATACTGGATATCTGCTGTGCATCTGTTGGCCTCTGCACCCTTTACCATTTGAAGGGAGATAGGAGAACCAAGAGGTGGCATATAAAGAGACTTTTATGCTTGCCCAGAATTTTCCCAGTCTGCAACAGTTTCGCCTCTTAATGTTATTACAAAGATCAAACACAAACCAAACAATTCACACTGGTTTATCTAATTTGAATAAAACTCTAATGAGTTCTGTTGTGTTTTGTTTGCAGAACAGAGTGTTCTGGCAGTCCCTGCATGACAGAGAGGACCTGCAAGCAGACGGCACAGTGCTGTTTACCCTGAAGAAGCGAGTGTGTGTGCTGGAAAGCGCTGACCGCTCTAATGGATCGCATGGAGCTGCAAAAAGTCAACATCGAACCTGATGATCAGAGCAACAGCGGGGAAAGCCTCGAAGACAACTACAGAGAGCCGGCCGATTCGGAAAAGGCTGCAATTAGCAGGTAAGCATTTATCTGCTCTGTTAAGGCTAGAAAGCAGTAATCAATAAATAATCTTCATTAATGGCATCTGGGAAGTTTCCCCACAGCACTGACCCTCCCTGCTCTGTGCTCTGGAGGACAGTGTGCCCAGAGCAGCAAGGCAGCACAGGTCCCCCCCAGCCTGCCACCACCTGGACTGATATCTTCAGGCTTCCAGCACAGACTAACCCTTGGCAATTTCCAGCTACTCCAGTCAGATAGTACATGTGTAATTAATGCCCTTTCAGAGCAGAGAGTGCTTGAGCACACTGAGGGGGAATGTTCCCCAGGGCAAGGTATGGAGGGCAGCAGGGACAGCCCACCCTTAGATATTCCAGCAGAACCCACCACAACACTAGCACCTGTGTGGCTGGAAAAAGACATCTCAAAACCAGCCATCAGTCTTGCTCTCAGCTTGCTGCTCCCTCCAGCACATATCTCCAACACAGCAGTTGCAAGGCCCTTTGCTCCCCAGACATGAAGCACGTGCTCATCTTCAGCATGTTACTGACAGTATGGATCTGCTTTCCAACATCTGCAATCAGGTGTAATTTGAAGATTACTGGCTCTAAAACTAAATTCCAAATCAAAGCAAAGATCTACTAAACGTGCCATTGGACATGAGAACTTTACAGGAGAATAGAGCTTTTTATTTGATGGATTTTTAAATATTCATAGCAATGTCAAAGGACAGTTTCCACTGATGACAAAAGGCACTACTCAAATAAAATGTGTGACATAACCTTTATCTAATGTTTTCTTATTTTGCTTTGTGTTCAGTCCCTTTGCTAGTGATGATGCAGAAAGTCAGAAGTTCCTTACAAATGGATATCTGGATAAAAAGAAATTGGAAGAATATAATGAAGAATATGTAAGATTTATTCTTTTTTGAATGAATGAATGAATGATGACAAAGTCAATCTTATTGACCTGTTTTTTATCTTAAAGTGTCAGTAAGCAAAATTACCCTGGAGCCTGGCCAGCTCCAAGCATAGTCTTGGCTTTCAAAGGGTAAACACATTTTCTAACAGTGCAGCAAACCCTTTCTGTTGTCTTACAAGTAAAACTGAGTCTTTCCTTCACAAGCCACCAGAAAAATTCTTTAGATCACACTTGAGCTTCAGTAGCATCTCCATGTAATCCCAGCTGAGATGTGCAGATGGGGGGTTTGCATGCATTTTTCTAACAGGACATTGGGCTCAGAAGGACATTGCTGCTCCTACAGCCAGGTAGATCTGTGCCTTAGTGCATGCATCCTTGTATTTCTAGTTTCCAGCATCTGTGTAATGAATCTACATTCAGCTGCACTGCTTTAAAGAAAACCTTATTGTTTTGGCTTTATGATGCTGAGGACAGTCAGCTCACATCCAGTTCCCTAGACAGCTCCCCATGCAAGTGGAAGCACACCAGCTCCTGGGGCATGCATGTGGGTACCTCCCTGCTCACAATTTATTGTTACTCAATTTTTAGTGAATTTGATGAAATGAAAGGCATTATTTTATCAGTGGTGTTACAAATTTTATTAAGGAACGATCACATAAAGTCAAAAATATTTTTTGTGTTTGTAAACTAAAATTAAGAGCCATGTTCCCTTTTTCTTTTCCACTTGATGTCAGTTGTAACTCATTCACACACCATCCCCTCTCTCCTAGGTTTTGTCCTCTACCATTTTCTGCTTCCAGCCCTAAGCATGCAGCACTCCTTTTTTCTTTTCCCCAGACACCTTTTTAGTTCCCCAAAGAAAAAAAGCACATTCTACTTGGAGACAAATTCAATAATCTGTTTTACATGTTTTTTAATCTGAATATTTAAAAATCGGTAATTGAGAAATCTGTTTGATAACAGCATGTATTTCCATGGAGGCTGGCCAACATAGCCAGTGTAACTGTGTCACCTAAGTCACCTGTCAGGAATGTAAGCCTCATCCTGACTGAGACAGTGAAAGAGTGGGAAGAGGCAAACACTACCAGCATGGCTGTTTTTGGATTAGGCGCCTTATGGTAGCAAGTCCCTCTGGGCTTGGGAGCCTTGAAAAAGCTCCACCTCTAGGGATCAAGGGAGCAGTACAGGGAACACGAGCAATGAGGATAATTACCCAGTCATGCTCAGTAAAATGCAAATGAATTGCCATTTTCTGTTCTTGCACCCAACAGCACAGGGGCAGAACTTCCTTTGGAATGTCCTCGTTCAACCTCAGCAATGCCATTATGGGCAGCGGCATCTTAGGGCTCTCCTATGCCATGGCCAACACAGGAATTATCCTTTTCATGTAAGTACATAGAAAAAGAAGCACATAGAATATAAGCAGGGGACTGGAGGTGGAGTTTTGATGATTAGAGAGGTATGTTAATCTTGGTTTGTTAGCAGAAGATTCTTGTAAGAGCCTCTGTAATGAAAGTATTTCAGCTTCACCACAAGGAACCATTCACTGCTGGAAAACCTTTTATGTTTTTAATATTTAGACCTCCTTTGTCTTAGAAACACGACTGTGAATTGATACTGTGCGGTCAAAAATCAGAAGGAAAGAACAGCATGCTGATCCTAAAATAACAAGACCAATCTTGCCAGTTCAGTATGGGAATCCAACAAGGGAATTAAATCACCCACAAATATGTTTGCATCACCCCAATTATCTAATTACTATGTAGAAATGGAAGAAGAGCATTCGATATAATCTGAAATGGCAACATGCTTTGAGTGCAAAGGCATTCACAGATCTGATGCTGCTTCAAGTCTGTCTGTCTGTCTGTACCCAATGTGCACAAAGGACAGCACTGCTCTGTGGCTGACAAACAGCATCTACACATGGGTTTTGACAGACAGTAACACATAGTCAAGGGATCATTTTTTAATTGATGGCTAATATCTGGCTCCTTTTAATGTGACAAACTGTATCAAAAATAAATTTTGGAGATTTTTTTAATAACTGATTTTAATTTTAGCCTGAAGCCTTAATTTAACTTCCCATGAGACTGGAATAACCATGATATTACTGTGTGACAATAAGCCATTTTTTGACATTACTGAAATCTAGCATGTTTTCATAGAACTTCTTGCTTGTGGGGACTGTGGAACTATGACATCAACAGCATCTAAAATGTTACATGTAGCTTACAGTTGCTAAGAAACATCTCCTGTTTTGCCAATAAAAATTTTAACTGAAAATTCATTGTAGATTCAAATGCTGTTCTGTATAAGCACTTCATAACACCTGCACCCAGCTGGTTTAGATAAAGTGTTTGCAGAGCAAAAATTAGAAGCCAGTTCTAAAACTCACATTTTATCAGGATCAGAAAAATGTAGAATTTTTTTTGTCCTCCAGTTTTCTCTGATCACTTGTACTAACTGGTATGTTCATAAATGATCACTGGAAAGAAAACTGTGATATGTTAAGCCTCACTAACAGAAAAAATATTACCTTTATAATATCTTTATTTTGAAATTCTGTTTATACTGACTGGTGGCTAAAAATTCTGATATGAGCTTAATGGTATTAGCTCTGTTGGCATTGCTAAAGTAGGTAGTAATGCTAAAGCAAAAAAAGAAAAGTATCTCGCTCACACAGTTCACTTTCTTTACTATGTTATTTTCATATTTCCTGCATGAGAGCATTCTCCCTTTTGGTAAAGGAAGGAATTTTATTTAAAAGTATGAAGTTGTGTGTAGATACTGTTACCCCCACAGCAGTTATCTGCTTGCTTGAAGTTCCTCTGTTTTCACAACACATGATGTTAGTGCTAGTGGGACAGAAAAATCCCATCTATGAAATGGAAACTACTGGACATGAATTCTAATTTAGATGATGCTGGGAGCATGGTCTAAATTTTTGTAATTACTCTTCTCATGTTGCCCAAGTGCTTTCATGCTGGAAGGTGTTCTACAGGGTGAAGGAAAATAGAAGGCTCACAAAACTCCAAAAGCAGCACTTCTGCTGCCCAGCATGATTTAGCATGTGCAGCCAGGAGGACTTTGGTTTTCCCCACCTCATGAGTCAGGACACAGAGATCATGTCTCTGAACAGCAGCTGCAAGGGTGCCCTGATCAAGGAGGATGCCACCTCTTCAGGACACACTGCCACCTCAGACACCCTTTACCATACTGCATGAGCCCACAGCAGGAGACAATCCTGCCCACACCAAGGTGCTGTCTCTCTTGAAGAGGCAAACTTCAGAGGAAATTCTGATGCTCTGGTGGTCATCACCTTGCCCCAGGGCCCGAGTCTGCTCTAGACTGTAACTCATTTATGAACCTGGCTGTCAGTGTCTCCTATATCTATAACAAGCCACGTGTTCAGTGGAGGGGAAGCTGTGGGCACAACCTCCTGTTCAGCCATAGGAAAAGTTCATCCATATTTTCTATCTCTGTCATGTTATTCTCTTCCTCACCAGCACTTGGGCAGGCTGATGAAAAGATGGTTAAGGTAATAAGATATGCTTGCACAGTGCTGTGCCCCAAAAATGTCATACAAAGCTACATTTTCACAAGCAGTTTGCAAGAGGCAGATAGCTGAAGAAATAACATAAAATGCACCTGTTGTGTAGAAGGAACATGGCAGTAATCAGAATTATTGAAATCAGGTACTGGTACCTTCAAGCAGACTAAGACTACAAGTTAAGCTACCAGTGCTCCAAGAGCAGGTTTTCCAGGTTTGTGCCGTGCTTTAACATGATGCAAGATTTCTAATGTACTCACACAGCAGGCAACTAACCCCCACTGCACAGTGATATGGCAGAAGTCAAATGCAGTGACCAGCCAAGAGGTAGCATTGAAGGTGTCCCAGTCACAATTTGATTTTGGGTTTCATTTTTGTGGGGTTTTTTGACAGCTCTGACTAAGGAGAGATTTGAAGATGAGAGGTCAGTGGGCAGGTGAAAATCCTAAGACCAGATTCTTGCATAGAAATCTGTTTACTTCAGTGGGATCTTGTTAAGATATAAAATTTTGTCCTTGTGGACTAGCACAGAACTAGCACTTAGTGGACTTCAACAAGCCTTCAGGGGCTCTTAGAGTGCATAAGGTGCAACTGTACTCACAAGTAAGCTGCAGTTGACACTTAGCTCTGCATTTAGCACTGGGAGACCAAAGAACAAACTTGCTGAAAATTACACATTGAACTTCATGAGAATGAGCAAGTGTATATTCAAATCAACTGAGTGTCTCTAATGGCCTGTGTAGGATCCTGATTTCTGCTTTTTCTTGCAGAGTTTTGCTGCTCAGCGTAGCAATATTGTCACTCTACTCGGTCCACCTTTTACTGAAGATTTCAAAAGAAGGAGGTAGGAGGCTGTGATTGACAGAGTCTGTATTGCATGCATGTATTTTACCTTGGAATGCAATTTATTAAGTATGTCCAATGTAGTGGCCCACATTTCTGTTTTGGTTTTGTTTGGGTTTCTTTTCAGGATCATTAATATATGAAAAACTGGGAGCAAAGGCATTTGGCTGGCCTGGGAAGTGTGGTGTTTTCATTTCAGTCACAATGCAGAATATTGGAGGTAAGAGACAAAAGTTTTCTAGCTTCCAATGCTCTTCCTACAGAACACAAGTGATTTCATTTTCTCCTCTGTCTGGCTAAATGGAATCAGAGATGAACCAGATACAGCATACATTCTATTGTAAAAATGGAGGATATGAGGAATTCATCTCATTTTCAGCTGACACTTCAGTGAATGGTGAAAGACAGTTGCCTGGGATCTCTCCAGGCCAGTGAAGAGCCTGACTGACTGTCCTCAAGGAACTGGACAGTCTCTTTATTGAGTATGGCTCACTCTGTTCTTAGCACCTAGTTAAAGCATCTACTTCAACTTAGAAAATATTAGTCTGACCTAAAAGGAATAGCACAGTGTTCTGACTTCTGCATAAAAGGCTTTTCAGTAGTTCTTTTTCAGCTGAATGAACATATTTGAATTATTCCTTCAAATAAAAATTGAGTTGTGTTATTCATAAAATGCATGTTTAAAGTAATTTTTTAATGTACTCACCCACAAAGATACTTCCTGTGAAATATCTATCAAATAACCTCCATCGTCTCAGAACAGGAGACTTACCAATATAAACAGTAGTGATAGAGTGTACATTCATTCAACAAAGCTTTTTTCCTTTACTATCCTGGAAGAAGCCTGTTAGGAGGCTTAAGAACACCTGATCTGAAAACAAAAGGGAGATTGTAATTCTTACAGATTCCTTAAGGAGAAGTAATTGAAACTTAAATTAAATATGCCATTAGTCAATTAAATTTATGCAGGATTTTTGGTGATTTCTCTATTGGAACTTGCTATGTTTGCAAAACTCCATCAATAGATCAATACTGTTACAGCAACTTTGCTGCAGAGAGGTAGTTCACATCTCTGTGCTGCAAAAGACTTCTTGATTTTGTTCATGAAAGGTGTTATTCTATGGTATTCCTTTCCTCCCTCAAGCCTGGATGTCAAATTGGTTGAATTCAGAAATTAAGTATGCTTTCCTATTAAAGAGGAAGAGCTGTTCCTCTAGTTCTTGTCTAGATTGATCCATAGGTCTTTAGAGACTTCTCTGTGACAAATGCAAAACGAATGAAAAACACAAATTTAAAAAGTACTACTTCTGGCAGTACATTTTAAATGAGATGTATAGAAGTCCACTCTTACATCAGGAATCTTGACAACTACTTGATTTCTTTATATATAGAGAAGACACTGGAAGAAAGAAGTTGAAAGTAGGAAGGCTAAGACAGCTGAAGAGATGTAGAGGAAGTAAATGAAAAGTTACAACAGAATGGGGATGGACAGCATCCATTGGAGAAAAAAACATGTAACAAAAAAGCAAAAGGAAAAATTAATAGTGATTTAAGTATGCTATAAATTTAGTAGTAACTGTATTTTATTCTAATACAGAATGCTAGATGTTATTCAGAACATGTTCATAACAATATAAAGGATTTATTTATTTATTTTTTTATTTAGTCACACTGTTATTCAAATAAAACTCTTCTCTTACTTTAGCAAAACTTTTTTTCTTTTGGAACTACAGTTTTGGAAACTCAGTTCTCTGAAGGTGTTTTTTTTGTTTGGGTTTTTTTTCCCAGCAATGTCAAGCTACCTCTTTATTATTAAATATGAACTTCCTGAAGTCATCAGAGCGTTTATGAAACTTGAGGAGAATTCTGGGTAGGTACCTTTTCCCAGCCTGAATCTGAGATGACAAATTTTTACTTTGATGTCAATGATGATTTGATTTTTTTTCTTATTCTTCCTCTTTAGAGAATGGTACCTTAATGGGAACTACCTCGTCATACTTGTAACAGTTGTGATTATTCTTCCCCTCTCCCTTCTAAAAAGCTTAGGTAAGCTTAATGCCCTGCTTATGTTCATTTCTTAGTCCTTTTAGGACTGTGAATTTTTATGTAACTGAACTATTTTGTTCTGTTTTGTTTTGTTTTTCTTGCTGCACAGGTTATCTTGGTTATACGAGTGGGTTTTCGCTGACCTGTATGGTTTTCTTTGTCAGTGTGGTAGGTGACTGTTTGGATATTGTCTCCAGACAAATACAGACTCTGTAAACCTTAAACACTTTTATACTTCATACTGTGGTTATTTTATGTTAGAATAGCCCCTGCAAGTGAATTAAATCAACAACGTATTGCTGAATGAAGTCAGAATAAAAAATCTGTTAAAAAAACACTTGAGAATAAAAAATTAAGCAGGAAAACAGCAGAAGCAGAGTAGCAGCAAATATTTGCAGAAGAAGCAGAATTGGTAGCTCTTGGTTTCTTGCTTCTTCTCTTTCTCAGTGTCTGTTTATACTTCTGTTGGAATACCACAGATGTGTAATCTCCTATAGTGGCACTCTTCTGATAACATTGTCTACTCTTTTGTAGGTGATCTTCAAGAAATCCCAAATACCCTGTCCTCTTCCTGTCATGAACCACGGGGTTGAAAACTGGACAGCCACCAATAGCACAGTGCCAATGCACCTGGTCATGTTATCAAATGAGTCACTCGGTTCTGGTGTGAATTTCATGATGGACAACACAGCTGGGCACTTCCCAAGCCTTGAGGAGCCAAAAGATATCTCCCCGAAAAGCAGTGTAGAATATGAAGCACACAGCGACAACGGTGACAAGTGCCAGCCGAAATACTTTGTGTTCAACTCACGGGTAAGGGAGGTTCTGTAGAACTTGTCTTCCACCACTTGTACCACAGCTAAACTGCTGCCTGCCAAAAGTCAGAGGTACAGCCGTGACCATTGTTACTAATGGGAGCTTTATTTTACAGACTGCCTATGCAATTCCCATCCTGGCATTTGCATTCGTATGCCACCCTGAGGTGCTACCAATATACAGTGAACTC
Source organism: Passer domesticus (assembly GCF_036417665.1). Taxonomy (NCBI): domain Eukaryota; kingdom Metazoa; phylum Chordata; class Aves; order Passeriformes; family Passeridae; genus Passer; species Passer domesticus. The sequence continues at coordinate 29,150,963 of NC_087478.1, read as the reverse complement.
AAAGAGTAAGGTTCTTAAATTTTGTCCAATACTTCCAGTTAACCATAGATAATTTTCTACATGCTGTCCATTGATTGCTGGTGTGTGAACACTCACGTGATAGTGAAATATTGCTTTCCATATTAAGCAGATTTTGGCTTTGCTTTGGTCTTATAGTCAGATATTGGTGACAGAGAACCACTGCATTGATCTATATTACTTAGTAGAGGAGGACTCTGGGAAGTCCTTCAAATTATCTGAAATAAACTGGGGAACTTGGTTGAAACAGATAATTCTAGTTTCTAATATTACCTAAATGTGTTTTGTGTCTGTGTCAGTTGCTGCTTGCTCTTAAAATTTCTTGGGATGACATTGGTTTGGGTGTCTTAGATAGGCTCTTCACTCAGCCTGTTTTGCTTAACAAATATCAAAAATCAAATATACTCGCTTAAAACAGCACAGAGTTAACAGCTGGGAAGGGCTAATAAAAGGCATTTGCTGAACAGCAAAAAAAGCATTACAGGAGGGTGTGTTGCAACACTCAAGGAGGTTAAGAACCATTACCTCTGATTTCAGTAGGTTTAACCTCAAAAGCCATAAAAATATTAATATTACTTGAGAAAATGCTTGCGGGTCCTATAAGATGAAGATTTTCTTTAACCAAAGGATTTATGAAGGAAGGATGTGATCTGTAAGGGGTTCTTGAACCTGCAGAACAGCCCTATGTAGATATAAGGATCTGTTCATATGGAGATGGCTAGAAACTCGTCTATTATTGTCAACAGACCTGTAATTCTTGTCCCTCCTTTTTATTTAAATCTAAAATAAACCATTTGAGATTAACATTTAATAAATATTGATATACAAAATAATGTGGCATGTTTTTATGTTGCTCAGAAAAAGCACTAGAAACGCAATTTCAACACATTTTATAAATCTGTGCTGCACTGCACAGAGTTGTAAAGCATCAAGAGCTCTATGTAACCAATACAGTTGCTATGAACTTCTGAACTTCCTATCTGGTGAGGGTGTGTTAGAGAGCTAAGACCCTTCAGAGCACTTCTTGTACAAATAGAGACTTTATAGGACTGTTATTCTCTTTCTTTTGCACTTCAGTCGCTCCCGAAAGCGGATGCAGAATGTCTCAAACATCTCCATCACTGGCATGCTTATCATGTATCTTCTGGCTGCCCTCTTTGGATATCTTACCTTCTATGGTAAGTCAAAACACTGTTCTCTGCAGAATTTTCCCTCACTTTTTAATGCAGGCGGGCTGCATTATCTTTTTCTATCACAAAGACTCAAGTATTAATGCATTTTATGGGGGCCTGAAGTTTAAGCAACATTCAATTATAATACATGGTGTGTAACCTTCTGAGTGAACTGAGGGACTTATCCAACTGTCAGGCCACAAGTTCCTCACCTGTGAGAAATTCCAAGGCACCTACTACAGTTTTGTTTCCCTTGACTTTGTGAACTCAGACTGTGTAAGAAGCTGTTGTAAACTTGACTCTTGGCAAAGGCCAAGAGTACTAAAAATACTCTAGTGCTCAACGGTTTTACATGACACTATTAAGTGCTATCCAATCTGTCTCTGACGCCACTAGTTCAGTTTCATCTATGCTGAAAAACAGGTGTGAATCATTCTAGTGTAAAAAAATCTGGATGGGCTAAACTAACCGATAGGCAAATAGAGTGGTCCCTCTATTAGCACACCATTTTGTGCAAACGCCACGTTTTTACCCTGTTAGTCCCTCCACACAGCAGAGAAGTGAATGATACAGCACACTCTGCTCCCTATCACTGGGGCAAGAGGGCTCTGCTTGAGAGCTGAGACATCTGGGTGGAGGTCAAAAGGAGCTGTTACCAGTTCAGTGAGTTGTTTCATATCACAGAATTTATTTTTTCTTCAAGTTCCACATCCACTTAATGACTTTCTCAAAGTCATCTCAAAGATACTAGAGTGCAAAGCATCACCTCAGAGCTGTATTACCCTCATCATCTCTGAATGATGGACTAGTATCAGTCACAGTGGGAAAATTCCATTTTCATGTCTAGCCCATAACTTGTATCTAATGACAGCAGCTGGGCTGAAGTTAATCTTATCTCTTATCTGGCTGCAGTATAAAGATCCTTTTAAATGTTCAAGGTACTGCTTAAGTGACGTAACTCCTTTCTGTTTCCTTTTCATAGGAGAAGTTGAAGATGAGCTTCTTCATACATACACTAAAGTGTACACATTCGACACCCTTTTGCTGTCAGTTCGCCTGGCAGTGCTGGTGGCTGTAACCCTGACTGTGCCCCTTGTCCTTTTCCCTGTAAGTAACAGAGCTGAAATCAGGGGTAACCCATACACAGTGACTGAATGTCATCAGCACAGATTTTAACACTGAAGAAAAGTAAACCCGAGTTTTTATTTAGAGAGGTCTGTTTTCTCATTTGACCAGAGCATGGACCTTAGTTAGGCATTTAGAGCTGCAAAATCTGAAAGACTGAAATAAATCAGTCTTTATAAATATATCAGGAATTACTTCTCTGTCTCCCTGGCTCTTTCTGTACTATATTTGTCAGAGCAGTGTTAAGTACCAAAGCCTTGGAGATATACTGAAACCACTTATGAGATTTCCTAATACAGACACAGGCACCTACTATAGCATCCAAACTTAGGACAGACACATGAAGTGGGACGCACGAATTGTGCAGGACTCCCACACCGGGCTGTAAAGTACAGGAACAGAGGGCCCTGTGCTCACCTTATAGGCTTGAGTCTATGGACAGGTGAGGAAACTAAATGCCAGAAAAAAGAGGTATCAAAGAGCTGCATAGTCAGTTATCTGAGCAAAGTTTGGAACTTCTTCCCGTGTGCTCTTCACTGGGAAAAACACAATAAGCACAGCAGCAGGGACAGAAAGACACAGCTAAACAAATTGCTCTGCAGAGGGACTGACCCTCCTCAGGGATCGGTCTCCCCCAGTGGGCAGAACTCCAGGCTCCTGCATGCATTAGACTGTGCCTCGTGTCTTCCTTGAGCTGCCAGGCAGCGGAGGAGAAAGCAGATAATCCTCATCATTTGGTTTTGAGGCTGGTGTGTCGTTAGTACAGCATGTACAAGCCCAGCACCATGCTGCGGGAGGGCTCCCAGCAAGCTGCATCACGCCAGTGTTCCCATCTGAGTAACCCGGGGGTCCTGTTGCTCTGCTGTCCTGGATGCAATACACTCTCTGCATAAGTACTGTTTCCAGGCTTGCTGACAAATGCCTAAGAGCAGTGATCACTGTTCAATGTTGTCTACTAAATTAAAAAAAAAAAAAATCAGGTATAAAGCACCCTGAGCAGTCGGTCCTTCTAGCTTGGAGAGGTTCAGTGCTCTGCCTTAAACATCACGTTTAAACCAGTGGCTAAATATTTAAATTAGTCTTAACAAATTGATCAGTCTTCATGGGAAAACAAGCTAAGGGGATTGAAGAAGCCTGTCTGTCAGGTGTAGCATTTTGTATTTTTAGATTTCTGTATAATCATTTTTATATTTGAATAGTTTGCAGTTACAAACCATAACACTGATTTTTCCATTAAAATTACTCCTGAGAAAATATCTTTTGTTTGTAAACCAGAATATCAAAGAGCTTTACACATTCTATCAGGACATCCATCTCAGCATATCTTACTACTTGAAATAAGCAGTATAAGTATATCAACTACTTTTTTAATTAATCATCCCATTTGTATTTTCTTAAAGTAGTCAGAGTCTTTTATTTAAAAAAAAAAAGTTATTGCTTTGTCAGAAAAATTAATTAAATATACATCTATATACCATTAGTCACTGTAAAACTTCAGTTTGATAGCTTCTTTTTAAGGACTGTGTCACAAAAGGAATAATGCACAAAATGCTGACAGTAAGCTCACAAGAATGCAGGCAGAACTTTTTTCTGTAATAAACCTATTTTACACCAACTCAAAAACTGGACAAAATGTTTTCAATTTGCCTCCCTCTTCCTAATATTGGTTTACATCAACCTGAAGAACAGAAAATACAAAACTCATAGTGTGTTTTCAAGAAATGATACACTGAGAGAACCCCATATATTTATTCAATTGCCAAACTAACCTAAAAGTAGTTATGTTATTTTAAGACAACCAAACAGAAGTGCACTTGGAACTTTTTTGAGTGGAAAACTATTTTTGTTCAATTTCTAAATATCAACTTTCAAGTTCATTTTGGTACTTGAGGATAACATTATCCCCCACTACCAAATGGATTTGCTTTTGGCCTTTTTTCTACTTACCATCTTTTATGTGGTAAAAGCAAAAAAAATCCATGTGTGAGAAAGTCAGTGAAGCAAAAAAGGATCCTCTGCAATAGGTTTTAGGATTATAATTTTCAAGTGGCATTGAAAAATATACTTTTCTTTTCAGAGATGTATGTATATATATATATATATATATATATATATATATATATATTTAATGATTAAGTACAACAGTTTCCTCTATCTCTCAGAAGAGTAAATGACAGAATTTATGTGGGATTTTCATCAGGTTCAGGAATACAGCAATTCATATTTCAGACACGATCCTTTTTTTGCCTGCTGATTAGTACTTATAGTGGGGGGGTTCTTTGAGGATTTTTTTTGCTGATATTAGCATCTTTCAGTTGAACAGATTTCATGTCCCTGATTCTACACCTTATTTATTTGACTTTCTCCTACACAGCAAATATTTGAGTTTCTGCATTAAAACTGTGAACCCAGTTCTCAAAAACCTACATCAGAGTGAGATTATATTATGGGAATCAAAGACTGAAAACACATTTTTTCAGTCAGAATTTCTGATAGCAGATGTAACTAATATAGTTTTGGTTTTTTTTAACTGAGAGCAAACATTAATTAATTGTTGTCTTACTTTCCCTGTTTTCTTTCATCTTGCAGATCCGTTCATCTATCAGTGCATTGCTGTTTCCCAAAAGGCCATTCAGCTGGATAAGACATTTCCTGATTGCAGCAGTAATTTTGGCTTTTAATAATCTGCTTGTAATTTTTGTCCCAACTATTAAAGACATTTTTGGATTTATCGGTAGGTTTCATAAATATTCTTTGTTGACTCTGTTATCCTTTCTACAACATATTTACATTAATGGACTGAAAGTCAATCTCTGTTTGAGTCTTACAGTAGAGTACTATAAACACAAATTGAAGTCAAAGGGGATGTAATAATTCCCAAACAGCTGACAGACAAAGCTATAAGCTACCCAACTTTGTTGTTACTTTGCATGAGGCACAAGAAATCCAGTAATCCCAATATAAAAACTGGTAAGAAATTCCCATTTTGACCAAAAGGGAATTTAATATATGTGGAGGAGAGAGAAATCACCTTTGTTTTTCAAGCACTTATAGCATGAAAAAATGTATTGACTTCTAAACTCTTGTGCTCGAAAAAGAAGAAAAGTGACAGCTTTTTTTTTTTTTTTTACATTAACAGTTCTCTCCCTACAACTTTCTTTGGGTCAGTTTTGGCCTCTGACCACAGAGGTCCATAAAGAGCCTTCATTCTCTGGAGTGAGGTCTCAGGGATGCAGATGCCTTTGAGCAAGGTACCTCCATGGGGTTTCTGCAGCTGGTTTGCTCCTCCCTGCCTTTTATACCCAGGTGTTCATGCTGGACTCTGCTGACCAGAGAGGAGTCGGCACTTCTTAGGCACAGATCATCCACTCTCTTTTCAGTACCTGCTTTCCAGGGTCATCCCACCCTGGGAATGTCTGTTTGTCTTTGCACCGCCTGACAGCAGACAGGCTTCAGCTGACGTGCAGACATCCCCACCACAGACAGCCACACCACTTTGAAAAAACCCTCCCAGTAACAAATGTCTCTTCAGGCCCCAAGCACCCAAATAAGTGTTCGGACATCTACAGGTCTCCATGAATGTTGTCTACAGAGAGAGCCCTTTGTACAGCTGGGCTCAGAACAGCAGCTGCCTCCCCACATGCTCTCTTTTGCAGGTGCACCACTCTGCTCTTCTGTCAAATGGGGCAGCACTCAGCTCTGCTCTCTCTTCCAGGAGCCTCTTCAGCTACAATGTTGATTTTCATCCTCCCTGGTGCCTTCTACCTGAGAATTGTTAAGAAGGAACCTCTGAGGTCTCCCCAGAAGATTGGGGTAAGAGGACTGGGGGCAATGGCAAAAGGAAGGGTGGGAGGGTGTGTGGTGTTCACTCTTCATTAATACTCAGACCATTGACTCGCAACCTCTGGCACTTGCTCCTGAACAGTAGTGCCTCACTGAAAATACAGGTTGGGCAGTGGGATTCACCTGAGGCTTCTCAAGACAAAGCCTTTAGAGGCCTACTGCTCCCAACACTCACCTAAGTATTTAGGATAAAGTGTGTCTTAAACCACTAGGAAAAGGGACTAACTTTAATCCCATCTAAACTCCAGTTAACACCTACATTTGCATAAATAGCAGCAAGACAGTCTATAAAAATTTGTTGGTTCATGCTAGATGACCAGCTTTGGATTAACAGGAAGATTTGAGGTCAAGGTTAAGAAGGAAGTTGTGCTGCAGAGATAAGTAAGTAATAGTGAGCTCTCCTCTGAGATAGATCCACACACCTATAAGATACATATATGAAGGTCTATCATTTATGCACAGCATGTGTCTGTACATCGTGGTGGACTGCCACTGCAATACCTTTCATCCTGAACATCAATAACTATCTGCAGATTTAACTATCACTGAGGAAATGTTCTTTGAAAATGTAATTAGAAAACCTGTTGATGAAATATATATGTGGGCACATAATTTAAACAAATGGGCTTATATACATATATATATATATATGTTCACAAAAGTCATGTAACTGATACATACTTCTAGTATAAAATAAATTTATTATGACAAAGTTATTTCTACAATGTTTTTTGAAGCTGTTATTGTAGAGAGACTGTGAATATTTTTTCATGTGTCTCTGTTCACTCTTCATGTTGCTGTGTGTTAGGCACATCTAGAATTTCACATCCTGCACTGAGATCACATACAGTATTCATCTTTGTTTTACAAGGACAGAGTATTGTTAAGTGTGGACAGATTATGGTAAACTAAAGCTCCACTAAAGCAAATGGTGACTACAAGCATCTGAATCCCTTGAATATACACAGAAACACTGTCAGATAAGAGATATGGGCTCACATGTTTGTCTAATAAGGATTAAGCAGGTTAAATCTGAAGTTGTTCTTCATGCCAGAGACTACGACCACTGACTGAAAATGTGTCATTTTTTAATGATAAAAAACAAAGTTGTTTCTTTGTTATATTTTTTTTTATTATTATTGTTCACAGTACCAAAGTGGGTTGTCTTCAGATCTAGCTGTGTAAAGTCCATCTGTCTTGGACTGAAATTCACACAGGACTAACTTTGATTCATGTATCCCTGTACAACATTACTTGGGCTTTAGTCTCATAGAATAAGCCAAACTTAGGCCATGGGTATTACACTAATTGCAGATCCAGTGGGGCAATCTATGAGCTACTGCCTGCTAAGTCACTTGCTTTATTAATTAAATTTCATTTTCCAATTGCAGGCTCTAATTTTCCTCATAGTTGGCATAATCTTCATGCTTGTGAGTATGACTCTTATTGTAATGGACTGGATTTACAATCCCCCAAGTTCAAGGCATCATTAACCTGTGAAGACAACCAAGTGCTTTTTATAACACAAATATTTGTATTTGTGCTCTGAAGAACATCTGAATGGGATTGTTATTCCTAGCTAGTAACTGCAGTACTTTGAAGACAGTTTCTGGTAAGGTCACAAGAACCCAACAGAGTCTACATCATCCTTGTCAGCAAGGATTGTTATTTATGCATTAGGAATCTGAGCTTAGCATTTCTGGCCAGGTGAAATGAAAAGTGTGGTGTGAATGCTTTCTGTTTTCAAAACCAAAATAACTTTGTACATAGTTCTCAAAAATAGCTTGGTGTCACCCCTTTCAAAAATCTCCCATGATGATAGTAACCACAGTTCCTGGAGCCCTGGAAAGGTAATGGCCAGAACACCGGCCAGTGTCTCGTTTTCCATCTGAAGGTCATGGGAGTGGCTGCCAAGCCACTGAAGGTCCAAGAGAAAGGGTACGGTTTCTGGAGGGGATCTGGAAGGTGATTCCTCCATGCCTGATAGACTGACCTGCCTATCAGAAAGACAGTGGCTTTGACAATGCAGTGGACAAAGCTGAATGTTAGATTTGTTGCCCAGATTCATCGTCCAGCTGTTGTACAGAATAAAGCTCTCTGACACAGATTGTTTTTTGGGGACAAGTGCTTGAAGAACAGTAGAGTATTCTCATTTTATTTTTAAACATGCCTGTGCTGGAAATATCAGTCATTTCTGCAGTAGGGTTTTTTTTGTTCTTTAATTTTTAATTATTGTGTGAGCTTACATCACTGAACAAGTTGTATCCTCCATAAAAACTTGTCTTCCACTCTCACAGGAATTTAAGAAGACCACAAGGTGTGACAAAGCACCCTATCCAGTATTGTTCAGTACTTGTGTATTTGATAAATGTTCAGTGCAGGAAACTGTAATTTGCTATATATAAAAAATATATGTATTTATGTACATAATTTTTTGTTTTCCTCTAGTCGTAAAAATATTATCCTGTGGTATATGATTTTTGAATTTTTTTATGTGTCACTCTGTTTTCATAGCCACACACTTAATACTATTTTGAAGGAAGCGTATTGAATTGGTGGGTTTGTAAAAGATCTGGTTTTATTCACCAGTGGTTGAAATATACCTGTAACAAGCCCTAACTGCCACCTGTGTAAAAACACATTCCTATGTTTACTACTTACATTATAATAAATTTCAAGATGTTTTCCTCTTGAGAATTCTTAATACACGCCTTGAAGTTTTGTGTTACCATTGTACACCACAAATTTGAATTATTTGCTCAATTGCTGTACCTCATCTTGTCTATGCATACCTCAGCATTCAACAACATCCTGTATGGTTAAGTTATGGGAGGGTGACAGCACTATTGACAATCTCAGTGTATCGTGCTATACAGCTGTGCAAGACAAGGAAAAAAAGGTTGCATTCCATGCTATATTCATGTTTAACTAACAGTCAAATCATGAGTTGGGCTGTGTTGTGGAGTACTCACTACATATGCTCCCTGCACACACCAAGGGAAATCAGCCAGAGAGGTCATGCTGGCTCCTTAGCAGAGGGAACAAGTGGGAAGGTGCCAGTGTTGGGTTTGTCACGCTTAAACAAACCCAAGCTCATGTAAAATGAGTTTTCATTTTCTGACTCAGAAATCTGTTGAGCAAACAGATTTTACTCAAAAACATGTAGATTCAGAAGGCTGTGAAGTACTCAAAAGTTGTCTGTACTCCCACCTTGCCTTCACACAAAATTCTGTTTGTTTGTGTGTCTGTGTGTGTATAAATTGTGTATACCTACAGACTGACTGGAAAGGAATATATGTATTTCATGTCAAATGCTACCTTTCTGAGCAGTATTATCTGCTCACTTGAGTGCTGCATCCTTAATATACTGGGAAACACTTCCTTATGAATGCTAAGTCTGGCTTTATATTTTTAAAGAAAATAGTGCCAATAATATTTGTAGTTTAAGCAGATTAATATAAATAATGTTACTTTATTACTGAAGAGACCTTTAACATGGACCAGAATGAATAGTAAAACACCACCATACCTCTCTTCCTCTTACTACTACTGAGAGTTGTATGTATGAAATTATAACTCATCTTTACTTCAGAGTTAAAACATGTATTGTGACTACAGCTGAGTGTAGAGACATAGGAATTCACGTAGTCTACCCAAAATATACAGATGACCTCAAGAAAAGTAACAGAACTATGGCATAATTCATTGCCTTTTTATGGGAAAAAAAAGACATGGGTAGAGGGGTTGTAAAATATTGAGGTTTTGAATTAAAATACAGTGGTGACAGTGATATGCAGCTGCTGCACACTCTGGCAGTAAAGGTAGTATTGCTCACTAACTATTAGCACTGTTGGGAATTCTGGTTGTTGGAGTTTCTTATTCATTTTGCCATGTTGACAATAGGGTTTGGTGAGGATTTTTATTATTAGACGATCCATGAATGTATAATAAATTAATTTTTTAAGACTACAGATTATTCTTCCTCTGCTTTAGTCTAGCAGAAGAATAATTTTTGCTTGAAAACCAAGCAGAATCAAGGTGGGAGCCTTAACACAGATATTGCTAAAACTTCATTCCCTTTTAAGAGAGAAATTTGTGTATCCATGCATTCACAGATGAGCAAGATGGCAGCCCCTTCATATAATAACCCTTTGGCATTCCCTGTTTTCTATCTATTCATGGAGCTGCACTGATGTCATTGTGTATGGTGAGTGGCTGGTGTTAAAAGTGGGGTTATCTGGGAGTATTGAATGCCTCATTCTTTGGATTAGCTGGGATGCATGGTATGGCAACTAAATATAGTATGGGAGTATATATAGAATATTGCTAACTATAGTATAGGAGCCCACACCACATAGTACCACTATGTACAAATGCTTCCTATCAGTGCAGCTGCAGGTTTTCCCGCTGTTACATACTTGTCTGATGCATACTCATAGCCCAAAATATACTGGCCTACACAGAGCTCCAGCACCAATGAGCTCATGTGAGAACCATGCCCATGGCCAGCCAGCGTTTCCAAGCCTGCCTGCTAATGAGGGAGGCACTGCAGTCCCAGACACATGCTCAACACCTATTCCACAAACATCCACCCTGACCTCTCCTTTCCTTCTAGTTAGGCAGCCCTCATTCCCTGCAGCATCAGCTCTGCTCTGTCTCGATGATGCTTGAGGTATAATTTCCTTGTATCAGGAGGCTATTTTAATTAAACTATTATGGTTGTAGGAAATGAATGAGGGGAGTTAAAGAAAAGTAAAAGGTGTGTCTTCAAGGAGGAAAAAAAATCAATGAAAATGTTAGAAATTTTAGTGGCCATAGAGGTATGTCATTAAATGGATGTTTCAAGAATGCCAGAAGTGATATGGAAAAAAAACATAAGTAGTGAAGTAATGAAGTGATGAATATTTCAGCTCTGGATGTAGTAAGGGGCAGAAAATGGGGAATTCATTAGAGGGCAAAATCATCTCTAGTCCATAAATAATCAAAGGCTCTATTCAATAGCATCTATCTTAAATGAGGGCAGCAGGCCTAGGTAAGTCAGAGTATCTGGATCTGGTGTGCATTTTCATTAAAACCTCCTCAATGGCTGACATAATAGTAAATAAGGCTAGTCAGCAGTTACTCACTAAGAGGTCTAGGTGGTGCTATAGATGGAATATTTCCATTCATTTGACTTTAAATTTCAATGGAAGTTTTACTGAAAATGTGCAATTGCAACAACATTCTGGCAGAGCCCTGTCTGTTTTCCATTAACCTGCCTGGCAAAGTGCTGTGGGCTCCAGGGCGGCTTGCAGTTCTTGGCCTCCCCCTCTCCTGGCAATGGGCAAGGGCCAGCCCACTCACACCCAGCATGGACAGTGCTTTGGCTGAGGGTCCAGGGTGAGCTCAGGGTCACAGAGTTTCCTTCTGTGGAGGTCAGCCTTGGTGCTGTAGTAGCCAGACTGTCAATACTTCCATGCCATATTATGTTGTCTAATACCATCCTGGGAAAAAAAAAAAAAGCATGGTTTTAGTTAATTAAATCATCACTTCCTGAAAACACTTAAAATCTTGTGCTGAATCTGGGTGATAAAATCTGTTTTCTTAAGAGTATGAGATATATGAAGCTGAAAGGGATCTCAGGTAGCCTCCTATTCCACACCTGGATCAGAAGGTGTTAGGTTAGTGTTTGAAGCCAACAACATTGGCTCCAGCTGTTCATTTCCAACATTTAATTAAGTCAAAGAAAAAAATTAGATGTGCCAACTGGCTCACAACCATTACAAAGTGTAAGAGATGTTGCTTCCAGCTATGCAGGACACATCATGTATATCTCAGTACCCCCTGGACAAAGAGGTGGTGGGGGCATTCACAGTGCTGCAGAGCTGCTGCCTTCATTGGCACAGCATTAGCACTAACAGGAGTTATGTCCTGTGGAACCTAATCCCCTTGCCCCCCAGGTGAACCAAGTTCTAAACCCAATGCATCCCATAATGATAACTTTGGAAATCAAGATGTCCTAATTTTGCTGCATAAAATGGGCAGGCGACCTTATGCTGTTACTAACAGTGAAACAGAAGGTGTTTATCTCCCAGCAGAAGCAAAACTAAACATAAAAGGATGCTTGCTTGGCTGCAGCTCTCCAGGACACTTTGAAGTGGATGTTTCAAAGCTCCACACACTTGAATGGAAAGTGTCCGCAGCATTCATTCAGCTTTACATGTAGCACGCACCTCTTCTGGCTCATTTATTTTGAGGCTTGGGAAAGTTATCCTGCACTCAGTTCCAGATTGTATACACATAATTTATTACCTGTTTGTTCCCAAAAGAGGATCTGTACCTCCTCTCAGGGGGGAGCTTGCAGATGGCAGGAAGTGATGACTGCGTACCATCATCATCATCCTCATTTTCACTCTCTGACCTAAGTGGAACTTCTGTCTTTTCTACCACAGACTGCCCCAATCTTGCCACCCTTTCCTTCCAAGACGGCTGAGCTTGGCTTTTTCACTAGCAGCTCAAGCAATTGAGCTAGTTTCCAGATTGCCACAGTCAGACTAACCCAAAAACCTCCACATCCAGGAGTTAATGCTAGTGCTCATATTAGTATTGACACTTCTCCTTCGAATCCCCACCTTTAACCGGATCTGTCCTAAGCAAACTTGGAGGGCTTGGCACAAAACATTCCTGAAGTTCCCCAGGAAGAAGCAGCTGCTGAGGCAGGCACCTTTTCATATACCTCACCTTGTTTACTGTTTCTTATGGGTCACTTGATGGTATTCCCTTGGCTTGTAACACCTCCTCACCATTCAGAGGCACTTCAGCCTAATGTATCACTAGTGGGCAGAAATAGGTGCCCTACTTACATTCTCAAAGCCCCATTTCAGGGGTTAGGAGCCACCTGTTTCCCTCCTTCTGTTACAGAGTTATATAACTTACATCTAGAACTTGCAATGAACAGATATAAATCTTCTGATGGTGCCTGAGCTGTCTTAATTTACCCCTTTGCTCTTAATAATTATTTTGCACTCTAAATTTCTTCTGACAAACCTTCTGCAAAATGGCAAATAGCCCTTTGTACAATCCAGCTTCAAAGAAAACAAACATAAGGATTATCCCTGCTTTTACACCTATGAGTAACTGGGCAGATGCAAGCTCAACAGAAAATTATTTCCCCATTATTTTCTCCAGGAAATCAGATGCCAAACCCCAAGCTGTTACAGGAAATGTGGTTGTTCCTGGTATTGCTCATTAGGAGTCTGCAAGACACTGAATATTCCTACTAACCTCACCTATATCAAGCTGCATAAATGTTCACACAATTTGTGGCTGAAACAGCTGGCAATTAAAGCAGCTGTGCTCTAGAAGCTATTGGGAAATCAAAGATAAGATTACTCAGAAGACAATTTTCCCTGAAATTGTCTCCAATATCCAAGACCTCATAATACTACTACATGAAATACATTGAATTGCATTCAGACTAGCACATTCCTGATGGGGTGACTCAGGCAACCTAGTCTGGCATGACTCATTTTCATACATGCAGCCATATACATGGCCAAAAGCCATTTGGTTAAAAGGGAATATTCTACCTGGCTTCAGATACAAAAGAAAGAGAAGAACAAGTTCAGTGTTTCAGTTAAAGAAAAAAAAAAAGGTATCACAGTTATCCTCTGGATGGGACTGAAACTGTTTGCCTCCCATAGACACTGTGCCACCAGCAACAATGGGATCAACCCTTAACTTCAGAAATTGGGAGCATACAGTTAGCACCACCTCAATCTTTACTCCAGTTACTCTGAAGCATAACCACCACCAGGAGTAAGATATTTATGCAGCAGAGGGAAGATTTGCTAAAACACTGGAGTCAACTAAGTCCCACAGTCCTCAGTCAACAACTTTCAGATTCAATGTCAGATCAGAGAAAGACCTCATAGCGGTGTGCACATGTGAAAAGGTTTTTTGTAATACTTAGAACAGCCTGATAGAATATTTTGATTGGTTATTGCTGCAAACATCACAAAGCAAATCACTAGAATGAGAATAAGAAAAGTCTCCTACAGTCAAACTGGACTAGTTCCCTGATAAAGATTTTTTTTCAATTCCATGTTTAGTTTTTCTATTAACCATATGCCTCACCATCATTGAATAATATAAACTAAGCCAGTGTATGTGCATAAGCAATAAATCCCAGGAGCAGAGGCCCTGCAAGACTTTCTGAGCATTGCTTTCTGGAACCATGAAGCCTGGAACAGCATTTTCTGTTCTTTAATCAGCAGTTAGTAATAAAGGCAATTCTTTTGCCCTGTTGGACTCAAAAAAAAACCCACCTCAGAACAGATACAAAACTGTTCTCCTTCAGTTGGAGTGCAGAAGGCGAGGAAATAGGGAAATATTAACTTTTCTACAACATCTGCTAAAATATCACCCATGTGTTTCACTTTTATCATTCCTGAACACAGAAATACTTTGTTCATGACAATTCTCATGCAAAGAGATGACCTGAAAAGCACTGATGTGCAAATGAATTCATCAAAATGATGGCTGCTGTTTTGAGGAGACTTGCAAGCTGTAACAGATAATACACATTGCTATAGCAACATTTAGACAAATATATATTTTCAGAAAGGTCCAATCCCCAAGGGACTCATTCAAGTCTTCATGAAAAGTTTCAGCTTGCCAGTGAGAGAGCAGACACAATCCCATGAGATGGAGGCAGCCAACACACCATGGATTGTATGAATTACTGGTCACTTGGGGCTGAAACAAGTGATGGGAAATAGTTTGTGAGAAATCTAACATTCAACTGAAACCCTCCGGAACTGAGGAAAACAAAAGTACTCATAAAAATACATCATCTTCCTATGACAAGGCCCATCAGTTAGGAAACATGGAGTTAACTGTTTGCCCTGAAGAGTTAGATAATCTCTGCTAAGGTATGCAGACTTGATGCAACATACATCTATCATTGGCTGGCATGACGCTGCTCCGTTAAAAGCAAGTCAAAAGATTCACATGCACCCAAAGAAAAGTGGCAACCAAAACAGTGAGGAACATATTCTACATATTCCTGGAAGAATTTCCCTTCTTCTGTTTTGAGGATCCTCACGTATAAACTTATAATGGAAAACAATTAGGCACACACTAAGCATGTGGTTTATTCATAGAGTCTGTCACTTCTGTATAAAATATCAATTACAGGATAAACTGCTGAGATTTCTTCTGGGGTGTCACTGTTTTCTGATTTTCATTGAAACCATGAACACAAAATGTGATATGCCAAGCATGTGACATACTGAACCAAATGTCCAATATTTCTAACATGTGGGTTAAAATCACCTTATATTTACATTTACTCTGCACACAGATACTTGAGTTGAGTTGAATGTGAAATGATATATTTGGATTCAGTTTCCATTGATCTACTGATAAAATGGACATGTCCTTTGAAAGCATTCTGCTTAATTACATCCAAAGTTCTTATAGATTTTAAGCTAAATGAGATAAATCCCAGTCAGAAATGAAATGTGTAAAGTTGTAGTAGTAGTAGTAGTAGTAGTAGTAGTAGTAGTAGTAGTAGATTAAATTTTGTCCCATCTTTAAGAAAACATTTAGCAGTTTCCCTCCATCATATCTGTTCATAGTTACAGTCTTACATGTGATAGGCAGAAAGAAGGAAGGCAGGGGTGAAACACAATAGCAAAAAAAATCAAGAATCCAATCCTAGCTTTATGCAATATAAGGAATTGTATTTTGCCTTTTCTTTTACAGTGTCTGTCATCACACTGATGAGCCTCAGCCTAAAACAATGATATTTTTAAGACTAGTTTATGTGGGTAGCTATTCTAGCTACAAAGTTGTGTATTGGAGGACACACAATTGGAGGAAGCTGTAGCCGTGTGCCCAGCATATTGTTGACACAAGGCAAGATGTCTTTGTTTACCAGACACTGATTAGATCTTTTTTCGTGTTAAATGCCCTTTCCTAACTGACACTGCTCACTGGCATGCTTCCATGCTAGAGCCAGCAACAGCCTTTAGTCAAAGGAATCAGAAACAGCCGGACACTTGCCCTGACTGGTGCCTGTGGATAATTCTGCTGACACTTCTGCTTGGAGAAAGCATGCAGCCACATATCTCTGACAAGAGTTTTCAGCATTAGCAAAATCTTATAAACTGCTAACAGTCAGACACTAAATCTTTCCAGAAGAAGGAAGAGAAGTGGACCTAGTGACAGCAGACACAGCTGCTTGCTGGCCATCAGGATCACCTTCCCTAGCCCTGCACCCAGCAGGGGTGCCCAGGCATCCTCTCCAGGGCTTGCCAGAGCAAGAATCCAGCAAGCAGATCGTGCTCTGAAACCTTGGATGAGCACTCACACCTCCCTTCCAATGACTCTGCCATGGGACATCATCTCCAGCAAAGAGCAGTAATATGGCAGAAGGCAAGTGTTATTTCAAAGTGCTGAAGTCCTTTTCCAGTGAAGACATGCTTATCTGTCATCATATGTAGGGTCACTGAAGGCAGCTGTCTGGTATCCTTTAACTTCCAGGTTATGAGTAAAACAAATCAATTGATACCTGTTCTCTGAGTTAATCTGTCTATTGCAACCAACAAAATTGCTTCTGCTTGCATTTTATCTGGAAAGAAAATTTCTGTATGAGGAAAGAAAATTTCTCTGACATTTCTGGCAATGTTAAATAGCTCTGCACTCAGTAACCCACAATGTGCATAAGAAAAATGTGTATTTTAGAATAATCTCTACATTGCTGTTTCCCTATTGTTCACACTTGTGTAAAGAGTACAACAGGTTCTTGAGTTCCTGCAAAGCATGACCTACTAATCCTCACAACTACTACTAACTAGCTGAGGAAGCTTTTCTGCCGTACCCACCCCTGTCTTTTAAAAAATCACTCTCAAAATGATTGAATAAGAGCTGAGTATGGAGACAGATCATACACAGTCACTATTTGCTCTATGCCACCATGCAGAGAGTAGTGGTGTGCTGCCTGCCCAAATCTTTGACTCATGTTTTGAGGAAGCGACCACGAGCTGTTGCATGCAGAATAATTTCACATGATTCCTGAGGTATTAGGCAGTCAGCAGAGGTGGGGATGCAGAATAAACCTGACTTTAAAATGACAAATTTCCCAGAATATATTTTAGATGGGGAAATGCCAGGCAAGTTCCTAGGTTGATATGCTCTTGAACTGGGAGAGAGAAGATGCATCTGTCTTGACTCCATAGAGGGAAGACAGATTCTATCTCATTGATTTCAAGAAAAAGTAAATAAGGTAGAACAACTTTAGATGGTATTTATAGGTAGGAAAAAAAAAATCATAATTGGCACGGTCCATAAGTACAAAGTTTCAGTCATTAAATTTTAATTACTGCTGCCATGAGTAGTAAAAAAGATAACAGAGCATGAAGTAATCACATTCAAGCGTACAAAAATCCTGTCTTTGCCTTTACTGGGAAAATGGCAGCACTGTGTTGGCCGGAAAAAGAAGTTTTGCAAATAGCATTGAACCGCTAAGGAGTCAAGGCTAGATTCATCACAGAAACTAAAATGCTGGGAGAAATAATTCAAGACCTTAGCAGGATCATCTCATTTGTTCCACAGGAAAGAGGATTCACTCAGTCACCTCTGAGACTTTCCATGAGGTACATCAAGGGTTACTTTGGAGGGGATTCTAAGAGACATGCAGATGGGCCAGCAGAAGAAGGGATCCCTGAGCAGTTCAACCCTTGATGATTACCCAGGGCACCAGGCCAGTGCTGCAGCTCCTGGTGCTGGAGCTCACACTGATACCAGCACTTGAAAAAGTAAAGCTCTGTAAGGTACGGTCAGGCTGAGGAGAAGAAAAGCTCTGCAACATGATCTGCTCCATCTGCTCTCCTTACCAGCCAGCAATTTAATCCCTCTGCAGATAACACCTCACAGGACAGAAAGAACAAAGCTGTCTCCACTCAGGCAGTGTGGCTCTATGCAATACCACATAGATCATGTCCATATGGGCAAATTTACTTTTAGCTCAGACTAAGATGACTATGTCCATTCTGCCTCCAGCCCATGCTCTCCGAATTGTCCCTACTTTGGTCTGCAGAGGAGTTAATTAGCACAGGGAAAATCAGCTGAGGAGTGTATGAATAATTAAGGATGCCTGTCAGAGTTTATACTCCAGTCCTAATATTTTTAGTATGGTTGAGGCACCCAAATCAGTTTTATTTGTTTTGGGCACAGGTCTGTTCCCACTGAGCCAGCTGGAAGCACCATGTCCACAGCCTCAGAGCACAGCACCAGGAGCTGGTACACTGAGCAGTCTCCATGCCTGACTCCCTCCTGCTTCCTGCTCCAGGAGTTCAGGAGCTATGACCCTGACCCCACCTCAGCTAGTTTCCAGCACCCACAGGACAACACACGGGGAAGACCTCCCTGAACGATTTCACCTGGCAGCATCATGCAGAAATTCAAGCTGGCTTTTTGCAGAGCTGCCTTGGGAAGCCATGGTATCTGTATGACTCAGGTATTTCACCCCCACTTTCCCCTGGATAGTTAGAGCTGACAGACATAACAGCAGTAAGAAAATATGCAAAAGCTTTGGTTACAGACTATCATCTAGGAAAGCACAGATAATAGCAGGAAAAAAATTAATTTGCACTTTTAGCTTCCATTGCAGGACTTTTGTTTGGTACAGTTTCTGTGTATTTCACATGAATATTAAATTATGTAGGGCCTTATCCTGCAGCTTTTATGCATTCATTTATTTTGAGTTCCTGCTTATGCAAGAAGGTGTGTACCTGCAAGACTAAGGTCTAAGTGATCATTTCCATCTCCTTATTTGCACGTTATTGATCTCTCTGTACTTTTGCCTTATTTCCCCTGGCAAAGCCTTTCAAAGTCAAAGGAAATGAAACAATACTTCCCTCTACTGGGAGACCCCGGAATTCTGGAAATTAGTGTGAAGTGTTAAATTTTTCTGAGCTATTTTTGCTGGGTTGAGGGACAGGCCACAAGCAAAGACAGAGAAGAGGTAGAATTTTTTTTTTGTTTTGTTCTTATCTCTGGATTAAAGCTTTGGCGAGTTCTTATATAACTCACTCCTTTTCCTGCAAGTTTTAGTCAACATGCCAGGTTTATTTTAATTATCAACACACCTATGAAAATCCTGTGCCACTCAGGCAATATACTAAGAGGTTTTAAGTCTTGCTGTGCAATTTTCTGGATCTGTTGCATAGTTGTAAGATTTTCTCAGGCTGCAATTTCATGGCCTATTCTAGGACTCCAGTGTCAGTTTTGGAAAAAAAAAAACAATCACCATCAATGAACATCTTTGAAACTCCCTTTGGGGGTATGATTCAACAGCAAGTCTCTAGGGGACATGGAAAATTTCACTCGTGGTTTATAGATCTTTCTGAGAAGGCTGTTCCACAAGGCTGGAAAGGGTGATTCCCACTGGAGTCATGGGAGCCCTGAGATTTCCAGCTTTTTTTATAAATCAGGATCAAGTAAAGCAAGGTCAAACACCAGCTGTCTCATTCCTGATTTCCAGGCATCATCTACTGGCAGCTGTCCATAAGCTTTTCTATAGATAGAGAGATTTCTACTGGTTGTGGAGGCCACAGGGAAATTTGATAATAGGGGAGATTTATACCAAGCAATTCCCAGATACCTCTGTTACTAGTTTTCTCTGTCAGGTTGCCTTCCAGCCTCTGTCAGGGTTCTGCACAATGCTTATGTTACCTTCCATACTTTCTGATTGTTCATAACTGTAATTAAATTAAGGCCATGAATGTAAGTTTGCTCAACAGCCTTAAAATCTACAAATCTGTCTTCAAATGAAATCCAAAGTGTCCTGGATTGCTCTTTAACTGACTAAGTATCATTATCTAACACCTCTTTAACTGATGAGGTAACAGATGAGGTATTTCAGCTGCTAGTAAAAGTTACCATTTCTGGGCTGAAACACAGAACTACACAACAGCAAAACTACAGGCAGGAAAACAGCCACAAAACAAATTTTTCAACTGAGAACAGGAAGAATTATAGGTAAGACCTCCATGGTCAGACCCTGAGACCATCTTTGATTTGCAGCCAGCTCAGCTGAAGCAAAGCTTTTACCAATTCAGTAGTAGTTGCTCAAGGATGGCAGCTCTAATCCAGAGTTTGCATTTTGCCAGTCCTCTGGAATAAACAACTGATGCTTTGGAAAAATCACAGTGGCATCCCTCAGGAGCTGCAAGAGCTCAGACTGCCCTTTCCTGCTTCCTAAGACCCACTTGAATCACAGGTTTAGCACGCTGGCTAAAAAAAAACACCAAAAGATAATAATACAACTTGATTCATGGGCTTGACATGCTCAGCTGGGGACTCTTGCCCCACTTTTTGTTCAGTTAGTCAGTTCCTCTTTTTCACATGGAACCTCGGATGCTGTGTTTCTTTCCTGTGTCCAGGAACATACTTGCCCTAAATCTGAAAAGGAAGGAAAATGTACTGCTGCTAAAAATGACCATGCCGTCACAGCAGGCAGGTCATGAGCTCTGTGCGCCAGCAGCTAAGCAGTCATGCTCAGCTAGCTCCATTTGATGAAATCAGGTTGCATGTATGAGTAACTACTTATTCAGCCTCATATTGAATTCAAGATCTGGTCATTTTAAGGCAGAATCAGAAATCAGAAGACCATAACGGATCACAAGGCCTAAGTCACATTGTAGGAAAGGACTTTCTGTTCTTAATTATTCAGAGCAGTGGGACCTCAAGACTTGGCATCTCACATTGAGGGGAAAAAATGGTCCTTTTATTTGGTAGGAAAACAGCACAGCAACCTCCCAGAAACAACATAGCTGGAAAGAATAGAGCTGGGAGATTTCCTTTTAGGGCAAATCTCTCAACCATTCACTGATTTATTATTAACATTTGTACTGCTGCTGTGCTAAAAGGTCCCGGCTGGCTTGGGCTCTGCTAGGCTGAGTACCATGCTGATGGCTTTATCTGCAGCATGAGGCTGAAGTTCAGCCTGTAGCCCCAAGACAAAGATCAATGATACTTCACACAGCTGAAGGGTGACCTGCTTGTCCTTTAAGCCAGAAAATTTTGGCAGAGGAAATGTTCCCAGGTGAGGGCTATCCTTGCAGGTAGAGTGGTCTCTACTGCCTAAACACTTTTCATTTTGAAATTGTGACCAAATTTGAGCAAAAAAAATGAAAGTTCCAGCCTCTGCAGACTTTCACATCTGATTTTTCAGACCTGTATTCCTTTCTACTGAACACAGAGGCCCATCATTCCTCATTATGAACAGGCATTTGCAAAATGGGGGGGAATTTAAACCAGGTTTATGAGATACACCTAAATGAGACAGCAACTGCTTTTAAAAGGTCTGATAATAGCCCACTGCATTTGCAGCACTGGTCTCACACTGGCTTTGCTCACTGTGGGTAACAAAGTTGTAAATTCAACCATTGCAACATGTTTGATTCAATGATCTAAGAGATCTTTTCCAACCTTAATGATTTTGTGATGATTTGGGGTTTTTGGTGACTCTTTCTTCCTGCCCTTGCTCTGGATATGGCTGACTGCTGTTTGGTTTGCACTCCATTATAGACTCCAGATCCCCATGGATTTGCTTTGTTACAGCTTAAATGCCTGCATCTTGTTTGTAATCCTGTATCTGATTTCACTTCACTAGACACAGAATTTCTTACCTGATGATCTTAGAGACCTTTTACAACCTTAACAATTCTATGATTCTGTAAATCAGTCAGCTGAAGCTTAATACTGACATTTCCCCAATAGATTTTATTTGGAATTCTCCTACTCTCCTCAGTAAACCCCATCCATCTTAGACTTGGACCTTGCATTTCTCCACTAGCTCATGATAAAATTCATCAGTCCCTACTAAACCAACTAATTTATCAAAATGTTTACTGTTCTAGTGCGTGTGCAAAGCCCCTCATGGGTAAAATTATGCTGGAACCAGAAATCTGGGAGTAAAAAAACCTAATGTGGATTATTTCTGAACTGTCTTATTCTTGTAGACTGGACAAAGGAAAGAAAACAGGTGCTGTTTTGACACATGGGACATATTTCTTTCTAGGACAACAAAAAGTCTTCAGACATAGACAAAATATTTTATATCTGGTGATTTTAAACCTGGATAATCTGGCTACACAAACGTGGATGAACTAGGAGCACATCTTTTTTGCTGGGTCTATTACAGTTCACCCGTTCAGTCTTCCTCAGTGAGAAGTTAATCAGCATGCTTCTTCCTCTACTTTAAATGTGTTTCTAGAATTTTTATGTAATCTCTAAATGGTCACTCATTTTGCTTATGTTCTCCTTCCTCTCTTATTTGATCCTGGTTGCTATGTACCCTCTCCTCATGTCAACAAAGACTAGAGGTCTCCCTAAATTCTTGTGGAAATAAAAAAATCAAGCCCTGGGGTAAAGATTTCTGGTGCTGGAGTCTCTACCACTGCCATAACTAAGCAGTTCCAACTGCCTGCCTCATGGCAAATAAGTAAATGGTGTCTTGATTTAAGTGTCCCACAATCCAATAACAGTACCAGGAGGAGAGCCCAGCCACCTTGTTGGCCCAGCATCCACCTGTCTCTTCAGCACCACCACCTCTGAAATCTAGTTCTTTCCAATGTGATTCTTTGGCTGTATCTCTACATTTGAAACTGAACAACCTACCAAACACTATTGATTGAAACATTATGCTATCATATTACTTTCAATAGCACTCTACTCCAACCCAAAATAGCATTTGCCTTTGATCCTCTGTACCAGATGTTTTCACTGAGCTATCCAAAATGACTTCTGATTTCCTTAGTGACTAAAAATCCTTTCCAGCCCAAATTACTCTTTCCACATGCACAAGCAGTATTTAATATGATATTGTATCATTGTGTTGGGTAGCTGAGTCCATCTGACTAGTGAGTCACACTATTTTTATTAAACTAGAAAAACCATTATGTGCAACATTACTATCTGATTTTCTTCACTCCCTCTTCCACCAGCTTATGAAGACAAATAGTTTTAAACTATTATTAAAGATCTATGTGTTATCAAATCAGATCCTTCTGGTTTTTTAATCAGTTACTTGATCAGGCCTGACCTTCATCCCCTTGTTTACTTTATAGCTAATTGTCAAATCCCTATTCAAAAGAAAATATATGCACTTTCCTATATCACCTTGTCTCTCCAAGAAGAAAGGTGACACCACACTAGTACAGCAGCATGAAAACTTCCCATTTCTTCCAAGGCATCAAATTATGGTGCATCTCCTCTAGGATACGGGGCGGGGGGTGTCAGGGGCGGGGGGGTGGGGGGGAAAGAGGTGCTTAGAAAGATAAAAACATACAGGACCATTAATTTGCCTTACAGAATAACTCTCCAGAACATAAATGCAATTTTTTTAGGTAATCTGAAGCAAAATGTCAAATTAAAACCATGGTCCATCAGTGCTATTCATGTGCAGGTGCCTCAATTCACTGAGAATCTCTCACAATGGATCCACTGGAAAATTCCTTGACAGCTTTTGAACTCTGGTCCAACAACAAAAGAATTTGGACACATAAAAGTGGGATCTAGACTCTCCAGTCACAAAACACATTTCTTCACATCCCCGCTGAGCTTTCACATACCCTGCTATGCACAAAGTGAGTGGGAGTGAGAGCTGGCCAGAGAACTGCTACTCTGCTGTTCTTTGCAGGTTCATGGGGACAGCTTTGCTGACATTCATGACCAGCATTGCTGATTGAGTGGTAACAAGGAGTAGATGGTGGAGATGCATGAGGGCATAAAGACATGCTGAAAGCCACAGCCTGAAGTTTCACAAATCGCATTACTTTTCATATATTTTCACTACTCAGATTGGACTGATAGGATAAAAATACTGTTTCCCATGGAAATGAAGATTAAGTAATTTCTCTTTCTCTCTCCATCATCTCTTCCTGCAGTTTTCTGGACCAATTTTTGGCTTGTTTCAATGCAATCTGACATGACCTCCCAGTCTTCAAATAATCAATGTTTTTAAGATTTGCATGAAAATCAGCATCTATAGAGAGAAGATACTCATATCTTCACCAGAGGAAAATCACTAAACCAAGCATTTTTCCTCTGGCCCATTTGGCTATTTGGCCATGTCTCCAGACAGACAGACAATGTCTTACTTCTTGCCTAGCCAGCACTTAGGTGAAAGAGCAGGAAGCTATAGAGGGGTTTAAAGAACATGCTGGGAAAGGCAAAGATTGATAAGAGTTACAAGGAATATTATTTCTGCAGAGACAGAGGAGCAGCCTGGTTCAGTTAGTACAGAGGCAGATGCTCCCAGTTCCCCTGGGCTTCCACGTACAGCAGCAAATAGGAGCATCTGAGTCAAAATACCTCCAGTGGAGCCCTAAAGCAGTCTCACTGCCTTCTCCTAGTGTGAGCCCTGCCTTTTCCATCCATTCTTGGAGCATAGGTAATGCAATGAACACCCTCTGAACAAGGAGCAGGCTTTTAGTGGCATGGGCAAAGCTGCGGTTTGCCATGCTCTATTTGAAGGACTGGAAGTGGATATTCCTTGCAAGGGAGAAACACAGAGGGATGATGTGGTGTAGAAGGGTCAGACTGTTCACTTCTACAGCCCACTGTGACAGGGAGGTGATGATTGTTGCACTGGCAATGGCTAGACATGAACTCAGAATCTGTCACAACATACCTCTAAGTGGCAGAAGGCAGCAAACCTGTGTTTACACAGCTGTGGCTTGGTCCAAGCTGGTGGTAAGACCAGAGGTGTTTTACCATCTCAGGTAAACCATCTGCCATTCTCAGCAGATCCTCTGTCTGCCTCACCAGGGTAAAGAGCCAGGCTCTGGGTTTCTCCCAGTGTACAGCAGCTGCTGATTCCCTTCTAGATGGATCCCAAGAGCAGCCTTTAATTTTGAAGTCCTTAAGCCTGTTTTCCAAAGTGGTTCTGCCTTGCAAGGGAATTTCACTGAGACCAGAGAGTGAGGATGTCCCGGGGGCCTTAGGAGGTTCTCAACACTTAGTAAGCCTGGGACAAGGTTTGGGTTCCTGTACAACCTCCAAGAACTGCCTCAGCATTTTATCCAAACCATGCTGATTATGAAAGAAAAAGTATGTTGGACATGTTCAAACCAGTTTTTCTGATGCAAAACATTGTGCAAACAAAAGTAGAAATAAGGTCATTTTACAGTCTTGATTTGTCCCAATACAGTGAATAAAACCAGCCAACCAGTGCCATCTGAAAAGCCTCAGACATTTTATAGAGTCTTCTTTGCCCTTCAGCCACAGAAAAAAATAAAGGAGGGGGAAGGAGGAGGGAGGGGAGGGGAGGGGAAGAAAAAGTCTTTTCTGCATCTGTTTAAGGAAAATACTAGACAGTGCTCAATTTCATATTTGAGGGGGGATGATTATGGCCAAAGGTTTGATGTGTGGTTTTACAGCACAGAAAGATATTCTGGGGCATTTTGCAGCCACTAAAAATGTTGTGTTCTGATGTGGATAAACACTCCATTATCTGAGAAGCTGATTCATTATTCCTCAGTGGTAGTGTCATGACATATTTTTAATTGTGAGCTTGTGGTGATAACAACTAAAAGTGCATCATCTTTTCCAGGAAGCTCGCCTAATGCAGAGATCCATTTGATCTGATTTCTCTATCGACTTGTGCTGCATGCCAAAATAACAAGTCATGCCTTCATGTCACCACTAGAAATGAGCTTAGCCAGAGTCCATCTCCAGACAGAAAACATACCCAGTGTCTGGAGGGATTTGAAATCACTAAATCATAGATCAGGAAATAGCTTCCAACAGTAGAGAGCAGAAGAATTTGGTAGGATGGGAATAGAGGCTGGGGAAAACCAAAAAGCTAGAAATTGCTGTAAAATTTTGGGGATCAATGAAAACATCTTAAATGCAATTTTGTTATGATACTTTAAGTAATTAAAGGCTCATGAATGTGATAAGAATTTATGCCAACATGTTAAAAACATGAAGAATGAGTGTGCTATTCCCAGAGATATAGACGAGATATTTTGGGGCCATTCTGATAGCCTCCTGAGCACTGTTGCTGCTTCTGCACCACAAAACTGGCTCCCAGCCAATGCAGGGAAGCTGGGGGCTCCATCTCACTATTACAGCTTTGCCACTGTATCTTCCACCTAAGTGAAGCCGTAAACTCTACCTTAAGAAAGTATCTTAATCATTTGTAATGAAGAACCCTGAAAATTTTCCAACAGTTTGTTCACTTGTAACAATATATTGAAGTATTTTACTGACAGCACTCTCCAGAAGCCTTTTTTGGCATGTGTAACTCCAAGGATTGGAGCAGATTGCAGTAACACTGTGACTTACTTGGCTGACACATTGCCACACATTGCACGCGTGGCTCGGATGACGTGTGCAGTCACTCTTTTCCCGAAGATATCTCCTTCAAGGACACATCCTCCTGATTCTCCTGAAGCCAGGCAGAGGGTCCCCACGTCCCTCTGCTCTCGTGTGTGTGTCGCGGGTTTGCCACTAGAGGACACTGAATCAACATGAGACCTTGCTGAGGGCTGAAGTGGGGGGTGCTGCTAGGAATGGGATGGGGGGGCTCTGGGCGCACACCACTGCCTTCTCCCACTTATGAAAACTCTGGGAAAGCTGGAAACTGGACGGGGGTGGGTCTCAGCTACACCAGTGGTGGTTTGCCACTGGAGGGTATGACTTTCTTGGATGATTTCCATCCCTTTGGGATCCTTTCATTTTATATTTGGGGCGCATTTTTTATACCGCTGGGGAGGAAAACTGGGAAATCAATGTTATTTTGCATTGTGCAAAGCTCTATGTGTTTGTTTATGATGGGCTCTTTACTAGGGAGCCCATTCAAAAGGAATTATGAAAGAAACCAAACAGGAAAGGGTGGAACAATAATCTCGATAAGAAGCATCACAGGCAATGCTCAAACACAATAGTCAGATTTACAGCCTGGAAGATGTGAGGGCTCTGCCCCAACCCAATGAAACTGTTGTTTTTCCAGGGCTGTAGATCCGGAGATCAAAGGGTAAAGATCAAGCCTGCAGAAGATGCAGGAGAGAGGGGGGTGAAAAAGCTGTTTTAGCCTCTTGAGGCTGACAGATGTTCTGACTTGGCCTCCAAGAGAACAAAGTTTCATCCACTTATAGAAGTAATTCTTCACTATGAGGAAAATCTTTAATGGTAGGAAAAAAACTGTCCATGCTTTCTCCCAGGAGGGGCTTTCTACTGTGCCACAGCTGCTGGTCTGTCATGGATATCACTCTTCATGCATGAGAGGATCCAGGGAAACTCTTAGGGGGCCTTGCACCAAACACCAGCACACCAACAGTGTATCCAACACAGGGCTGGTTCCTGGTATAGGCACAACAGGCAACAGACTTCTTGAGGAGAGCAGAATGGACCAGGTCCCCTTTGTCCTTGGCCTCTCTCAGGATAGCCAGTGTAGTTGCTGACACCCAGGGAAGGTTAAGTCAGGCAGGTGAGTTAACAGCTCTCTCAAGGAACCAGGATTCTGCCACAAAAGACATCCTTGCTTCCCCCCACAGTACTTCTCACAGGAGAAATACTCCTCCATGCAAAGAGGATCTGTGCCTTTCCAAGGCCCCCTCATGAAGTCACCAGCCTGCTATAGCTCTCCCTTCCCAATGCAGGCATCTTAACTCTGCAAGAGATGGGTTCCATCAAGGGTAGCCTGAAGCCAGCTGCAAGGAAAGCCTTGGCAAGGCACCTGAGGAGGAGCCATGACAAAAATTAAATCACCATGGAAATGACACCAAGACACCACCACCTCTGGGAAAAGAGAATAAATAATTTCTCCATGGAAAGCATGGCACAGACCCTGTGGAAAGGGACAAGTATGTTTGAGTGTAAGAAGGAACAGGCACTGCACCAGGGTGCTGGCAATAGGAGAGAGGACTGGCACCTGTCACATTCCAGCATGGAAACCCATGCTAAGTCTGTAGGAGTATTCATAGCACCCTGGTGGGTACACAGTGTCTCAGAGCTGATTTTGGAAATACAAGGTCCCTTATGACATTTCTCTTCATTTTTCTTCTTTGGACAAATACATTAGGGCAGAGTCAATTCCTGTTTATTACCATTAAACACAGTTAGCAGTCTTTGCACCAAATATTGCTACTGGCAAACATCTTCAGCTACTAAATCCTGCAGTAGGGAATGGAAGGGCTGTAGGAGCATGCAAACAGTACTCTGCTTCCCAGGCTGTTCTTCACAGAACCTGCCCATAGTGTCTCTCATGATGGGTGAGATGTAAGGTACAATGAGAAGAATGGAAGAAGTTAATTTTTTTAATTGATGACAAATATTAACCTTTATTGAGTTACTATATTTTTCATGCCACTAGACAACATGCTATTACCCCAAAGCTGCAGGAGACATTCCACCCCGTTTCCTATTCCCAGCAGGTAGAACAAGCTCACAGAGGGGAAACAGGTCCAATTCAGAGAAGGGCTGCAAGCCACCATCTCAGGAAGAATCCCAGACTAGCAGAGGATGTTTGATGGGAGAAGGAAGAGGTTGACTTCACCAGTTACCCCCTAAGCCTTTGGCTTCTTTTCTTAATTGTTCTATGCAGCAAATCTGGTTTCTTTTTGAAACATCAAAGCAAACCATTCATAAAATTATGAGACATTCTTCTCTGTTCTTTTAATTCATACTGTTGCCAAGTTTATCCCCAATCCATAGGCAGCCCATGATAAGCTAAAGTTGCATTTGGAGCAAACTATTTGATGAGAGAAAATAAAAATCTGGCTGTTTTAATATCCAAATGGGTTTTAAGACAAGAGAGATTTATTTTTTTCAAACAGGGACAAAGAAAATTTAAAAATTAAGTATTTGGAAAACTTGCCCATGTCAAAATCCTCACAGAGGCAAGAATACAGCTCTAAATCACAGCATGAGACAGGAGGGGCTGCACATCCTTGTCGTGCACAGCCAAAATCAAGAGCCTGAAAGGAATCTAGATAAATCCCATATTGACATAACTCATACTTTCTTTCACCTCTCTGGCCCCATCCCTTAGGATTATATCAAGATAGACTGTCACTGAGTTATCCAAACTCTGCATTACTCAATTCTATGTGGGTGCAACCCCCTCCTCACCTACCCGTCACCTCTGCTCTCTGGCCCTGACCTCCACGGGAGCTCAAGGTGGAGTCTCTCACATACCTCCAATCTCACTCCAGAGAGGCTAATGACAACATCCAGTGCTTGTTTAACTTCTGGGATTGCCAGAAAGAGCTATATTTAAGACAGAATCTGAAAAGTTGCCCCTTTGTCTTGTGGTTTATGAAAGTTCCTGGCTCCTGCAAGTCTCCCTGTACCAAAGCTAACTATTAAGCTCTTGTTATTGCAGCTCATTTCAGTAACAGCAGTTGCCCAGCAAGCACTACATTCAAGCTGCAAAAGCCTTCTGGAATTCACATTAACATATAAAGGACATTTTGTTGTATCAAAACACTTTCACTTTTTAATTCTCTGCTGTTATTCACATACATGAAATGGGAATAATTAGCAGCCAAAAATGTTTTACAACTTCTAAAAGGTAATAGTTTTATCAAGTGTGTCAAATATCTTCTTAGCAGCATATGTGTACATATTTTATAGTATTCATTTCTGATTTATTTTTTTAAAAATGAATTGAAATTAAGACACCTGCTGGTATTCAACCTCTACCTAATTTCAATTACCACAAGCACATAATAGAAGAGCAAATACAGGCAATTTCAGATAGCTCTATCATTTGCCATCTCTTGTTTAAAAGAGCTGTTATGGCCTATTTTGATGGAAAAAAAGTTAATTTTATGTTCTGATTTCCTTTATTGTTGCACAAGATAGAGATGCACAAGATTCCAAAGACTCACAAATTGAACAGTTTTACAACGCTGCAGCACAATTACAATCTCCATTCCATGCATATTCAAAAGCAACAAGCAGAAGATTTTGAGAGATATTCAGAAACATAGAGTTATGGGATGAGCTTTTGTAATCAAAACTATCAGCTTGAAATTTTGAGTATTATTCATTCACTGCTTGTCCCAGTATTCATGTTAATGAAAAGAGCTGTGAAAATCCCTGTCCCAGCTGATTTATAATAAAGCTTTCAGACAGGAACATTAGCATACGCTATACGTTAAAGATAGTACAAAATTCTCAAATAATTTTTAAATTAATTTCTGTGGAAGTATGTTGTGAAGAATAAACTTCAACTGTGGTGCTGGCTGCAAATAAGTAATCCAACCTATTAGATACAAACTCTTTGCAGTGGACTACCTTTCTACCTGGGTTGCACCATCTGGAAACACCACTGGGCTGGAGCATAACAGGCTCTTGCTGGTGTTGCTTGTCATACCTCCAAAAACCAAGAACTGGAGAGCAAGTTGGAAGAAGTCAGTTTAGGTGTTTAATACCTTCTCAAACATTTAAGTTTACAAAATAAACATTTATTATTATTATTATTACTACTACTACTACTACTGCTAAGGGAACTCACATATGGAAAGTAAAGCTATGTGCCGTTGTACCATGAATTCAACTGCTAGCCATGGTTTTTTCACCCTTTTCAAATTACTTGGCAATTTTTTTAACAGATCAATAGCTCAAATACAGCTTTTCTGATGCCCAAGGTAGCTGCTTTCATCTGGAGTCAGGCTTAATACTAGTGATACCTATTCAGGGGGTCCACAAATATATATTAATTTACAACTGAGTTTGGGGTGGTTTTGAGAGTAAAAGGCACAAGTCCTATGATGGAAGAGCAGAATATGCCTGATCTGACACCTAGAAACATCTGAGCAGATTGCACACTTCCTTTCCTTGTGCCAAGCAACGAAATGCAATGTAATATGGTACAGGCCGTGTACATCCAAAATCCCACCATTGCAGCCTCTGCCACAAGCCTCTTCCTTTAGCAAAGTAGGTGTGGAGGTAGGAAGCAGGGCCTCCTGGTGCTGATCTTCTCCAGACAGCTTCCAGCAGGAGACAAGCCCCAGGTGAGCACTGTTGTGAGACCAACCACAGCTGTCCAGGGACACCCTGGACCAAAGAGAGCTGGTCTGGCTGCAGGAGAGCAGCAGCAGCGAGGATCTGAGCTGGAGAAGGAGAGGACAGTGGTTCATCAGCTAACAAGTTAACAACAAATGGGCACAGAGGCAGCCCATGCTAGGACTGCTCAGTGTATGGTTTGAACCAAAGGTCTCTGCAGAAAAAAATTTCCAGAAGTAGATGGGTCTGGCTTGGAAATGATCCCAGGTACATCCACGCCCAACACTGTGCCTCACTAGCCTCACTTCTTTCTGAAGTCTTTTCACATTGAACGTAAACTTCAGTTGGAGGTTTTTCAAACCCATGCATTTATTTTCTCATTTAACAGCTACTTTTTTTTTTGCTTTTTGTGGTATGGCTGTTTAAGAGGGTAAGCTAAATAAGTATAGTTTTAAGGGATTCTAACTTTTCTACTTACAGATATCTCCTATTCTTCAGCTTCTATTAAATGCTGGTTTTTACCATTACAATGTTCTTTATGTCAGTTTTTGTGATGTGAGCACACTCTATTCTCATATTGGCATATGACAGCACAGCTACCAGACATGACTACACTGAAGAATCTCTTCAAGATTTATTGTAGCCTCAACAGGGTATTGGCTTAAAAGGGCTTAAGGCCTCTGCAACAAACAGAAATAATAATTCAGGGGCAGGAAAAACCTTTACAACTACAGACTGTCTATATTTTCCCCAAACCAGCAAAACTAAGTTTTATAAGAAGCAGTAGGGAGAGCCAGCTGCAGATGCACATTGGGAGATTACAGGGTATAGGTATGCAGCACCTCTCCAAAAAAAACTCTTTCAAAGTACATCTGCAGTGAGACAGGCTATCTATCAAAAATAACTGGGCCTTACGCCTAAAAAGACAAGATGGGTAATGAAATCCCTAAGGCCTTTTAAACTATTTTGGAAAATTACAGATTAAGCAGAGGAAAGTATTTTAAGCAGAATTTTAAACCATTTATTAAAGCAGCATAAACCTTCTGGATATAACCATCATCAAAACACAGGTCTGCCTGCAACTCTAAAGGTGATGGGGGAGGGAATTACTGTGGACTTTTTACCAGAAAAAGAATAAAAACTCCCACTTAATGTCAATTATGACAGACTTCTAGTGCACTGTTAAAGCTCCTTTTAAGAATTGAAAGAAATGGAAATTGAGTTTTCAGCTCCTGTTTCACAGGGTCTCTGCTAAACAACAGCAAGACAGGATTGCCCTCTGCATCTGTCTGCCTCTGCAGATCTTTGTTGGAAGTTGCCACCTCACAGTTCACAAGCTGTCACAACCTGCTGCAAAACCATATAGAGGGAAGGAAACAGGTGTTTTAATATCTTCTGTGTTGCTTATTAATGTTGTCACAAGCTAGGCATCTGGGAGACCATCCAAAGATGACCTTTGTTTCTCATCATCTTAAAGGCATACCTCCTTTTTTTTTTTTTTTTTTGCTCAATTCCCATACCATCTAGCTTACACTGTTCAGTTTAGTTTCTCCAATCCTGGAAAGGCTCAGCATCCACACAAGTTCTCAGATGCCTCATCCTTCATTCTTGGTAAACAACCAAGAACATGCCACGTTTAATCTCCCCATTTCAAACCACCACAACTGAAACCCTAGTACTACTTGCTTGGGTCAAATGGATAATTTAGGAAAGCAGCATGTCTGGCTGTCTGAGACAAATGCCACACAAATTCCATGCCTTCTTAAAAAATATAAGGAAGTTTTCTGTGCACCAATTATTTCTGTGTGCCATCATTACACCTCTTCTTGTTGCTACACCAACAGGGAGGTTGTGATTTTGAACACTTAAAGCACAGAGGAGTTGGCAGAAATCTTTGTTCTCTGAAGAAAATTCTCCCCTTCCACATGTTCACAAGTTAATAGCACTTCCAGAAGCACCATGATGAATTTGAGGAAGCCAGAAGCACATTCAGTTTTGAAGTGAGGAGACACTCAGTTCCTCTGCCTTCAGTTGCTCAGTGGGAGAGTCAGGGGGAGTATTTGATACCCTCACTAAGTCTCTTTTTTGGTGAAAGTCTTGGAGTCTTCATCTGCTTTGTTTTATTTATAATACCACATTGGTCTAATTATGGAATCGCAATGACCAGATGCTTTCCAATGGCCCTGTACCACATTTCACCTTGCCAAGCTCATGGCAAGGGAGCTCCTCACAGAAAAAAGCTCTGGGTTTATCAACAGCTTTATAATCATTTACAAAACAGCATTGCTCTTGAAGTTCCTACATAAGAGCCTGGAGTACCACTGGCTTTCCCTTCCTTCAAAGCCAATTCTGAGAAAGACAACAAGTTCTGCCCAAGGCTTTGCATCCTCCTCTGAAGTTCACCCCTTACCCATGATTTATACATCCTCTTCTTCCTTTCCAACACCGGTTAGTGTACAATAATTGCATCATTGCTTTGTGTGCCATTAACTAAAATTTTGTGCTGGTGTCATAGTCTAAAATGCTTTTTAAGCCCTAAATTGTCCACTAGACATGCTACATTTCTTTAACCATCTTTTATCATTAAGGTTTTTTTACAAAAATAATCCATTAAACAATAGTCGAGGAAAGAATTTCTACTTTGTGTCACCAGGGCTCAGTTACCTGAAAACAGCACACATCAGAACAGCATCACACACGTGCACAGCCTTGGCTCAAACATGACTGTCACCAAAAATGGCCTCTTTGTCAATGTTCTGGTAGTTATACATAGCAGAATAAAAGTCACATAATTCAAGGCTCAGCGGATATTCTCAGTCAGTCAAATGAATTATTCTAAGGTATACATCCCACAACATTTAATCTGCTAGAGCTGCACAGTCCTCTTATAAGCATATACTCTCCTAAGAGCAGATTCCAAGTCCATGTCACTAAGGCTGCCATAATACAGCTGACCTTTCCTGGTCAAGAAACACTGTCATTTCTTTGAGACATCTTCCATCCTAGGTAGGAAGTCTTCAGGCATTTTTTCACTGGGCTCTGCAAAAGCCAGCTGATGGACCAGCTCTCACCCATACCATTGGATCACTGCACCCAAAAGACATTTGTCTGTTTTTCATGAATGAAAATAAACAAGTCATTGTCCACACAGTTTTAATGGCTATCAGACATCAGCATCTAAGTAGCATAACTTTTGCTCACAACTTCTTCTGCCTCCCATATTTAACACAACATAAAATTCTAATTTTTTAATCACTACATACTTTTGCCGAAATTCTTTTAAATCAGAAGTCTTGTCAGGTTCTGGTGACGGCCCTGTCCAGCTGTGTCAAAGCCTTCAGAATGACTTCTCTCCCTAAATTAAAATCCAGACCATTTCTGAGTCAATATCAATCACCTAAATTTCATGAAGAGCTGAAGTCACACCAAAACACGATGAGATTTGCTTGTTGGTTTGGGTTTTTTACCAGAAAGAACCTGGGAGCAATGAAGCCTGGCAAGCCAATGATGAACAGTCAGAATGTACTCTAGTTATTATGTAGTATTTATATATAATAATGCAGCAATTATTAATTACCTGCCATTCTGCTGTGCCAGAGAATTTCCTTTTCCTGACAGTCTCTTCCCCTTGGAGCTTATTAATGACTTCTGACAACAAACCTCTCCTGTTTTATCCTTGCTATATGAGATTCCCTTCATATCAAAAATTTTTAATAAATCATATAATTGCTTTGGACAAAGGCTTCAGAACACATAAAACTTCCAAAAAACATGCTTCAATTTATAAATCCACAGAGAACAAAATTACAGTTGTACAATCCCTGCTGATCCTAACCCACAGGCATCCTCTCTCCTCAGTAGAGTGGGGAAACCTCTGTCTTACTTTATGTGTCTGCATCTCTGCATTCCATGGGTATGGAATGTTCTCCTGCACCCTGCATGAGAACAAGGCAAGCAGAGTAAGGGGGTCTCTCAGCCCCATGTTCTGCTCCCTGCAGCACCCATGCCCCTCACGCAGGCAGGATCAGGGCCCCACCACACTGGCAGACAGGTTTGTAGGGTGCTCCCCCTCTGCACCTCCCACACCAGGTCCTCTATTCTCAGGCAGAGATTTGGGCAGTTGGAAAAATAGAGAAATGTCGACAGACACTAGTAAAAGTGTCTTCACCCCAAAAAGCTGTATCTAGATTACACACACACGTTTTACTCACACTCATGGAATTGACTTCTGACATGAAGGTAAAAACCCCAGCATTTTAAATACACCAGTGTCATCAACACAGGGTAACACAAAATTTCCAAGCATGACTTTAAAAAAAAATCTCTGTCATGTGATGAAGACATGCTAGAATATGACTTTTTCTTATTTTCACCCAGTCATCCTCAAAAGTTTTGGCTAACTAACAATAATAATAGCAGTAATAAGCATTACTTCCCTACACCCAGGTTTGCTATGCTTACCTAAACAAAAACAGACATGTTTTGAAATAAAACTCAGTCTCTGTATTAAACAAATGAGTGCTTAAAATGAAATTTTTGGCAAGGGCCAGTGAGTTTTCCAATCCTGGTGGTATTGTGTTTGCAGGGTGCCTTGACATTGGAAGTAATGATGCATCTGACTCCATGTTCTCAGAAGGCTAATTTATTATTTCATTATAGTATATTATATTAAAGAATACTATACTAAACTATACTAGAGAATACAGAAAGTATACTTTCAGAAGGCTAAAAAGGTAATAACGAAAACTTCTGACTCTCTCCAGAGTCCTAACACAGCTTGGCACTGATTGCCCAATGAGTCAAAATAATTCACAGCAGAAACCAATGAAACAAGCACCTGTTGGTAAAAAATCTACAAACACATTCTAAAGGAGCAAAACCCAGGAGAAGCAAATGAGATAATATTGTTTTCCTTTTCCTCTGAGGCTTCTCAGCTTCCCAGGAGAAAAATCCTGGGTGAAGGGATTCTTCAGAAAATATGAATGTGACATAGTGGGTGTATCACCCTCCAACAGAAAAACTGAGCACTTTCTCAAAAACATCCTGAAAGCAAGCAAACAAAAAAAAATCCAACCAACCAGAAAAAAAAAGCAACATATGTACATAGAAATTGAGTTATTAAAGAAGAACACATATATTTCGTAGCCCATTAACAATTCTATTCAGCATATTTTCTGGCATAAATTCAAAGGGCAACTTTAATGCCAGTAGCTGTTTCAGGAGGAAGCATCCTCTATCCAGTCACTGCTTCAGTCAAGCCTCACTGTCTGTCATGAGCACATTTGAACATCTCTGAATTACCTGACACACTACTGATAGGAAAAAGTTATGTACTCAGCTCTTTCTACACACAACTTCTCATGTATTAATTAAAGTGCTTATTTTAGAAAGAGTGGGCTTTTAATTTTAGTATTCTGATGGAAGAGAGCAATCATAAGATTTGCTACAGAGCCATATGATGGGCCTTCCCATGCCTACAGCTGGCCCCCCTTCCCAGGGTGTCAGGCCCTGGACCACACAGACTCACTTCAGCGTCTGAATTCCAGACATGAAAATATTTCTTCTGTTGTTAAAATACACTGAAGTGGACAGATACTGCCTTATACCACCATAACAATCATCACTTTAAAAAACCAAGACACTTTACACAATGGAGTTTGGGGTTTTTTCCATGGCACATATTTACTGATTTTTAATATTTGATTGGCACTATACTCTCCAAAACTTACCATCTTAGAGTCAGGTAGTCTTTATGCAAGTTGTTTTTTCCTACTGTAGTGTAATCAAGAGCTGCATTTGTCACTGTGGGCATATTTACAGCCTCCCTCAAGTAAGGAAGGGCTCCTCAGTGCTGCTCAGTCATAGCAGATAAATTAGTGCCTGCCAGGTCAGGCTCAAGGAGTCCAGAGGCAGCACATTATCCCCAGCCACGTGGCCGAGAGAAGCTTTTATCCAGTTTTTGTTTAAAGTGTAAGAGACTGCTTGGCTTTAACCAGCCTACTTAGTTGAGCTGTGTAGTTTCTTTATATAAAGTCAAAAGGCTTTGAATGGTATTAGACACTTTGGCAGACACTTCAGCTCCTTTGCTCCATAACAACCGGCTTTTCTTCCATACACAATAGTAGATCTCCTTCAAACTTGATTTAACAGATACATAAAGGACATCTCTCTCCCTTCAATCACCCTCTTTCTTTAGGTTCATGAAACCTTGAAACAGTGCCACTACTTGTCACAAGCAACCAGCCCTGGCTGAAGTTTTATTTGCCATCACAGGGACAAGCTGTTCCCATGCCTTCCAAGGGGACCAACTTCACTGCAGCACAGCAGAGATGTTGCTGGTGAGCCCATGCAAGGACTACCACACCTCCAGTCCCTCCTTCTGAATCCTGCAGGAACCAGGATGCATGTTCCCATGGCCTTCCTGAGTTCTCATATCAGCACTGTGTTTGCAGAAAAAGTCCAAGTAAGTAAAGGGCAAACTTACCTAATGAATGCATTTATCATGTTTCCAACTCCCTTTTTAATTCCTGTAATGAAGCAGCAGCCAACTCCACTGTGGGTGGAAGCAGAGAATTTTTTCCCATCTGCACAGCAAAGTGGTCTGCAGCACCAAGAAAAAGCAGTATCTATGGCGGAAAAAAAATTAACTAATTCCTTCTCTGGTGACAATGCTCCTACTTGCCCAACCCTACTGCTGGCTGATGGAGGTAGACTGCAGCCACCTCCATCCAGGGAGTTCACTCCCTGGCTTTACCATACTATGCCTCATATTTGAGCTAAAGACTATGCTCTGTAACCTACTAAGGAAAAGCATAATAAGGAATACTGAAAGGTGAATATTATCTTGGTAAAATGGCACCACGTGCTACCACTCTGACATTGCCCTCTGTTGGGCCTGGGAAGGCTGGTCCCCGAGCCAAGCGGGTACGCACTGCACTGGCACCATACCCCACCTCGGCACAGCCCCATCAGCAGCATGGCTAGGTGTGACCAGCCACAGATAATTCACATAACAATGAGAAATGGGGGAGATCCAGCTACTGTCAACCCCTTTTTCAGTCCTAGTTACAGCCAGGATAATCTTTTGTAAGGGTAAGTGACTCGCAAGGTGGAGTCCGCACGTGGCTCTGGGCAAGAGCTATAGGAAAACCCACATGGGGCTGAGTACTGCCTCAGGGGGCTCCACCACACAACAGGGTACCCAGCCCCATGAGAGGTGGCCCATGGATGCAGCACAGGCATTCAGGGTACAGGAGGCACAGAGCCCAAAGGCTGCCCTAGGGGATATGTCTAAACCTGAAGCCTTTTTAAAAAGCCTATGCCTATTGCAAGGCAACATTGTTGTGAAACCTCTCCTGCAGCCAAAACTTTCTTCCTCAAAAGAGAGCTAAGCAGGCCCCCATGCCTATCAATCCTTGGCAGATTAAGATATTCAGTTGGTACTGGGCAGATCACTTCTGCTGCAGTGAAGGCAGAGCAGTGCTTCAGCCCCTGTGGCAGTCCCCAAGCTTCAAGCTTGCAGTGCCAAAAGACCTTAGGCCCTGCAGATGCTGCCAGTGCTTCTGGGGACATGTTCAGCTGCCCATCATGAGCTGCCAGTCAAACTGCCTTGATGGCCAGGGGATGTGCCAACCACTCCTGCGTCTGCATCCAAAATTCAGTTTTGTATATTCATCCCTGCTTGTCCCAGCTCTCAGAGGCTCAGCTGTGCTATGCTGTGCTCACCACAGATGTTCTCTTCCAGGTGCCTCTCCTGACACATGAAAGAACCACAGAGCAGGGGTTTCACTCAGCTACTCAAGCACTTGTCTCTCAATTAAAACACAGGTGCAGAACAGAGCAAAATAGCCCAGTACCGCACTGCTCTTCTCAAATGGTGGGAAACTTCTGCCTGCGGCCCCATCTTTCAGCTATAAGCTTTTTTTTTTGAGAGACATGCACTGGCAGAGGAGAAGCACACCACTCCTCCCATTGTTGCTCTTCAGTTTTGCCCATGTTTTATAAAGGCAGTGGCCTTCTCATCCACCAAGGCTTTTGGGCACAGGGAAGGATGATGTTTCTCCCCCTCAAACCTGCCCTCACAATATTGTTTATAGCTCAGTGATTTGGGACCAGCAGAAAGGAGTTGGCTTGAGAATCCTCTCAGACAGAGAAGAGATCAAAATCCCTGCCTTATATTCCACAAGAAGGTGTCTAGGCATGGAGCTACTGTATACTGATGGCAATCAGCCTTTTTATTATAAGACAAACCTCTTTCCACAAACACTCAATTCTCTTCCTGGAATAGGAAGTTAGCCCAGGATGACAAGCCAACATATTGGCCCCACAACTGGGGAGTTAAGTCTCCAGATTTGATGCTGAGCCATGTGAACAAGGTCTTGGCTGGGAGAAGCACCTTGCAGCCTATAATTTAGCCAGCATGGCATTGATGGCGTGTGCTGTGCTGCCACCAAACTGAGAGCACCACTAGGAAATTGCTAGTAAAAACTAAAGCACCTCTAGGCCAATGGATATTGTGGCAGTTTTCAATTAAATGTGCCTTCAGGTAGGATTGAGTTGTTTTTGTGGCAGTAGTCATTGTCTAGGATTATTGTCATTGTCTAGACTCTAAGAGCATAAAGAGAGCTGCATTACCATGATGCTCTGTGTGGGCTTATGAGCTTTTCCATGCAATAGAATGCACCTGCCCCAGCATGGTACCACCTAAAGCAGCCCCAACATGAAGCTGGCTCACAGCCAGCCAGCCCTGGGAGCAGCACCTGTCTCAGCTCCCTGGCTGGTTGCCCCTGCACTGGTGGCACAGAAGCTACCCAATACATTCTCTCCTGTCACTCAGCAGCTCTATGCAATGCTCAAGAGTTTTACCAGTCTCCAATAATGTTCACACCCCACAGAAATACAATTCTGGAAGGGGAACAGACCAGAGCATATGGGCAGGCACAGTAACTGATGTTTTCTCCTCTTTATTTCAGATAATTCCCAAAGATGTGTCTAAGTCCAGTGTTTGTGAAATGTTATGCCATGAACAACACTGACTGGGCACACATGAGGTGAAACAGTGCTTTAATCTAGGGAGGCTGAGCCTCACTGCAACCCCAGCTACTCCAAGCAGCCACCAGCTCACAGCAGCTCCTCCCTTCCCTGCCCAAGCATGGGCCATTTCACTGCATGACAGCACAGGCTCCAAACACAAAACTGTCACTGTGATTGGTCATTCTTTCTCCTGTAACTGTGTCAGCATGGCCCTGTCTATTCTGCCATTGACAGAGACAACCAGACTAGTACAGAAGAATCTACAGCAGTGAAAACGAGATAAAACTTTAAGGATCAGATGAATGGCTACCACCTACCTCTGGTCATGTTCCCATTTTCATTGGCTTGGCATACTCTTTAATGCCATGTAAAGCTGTGTTAACTGAGGCAGGAGGCTGCCTGTATTACTCTGGCTGCTGTTGCAAGGGTACAAGCCAAGAGAGCAACCTTCCTGGAGAAGAGCAGGAGGGTTGTCATGCTAGGAAACAAAATTATGCTTCTGAACCACAAAACTGCTGAAGTGTTGAAACCAGTGTGATCCAACCACTGGGCAGCAGCAGCACTTGAGCCTGCTGTATTATACACCCCAGGTACCTGTGGTCTGTAAGCACCAAGGTTTTTTGCTTTAGCCAGGAATGTTTGCTGAGTGGCACACCCAGCAGTTCCATCCCTCCACTGCCAGTTCAAATGCAGGTCTCACCTCAGCCTCAGTCCCTCAGCACCACTCACGCTCATTGCCCTGATGCTGATAGACCCAAACAGCCAACACGTGCTCCCAGGCTGTAGAGCCGAGGGTGAAGGCAGCAAAGCTTTGCCAGGTGGCTCTGTACAAAAAGGATACATGTGCCTGTGTAAATGCTCCATCGTAAACAGAGCTGTAGTGATATGAGCAAGCCAGACCAGCTGCTGCAGCAACCAGCTACACTGCTCTCATTATGCTGACACTGCCAGAGCAACAAACCCCTCTGTGAACCAAGGGCTTATCTAGAAAAGGTGCTTACAGGGATTAGGACTTCATTCCTGTTTCGCAGTCAGACAAGCTCTGCCCTTGACTTCAGAGGCTTGGGAGGTTGCGCTGGGCCAAGGACAGGTTGGGAGGGTTTGGACTGTGACCCTCATGACAAAATCAATAGTGCTCACGTGGCTAGGGCCACTGTGTAAATCAGTGGCTTGTCAGCCGTGGGGACTGGTCTTCTGAAACAAAAAACATCACAACAAGAGATATAGATGACCTCCTCCAGCTTGTCTTAAATCATTCTGAAAAGTTAATGTATCTTAAAAGAGATACAGAATTTCCAGATTTTTTAGTACCTGTTAAAAGATTACTAAGAATCATATACATTAAATACATTAGAGAAATATATTCGATTGAGTCAAATGTATCAAGAGGCTGCAAAGATTTTTAACTCCTCCTCCTGCTGCTAAGTTTGGGACTCTTTTGATTTTAAAAGCAAATAACCTTGCAGAGAAACTAATTCAGGAAGGCAGCTTCACTAAGCACTTTTTGGGGAGAATTCATGCAAAGAGCTGACTAAATGTGCAACCAGACAATATATAGTCAGTGACAGGCACAGGTGAATTACCTGGCAGTCTCTTTCACTCTGACATGTGGAAATCAGATCTGTCAGCAGTTATTTTTAGTAGACATGGGGTCACGAAGGACTCACCACAAAGTTTTTGTATGATTTCACTTATCAATACGTAATAATATCTGTATCAAACTTTGAGGCGATGCAACTTCTGCAATTTGTGCAAATGAGGATCATAAGTATACAATTCCTGCAAGCAGGAGTTGGTTGTTACAGCAAAGCTAGAGGTCCCAATTAATGTGTTTTGTGTAAAACTAGGAAGCAGCTGGCTTGGCTTTCATAACAGTTACCACAACAAAGTTGCAATGGAAGGGGCAAGCAGAGACACACATCCAGGCTGAGAACCCTTTATCCAAATCACAGCACACACTGTTCCCAAGACAGGCCTGTCCAGAAACCAACTTTGGCAGCTGCTGTGTCAAGTGTCAAGAAAGGGATTGTGCACACAACATAACCTAATCAGAGGCCGAAATAAGATACATAATATACAAGAACTCATATCTGTTGCTGTTGATCTACCTGAAGTACAAAAATCAACTTGCAAAATTTCTGGTTAGACTTATATTAGACTGTCCAGCCCCTCTTGTTTAATAAGGGTTCACATTCCCTAGGAGTCGTGCAGGTGTGTCTGCAGTGAGGAGATGGCCCTCAATGGGTGGATGTTCATCTGCCTTCGTGAGTTTTCCTTATTGTGATGGCAGAGAAATTGTGCAGAACTGAGATGCCTGGACCAAATACTGCCTTTTTCACTTTTCACCTAGTCAGTAGTGCCACTCAAGTGGACATCCCTTTCCAGACCAACTGGGGAAATTCATTGTTCCTCAATAAGGCAGGTGACCAGCCTGCAGAGGTGTGCAATAGTGCCTTTTGCGCCACCCTTCACTTTGAGCTTTGGGTGCTGGGAGCTGGACAGAAGACAAAAGCGTGGATGAAAATGTGGTCCTTCATCACAGCAGGTTTTAATTGGTGTTGCCAATGTCCAAATGTTGCAACTAGGGACAGTACACAGAATATTGTGGTATACTGAGTTATAACCAGCTCTCCAAGCATCTGTCACCCAACAGACCTTGTTTACAGAAAAGAACTTGACCCAGTAGAATGTGCATGGACTTGCAGAAGATGAGATTAGATTAAAACTTTAACTAATATAAATATTAGTCAAGAGTCCTTAAGAGATTAAAAAAATAGCCCAAGAGATAGCTACATGTAATTATGCTTATTGTCAGAAATGGGGTACATCCAGAACAGACTTGGGTGCAAGGGCCAGTAAAGAACCAGTAGTACAAACACTACTGCTTTCTCATCTCTGCAACTTGAGTAACTGTTCTTTTTTCCCACTTAACTTTAAAAAGTCTCTCTCTCATTGCCTAGAATTTAAAGTGGTTTTCTAGGAATACAGACAGAGGAATTGTCCTCATGGTATTAGCTCATAGGCAATCTTTTTGTCTAGAAAACTCATCAGAAGGGATAATTTACACTAATCCTACAGTGGAACCTACGAATTGCTCAATGTGGAGAAGGAAATGTGTATCTGTACTCTGTGGAGTAGACAACAGACTTTGAAAAGCAGAAGTCTTGATACCTTAGCAAACTGTGAGGTAAGATTTAATCCCCAATTTTCTGTAGAGGTGTGTATGCCTCCCCAGTTTATTTTAGGGGAAAGCCAAGGAGCATACCATTGGCTCTCCTATCCACTCAGCTTACAATATATATAAAAGTATTTCACTGGGCTGGAGCGCAGTTCTCTGGTCCCTGGAAGGTTTCACAGTCATTCCCAGCCATGCACAGAGACACAGCTATGGAAGGCCCTTCCTGGAAGAGCACAGCTGAAGTTCAAAGAGTCACCCAAAAAAAATCCTGAATGCACTGACTGTTAACAGTGAGGACCTGATTCAAATCAACCCATTAAAAAAAAAAAAAGGCAAAAAAAGAAAGATTCAATTCTATCTAAACAGAGAGGCAGTGTCTGAGGAGCTCGCCAGGTAGACGTCTGCAGGAAAAGAGACAGCAGGAAATGGTGCCTTAGAGGGCTGTGAGCAAGATCCAGAGGTCCTTGAGCCTGTACTTCCCTGGGCTCTCTCCCTGGGGTGGCAGTGGGAGGATACAGAGAGCTCATACTGCTTCATACTGAAGTATTAGTCTGGTAATGGCTTTTGAAAACATCGATTTGGCAGAATGATGGGGTTTTATTTCCATTTTCACAGAAACCAGGATACTGCTCTTACAGCTTTCATGGTTGTTTTGGGGGTTTTTTTTCCTTCAGCAACAGCTTATCCTTCAAAAATTCAAAGATAAGAAAATATTCCATCGTTTTGACCACAGAAGAAATTTTCTAGCTGACAGAAAAAAGACATAAATTTCCAAGTTTTCTTTAACAGAACCTTCCTCCCCCTCTTTTACATCACCTCTCCCACCGACAATGGACACCATGATTTGAACAGCTTGTGAAAATCACACAGGCTGTGACAACACATCCTGAGGTTTGCAACACTGCCTGCATGAGGCTGATGTGACTGAATCAGGTTTTCAGGAGACAGGGTCACAGCCAGTTATGCAGCCTTGGAGGAAGCATAGCCCCAAGACTGCTCTTGCCACTTCCCCTGGCAGGTTTGGTGGCAGTCTTCATGATGTCTCCCAGCTTCCTCCAGGGCATCCAGAAGCCCTTGGAAGATTCCTTTTAAGCGCAGGAGACAGAGCATGACTTAATTCTTATATGTTGGGTGAATTAATTCCCGACCTGTTCCCTGCACTGCAGTGATGTTACAGGTGCTTTTTTCTGGCAAAGGGGCAGATTCTTCATGCAGGCAGATCTTACAGAATAAGAGGAAAACAGAAGTTTTTCAGAGCAGAG
The DNA here is from genome assembly GCF_036417665.1 of Passer domesticus. NCBI lineage: Eukaryota > Metazoa > Chordata > Aves > Passeriformes > Passeridae > Passer > Passer domesticus. Next base: position 29,106,324 of record NC_087478.1, on the reverse strand, counting down.
GAATGGGACTTGCCAAAAAGGAAGAAAATTAAGGCTTATCTGACTCCAGAGTGAAATAACACTTTTATGTTATAACATAAGCATTTTTATGTCACAGTTTTTTTTTCCCCCTAACACAGAGTTAGCAAAATGAGACAGCTCATGATTAGTATAAGGCTTTGGCTTGCAAATCTGTCTTTTACCCATGTGATGGTTTTCTCCAGATTTTGGGGCAAAGGACTTTTAAATAAATATTGCTATTACACTGCAATGACACACATTACATGACTTCCCCTCACTCAACGCAAATCAGTCACTGAAATAATATCTGATACACTGATTCTATGTGAAAACTGTAATCATGTACCTCTACATTTATCCTTGTGTGTGAGCATACCTGTGCCAGCAGCTCCTCTTTGGGAAGCCCCTGGGACCACTCCACCTGTACTAGTTATTACCTGGCGTCTCCAAGGATTCCTCAAAATGCACGTGGCTGGCAGAATACCAAGTACTGGCAGTACTGAGGAAGAGAAAAGGACAAGGTCAAAGGGCAGAACAGGTATCAATCCTTTCTGCTGAAGTGGGTCTTTTTCCATGGCCACTTCTCAGTTGAATTATCTAATTTGGTTTCAACAAATGGAGCTTGAGCAAATTATCTTTTGCTCTAAGAGCAAGGCACTAAGATTTGAATCAATTCTTAAGAGAACTTAGAGCAGGGACACCCAGACTTGTGCAAGCTGGAGAAGAGGGAGGATTTTGAAGGACTGAAACCAGTCACCTGTCACAACAGGATATATTGCACCAGTCAGACCTAGAGGGAGAGCAAATTCCCCACTGGATTTGCACCTTTTCATAATATCCTTCCACAAAGGCCCCATCATGGCAGGATCCCCAGCCTCCAAAAGCCCTTGCCCCAGGTTGGAACACAACCTGAGTGGCAAGAGCCAGCACAGCTCTTGATTTCTCACAGACACCCTCTGCAAAGCACTTTCTTGGGTGTCCCATTACAGAGCAAGCTGCTGGTGACCGGGTCTGACTCCCCTGAATCTGCAGAGTCAGCTGGCCCTGCTCCTCCTTGCACCACTCGCTGGATGTCAGAGGCAGCCATGGCCACGCACTGCTTGGGACAGTGAATGATTTTTGCAGGACAGTGGCAAAAGGGGAGTTTGGTATAATTATCAACACACTGCTAAGACAAATATCTCCCCCGTGTCATAGGTACACACTGCAATGGTTCGGGACATGTAGCTTCTTTGCAACATAATATTTAATTGTATCACATTAACATTCCTGTGCTGTAGTAAAGAGTGCTGGTGTGGCAAGTTTTGAGTTGAGCTCCAGGTTTTGGCTGAGAACCGCTCTACACTGTTAGTGCCATGGTGTGGCTGCTTGCAGTAACTACATTTCCTATATACCTTGCACTGAAAAAGGAATTCAAACCCTCTTGTTTCAGAACAAAAACTTCCAAAATGCAGGCTGCAGCCTGGGAGCCGGGAAATTCATGTTCCTGGTGGTACAAGGGAGTTCAATTTTACCCTGCCTACCCTTACTCGGCATGAGGTTGAAGTGTTAGCACCAAAGCTAGCAGAGAGGGCAGTGGCAGAAGAAAGGAGGGGGCACAGGGAGGTGCCGGATCTGGGAAATCTCACTGATGAACAACACAGCTGTTGTGTTGATGCTGAGTTTTATTTTATTGTTTTTCCTCCTAGGTGAACATTTCTTAAGAAAATAATTTGTATGAAAAATAAGAGCACTAAGTGAAATGACCAAGGCAGTGCTGCAGATGACTCTTCCTGTACAGACACACAGCTCCACAGGACAGGTCTGAAGTTCTTGGGGAATTCTGGTTGCTCTTGGAGAGGAGTATCAGCATCAGCAAGAGTAACTCATCTCTTCAGCACATGATTGAAGAGGGATCCACTGGTGCAGAGAATACAAACACATCCTCTCCTTTTTTCTCCTTGGATTTAGGGACATGTCACTGTTCCTTTTTGGTGATTGTTATACCCTCATTTCTGTAGCTCAAACTGTGTAATGCAGCAAGCTGCCAGCCCTAGCCTGGCCAACCTTTCTAGAAAAGGCCACATCTGGAAATGCTTTCCTTCAGCTTTGCAAGATTTTGCTCTCCTTCAGGTATTCCTTACAAGGCATCACTCTGAAATACAGTAGGACCAGCTCTGCCAGCACTACAGCAGCAGTTTCTGCTGCACTCCCACTTGCACCTAGTCCCTGAAGCCTGGCAAACCCTGGGGAGCTCAGCCCACAGCAGCAGATGGAGGCAGGAAGCCTTGGCCCACCACAATGAAGCAGGGGCCTAGAGACAAGAGTGAGCTTCCCTCTGCCCACCCGTGCCTCATCCATGGTGAGACGTTTGCTGGCACGCCTTTTGCCAAAACGTGGGTTGAAAGCAGAAGAGCTCCCTCCCAAAATCTGGGCAGCATCCAATTTGAGGCAAAGACAAATGTCACTGACCTTTGCAGCATTCCAAGAACTAAAGTCCCTTAGCTCCCTTGCACTCATTGGAGAAATTGCTCAAAACCTGTTCTCTTTCCAATCTCTCCCAAGGGGAAAAAAAATTAGTGTCTATGCAAGTGTATTTGTTCTGTGTGTTCCTTATTTTATATTTCACAAATCAATGCCAACTTTCAGTCATTGAATCCAGACACTCATGTTAACAATGGATGATTATATTTTCCATCTGAATGTTTTCCCACAAGCACAAGCATTAATTCAAAGTATTCTTTTTGCAAGTAGTAGTGTTGCAATGTATACTAAGATGAAATATTTAACTTGTGTAGATGAAACCGTTTTGTTGGAACCAGCAGAGTCACACCAGCTCACACCACCAGAGACCTTGGTCCACAGCTGTTTCCCCACCCCTGAACAGCCAGGATGCTGTCTCTGAGCCAATAGGATTTATGACCTTTTTAAATAGAAGCGACTTTCTCATGCGCATCGGTAAACTGCTGTGCTATTGGACTGCAAGGAGCTGAGTACTTTTCCACTCTTTTTAGCTATTGCTATCAGAAATCATGGGTTAGTCGATAACCACATTCCTCTGAGATGAGTTTGCCAGTGCACTGAAGGAGATCTGTTCACACTGGGAGGCATTGTTTCCCAGGCTATTCCAAACAATACAGAAAACACTGTGTTCTCATTTGAGTACTATGAAGAAAAGAGCTCAGTGGAAGGACTTTTAAAGAACTAGCATATGCAACTCTATAAACTATATTCTTTAAATAAAGAAAAACCCTTTATGTTATGCAGAACTGAATCATGATTTGCTCATGGACTGCATCCAGCATCAGAAATATGGATGAGCTTTGGCTGGGCTTTCTAAGCAACAGAAATAAATACTTCACTCGCAGCAGAAGAGGGAAAAAAGAAGAATAATTTTAAAAATCAAACAGATAATGCTAACACTTGACTCCCCTTCATTTTCAATAGCAAAACATAATGACAAATTCATTTAAATTGAGTAGGATCAAAATGTTTTGGATAAAACCTTGCCCTGACCTAACTCCTGCCCCTTAATACTAAGTCAATGCAGAGCAAGGAGATGTTAATCTGTCTATAGTGAACTGAATCAGTTTTGCCAACCAGGTCAGAGGTAGTATTTCAGGCACTAACTTGGTACTGATGCTTTAAATAGCAGCAGAGCGTATATGCCCTTACATAGCACTTGCTGTGAGGAGCCACTCAAATACACATTGGTTTTCAGGTGGCCCTGCAAACCAGCATTGTCCTGGTGGAAAATGAAGCAGGGCAGGCTCACCTGTTTGTCATTCCAAGCCAGACAGTAAGAAGTGGGTAGACTCTTTGTTGTCCAAATTAGAAATGAATGGGCTACATCTACATGCTCAGTTATACCATTGCTCCAACAAGGGATCTCAGCCTTCAGATCTCTTTCCTATCATTCAGCATCACTCAGAACATGTACTCGGTTTTGCATTGCTTGTTCTAACTTCACAACTTACCTTCTAAATCTAGCAAATTTCTTTTAGCTTAGAAGTCAGCTGGATCAGGCCAGAAAATGAAGAGCAGGAATTTTTCCAGTAAAGTTCAACACAGTCCAACAATGAAACAAGTTTTTAGTGAAGCACAGCATAAAGAACATGTGAAAGATAATAATTGTCCACAATGGAAGCTTGAACTGTTTCACATCCATGACTTGAATCCTTCAGAAACAGAACAATTTAAAACCCCAACTACATTTCTGTCCTCTTGTCCCCTTCTCTTCCCCGCCCCCTTACATGCAGACAGCCCCGGAAAAGTCCATAAGAGGTGAATGGACAGATTGTCTTCACTGGACTGCAGTGGGCTTTGCTGCCTAGCCTGACTTGGCCTATCATGTTCCTGCTATTCTTGCGGGGATCTGTGTCCGAAAGAGCAATTCCAAACTGAGATGTGTGCATCACACTCTCTGCCAGGGAAAGTCTCCAGGGTGGATCATGGCCAAAGTTAATGCTGCAGCTTTAAAATAGCAATTTCGGTTCAGGGAGCTTTTCTCTGTTTTGCTTTAAATCCAGCATATTTTGCAATGAACTACTGTGTGCACCCACAAATATGCTACACTAAGAGGATGAAGGAGAGGGAAACCAGTAGAGAAGAAAAAGAAATGTAGCAGTAAAACAGCAGGTCTATTTTAACAGAGCTAAATGTTCCTTGCATATTTCTTCTTGTATGTGTTTTGCAACGGAACCAGGTCTGAGAACAGACTGGAGCATTAATAACAACCAGTATGATGGCTGCTGGAGTCCAAACTGCAAGTGGACACAAGCAGTAGCAGATATTGACCAGCAGTCACAACAACATCAATTTTCTTTCCAGACTCATAGTGCTGCTCTAGGAGCTCAGGTAGGCAAAATAGTCTCACACTTGTGGCCATCTACAAATGACAAGAGAAGCACTGAGGGAGAGTGTATCAGCAGTTATCCTAAGTAAGGAGCATTATAAGTTTTCAAACAGAGATTGTTGCTCTAAACCCAACAGAAACTGTAGTGGGGATTTGATTGGGTCCTGTGCCAGAAATAAAATGTCAGTCTAGTTTTTATGTAAAATTGTGTAAGTATTTTTAAAAGAAAAAAAAAAGTAAAGAAAGAAAAGAAAACCACAGAAGAGCTGAAGAGCAAGAAATAATCTGCTGAAAGCAAAAAATGGTTTACATTTTTCTGAGAGGCTCATTCAAGGTGGAAAGACTAGAAACATGTTTGAAAATGTTTAGAGAGTTACTAAATTGATCAAAGCATTTGGCTAGGATAAGGAACTAAAAGATCTGAGTTATTACTTCTTGGAGAAGTGGCTGCTGGGGAGGAGATAGGAAGATAGAAGTGATAGCCAAAGAAAAAAGACTCCTCTTGAATTGTGAGCCTGAAAGGGACCCAGTGCACTTATCCATTCACATTACACTGCTGGGCAAAATGAGATACAGAAGTTAAGCAGCCCGCAAAGCCAGGGCAGGGTCCTTGCAGTGCTCTTGGAGCTGCCATGAGGCAGCTGCTGACAGCAACCCTGGTGCTTAAAGCCTGGGCCCCTTGCCCCACATCACTGCCCCGCTTGGTGACATGCCAAGTCCCTGACCCCACAGAGGGTTTTGGGAGATAAGCTTTTGCAAATCTGTCTGTGACACCTGGAGGTGTTTCCCCTCTAGGCCTTCACTCCTCCCCACTGCCACAGGTTGTTGTCCAGGAGCAGAGCATACTGTGCCTGCAGCATGCCAGCGAAACCGTGGCGTCCTGACCCCAGCTGCAAAAGAGCTGATGTGTGCCTGAGGGAGTAACATACTTTAACCCATTTTAGCTGCTTGTCAAGAAAACACGAGTCAGATCCCTAACATACCAACAGATATTAAATGGCAGCCAGATCCTACTAGCAAATGTGACTTCTGCTTCTCATCAGGGCTGAGCCAAGTGGAGTTGAGCAGCTGCCAAAAGAGCAAGTCCCTGCCCTGCCTCTTATACTGGCTCAATTATTCATGCAGATTGCAAATATGGGAAAGCTATACCCCAAGAAAATTGAAATCACTTAGCTTTTGTTGTTGTGGTTCTGATAGTTTTCTGAGCATTCAATTCCTTGAAGATGTCCAGTGGGAGCATATAGCCAAGAGAAAGACCATCCTCTCAGTACAGTCTCATGATCAGTTTTCTCTTGGTTACCTAATTCAGCACAAAGAAGAGTTACAAATACAGCTGGCCACACAAACGTCTGCCAACCAAGAAAATTACAGGTGGGATTAGGGAACACAACCACAGTCTTTGGGGGAAAATATCACTACACCAGGCCATGAGACATATAGAGATCCCTAAGGTGGCCTCAGTCAGTAGCTCAGAAGATAAGGATATCCAGGCATCTCCAGAAGGGGAGGAAAACAACAAAAAAAAAAAAAAAAAAAAAAAAAAAAAAAAAAAAACCAACCACGTTTACTGCTGCCTACACTGGGGAACTATTCTCTACAATACTTCCCTTAGGAACCCAAGGGCAGCCAGTACTGCCAAGAGTGCAACACTTCACGTGTCAGTGGCCACTGAAATGGCAGGGGTGAACCAAGGCAAGAAAGCACAGGATGAGCTGGAACTCAAGCTGCTGAATTCAAGGTAGGGCCAGGGGAGCACAAACCCTTGCAGCACACAAGGGCAATGTAAAATAACTGCAGATCATGTCCACACAATCTCATGACAGCCTTGGTAGAGCAATACTGCAGCAGATAAAAAGCTAACGAATTTTTCATATTGAAAGTCATAGCAAATTTTAATCTGAATCAACATCTTTAGGTGATAAGGGACTCTATTCAGAGGATCAAAGTCTCTTCATTTCCTCTTTGCAACACTGACAGATTCAGCTGGCACTTTGCAGTCGCACAGGTGGCTTGACAATGATGAAGTGTTCATCCCAAGCTGACATAGATATGGAATAAGAAAAATATACTGGCAGTCAATGCACAATCTAGACTTATTTATAATGCAAACCAAGATCCTGTTTTCCTTCTTAATCTATACTAAAACTGTTGCTCAGACTAAGGAAGTCTAGCAACTAATGAATCTAAAACCACAGGGGAGGGAAAAAGACTTTAAACAGAATTTGTATTTTGAAGTCTGAACGATATGGTATCTCTAAAACACAAACAGCTTTTTATGCTTTTTTTTATTATTATTTTTAACTCTGCTTTGATTTATGTCCAGGAAAACATATTAGGCCCAAGTTTTGGGCCGGAAGAATTTACAGGACTCTGAACCAAGAAGCTGGAGCACCTCACCAATAGATGAGCAGTTGAATAGCCCAGACAGGTCTTGACAGCCCAGTCAAAGAGAGGGAGGGGGAGCACATCCTTTATTAGCAACTCTGGAGGACGTTTACCTCACTAACCATCAGCATTGCACTGACTAAACCACAAATGTGCATTCCCTGCACACCCACATGGGCTCCCAGAGCTAACTCATGGCTGGGAGATGGATTGCTGTGAAACACAGGGTGGACAGGCATGGCACCAGGAGACAAACCTCTCACCAAAGCACTGCCACCCTCCCAGAGGCATGTCTCCCTCTCTAACGTAAAGCAGGATTTAGGTTCTCATATGTTGTCAGAGAAAAGACTTCTTAGGGGCAAGGTAGCTAGAGAGCTTCCCCTCAGTCTTGCCTGATTGGGGCACACAGGGCCACAGTGGTGACAGGTACCTCCAGGGAATTTCTTCCTGGGAAGAAGGGAAAAAGTTGTTTTCATGTAGTACATCCCACATCCCATACTGCTCTTGTCAGTAACTCATTAAATGGTTATAGGGAGTCAGCTAGATTTGGAACCAATTTTTTAAAAGTGCAAATGTTTTTCTATTACTAAAAGAGAAGAGTTAAATATTTTCAACCACCTGTAATGGTTTGGTAGCTCTCCAAGAACTTCCCCCTCATTCCCAGACTGAAAATAAAAAACAGACCCAAAAGATAGTTTTGGCTGCAGTAGAATATGTTGAGCACTTAGTTTCCTAGCCCCCATTAGCCCCAGTGCAGGAGGGTGTTTTCTGCTACTCCAGTACATCAGGAGTCAAAAAAGTCTCATGCATAAGAAAAAGAAAGGCATGCTGGGTTCCCCAAAATGCTGCATTCCAAGGAAAAAATACATTGTTTATTGATCTGAAGGCAATATTTTTGTATTAAATTAGAGTCCTCTCACTCATCAATTTTCTGATATCACACTTTGGTTTTCAGTCACTGCCTGCACCTTGCACAATTATACCTCTGGTTACCTATATTAAATCCACTTTTACATGCTAGTAGACTAGGGGTGATTTTCTTTTCTTTAATGATAGCTTGATATACGGCGCCTATGGGGGTAGAACTACCAAGCCCTGGTGCCTCCAGAGAACACAGAGGTGGAAAGGACTCACCAAGCCCCTGCTTTTGGTCCTTTCTGCTTTGCAGCTAACCATGGCACATGAATACAGACTGGACCTTGGCAAGTGTCCTTTCATTATTAACAAATTAGCAGCTTTGTAATTCCCTCTTTCCTTTTGTTCTGTGTGCAGACACGCACTTAAGACCCTGGGGACTTAGACTTTTTCATCTTGACAAATCCTTCCTCTTGCTCACCCCAGTTTTCAACAGCACAACGGGGGGCCAATCAGCAAAGCTTCCCAAGGCCTAGCAAACAAATCTACTTAACTCATTTCCAGTTCAGTCCAGATCTTCATGAGGAAATACAAAACAGCCATGGAAAACAACATCTTTCTTCCGCAAGACCTCTAGGCCACTATTGTCAAGCGAAAATGTGCCTCAAATGTGGGCATTTGGAGGCGTCTGTGCATAGCCTGGCTGCATTCTGGAAAGGTGTCTCTGTCAAGGACAGCCTCGGTCCCCAACCCATCAGAGTTTCCACCCCTTTTCTTGTCACAGAAGCAGCACCAAGTGGCCAATATGAGACCAAGAGGCAGCCACACAGCCACACCATCGTAGGGGTCACTGGCCCGGCTCTTCCTGCTGCATCCCGGCCTGGCATCGCTTCAGAGGCTTTTGTGCAGAGCAGACAGGGCTGCGGAGGCTCCCCCTGAGCCGCCTTCTGAGGGAAGGGATTGTTTGATTTATGAGATAGGAGGAAAAAATAAAGCTCTCTCGTTGTTTGTCATTTGGGATGAAGAGGAAGAAGAGAGTTCTCTTATTTTTGGTAGCTAAAGAGTGTTCACTGCACATTGCTTTCAAAGGGAGGAAAGGAAGTGTGGAGGCTGGGTGCCCAAAGCGCTGTGCTTCAGGCACAGCCCTCTCCCAGAGCTGGTCACCCTCAGCCAAGAAGTCCAGCACAATGTGGCAGCTGGTGCAGGGCATCCACATCCCATCGTAACCCGAGGGACATTGGGCAAAGGCACCGCGGTGGCCGGGGAGGCCCTGCCTCCTCCATCTGTGGGTCAGCCCTTCCTTTCTGTGGTGTCTTGTGCAAGTCAATGAGGTGCTTTGTTTGATGGGAAAAGCAAAATGTTTGCTTGACCCAAAACGAACTTCAAGGTTTTAAACTCACCAATAAGCCATGACAAAAAATGGGGTTGTGAGTTAATGCCTCCAATTTATTTTCACATTTATGTGTTGACAGCCAATCAGAAAAATAATCATACACACAATGAAGTTCTGTCTCCCACTTGTTTTTCTCATGAATGAGATTGCATATTTCTAGTTACTGGTCCTGGGAACTTTTTCAAGATTTTATTTTAAAATTAAATGGAAATGCTTGGAAGAAGAGTTAAGATTATACTAAGCACGGATAAGTTGTACTTAGCAATTCTGTCCCTTTGAGAAGGTTCAATACTTTTTAATTTATTTATTTATCTGCTACATTTAGCTGGACAGACTCCATATTCCATTACAGTACAGAAGTGATATATTTCATCCTCTAATAATACTTCCCAGTTATTTATTCCAATCCAATGTGTTTGTTTAAAGCCAAACATGGAATCATAGAATCATTATTTAGAGCTCATTTCCTCAAGAATCAATGTAATTTTATTCCGAGTTTCCATAAGAGAAAATACTATTTTAAAATGCAAACTTGTAGATACAATGGAAAATGAATTCCATTTAGATGATGCAATTAACCCCCAGTATAAATAATCTGTGGTGTATATTGTAATATGATAATGTGAAAGTCCAAAAGAACTCATTCCCAGACCACATCAGAAAATCTACTGAGTCAACAACTGCAGCAGACAATAACAGGACTAGTTAAAGAAGCAGAGCATTAAAGCAGGTTAGTTCAAATTGTACAGCATTTAAAATGTCCCTGACAAGATTTAATATGACGATTCACACTCAAGCACTACGTGAATTCACTCAGAAAAGATTTGGTAAATAAGATCTGAGTGTGAAGAGACAACTAGGTCAACTTGCTATGTCAAATTATTGCACGTGGAATACTGTTCCTGTCTCTGCTTTGCATTGTCACCATCAGTTTTTGAATAATTTAAAAGGAAAATTATTTGCTCAACCTATTTGCTTGGGAATTTGTTTAACTTATTATAAGCAATCACATCTGAAGCTCACTTTCTTGACTAAAGATCCTCTGCACACACAGGATGTGGCGAAGTAACAGATGTAAAGAGCTGAAATTATTGTGGCAATATACATGTTGTTTCAACTGTTCTCTCTGATAAAAAAAAAACTAACATAGCATTTCAGTAGGATATAAGTGGCTTCGCCACATATGTAGGAAGAGTGCAAGAATCATATGGTAATAATTACTAGAAGTGCATAGTTCCCTTTTTCTTGACAAGAGCCACATGGCTTTTTTTTAATCTATTGTATCACATACATGATGTAACAATATATCAATGCAAATCAAACAAATGCAAAGCAGCTTTTTGCAGCTGAGGCTCCAGAAACACTGAAGTCAGGCAGCTCCATCTTCGGGGTCCTATTCCCAGCTCAGCCCTCAACACTCACATTTTCTCTTTCTAGCTGTGATATTAAAAATGTGTGGTTTAAATCACTAGTGAAAGTAGAGAAACCACCATGACATTTATCACAAATTCCAACACAACAGCAAAACTGATCATAGGAAAAATTTTCTCCCTGCAAAAGCCTCCCAGTGTGATCACCTTGGGAAGGAGTTATTTATTGGTCCTTAGCAAATACAGGGGCTCCCCTCTTCCAATGCAACACCTTCACAATGCAGCTTGGTTTAATATCAACATGCCACTTGATCCACAGCTTAGGGCTACGGCATGGAAGCAAAACTAAATTCAGCAGAAGATCCAGATATTAGGAAGGGTATGGCAGAACTACATGAAAAAAGCAGCTCATATGAAATGGGTACAGTTCAGACCTGCTAGTTTCCCAGGTGCTTTGCAATTAAAATTCAGTATGGTAGTGTTTTAGAAGCTCATTAATTCAACATTCTTGGTTTCTTTTTGAGACATGTAATATCTAAACGCTGTAACTATCATGGTCCCATGACACAACACATTCTTCTGGCATGAGTTCATGAGGCTGGATCAAAACCACTCCAGAGAGGTTTGCTGGTAGGTTAACTATGTGCCACAAGTCAGGCTGGACATCTGAATGTCTCAAAACTTTGTATATCTCAAAGGGCAACCTGATGTCTGGGATTCCTAGGTGTAAGATTACCTTTTGCCCAAAATCTGGCACCCTGCTCCACTCCTACTTGCTCACACAGTAATCCAGCATCAGTTAATCAAAGAAAATGCCTGCGTGCTTTGCAGACCATTTGCTACTTCTGGCATACTCTGACATTGTTTTACCTTTTGGGATCTTACTTTCTGGGCACACAGCTAAACTCTGGGATGTTGCCCAACTCAACCACTCCCTGATCTGCTGTCAGGCTGCAGATCAAAATACCAGGTTTGCCCTGTCTTGACTACCAGTCTTGTCCCAATTTTTGCCTACCAGGAGGCTTCACAATACTCCTGACAGCAGAACCTGCTGCTCAAGGCACCACCTCTGGCCCTGCCACCTCTGTCTCCATCAGCATCCTCTGTGCATGGGCCACACCCCATGTCATCCATTGCGAGAGCAAAGCCTTCCCACCATGCCAAGTGCCTTGCTGTGACTACACAGCCACTGACCAGGGTGTGATCAGGGCAGATTCAGCCCCTGTTTCACTGCTCAGAATGAAAGTGAAAAGCAGCTGGAATGGGATTACCCTGAGGCAGTTCAGAATACCTTCAAGAAGCTGTTGCACTGGGCCACATCTGGCTCTCTTAGGAAGGCAACTATAAAAAAACACCTCCATAGGGCAATACTGCTCATTTCCCACAGCATACAGGGAATCAAGCATCTATCATGAGCCTATGCAAGCCACGACACTTCGTGGCTCATGCCAGCCAGCCATGCTTCTCATATTAGCTTCCTGTTTTGTCAGTGGCCATTCAAAATATATTTGCAAGCTGTATCTCTCTGACTCAAGCCTGTACCACCAGTTCTATTGAATTTCACAGAATCAATTTTAATAATCCAATTAATCCTAATTAATAGGGGAAGCTGTGGCAGCATTATAAAAAGTGAAAGGTATTCATAACGTTTGAGGTTTGGATTTTGCAGGATACACAGATCTTAAATTTATAACTAGACATTAAAGTCAATCCAGCAAAGGGATTAAATTAATCTAGCTTCTGCTTCAATGAACAGAAAAAAGGTTCCCATCATTGTCCCATCAAATCACTTGATTTCACAAATCACATATAAGTAACATGAACATTTATAAATCCAGAAAAAATAATCAAGTCTTTCTCATTCTGTTAAGCCTACAAAGTTTAGATGTGGCAGGAAAGTGATCTAATTTCAAACTATCGTTTGGGTCAGCGTATCTATTTACAGTGTTCAATTACATGATCATATCATTTTGCACAGCCTTCTTTATATTGGCAAGCTATAAAAGAGCTTCTGCGAATGGAACCATTGTTCTGCTGCATGCTCTAAGAATAGCACAGGCTATATATGAGGCCTCAGCACCAGGACTGTGCAGAGGACCTGCCTTGATAAATTCAGAAGTTTCCTATTGCATCAAAGTTCCTTCCTCCTTTCTCTTCCCTGTCTCTCTTGCTCAAATATACCAGACTGTATTTGGGCCAAGCAGCTCCCCGCTCCCTGTTCTCCCTTAGGAGATGCTGTGGGGTACTGATCTTCTGCCTTTCCTTTCCTAGGACAGACAACTGCATTTTATTGTTTACAAATTTGAAAGACTGCTCCTTTTTTTAGCCATTGTTAGCCTAGTCTGTCCCACAATAACAGTACTAGGTGTTATTTGCAGGTCAGTATTTTCACCTGCTAGCTGAGATGTAGACAGAAATCTTCTTGGGGACTCTATTGAGCTCTGGACCCCTTTTCTCTTTGCCAGTGGGTGATGGCTTACCCACAGCAGAGCAGTGGCACCTTAGTCCCAACTCCCAACACCATCATAAAATCATTGGGAAGTCTACTAGAAAACTCAGTTCAGGAATTTTTGTGTTTTCACACAGTAGTAAAAATATTGTGGGTGATAGAATAAAGATCTTTAAAGCAGCTACACGGTTTTGTTTTGCTTTTAGCTACTGAGAGGATAGAAAAAAGAAAAAAAAAAACACCTCTTTATTTTCTGGCTGGTTAAAAAAACTCTAAGAACAATGGTGTTGGTGATGTTTGATAAGGCATATGTGGAGGCTGGTAACAAAAATTTAAACATGAACTGACAGAAAAAAAAATCTTAAGTTTAAGCCAAGGAGATAACAGAGGAAAAAAGAAATTATGAAAAGAGCAGCATCTCCTTTTTATTGTAGAGATTTTCAATACCTCCCATATCAGAGTCTCAATGAAGAAAAACGCATAGCTTATCCAGCTCAGACAGATTTCAGGGAGTCCCAAGGGCATTTTGACCTTCAGAAAGGAGGTGCTTTAGCAAGACTGCTTTGCTGTCTGCCTGGAAAGGCCTGTTCTTAAACTGCGAGCAAACCAGCTGTGGGATAAAAACCACCCATGCAAAGTTTTGGTATCTGTAAGGGTTTACTTGTGCTTCTCAAAAGCCTCCTAAAGAAATAAAATGTAACAGGGAGGGCAGTCACTTGAGGCAACATAAGATGAGCACTTCTTGCCAAGATCCAAAATGCCTGCCAGGCACCTGGGAAATCTGCTCAGGGAGTCACCAAGAGGTTAGATTTCATCACAGCAAATGACCAGAGGTTATGTAAGAATATTTTTTCAGATTTGAAGATATGTTCAAAACTATACAGGCTGCTTCCATGCAATTTCTTCTAATCTAACTCACTCTGTATCCCAAACATGCAGACCAAGAATGCAGCAATCTGGCACAAGCTGCTCGTGAGAAGGAAGATCCAGCTGCTCTTCATCGTATTGTACACTACTATCCCACTCTCTCTTGGCATATACTTCAGACTGTGGCAAATGCCATGGGCAAATGCTTGAGGGACTGACGCTCATTTTATTTCAGTTTTAAAAATTCTATCCACATGCTCACTGAAGAAATCCCTCCTAGAAAAGTTTAATGCAAGCTTACAGAGATATTTTTTTAAACCATGTTAGTTTTGGCTTGTCTCAGTCCCTCTGGAAACATTTTGGCCAGGATTCTCCATTTCTGAGAATCTCACAGATAGTATTACAAAAGAGAGATTTCTTCAAGCACACACTCTGATGCACTGTGGAGACATTTTATGACATTTTTAAAGAACCTGAACTCTCTGAAATATTAAACATATAGAAATACATTTCCCCCTTCAAGTACCATCGAATTGTGTGAAATCTTTACACTGGATCAAAGAGGATCTTCTGAATAAATAAATGGAGCAAACTCGTCTGATAGAGCAAATAATAACTAAAGCACTTATCACTTTACCAGGGAATCCCCTTTCACATGCTTGAAAATTCTTCATTGATGAATAACATTATAACATTATTTAATCAAGAGTACTGTCTCTGTCCTCAAACAGTGCTGGATTTTTGTGTTGCAGACAGTACAAAGAAACATGGAACAAGAATATCTAAGAAAATTGAAAGACAGAGATAAAAGAGTACTGAGGATATTGTTTCAACTGATGACTCTGAAGCAAGTGATGAAATGCCCCACAAATGTGAAGAAGTAAAAACTGATTTGCAGAAAGGAGGTCACCCTGGTTTTAGAGTGCACTGAAGGACTCCAGTTACTTTTCTGAGAAGTCTATTTTGGCTTTACTATTAGCAGCACCCTGGATCGTTTAGCCTTTACATTGACCTCTGCCAGGTTTTAATTACAGTTGCTGTACTAGGCTGTATGCAAAATATAACATGCAAATGTTATCTTGAAAAGCTGAAATATAGGTGAGTAACATCTGTTTGAGCAGAAGGAAGACACAATTTGCTGAGAGCTGCAAGTCAAATCTGTGATAGAGACAAGCTTAGAAGACAGGCATTCGTCATGTCTAAGGACACATATTCAGGATGGTGGCTATTTGCTGAAGTAGGAAAAAGAAGAGATGAACAACAAAATCATTCCACTAAAACTGAGTGTAATGCCTGATTTGATTATCCAACTACAAAATCGTCATCGATGCAAAATGGATCAAGCATTGGCACACTGAAAGACAATGAGAAATAAACCGTGATGTGAGACATGATTACGCTAAGTCATCTGGATAACATGATAGATATCATAATTCATTATCATCCCACAAATAAACTGCAAAGCTGACTTCATTTATACACACCTGTAACATCATCAGTCTCTTAAGTAGTCAGTGCTGGTAAAAGAAAGTTTCCACTCACTTTGAGCAAGTGCCACCCTCCAGATACCTGCACCCTGAAATGTACAGGTGTACATTTCAGTCCACTCTGCCCCAGTCTGCTCCACAAGCACCCCAAATAAATCCAGGAGGTGTCCACTTGTAATCTTAATGTCTCTGGCCAGGTTACTGTAGCTTAAGTAACTCTTTAACATGGGTGGATGGACAGCACAGCATCTGCATTTTCTTCACAAAAATAATTTTATATCCTCAAACAGCAGAGACAATTTTGTTTGATAGAGCACCTTATGAAAATGGCTTTTCATTTTATAAAGAAATCAAATGTCATCAAGAAAAAAAATCTTAATACTAAGAACAAAGCTGATTTTTAAACAAAGATAGGTGAAGATAAAAAATAAATATGATGGATAAAGCCTTTATAGAAAAGGCTAAAAAATACCCAGCATTTAAATTTAAAAAAAAAAAAAGGTTCAGAGGGGGCCTTGGAACTCTTTATGCTATAAGGACTGACTGCACAGCATTTATGACAGATATTTCTCAGACTTGCTTTTAAAAGCTTTACCATCTTCAGGCAATCACTTCCCATATTTCACTAACTTTTCCTGAGAATAAATTTCCTAATACATTTTTCCACTGAACCTTCCTGCCTAAATATCTTTTTCTAATATAACCCCATTAGTTCTTGTCCTAGCAACATTGGATATCTAACAATACCACGTTGCCTTTTGTTCTGCAGTAACTTTTCACTTCTTTGAAGATTATAACCACATTTTCCTTCACTCCTCAGAGAAAAGTGAACAGCTTTTCTTTCTCTGTCCTTCGTCCTATTTTAAGTACATCTTTAGCCATTTCCATGGCAGAGGAAACTGTGATCTCCATCTGATCTCTGCATTTCTTAAAGTATTTAACAATGTGCTCACTGCTCCAGAAGGGGGTTCAAAGGAAGGATCATCACACCTCTGATGCACACCCTCCTCAGCCCAGCTCCCATCACAATGCTGCTTTTCCCCAGCAGCTGGGCACAGATTCTTACTAGGCATCTTAAGTTTTAATTCACCCAAAAAGAGAGACTTCCCCCTGGAAAATGCCACTTTTCCCTGCTGCTGATCACTGCTCCCAGAAGGGATTAATGGTTGTGGCCATACTGCACTACAACAGTAGCAGAGAGATTTGAAAGCTTTACTAGTGCAGTAGCTCATTCACAAAACCACTTACTCCTCACTTGCTATCAGTGTAGGGGACAGATTTTAGGCTTTGATCAGGAAATTTTCACAAGCTGGAATTAGTGTGGTTATAAACACATTTCCTTCTCTAGGTTTTGTCCATGCAGTTCTACCTTTTCTGCATTCATTTTGGCTGACCAGTTAAAAAGGAAAATTATCATTAAGCGGCATGCACAGAATAAGAAGAAATCATGTCATTGGAATTGTGGCCATTCACATACACACAAAAAAAAATTTAAAAGTGAAGAAAAGATGAAAGGAAAAAAGGCCTTTCATATACAAGTCTAATTGAGAAACTTACCCCATAATTGTGAAGGAGCAGCATATCAGCACTTAGTGTATCACCTGGGTGCAGAGAGACAATTCTTTTATGCACATTGAAGATTTCACATTTAAAAAGTAGTTAATGGTGCTTTACTACCTCTCTCTGCAAGTAATTGAATTATATTTCTGCTTTTGTTACAAGCAAAGGGAACAGTTCAGAAATATTTTCCATATTAGATCTCTAGTGAAACCAGAAGAACTGCTCCTACAATTATGCAAATCAGTAAACACTTTCAGTCTTCAGGCAGGCAAAAACTCCAAGGAGGATTTCTCAAAGAGACAGGTCTGGGACTCTGTTACACCTGTTGTCCTGGCCATAACAAAAAGGTAATGTCACCACATAACATCCAAGAACAAAAAGCAAATACATGTCACTGACAGCATTCACCCGTTTTTTCATCTAACAATCATCTGTTAAAATGCTTAACCACCATCACAGAGTTCTTCTTTAGAGCTCTTTGCAGATATTAACAATGGTGGTTGAGACTGTGGCAAGAAAGGAACAGAAAGCAGATCTGCAGAAGTGAGGAGAGCTCCCTCTCAGAAGCCTTTCATTATCATATGATGCTTTCTGGTGAAGTGATCACCTCTGATTTGTTGAATCAGTGTCTTAATCATGTACTTGGCACCAAGAAAAGAAACTACCAGCAATATTAACAGGGTTATCCAGGACTGGGGTTGGAAGTCCCTATTGTTTAAAGCAAGAGTTAGACAGTATTACCACATGATCCCTTCACTGAGACTCTTTGAAGTGTTATGAAAACATTTTTAAAGCAACATTTGCCACAGGGTAGTCACTCATGTTATATCTGTCTTACCCCTCCTCTTTCCATCTGTGAGCACCTCATTACCAGTGGATAATACTGATGCTGTAATACCACTTTCCCTTGGGAAGAAAATAATAATCATCTGTGTCATTTGAGAAGGATCCTGTTTGGGCCTCTATGTGCAGGAATGCACAATTATAAAGCATGCCCGACAAAAACATTTGATTTTGTTCTGTTCTTAGTTCAAGAAATACAGGTACAGTGTGTGATCATTTGTTTCTAGCTAGGGGTTTTGAATACTCTTTTGTCTGCAAAAAGAGCAAATGCATCTGCCCATTAAGACTGAAAATAAACTAAAGATTTCAGTAAATGCAACAACAATATTGTTGTTACCAATGTATTTCTATTTGTCCATAGAGTACGATAAGTATTACTTTCACTAGTTTCATGATTCATCTCTGTATTTTCTTACAATGTTACAAGGACTCATGCTGTATAGGTTTTATCAGAAAATGGCCTGTTCAAAGCAGCTTGAGAAATCAAGGGTAGTGTGAAAAAAGCACAGAAGGAAAGACTGCAAATGTCAGCAAACTGAATGAAATCTTTGTACGCAATGTACTAGTCTGTATTTTAAGGGAATTTCTCAAAGAATTCTTTCAGTTTTGGTCTTAGCAGATGACACCATTAGTGCAAAGAAGGAGGTAAAATATGGCTGAGATCTTCTGAGGCAAATAATGAGTCCTAATCCTGTTTAGGGAACTTTTGTTCTGTTTCCTTTGCCTGGAAGACAACAGTCCCTCAAATCCCCTAAAAGTAGACTCTTGTATATGCACTTTTCAATCATGGAAGATTTAAGTTAAATTTTCCCCACTCTCCTAAGTTATTATTGAAACCTCCATCAAGACTATTTAGGCAAAAGAGTAACACCCTTGCAGAAGCCCAGCTGCAGGGCACCTTGCAACTACAGGCTCTATAGCCATGCTGCAAGCCTCCCAGCAGCAGGACAAAACATTACCCAATTCCAGTCACAACAGAGCACCTCCACTACTCTACATCTGCCTTTTTGGGAAGGCATTTTCTACTCCAAAATCTTCCAATTGCTCTGGTTTTGTTTTGCTTTGCTTTGCTTTTGAGATCAATGAACTTCAGAGAAATATAATCTCCAAATACTAACACAGTCTTAGTTGGTTGGTCTTCTTGTGCAAGGGGATGTTTCATGCAGTTCCCTGTCCCAGCTCCATTTCCCAAAACTCAGGAAAAAGTCTCTGAAAGGCAGTGTCCAGCATGTCCAAGGCCCGCCTCCAAACAAGAGAATGAAGGTCACCCCCCTGAGCCAAGTGATGGAGGATAATGGCAGAGAGGAACAAGCTGAACCAAAGCTATTTTTAAACTTTATCATCAGGGGAATTAAATCACTGCACTTAATGCTAGCTGTTGTCAAAATTAACCATAGTACCGTGGGAAAAAAAAGGGCTAAAGTCACATAATTACATGCACTTTGATGTTTATAAAGAACAGCTACTCTTGTAAAATTATAATGCTGTATTCATAGCTTAGAGCTCGGGTTCCATCAGCACTGTTGTAGCATTTACTGAGATTAGTCATTTTGTTAATGAAACATACAATTGGAATACGCTTTTTTAAAACACTTTATGCACAGAACTCGTAACTTACAAGTGTATGACTGAGATGATCTCACACATTGGTGTTAAATCCATCCACAACAATGACCCTCACTTTTTGTACTGGGGTACATGTACGCACACATTTTAGTTTTTGACAGATAAGTGTGCTTCTACATTTATGTAAGACTCTGTTTAGAGGAGGTGAAAATCTTGCTTTATTTGGAAATGGCAGCAAGTCTCAATAAATAGATTTGTCCACTACATCAGGACTGGGCAAGTTTGCAGAGAATGTGCATACAAGACAGAAGTCAAGGAGTGAGAGGCATGAAGAAAAAGTATTCATCCATTTAAATTCTCATCAATACAAAGAAGCAACTGGAGAAGGTGGCAAAAATAACTACTCCCTCAGTTTACTTCTACTGGACCAGAACATGCAGTGACCAGGTAAATTGGGTGTGCTCATTACATACTAACCCCTGCTGTCATCATAGGTGGGTGTCTTCCAAGCTTTTGAATACTCATTACACAGCACCCTGGAGAGGCAGCAATTGCTGTTATTATTCTTTTCTGCATGAAGACAGAAGCAGAGCAAAAGGAAGAGCCTAATCTGAATGAATAAATAAATAGTTACTTAGAGCAATTTAGGAGAAATTTGTGTATGCAAGTTCAAGCAAGTGATCCATAAGATCTCCACCCTGCTGCTTAAACTGTGGGGTGTCCAAGTTCTCATCAGAAAAATGAGATTCAGGCTCTCATGCATTTTTTGAGCACTTTCAAACTCTGCCTGTGAACTGGGCTAAGTTTAGTCCAAAACATTGTAGTTGTGAACACACAATGGAGAATTCAACCACTTTTCCCATTCTTGCTAAGTACAGAAACAGCCTGCTCACCTATCACCTCCTGCCTTAAAAATTGTACTACCAGAAAGAGAAAGGCAGAGGTGAATTGTTACTTTGGAGCCGAGCTGGTACATAGAAAGGAAGAATACAATATTCAGAGTTAAGTATAAAGCCAAATAAGTGGACAGCTGTCCAGTACTGAGTCCTGAGTTCATGTTTATGTGTCCTGTTCTGGTTAATACAAGAAGTATAAAGGACAAATTTTAAAAGCTGCATCTGAGCTGAACAGTTAGATACACTGTTCTGGACTGTTTTCCAGAAACAGATTTTTTTAAGTTGAATTCAGGTGTCTCCACTGACTTCTGTTTTTGTCAGAATCATAACATTTAGAAAATTAATTAATAGGAATGTACGGCTAAGGGTGGCTCCGGGGAAGTAGAAGTAAGGAAACAGAAGGGTGACTAATATCTGTACAATTCCAAGTCCAAAGCCCCCAGCTGCTGAGAAAATTGTATCCTGCAAGGTACCTAGACATGCAAAGTAGTGCAGGATTACAATATTTCTGCTTTATAGATAATGCTGAAAAGGAAAAGCAAATGTTTTCTAATCATTACAAACAAAACTTTTCAATCTTCTAATAAATATAATACTAGAAAAAGACAAAAAGGGGATTTTATTTTTGGCTTTCATACTTGTTCACTTCTAATTAATGGCATCTTAATTGGTCACTTTAGGAGAGCAGGAAGTCAGGCATCAAATCTGATTACATATCCAGCCTGGGACGAATTCCTCAGCAAGTCACAATAGACAGAGCAATGGGGCAAGACAAAGCAGATTGTCTGTCATACCTCACCCATCATAGTGGAAATTTTATTGTTTAGAGCTGACAGTTTGTAAGCATCACATTCAGGATAAAACTTCATTTTTTAAAAAATCCCAGTCCTAAAGGCCATCCAGCTGCAACAGCTATACTGACAGATGAGCACTGTTTACATTCCTTGAGCAGAACGAGATAATACAAGAATGTAAAAAATTCAGCCAAATCTTCAGAAGAGAATTCCCTGCTTTACAAAACATCTGAATTCTGAGCAATGGGATTTTCCATAACTGGAGAGCACAGTTTTCCTATTTCCACATTTTCAGGCTATCTATTGGCTGGTCTTGCACTACTATAAACACAGTGGAACATTTTTTTAAATAACATCGCTTTAGCCAGATACTTTGTTAATCTCCCATTCAGTTTCCTGGGCAGCAACTCTGAGGAATAATAGATGAGTTGAAAAACCCGTTCAGTTTTGACATGAAAGACTTGTGATTTTTTTCCAACTGAACTAAGAGAGTGAATACAGTAGTTTTCTCACAATACAGTACTTTGTTTTAAAAAAAATACAATTTTTCCCTTTGCCCTCCTATCTTCAGCTTGTACTTCAAAAGAATGTTCATATTGTTAAACATTGTGTTGATATTCTGGTTGAAATCATAAATGTTTGGGAACAGAGGCACAGCAAGAATGATACTCCAAAGGAAAACACTTTATTTCAGTTTGTAGTACATATTCAATACAAGCACTTATATATGAGGCATTTCTTTTTCTGTCACTGTTTTTCCTGGGGTTTTTTTTAATGTGATAATATTAAAAGTTGGCAAAACAGAACAAGGGTGAGAAATTGTTTCTTTAGATTAATGCATTCTTACATAAGAGTCAAATTCTTCTCTTGCTGCTTTGACTTCAGTGGAAGTTAGATCTGGTGCTCAATGTACATCCTATGCTCTGGGCACACGAGTGCAAAAATTGAAATGCACGATCCAAAAAATTTTAAGCACTGCCTATCCTACATATATTCATCTCTGAGATTAATATCTACCAGCCTACACAAGAACAATTAAATCTAAATTCCTAAATGAAGATCATATGGCAGAGGAGATCACAAACATAATATGGGTCATTTCATCTCCACTTTGCTGTTTCATGTACAGTCAAAGCAAGTACAGAACAGAAAGAAATCATTAGCAGCAGATATCTGCTGATAGACAAATGAGCTGATCTCAATACAGCATTTTCTGTACAGACAAACAAATTGGGACAGAAGAGAGCTGAGGAAGAGAAGTGTTACAGGCAAAGCAGGAGAAAATACATACAGCTACAAAACTTCCTGCCTCTCAGAGAAAAGTCTAGAAACGTCCCATCACTTCATCATCCCTAGTGGCCTCACCAGAAGCTGACAGGCAAAACACCACAGGAACAACCACAGCACTTTAGTGGGAATTTCAGCTTCTAATGCTTCATGCATTTTTTTACAAGCAAGTCTATCTTTAAAAAATTATTTGAAAGTTGTGTAATAAATAGGTTTTCTATATTAGAAAGGAAGACAGAAATTATTCTGTTTATGTGCACATATTGTTTTACAAGCCAGTCTTTCAGACACTTCATCAAGACTGTCATCACACATCATGGCACTGCTTTACATTTAAAGGAGGAAAGGAAAGTTTTGCTCTTTAATGTACGCTTTACCACAAATAGGCATAACTTAGGTGAGAATCAGCTTCAACTCTCATTGCTAGGCCAGAGAGCTACAACCAAGAACAAAAGATATGACATGCTGGGGAAGACAGATACTCCTTGAGCAAGTCAGAATTAATAAGTACTTCTTAAGAGAGCCCCTTTCAGGAATGTGGATGAACACTTTCATGTTTCATTGACAGCAAAACAGCAGACACACACATATGAGGTTATGGCAATACACTGCTAAAACCAACAGGTCTCAATGACAGCTAAAATCACAAATTCTTAAAGTGAGAGAAGTCTGCACTGTAAAGAGACACTCTATATTGTAAGCTGCTTTTCCTTTCTTCTGCTTAGATTTTTTTAAATATTCATTCAGATTTCTACATTGCTAGATTGTCTTTAAATGTCAGAAATCAGGTAAAGAACACAATCTACATTTCAAGTGTTCATTTTGCCTTTTCCCAAATAACATCATCCAGGTAATCAAAGCTCCACAGCATGGTTGTAAAGCCCAGTCAGAACCAAACTTAGGAACAACAAGAACAGCAAAGAGTTAATATCAGCCAATAGCAAGCCATTGTTTCCTTTTTAGGAATAATTATTTGAACCAAAACTTTAGGCAAGTTCTGTAAAAACATCTGTTCAAGAACCTCAGTATAAATTAAGTCATCTCAGTATATACAAAGAATGAATAAAATTACTCCACAAATAAGCCAAATACTCTTTATTAGTTACAAATATTTAGTCAGTTCCATTCCAATTCCTAAACAAGGAGAACAGATCCAGAACTTGGAGAAGTTACAAATATGTTCCTTAAAATATTGCTGTTAAAGACAGGGTGCAGGAACATTATGACTGAAAAGTTAGAGTTTATTGTTCAGTTTTAATTAGAATTTAGGCTGATGAAATGCATATAAATAAGACACATTAGATTAAGGACATAATCATAAGTCATGCATAACAGATTTTATGGCTATATTCTTCATCCCTCCAGTTTAACAAACTTCTGGTCATGTTCCACAGCAGTGCAGAGGTTCTTCAAAGATACAGCACAGGACAGTGATTTGTCATAAAAATGTTTTTTTATTAATAACATAAATAGTAAAAGACACCATTATGTTTATATCTGAATCAAATTAGAAGAATGAATTATTCCTCCATTGCACCCCAAAGGAAAGCATTAGACATCAGACATGTTGTGGTAGGCACTGTTACAATTTGTTACCAGCTAAATCAAGTTTAAAACCACTGTGTAGACAATAGCTCAGTTGTCTTAATCAGGCTTCTTTTAAAACAGTTTTCTGTTCATGTGCTCCTTTGCCATGATTGTAAACACTCCAGTTGCAGTTCAGAGCACTCAATTTAATAGTGTTACGAACTATAAATGAAGTTGATGTAATACAAAACTTGTCAGATAGGAAGGCTTGGTTATTGTAACGTGCATTGCCTACCACATACTTTGCTTGTTTGCATCAAAAGGAATTGATTCTTTGTGGTACTTTTTTTTCTTTATCTGAACAGCAAAATTCCTTAAAACTTAGCACTGCTTGATTTGTAGGAGTGAAGTAGCACAACACAGGGATTGATGGAAGACTGACTGCCCAATCCAAGTTTCATTTTCATTTATTTCTCTAATTATCCTCAGATAAAATGACCCAGCCCCTATTTTTAGGTTTTTTGGGCTGTTCTGTCAGCAGCTGATCTAACAGAGAAAGAGCAGAACTGAGGAGCATGAGGAGACTGGACCTGCTGCCTGCCCCACAGAAAGTGCTTGCAAAGCCATTTCTGTATTTTGACCTTTTTCCTACCAGCAGTTTTTTCTGCACAAATTGTTTGTATCCTCTCTTTCTTGAAGACATCTGGAAACTATAGCCACAAGGTGGGTTGGAGAGGCTTGGAAAACCACTACCCCAAAAGAGCAGATTGCAGAGCAGCATGAGAAGGTTTGGTAAAATGTTTCCCTAGAAAGGGACAATGCCCTTCTGGCCCTCTACCCCCTGCCTGCATGGGCCTGTAAGCTCCCTTTATGCCAAGACCAGTACTTGTGGTGAACCAGACCTGACCTGACAGGAGGAAAACCCAAGACACACAACTATGAACAGTGTAGAGAAGCTGAAAACAAGGGTCCAAACATAGTGCAAGGAGGGAACACAGGAGACCATGTCTCCCAGCAGACACAGCCTTGATTTAGCCTTAAACCTCATCCTCGGGTAAAATAGGCCAAGAATGTGTCTGGATGTAACCACGAGTAGGAAAGGGTATAGGCTTGGCTGAGATGCAGAAGTCATTTTGCCCTGTGCCTCCACAAAGAGGTCACAGAAACCATGCAGCTGACAGGCTCCATCAGGCTGGCCAAGCCCAGGGTGGGGAAAGCGGCCAGACAACAGTGAGCCACAGGTGCTGTCCATGCTCCCTGGTGCAAGTGGGCAGTTGATCTGATCAGAATTTAATTATTTATACCAACAAAGGGTTTGTCCTGTCACGGCTGTATTTTATAACCAGCTATGCCTCTTCCGTTGGCCAGCAATGCCTTGCGCAGCATTGGACTGGCACCGCTCCCAAATAACTCGACTCTGGTTTCACATTCCTCACCTCCACGTTCATGCTGCCCAGTGGTTTATTTTACAGATTCCCTGGCCTCAAGAGGCTGCTATCAAGTTCCTCCACCCTGACCACAGCCCTGCCTCCCTGTCCCTTCTCAATAGGGCTTTTGTTGGCTGCCACGTGGGGGTCAGTGGTGGCACCTGGGAGCACCTCTTGCTGGCAGTCCTGGTGCCTGCCTCCCCAGGCCCTCTTCTGAGAGCCACCAGTGATACACTGTGTGGCTGCTCCAGTCACACACTGGACAGGACTGGTGTGTATTTCTGCTCCACACAGGGCCCTCAGAAACAGGAGAAACAAACTGCACACAGCCAGTATACCTTCAACTGCTTTTACTGCAGACCTGGATTTCCAAGGACAAATATATTCCTCCAGAACAATGTATTTCATTTCCTCAGTATGATCTGGCTGGAGGAGAATCCTTTAATCCTAATCTGCCCACTTCTGTAAAAAAAAAAAAAAAATTAATTTCCATTAATCTTGCAAAACTGCAAATCCAAGATTACATTGAATTAATCCTGTAAAATGGTTTACCATGATCAAATTACATGACAGACCCAACATGAAAGTGACAGTTATTAAGACCTTTTCCAGTATCCTGATTACAGGGCAGGTAAATTATAAAGGCAGATCTATCAACAAGTGTTTCCAAAAGATGACAATTTCTATCCATCAAATACTATAATGAAGCCCTAATCCTTCCAAATTGTGAGCTGCCCCAAGTTCTGGAGACCATACAGAGAACTTTGCCTTTGCAGAACTCAACTTGCTCTCACCCCCCAATTCCAAACACCCTGTGATGGAGCAGAGCCACCTGGTTCTCTAATTACTGCTTGCAAGTGCAGGTCACACGTCAGGGGACAGACTTATGGAGGGCTGAAAGCAACAACTTTCAGAGTACAATAGGGTTGAGCCCATCGTGAATAGAGACCTAATGGGTAAATATTTGTGTACCTGTACCTTTTTTAAGGGCTGTATTCAGTTTGCTCTTCAAAGAGTGTGTTGAAAGAGTGCCGCCTACCCTCTATTTATTCCCATTAGAGGCTACTATTACCCCTTTGGGCCATAATCCTTAGCTGGTGTTCAGACTGTTTTTCTTGAGGAAGCTGAAGATTGAATTGTGTACAAACAGGTAACAACCCTGTTTATTTACTGAAAATGGGCATTAAATTGTATTTCTCTTAATCATCAAACAGCAAGAAGGAATTTCTTTGCTCTTTATTTCAAGCCTTTTATTCACCAGCCAGCACTTCACCCAAAAAGCATGACCTTTATCCTTGTTTTTTTTTCCCCTTCTAGGGCCCCATTACTGAAGCTCATTTGACCATTCTTGGCTTTCTCCAATGGTCCCTACCTCCTTCTGTGGTATCCCAGCTACACAGCCTACACACCATTTATCCAGCTCACACCCAGACATACCCCATTCCTTTCTTTTGTCCTCTTCTGAAACCCTTGCAGTGATCCATCTTACCTCCCAGACGGCCTTGAATGGAATGTGCTGTGGCCATCAGCCTCTATCTTTTCAGGGTTTTTACATTTGTTCTAAGGCAAATGTGACTTTTACAGTTATCACCTTCTAGGAGACTTTTGACAGCTTCCTCCCCAATGGTACACTCATTTCCAAGAGGATTCTGGACTACATCACAGAGAGAAGCTCCTACCTGTGCCTGCACATGCCGTGTGACAGTCACAGCATAAGATGGGTGGCTTTGGCCAGTTGAAGCCAAGGACAGCAAAGCTCCTGGTTTCTGGGCACTGCTTCATTTCCCTCCTGCTACAAGTGAAAAAGAGAAGCCTGCAGCATTTGCAGAGCGTGGTTTTATCACTGCAACACCATGGAGGAAGGGAACCCAGGTACTTCAATCCCTTGGCTTCCCACAACTGGAATAGCTTCACTGTGGCATCATCAGTCAACTATTGATATCAAATAGCACCGATTTCTTACTTTAAAACTCCTCCAGGATTGTAAATGTTGTATTATCCAGAAAATAAGAGATACCAATTCCTTTTAGAACAAGCTGACTATATGTCAAACTCATATTGCATTCAATTTAGTCACAGAATTTTACTGTCAGTAGGAAAGTCTGAGATGAGAGTTAATGCTGGTTTTCCTGTACCCTGAAGAGAAGGCTTCCCTCAATTTCCTCAGCTTACCAATAAATTGCAATTCTTGTGAAGCCTGCACAAAACCCTCCTGTCAGTAAAATCAAAATGACACATTTTTATTGATAGAAGGGAAAGAAAAATTAAACACCAGATTGTCAATACAAAACTAGATCTCTACATCAACTTGTTTGTTAACCTCGAGTACTGCCACCAAAAAATATTACACGGGGAAAAAAAAGATATACAACAGTGATATAAGGGTCCTACTATCCAGTGGTTGTCATAAGTATGGAGAACTATAGATTTCTTAACAGCCCAAGGTTTTGTCTGCACTCATTGCTACTGTCTCTCAATATACTGATGCATGTCAGTTGCCTACCTGAAATTTCACATGAATTGCTGAATCTTGCTCTCCACTATTTTCTAAAATGCAGTATAGCAAAAAACTGCACTCTCTAATAAGGAAAAAAAAAAATTACTGCTTGAATAACCATCCTGAACTCAGCTACTGGAACCCATGTAACTTATGATAACTTATGGTGAAAGGAACTACAAGTATTTCCGTTCACCCTCGATCAACATAATGCTCCTCTTAGGGCAACATATAGGCAGAGTTCCATTAATTAAAGCTATTCCCCACAGATATAGTTCACTTCTGTATTTGTTTCATTTTGCACTTTGTTTTGTGCTTTCTCAAGCTGTAGTACATCTGTTCAGACCCCAAACCATGCAGTGTGGGAAGTATACCCAATGAAGGCAGAATTCCAGGGATATTCTGAGAAATGGGAAACAAAGCACAGTACCTTGGTAGTTTCTGTTATTGTTTGGACTTGATTTAAAAATGAAGTTGTAATCTTTTGATCATATATACTGTAAAATATTATTGTACAGCCATAAATACTTTTTCCTGCCTTAAGAAAAATTATGGGCTATTTTCCGGATGCATTGTAGCATAATGGGCATGGCATCAAAAGACAAGATCAATCAGTACAGAAAAAAGCATGGGTTTGTTTGTTTGGGTTTTTTTAATAAGTTAAATATCTTGACAAGTTTGAATGGGAATGTGAATACATCTAAGGTAAGATTTTAATACAGACGTGGCCAACACACTGTAAGGAATTTGTTCCTTTAACAGACGCACTATCAGACATTTGAAATATCCCAATTTTGACAGAAAAGAATGGACTAAATCCTCATCTCAGTTACTGACTGGCTTCAGTTCTCATGGGATGGAATTTGGTGTGGTGAATTTAACAGGAAACAATAGACCAAGCAGTCTCATTGCCTGTAAAAATTAAACACTGTATTTTCATAACTTGGGAGTTATGTAAGGAATATCTCAGAGGCACAGTTGTAAGAGCTCCACATTCTGCAAGCACTCTTTGAAGGATAAGGCCAAATGATAATTGCCTCTAGAACTTGGGAAGTATACAGATCTCAAATAATTACAACCCCCAGAGCATGATAATCCCCAACTGCATGAGCAGTTTGGAAGTGGTTTAATGCACTTTTGGAGAGAAGACGTGGGGGGAGATGGAGCAGGGAAGGGAGGAGGCCTTTGCACAGCCAAATTTAATTATTCTTGCTCTGTGTGCACATGCTTGTTCTTAAGTAGCTAACCACCTTGTTCCCCTGAAAGTCCCTGAGAGTAGAAGTAGGCCACATATATCCATACCTCTCACATGCACAAGATTAAATGCACCCCAGCATTTTCAGGAGCAAAAATTGAGTTGCAACCTTCAACCTCACTGGATTAGCTGCTTTTCAATCAGCAAAACTATGTACACTTTGGTCATGCAGGACAGTGAAAATTGCATACACACCCTTGTATGTGTGCATTGGCTAAAGGACTTCTCAGCCCAGAGTGCTGTATCCTATTTATAACTAGCTCCTTTTAAATTTAATAAAATACACATATTTGAAAAAATTATGAAAACATTCATCCAGCTGAGAGAGGAGATCTCATAGCTGGTGGGGAACAGGAACAGGATCTAGAGAGAAAAATTCTAAAGAGTCCAGTCTTCATTTTGTCTTGCTTGGTAATTCTTCCCAGACAATTGAGACACCAGGGCTGTGGCTTTTGGGCCACCTGTGTTCTACTTCATGTTTCCCCTAGGTTCAGAGCTTGCTCAATGACTGGAAGGTGATAGTGGAAGAAAACTGTAAAGTGAGATTTTTGAAGAAGGATTTGAAGAGTGCAAGCAGAAAACAGAACTGACTGGAAGGTAATAGGAACTGGAAAGAAACATAATAGCAAAGAGACTTCTGTCTGCAAGCCCTGAATCCCAAGAGAAGATTTGTAGCACAAGAGAGTCACTGCTCAAGGCTCAAGGCACACCATGTGCAACTGAAGATTTCCTTCAGAAGAGCTCCATCCTGGCCCTGTGTACCATTAGGTGTGCTCCAGAGGAACATTGACAGGATTAGCTTCATGTGAAAGAAATTCAGTCAAGCTGTGTAGTTCAAGATTTGCAGCTCAGTTGGAGGACCACTATTGGTGATGATGGGAATGCTTTCTGCAAAAATCATTTCTGATCCAAGCTGGCTGCACATGTTCTGGGAAACATGACATTGCAAAGGCAGGCTGACCAGAAAAAATGAGCTTTGCTAGAATTTTGAGCAGGGAAGAGGTCTTTGAACACCATGTGGGTGTAAATTAGGAACTCATGCAGACCATGAAATCAGCTCATGGCCCACAATTAGGTATGCAGCCTGTGCTCTCAGTATTCCTATACCCCCACACTCTCTGGATGTGAAGGAACTTTAAAGCCCAAATAAATGTACATGTCTTCAGCACAGGAACTACATGAGCCTCTAGGATTGAGTCTTAGCAATGGACAGCATTTCCATATATTCTTATACAGAAATACCCTTTTAGCCTAGAATAAAATCACTGAGCCGATTCTCTGTTGTCATTTAAGGTAATGCAAAAAGTCACTTGTGATATTTCCCAGAGGAGTAGTCCCATATTCTTATGTTGCTCTCTGCAGGGCTGGCATCACAGTAAAATCAAATTTTGGTGAAATGTTTCACCCATCTTTCTACAAACATACTTTCTGAGCTCTGATCTCAGAGACAGAAGCCTACTATTTCCAAGGCTTACTCTACTGCGGGCATTCAACACAGGCTGAGGAGATGGAGCCAGAGTCCATTGCGACTCTGGCACCACTGCTAGATTCCTGTAAGACCAAGTGTAACTGGGACTATCAGATGGTAAGGAGGGAGATGTAAAATGGAAGATTAAGCTTCTGCTTCCTCCTGCATTCATGCTGTGATTAATGTGGGAAGTATGACCGGTGAATAGAGGCTGTCTTTCAGGCCATCATCAATGCCACACTCATGGCCTGTGGAAGAGTAAAGCCCCAGCTCAGGAGCAGCCAGAGTGCCTGCTGGGGCATGCAGGACCCTACGTGTCTGCCAGGCTCAAATGAAAATGGCAACAACTTAAGTCCTCCAGGCCACTTTCAAAGAGCAAGGTAGATATCTATGTAATATCTAATTAAAATAATTAAGCTTTAAGTGTAAATTGCTACATAATAATTCATTTCCTGCAAGACATGTAGCCTCTGTTCCCCTTTCCCATTTAATTAATTTCTCTGTCTGCTTTTCTGCCTGAGCTTAGCAAAGGAGGTCAGTCCTTGACTCCACTATATCAATGGGCATTTCCCACTGGCTTTCAGAGAACTTGTGGTCTCTCTGTCTTTATCAAAGGAAAGAAAGCATAAATACTTGAGTAACAGATGAAGATACTAATTAGTCATAAAGGTAGACTATTTACTAATGCAAATAAGCTGTTGCTCTGGAGATACAAATCCATCCAGAATTATTCAGAGAGAGTTTCTGAGAAAATCCACTCCATCAATACCAATGGGCAGAGATGCAGAAGTATGGTTCCTATTTGCAATCACAAGTTTGAAACATAACACAAGCTGCAACATGCAAAAACAGGCAAGTGCAGCCCAGGGTATTATATCAGAGTGCTTATCCCACATGCAAAGTGACAGTCAGTTATCATCCTGCAGTGTCAAGCCATTAAATGCCTAAGGTGTGGCTCTTCCTGAATTTCAGGACATGAACAAAATACTGACCATATATAGTGGCAGGATCCTCCTTGGCTACCAACCACCATCCTGTTCCCAAGCATCCTGTTCCAAAACATAATTCTGTTTCCCCCAACCTGCAGGCTCATTCATCACCGTATCATTTGGGTTTCATGCTGCTATAACTCTGTTAGCAGCAGGTCCATAGAAACTCTGATTGCCTGCTGATACCAAAAAAAAGTACACATCTTTCCAGTAACATAAAACCAAGCTTTGTTCTGTAGTTTTTTCCAAACAAGATGTTCCACTGAATTCAAGTGCATGACAGCTCTGTAAATTAAGGGCCACTTGGCAGCAGAGTCCTAGAAGTGTTAAACAAAATACAGTATTAAAAGTCAAAACTTTGTATACATAAAGCAGCTTTTTTTCATCCCTTCCTTCTACACTATTTAACTCTTGATTTTTTTAATGTACTTGTATTTGTTGTACATTTCTTTGCAAACACCATAACAGGGAAAGAAGAAAAAAAAAAGTAGATTTCTTTATTAGGCTATTAACATTATAATCCAGGATACTCTACTACCACACTCAAGAGGAATACCCCTTACCTTTAAAATCAATAAGAGTTTTCTTGTGGGGCTGCATTTAGCCATTTCAGCTGAAAGCAACAAATGAACGGCTAAAAACAGCTGAATCCAGTAGAATGTAAATAAGAGATCCTTGCCAAATCTTTCCTGGTTACAAAATGCTCTACCAATTCTAAAGATTCCATTGCGATACCTTTGTACTTTATTTATAAGGCTTTCAGTAAGCCACTCCCTTTCCATATTTGTTTGAGCTTATGCCCATATTCCCATGATTAGTGCAGAACAAATCTAGGTGAAAGGTTGATCCTCTCTCACACCAGCATTCATCTGAATTTTTCTCCTTTTCCTGAAGATATGTTTTTAAATCAGGAACTGAAATCCTAGATGAATTCAAGCAAAATATTTGAAGTTGTGCTGTATGTTTTATTTCTTCAGAAAAAAGGCACTTTTCACAAAGCACTTTAACTGCACACTGTATATCAAAGACCTTGTTCTAATGAGCTTCTGTGAAGTTTCCAAATGAGAAAAAACTTTTTCTGCTTTTCTCATTTC
Source organism: Passer domesticus (assembly GCF_036417665.1). Classification (NCBI taxonomy): domain Eukaryota; kingdom Metazoa; phylum Chordata; class Aves; order Passeriformes; family Passeridae; genus Passer; species Passer domesticus. The sequence goes on along the minus strand of NC_087478.1, from coordinate 29,073,481 downwards.
TCCAGTGGACTGAGAATTCTTTGAATCAGAGTAAAAAGACCAATGATTTGTCTATCTTTTCTCTCCATCAATGATATCTATGCAGCACTGGATGTACTCCCAAAATCCTGCCTGAACATATTCCAGGCTGAGCTGTGCAGGACTTAGGAGGAGTTCTCTGAACGCAGTCTCTCCTCTGCACCTTCGCTGGGAAAGCATAAATGCGTTCCCAGGGTGTTACACAACTTTGCCGCAGGTAAAGCATGAGATACCGAGTGGGAATGGTAATTAGAAAAAATTCGAAACTGAGTGACCTTCCCTCAGCACCAACATGCCACATAGTACTAGTTTTGTCCTGACATGTGAGGCACCTCTCTTCTGTATCTAATCCAGGAATCACTTTACATTTCATGAATCTACATGCAATGTGAGTCAGATATAAACAGAATTGCCCAACCCTTTAAAAAATTCCATTACACTTACTCTTCCTGCCAATTCAAGTGAAAGTTTTAGGCAGAGCAGGTGGCCTACAACTCACTAAGCTTTTTCCTCTGGAATGAGAGGATGGGATGAGACAGTGGGGATCACTACCCACATGCAAACATCACCAGCCACATTTGCTCAGCCCAGTCCTGCTGAGAGCCCTTTTCAGGTCTCTGACACACTCCAGTTTCTAGCTGGCATGGTCCTTTTTAGATGCCAGTCTCACTGAGACTCACCGAGGATGCACTTCAGGTGTCTCTTTGTTCCTTGCTCTCATGGCACAGGGCTGGCCAGACAGGTACAGAGTTGAGATTCCCTTGCTGGATTACACTGCTCTAACACACACATCTAGAGCTGTGGGGCTTCAAAAATGAGCAAATCCCTATGAAGTATACTTTCTTTTTTCTTTCTCTTTTTCTTTTTTTTTCCATATCTCATATTTCCTGCCCACCCTAGACCTCCACTGAAATGGAATGCAGTTATTTGATAGGCATCTCCTCTTTCACTACAAAAAAAGAAGCTTGGCGGTGGGGGGGGGGGAATTTACAGATACAGCAGGTACCTCACAGATTCACAGACAAGCAGAAAGAAAACAGAAATGTTTTGTTTGTGAAAACACAGGATAAAATACATTGTTTTCAAGTCCTTGATGCTGAACTGTGAAAGAGGCATATATTCACTTGCCCTGTACTGCACAAGCTGCTGGGTCTCTAACCAGAAGATGAGAGAAGGCTGATATATACTGGAGAGTTGAATTCAAAATGAAGAAAGTCCAGGAAAATTAAATTAAAATAAAATTAAATTAAAAATTTGATGTATTTAGAAAAAATAGGCTCATAGGGTTAGAAAAATACAGCTTTGCCCTCCACCTAGTTCCTTCCTGAAGTGCTTGCTTGCTGGCTGGTTACTGCCCTCCTCCCCCACTATAAAACAAAACAAAAAAATCTTTATCTCCAGCCCCACTTCAGTGACTCACACCAAAAACATACCCTTTTACTTCCCTGAACTTCTGAGGAATTTAGAAGTGCAATCCTCAAAGCCCCAAGGGAAGTTTGGCATTTCATAATAGCCTAGCAGCCCCACCTGAGGTATGAAGAATGCTTTGAAAACATGCCTGTGATTAATTAATTAACATATTGGCACATAACTAGCTTTATAACCCTCCACCTAATGTTTCGGCTGAGAGCTGCCTGTGCCTGTCACCGACACTGTGTGGACTGATGCCATTATCTTGTAAAGAATAATGCATTTTACGTCTAAGTAAACACAACAATGTAACGTAGATACAGCAGCTTGAATTAAGGATTAATTACAGTGATTCGTAGTGCTTAAAGAGTAGGCAGTTTACAAAGCAAGGAAGCAATTACTTTTAAAGACAGGGGTTTTTTGCTTCAACATTTCTGAGCGGTTGCATCATTCTTACTCCTGACAACAAAGGCAAGATCAGCACAATGGAAAACAGCCTCACCTGTGAGAGTCTCAGCACAGCCCTTAACATCCATGAGCTCTCCCAAGAGCACTGAAGGCTTGCTCTCCCTACATAAGGCTGGAGACGTCCATGCTCAGTTCCCTGGGTAGGGGGGTTATGGTTGGTGCCCTAACCTGTGCCCAGGGCAAAGCGCCCAGTGGGCACTAACGGCGGGGAGGTGATGGATAATTATCCCAGCAGCCTTACACACCATGCAGCTTTGTGGATGACATGGATTCAGGTAGTCCTGAGATTTAGGCCCTGTGCACTCTTTCCTATCAGTTGAGGACCTCAGCTGTATTGTTTAATTTGTAGAAAAAGGTGTTTCCTCAAAAAGCAGGAGTTGTATTAAACCTTCCTAGAAGGCTTAACTAAATTATTCGGTCAACCAGGGTATTTTTGAATGTTTCTGGTTGTTTAGGTAAGTACAAAACCCACATAACTGTAGAAAATACAATCAAAATACTTAAACACAAATCCTCTTTCCCTCCTTTCAGCTACTAGAACAATTTGTTTGTTGCATATGAGGGTCTTAGGCAAGTACAAAATCAAGGAAACAAGGAAAGAGTTTTGTATTTAGCCCTGAGAGTAAGGAGGTTCATGGCCATCCATACATCTTTGGGAACACATTTCACCATACAGCTACACCTGGCCCCTTTGCTTGTGGCACCCCCATGTTGGCTGACAGCTTTATTATTGCAAGGTGACTGATAGTGGAGGAGCATTTCATCAAAGGCAGTGCTGCCACATCTTCTACAAGATATCCAGGTAGGATTTTGGGGTTATTTTCCATCGGCTTGGAAGAACAGGGTCAGTCCTCAACAGGTGGTTCTAACTGCTAGCAGAATCTGTCACCTCCAAGTCCTTGAAGAGGAATTCATGCAAAGTTGAGAGTAGTTGATCCTTTTCTTTATTTTATAATTTGTGTATGGGTCTTGCTTTGGTTCGGCTGTAGACAACAAGCCTCCTGAAAGACTAGGAAGTGCTAAAAAGTTGGAGGTGGTTTGTGAATGTCACATGAATCAGTGGAAAGCTCATCTGTATTTAGTTTTCTAGGTTAAATCACGGAAAAAAGTAGAAAGTAGCACAAGATTCTCTTCTGGAAATTGTGGGAAATCTAGACCTTGTAATCACATTCATCAAAGGTTTGCTCTTCTAGTGATGAGTGAGATGCAAGATGAACATCAAAACTGGATTAGTGTTCACAAATGAAATCATGAGATAAAAAATTCTGATGGAAAACAAGCAAGTGGGATACAGTTTTGGAAAAAAAGATCTATAGGAAAACAGTTACTAAGTCTACTACTAAGTCCTAACTACTAGTGCTAACTACTACGTCCTTTGAGAAAGAACAGCCTTACTGGAAAAGACTGAGTTGACACTGAATGTCAGAATGTTTATAAGCCTGAAAATTCTGCACTGTTGGTACAGAACTAGGATATGCTGATATTTCTCAGATATCTGGAGGTATCTGAGATCTAGATACCTCAATACCAGAATGAGAGCTACAAATTGGAAGGAATTCAGCAAAGTGCAACAGTGGAGATAAAAGAGATACAGAGTCTGACTTAAGTTGGAAGAAGAAAGCTTGAGGGTAAAAGAATAGAAAACAGGTAACTTACAAAATATTTGAAAAATGTGAGCAGCAATGAATTGTACTGTTTAGACTGCTATGCTAAGAAGTAAGAAAAGTGGAAGTATGAATTTTAATCTATCCTACTTATTGTACCACTAAATTAAAAATACATCGAATGCTAAAGAAAGAATTGTGTACTCAGTAGGCTTATCTGGAAGTAGAAATTAGGGACCTGATTTGTTTCAAATCCATTGTTGCTGTGTTTGTTCTCCACTTTTTTTACATCCTAGCATAATTTTTTTCTCGAGAATAACATCATTATAACATGCTGAATTGCTTCCACAAAATATTTTGCTCTTTCTCTACATAGAGTATATAAAGTAGCCAAGAAAAAAAGAGTAGAATTCTTTCTCTGCTGATTAAGCATTCACATTTTCACTTTTCTCACTTCTCCACAGTTTTTCAAACTGTATATTCTAGGAGGTGCTGTGTTTTCTCTCATCAACAATTACAGCCCATGTCATGGATGCTGAAGACTCAAGCATGTCCTACACAAGCGAGTCTCAACCCAACAATTCATTGTTGACCATGAGAATAATCCCACACCACTGCAGGTGTGAAGTTTTGCTCATGATTATATGACTGTTGCTAGACTTGAAGGTGCATTTGTAACCAGAGTACTATTATCTTGACAGGATCATAATTCACAAGCTAATCAAAAACGGCATTTGTTGTTCAAGGGAAGGAAAGAGCCTTTGAAGGCCATTTCCACCCATCGGATTTTATTCCGTAACACTGAAATTCATTTTTCTGAGCACCTGGAGGTTTCACATCCTGCACCTTTCTAATGCACAAACTTCACTCTTTCACAAAGGGATGATGGGTGAGAAAAAGATATCTGACCTAAATTCCAGAATCTGCTTTTCTCACCCTCCCTTAAAATTTTCACAGTCAATGTTATAGCTAGAGTCAAAAAGACACAGCCTGACTCAAAATATCTAGGATGCTTGTATATTTATTACACTCTTCATAACTTCTTATTATCACTGCACAAAAGAGTGAGATTTCAGTAAGAATCACCTACAAAAATGTTACATTTACCATTTAAGATTCTCAGTTAGTTTTCAAAAGGTTAAAGGAAAAAATTGAAGATAAAGAATAAACATGGCTATGCAATATCTATAACACTCAGACCATGCTAACAAGCTGTATAAACTGTTTATATATTTGTATAGAAATCTAGATATAAGGGGTCATTGAAACACAAATTCAGTAGCAGTGTATGCTACCAACCTCCTTCTTGGAAAAAATTACTTACTTATATAAAGATCGGCTTTATTTTTGTCAAATATTTGGATAACAAAGACAGTGAGAAATTCCAGTCTCAATTACTCTTCTTCCACTTGGCTTCCCTTGAAAAAAGTTAACCTAATACTGTTACACTACCTGTTAATCACAGTTTAAATCCTGCATAAACTTGCTTTATGAAATTTTGTGGTTCTTAGTTGAGAAAAAAAATACTTTTGAAACCAAGAGGAATGCTGACATATCCGATTTGCAAACTGCAGTCCTACAGTTATATGTAGTATAGTACAAACATACTACATATAGTACTACATACCACATATGTAGTATAGTTGGTTGTTTCTATATCAAACCAGAAGTACAAAATAGTCCAAAATCTAAATTAGGAGCCTTGATTTAGAAAGAAAGGTCTCCCAAAAGAGGTAAAGGCTGAAGGACTGGCTTATTATTTTCAACCCTTCAGATTGTTATATGATTTCAGCTGTGAGTGCCAACACATTTTCTCAGTTGTTTGGTGGCTGAAGCAGGTGTGGGTTTGATGATTTCTGCTGGACAGATGGCTACAGCCAGGAAACACTCCTGCAGCTGGCCGTGACTTGTGCATTTGTTCAGGAGCAGAGACGCCATCTGCAAAGTCACTCCATTCTCTCCTGAGTGCATGTTAGTGTCCCCTTCACTGGCTCTGCCCAGGCTCAATTTCTCCCATGGCAAACTTCACTGGAGGCTATGGCAAGGCTTGCACTGATTTCACACTTCATGACTGCATTACACCCTAGCTTCAGAGATAAAATTATCAACCTTATGTTTTCCATCACATCACCATCATTAAAAAGGAAAGATGGATATTAAATTTAGGGCCATATGAACAAAGCTCCAGATGGGGTATGATCCTGTGCAGACATCTTTCTCAGCATCTCATCCTTCTAGTGTTACAGGGACACCCAGAACTTTGAGGCTGAGAATACTTTGGCAGCATAAAAAGCCTGATTTATACACAGCCAGCACTAATAGGATTGACCTGTTGAGCTGTCCATGTCTTACCAGGAGAAGTATTAATCACTTACTGTAGGGTGTTAACCCCATAGCAAGGAAATCCATTGCCTTTACTCCACACACACCAAGGCAGGTAATACATTGCTGACATGGGATTCTGTTCCATCCAATGATGTGACCTTTGTAAAAGAGAGAGAGCCCATTAGGAATTAATGTACTGCACACAGAAATGTCTGCTTGCATTCCTCTTTCACAGACATGTGTTTGGCGCCTGGGGTATTAACTTTCAGACTTTGTTTCTTTTTACTGTATATTCGTCTGCGTACTGTTGCCTACAAATGGGGTGCAGTAGAAAAACAAGCTGTGTTGCCTTTGCCCTTTCCCATTTCTCTTGGATGCACAGGTCATTCGTTCATAAGATCATAAGTGACCTTAATAATTTTGTATATGAGGTACCATAATCTAATTAGAGTTTATGTTCAGTTTTGGTCAGAACTATAACCCATATTAAGTTTCTATTTATAAGTAACAGGAGATTTTTTTTAATACTGCAGTAGCAATAAAACAAACAGCATAATAATGAGGTGTCTCTGGAAAATGAGATGAAAATAATAAATGTTTAGACAAAAAATAAGGAAATTATTGTTGTTTAATAAATATACAATTGCTTCCAAAAATAATAAATCCTTATCTCATTCAGAGGTATATTATATATTATTTTGATTATGCATCTTGCATAAATTAAAAACAACTCTCATTTTGCAGACACAAACATGTAAAATATTTTGAGAAAACTCTTAGTCACGAACATCCAAAAGATAGTTTTAATCATAATTCAAGGAAATCAATCTGAGCATTGAACCATACAATTTATTTATTACCAAAAAATTTATGCTCTGAAAATTATTCATAAAACATAAATTACTAAATTTCTTCAGAACTACTGTATCTCTCATTTCATACATGAACATACCCGTAAGTTCAATCCACTAATGTTTTTAACATAGCTGAGAATATGTTTTGATTCTACATCTTTCTCTATGTTACAGTGTATTTTTGTAGTTATACTCCTTTATTACTATTTTGCAAGAATAAACATGCAGCTTTCTATTTCGACACTAGCAGATTACAATACTCAAGGCAGACATTAACAACTAAGTAACTTGAAATATATATGTATTTCAACATTTCAACTTGTTTGAAAAACAATAACTAGTACCTAGGCATAATGCATATTATACATAATCTTTCAATATAAGCCCAAAAATAATTTCAATAGCATGATGGAAATGCTTACACATTATCAAATAAAGGAAGTTTGAAAGACCACTTATGTGAATACACTGCAGAAAAGAGTAAATGGTAGGAGAATACTTGGAGCAAAAGTCATTTTGTCATCTTTTAACATGACTATGATTGTGTGTCCACATATGCACAGCGACTCAGTGCACAAAAGCTGAGATTAAAAGCTCCTGTGCATGAATACATGTGGACAATGATGTTAACACTAGTCACTCAAAAAAAGGATAAAGAGGCCATGGCTGAAGAAAGGATGAGAATTTTGTTAGCACCATTATTCTCATGTATTCAATAGCACCAGACCTTGTAAGGCTTTGAGAGCAAAATTCCTTATTCTGTATGGATGGTCAAGAAAGACTCACAATAGACAATAATAAACATGTGCTTTCACACATCTAAAGTGTTAAATTACCTTACTGAAATGGATATTACTGGAGATTATGTATTTTGGAAAAAACAAACAGATAAATTGATTTTCCTATACATGAAACACAAATAGTTTAATTTTTATTATTATTATGTTTTGCTCATTGTTTAAAGTTCCTTCTAGGTACCTCTGGATTTCTACCTTAAGCTCCCCTACTGGGAATTTCACTATGAGATTTTAAACAAAACAAAACAAAATAAAACTTTCGTTGGTGAATTTTCACCTGTCTCCCTGGCACTAGAATACATTAGTAGGCACTGATAACTGATTTCCATGAACCAGAGTAGCACCTGTTATTTTGCTCACAGAAAGGAATATTGATCTGCAGCTAATTTAGTGATGTTTTTATTTCATATTCAACAACAGTTCTACTAATTTCAAACAACTGTACAAAACAGGGTGGTGGTGTTGTATAGGTAATAGTGCATTCATTAAAAAAAAACCCTTATCTGAACACTCTTATTCACAACTCATTATACTTGCAAACTGAAATAAACAAATTCAGATACAAACTCTCACATCCTTACCTTCTTAGTTTACTCCAATGAGAAATGAATTTTAGCCCCTGTTCCTTTGCACACACAGAAGGAGGAGCTCCAATGTGAGGTTATACACCTCAAATTGTCTCCCTGCCATCATCATTGCCACTCTCACTCTGGTCTCAGCTGGGCAGAGAAGCAACACACCAGTAAAGGAGCACAGTATCCTTCCAAATGTACCAGAGCCTCCCAGGAGAAACGAGCTCCATTTCCAGGCTACATTAATGCACTTCATTACACAGATCTAAAGACGAGTTCCATCTGAAAAGTTCCCTCTGACAAGCACCACACAGGACGTCAGTGGCACAGGGACCAGCACCCACACAGCTCCAGCTTCTATGGCATCCCTGAGGTGCAGTTAGAGTGATTTGCTCTGTCTAGTACAGCTGTGGAACATGAAACCATTAAATCATTAATCACATTAAACCATTACCTCTCCTCTTCTGGAAAAGATGAAGGTGAATTTCCTTCTCTCCATCTCTGCCTTGCTTTTACCTAAAACAATAGGTGAACAAACCCCCAAACCAAGAAAATCTGACATATCCCTCTACTAAAATCACTATTTTACCCTAATTACTTCATAGTTACGTTACAGATACTTGACCAGAAAGTCACCTTGCTTGCATTTGATAACAGTGAGTAGGAATGTCACAACACACACATGAAACTTGTGTTAGCTATGGGTATAAATCCCAACCTTAGTGTTCTATTAATATATTTCTAAACTGAGTACCTCTATTCTAGTTGATTTCCAGTTTTAATCACCTAGGTTTTAAATCAGCTGTCCCCAAGAAAGGTTGTGACTGTTCATTTACTCCCTCTTAAATGAAAACTAGACAGCCCTTGCTCTTCACAGACAAATAATATGACTGATCCATTATTTTGTAAAACTGTTCTGTGAAAGCAACGGGATTTGGACATGGTTAGAGGGAAAATGAAATCACTGAAAGAAACATTCTAAGCAGCTCCCTGAACCATCAACTTGTTCCTCTGTGCTCCCTACAAGTTTTCTTCCCAGAAGAACAGTAGAAAGCATAAGAGAGGGAGAGGGAGAAAGGAAGAGAGGGAGGTTAGTTTGGTGGCCAGTTATGATACTGGGACTCCAGGCAGCAGGTGTCAGGTGTCACTTCTGGGCTCTGTCAGAGACTTTCTGAGTAATCTTGGCTTAGACAATTGTAAATCCCTCTGCTCCCCAAGTCCGTTAATTACACAGGTATAACAGTAATGCACCTCTGTGAACCCAAAGAGATAGTTTTTAGTGAAACAGCTATTTCCTAGTAAGTCCACATCAAGCACCTAGGATATTGCTGACCTCTTACACAGGTTGCCAGTGCTGCAGGATGTTGATAATGATGATGACAATGCAATTGTGCTCAACAACTCTCTGTGCAATATCATCAACATCTTATGGAGATCAAGTTAACCTTGTGCACTTATTCAGTCCCAGATAAATCCTAGGATTCTGTCTTTCCTGCCCTCTAATTCTATATGCACCTAAGCCTTTGTCAGCAGAGTTCTTCAGTACGCTATCGCCTGCACGTGATCCAAAGCCACCATGAACTGCTCTGTGACCCATGGCCTCTGATCCCTGCAGTGCCACTGGGCACACTTCCTAGTGCTGTGTGCCACATGCACACACTCCCCACTACAGGAGTAAGTAATGGAGGAAGTACTGCAGCAGATGTTTCACTTGGAGGAGGAGTCCTGTTACGCAATAGTTTAGCAATTGCAGATGATAAGGAAAACCTGCTCCCAGATCCCAAGCAAACACAAACCCACGTCTGCTATCTCTCAGAGATGGCCTGAAGCAGGAGGCAAAGCCATGCTGCACTAAGGGTGCCCCTGAAGCAGTTACACTGCATATGGCTGAAGTGATGATCCTGTAATTTGAGTGTGAGAGCGAGCCTGTGTGAGTCTCCAGTCACATACTGGGTCATATACTGGCCAGGAAAGCAGGACACCTGAGCTTCCAAACCTGCTCCAAGTGCAGTAATGTGTAAACACTTTTTTGTTATCCATCATACTCAGGTAGAAAAGTAAATCTCAAATACTCACACATACTCACACTGATGCGTGTACATAAATGTCCTAAGAAAAATTAGACACTACATATCATTTTTGTCTAATCAGGCTAATAACACTAAGGAAGACTTCTACCTGGAGGAAGGCTGCACCTACAATCTAGAGATATCTCCAAAGCTGAATAAAGAAATGGGGCTTTAAACAAAATAAAAAAGAAACAAAAAAATAATAATAAAGTGGTAAAGAACAAGGACAGGTGGTCAGAAGTCTGAAATGGCTCCAAATAAAGAAATTATCAAATGACTCAGGACTCTAGTCAGAGAAAGAGATGACTGAGGAATGTGCCAGAAATGTGCAAAATCACAAGAGTCATGGAGGGGGTAGTCTGGCAAATTTGTACTGCATCTACCAATTCAAAAGTGAGCACTATCAAATGAAGGTCCAAATAAGAATTCAAACTGAACTAAAAGGTGTAGTTCTCATTAAGGGGGTGGAATTCCTTGCAAAAGAAATCAAAGATGCTAAAAGTTGATATGGACTTAAGTGGAAACCAAACCACCTCTTCATAAATTTTTCCTAAATTAAGGCATTCACTTGAGTTTACTGGTAGTTTGGAGGTAGAAATATCTAATTCAGGATAAAGAACAAAAACAATCTTTGGTGGTAGAAATATTTTTAATTCAGGATAAAGAACAATCTCCCACATCACAAATTTTAAAGTCAAATTCCCTGGATCTGGGGAAGTTGCAGGTGTCAGACTACTTGAAGTGCTAGTAACAAGGCTCCCTCTCAAAAACCACCTTCAGGATCAGAACACCTCCCTGCCAGATAAGTATCACAAGACACCATACCGGGTTGTGTGAATCCTTGCTCTGACCTAGCACAGCCATTCTTGTGTTCACCCAGCCAGCCCTATGGTATCTCTGTAGATTATCAGAGTCTACTGACATTGACTATTCACATCAGCTTGTTTCGCTGTCTGACTCCACACACGCCCTGCTTTGGCACCCACTTGTCAGGCATTACTTACCCAGAGGACACATGGCAGCTGCAGGTTTGAGTGCCACCAGCCTTTTGAGGGTAGCACTTAGAGACAGCTCCACTGTGCTCAGAAGCAGTCCAAGGTCTGAAAAATGGACACAGTTCATCTGTTCAGGTACTAAGCTGAGAGTCTGGACATGACATCAGGTGGAAACTGGCATTGCTAAGGAGCAAGCTAAAAAGCTCTGTTGAGAGGGGATTATTACTTACAGGCAGCCAGCAGGAGATAATTTTATTACAAGGAATACCATAAAGATCACCCTCTCTGGAGCTTAGACACAATAAATCCTTCCAATGGACAAAAATTCAGATCCTAAAAGCAAATGAGCATGGAACAATATAGCTGCTGAAATAAACATTCGTAGTAATACTCAACTGCACATGATCTTGTACCTTTGAAAGTTACCCAGGTTTTATAACCTCTCTTCTTAGCTAACATCTATCTAGATTGCACAGGAACTGTCAATGGATATTTTTGATCTTGTCCTTAACACAAACATGTCTTGAAAGGAGAATCTGTTAGCTAAATAGAAAAAGTCATGAAAACTTAATTAAATTTCATTAACTTCATTGGGTGTCCTACTCTGGGAATACATGAACCTTATGGATTTTGAGGTTTTGTGAACCTAAGGGATTTTTAAATTCCCTGAGCACTTACAAAATGAATTTAATTTCTTTTTACTCTGTCATTTAAACTCATAGTTTATGTTATTTCATTTAAGGATAATTCAATTTTTTTTAAACCACGAAAAATGTTTTTCTAGCTACAGACAATCATGTGCAATGTATTAAGGACAGAACAGCCTCCAAGTCCAAGGTTTGGCACAGGCTCAGTCCTAAACAGACATAACTACAAAACTTGGGATTTTTTTTCTCTGCTGATTTCCCAGTGTGTCTCTTTTTCTCACTGTCAGCTCTCTGACTCTTTTCTCACATTGTTTTTCATCATATATACTTGTATTGTCTCTTTTTGATAGTCATGCTTAAAGATATAAGCAAAATGTGCTCCCAATAATGCTGAAATCAACATCAAGATTTTAATGAACAATATTTCAGCAGGTTTGAAATCTGTCAGAATGACTTAGCCCATGTCTAATAAGAACAAGATGTCCATGGATTATTTCCAGCACCCTCTCTCGTAAGTTTATGACTTCTGATTCAGAAGCACAGCATTTTGAATAATGCCAGGCCAAACCTTCAAACAGGATTCACACAAATTAAAATTTAAATTTGTTTGAGTGTCATCATGCTCCCATTTGCATTCATTTACCATTAATATACAAATATGTGCAATGATGACAGAAGTGATCAGGCTAAGAAGCTAATTTTAACTAAATACATAAGCAATTCAATAGTTGTGAAGAGCCTATATATCAGAACATTTTCTTAGAAATTTGAGATAGCTGTAAACAGTTTATGGGGATTTCTTTAAGAAAAAAATTAAAAATCAACATAGGTGCGTATTGTAAAACATTCAGCACAAATAGTGAGCATTCTCCTAATCAGAAACACAGCTGAAACACTGGCTCATTCAGCTGCTCTGAAGTAACAGCCCAACCTCCAGGGCCACCAATCACCAGCAGCAGGAGGAACTTTAAACCCAGCTTGTGTTATGTGGCACATCATCAGTAATGGCACATGCCTCAAATCTTACCCCTCCTCATACAAAAGCGTCTCGAAATCTAAGATGTTTATTTGATATTTTTCATTCCAGGACATTGGAATAACATCATAATGTCTGTGTGAAAGATGGATCAAGAGTCTCCATTTTTTAACTGGCTTCCTTCCTTAGAGACAAGTAATTTAAAGTCCATCAGCATCTTCCAAGTTGAAGAAAAGAAAACTTGAATACTTATAGAGCAAGGTAACTTCCAAAGAATAGTAAATGATCTATTGGAGGCATAAATATCACCAAAGACACTTTTTACAGAAAGAGTAAACAGAAGGTGCATTCTCATATCAGCAAACACTGTGCACCCAAGCCTGGTATGCACAGAGGATGCAGTTTATTCATTCTTTCTTGTGTCACAAAATGTAGAGTAGTTCACAGGCTGCAGTGATTAAAATTTCCATATTTTGAAAGACTGCAACTGCTCCTCTAGATTGTAAAATAAAATCTTTTCCTGTGCCCCAATGCAGAGCATCCCAATGCAGACCAGCAGATGATCAGAAGCATGTTAATGCTGGCCACTCTGCACTGGTTTAAACATTCAGAGGAAAAAAAATGAAAATTAGTAAGGTTTGTACTGATTTTTAGCACACTTTATTTTAGTCTTGTGTACATCTAGAAGCATTTTTGTTGCATCAAAACAACATGCAGAAACCATATAAGTAGATTTTGGATCAGAATTTACTTTCTGTTGCATTTTTAAGGAAAAGTCCAGCAGTATAGGTAAACCTATTCTCAGCTTTCAGTCTTTTAAATTGTAGTGATAATCTCTCTGTTACTGACAGCAGTGTTAGCATTTGCCTGTTACTGTGGTTGCCTGGAAGTCCTTGGCAGAAATCAGGATTCTGCCGGTCCAGATGCTGCAAACAGCATGCCATGAAGAAAATCACTATTAACTGTGATTATTACAGTCAGCTGTAACCAGAACCACTGCTTAAAGGAAAATTTTGGAAAATCTTTTACCCACAGTCAAACTAGCTGCTCTGGCCACTTCTGTGGTAATTGCTTAGCCTGTATTTTTGAAACCCTTAGTTCCTAACTCTGGCTTTAAACTGGAGCCTCTCTTCCTGTTAAAATCCCAAGACACAGAATCAAAGAAACAATGAAGGAGAAGAGGATATTATTCTCCTTCATGAAGTACTAACTGAACACAGAATATGGGTAGAGGCTGCAGTAAAATATAAGCAAACCACACTTTTATATATTGCAGGCAGTAAACTGTCTACATCTCAAAAATAATTTCTTTTCCTCTAGAAGCAGGAGGCTGTAAGTGCAAATAAATGCTAAAACTACTATGAACAAAACAGGAAGAACTAGGGGAAAAAATAATGCAATAGTTTGTCTCTTAAATAGCTAAAGACCATCTTACATTGGTGTACTTGCATAACTTCAAGCCCCCTTATTATTAAGAAATGAATGTAGATTATTTCCTTTACAAATATGACAGCCAGACTATTTCTGTATTGCTACATAAAAGGTCCCTCTCCTTTACAAAATGCCATGACTCCAGTTAGCAAACAATAGAGTTTCATTAAATCGTTACCCAACCTCACATGCAAAGCAATAAAACTTGTGATAAATTGCTCTTGCTCTATAAAGTCTCCCACAAATAAATGTCTTTCGACAATAAAGAATCATTATCCCCCATCCTCTCCACTGAATTTCTGTTAGTTCTGCAGTATTTCTGTGCTACAATGAATCTACAGCAAAGACTTGAGGTGAAGGCACATAGTTCACAAAATATGAAACAAAACGCTTACATTGTAAATTCCTCTGTACCCGCAGTTACAAGAGACATGTAGCTGCTTGCTGCTCTGCAGTAGGGGAACCTACAACACACATGCAAGATAATGAAAATAACCAAAACACGAAACATTTTAACAACTCGATACTGCAAGTTGCTGAGGCACCACCAGTGATTTTCGTTGGAATATTTGAGTTTAAAAATAAGAACGTGCTTGAGAGCTTTCCTGAGTGAAAGCCATGGAATTCAACTTCTCGCAGCATTTGAATTTCTCCTCGTTTAAAAGCACAGAGATGATCATGACACTTTCCTCAGCTTCTTTGAATAGCTGGTGCATTCTAGATCTAAGCAAGTTAGAACATGCTTTTCTTTTCGCTTAAAACTCTGCAATATTTTACCTGTGTACCTAAATACTTTAAAGAAAAGTATCTCTAACCTGAAAAGAATTCATTGACATATTATTATATTCCATTAAAGGGGGTATCTAAGTATGTGATTTACCATGTGCTTTATCTGATTGTATTTGCACTCGCTTGACTTTTTAATCAAAAGGGGAAATAGATTAATCTATGGTGACACAATTACCAACTCTGACTTACTTTCTAGAATCCATAATGAACGTTTTGTACCTAGGTTTTACAACTATTGTGGCTCATATTCCTGGCACAGAGATGTCATCATGTTTATGAACCCATGTTTTCTTTCTCTTGCCCCAGCTTCCGTTCTGGCTTTAGCAGAACAGTTTAATCTTAGACTTTCCCAATACTTCCTGTGTTAAATCGGTGCTGCTGAGAACTCTTTGCTGATCTCTTAACCTCTAGCATTCATGTTTCCTACATATTGCATAGTCATTATTAAAATCAGATATTTTCTTGGAAATATTTTAAGAAGGTTGAAAGTATTTTGGACTCTTGCCTGTTAGTAATCTTCCTACACAGAATGCTAGAAATCAGTGTTTGGCCAGTTGAACTATGATTATTGTTCGTATTATAGGTGATCTTAAATGTTCTCATTCTCAAATTACTGGAATTCTGTTGCAGCAGGAGCTTCACAAATACAGGAAGAGACAGTACAAAAGAGCTCACTGTTGCCCAGATTATACAGGTTTTAAAATTTTACCTGAAATGACATGACTTTCACCAATGAACAAAGCTGCAGTGGTCCCCACGCTCTTAGCCAGGTCAAAACAGCTGTTTTGTAAGAGCAATTTTTTACAGATGCTAAAATGTTAATTCAATGCTTTCCTTCTTATACTTCTAAGTAGAAAATTTCAAATGCGAGGGACCACAATAATTCATTTTAATACATCATACACAGTGTTCTTTGGATCTGAAAGTCAAAAACAAAATTTGGATGCTCATGTTTTGTCATGCTGGAAAGCATAATAAATGTGCATATTTTCAGATCATTTGTCTTTGAAAAGTTGAATAAAAAAGTCCTACCTGTACCGTCATCTTCAGCATTCCAAACAATTTCTAGAATATTTTAACATATTTATTCTACAGTAATTTTAGACATTTTTGTCTCAATGGTAGTATCACTTGTCACTGGCTTCCACAGCAAAACCAGTTTAAGAGCCCTGGGTCTCTCCTCTCCCACCACGCCAGTTTGCTGCCCCCAGAGCCATCCTCAGGGAGCTGTTAGTGAGGCTCCTCGAGGAGGTGAATTGCAGAAAGGGTCTAGGTCAGGAGAAAGCCTGGAGAGGGTAATACATTGTGGCATAGGGGCAGGAAGGAGAGATGAGCAGGTGTGCAAGAAGGCAGGATTCCTTGAACTGGCATTATCTTCCTAGCACAGGCTGACATCCTGAGAAATACTCTCCAGGGGCTGGGGAGCAGCTGTGCAGAGGAGTGCAAAAGTGCTCCAAGTTGGTATAAAACCTTCAGTGAAGGTGAGAAGTCACCATGGTTCTAGCAGTAGCTGTGACTTCCAAAGACAAGTTAATCACAGGCATTAAAATGGGTTACAAATTTGTCCCCCCACACCCCAAAGCCTAAAAATTACAGCTAAAAAACCCTGCTTTTCTTGGGAATGTTTGTTCCTTTAGATGTTTTGCTGCTGCTATTTCGCTGGTGCTGCTGTCACCTCACACTTTTTTCTTAACTGAAAAATGCACTGAAGGTGAGGCTAGATTAAAAAAAAAAAACAGCCTGTCAGAAAAACTTCTCTGTCTGTGGCACTTTCAGAGTCAGTGGTGCCCCGTCCAGCCTTCCCCAAGCTGCTCCTTCAGGCCTCCATCCCAGGTGAGGTGCCACTGGTGCACAGTCTCCTCTAACCCAGTTCTGTCAAGTTTGATTCAGGGGTTATTTTTCCTTTGTTTTTTAATCTCGCACTAGGAAGTATTTAAAGTCACTCAAATCATTTTGACAGAATATGTTAGTGAGTAACCAGACATTCAGTTCTGATGGAGACTGGAGCTTGGTAGGGGGATATTTACAGCTAGAATAAAGTTGCAGGCAGGTAAAAAAAAAAAGCCTGTGTAAGTTAGTCCTTTCACCCCATTAGCAGAAGCCATAAATATGTGGGCTAGTGTCGTATGGTTTAACAAAGCCAGGCCTAACCCTTCAGTTGCTACTAACTCATGCTTTTCAGTCAGTAAACAGAACCTGGTACTCAGGAACAAGCAAAAAAGAAGGTTCCAGTCCAAACATTATCTGGGTTTTGGGGTAAAAGATGGAAGAGTAACAGAAAAAAGAAGTCTGAACTTTCATTTACACATCACAAAGTGAAAAAAAAAAAGATGAAAATATTAATTTAAGTTTCAGCTTTTCATTTCAAGTAACAATACTGCTTGAAATGCAAAATACCAGCTCTGAATGAGAGTTGCAAAAATATGAGGCAAGTTAGTCTCTTAGGTCACACATTTCCTAACTTTAACAAACCATGAAGAGACCACTGCCTTATCTTATTGTCTTGGATTTCTCAATTTCCTTTTTCCATCAAATATGCTTCTGTTGTGGTCATATGCCATTGATTTGGTAACTACATTTGCTCTCTTTCAAACTAGTCTTGTATTGAGCAAACCTTGAGTTAAATTCAGGTCAATCCATTCAAACTGTGCCTGTGTGAGTATTCAGTATTTTTATGCCCAAAATCATATATTAATTATTCTAATGTTTGAGATACTAGTGGATGATTCTGGTTTTATTATGCTGATACAATGCAGTGCCACTCAGTCAAGAAAAATATTAACATAAAGCAAAACAATGTTTTATATCAGGCTGTGTTGTTTTTGTTCACTGAGTAACACAGCAGCAGGAATCAGCCTCTATGAATCAGTTATATCTTAAGGGAAAATTACGTGGCTGACACATCATTTTTTAAGGAAATTTTTCCATGCCTTACCCCCTTTCAAAGGAAATACAGGGCTATACTTTAGAAACCATGTAATACGTAGCAGGTGTGGTATTTGGTAACTTTACTTCCATTAAATGAGCAAGTACTTTTAAAGAGCCCTTGCAAAAATCTGAGTTTGGTCTCAGGAATCCTGTCATGCCATGCCTGTAACAAAGGAGTTAAGTATAAGTGGGCATTATTTTTGCAGCTAATTTCAAGGCTGATGAGAGCAAAACATATTAAAATGTTTCCTTGTGGATCTCAACTGTTTCATACGCTGAGCTGAATGACAGAAAGGGTAAGGGCACATACAGCTCAAAATATTTATTTTCTTGTAACTGGCCTTGGAAAAGAGTGCAATAAAATTGTTAGCAAGAACAGCAAATTCATCTTTATCACGAGTTTGGATAAGGAAAGACTTTACAGGAAACTCTAAGAAAGAAAGGCCATTTTCACAGGAAAATACGTTGTCAAAAGGCCATTCTTGTATAGTATCTATTTATTAGAAGTTATTGGAAAAAACAACTGTAACAGAAATGTAGTTTAAAACACATGAAATTCGAAAAAACTACTCTGAAGCTGAAATATATCTGGTGGCTTATTTTCATGGAGAGGCAGTGATGAAAGCAAAAAAACCCTCATCAATATTTTTTGAGAAAAATACAATTTCCTAATGAAACATGCCATTTATGGCATTTAAGTGAGGGGGAAAATTAAACCTATGTTTTCAAAAGTAAAAATTAACAAGATTTTCCCTAAACAAGAAAACTTAAACTTCATTATTTACTCTGAGCACAACAGCTCTAGTTTCTGAATATTTGTCCCAACCATACTTCTACTTTCTGCTCACATTTAAAATTTTCTTTCCCCCACTTAAGAATGCCTTTTTTTTTTCTTTTTTAGAGAAACTAGGCCGAACTCAATTTAATTTTTCACTAAACAGTTTAAACTATAAGTTTATAATTTTTTTTAAGTTCCAGTATGATTATATAGAGGTGATTTCTACATCCAGAAGCATAAAGATGGAGGGACCAGAGTATAACTCTCCTGGTTCTCTGGAAGAGCCAATGATGCTTCAGGCTATTGTCATTTTGGCTTTGGGCTTTATGGGCACCATCATCAGCACTGTTGCTGAGGAGACTCAGACCTCCCCAGATCTGGAATGGTTTGATACAATTTCCCTTGAGCTCACTCAAGTCATAGCCCATCAGTGGAACAACCACCTGTCCACACCACACCTGTCCTGTGAGCTGCAACAGTGGAGAGTCACTGACCAGGACATTCCATACCATTACATCTCACCTTACTTGTCCCAGATATGGCACTTTCAATGTTTCCATTAGTGGTTTGCCCAATGGAATTAATAGCACTCATGTCAGGTTTGCAAAGGATGCAGTGCTTGGAAAAGCTGTGAGACCTATGCAGACCATAGAATTGGAGTTCAGAAGGATGAACTGAAGAATTTGAGAGGATGCATTATCAAAATAAGATGTATGTGGTCATTAACCAAATGGAATGTGTTTCACTATGGACAAATCCAAAGCATAGCACTTGGGAATAACTGACTGAACAAATATAAGATGGGGATGAATGGACAGCAATTCTAGAAATAGAATCAGAGATGGCAATGGGTCAGAAAAGAACATGTGCCAGCAATGTCACAAGGTTACAAGAAAAGTAAATATCATCCTCAGGAAGGGCCAGTAGAAATACTTAGTACTCCATCTGAGCAATCTTCAGTCTGAAGCATTATTTCCAGGTATGCCAGGAATTAAATGGTAAGAGAACAGAAGAAAACAGGGAGAGCTCCCTGAGCCTGGGAAACATTGAAAGGACCAGGCTCTTTACCACCTACAAATGAGAAGACTGTGGAGAGACATGATAATGGTCTCAGATGTGTAAAAGATGACTGCAGAGAGACCGAAGAGTAGTGGACTTAAATTACAACAAAGGGAGAACCAGATTAATCTCTGCCAAGAATGATTTAGTCATCCATGTCCTGAGAACAGAGGGTGAACTAGATGTCTTTTAAGAGCTACTTTGTTTTCTATGACTCCTTTAATGTAACCTTCAATAAAACCTTTTAATTGCTCCAGAAGCAAAATACAAACATTCACGCACATTTGGAACCTTCTTGTTCAGTGTATGTTTAAGTTAACCTAATACTCTCCAACTGAAAATTAATACCTCTAAATTTTAAAAGAAAGGGAAACATCTCTACACCAACTGTGAGAAAAGGTAGAAAATAGACATATGACTTCTTAGGAAGAATAATGTTTTTCTAAAAAAATTTTTTAAAACTTAAAAGAAAATGAAGAGAGGAAACAGTAACAAGATGATTGTTCACAGCATTCACCACAGTTAATGCCTAACAGCTGTATATGAATACTATGGTAAAGACCTATAAGAACTTGCCTCAAGACAAAATGAATCAACAAATTTTAGCAAAAGTAACTATTTCTTCCACAGACAAAACATTTTAGGACAAACTATTTACCTCATTCTTCAAAGTAACATTTTTTCCTTCTGAAGAATTTTAGCTACAATGTTAGAACAAATTAATTATTATAACTATTTTACTACCACCCACCAAAGGAAGGATTCTAGATCCTTAGGCTTTCAATTAACCAGAACCTGCTCTTTGGACTCCAGACTCAGTGTTCCTTTTTTTTTTTTTTTTTTTTTTTTTTTTTTTTTTTTAATTAATCTAAAGAAAATTCTAACCATTTTAACTTAATTATGTCTTTACATGGGAAAATATTTCCTGGTAGTGTCAAAGTTGGCAGAAGAAAAGTTAAAGCTTGTGTCAAACACTTCTCCTGGTCAGAAAAAATATGTCTGTCACTGATACCATTCATGCACAGGAAGTCACAATCAGGCTTTTTAATTCAGAGGAAGGATTGCACAGATAGCTTGGAATAAAATCTGTGATCAGCTACAGGCAATAAGAGTCCATTAACAGAAAATAAGCCTCAGCATGGATTCTGCCTTGCACCACTTGCACGGTAGCATTCGATGTCAGTCAGGATCTGCACCCCATTTACACAACTGTTATCTTATGACAGAACCACCCCTGAAGAGTATGGCAAGCTTTGCAACTGTGCAGGACAAAGTTTACAACATGATTTTGATAAACATTCAAGCTGGGCTTTAAAACAAAAGTCTGTAAGACATACCCAGTGGCAAATACATTTGAGAGTCAGGTGGAAAGATGGAAGGAAGGACCCCCAAAATGCAGTTAATGGAGTTAGAATTTAGGATTTTGCATGTGCAAAAAAAAAAAAGGAAAAAAAAGACTAATTGGTTGACCAAGCTCCTGTGTAACTTGCAGCACACAAATAAATTTTAAATTTCACTGTAACTATTTACTACATCTGAAATATAGAACATCTTCTTCAATAATATACTATCATAAAGATCAGAAGCAGTACAGGAAGACCAAAGATTAGTTATTTAATGTTTAATTTCCATTCAAAATAGGAGATTTATAAAATTAAAATGAGAAAGACAAGAATATCACTTACTGCTCACATATTTTTTTATTTATAGGCCAGGAGAACAGTGAAATACTACACTTAAGAATGCATATGTCATTATGAAAGCCTATCTGAGCCTATCTCAGGAAACTATTTGCCTGTATATTTAGGCACAGTATTAACACTATCTGATTGTAGAAATTAATGAAAATTATTAGAAAAAAAGAATTCAAAATTTGAGAGTTCTTACCCTCTATCTTTTAAACTTGCCTGGCATAAGCAACACTTGCCAGAAGAAAATGAAGAGCTTTGTTAGTCTTCACTGTCTTGCAGCTTCAGTAGTTTTAAAGAAGGTAATATTTGTATTTAAGTATTTAAACAGAAAGATAAGTTTAGAATGTTTTACCCAGCACTGGGCATGAGAAAACATGAACCTGGGTCCTGATCCTCATATCTATATGCCTGTGAGGAACCTGCTGGCTCCACAGGTTGTCAGGATGTACATGCCCCACTGAATGAAGTCAAACCATAAAAAAAGTAAAGCAGATCCCATCATCCTTTGTGTCTTCTCCTCTTCCCGTCATTTGCACCCTGAAGACACCGTGTATCTCAACTCAGCCTTGCTGCAAGAACAGCTACCACTGACCAGATGTTTGTGATCACAAATTTAGGGAAAGATACTCTGCCCAGAGCTGACGTTGATGAAAGACATGTGAACTTTCTTTATGCATTTCATGCAAAACAGCTTGTGTTGTTCAAAATTATCCTGGAAAGCTATTGACTTTGTACTGAAGCAAATGAGGAAACTTTCCAGCCAGTTTGGCTGTGGGAGCAGTAACATCCCAGTGCAGCACAACCTTTCCACAGCAAGTTTCTTATCATGACATTAATGTGTGTTTGGAACCTGAGACCTTGCTTGGCTCAGAAGGATCACAGCTTCAAAGACAGTGGCTAGGAAGAACTGACTGAAGGAAATCCAACTGCCTGCCCACTCAGATTTACACTACCAATTATATTATCTGTTCAGCATTCCTGTGTGCCTAGCTTCCACATGATTATCCACAGACAGATAAAAGCCTAAATTAGTCATACAAGTTCTGATAAAGTTTAAAAGAATCACAGATTGGTTACTGCAGCTGCATACATTTTATAGGCACATAAAAACAAGTATATTAGTATCTTCCACCACTGGAATATTTTTTAATAATTATATTATCTAATACAGCAGTGATCATCTACATATGATAGTGTTTATTTGTTTATCTATTTGTGTGTACATAACCATGAAACCTGATAAGACAATATTTTAAAGTTCTTCAACCCTATGTGCTTTAAAAATAAAAGTGTTTGCATAGTACTGTTAATCCATTGGAGTAGAATTCTACATCTTTAACTCATTCAATAATAAGGAAAAAAAACTTGAAATAAGGTTTTACCATAAATGTACTGGCATGTTTTTCACTCTATAAACTAATGTAACACCTTACTATTCTTCAATACTTTTAACTTGTGGATTTATGATCCTTTGGAAAACTAACAGGTATACTTTAATATGTAAAGTCTGTTTCCTCAATGCAGGGGTTTATATGCTCACATAGAAACCTATTATCTGAGGCATTTAAAAATAGAGCAACATAATCTACTACCATATCATCTTCATCATAAGCAGCTGGAGCTTCAGACTTGTTTATTTTTTTTCTTTCAAATGTAGCACTGAGTAAGAAAATATTTTGTTTACCTGCAAAAGCTTGTAGTGACTCCACAAAGAGCCACACACCTTTCTCTTATTAACTGCAGGGTTTGGGGCCAAATCCTTGGTGAAGGTCTTTGACTATGAGCAACATATTACTATGTAAATACAAAATCCTTACAGCAGCAAAAGGTATCATGAAGTGCCACAAAATTTTGGAAAAAAACATTTATTTTTGCTACACCTACTGAAAGCTGCCATGAAAGATCCAGCACACACAGCATGAAACTACCATCTGTGTAGGAGTGAAAAATGTTCGTATATCATGAAGATCAGAAGCTGGGTCTGAGGCTAAGCTTTTGCCAAGCTGGTCAATGAAGTTAAGCACTATCAAGAGACAAGATAGATACATTTTGCCACAAGGGAGGATGAGCTAGAAGCTTATGGGAACCCCAAGACAGGCAGGCAGAGACCCCCAGCACCCCCAGCAGGGCCAGGGTGATGGCAAGGTCACAGTTCACCAAGAGACCCAGACACAGGTATTGAACTCGGTCCATGGTCCACCCAGGGGGTGCAGGCAGGCGTTCCTGCAGAAGAGCACCAGGGCCAAGGCTGACTATCACGTGAGTTCAAGGTCCAGTCAGGAAACAGGGCTGGATGCAAGGCTGTCTAGGCTGTAGTTGAAGGACCTGCCAGGAGGACAGCCAGCAAATCCACACTGCAGGAGACAGAGCTGGACACAGATCCACACACACAATCAATAGTGGGATGCCCAGACACCAGCTTAAACAGGCAGGGTGTGGGTGGGACTCCCAGGGAAGCTGGGCAGGGCAGCTAGAGCCTGTAGAAAACACAGATTTCACCACTCATTTACCTACAGAGGGAGGTTTCTTACAGGAGCCAACTCTCATGCAAAGGGCTGATATCCTGGTACCAGCTCATGGCCAGCACCCAGGTCCTACCTGCCCTGTGCTTTTTCCTCCTCTGCCTTGGAGGGATTTTGCTAGAACAGCAAAGGACTGACAGGACAAGGGGAATGCAGAGGTATGGCCCATTCTGTGCAGCAAAGGCTTTAAGGACCATTGGGAATAATGAGCCCAAATGGGATTTGTGTCAGTCACCGGTAGTCTTACACTCAATGGTCCCTCAGTTTTTGGGAAGATGGTGTACAATTATCTTGCACCTGTGATTGGCAACAAGATTATGCACATGCAGGAGAGAACTCAGCCTAGGGAGTACTGCAGTACAGGGTACATGACCAGATCTCAATGGAAATTTAGTAAACAAAGTGATGATCTGGTCTCTGGATGAGTTTCTAACCTCTCTGTGACTCCTAATAAGCCTTCTTCCACCTCTCTCCTCACTTTTTTTTTCCAAGCCTTCCTATGGGTTCATTTCAAAACTTTTCACAAAATCAAAAGCAACAGAGCATTTTTTCTGTATCATTAAGGCTTGGCAATGTGCCAATCTGATCTGAGGACTAATGGTCCTGGACCTGATGCAGAATGAAAGTGAAGCAGCAAAGAACAACAGAACAAAACGTTACTTGCCTACATGTAAGGGAACCAGACAGAGAGGGGTAGAAAAGCTCTCAACACTGTCAGTTCAGTTAATTTTTTTACATGTTTGTATGATTTTTATACATAGGTGAGTTATTTCAAACACAGGTCAGTTATTATCTCTACACTGATATTGTCCTATAAATCTGTAAGAGGAAAAAAATCTAAATTTTTATACTTTCGGGGATAATTTTAGTCACAATCAGGGTCACCAAGTTTCTATTTGACCTCAAACGGTATTTGTTACATACAATTCCAATAATATCAAAATAAAGAATGTAAAGTTTGGGAGAAAAGTATAAATGATGATTAAGTCGAGTACACTGATATAATGATTAACCTACATTTCTTTCATCCTGTATCATTTTTTATGTTATCTCAACAATTTTGTTTCTCTGTGAGACTTTTCCATTTTAGACTGTTACCAGAAAATCATTTCAGATTAGATCATGACCTTGAGGAATTCTGTAAACCAACATGACATTAAAAATAACTTGCAATCAGAACAGAAAGGAAAAAATCGTATATCATAATAGCATTCACTAGCCACAACTGACTCCAATGTTCCACTAAAACCATGTTTCCCTTTTTAAATATATTACCTATTTTGACATTAATTCGTGTATCTACTTAAAAATATTTAACCAATTTAAATTATGTTAAATTTCTAATGAAGGGATTCTATTCCTTCCTGTAGTTTCCTTATTCATTAACAGAAGCCAGTATCACCTCCTTAAACTTCTCTGCATGTGCTTACCTGTGCAAGTCTGTATGTGGAATAAAAAGGACACTCTATGATCTAGATTTTCTGTGTTTCTTAATTTGATGCAGTGTCACTAATATACGTTGTTCCACATATGTGCCAATCATGAGTTGAACTAAAAACCCCCATTGTTATGTATTCCACACATGCTAGTTATTTATAGAACCATCTGTATTCTACAATTCTTCAGATAGTTTGCACAATTTATAGTTACTTTTTGATGTCATACCACAAGGAATGTGTAATACCTCTTAGTATGGCATGTCAAAATCCTACGTCAAATTCCAGGGACATTATTTCAACATCCTCCATTGCAAATACAGCAACATGAAATCCATCAAATCTAGTTGTGCAAAAACTGTAGCACCTGCACAAAATCAGGCACCCGAAGATTATTTGACTATTGAGATGAGTGAGTTTCCCACACAGTGGAGCCTCAGTATCATGGTAACTGAGGCACCTATGGGCTACAATAAAATCCAAATGACCTGAATCACATCATAATCAATCCAAAGAAGGCCTTCAGAAGGATGATGTAATAAGCATTTCCACAGCAAATAAGAGCAGTCACTCTTTCCCTACTTAATGCCAGGACAAAACTTTCTATGGAATACCACAGGAATACAAAAAACCTCAAAAAAATGTGCATTTACATGCCAAGTGACAGTAAAATTGGTATTGGTTAAAAGTAGATTTCTATCTCTGTTAAAAGATTATACCTATACATTTAACAAAAAACGCAAATGAATGGCTAAATGAAATGTGAAGAGCTGTGCTGTTTATGGAATAACTCTGCTCTAACAGCAACATAAACGAACTACTTAAAGGATTTTAAAGGAAGTAATAACTGCAGATATTTCTGTAAATGTAAAGTGGATTCTGCTTGTCATACTCCAAGCATGTACTTAAACATTCAAGGAAAAACCAATTTAAAACATCATATAGCAAGGAGAAATAAATGCATTGAACATATTTATGGTTCCACAACAAAATCTTTCTACATTTTCAAAGAGGAAGACAATATTTACAGCTCCTTGTAATTTATTTTGGACTCACAAACTATTCAATACATTTTGTACATTGGTATTATAAATTGTAGATTATTTAGGCTTAGACTTAATTACTCTAGCTATATCTTTCATATCTTTCGAAACTCAGGAAACATTGCCAATAGAGAGCTCCATGTCTCTCTCAGCTCTATTACTACTCATATATTCAGACAAAATTTCCTCTGAATAACTGCACTGCAAAACTGCTAGTTCAGCACATTGAAATGAATACTACTATATTGCTTTCTTTAATGGAGAATCATCACTGCCAGTAAATAATTTAATGTGGATAGATTTTGATTTGGCCTACATGGCTGCCTAAACACATTTCCATTCAGCTGCTCACAGCATTTTCAATGAGGTCAGTTATAATGCTGTGTCATACTTTCATTTCCTAAGTAAGGGGCGTTGCGCTGCTCGCCT
Organism: Passer domesticus; assembly: GCF_036417665.1. NCBI lineage: Eukaryota > Metazoa > Chordata > Aves > Passeriformes > Passeridae > Passer > Passer domesticus. The sequence continues at coordinate 29,046,640 of NC_087478.1, read as the reverse complement.
GATACGCAGGCGAGGAAATCTACCAGTTCTTGGTAGAAACAGGGCTGTCAGTCATTCAGTGAAAGTGTGACTCAGCAGCTCCTTAGTCTGCACAAGTGCTCTGCACATAGGAGATAAACAGCAGGGAGATGTCTTTCCAAGCACGTAAATTCTCTGGTATGTATATAAACAAAAATGTCCTTACCACCATACAGAATTTATGAAATAATTTTGTTCACTAATTTATTTCAAATCTTCTCTTCACATATAAGGAAGTGTATATAAACTAGGTTATTTAACCATTCCTAATTTTTGCCAGGAATTGATCCCTGGAGATTTCTTTGACTAAATTAAAGTTGTTCATTTTATTTACTAAAAAACTGTACACACTAAGCTAGGAGAGTGATTTTTCTTCCCACACGAAATGGGTTTATGAATTTGAGTCATAATTATTCACAACTAAAAACCATCTTTCAAAATTAAAAATAAATGGCTACAAATTTTCTACACATGGACACCAGCCCACTTAGAATACTCAGATCTACAGCAAACAGTCTAAAAACGGGAGGGAGAAGTCCTTCCTCAGAACATGCAGAAGAACACACATCAACATGAATACAGAGCAATTGCAAAAAAAAAGTCAAGGTAAAAGCTGCTTGCTGCCATTTTATGAAAGACTCCAGGTCTAAATTTCTTTGTTCTCTAACAAAGGAGAAAGTACCTTGAACAATCTTAATTTTCTCTATGACAGGAATCCAAGGGAACTGAAGTTTCTCAGATTGACTAGGACTCTGACTTCAAGAAAGACAACCACACAATGCAGAACAAAGTGTATAAAACCGAATTCTTACTGTGCAAAACATGGGGATCTCAAATGAACTGATCAGGAAGAAGTCTGGGGGAAAAAGATTTAAAAATGGAAGAATTGTTTGTAAATGCCTAAGTAAGCTTTGTCACTGCTTATGATAAATACCAAACATGGGCTCAAAAGTGATTCAACAATTTCATGTAGATGAGTACCAGAAACTATGAAATACAGACACATGGACACAACGTTTGCTTCAGTAAATCCCAAGACCTAAACATCAGATTGCTCAAACATTCAACTGCATGGTCCTATCCTCTTTCCTATCTTTGCCATAGAAAAATCCTCTACTGGCCACTGCCCGACACAAAGTATCAGTTTTTAGGGACCTATTGTGATACTGTAAATAATGATTCTTGTTTTTGTGCACTGGAGATAAAAACCAGAATTTTAAGTTCAGTAGATAATGGTTGTCTACCACAAAGTAGGATCCAGTCCTCAAGATGTTTAGGAATAGCAGCAGTGTTACCAATACAAGGCTAATACTCTTGTGCACACACATGAATTTACAGAATAGAAATCCAACTGTAATATGTTTTTATTGCTACCTGTTTTCATGGTGTTTTTGACAAGAAATACAAAGTGAGGAGCTGATTTTCTTGGTTCACTGGGGCTTTGTTATGCATCAAAATACAGTGCTTGTTGAACTCCTGCCCTAACCGGCCTTTTTCTTTGCCATATCAGCGCATACACAATTATCCTGTCTGGTAAAGCATAGAAATCTCTTCATAACTACACAATTGTTCCACTTTTATTCCCTTCTGCATACACCTCTTGCATAGCAACCTGCCCAGATAACTTCATCTAATTTCTTAAACTTACATTATTTTTAAGGGAGCCACAAAAATGCAAGTGACTCTCCAAAGATGTGAAGCATTATATGGTTGATAAGCAATGTCCTCCAAGCTCTACTGACACACTAAGTGATACTGATGCACAGGCTGCTGTAGTAATGGCAATAATATCTCTGGGAATTCAAATGCATATCTTAAGTTATACTCTCTGCCACCAGCAAATGGTAAAAGAACAAAAATAGTAGCTCTTATTCCCATAAGAATCTAAAAAGAAATACGTGGAATGGCTTATACAAAATGACAAGAGTTTCAGTTCATTAATAAATACCATTTCCAAAGTGTTTCTAGATTTGTACTATACAAAACAAAAACAAAATAAAACAAAAACAATATAAAACAAAAACAAAAGCAAAAACAAAACAAACACCACAACCTTCAAAAACATATGTAAATTTCACACAGGAAAAAACATCAGAGTTTGCTGAGTGGAAAAGATGAATCAAGATTAACAGAGAAACACTATTTTTAAAACTCCTAAAAATGTTACAGAGTAAAAAATATTAAGCAACAACTATTTTTACAGCAGCTGGCAATGTCCATTTAAGGCTGACAATTTCTTGGAGATGATTAGTACTACATATCACATGGAGCTTTCACTGTTTTGAGTTTATTACAGTACAACAGAATAATCTGATGGTCTTAAAACTCAGAATTGATCCCTGTCTTTGGCTTAAATCCAAGTCATAATTATAGTAAATGTACTAATTTTTGAAAGAATACTGCTGCTTATATTTTGACATAGTGATTTTGTTGTTTTCATATTGCAAAACTGAAACTAGACTAGAATAAACACAGAGGGAAAAAATTAAGGCTTAAACTAAGTTTAATATGTAACTCCAACGCACCATCACAAAGCCCAAGAGGCAGGATATGCAATCCTGCATTCCTTATGCACTCGTAATACCTCTTGGCTTCAGTGGAAGTTTTGTTTAAGAAAGCATACAATCAGAACCTATAATTTCATTAATTGCACGCCACAGGCAGTCTATGTGAGGTAAGAATCATGAACCAAACTGGTTGGAAGGATGGTGGAACCCATTAGCCCCGCCTGCATCTTTGTGGACCACTGTGTCTATGAATCCTTGTTTTCCCTCCTCACCCATACTTCCAGCTCTTCCTCGTGACAGACTGCATCTGTCATGTAGACAGCAATGCAGATGTTCCACTCAGGACACATCACAGCTCTCAGGTCTCTGTTACTGCTCTCCAGTACCATCCCTCCCCAGACTCTTGGCAGTACTGAGGGCTTCACCCGATGCAGAGCTCTGCTCTGTTGGGATTTTTATATTATTCATACTAGGCACAGACAAAATGAATGTTATGTAGTTACTAGTACAGAGTGCTTTGACATATTACATATTTCATTAGATATCCTTTGGGCAATTTAGGAAGTATCATCTAAAAACCCTGTGAATGAACTTGACTTTTACAGTATTACTGTACACATAACTTTTCCATGCATACCATAAACACAAATGACTCCACTGGGTGTGTGTTACAGATAGTTTTATGGTATCTCTCAAGATTTACTTATGTATGTAGGAAGCAATAGCATGGAAAAAACCTCCCATATTATAAAGGCCTTTTATTTGCTAAAACATGAGGGGAAAAAAAAAAAAGGGGGGGGGGGACTTGAAAGCTAGGTTTTTTTCTACATATAAAAACCAATAATAAAATTTTAAGGGAATCCATTCACAGGATGAGGAATTACAGGTGATGTTACAGCGAGGTGTCAATCTATAGATAGCTGTCCACTGCAAACTGACATTTAGAAGCACAGAGCAGATAATTGTTCAGCTACAAAACTCCCATGACCTTCCTGTATAATCAATTGAAAACTCTTGTTAACTTCTACCTCTGTCACTGAACACAATTCAATTTTTACAACACCTAACTAACAACAAACTTACAGGTTATTTTACAACAGCCTTAAAACATCTCCAGATTAAACTTTAAAAAGTTTATTCTTAACTATCCTAAATGCTCGAACTTTGCAAAGAACCTTCCAATGTGTAAAAGCACATAAAAGAACAAAATAAAAAGCAAACAAATGGAAGGTATGAAAATGAGGGTGAGTTAAGGATAAGGAGGATGAAAAAACAAAGGAAAGGGGGGAAAAGAACAAAAGAACACTTTAAAAAAGAGAGAAAGAAAAGCACGACAATGAAAATAAATGAATCGTTGAAACTATGGTGGGAGGAACTGATGAATATTAACTTTTATTATTCCGATTACAAAATACATTTCAAAATTGGATGAAACACATTGTATGTATGTTTTGCCAAGGACATTCTTGGCAATTACAAAGTCAGGAAAATTATAATTCAATCAGTGAGGCATTACTTAAAACCACTTGAAAAAAGCAGATCATTTGAACCAGCAAACAGACTGCATGGGTAAAATTTTAAAGACTCAATATTCTGGAGCAGTACAGATTGCACTCACATGTTGCAGTTCCAATAATGGGGCCATTAGAAATACAGCAATTTTTCTTCCTGGGTGCATTTTACAAATCTTTCTTTTGTAAATGAGCAACAAAGCCTCTTCAACCTTTTCCATATAACATTAGGACAGTTCTAGAAAATAAATAATCAAGCACTTGTAGAGTAAAACTTTTATTTTGCTAAAAATCTGATTTAAACTTCTTTAAAAGTTGTACTTCCACGACAACCAGATCACATTTATCAAGATGGTTGCTGTATTTATCAGGCGCATGTGGGACACTTTACCATGCACCGAATCTGTGCGCCTGCCTTGAAATGGATGATACAGTCCTAAAAACGTTACGAATACGTCATTACGTCTGTTGCTACACTGGCAAAACCCACAACAAACAGGTCACCTTGACCTCTGTCATGTACACTGTAATTTCACAGAACTGCTGACAACCGTAGAACGGCATTGACTGAAAAAGGCACCAGGCATTCACCATTCCCATTGAAAAAGAGCGTGCCCTGCGTTGCCCGCAGTAGTGCTTATTTACATATCGCTGTGATTGCGCTGCGAAGGCGAGCGATGCAGCCTTTGGATTTAACACGTCAGGTTGCCGAAGCCTTTGCAAATTGCCCGTTGCGCAATCGGGCTTTCCGAGGACCGAACACGCCGTGGACGGGCACTCCTGGGGCGGCATCACCACCCGTCACCCCACAGCACCCCGAGTGGCGCTCCGCCGCGCCCGCACACGGGGTGCAGGCGGGCGCCGCTCCGGCAGGTGCGCAGGGCAGGAGCCGGTCCCAGCCCAGAACGCCCGAAGCCGAGCTCCGGGGTCATTTCAATCGCCGCTCCCGCGGAAGCAGGTGCGCCGCCGCCGCCGCCCCTGCGCGCCCCGGGGCTGCGCGGAAGGCGCCGCAGCGCATCCCGCAGCGCATCCCGCCCGCTCCCGCCGCCGCTCCCGCCCCGCCGCGCTGCGGGGGGCGCGTGACGTACCGCGCCGGATGGGGGCGGGGGGACGACTGCAGTGATGGAAAATTTTCGGCTCCTGCATCTCCTGCGCGTGCCCTCGCCGGTCCCCGCCCCTTCCCGGCTTCCACTCCCGCCCCCCACCCCGGCCTCGGCGGGGGCGGTCCAGAACCTTCGGCGGCGCTGGCGGTCGGGTGCCGCCGCCTCGCGCCGCCCGGCGCCTTCCCGCCCGCGTCCCGCCCGCTTCCCCCCGCCTGCCGGGCAAAGCCACCGTCCTCCCCCCTGTCTCAGCCCTGGGGAGGCTCGCGTCCTCGTTAGAGCCGCGGGCACTGCAGTGGGCCGAGGAGCGGGGATGTGGTGAGGGATTCGCTGTCCCTCGACGGTGTGAACTGCTCTCGTGTCCCGGCGGCCGCCGCTGCCCCGGCACAGCAGGCAGGCAGCCGCCCCTCGCACCCTGCACGGGCTCTCGGTGCTGCAGAAGAAGGGAGCGAGGGCAATAACGCAGGGCGTCAAAGGACTCGGTGTCAGGGCATCCCCCACGCTCCAGGCTGGCAGCACCAGACTGGCGTGGGAGTGCGCTGCTGCTGCTGCGAGGACAGGAGCTGGGGAGGCTGCTTTGCACCCCCTGTCCCTCTAGAGACAGCAGCCAAGTGGGCCCCGCTACCCCCGACAAGCTTCCTTTGGAGCTGCTTCAGTGAAACCCCGCCGCCCGTTTCCAGGGGGGCCGAGCAGCAAAGCTCTCCAAATCTGGAGTGGTTACCTGAGGAAAAGGAAGCAGGATGTTCTGTTTCCCCCTCTCTTCCCTACATGGGGTTTATCGTGAATCACATCACTGGGGGCAGTCTGTTATTCCGATTCGCTTCCCGAAGGAAGCGTTCGGGAAGTCCGCCGGCTGCCCTCGGGCTCCGGGCTTGCACGTGCTTTGCTGCCGGTGTTAAAATAGCGAGTGACCGCAGCGAGGAGCTATGAAGGGTCAGTGGCACCTCGTCCCGGCGCGGGGTGGAAGAGGGAGGCAGATCCTGGGTGCACCGGTAGGCACCGGGCGCTGCAGTCACGCTGCGGATGCTGCACTGGCCCGGCAGAAGCGCCTGTCAGGCAGAGCGCTCTTGGCAGGCACCGCAGCGCCCTGTCTGCGCCGCGCAGAGCGGTGCCCCAATGTAAACACCGGGGAGCTGCTCGGCTCTGGAGCTGGCGGCCGCGCTCCCGACCCATGCCGGGCGCCCGCCGCTGACCGGCCCCCAGCCCTCGGTCGGGGACGCCCCCGGCCCGTGCCCCCGGCCCTGCCCGGGCGGCGCAGGGGGTCAGTCGGGCAGGGCGGGGGGCGGCGCGGCAGCGGGCGCGCCCCTGCCGTGACACGCCCACATTCCTGCCTGAAGAGCGGCGGCGCCCCGAGGGGGCCGTCAGAGCGGGAGGGACGCCGGAGCGATACAGACGCGATATTTTCTTTCCTTTTGATACCTCTGACTTTTTTACGCGATTTTTTTTTCTAACTTTATTTATCTAGGGGCTTTTTTTTCGCTGACATTTTATAGTTAAGGGGTTTTTTTTCCCCTTGCAAGAAGTATCAGCGGAGACAGGAGAATCTCGTTATTCCGAGGCTTCGGGAGAAACCTTCGCTTTCAAGCTCGTGCGTAGAAGGTATGGCAGGGGCTGGTTGCTACCGGGCCGCCAAGAAGAACGGGGCGACTTTTCGGACGGAGCACGGCTCGTCCTTCGCGCCTTTGTCCGGTGGCAGCGCCTCGGCTTGTGGCCAAGACCCTGCCGGGCTCCGCCGAGACGCGCGTAGGGATGCGCCGCCGCTGCATCCCGGAAAGCTGGCAGACCCGCAAAGCGACTGCGGCGCGACGCAGTTCCGCCACCGCTTTGCGTTTTTCCCTTGAAAACCGGGTTGACCGTCGGGTCGCCGGCGGGGAGGCGGGAGGTAAACACAGAGGGGGGACAGCCGCGGGGCGGGAGGCTCCGGCAGCCGATGTGACAATCGCCCATCGGTGTTGCATCAGTCTGCTCTCCGCTATCGGGGCGGGGAGGCGGGGGGGGGGGGAGGGGGGCAGTGCGGCGTGGCGGTGCCGCTGCCCGGGCCGGGCGGTGCCGGTGGCGGTGCCGGTGCCGGTGCCGGTGCCGCCCCGGCGCGGGGCTCACCTTTGTCCGCGCGCCCCCCGCCCCGCGCGCCTGGTACTTTTCCACTCGGCGGCGGCGGCGGGCGGGGGCGCGGGGCCACGTGACGGGCTCGCGCCCGCTGCGGCACTGACGTCGCCTCCCGCCCCCTCGGCAGGCGCGGCGATCCCGCCGGCAAGGACAAAAGAGCGGCCGAGCCCCGACCCCCGCCCCGCCAGCATGAGCAGCGCCGAGATGGGCAAGTTCAACATCTCGCCCGACGAGGACAGCAGCAGCTACAGCTCCAACAGCAACGACTTCAGCTACCCCTACCCCACCAAGCCGGCCGCCATGAAGAGGTGAGGGGGCTCCCCGCGGCGGGCGGCACCGGCCGGGCGCCCGGCGGTGCCGCGTGTCTCGGCGAATCCCTACGGAAACACGGGAATCGCTGCGGCCGGAGACGGGTGCGACGCTCCGCGCGCTGGCACAGTCGCAGGTGGGGTGGTTCTCTCGGGGTTATTCCAACCGGTTTTTCCTTCTCCCTCTGAAGTGGATTGGAAATGCTGATCGGGAAGTGAATATGCGAGTTGCCCCTAAGAGTCACTAATGATGTAACGTTGGTTTGCAGCCACTATGCGGATATTGATCCAGAAAACCAAAATTTCTTGCTCGACTCCAATCTCGGAAAGAAGAAATACGAAACTCAGTATGTAAGTACCCGGCGATGACGTTCCAAATAAACAAACAAACAAACAAAAATGTACTGCCAATTTTATGTTTGTTTTAATTCTGAGATGAGTAATGACTTTCTGTTAATTATTACCTATCCGTCTTTCCTCAGCATCCGGGTACTACTTCCTTTGGAATGTCAGTATTTAATCTGAGCAATGCTATTGTGGGTAGTGGCATCCTTGGTCTTTCTTTTGCCATGGCTAACACTGGAATTGCTCTTTTTGTGTAAGTATCTTTCGATTCGTCAAAAAATACCCCCATCTTTCTGGTGTGTAATTCATAATGGAAAAATACATGGTGTAAGAATATGAAACCCCTAGAAAACATCCAGTCATTTTCATGGGTGCAGAATTGCATTTTAGGCTTGTTTTAAATTTAAGGATTGTGATACATCAGAAGAACCTGCAAAAATTAAACCAATTCATTGCAAGTTCTGCAACCTTCGAAAACATTTTACAGTGAATTTTACTTGACTTAGCTGTAGTTTCTCCATGAATAACTGATAGACTTCCCCTGAAAGTTCTATTACCCAAGTCCCAATCAGGGATGTGGTCTCACTTTCCTCAACTGATATCACTGTGCCTACAGAGTTACAATGTACTTAACCAATAAAGAAGTCTGTTTTGTTGCTGTGCTTTCACTCTCTTCAGGGTTATGGTTTCAGTTACACTATAAAAATTTCTGTCTGCCTGCAAGGGAGGGATGTGGAATAACCAGCCTGTCTTTATTGGCCTGTCTACACTGGCAAAAGCTTTGAGGTGTGGGGCAGAGCTACAGTAATGTAATTGGAAATGACATAAGGATACAGTTATGTACAGTGCTTTTAAATGTCTTGGGAAAGTACATTTTTCATGTATTGGAGGCAGTTCAGCTCAACATGTAGTATCAGTGACTTGACTGCAAATGAGTATCCATGGATATGTTTAAAGGAACTTTATGGTTTTATCCTGGAAATAGATGAATGTGCTGAATGTTCAAGAACATGTGAAGAGCAATGTTTAGTTCAAAATTTCCCTGACTCTGCTGCCAGATTTCCAGAAAGTAGGTCAGATTTACTTCCAGATGTTTCACAGTATATCGGGTGGCGCTCAAGTTTCCTGAGGAAACTACCTACGTGTGAAGTTCTGACCTAAAGGATTTTAAACATATGGTGATTTGTTAATCTTTTACTAAGATTTTCAGCTGCTTAGATGATGCTAAGCTGAATGAATGACTTAGCATGAATCTAAAATAGATATTCACACTCTAAAGACGTTCTGCAGCACGTGAACGATAATCAATGCAATGTGCATTAGAATGTCTCTGAGGAGAGGAAAAAAGAGAATGTAAGGTTAGCTATTTGAACAGACTTCGGGGATCCTCTTTTCTGAGGAAAAAAATGTTAAAAATGTCAATTTAACAATTGGGTGCTGAGGCAATTTAGTTGCTTTTTATTTCCAGATGCTGCATTCAGATCTATTTGCATTAGTGCTGTTTCAAAGACAAACTAGCTTGTTACCTTTCAAAGCTTGTAGATAGTACAGTTCTGAGGCAGGAAAGCAGTTAATCACAGATGATGCTGAGGATTTATGATGACAGTGAGGGCATTACAGGCATCCCTTAATAACTAGGTTACAGAATCAGATCCAGATGCAGTTGATTAGCGCAGTGAGTTCTTCGAAGTCTGTGGAGACACTTGTGTAAGTGCTGTGACTTGTCACTTGTGTCAGCACTAAGTAAATGAATAGAATGGTTTGGAAGCCAGAAACAGGGTGAGCTTCAAGATGAGTTTGCTGTCTGCTCTTGTCTGCACTGTAGGCAGCCATTCCATGTTAGGACTGAGAGATCCAGGATCTGTGCTGTTTTAAAGTAGCGTAACCCTGGCACATCTCAGCTGTGCTGTTTCTACCCAATGGCTGAGTCAAATCCTAGTTAATCTCTACCTGTCAGAAATAGAGAGGTTTATTTGTGTGCATGTGTTAGTGTTGAATTGGTGTAGTAACATAAATTTCCTATACAGATCTGTGAAACTTCTCTGATCTTTTTCTTTCCAGTTCTTTGTGCTGCATTTACTAATTTTACCAACATTAAAAATTACACAAAAGGGAATGTATTCTGGGAAGCAAAGTTTGCCCTTATAAGCCATTTTTAATATGATTTTCAGGTTTTCTATTAAGCAAAATGCTTGTATTGGTATAAGAAAGACCAGGGGTTTTTTTTTTAATGCCTTGTAATTTTCCACTGTGTTCTCCAGCAGCCGAGAAGTCCCCCCTAGCGTGCCACTCCAGGAAGTGCATTTGTTGTGGGAGAGATTTGTTGTTGAGAGACCTGAATTTTAGGTGATGCAAATGTGCTTCTGGAAATAGTATGCATTGCCTGTAAAAGCTGTGGGGAAGATAAACAAGACACTAGCGATTCCCATGTAAGCACATCTGAAGAGTTAACTTTCGAGGAAAGAATTTTTTTTAATGACAATAGATGTGTATTTCCATTTGAAAACGGTGCTCTCACTGAGTTCTGAATTTTCAGTCAATTCTTTAAGGCTTTTGCAGTTTCATCCTTACATTAAAAAAAAAAAATAACACAGATTTAAGCTGAAAAGCTGATTTATTTTAAGACCAAGAGATAATCTTCACTTCAGCTGTAGTTAGCCTCAATGTTGAACAGGGACAGGAAGACAGGGGAAAATAGTTTCTTATAAGGATGCAAACCTTCCCCCCCACCTGCACACATTCCCATTGATACTTTGTTATTTATTATCAAATGTAGCCAAGTGTAATAGCCTGACACTTGGTGATGCTTATGCCACTTCAGACTGAATGGAATCCTTGTTCAAGCCTACATTAGAATTTCTTTGTATTCCTCTGAAATGCAATTTAGTATAAAATCCTTTCTACACATGGCATTAATTGGGTTCTCAGAACACTTTTAAAATACAGACTTACAATTTCAGAACACTTTAACAGCCCTTAGAATCTACTTTTTTCCCATATAATATTTTAATATGGATAATGTTTCTATTTGATACATCTTTATTTAATAGGGTTACAAGAAGTCATTTATGGCTATTACAAATTTCTGTGGTTTTCTCTCCCCAGGATACTCCTGCTGTTTGTCTCAATATTTTCTTTGTATTCAGTGCATCTTCTTTTGAAGACTGCCAATGAAGGAGGTATGCCAAATTACTATTTTACAAATATGTAGTATTTGTTTCTTATGGTATCTTGTTGAAATACACCCTTCCAATGGGATATCATATTTTCTTTTAGGATCTTTGTTATATGAACAGTTGGGAATGAAGGCTTTTGGTATGGCTGGCAAACTTGCTGCTTCTGGATCAATTACAATGCAGAACATTGGAGGTGAGGACAAGATCTTAAAATGTCTGTACTGTCATAAGTAATTGTTCCCTGCTTATTCTTGGAGACTTATTTGTCACACAACATGTGTTCATTAACTACTTGTGTTCAAGTGAAGTTATGAAACATGTTATGTGATTCTTGCATCGTGTGGCATATTCTATATTTGTAATGATCTATGATGTTATTCACCTACAGCTATGTCAAGCTACCTCTTCATAGTGAAATATGAGTTACCATTGGTCATCAAGACATTTATGAACATCGAAGAGACCACAGGGTAGGTGTTAGAACTCCTCATCAGAGAAACTATTAGGAGAAACAAATACGGAGACTGTATATATTTTTATATGAAGACCACGTTCGGTACACCGTAGGGTAGCTTCTTATTCAGACAGAGATACAGTAAGTTTCCCCTTCCCCTGAGTGCTTCACTTCATTTAGATCCAGCCTGACCTGGAAAAAGGGTAGAAAAATACAGGTATTGCATCATATTGCAGAAAGCTGTTCTGTAAAGAACATCAGGTAAGTGTTAATGTATGTACCAGTCAGTACATACACTTGATAAGGAAAGATAAATGTGATTGTGGTTGGTTTTTTTTTTGTTTTGTTTTGTTTTAATTATTATTATTTTCTTAATGCATTCAGAATTGTTTGGTGTGATTAATTTGGTTTTCTAGTATTAATATTGTGGCAAATGATTAAATGGAAGACTGAGGTGCAGTTATGCAAGGAATGTGTTAAGGAAAAGTTCTCAAAAAGATTCAGAGACTAAACATTGACCTAAACCAGAATTTATATACTTAAGGCTAGAGTGGTAGACACCTTGCCATCCAGCCCTGGAGACACTTTGACTCCAGACTGACTTTCCTGGTTGGCTTTAAAAAGAGGATTAATTTTATCTAACCATATTTTGAGTTCATCACTACGATGGTCTTAGTACAATCAGTGGAGAAGGGTGATCCTCTGTAGTGATCCGTTTGGCGCACCTTTGTGTGTCTCCAAAGAACAGTAGATCGTATCACTCTGTATTGAGAGGCTGTGTAAAAACAAGATGCCTGAGTTCAGATGGATAGAGTTAAGTGCTATAAATCTCACTCTTCAGAGTTGTACTTCTGTGCCTTGTCCTGAAGTGTCCCAGTCTTGAGAGGGCTGAGCAGCTCAAGACTCCAACTTACACCTAAGCCTGAGTTCAGAAGGTAGGCATTTTTCTGCCGTGTTCCCCAAGGGGTTCAAGCCATTTGGTGATGTTCATTCAGCTTGCTGATAGATACTGTCATAATAACAGTGCTAGCCATATTTTTTTTTTTCTTTCTTTTCATTTTTTTTTTTTAATGTACTTGAATACTGCACCTACCCTATGTACTTAGTAGTGTTATGTTTACAAATTCTTTGCTGGGAAGTTTAATTTCTCTCCTTTGGCTGAATTCAAGTCTATATTTTTCAAATCATAAGAGAGCCCCTGGACTAGCCAGTATTTGGAAGGGGGCTCGGAGGCAAATATTTTTTAACTGTCCCATCTTCAGTAAAGAATTCAAAACTGATTGCAATTCAAGAGGGAAAGTTAAAGTCTGTGGATTTCTCTGGATACAGCTGCTGCTCTGCAATTCTGGCAGAAAAAATTAAGAAATTGAGATCTGTATTTTCAATGTTTTCTTGTTGGCTGGCACTAGGTAGCTGTACACTGATTTAAAGTAAATATTTTCTCAGTGCTCTGGCAATCGTGAACCCCATTTAACTGACTCTCTCCATGCATTGCTTAGGGGAGTCTGGGTGGCAACCATTGGCATGGATTCCACTCTGGCAGCCTGGGGCCCGAAATGTAAGCACTTACATGTTTAAGTGTCCCAAAATAATGCTTACTGTAAAAGAACTTCTGGACTTCTGAGACAATATTGCAAATACTAGCTCCATTATTAAAATTTGTTTAGCAACTTCTAAAGTACTTGGCTATGTTTTAAAACTGCACAATCCCATTCTTTACTCTTCAGGACGGAAAAAACTTTGAAGTCCTTGATCTGAAAGTCCTGATGGCCTCTCTATGGTATGCACAATAGCAGTGCATGTTCTTGTGATTGTATCAACTGCAAGAAATTTCTTTGTTGTGATTTCCTTTAAATTTGCCACAAGTCTACTGTATTTAAAAAAAAGATAACAAAAGGTGTATGGTGTTAATGCCCGATACATCTGAAGTTTTTAAAATACTCCTTTTTTACATCTAGTTATCCCAAGTAAAACTGAGGAAAGAGATGATTACATCATTTTTGTATTTACTATGTAAATCCAGAGCAAGTCTGTTAATTATTCCATATTCCCATTGCCATATAAAGGGCTATAATTCAGCAACTGAGTTTGCATATAAAAACTTCAAATTAATTTTTTTACTTAAATAGTATACAGTCTATTTTAAAATAAATACTGTTAAATGATATCATAATAGGATGTAAAGTATAAATACTTGGGAATAAGTGTGTAACTTAGTGTTACTTTAATTGCTTAAAGCGTATAGGATGGTCCTGTAGGACTTTGTTTTTATGTATTTCAAAAAAAGATGTTACTCTTCTAATGCTCAAAAATGTTTTGTGAAAAAATACTTGCTGCTTCTTACAGAAAAAATGTTCTGAAGGAAAAAGCTTCTGAAGTTCTTACCATGTTTTCCCTACTGAAAGGGACGAAATGTGCCTCCAAGAGACTCCCAGTGCTTGTTGGAGTTTTCTCAGCCAGTGGGCTTGAGCTATTGCCTTACCTTCAGCCCTCACCTGTTTTTCTTTTATTCCCACAGGGCACCCAGCAGAATTTTATTTCTATTAAAAATTGAAACCTTGCTGGGGCCCTGCAATATTCTAACATATCTGGAGAGTTGGGAACCAGCACTTAAGAAAATTATATTTTTTCTGTGATTGATCCCACTTTTTTCTAACCAATCATTTACTTTTCTGTCTTCTGACTTCCAGATGTTATTATTTTTATAAAAGGACACTAAAGGAAAGGCACAATGCAGGTTTGGGGTGAGATAAGAAGCTATTGTAGGGTGTTAGGTCCATATAGGAAATTAAATGCTGTCATTTGTGCATCAGGTTGAGCGTTTTTTTAAGGAGCCATATGTTGTAGAAAATAGCAGGGAAGACTAAACTGCAAATGCAATTTTTAAATACTTAGTTACTTACAAATATTACCTTCTTTTCTACAGAGAATGGTATCTCAATGGTGACTATTTAGTGCTGCTGGTGTCTGTCATTCTCATTCTTCCGCTGTCCCTACTGAAAAATCTAGGTAAGTGGTAGAGAGCAATCAAAATAAAAACCCATTGGAAATACTGTGGGGAAATGTGTTGATGCAATGTTTGAGTCTTGAAATGCTGTGTGAATTAACAGCTGTCTCCAAACTTGTCTCTTGGGACTAATTAGCATTTAGGTAGTTGCTGTCAGTCTCCTTGAAGAAAGGAGGAAAAAAAAAAAACAAGACAAGTATACTAAATTACAGATGTGTTTGTGGAAGATGAAAGGACAGCAGATAGGACGCCTTTAGAATGGAGCCTAACAGTAACCTTCTGTTTCTGTTCTTATCCCAAAATTGGACCTGTTTTGGTCAATGGTGAAATAATACAATATTGTTATCACCTATCCTGTAAAAGCCTTCAAAGAGTAGGGCTGCTAACTCTGGACAGTATCTTCTCATTTTAGATCCTAAGGAGTAACAGAATATTCATGCCAGGTGCTTTATCTGAAATGGCTGTAATTCAGTGATATATGTGAATAATTCAGTTAACAGGCAGTTTATTCAGAGAATCCTATAGTGGAACATAAATAACTGAGAGTCTCAATGTCAATTACTCTCTCAAATTACTATTTTCTAGAAGTAAATCAGTAAAAACAGAAGGAAAAAGGCTAAGTTATCTGATAGTGCATGCTATTAAAATTAATCGTATATCGTTCTTAGCATACAATAAACAATTTATGTAGTTGTTGCTATGGGGTTTTTTAGTTTGCTTCTTTTTCTTGTAAGTTAAAAAGTTTAACATTACAGACCTGCTGTATGTACAGACCCTAATATGTCTGTCAGAAGCTTCAGATCTGGGTCGGGATTAGCAGAAAGTCAATGAATAATTAATTTGTTCTGTGTAATGCTAAGGAAATGACAGTCTAAAGAGATCACTTGACAGAATGTATTTTGTCGTTATGTTTTGACTTGAATGATGTTTCTGTTAATTATATCTTAGATTTTTTTTATCTTTCTTGATTACAGGGTATTTGGGCTATACTAGTGGCTTTTCCTTACTTTGCATGGTCTTCTTTCTGATTGTTGTAAGTATAATCTTGTAAACTTCTTGTAAACTTTACAAGTGCTTGTAAAACTGCATTTCAAAGTGAAATTAAGCAGTTTCTAAAAAATTTTCACATCTTGCAGTAGTCAAAGTAATAAATGCATGGCTTTATTTCTAGGTAATTTGGAAGATGTTTCAGATTCCTTGTCCCACGGACAGTGTCATCATGAACGTGACATTATTTAATGCAACAATGGCACCTTTGGTAGCTGAAAATATAACAAGTGAGGATATGTGCAAGCCAAAATACTTCATCTTCAATTCACAGGTAACTGACTGAAAAATCAGATACTCTGTTGAGAATAACTGACTCTAAGTATGTAGCAGATAAATTAGATAATTTTTCCTTCAAGCAGTTTCCAAATTGGGATGTGTTGAGATTTTCTGTTTCAGTAGACTTGGGCACTGTTTACCTCGTGCAGACTGGGTTTTTCCACATGCCAAATAGAAATTAGAGGAGCCTGAAGTTAGAGTGGCAAAAAACACATCTCTCATTCTTTAGTACAGCATTTCTCAAGTCTTGTCAAGGAAGTTAGTGAAGCATTTTAAAAAGTAGGTTGCAAAAGAAAATGGAGAAAATTGTAGAAGTGTGCAAATAGGATGCTTGACTTATTCCTAATCACAAATGCCTGACTCGTGAATGTTCCCAATTACAGTGATAAATCTCCACATATGTAATACTCAATACCAAGTTCAAGATCTAATGGCTTAAGCCTGTGAGTTGCTGAATGTGATTTTGAATGTAAATACATTCAGCTCACCGTGGACTTCAGTGACATTTGAGACTGTTTGGTACCTCGGGATTTGGGTTTAAGAAAATATGAGGTTGTTTAAACTTTTTCTGAAGTTTCCATTGTAAAGAATAGCTGGTCTTTATCACCTAATAAGGCCAAAACTGAAAAATCTCCTAATGATTTTGTAAAGCAAATTTCTAATGTCTGTTGAGATACTTAAGAAACTTTTTTTTTTTTCAGACTGTTTATGCTGTCCCAATCCTAACATTTTCCTTTGTCTGTCATCCTGCAATTCTTCCTATTTATGAAGAACTGAAAGGGTAAGTGTTAGATATATATCTGTACTTTCACTGAACAAACATAGTATGCAACAGTATGTTCTCACTACTAACAATGTTACTTTTTCTTACAGCCGAAGCCGTAAAAGAATGATGAATGTGTCCTATGTGTCTTTTTTTGCCATGTTCCTCATGTATTTGTTGGCTGCTCTCTTTGGATACTTGACATTTTATGGTGAATATTGCCTCTCTGCTTTCTTATAAATTATTTATGTTCTGCAAACTCACAGTATCATTTTAAAAATAGAACAGGCAAGCATTTACTATGCATTCTAAATATATGCTGTTAGTTGGGCTTTTTTTTTTTAGTACTTCTGGAAGTGCACACCCTAAAGGAGATCAGTAATAGAATTAGGCCCAAGACATAGGATTAAAATTGGATTAAACTAGATTCTGTGCCTCCCAAGTTATCCCTGTGTAAAGTGGATACATTCTTACAGGAGCTCTCAAGGCTTTCAGTTCATATTGATGATGTAACTGTAAAATTTGCATGGAATTTAGAGCAGAAACACATGTTTTAGAAGTATGTCAACTAAATCTAACTAAAATTCTGTTTTCTTTATAGGAAAAGTTGAACCAGAACTGCTTCACACCTACTCTGCTTATCTGGGTGCTGATGTTCTCCTTCTTATTGTGCGTCTTGCTGTAC
Organism: Passer domesticus; assembly: GCF_036417665.1. Lineage (NCBI taxonomy): Eukaryota > Metazoa > Chordata > Aves > Passeriformes > Passeridae > Passer > Passer domesticus. Next base: position 29,029,334 of record NC_087478.1, on the reverse strand, counting down.
TTATGGCTGTAACCCTCACTGTACCTGTCGTTATTTTCCCTGTAAGTAATTTTTTTTAACACCTGTATACTGCTGCAGTCATTTACTGATTTGGCAACTCCTGTTTATTAATTGAAAAACTGATGAGTTTTTTGCTTAACTGAAAAAGGAAACTTATTCTGATAAGCCTGATAAATTTAGCTATACTCTTAATTCAATAAATATGTAACATGTACTAATTAGTAGATAGAAATATGTTCAGTTATATTGTTTTCCTGGTATAGTTATATTGGGGAAATGAAACAGATTGCCCCTCTATAAAAAAGCTTACAAAAGCCAGCATGTTTTTGTGCATACCTTGTGGAGGTGATCTGGCCATTTATGTTTATACTGTTGAGCAGCATCCCTAGATGTTACAAAATTTCCTGCAATTTTTGTTCAAACCAGATACTTTTCCTTGGGGTTTTTTTTCCCAAAGTATTTACTTTCATCTTTCACCTTCTATTAAAATCTGAAGCACTCAAGGAAATGATGTTAAAGTACTTTCAGAAGGAAGGTCTAATTCAGGTGACAAATCGCTGTCTTCCAAAATGAAGACTAAACTGTCTCCTTTCTCCCCCTCTCTTCCCAAGATCCGCAGTTCCATTACCCAGCTGCTGTGGGCAGGGAAGGAGTTCAGCTGGTGGCGTCACTGTTCCATTACCATCTCTCTCCTGGCATTTACCAACATGCTCGTTATTTTTGTCCCTACTATTCGAGACATCTTTGGATTCATTGGTAAGCATTTGCTTGTCAGATCAAGCATTCTTTCACGTTTCAGAAAAAGCAGTTCCAGTCTAATTAGAGTATATTTACCTGTTTATGAATATTTATTTCCGTGCTTTTTCTCTACAGGTGCTTCGGCGGCTGCCATGCTGATCTTTATACTTCCTTCTGCCTTCTATATCAAATTAGTGAAGAAGGAACCAATGAAGTCAGTGCAAAAGATTGGGGTATGTATAGACAAATATGTAACTACCCTTGCTTACTAATTCAAAACAAAAAAATAAAGTATCTTCTTCATGTTTTATTTATTTTGAAGTCCTGGTGAAGGTAGTCATTGAATTGGCATTTAATGTTATCTTGCATAGTTGCAAGGAGCTGCGTAGGAACTCAAAACCAAGGAACTGGCCATCACAAGACTCAGTTCTCTTCAGTGACTTCTCTCAGCCCCTGACCCCAAATCTCAACAGTAGCTGGGTCATTCTGTTGCTGCCAAGAACCAGATTTCAACAGAATACCCTAAGAACTGTATTTTAAAAACCTTAACATTCTTCCAATATTCTTTTAATACTTATTTACATAGTTTTCCACATAAAAGCTAATTTCTGCCAGTTATTTGGGTTATCTTGATTGTTTTTGGTGCCCTTACTAATCGTAGACATACTGACTCATAATGCAATCAGATATACTGAGACAGTCAAGTTAGCACAGTGGCATAGCCTACTGGTATCAGCAGCTACATTCACTTCCCTTAGTTGAGGGTGAGGTCTGCTATACTGAAAATAAATGTATTTTCTGATTTGAGAAAGGACCCCAAGAGAGAAAGAAAGATAGATACTTAGCTCCTTGTCATTGACCTGATCTCTTGTCTCTTTTTTACTTTGTCCTCTGTGAGCAATGGCATTTGTGCATGGGTGTGAATTTATAGGTGTATGTTGTGTCTTACCAACAGTGTCATAGCAGAATCTGAAATACTTCTTTTATGTTTTCTTTTTCAGGCTTCATTCTTCTTTCTAAGTGGTATACTTGTGATGACTGGGTGTATGACACTGATTATTCTAGACTGGATCCAGAATGTTAAATCTGATGGCCATTAACTGCCCTGGTTTAATCTCTAACGCACCACTTCAGATGCCAGTGTTCACTCAGATACCTACTGGGAATGAAAACAAGCTATTCAGCTTCCTTTAAAAGGCAGATTCTTTGTTGATGGTTCTTCTGATTGCAGAATATATGAACTCTGTCTTTAAGAAACTATTCTGCATGATGGAAGTGGATATTGACATCAAACCACGTGAGTGTCTGGCTGAAGGAAGTGACAACTTTATTCCATTCCAGAGAATGGACAGAACTCTCTGTAGACTTTTATCAAGCCATGTTTGGCTTTCGTCATTGTTACTTGGATATTTTGTTATTTTACTTGAATGTGCCTAATGGAACCATTTGATGTGAGAAAGAACTCTTTAATTTACAGCAAAGTGTTTAAATAACCAATGAGAGAGCGAGAGAAAGAGAGAAACACTATTATTTTTTGTACCAAAAATTCTTATGGACCTCAAAAGCACTATTTTGACTTTAAGAAACATTTTTCTAAAAAGAATGAAAAAAAACATAGAAGAGCTCAGAAAAATATTTAATTAGTGTCCTAAATTAAACTTAGTTTGATTTTCTTGATCTCTTCACTCATGTCACCAGTGACAGGACCCAAGGAACAGGTATGAAGCTGAGTCAGGGTGGGTTTAGGTTGGATATCAGGAAAAGGTTTTTTTACCCAGAGGGTGGTGGAGCACTGGAACATGCTCCCCAGGAAAGTGGTCACAGCACCAAGCCTGACAAAGTGCAAGAAGTGTTTGTACAGCTCTCAGGCACATGGTGTAGTTCTTGGAGTGCACTGTGCTGGGCCAGGAGTTGGATGTGGTGTTTCTGATGGGTCCTTTCCCACTCAACGTACTTTATCATTCTGTAGAGGCATAATTAGAAGAAATTTTCTTCTAAAAATGCTTCTAATGATCAAAACAGAAAATAAGCCAATTCAGGTCAAAATGTTCTGATACTAAATGCTTCCCATGAAGCTCCCTTAGAGAAAATAATCCTGAAAATCATTTCAGACTTACGTAAGTAACTAGAGTTACCAAAAATGGTGTGGAAATGCAAATTTTCAAACTTGAAAAAAACCCACCCTTTATAAAAGGGTACATTTGAGAAAAGCGTAGGTAATCTAAAATTGTAAAGACGGCATTAACATTTTCCTTCTTGAGGTACTCAGTAGTGCAATTGAGTAAAACAGGGTCGGGGTTTTTGCTTTTTGGGTTTTTTTTTCCTATTGTAGATAGAAACTGAATGGCACTGGAGCATATGATGCCATTAATACAAAACTCCCTCCTCAAGTTCCTTTTATTAATAAGGTCCATTGTCAGTTGTAACAATGTTTGTTGGGATTTTTTTCTATCCAATCTATCTTGAAACACTCTGTAGGAAAACAAAAAAGTCCTAATGTAGTCTTCTAGTTGTATAATATTTAAAAACTGTACAGTATTTCTCAAAATTCCTCATCCATTATTGGATTTTGAATTACTTGATTATTCTGTTTCTGAGTCAAATCCACAAAATAACTGCACCAATATTTCATGCTTGGTACAAACTCTCTTCACATACGCAACTGGGATTCCTCTTCCAATTTATACTGTATAGTAGTCTTAAAGATAACCTCATAGACTGGATAGTCATCTCATACTTGTTTGCTTCAGAAATAGATACGTTTCTAATGAGCCCTAGCTGATGAAACAGGTGCTGTATGGTTGTGATGAACTATTTTGTTTCTAGTGCATGTTTGCTCTTTCATTCTTGTCCCAGGTTGAAGAGAGGTAGCATTTGTATAACAGCGTACTTGGCTTCTAAGAGGTTCTCAAACAGCAATATTGGGTACAAAAGCCTAGATAGAGATTATTAATGAAATAGTCATGGCAGTGTGGTCAACTGTCTTTATCTGACACAATGCTTTAAAAATCTGATTTATGAAGTCCCACTCAGTCATCGTGTCAGAGAGACCAAGTAAAGGCCTGTAATCCATTGATTAAACAGTGCCTGAGACTTTTTTGCTCTTGTAGAATTAATCAGAAATAAATCTAAACAATAGTCACCATTTGGCAGGTAATGTCAAGCTCTGCCCAGCCATTTAAAATCTATGGAAAAACAACTGCAGGTATTTTGTATTGATACTTCTGCATGACTGTAAGTACTGGTCACTAAGAATATAGTGTAAAACTGTAATGACAAGTTAGATTCCTCATGTGTTATTTGTATTATTAATTCGGTGGTACTCAACTGGCAATTAATGATCCTGGAGTCAGCACTGACTAACGCTCCGTAGGTACTTCTCTGCCTCAGGTACTGTACATCCATGGCTAACTATCCCATGTTACCTGATCTCCACAGAAGTGCTGAGCACGTGCCTCCTCAGTACTTTGGCAGCTTTTCTTCTTCCTCCACAAATGTGCAAAGGTGGAAGAGGATTAAAATGTTGTCTACCTTTGAGCAATTTGTAGCACATAAGGGATGAAGTTCTTCCCTTTAAAAAGAGGAAAGAAAGTGAGAAATATCCTCCTTTCTCATAGCAACCATAGAAGAGGAAGGAGTCATAAGTGAGAAGTTACTGCAAAGTCCTTCTTGGCAACCAGAAGGGAAGAAGATTTTTGTGATGACACCTCATAGTGTATTGTACATGTCACTAATTCTCTGAATGTAGCAATTTCCAGATTATACATTATGTGTTATATAATTTGATGACTGACTCTCCACCTGCAACAGTTGAGTTCCACTTGGCTGGGTCGATTTCCAACATGTGATATTTTTTTTTGTTTTATTATTATTATTTTTTTCCAAACCTGTCTGTTTAAAGTTACCTACATTACAAACCACCTAAAAGAGCAGCTTCAGTATTAAACCACTGTTCTGTCACCTCAGTTAGACATTACTGTCTTCCATGATATTTCAGTCATAAATGTAACATGTTATTTATAAAGCATTAATCCATTAAAACTAAAACTATTTTTCAATATTTATGATAGTTTATGTACATAAATTGTATGTGTGTATATACTGTAAGTATAATGTATATAATGTAGGTTTGGAGTCCAGGATTTATGTATATATTCCTCTCTCATTACTGATTGTTACAGCATTTCAAGGAGTTGTCCATGTTGTACATCTGTGTAACAGCTGTCAAAGGAAAGAGCCTTTTTCAACAAAGAGTAATGCTTACAGAGATGAAAGGAGTGTGTTATGCCTAAGGCGTGTAAGAAAACACTAAGACTGTATTTATTACAAGTGTATATGTTGTAATAAACACCGGAATCACTTGGGTCCATAGAAAGCATTGTTCAGGTTCATGTGTACTTTCTCTCTAAAATTTACCATGGATGTTTCGATTTCCTGAATGCAGCAAGTTAACCACCTCTGCGATCTAACGCTGGTTAGGCCGCCACCGTCGCGCAGCCCGCGGTACATCCGTGTACATATGTAAATACCCGCCTTACTGGGAGAGGCCAACAGCCTAGCTACGGTTGCTGGCTAGACTGGTGGCCAGCAACACAGTTTCAATGAAACATTGTATGTTTGTTTTAACTGAAATAAATAAACAGATAATCCTAAGCAAGGGTGTGATGTTTTTCTTGGGGAGGCATTTGGAGGATTTTCTTTAGAGATGATGGTAAAAGTGTGCCTTTAATTTCATGCATATTTAACTTACTGAGCGCTTTTCAGAAAAGATGGGGGGGAAGATGGCATGCAACTATATCCACAACTTAGGACACTACAAGGGTAAAGAGAAAAAGTCGGGGCATGAGAGATCCAATTCTACAAGGAACCTGCATTAAGTAATTAATTTTGTGGAAAAGGCATAGCTGGAGACAAGACCCAATGTGTTAGATCTTGTATGAGTGTAATAAGTGAGTGAGTCTTGCTAAAATCCTATGCCACTTTCCTTCATTTGAATCTCCAGAAGAATAATAACTGCTCATGCAAAAAGTTACAAAACTGGTATGCCTGGTTTGCTTCCATTTTAAAAAGTGGGTACAAACCAAGTGTAGCATATGTGTTCTTGGTTCTCCATAAATCTGTATCACATCATACGAATCTGTCCCAATTTTTCAGAATTGGGTGAGAGACGCTGGAGTTGTAACTCAGTGTCATGTGTAGAGCAACACTATACAAAAGGAATACTTAAGGATAGCTATATATTCTGAAATTAGGAAATCCCCAATTAAGGTTGCATTAATTACAAGATTGCATGGTATGTTTTCCTGGAATCCTCACTTAGTAGCTGTTCATTATTTTATTTTTTAAGATGCTTTCTGTGTGTGCACAGTGTTTATGTGTTTGCTCATTCCCATCCTGATGAGGGACGAATGCGTTTGTTCCTTTCTAGTTCTCATTTTAGTGTCATGTTTGTGTAACATGAATTACTCATTTTCACAGTGTTGCAGGCCTTTAAGAAGGTGTTAATCAGTATACTGCTCTGGGGACCTGGAGCATGGAGGGGAAGCACTGTGTCACAGCCATGTACTTGAGTCCACAGTTTAATGTCCTCTGCTTGCTTATTTTGTATTTCAGCATCTGCTTACATGCATCTGAAGCATAACTTCAAACAGGTTTTGCATGATGATCATTCTTGGAACACAAACCCTAAAAATCAAGCTAGCCATTTGGAAAGAGTGATCATGTGTGGAAGGGCCCTGTTCTCATAAGGTGTCTGCCATCACACAGGAACTTCATAGCAGTGCAGAAGCCCTTCCCCCAGAATGCTGCTTGACAAGCTGAACCCTTAGGCTCACCTTTACAATCAGGCAATTCCATCAACTTAAATAACATGAGAAGCAGTCTTTTCTACATCTTATTTCTCACAAGAATGGGAACACTGTTCATCTTGTGAGATGAATGAGATGATGCAATGTTTTTTAAAAAAGGAACTGAAATTATGCAGGGACAGTGTCTAAAATCCCATGGTTTGAGCCTCTCTACCTGCCACAAAGTCTTTGCTCCAAAAGAGGGTTAAGTTGTCACTTCAAGTTTATTCACAATGCTGAGCTTTGTGCATGTCTTGAGGTCTGTCCAGGAGAGAGATGGCAACCTTTACTTTCTTCTAGGTCCCCTGAAATTTGCTTCTTTCTTCTACCCTGGCCTTGCCAAGTCTGTCCTACCCCAAGGTCATGCCTATCCATCTCACCCCCAAGTGCTCATGCAGCAGGTGGATTGTATCAGGTTATGTCCTCAGGTCCCCTGTGGCTTAGCTCATACCCCTGCTTCCATGTCATCTCAGTTCCCATTCAGGCTGTTGCCCAGGTTTCCTTTCTGGAGACACAGAACAGAGCATGGCCAGTGTATGCCCAAATTTCAGCTCCAGAAGAAACTAAGATACCATGAGACAGCCTCCATTCCTTCAAGGAATGGGGACATGCCATCCCATCTCCAGTGCAGATGTGCCCAGCAGCAGTTTCTTGGCCTTTCTTCTTCCAATCTCTTAAGCATGACAGTCCAGATCTCACCTGCTTTCACATGCATTTCCTTCTTTCTTGCACACCTGCTTTTGGCTGTCATAAGGGGACTCTTGTTCAACTCTGTCACTCCTGCTTGCACCTTTGTCCCAGTTTGCCAGCTCCCCTTGAATATTACCTCTTGAATTTCCTCTTGCAAGCCACCTTCTTCAATCCACTACCTTTCTGACTATGTGCCTGCCCCAGCCCAGCACCAATCCATCCACATTTTCTTTACCCACAGGTGGAAATATATTCCTTTGATTTCTAGTCTCTGCCCACCTCGTCTCCTTATGCCCACCACTATAGGCCATATTTTCATGTTCTCTGGCCACCCTCCAGCTCTTCATCAGCCCAGAGAAGGCCACTTCCACACTCCATTCAGGCAACCCTTGCCCCTCCAGCCTCTGGCTGAGCACAAAACCCTGCTGTAGAGCATGGCAGGAGCAACTTTTCCAGGAAATATGAATTATTATTTTACTACAGGAAAACATGACCTTTTCCCTGATTTTATTCTCAAATGGACTAAGTAATTTAATCTGATTGTTTTTCCACAGAGATGCAGAAAAGAACTGTCCTGCTGCAGTCACTCATGACAGCAAATGTCAGGAGAATCATCTGAAGCTAGGCACCATTTGAAAGAACAAAAACATACACCAATAAGAGAACAGTCAGGTAATCCCAGTAACAGGTGGCATAACCAGCCATGTTTGAAAACACTATTTAAACTAGAAATAAGTGGTAAATTTTGTTTTCATTAATATTTACATACAGAAAAAATAAAAAAAATGTTTTCCAATTGCAGATCATAAACTGACAGGTGATATATGTTGGACAGGTACTAGCAATAATGTAGAAACTCAGTATGGGTCCTGGAAAGGAAGTGCAGCTTATATAACTAGCTTTTTTTGTGATCTTTAATAGTCTTTTTCACTTCATCTCCAAACAGCTCAGATTGCAGCAAAATTAAATGGAACCAAGTAAGGTGCTCTGGGTATTCCCAAATGCTCAGGAGTTACTGAGCTGGGACTAATGTAGTCAATCACACATTTACTTTCTGTTAAAATAAATATCAGTTCCTGAACCTCCAGTATTGTTTCTTCCTGCTCACTGCAGTGAGAGGATTCAATGTGCTGGTGGAATGCACTGTGGGGCTGGAGCCCAGGTGACTACACAGAACAGACAGACAGACAGACAGGTGTCATAAGAGCTGGCATGAACCACCCTCCGGGCACCTCACCCTGCCTGCAGCACTGTCACCTGGAGACCTCACTCAAACCCCACTGAGGGCTTGGGCAATGACTAAAACTGGCAGGAGTTTCTGCTGTGGGCAAGGCATAGGGAGCATGCCCCAGCAACATGTCTGAGGAAAACACTGAGGAAAATGCTAAGATGGGGATCAAAAAGGCCACAGCAGAGTCCACAGCTTTGTGGAAATTTGAAGAGCAGCCACAGAGAGCATGAGCAGTTTCTCTTTTTCCACCAGAAACCAGAGGCAACCAGGAGACCTTCAGAAGATTGGTTTGAAAATAGCTGCCCCTAAAATATTTATATCTATGCTTGCTTTTCTAACATGACTGGGGAGGCATCCACTGTGAAACTGTTCCTTTGTGAGGATTACTGGACTTAACTGAAAATTACATATGAGGGGTGTGTTTTTCTGGGAAATAAGTGAGGAAGTTCCTAAGAACACCAGCTGCAGGAAGCTGAGCTGTAACAAGAAGCTGATGAAGTTACCAGGGGTCACCACTAGGTGCAGGTATTTCTTGCCAAGGAGCAGTGGCAGGAGTAGCAAGGCTGCTGCATCCTCCAGCCTGCCTGCAGAAATCAAGCTGAAATATCTTGAGAGCAGAAAATCATGAAATCTGCACTAACACGGATTGACCACCCATGGGGACTGTCCGAAGCCTGCTGCCGTCACCCACCTCAGAGGGGCTGCATGTTTTCCACTTGTACCAGATTTTGGCACTTGCTTTCTTCCCAAAGATCAGATTCCAAAGGTCTCTCTCTCTCACCTTACTGCAAAAATGACATTTCCAGGCACAAGCAAATCTTACATTCTTCTAAACAGATCATTAAAATCATGGGTTGCTCCGGAAATATTTTGAAGCCTATGAGTCCTGCTTAATGTAATGATCTTTGTTTATCTGATTGACACACTGGGAACAGAGTTACAAGGGCCATTCCAATCTGTTTGCGCATACATGGAAACACAATAAAAAATCAAATGGGAAAGTGAATACAGCAAGTTCCTCTTCCAGTAAAGTGGACAAGAGCCAAAGCTCATTTCCACACCTAACATTGTTTTTCTCAGTGCCAGAAAGATCCATGATTCTCAAATTCCTCTCACACGTTGTACTGTGGAAGCCTGTACTCACTGTAACAGCCACTGCAAGCTGGCTTTTAATCTTCATTTCCTCCATGAGAGCATTCATTTCACAGATGCTGTATTTCACATTCTGGCTCCTTCAGATCTTATATGGTTAATGTGAACACTGAATTGGTTATGAGACCTAAGTGCAGCAGCCTTTTTCCCCCCAAGCCCCAGCGCTAAGTACTGCAGTGAGTTCCTATAAACTACCAAAGAAAATACAGGCCATGTCACCATCCGGGTCACACTGCATTTCAAAACCAAGATTGTAATTTAACACAAAACAAATGTTTTTGTTTTCTTGCTGCCACAGATTTTCACCCATTGTGGTAGGTCAAATACAGCACTGTACTACTCCTGCACTTAACAGAGCCAGTTTCCATCTTGTGGTTAAATTTCTCAACACATTTAAACAATCAGTATCTTGGATCAACACACTGCTTATCTCCAAGTCCCAGTAGAGAAGTCCTGTGACGGTTATTATGTCTGAGCATGGCTAACTACTAGAATATCCAGCTGTCCTCCCCTGCAAATTTTTGTTTGGCAGGGAATATCAGTCTTCATCTTCTACATTTTCTAGCAGCAGCTTCACCAAAACTAAACCTCTGAAGTATTTCCTTTCTTACTTGAATATGGATAAGTATTAGAAAGAATCAGACACAGTCTCTGTCATCCAGAATCCTTAAAGAAACATAAAATCCTTCCAAAAACAGCATCAACAACTACTTAGAATAACTACTTTTATTGTCTTCTTATTTTTAAAAATACAGAGTAAATTAAATACATGGAATCTAAAGTACTTTTATGGCTTATTTTGTTTCTGTCTGTTCTGCTGTTATCTGAATCAAGTTGCCCATGTGATTCAGACTTTTCCCAGCTGAAGTTACTGGAATGGTACTTTCCCTGTCTGTGCACAATGAGTTATTATACACAGTTCAATAACACAGAGATAAACTACAGAAGTTCCTCTGCAGAATTTTTCCTGCTTTCGTTTCTCTCACTCTTCTACACAATAATGTATTGTAGCTTTCCCTTCCCCCTCCAATACAGACACCTAAGACCATTCACTTTTCTAATTTTCCCAAGATTTTACAAACTCTCGGTGCAGCAGTGCGGAACAAAGTGACACGGATCCCCTTATGCATCTGAAGGAGATCTCTTTATTGTAGAAATCAGCCCCTCTTTATACCTTTAGTTTTAACCTGACATAACTGAAACCAAACCAAGACTTAACAGAACAGAGAGAAGGCACCCATTGGCTGGCCCAGCCACCGTGCCCACACGTTCTATTAAGCAATGAAAACCTACTAGGAAAAAGGCAAACAGCTCCTAAGACATTAATAACAGTGACAACAATAATAACTATCACAACTTTTCAAAAGCTGTAACATAGGTTTATAACACAGTAACTACACACACACATGGATTCAGGAGGGTGTGACAAAAGGCTGCACACACCCTGAAGGAATCCATTCCCCATGGGGGAAGGTCTGTGCCTGTGGAGACACGGGCATAGCCTCTCCCCCATGTCACCAAGTCCAGCGGTCCTTTCCATTCTCCAATCAGTTAGTCCTTCACCATCACAGGAGGTTTTAGATGAGCCTTTGTGTCAAAAGGATACTGCCTTTCACATGCAGCTTGTTCCATCTCATCGCGATTTAAAAAATTGAGAACATACAAAGCTTTATCTAGCCTTTCATGAGGGCTCCTCAACTCCCCCCCTTTTTGTTTTCCAAGCATGGATTTTAAGGTTTTATGGGCACACTCAACAATAGCTTGACCTGTGGGCAAATATGGAATGCCCATAGATCCTGTAATAAAACGCCACTTGCCATTTTGCTTGGGTATGCAGAATTTAGGGGTGTTCCAGGGGCTAGAAGGTGGATAGATATCACCTAAGGACAACTGCTCTTCCACGAGCTGTTTCAAGCTTAGTAGCCATTGCTCGACACACACAAGTTCTTCAGTCCTCCATGTGAGTTTACATACATCCAGTATTGATTTTGGAAGAGCTGATCAATAGCCCCTATGAAAAAGGCCCTCCAGTGAGGTTGAATTTATTTTTATGGTTGTCCCCAATTGTCCCAGAACATCTCTTCCCCATAATGTGCATGGTATAGAGGCAATGAACAGGGCAATTTGGGCAGTTTGCCCATCAGGGCCAAGGACAAACTGAAGATAAGCACTTTGTCTAGGGTGCTGCATTTCTCCTGCCCCAATTAGGGCTGATGTGGGGCTGATTGTGGGCCAATTACTAGGCCATTCATTGTTTTTAATAATAGAGACATCAGCTCTAGCATCAACAAGCTCTTTCAATTTTTTTGCCATCTATAGTGCATGTTAAAATTGGCTGAGCATATGCAGCTGCTGTGCATGGCACAATACATGCAAGAATCACAGCTTTAGAAATATGTATGCAGAAATTAGAATATAAGATAAAGGAGAATTACAAGAAACTCAGGAAGGAGGTTAAAGAGGACCTTCTCCAAATCTCAGCAATAGAGATCAGAGGTTCTAACACCAAATGTAGATGTCTCCAGACAGGGAGAGAAGGTGCACCCCGTGAGCTGAACTGTAGTTCTTCCTGCAGGTTAATAGAAAAAACGTGAAGAGGTGAGACGAAAAATCTGCTGCTGCTCTGGCACAACGGGTGCTTAAATTAAAGAACAGCAAGACTCAGAGAGGAAGTTCCACCAAAAGGGAAGCAACATCTAACAAGGCCACCTAGTTAGTTAACACCTAAAGTTCCACCAACCGAGCAGGCCCTGCCTGTAATCTGAATCCCTGCCTGCAATAAACAAAGTCCCAGTAGTACATGTCAGAAGTTTGTTAAAGAAGACAATTTAAATAAATTCTGCCTCAAATACAGACAAACCCATTTGTGGAGTTGTCTTTGCTCAAAGACCAAGTTGCACACAGTAGATAGTGCAGATAAACAGAACAACACAGTGTGTACCTCAAGAAGATCTGATTGTTGAGTGAGAACTATGTGAAACTATCACTGTTCACTAAATGTTACTGTCATTGTCTATATATATAACTGCATAGTATATATATGTGTGTGTGTGTATAATGTATGTGTTTTCTAGAGTTAAAACATATATTAGTTTCGGTAGTAAGCTGACAAGATGGGTATAAGGGGTAGAATGTCTTGAGGTGACTTTATGGTGCTTGTATCCCCATTCATTTATTCAGCCCAGAAATAAGTTTTGCACCTTTAAGACTGGTTCTGAGAGCAAAGAGGGGAGGAAGAAGTGTGTAGGTTTTTTTCGAACACTGCACTCACTCCTCCACATTCCTGTTCCTAGACTGTGTTGTCTGCAGCTGGACAGACAGCAAGACAGAGCTCTCCTTTGCTTCTGGTTAGTTTTTAGGTAGCTGAGGCAGAGAAGTTCCCTGGACTGTGGTTTTTCTTTTTCTTAGAACTGTTTGAGCCTGCTGTAGACCGAACACCAAGAAAAGCACCAGCAGCTTGCACCTGTGGCTCACCAGGCTGGGCCTGGGCTGCAACATTTCCAGCACAAGAAGGACTGATAAGAGACTGAGTGAGCTGTGCTACAGCCCACAAAAGGGGCTTTCTAAATTTGTCATCTCTTCAAAGTGGACAGAAGTTTTATTGTTTAATATTGTTCATCTTTCTTGTGCTAGTGAATGCTTTGCCTGTTAAATAAACAATTTTTTCCACTTTTCCCCAAGAAAATATTTTCCTGAACCAGCTGGGGGAAGGGCCACTTAAATATACTTTCTAGAAGAAACCCCTTTAGAAGTTTTCTCCCAAATTTACCCTAAACCAGGACTTGCCAAATGCTTTGTCTTGCATTTTTCTGATTCTATGGAGTGCATGGACCTGCCCCCACTGGAAGTTTCCCAGCTGTGTAGCCTTTCCTTTGACAGGGTATCAGATACAGCACTGAACAGCCCAATGCTTTCCCCTTCCACACCTGGGACAGTCTTTAGATGGCATTTTTATCCCATCCCCTTGTTGAGGGCAATCCCTTTTAGAATGACCCACTGAACCACATTTAAAACAACCCCCACCCATGTGCCAGAACCCAGGAGCACATGGTTAAAGCCACTTACAGAGAATTAGTGTTATAAGCAGTAGCTCCCACATTTTGGCATGCTCTAACCATGTCTGCTATATCACCATATCTGCTATAGAGTGTAAAGATGAACAGATTTCCAGGTGGAAGTACATAGGTCCTTTCCACCCAAATTGATAAATTGACTGCTATGTTTTATAGAAATATAAAAGAGGAGGAATATTTGAAAGACTCAGTGAGAAATATTGCAATATCATGGTATTGACTATGAAAGCCAACTGATGCATTAATGTTACTAAACTATGGATTGCCTTTGGCACTGGAGAGCATAACTGAAAATGAAACTGAACAAAGTTTTCTCTGCATTGTCCTGCTGCAGCTTGACCATGCTTGCCTGCTGCTCTGCACACTGATGTGGCTTGCAAATCCTCACAGCACAGTTTGTACTTTTTTTTTTTTCATTAGCCAGTGCTGTTTTTAGCCATGAGTTCACTTTCCCTGCAGCCTTCCAGGGAGCTGGAAGATATGGAAAGCTGACAGATGCAGGGGCAAAGAGGTGATCAGGCCACAGAGCTGGCTGCTGCCCAAAAGAGAAAGGTGTCCAAGACAAAAAACTCAAGTGTGTACTACCGAAAGGGCTGCTTGATCATGGTGGTTGAAGGGTGGGACGAGAGCTGCCAGCAGCCAGTTATCCCACACAGGCAAAAGATCTGCCACCATTCACCAAGTGCCCATCACAGTGGGGTCTGCTGGTCCCTCAGGTCTTCTTCTCACCCTGCCCAGCATGTTTACAGTCAGGTCAGTGCCACTGAGGGCTCCCACAAGCAGGAGTGAAAATGTAGACAACAACTGCATTTTTGGAGTTGGCAACAGGAGTCACTGAAGCACAAGTCATAGGGGAGGAAACCAGGAAACCAGAAGAAACACAGGAGAGAAAAGAGGCCTGGAGAGAAACAGAAAAGGAGAATGACTTCATAATGGTGAAGAAGACAGAAAGTAGACTAACTAATAAATGAAAAAGGAGATGAGAAGAATGCCTGTGCAAAATATCAGAAAGATTTCATGGTTATTTGTTTGTGTCCTTGCCTTCCCTGAACAGAAAGGGGAATAGGACTTTGTGGACATAATCCTGGAAAAGGTACATATAACAGAAAGTGTGAAAAACTGAAAATCAGCCACCCCAGCCTGTAAAGCAGCTCAGTTAATAAGTATTCATAATAATTTGGAATTATTTCGAAACCATGTGAAAAAAATAGTGGAGAAAACTGTATGTGTTGACAGTCTCCAAGGGCAACCTGAATCATTACTTAACTGTTGTTACTTTGTGCCCACAAGGCTATCTTCTATCCCACTGGCACATTAACATAAGCAATAAAATAAATCACTGTAAGCCAGAACCTTTCCTGCTGACTGTGAGCAATTACCAGTATTTATTTTATATGCTCAGTGAAATCAAGGGGGTAGCTTATTGGAGTAGCATGGAGGTCCACATCACCATTTAAGCACAGATTCTTAGGGTAGATAACTCACAAATAAGCCAAAAATTGATGACTAAGTTTTTTCAGACTTTACTCGTTTCTAACTGTTAGACAAATAATACATAAACCTTTTCCTGTCCTGGTTTTCAAGATGGCAATGAGGAAACCAATCCTGGAAAACAAAGAAGCACTGGTTCCTGGCACAGCCAGGTGTCTCAGGGTGGACAAGATGTGCTGGGCAGCAACGGCTGGTGGGTGCAGCCCCAAAACAGCCCTCCAGGCAAACTGCAGGCAGAGCATTCCTCCTTCTCCTAAGCAGCTGCAGTGCAAATACACGGCCATGTGTGTGCCTCCCTCCAGAAAAGGGCTCTCTCGCTTTGTAAAAAGCTTTTATACTGCTGAGTTTTGGTGCTAGAAACATTAAATGTATTTTCCCTGGGGAAATATTGAGCCTGATCCATATATTTGAGGGATCCTAGGATTGTCACTCTGTACCAAAACATACCAGTGATGCTGCAGGCTTTTCTACTCACAGTCAATTACAATATTTTGAATCACAAGGATGTCATAAAAATTGCAAAGTCGTAAACAAGGTTCTGGCCTTGAGTTAGAAACGTCACTTCCTGAAGTTTTTTTTTTCTAATGGTAGAAATGATGCAATTTTCCAGGAACCATATAGGAAGGAAAAGAGAGTAAGTATTTTTTCTGGCCAAAAGATTGATGGTGATACTCACATTTGAAGGGAGGAATTTGCCTTTCCTGACTCATAGGAAATTATCTTTGTTCTTGGGGATTTAAAAACAGCCTTTGTGGAACAAAACAGATGGCCTGAACTATGCCTGTGTTTTGAGGAAGGATAACTTTGCCTATTGAAAAGAATAACAAGGTGAAGAAGTATGTTAATGGAATGTGAGGCCATTTTCATTTTTCTTTATAGCTGGCTGCATCAAAGGCACATGACAGCGGTGAATTATTTTAAAGATCATAGCAACAGAGAAATTGCAAGAAGTTTAGATTTTTAATAATTAATTTGGATCATGTTGTTGTTGCCAAATTGTATACTTATCTGGAAGACACAAAAAATGGATAAATTCTTTGCTTTGAAGAGATTTATAGTTTTAACAACAGTGATCTCATGTGGTGTTGGTACTTGCTATGACACATTTACTTTCATTTTTTTTTAAACCAACCACAAAGTTAACAAGGATTAATTGAGGCACAAGCAGAAAAAGAGCTGCAAATCCACTCCAAAATCCAGTGAAGGTCTTTACTTATCATCTAACCAAATTTTCTACACAGAAGAATGACTGGAAATTATTGAAACCATCTTCAAACCTGACAGCATCATTATTACAGTCCTAAGGTTGCTTTTATTGCAGGATCACAAGCAGCTGTACTCCACATCCAACAGTGCTGCTGGAGGAGAGAAGCAGCACTTTCTCCAGCCTTGCCTGAACATAAAGACAAAGTTGGTCTTCCCTGCACGGTGCCTGGGGCTCTGGGGACCCAAATTAAGTATATGCTTTAAGTAGCTGGAACGGTCTCACTTACTAATGCTTATTTTAAAGAAGGTTTGGACTCAAGCCTAAAACAAGATTTTTTTTTTCTCAAGACCTCCTATACAGAATTAATTTGGAAACTAAAGAAAGAAATTGGAGCTCAAACTTTGCACTGAAACAAAGAAGTAACTGGGACATGTGCTGAGAAAGGTGACAGGGAGAATCCCTGCAGCATGGGAATAGTTACCCCAGCTCCCGGGCCTGCTGCGGATACCTAATCCTGTTACAAAGTCTGCTGAACCCTTACCAAAACTGTTCTCATGATATTTTCCAGTCTGAAATACCTGTGTGTGTTTCATCAGACATGGCACCCCTAAGAGAGGGTACTGCATCAGCATGGCCAGGAAGGCCCAGCATGGCAACAACAAACTGTGCTACTGGGATGCATTTTCCAGCCATCTGGCCTTTGAAGACACCATTTTTTTCAGCTTAATGAGCTCTTACAAATATTCCCAGACATTCCTTCAGCTGCACCAGTCAAGGAATTTCTCACAGATGTCCTTCAGAGTAAATGTTTCAAGGAACTTCTCAGCTAATGGACCTGAAGGTGTTTCGGGGAAGCCATGGCCACTTTTTGGAAGGAGACTTCTCAGCAGGAGAATTAGGCAGATGACGATAGCCGGATCAAGGTGGCTGCTGTGGGAATGCTGTGCTGCTGCGGTGGGAATGCTGTGCAGCCGCCCGTGCTGCGCTGCCGGAGCGGCGCTGGAGCAGAGGGCAGCGGCGATGCTGCGGACGCCGGAGCTTCCCCCGGCCCCTCAGGCGGGCGGGCAAAGCCGCCGTTTTCCGCTGGGCTGAGTCATATGAGAGCACACAGAACAATATTGCTGTGTTTCCTTCCCACTGACTGCTTAGGGACCCATACGTCGGGGAAAATTAGGAAAACTCCTGCCTGCTGCTGTTAAGTAGCAGAGTTATGAAAAAGCAACTATTTCCTTTAAATTCACTTCTCATTCTCCTCTTGTTACAATTATTTATTTATTTATTTATCATTCTGATGTAATACAAGACCTTTTAACGTTATGTTCTGTCTCTTAAGTTTCCTGCGTAGGAAGCGCCATCCTGATGTATTGTATCAATACTTAAAGAGGATCAAAGGAATAAAGATAAAAATACTCAAATTTGTAGATTATTAGGATCCTCTTAAGGATGATTTTCTTGTTTTCCATTTCCTGTCAGAATTTGATTTTGCAAATGAAGCTGACATACTCAAACTCTGATCACATCTCGCTATTAGTTTTATATTTAGGTTTATGAGCTTGATTCAGATTTAGCTTGGGATTATCAGAATTTCAGCTGCTCATTTCTTTAACACAGAAAACAGTTCTGCAAGAAAAGCACATCTGAGGATAACAGCATGATAGATCAATAAGAGCATTTTATGTAATACCATATTTCTATCAAAGATAAATCACTTCCCACTTGTCTGAAAGGTGCACACTTATCTCCTGGAACAGCAAAAGAGAAAAGAGACAAATCTATATATCCAAAACCAAATACAGGGGAAACAGAAGTAAACTGAAGACTGTTCAATTTAGATGTCAAAGAAGTAACA
Organism: Passer domesticus; assembly: GCF_036417665.1. Taxonomy (NCBI): domain Eukaryota; kingdom Metazoa; phylum Chordata; class Aves; order Passeriformes; family Passeridae; genus Passer; species Passer domesticus. The sequence continues at coordinate 29,011,057 of NC_087478.1, read as the reverse complement.
TTGAAATCTTTCTGTACATTGCAAACAGGACTGTGGAAAAACTGCAGTGTAGCAGAGGAACACATTCTCAGAAAAGTCCATTTTAAAATCATAGGAATCAAAATTTAATTTTGTGACTTCCCTCCATAAACCTTTTCACAAGAATATACTTCTCCTTCGAATGATGCAAAATGAATTATGAGAATATGCTGCTATATATATCAAAATAAGTTGTATTCAATACATATTTGTATCAAAAAGACGTAGCATCACTGTAGCCAAAAGGCATAAGAAATAAACAAGACAGGTTTGGTAAGTAGGGATTATATCTTTTGTTAGATGAATTGGTGTAATTAAAAAAAAAATTAGAAATAAAAAAGCTGGCATGAACACAAGCTCTTGTATAGATCTGAAATAGAAGCAGCAAACCAAAGTTTGATATGAAACAAAGTTTCACTGCACATCACTGACTGCTGCTTTCCCATTCTCACATCTGGCAGGTGATACATTACCCTTCCCCACACTTCAAGGGATAAACTCAGCAAATCTTTCCATTTTGCTGAGCAAGTACCAGCTACCTTTTCTGCTGTGTGGCCAAACTTGCATACACCCAATTTGTCTTAGAGCTGCTTCCCTCTACTTCTGCCAAGCTTTGAAGTTTGCTTCTATGTCCTACCAGAGATGGCCATGCATACTCAAAAGTTTGCCTTACTCAGTGTGCAAACCTCCTCTTGCCAGAGTGTGTTAGTGCACCCCATCTCCATGAATTGTGTCCTGGTTTGTTGCCATCTCTCATGATGTGCTAACACAGAATAATCCAGATGAGAAGAAAAACAAGGGCAAGTTTTACTGCGGCAGCATGACGATGACATAAACACTTCAAACACTAGCGTCATTGGCATAGGAGAAAATAAACACTTCCACAGCAAGAAATAAATTCTTAGAGAAAATTATAGACTCACGAATGAAATATGAGTGAATTCTGTATGACACAGTATTTTTAGACCAGATGAATGCAGGGAGATGGCAGTCACTTTTGTTAGTAGATGAATATTTTCCAAGAACAGTTCAACACTAGATGTTATTTATAAGTATATATATAAATAGTTATATAAATAAATAATTAAATAGTTATATATAAATATATATATATATATAATTGTATTTAAAATTTTAATTTCATTATCCAAATATGCAGTGTGGACTCCAAAAATTTAGGAGAGCATGCAATAAGTATCCATACTCAAACAGCCCCAGACAGACCACCTAGATTTTGCGTATTATCACAAAATGAGGGAAGGTACAGGGTGTGCTTACTGTCCCTGTGTCCATGGGACATGCTGGGATGAGGTCTGGATCAGCATATGGAGCAATTCAGGTAAGCTGGAAGTGTGGTCTTTTAGTTAGCAAAAAGATATGGACTGAAGGTATTGAAATAGGGAAAGTTTTGTCTGTCCCTAATTAATGACATTGGTTCTCCACCTTTCTCATTATGTAATATGCCATAATATTATTTATGGTGCAAGTTAGCCTAAATAAAGGGAGACAGGGTAAAGAAAAGGGCAGGGGGAAAAACATAAATTTCAACTAAAAAATTTTCCAAGCATGAGATTAAAATGATGAGGAAAAAATCCATCCACTTTTAGAAGTCCCAACACAGCACTGTTGTGTGCAAAAGGCCTGAAGAAGGCAGCCCTCGGTTGTGTTACCCTCGTTTTCACATTACACAGGTCATCAACTCTGTTGTCGCAACATTTTCAAGCAATTGATTACCTGGTTAGGAAGCACAACTTAATGAGTCATGAGAAGAAAGGTTTGTTGTGAGTGGCACATGTTTGTTTAATCCACATGAGAAATTAAATATTTGTTTAATCCATGTGAGAAATTACATTAAAAGCCTCAGTAGCCATTTCAAACTAGATGAACGTCAGAGAAGAGCAAATAATTTTGTATTTCTAATACTACACGTTGGCACCAAACCCTTCTTCTGACAGAAAACCAAAAGGCAAACAATGAGCCAGTGAGTGCTTGTGCCCATAGAGGCCACGTGTGTCGCCAGCAACAGCTAGCCGTGAAATTGAAAGCAAATATTTGCTCTGCTTAAAAAATGCTCAGACTGTAATAACTGCATAGTGCTGTAAGCTTCGAGAGCTTCTTGATCATTTACGGACACTGCCTCTCTGCCTGCAGAATATTTACTGAGCACGGGGTGAGGTTCTCAGCAACTGACAATCAGTCACTCCCCTGGTTAAACCCAAAACATTTTCAAACAGAATTATGCACGTGAGTCAAGTTCTGATATACCATATTTTTAGTTTCCTGGTTCCCTGTAATACAGGCTGCTGGTTGTGTTTGGGGCAGGGGCATGCCTCAAAGTCCAACCCCTCTTTCATTTAAGGTCCTGATTTGGGTCTCTTAAAATTGCAATCAAAATCTTGGCATTTCCTATGCCAGGCATGCTCCAAGCTCTAGGTGGCTTGGGGGGCAGTTGTGGGACTGGATTTGTCCTGTCTCAACCAAAAGGACAGAAGAGTTTGTGGCTGGGCTTGGCTACCTTTCTCTGTCACAAGTCTGTCTCTTGGCATCCAGATTTTCCCAATTCTTGACTTTGCACTAAGCCACAGACTTTAATGAAAAAAACCCAAAAAGTGCAAAACCCAAGGAAAATTGCAGAACAGTGCCATTTACCTGGAATGCAGGAATAAATACTGTTGTATAACCCAGAGAGCTGTGTAGCTCCTGTAGGGCTGTGATTGCTGCTGCAGGGAGCTGCAGTGAGCTACCATGCTCCCTCCAGGTCAGCACACAGAGCATCCTTTCTGAGTCTTACCCAAGGCTAGCATCACCAGCCCGTTCCCCCATGTTACGAGGCAGCCCTCACCAGGTCTGACAGCACTTTTCCCTGCTCTGATCCCAAGCACCCTGGTGCTGCCCCAGCCATGGTGTGCCCCCTGAGGCTGCCTGGGGCCCAGGGAGGGTCCTGCTCTGGGGAAGGGAAACAGCAGAGCAGTGGGGACTCCTAAACACCCAGTCTGGGAAGGGGACAGAAGAGGTGGGACTAAAAATCTCTTGTTTTAACTCTTCCAGTGGTAAGTCAGGTCCCAGACAGACAAGTTGTTGTGGACAGCTCTCATGAGTGCTAGCTCAGGCTTCAGGGAAGCAAAGATGCCTGTGCACCACCTGCCCATTTCTGCCTTTGCAATGGCTCTTCTGTGAACAGATCTGAGCTCAAGGCTCAGGATGATGTTGTTACTGACCAGGATGTGTGCCCCAGCCTGGCTGGAAGGAAATGAGATGGCTCTGGAACCACAGCCTAGTAGGGAGGCAAGCTCCTGCACAGACTGCTCCCTGCCCCTGGGCCCTTGTAATTTCCGAGAAATTATTTACACCATTACATCCTGGACTCCCCATTATGGACCAAATTTCAGAAAGTGCTTCAGCACAGCATTTGTTTTATGCATCTCCCTGCCTTCATTATCTTCAGGAAGCTTCTGGCCAGCCCTACCCCTAACTGAGATTGCCTAAGAGGCCACTTCTCACAGCCCCCCTGCCCATGCATAGAGGGGTGGTGGACTCTGCAAAACTGGCACCACAACTCTTTTTGAAAACAGCAGTTTTGGACTACAATCTTCTAGAAAACCATCCACAACCTGAACCAGGTAGCATTTGTGATGAACATGAATATTTCAGAACACATTTGCAAAATGCAGTTATGCCTTCCTTTTATATCTGCATTAAGCCATGACGATAATACTAAAAACACATTGGGCTTTGTACACTAGCCCATAACAATATTTCCAATGTGACTTCAGTACCTGAATGCACAAAATTTGCAGGATCAGGCTATGGCTTTCTGCCAAGGCAAGGCTTTAGGAAGACAGCATTTTCAAATGGCTGTTTTGAACTAGGTATACTTAGCAAACTACAGTCAAGCTTGTACATAAAATACAAGTTCTAAACCCATACTCAGGATTTTTTTTTAAAATATATTTGTTATAAGAGCTATAGTAGCATCAGATAATATATGTTATACATTAGATACCTCTAAATTTTAACTATAAAATAATAATATAAATTTATATAGCCTACATACTGTAATATATCTTTTGTCTTCTGGTTACTCAGAACTTTATACACCAGATCTACTGGCAAAGCATTTGTTGCACTCTGACCTTCTAACAACTTTTTCTACTATCAGTTTCCCCAGGACACATTTTTTTAAACCAACATTTAGACTCTTACATGAGTCTTTGAAATTTTATTGCACTTTACCTCTGACACAGTCTTGTTGAAATGCTACTGCTACCTGTTTTCTTCATCTTCTGACTAAGCAATGTGAAACAGATGGTGAAACAGGAGGGACCTGTAGATGAGTGAAAGCAGTGGGAATCAAAGCTACTGAATCCCTTTTCCAGTGTGAAGAGCCTCTGCCAAAGCTTGAGTTGTGTATGTTCCACTGACAATGATCATCTTGTTTCTGTAAGAGGGTACACACTTAGTTGTAAGCATTGCTAAGTGAACAGCATCTTCTGCGAGTACACATTTGTTGGAAGAGGCTGCAGGTAGTCTTCAGACAAATGAGGTAGACAAGGCAGGTAGTCTTCACTCAAATGTTCAACTTCTGGTCACACCAACTGTCCCACACAGGACACTGAGGGATGTAAGCCCAGTCAGGAGAGGGATTTAAGCCCACAGTGTTGAGATACATTTTAGGTGGGCAAATATACAGCTGCTGGAAGACAATAAAACAGATGCTGGTAAGGACCAGGTTTAGTTTTCCATCCCAAAGATGTCAGGAGCTGGTATGAAGGCAGCCTTTCTGAGAGGCAAATATCAGTAATTAAGGCAGACATTTGAAGTCTTCTCTCTTGTAACACTGTGCTTCTATCATTAATATGACTGTATAGAAGTGTATGAAGAGTGGGGCACTGTTCTGGGAAATAAAAGTTGCTGGTGCTGTATCTAGCTGGAGTCTGTGAGCAGTCTCATTTTGTACTCAAAACTGATAGCACCAGGACCTGTACGGAAGATCCTTTTATCCAAAAGAAATGCAACAAAAGGTCTCTTGTATGCTCTTGAGGACATTAAGGAAAAGGGTATCTATCTTGAACTAGCTTGTCTTGCTGTAACATTTGATGGGAATCCTAAATGAATCATGTATTCTCCTTTTTTCCCCCAAGTTTTCAATTTGCAATGGGACTAATAATACTTGCCCCTTGTAGCAAAATATTAAGAGATGCTGAGATGAAAAACACTGTGTAAGTTCAAAGTACTTAATGTAATCAATAATTCTACAATATGATAGACTCCTCACTTCAATCAAGTGCACTTTAAAAAAAAATTATGTGCTCTAAAGATAATTTCCCAAACACTATCCTTGAAATCAGAGGATTCAGATATAGAGTACTTAACTAGATTGCAGGAATGCATGCCATTTCTAGTCCTGCAATTAGGCAACAGAGCAGATCTAATCACTTCATTACTGTAATGACAGCTGCTACACGAAGCCCAAAACCAGAGAATAGGTTACCACACAGGTACCTCAGAATGTGTTTAAGCATGACTGCTAATAGAGCTGCATGCTTTGACATTTTTGTGTGCTATTTGCCTTTTCTGCTCATCTGCAGCTCGAGCTCAATAGCCTGTCTGTGAGGCACCACAGTGTTGCCCTGCTGCAGGGGAGGCTCAGGGGAAGCAGCCACACCAGCAAGACTTGAAACTTCCCTGTCTTGGGCAGATCAAGAAATCTTGCTATATTTATAACATGAAATTCCAGTGTGTTTAATTTTATTAGTTTAATGCTTTTTCTATGGAACTTTACTCCTCCATAAACACGTAATTAAAGACACACACACTTAAAAACCACTGAACATATATGCACATGGCATGCCCTTGGCCTATAGCACTGTCACAATCTAGGACTTGCATGGAATACGCAATACCCAAAGCCTTGTAAATGATGGGATAAATTCTGCTTTCACTGATTTAATTTATGTTTAATGAATATTGAATTTGTTTGTATTTTACAGAATTGCAAAAGGTAATGTAATTACCCGAAGAAGTCTGGGATGGGTCTTGAGTACCACATGAGGCATCTGTCTGGTCTTACAGATGTGTTAACAACATCAGATTTTAAACAAACTGACTACTTCTGCCAGATTCCAGCCACACTTCCTGAAATGCCCTCAGGCATGTCAATAGCTTTGTTTTGTTTTTTTCTTTTAAAAAAATATTGGCCATCAAGGTGTTCTTAATGGACTTCATTTTAGCCTAGTCCTCTTCTCCCTGAGTCTGAATTTCTTGTGTGTAAATCTAAGCTTTATTTGTTGTTTGTTTACTGTGGTGATTTAAAGAATTCATCATTTTTCCACCATCCTGAAAATCTTACATAATTTTATTGCATAGGAATTGTCCAAAACATTCTTTCTTTTTTTTCCAAATTCTCCCATTTCATGATGTTTCATGATACCATGAGGTCAGCAGATCACATTATTGCAAGGTTACACTAAGATCAGTACGTACAACATGGATACTTACAAGTCAGCACCTAATTTCACACATAGTCGGGTAAATGAGCACTCTGCTTTCTAAAGAAACCGATTTCCCTCAATGCCCACGGATTTAAGCAGCAGTGAGATTTGCTCATCAACTTCAAAAGCTTTTTATTAATGTTATAGATTCATATATATAATATATGGCATCTAAATTCTCAACTATGTTTTCAATTTTTTCTTTCATATATATACATATATCTGTATCTATCTATCTATCTATCTACCTTTTAATCTATCTTCTTTAAAAGAGAAGAATTCAATTACTGGGCTCTGCACTAGCAGGCCAGTCCTAGATTAAACAAATTATATTTAGTATAATTTAATACAATACATAACTAAGTATTTTTAGTATAATTTAATTCACAACAGTTATCAATTATCTCATGTTTCTACACACATCCCATTCTCAATAGCTATACTGTAGATGCTGCAATTTGCCAGGACATTTTCTGACAACATGACATCCCAGGTATCATCTCTCAAAATGCTAAGCAAGCCCCTGAAGTTACTCTATACAAATGGAATGGCAAAACCCTTTCTTTCCAGGGAAAAAGAAGAGAGAATATCATCTTTATGCTGTAACACAACCCAGCATCCTGGTCACCACAAAATCTGAATTTACTCATTTCAAAAAGATCAAAGTTTTATGGTCTATTCAGACCATATAAATTGGTCTATAGTGCTATAAACTGACGTCAAGAACCAACACCTTAAAGGCAAATAAATAAAAGAGCATCTTGTTACACCTACTTTTAAAATGTGTTTAAATGAAACTTCTACTATCACTGCAGGCATCTATCATATTGTAAATCTCTTTTATTTTAGCCACTGCTATTTCCTTAGCCTCATGCAAGAAGTTTGAAAACTTCGTATTGCAGTCAAACATTTGTTCTGACCAAAAAAAAAGAGTTAGAGCAGATGATCAGGAGTTAAGGAAAAAAAGCACAACTACCTGGTTCGTTGTGTGAATTCCTGAATCTAAAGAGGAAGAGCAGAGGACAACTCCTATTAAACCAGGATTACTCATCATCAGTCCTATACCATACTTTGGCCAGGAAACTAACGAGTGATAACATCTCACGGTCACAGCATTACAGACATGTATGCAAGATTCCACAGCCCTGGAAAACTGATTGTCTCAACATGCAGAGTTGGAGGCAGCTGAACACGTTTAAACACAGTTGATGCTATCAGTGTTCACAAAATCTGTGACAAGTGTGGGCAGCTCTTTTCAGAGTATCACACAAGACCAGTCATGTAGAGATCGTACATTATGCATCACAGTCAATGATGCTCTGCCTTGCCCAGCTGCTAGGCAAAATATCCTCCTCTGCTAATGTCACAGACTCAGTGTCAGGACCCTGCTAGCACCAGAAGGCTTTTAATATGGTGACAGATATCCCCAAAACCTATATTTTTGTTTGCTAGCAAATCCTGGCACAGCAGCTCTAGAGAATCCACAGATATTTGTTGAAACTTTTTGTTTATTTCCAAGAATAAACTTGTACTGTGAAGTCAATAGCTTACTGTTTCACCTTGAAAGCCTTCACGCACTTCAGCAAGCTCCATGGTGTGTTTGGGCTTGAACCACACCCTGCCCAAGTAGGTGCCAGTATTGTGTTTGTCCTTCCAGAACATCTCCAAGACTTTTCGAGCACACAGTCTCTGTGAAGCCTTGGTGAGAAAGGGATCTCCCTCTAATTACTTCCTTTAAGAGGACCAGTACTGCCCCCTCCTGTGAGCAGCCCCACGGCTAAGATGCTGTGTTATCAAGCCTAAGCTTCTTGTCTTTCTGCAGAAAATGGACACAAATCCCTCTTTCCAAAAAACCCAAAAACAGTGGGAAAAAAAAAGTCACGAAATTCTATGTGCGTTTTAGTTCAACTTGATTTAGATGTAGTACTGAGGTGCAAAAAATAGCCATTGCTTACATCCTTTGCTTCATCACTATTCTTGAACTGCAGTCAGAGACTTTAAAGAGGTTCAAGGTCACTTTCTGGCAGCAAGCACCTTCTCTGAAAAACACAGGATTTTCTCCTTCAGCTGGCTTTACACTTCTGATCTGTTCCCTTTTATTCTCCTCTCTTTCACACAAGCACTAACACATGAGTTCAAGCATGCCAATGACGGATGTACTAAAATAGAGGTGAAGAGAACTCTGTAAGCACCTCCAGCTCCACCTGTCAGCCTCATCACATCAGCCGTGAATTTCTCTGCCCCAGGCACAGCCACCTCCAGCTCCAGCAACTCCATTCCCCTGGGCTGTAGCCACATATTGGCCTGAGGGTAAAATAGTTGAACGGATAATCATACAAAATTAATGATGCTCTGTCATCAGCTTTGTTTCAGGTGCAAGAATTGTGTCTGGAATGTCTGGTAGGCTTTGTTGCAATTTGGAAGCAAAAGACAACAAATAAGCCAAACAAGCCCACTTTCAATGAAATGCATGCCAAATCAAACAGCATTCTGAAACTGCATGAAGAAAATTGCCAAATGTTCACAGATGCAATAATTTAGTCAACCAAAGAAGTATTTGGTGTCTTTTGATTTAAGATCACTTTTATTATGTAGATATGTTTTTTTTTGTTGCATACCAGCAGTTTCCTTTAGTAAGTATAAGTTAGTCAATAAGCATAAATTTTTGAAGGACAGTACAGAAGGGAATTTTCCAGACTCTGGAAGAACATTGCACTTCAGAGGGTAGTTCTGAAAATGAACATGGCTGTTGATTCATTTTAGGCAGGCAAAATATAATCTAAAGGATATTTGGAAGTTGCAAGTCTGAACAAAAGCAGGATGAGAATGGTGATACCACAAACAGAGAAAGGCTCAGGAAAGAAAAGAGGATCCATTTTGACTGGATAAAAGTGCATTGAAAGGCATCCAAGAAGAGATTTGAGATGGATTCCCATCTCATCGCAGTTTAATATGGGCAACATAAAGAAAAATATTACAGTAAATTCCTGAATCTTTGTGGTATATCTCTAAACCAGAAATAGGGACAAGATAATGAATGAAAAGAATAAAGAGAAAGATACAAGAGGAGTGAATAGGGTCAATAAGGAGTGACTGCCATGAAAATCTGTTGGAAAAAAGCTTACAAGAAACAATAAAACTAGAACTAGAAGATGCTTGCCACAAGCATCTAAGTTTCACAGTATATCAAGGCAAACAGAACCAACAGTGATAAAAAAATAGAGAGATATTGAGAGGGAAATTGGAGAAATTTGATATACTAAGGATGCAAAGTAAAATAGTTTCCATTCCTGAGAAGTACTACCATTTTTTGGAGCTCATAAAAATATATGAAAAAGACTTTCTTTGAAATTCTATGAAAAATAATTACCTCCATTCTAAGAAAGCACATGACAAGGTAAGAATCAAATAGCTTGCCTTTGTAACTATGAAAGGAAAGGAGGCAGCAGAACACATCAAATCAGTGATCATTCACCTGATAGCCTGATAGATATTTTGTTTTAAAGAAACAAAGTATTTTCCTCTTATTCCCTACAGTAATATCACCTGACCTCATCCACTATATAATACACATTTTTATTCAGTAATCTGGGGGAGGGATTGATTTTCAGTTTACCATATATAAGTCTATTTGAGTCAGAGTGAATTGCAAATACCTGCTTCTCTGCTTTCAGGCATGGTACCTTGCACTGAGGGCTGGGTGGGGAGTGAAGCCTCTGAAACAGTCCCACATGTTTTTTCAATCCTAAATTTCTCTGGAACTGTATATGATTCTGAAGTGAGAGGTAAGTAAGAGGTAAGCCTTACATGAGTAAGGCTGAAAGATCAGCTAGCTCTTCCTCAGGCCTCACTCTCAATACTGGGATGACATGGCTCTTGTCCTAGCAGGGTGTCATAGGTGTTAATTAAATTACTGTTTGCACAGCACTTCACATTCAGGGAGCCCTGGGGTCCTCAGCAAGGAGACACACGGGGCTGTTTGAGCAGTAGTGTCATGGTGATGATCACGGGTATGGAGCCTCTCTCCTGTGAGAAAAGGGTGAAAGAGTTGGTGTTTTTCAGCCTGGGGAAAAGAAGGCTCCAAGGATACCTTATTGTGGCCTTTCAGTACCTCAAGGGAGTCTATAAGAAAGAGAGTGACAACCTTTTTAGCAGGGCCTGTTGCAATAGGACAAGGGTCTAAACTAAGGAAGGTCAATTTAGATTAGATATAAGGAAAATGAGAGTGGTGAAACACTGAACGAGGTTGCCCAAAGGAGTGGTGGATCCCTGAAAACATCCAAGGCTCGATGGGGCTCTGAGAACTTGATGTAGTTGAGGATGTCCCTGTTCATTGCTGGGGGTTACACTAGATGACTTTTAAAGGTCCTTCCAACCCAAACTGTTCTATGATTCTGTGAACTGCCCTACCGGAAAAAAAAAAAAAAAAAGTGATGAAAGCACCAAAACAGGAATCCAATTTATATATACAAACTCAGTAATTTCAAAACCACAGTTCTTCATGTGTGTCATCTGCCTTTTTGGCTTGACATTTAGGAGACCCAGTAGTGGAAATTCTAGAGCAAGCACCTAAAGAAGCTTCTGAAAGAGTGGCCATGAAAGCTTCCCAGAAACCATCACCCTCCGTGGGTAGCCAGGAAAACTGCACCCAAGCCCACAGGCTCCATCACCCTTTCATTCTTTGCCTTGTGATATCCCATGCAAGTCATGTGTTCGGGGGTGGGGGGGGGGAAGCCAAGGACAGCTGCAATACCATCAGGTTCGTTCTTGAAAAGTTTTTTCCAAGCCAAAACCTCATGCAATGCTTTCTAGATATTAGGATGGAAATAACAAGCTACAGCAATTGAATTCCCCGTTCATTTTGAGGAAGGTATCTTGCCCCAGCAGGAAATGCTCCAACCCCTTGCGCAAATGGCAGCATTTTCAGCATATATACCTCTGCATGACAGAACAGGAAATCGGCTAACACAATAGCGCCAGATCTTCCGTAGCCATTTCAAGTCACAAACATCCATCCTGCTTGCCAGGAGGGGGGTTCTCCTGTGGCGTAAAAAAAAATTATTGTCTGTTGTAAAAAGACTAAAAAATTACTTGGGTTTTTTGGGTAGTTTTTTTGGTGTTCTGTTGGGTTTTTTTTTTTCAAAGGAAAGGTGCTGAACGTCCATGCGGCCGGGAGCTGGGCGTGTCGGGGGCCGTGTGTCCCTGCCCGGACACGTGGAGTCCCCGCAGCACCTGGTGGCGCGGCCCCGGCGCCGGGCGCGCGCGCCGGGCGCGCTCCCGCCAGCCCGCCCACCTCCACATGCACACACCCGCGGCGGGAGCAGGAAGGACATCTTTCTCGTCGTTTTCCTTTCGCCAGTTTCATTTATCCCTCTTCTCGCCCCCTTTTTTTTTTTCTTCTTCTTCTTCTTCTAATTTTTTTATTACATTTTATTTTTATCACTGTAAATATTTGTCGGCGTTCTCCAGTCGGATCCCGGCGGAAAAGGTGGATCGCTTCGCGGAGGGCTCCCGCGGCTCCTGGGGAAGGTAGGCAGCAGCAGCAGCTAACGCAGGCGGAGGGATGGGGCCGCGGCTCCCCGCGCACCCTTTGTCTCGGCGCGGCGCGGGCCGGAGCCCGGAGCCCGCCGCCGCCGCCGCCCGCGCTTTGTCCCCGCCGTCTGCGCAGCCCTCCCCCCATCCCCCGCAAAACGTGTCTGCTCCCCCCGGTGCTGCCCAGCGCAAACCCTAAAAATGCTAGCAGCGAGCCGGGCGGGGCTGGGGACCCGGCGGGGCCGTGGGGACGGGGCGGCCATGCGGCATCTCCCGCGGCTGGGGCGCGCTGCCGCGCCGGAGGCGGGAGGCGAGCATCGCCGGCTGCCGAGCCGGGCATGGAAAAAACCCACAAACTAACAAAACCCGCAGAAATAAAACAAAAACGTGGCAGTCTGCGGCTACGGGCTTCCGCTGGCAGCGAAAAAAATGTAGCAATAATAAATGAGTTTGCCCCTGGTGACGGCCGGGTCGCGGTGCCGCAGCCCCCGCGGGGTGCGCGGCCGCGCTGTAGCCGTGCCCGGGGAGCGTTCCTGCCTCTCCCTTAAGCCCAGCACTGCCATGGGGTCAGTGCAAGTTTGACGGTATTCGGAAAATGCAGGCTGGGCCCGCGGCGCGCACGCGTGTGCGTGGTGCCCGTAAATGCATAGTAACAGCTGAGGTGGTCGCTTTTCCTGAGCAAAGGCGAGAACAAAAAGAGGCCCGAGAATGCCCGGGGCTGCACTGGCTCACGTGTGTCCACGTCCAGCTCGCTGCTGTGGCAGGGGGCTTGTTCCATTGTTTTGCAGAGTTCGTAATGCAACCTGTAGCTAGGATGTGTCTGTTTCCTTGTGAGGGGGGAGACGGTGAGGTGTGTAAAGCCGTGCTTTGTTTATGTGACATTGCGAGAACTGAAATAAACCCTGGACCTGGCAGCTGGTTTTATGGAAGGAGAAGCTATAGTTTTCCTTGTGCCACCAGCTGAACTCGCCTCGTGTCCGTAGGCTATTCAGTCCCAGACTGCTGTGGGGCATTTCTGCCAACCTCTAGTCCAAATTATAAATAGGAACCTGTGCTGTTCTTCGTTCACCTTCAGGTTTGTTTGGATTTTACTTGTGCTTGAAAGGCAAAATAACATAGAACAGACATTGTCCTAGAAGCAAAGTGTAACAAAAGATGTGTGTTAGTTAATAAAATATATTTCAGGAATAAAAAAACAAAAGAAAGCAAAAATCCCCTACATTCTGAGACTAGCCTTCATAGATCAGAAGTAAAAACAGCTGCAGGGGGAGAAAGAAACAGCATCCTCCATTTAAATTTTACTTTATTTGCTACCAAAACACCAACTTTGTTAAAAATGCCTCTGAAAGGAAATACCATCTGTTGTTGAAAGCTATAGGTATCAATAACTGTCCTTTCCAGGCTAGGAGTCCCTGCCGAAATGGCGCTGAAATCCGCTTTGCAAAAGCTGCGTGAAATCTCTGAACTGCCATATTGCTGGTGAGCAGAGGCCTTCTGCTGAGGCTCGGTGGAAATTCACTGACTAAAATGGGATCTGCTCCACTGTCATGCACAGTGACTCCTATTTGACTTTGCCTTTTCGGAAGGTCGGGTTTTTTCTTTTCAAGAGGCACCACAGAGAGAGCACTTCACTGAAGCACACTGCAGCATCCTCTGTCTTGTCACTTGAGACTATTTATGCTGTAGCTGGACCAACTGGGCTCTCCAGGCTGGGTGAGGATGGGAGACGGTTGTTGGCAGTGAGCGCCAAGCTGCACATACCCATGTGAAGAGGCTTATCCCCTGAGCTTGAGGCTTTCTGCAGACTGCTGTAAAACGTGGAGGATCAATTGTCCTTCGTGCCCAAATCCTGCTTTTTACAAGGGTTTTAGGGGAGGCAGTGCTTTTTCGGCCTTCCTGCTTGGAGACTGCTCATTCTGGGTCTCTGCCCTACATTTTGTCTGTGTTTGCTGTTTTGGGAGCTTGTTCTTAGCAGTGTAAGAGTGGTGACCGAGCAGAAATGGGACTCTCTCCTGTGCTCTTCTCTCCCTTTTTAGCATCTTGCTCATTTCTGTTGGGATCTGCATAGCAAGTAACATGATAATAACCATCACTTACAAGTTTGTATTGTGAAGACAAGTGGATGTTGTGGAAATATTTAAATAGCCTGAATTCAGTTTTCTTTTTTCTTTCACTGCTGTGACCTTAAAACAATCCAAGAAGTTTCAGCAGCTGCTCTTGGGAAAAATGGCAGCTTTTACATGTTTTGCAGTTAGCTCTTACATTATTTGCCCAAGCTTATCAGGTTGTTGCTTTGAGTCTTATAGTCAAGAAAACTGAGGCAGAGAAATTACTTGTAAACTGGGGCAGAGGAAAAGTGAGTTACACATTAATTTATACAAAGGATTCTTCCTTCTGTAGTACAAAAGTTTATTTAAATGGGAATTTTAGAGCTGCTGTTTAACTCTTAGAAATACATCTGGATAGTGTGTTTTGTTGCAGTGACCCATAAAGCCCCACTCATACAGCATTTCCACTTTCTGTGGAAGACAAGAGCGCATTTATTTGTGGCGGTGTGTTGTGGGATCTCTTCTGAAAACCAAGACTGTCGAGAGGATTTCACAAAGAAATATAATTAGGAAAAAATGTGACTATATTCCTCTGCCAAATGCCTTTCCTAATTTGACTGGGAAGGGCTCAAAACAAAAATGTACTTAAAACCATTTTCCTTTATGGCTCATCTTTAAGTGTTTTGCCTAAAGTAATGAATCACTTGGTGAATCAGACTGGGATTTTATGGTTTCTTATTTGCCTGCCTTTGATCAGCTGAGTAGCCTGTCGAGACTTAATTTGGGACTGTCTTCCCTTTCTTCATGGCAGCATGGAAGGGCAGTGTGGAGAGTGATGGGGCAGAGCAGGAACATTTTCCTGTTGCAGCACAAGGTCATGCACTACCAAGAGAAAGGCTGATGATCCACATTTGTTCTCATCTCTTCTGTTTTATGGCAGAGCTTCCATAGGAAGCTTTTCTGAGCTTCCTTCCCAAGACTTCTGCCACTTGTTTTCCCACCCCCCATCTTATCTTGTAACTGTTTCCATCCTGCATGCCGTGGGGCTGTGAGAGAGAGGAGCCTGGGGATGAGAGGTGGTGGCTTGCAGACACCAAGCAAATGGCTGCAGCAGCGCCAAGGCCTTCTGGGCACCACGCTGCCCTCATCCTGGCACCGCCCCAATGGGCAGGACAGGCGTGTGCCAGCATCCTGATGGTTCTCTGTGGCACCTGAGCCCAGCTGGGACACCACTGGGGCTGGGATGAATCCGCTTCCTTCCACTGCTCCTGTGGCTGCAGCCTGCTGCAGAGGGGCAGAGCTGAGGAGCTGGAGGCAATGACATTTCAAGCACTGCAGATGTTTGCTCAGTGGATGTGAGTCAGTCTAATTTCCAAGCTCTTTGTTATCTCAGTGGCTCTTCTCTAATCTCTCCATTTTGTCCTTTCTGTAGATGAGGAGCAAGTCTGGGGCTTTATGTTCCTCCTGTCAGGTGTCACCAATGCAGAACAAAAAGGTGATAGTTTCTTCCCTGCCTCCCAGTGTGATACTGTTACGTATAAAGCCTATTCTTGCTTTCTGTCATTTATGTGAATAGTCTGTACACAGAGTTTCAGTCTCCGTGTTTCATTATTTATATCCATGGTGTCTTACTGGTCACATTGCTCTTCTTTGAAAGAGCTTTCAAAAGTATGAGCAAAGAAAGATGTATCCTATCTCAGGCTTTGCAGGAATAAAAACAGCTTGTATGAAACTCAAGTGCAGAGTTCTAATGACTTATAACCAACCAAGTTTTTCTTGGCAAAACTCTCTTTGAGAAGAAAGTTGAGTCACATTTTGTCTTGTGAGCAAGTTATCTTAATTTCCATAGTTAAAAGTGCTTAGTGTGTCTTGGATATTTACCAGCCCCAAGACCGTTTGACTGCGGGAAGTGCGCAGTGAATGAAGTGCCCAGTGAAAGGGCATATTGCAAAAAAAAATACCCAGAGGTTCACTAGGTGTTGTCCAGATTGACCACTTGCCCAAATGCCTCTCGCATACTGAGTCAGCTCTTGAGCAGCCATGTGCCTTAAGATGACACTTTTGGAACTGTGTCATTTATAGGATATGAAAAAAATATGGCACATGAATTAAGCCGTTGTGATTACTATCAGGAGTGATGGTGTTCTTTTTAGAAACACAGCTTCTGGCAAAATGTTTTCTGAGATTATACATCTTCCATGTACGGCCTAGAAAGGATTCATGCATGAGCCAGAAGAAATAGATTTTCTGTGTTACTATATTTTTTTTCAAACATAAAGTTTTTGATCCCATTACTGCTCTTGTGGAATTTTAACTGTTCAGTAAACTGGAATTGCAGGGATTTATTTTTTTTTATGTTTCATAAGTCAACAGAAAAAATTACTACAGTTCTTGGAATATGTTTGAATGGCTTGTGAAGGTCTCAGTGTCCTTGAAAATAATAAACTCATTTTATCTTCTTGTGTCATCTCATAGTCCTCCTCAAGTTGTGACCAGTTGTAATCTTTCCCATATTCTTCAAGGAGCACAAAACGAACAGATTATCTGTAATGGCTTTTACAAGACATGTAATGGGATATTTAAGGAGAAAGTTAAGCTGCTAGGCCAGAGCAATGCTTTTTCTACTAAGCAGAGGAGCTGGGTCAGCTACCAAACACAGATCCTTGAGATTTGTTTTGAAGAGTCTTTGCTGGTTTTCTCTTGGGGTGATGCCTTCTTTAAGAAGGAGTGCTTGCCCATCTGAATAGAAAAATTTGAAGCAAGAACAAAATTCTGATTTGTCCTTTATGATTTACTAAGTGTGTCTGGAAGGAGAGGTTTGATGGCACATCTCTGGAAGTTTTCCTTTTGAGAGGTTTAAGGCTGAGTAGTAGGACAGAGTAGCAGGCACAGTGACTGAGGTGATTGGAATTTTTACAGTGACTATTCACGTGATTATTTACTGTCTTTCAATGTGAATTAGGAGTAAAGCTTGGCCTAAGAACTCTCGCCAACATAGCATTTCTATTTGCTCATCTTTTAAGACATTTCTTGAATGAAAAGGCCGTAAAAGTACAAATATTACCCTGCTGCTTCCAATATAGCTCAGTATCAACATATGGTGAATTTTTATTAGTTAAAGCAATTTGGGAGTTTTTTTCTCACAGCACTAGTGGCACATACACCTGAGATGGCAACTTGCTCAGCTATCCCAGCATTGATTCTCCTTTTGGGAGCAAGGCTATTGCAATTGCAGGGAACAGCTCAGTGTGACTGCAGACCCTTCCCATGGGTCAGGGGATGTCCTCCAGCAGCACCAGGCTCTGCTGTAGAGGCCAAGTGACAGGTCTGGAGTGGACACTTGATTTGTAGGGAATTAAGCTATTTGACATGAACCCTAACCTTGTGGGATTTTAGATTTTATTTAGACTCTGTGATTTGTCACATGGGTGAACTTGAAGTATAGTAGGTGATTTGGGGGTGAAATTCATGTGACCACCTATACTCCATTGACTGTGGAGAGTGCCCAGAGTAATTAGCAGTGACAAAAGGTTTTCTCTATATATCTCTGAGATAATGTTATCATTGCAAAAATTTTGTGATTTGCATAGTGTTTTTTTTATTCCAGGTATCACACTTGTACTACCCTTTGTCTCTGAATCTTCAAGTACTTCACAAACTGAGTGTTAGTGTCCCTATTATCACCTTAATTTTATAGGTGGAGATGCAGAGGTCATGTTGGTTTTACTTTGCCAAAGATCTGTGATGAGTTCATGCCATGACAATGAAAACTTCAGTTCCCAGCCCCATCACTCTCTCCTCACCCACCTCATGTTTTGATGCTGAGATCAGGTTTTGGAAGTGCTATGCATTATGTCATTCAAAATTTTTTTTGTTTGTTTGTTTCAGGATTTTGTTTTGGTGTTTTTTTAATAAATCACTTCCCCTAGCAAGAGCCTGACCCATATTCAGAGGCGTGCCCACTGTCATGATGCTTCAGGAGCCACCTATCTGTCTGAAACATGGAGTCTGCTGAAATGATTGCTGGTGCTTCAGCTTGCCCTAAGATTTTGCTCTGTCCTAAAGAATCATAGAAGGGCTTGGGTTGGAAAAGACCTTCAAGATCATCTTGTTCCAACCCCTCTGCCATGGGCAAGGACACCTTCCACTACACTGGGTTGTACATAGCCCTATCCAACCTGACCTTGAACAGCTCCAGAGATGGGGCATCCACAGTTTCTCTGGGCAACCTGTTCCAGCGCCTCACTACCCTCACAATGAAGACTTGCTTCCTAATATCTAACTTAAACCTGTCTTCTTTCAGTTTAAAGCCATTCCCCCTTGTCCTGTCGCTACATGCCCTTGTGAAGAGTCTTTATTGAATTAGTTTTCTGTAGAAGCAGGGTTTTGGTTGGAACAGACAAAGCTTGTCACTTTTGTGCTGCAGATTCCTTGGGAATGAGCAGGGAGCTGTGTTCCTGCCAGTCTGGAGCTGTAGCGTTTCAGTGACAGAGGGGCAGAGGGTGAAGCTGGAGCCACACGTCAGGGAGCTGTCAGTGAGCTGTGCAGCGACTCTCCAGCGCGCTGCTTACCTCACACTGCTGCTAATTTCAGCACCTGCTTTTGAAACACTTAGTGGGGAATTTTTTAAGCACAATGTCAAGGCAGTTCTGAAAATCCTCCTGGGCATCATGATGCAAAACAGTGCCCAAAGGAAAAGCTTTTCTGCTTGAATCTCAGCTGAACCTTTACACATGCTTTGAAATGCCAGGGGACCCAGATCCTGATACAGAGGTTGCCAGGTCTCTTAAGAAATTGTTTATTTTAGGAACTCATGGTCACAAGAAACTTCAGAATTCAGTGGGCTTGGTCCTTGCTACCTCAGCAGTCGCTGTCTCCTGTGGCTTTATCCTTTTATAAAAAGATTGTGCTTCTCTTCCAAAATAGGTAGACTGTTTTATCCCTGCAGCCTCCGGGAAGACTGTTCCAGAATGCTAAAACCACCCTCTGCTTGCCAGTCTGCATTTATTTATCAGCAGCCTAAATCAATTTTTTTTTTTTTTTTTATATTTTATTGTGCCAACATTTTAATACCTGAGCAGTTTTCTCCTGGTATCTGTAGTGGAAATCTCTTTTGCAGAGGAGTTGAAAAGTACCCAGCTCACACACCCCAAATTCTACCCTTGCACCAGGCAGTGTTTACCACTATAATCACATGCTTAGCTGCTGCTTCAGTTGAAGAGAAGGGATCCTGCTGTTAGCCTCGGGGGTAGCTTTTAAACTTGGCACCTGAACTTTGGACAGGGTGGGCTCTTGAGGAATTGAAAATGGCATTTCTGAGAAAGTATTTACAGGGAAAAAACTGCTCATTTGCAAAGCTATCTTCTGTGTGGTGGGGATGTGGTATAAAACAGAAGTACTGGCTTCTGTAAACTTAATTTGAAACAGGCAGATGTCATAACTGAACAAGTGAACTACATCCTCCTGTCTCGCCCTACAAGAGCCTGGGGATGCTCGTGCCTCTTTGGTTGCATGCAGTTTGGTGGCTTTGAGGTAGCCCTGATAATTTTAAAACATCCCCAAATTAATCTGGTGTCTGAGGATTCACCACGTACCCCAGGCTGAATAGTTATTTGGCAATACTGCAGGAAATTCATTCACAAAATGGGAATTGAGAGAGCTGTGGTGCAGGGGCTTGTTTGTGAGTAACATACTGTTGCCTCACTACCACGCTGGAGTTGTAGCTCAGCCGGGAGTGGTCGGACTCCGGAAAATATTGGTGTTTCAGTTGATTTGCATTGCTGATGAGGAAGTATGGCACTGTAGCAGACTTCTCTGATCTGCCTTTGGTGTTCCTCTCTGAGCTTTTATGGAACACATCTATCAGAAGAGAGATCACCTGGTCTCCAGATAGTAACTGCTTGACACAAGGTATAGGTGGCTCTTTCTTTCTGTGATGCATGAGCTTAGGGATTTTGGTTTGTTCTGTTTCTTTCCTGGTTTATAACAAGTTTAACCATCCAAAAATTTAAACAAAGTATCCACTGCACCTGTGCTTTCCCAAAAATCTTTAACAGGTTGGAATATATGTATTAGTAGAACAGAGTACTGGGATAACTATCCCTCTTTGTATCCCACTTATATCAGCATGGACATGTATTTTATATTTTTAAGTAAAAATGGAGACCATACAGAAGACAAACATCAGATATTGAATTAGGACTTGGATAAGCAAATAGTTTTTATTCCTTAATTTGAGGTCAATCTTTTTTCCTAAAACAAACAGGCTGGGTTTGCTCACAAGTTTAAAAAAAATTACTGTCTTCAGCAATAGATTGCAGGACAGGGTAAATTTATAAGGTTAGTGAGGTTGATCTCAATACGACATACAAGGTTACTACTGTTCTGCAGTGTATTTATATTTAGATAATAACCTGAGGTCCATCTAACAGTACAAAATTGGTTGGTATGGATGTCCCTGCTGTACAGGTTTCTCTGGTTTCTCCTGGTGATGTTGCCTGCTGTTGGTGGTATACATCTTGGATTTTTTCCTTTTGTTTTATTTAGGCACTGTGGCTGCAGTTTACTCACAAGATACCAACCAAACACTAGTATTTGAAGAACCCCTTGGATAGGCACAGCTCCTCACCCAGCATGCCTTTCAAAGCTGGATTAGAACTGACCGAATTGCAAAATATGACTGTCCCTGAAGATGATAACATCAGCAATGATTCAAATGATTTCACAGAGGTGGAAAATGGCCAGATAAATAGGTGAGTATTTTTCCACTGACGTTGCCTCTGCTAAGAAACACACTGTTTAAAAACAGCATTCTAATTTTCAGTATGTATCTTGAATTATTCATTACCAAGTCATGCTCCATTTGAAGATGTAATTTGAATTTCATACATTACATCTGTTGGGCATAGGCTGCAGTAGCAGATAAAGCAAACGGAGTAGCAATTTAGTCATCATTTTGAATCTTTCAAATTAGTCTAATGAAATCCATAAACATATAATGCAGCAAAAAGCCAAAATTTTTAGAAGTCTGCTTCCACACAGCAAAGAAGTAATAACAATACAATGGCATAATTTTGGGGAAGTCTCTTAGTTGACTTTTAATCTCTGGTATGACAATTTTAGCTTGTCTGGCCACCTCCATGTATCCAAAGTTCTGGGGAGTTACAGCTGGCGTGGTTGGCAGCAGTTGTAGTTCCAGTCTGTATTTGCAATTTGACAAGATAAACTGGGCAGCGGTTTGCTCCCTTGAGGCAGAGATGGCAAGAAGATGGTAAAACAGTGTCTTACACCTAACTCAGATCAAGGTTAAAAAAATGCATCAATATTGTGGAAATTATTAGTTACAATTATTATCAATACAATTGTTAGGCTGTTGGGTTTTTCTATAAGCTTACAGTCATTTCTGAAGGGCTGCCTTTTCTCCAGAGAGCAGCCCTTCTCCAGCCCTTCCTGCCAGCCTCCGACAGGTGCTGAGCCATCCAGTTTACAGCAAAGACCTGCTGACAGACCCTGTTTGTATTTTGTGAGCTGTAAAATAGGAAGCTGTTTTGATCAAACTTCCTGTTCAAATATTGCAAACCAAGGTGGAGCACAGGGCCAGTCAGTGCCTGCATAGGGATCCAGCCCTGCTGGGAAGCCTGTGCCAGCACATCTTGTGATCCCTTCTGCGGGGCTGCCACCACCTATTTTATGATCCTTAAAATCTTCTTCTCTTGCCTTTTCTTCCTGTTGGCAGCATCCTCTCCAGCTACGTGAGAAATTCACTTTCTAGTGTTAAAATGAAATTCAGAGCTGTTTTTTCCCAGGTGAGGTTAGAGTCAGTTGTGAGACTCGCAACTGCATGGGTGGACAAGGATCTTGGTGATAAGTGTGGGAACAAGCACCCAGCATTGCCCACACCATTCAGGTAGCAAAAGCAGCCAGCCGTACCGTGGGACAGAGCAGGGGCCCGGCTGGTGGCGGGGGTGGGGGCAGGAGGGTGCCAGCCCGTCCCTGCCACCAGCCCTGGGGAAGTCCTGGGGCCGTCACCAGCAGGGCGGGAGGTGCCGTGACCCGCAGCGCAGCTGCGCTGATGAAGATTAGAGCTGGTCAGGAATTTTCTGATGCAACTGCTTTGATGGAAAGTGCCAAAACGAAACACAAACCACTTCTGTTACAAAAAAAAAAAAAAGAAAAAAAAAAAGAAAGAAAGGCAAGAGAAAGACAAAAAACCCTCCCAAGTGTGCCAAAACAAAACAGTTCCAGTATGAACCTGCCTGCTTTCCTGCTGGTTCATGTTGTAAGGAGAGGAGCTTAGGGGCTGACAGTGGTAAATTCACTCCCTGGAGGCTGTTGAGGATTTATATCCTTGAGACAAGGAGTGGCTATACCGGGCTGGCTGTGCCTCCCCAGCACTTTGGCTGATGCCATCAGTAACTGTTATGGGGAAAAACCCTGCTGGCGCTTCATTGTCAGTGGATGTTTATGGAGGGTGGGGAGGGAGCGTGCTGTATGTGCCTGGTCCTCTGTGGTCACAACGTGCTCTGTGGAGTTAGGGCATAGTAAGTGTGGCAAGATCTGGGCTGGATCCAGACTGCCTGCAAAAGGAGGAAGAAAAGCTGAGTGAGGAAAGAGAGTCAGAAACTCAGAGGCAGAATTTCTGATTACTGTTCTGGCTCTTAGGGGAGGTTAACATATTTCACAATTTTCTATTCCTTTCTGGAGAGCTTGCTTCCTCTGCCGAAGTAAGATTTATCATTTGGCTGTAGGATATAGCCTATTATGGTTCTCTTAGCCCTTTGCCCATGGGACAGCTACTTGCATCCCATGCATGACTATTTTGCCCTGTATATCCCAGTTTGTTCATGTCCCCCTCCATGTCCAAACCAAGGGTTTCAAAGCAGCTTGCACTGACCAGAGCTTCCAGCGCAGCCCTGCCAGCATGCCCTGGGGCTGAGGCTGTCACTGAGCCACCCACAGATGCTGCCCTGTGCAAGCACCACCATGTCATCCCCTCTGACGAGCAGGCAGGGATATCCTGCTCTGCACCCGTGCATCCTGAAAGGATGTGGTTAGTCCCTTCCTATAACTATTTTGGCAAACACCTTTTTTTCCATGGAGTAAGAGGTTAACAGGCATAGGGAACAACACATTTTGTGCTGCCTGGCATGTGATGTGAGGCCTTGTAAAATGCCCAAGTCCATCAAAATCTGTGGGACTTTTTCTGTTGATTTCACTTGAGCTTTAGATTAGATCTGTAATTTTCAACCAACTTATTTTTTTGTTGTTTCAACCTGTTTGATTTTGCACTCTGTATTTAATTTAATTTTATTTTTCTCTCACGATGTAGTTTTGTCAAGCTCAATGTAGAGCAAATTTTAAGGGTCTTTTGGAGATGGTACACCAGGCACAAGCTGATTCCAAAGCTGGCTGTAAACTCCAAATATTTCTTGATCTTGGAAAAGAATCCTCTATGTTCCTTTGGCTTTCCAGCCTTTTCTGGGCCTAAAAACATCTAGAGAGGGGATGTTGATTTGAAGAGGCTGTACTAAGAGGGGTTTTTCTTTGTATGCAGATGTTGAATGGGAATGTCTTCTGAAAATGTCAGTTCAGAGATTTGCATGAAACCCAGACATGGATTTTGTGACTTTTAACTGTCTGCTGGCTATAGAACTCTGCCATCTCTGCATATAATTGTAAATTTTAAAAAAAAGTAATTGTAAATAAAAAAAAAAAGCATTTCGATAACTTACTCCTTAACTGTAACTATGACAATGCTCTCAGGAAGCTGATGTCTGAATGCCTGTCTTGGTTTACAGCTGCTAGTAAGTCATCAGCACCCCTTGTCCAGTTGTTAAGGTTGTTGGTAGGTATGCTAAGACCTGGTCCAAGTTTCATAGTGTAAGTCAGATCAAACTTTCCTCTGCGTTTCTTGTTCATGCCTGCCCTGGAAATCTTTGCCACTGCTCAAGTTAGCAGTTAGCAGTTTAAGAAGCTGCCTAAGGATAAAGTTCTGTCATCTTGGCAAAACTAGCTTTCCCTAACAAATGTTTAAGGCATTGTAAAATACCATTTTAATTTAATTATGTTTAAACGTATCTGAGATGGCTAAATGGTTTTTGGCTAACTCTGCTTAGCCAAAGTGGTTAGCTTGGGGGTATCACCTTAATCAAACATTTCTCATTGAAGTCCTTAAATAAATTAAATTTGGAAACCGTAGTTAAACATCATCCTTTTTAAACCACGTTATCAATAAGGCGTTTCTACTTTGCACTAAATCAAACCAGGAAAATAATTAGATTAAGATATTCTTTCCAGGCCAGCTGTGAGGCTTCATGCATCACAAGGAGAAGCTCATTATATCTTGGCCAGGATATTTCATTAATGTATCAGAAAAGTTTTGCATAGTCTGTTCATTCTCACCTATGATACAGGAAACACAACAGGAAAGCAGAAATATGTAAGAACAAGTTATGTCTTTCAGTGGTGGGTAGAGCATTTGAAATGAAGACAGCAAAAGGATGCAAATGGATTTCATGCTTGTCAGGAGTCTCTAGGCTTTGATGGCACAGACAGTCCTACAGAGCATTGCCACAGCACCTCTCACAGCTGGCCTCTGATCCTTGGGAGGGCTGGGAGAGGCTGGCCTAAACAGGCATTTCACTTAATTTGTGTCATATTCGTAAAGGTCAAAAATACAACATTCTGTGACAATGAATGGCTTGTTTTCTAAGCACGCCTATTAAGCAGAGCGGATGCATGGCACCGTTTAACTAGAAATTCTGGTACTCTAGCATATGTTTCCTTTCATATGCTCTAAGGGAGAAAAACCACCCTGAAATTAAAAAAAAAGTTTATAAAAAGCAATAACTTGATAAAATTTGTTTCTGCTGAATTCATTGGATTACCTTCCACCCTACTTTTTTTTTTCTTTCCTTTTTATTTCATTTAAGATCAGTAATATTTTTCCTTTGTGGAAAACGTGTCTGGCGTATGGTATGGCTGCACCAAGCGTTGTCCCAAGGCAGACCTCTGCTCTGGACTTGCAGGTTAAGTTGCCTGCAACAGCAAATACAGCACAGGCAGAGCCCCCAACCTCCTGAACTGCTTCATTGCTGGGCTGTCTGGGCAAGCCATCCTGGGGCAGGGGCTGGGGAGTCCCCCATAAGAAAGCTGGGCTCAGTGCTATGTTACCTCATGGTTTGGGTGCCAGTACCCTCATTCCCATGTCTGACTGCTCTCCTGTACACATCACACAGCATAAATGGAAAAAAGTGCAGTGTGACGTGGGGAACGTGGGTTGGATGAGGAGCCCAGCTGGGCAGCAAGCCAACTCCATTCTTACTCTAAAACTAACTCAGAAGAAAGTAGTTTGGATCAATTCATCAAATCAGACTAGTTCTCTCAAAGTCGCATTCAGAAGGAAATAACATGTTTGTTGCTGTGGAAGATACCAGCTTTGCAAAAGCTTTTTGTTCTGTCAGAAGTATTCTAATGGAAAGTCCCGTGGTCACTTTTGTATTCAAGCAATGTTACTCAAGTGTTGTCTTTATCCCGTATTAGTTTTTTAACAATAATTTTCATGGAAGTTTAATGCCAGAAGGGAACAATAATAGTGTGCACAAATCTGTTATTTTTGTAATTATTAAGGGGGAACTGGCTGCAGGGGGATGAGCAGAACTGGGGGGAGCAGACTAGTGACTTCTATCATAGCTCTTGACAAAATCTAAAATGACACATGGTCTCCATAAATGACAGAAGAAGGCAAAGTCCGCAGATGTTCCCAGCAGCAGTTACAAATCCAAAAGAGACAAAACTTTTCTCTGTGCTCCTGCCTGTACAAATTGCCTGCAGGGTGTTTCGAGAGAGAGCTGGAATTTCTTTTTCAAGCCGTTCACACTCTGCTGCCTGTGTTCAAGAGATGGGCTTTAAACAGACATGAAAGAGAAAGCACATGCTCTGAATCAGGTTGAGATTTTATTCCACAAGGATGAAATACCTGCAAGGTGAGCTTTGGAAAGTTAATTTCAGATCAGTCTATCTTAGAAGTGGTTGCTTTTCACTTCATAAAATGGTGGGGGAGGTTCAGACATCTATTCCAACTGTGTTAGACCTGCTAAATCTGACATTATGTCTATATTTTGCAGCAAATTAGTTGCTGAAGTTAGTATTTAGAAAATGCAGGAGAAGCCTATAGTTCTTTTTTATTGATTTAGAGGAAATCAAAGCAGACGAATGGGCAGGAGTCAAAATTGCAAAAAACCCAGTTAAAATAGTACTTACATTTTGCCATCTATGCCTGGATTTAAGGCATAAACACAGAATGTAAATGACACAAGGCCCCAGTGTATCAGCTGTGGAAGCCAAGGCAGCATTATAGCTGCATG
Organism: Passer domesticus; assembly: GCF_036417665.1. Taxonomy (NCBI): domain Eukaryota; kingdom Metazoa; phylum Chordata; class Aves; order Passeriformes; family Passeridae; genus Passer; species Passer domesticus. The sequence goes on along the minus strand of NC_087478.1, from coordinate 28,984,603 downwards.
ATTTTTGCATAGCCTTAGAAGCTGTGCTAGCATACATATCACTAGTAATTAGGCCACAACTGGGGCAGTAGGGAAGTTTGCTCAAGCTCCGTCTTTACAAGTTCATGGATTTATAACCAGCCTGGATACTGCTGGATGTACTGAGATGGTGCAAAGTTTTGAGTCACAGTTTGAACTATACATCCCTAGCCAGTAGATATTTCCCACTGTGGGAATGCACCAGCAGTGCTGCTGTTTGTGTTCAGTGTTGTTTGTCTGCTTCAATTTAAGAAGACCCAGCTTAATGTAGCTACAGCTAAAATGGGCTCTGACACTTGGTGACAGCCCCTGGTTAGGTATGTGACGTGTACTATGGCTGAGGCATTAGCCAGTGCAGACTAAGAACCATCTGTGGATTAGCAAAGATGCCAGGGACTTAATTGTGCATAAACCTTCAAAAGATGAAAAGCTGAAAGAATGCTTTATACAAACTAACATGTTTGCTGAAGAGAAGATCTGTGAGAAAATAACAGCACATCCAAATCAGAAGTGTCGCAAATCTCAAGGATGCCAACACTGCCACAGGGGACAGTAAGTTCCTAAATGTGGCTACATCAAGGACACAGAACAAGTAAAGGGTAAAGAGAAAGAAAAGCTGTTTATTCTATGTTTCCCTGCACAGAAGTGTTTAATTTTGCAGTATAATGAACTCAGCATTGAGTTTTGAAAGGCGCTTGCATGAAAATCCAGTGGCCCAGATCAGTGTACCAACAGAGCAGGTTGCCTGCTTCAGGATTGTCCAGCCAGCAGTGCCATGTGTGTCACGTCTTCCTCCTCTTAACTCTAGCCATACCAGCCCTGCGTGGCAGTGTCCTGGGGTGTCTTTATGATGCTTGTATCCCCATTTGTCTGTTTAGCCCAGAAATAAGTTTTGCATCTTTAAGGCTAGTTCTGAGAGCAAAGGGCAGGAGAGAGAAGAAGTGCGGAGTTTGTTATCAAAAACTGCACTTGCTCCTCTGCATCCTTCTCCTGGACTGTGTTGTCTGCAGATGGACAGACAGCATGACAGAGCTCTCCTTTGCTTTTAGTTAGTTTTTAGGTAGCTGAGGCAGAGAAGTTCCCTGGACTGTGATTTTTCTTTTTCTTGGACCTGTTTAAACCTGCTCTGGACTGAACACCCAGCAGAGCACTGGCAGCTCCAGGCTGGGCCTGGGCCACGGCATTTCCAGCACCAGAGGGATTGTAACAGACTGGGTGAGCTGAGCTACAGCCCATGAAAAGGACTTTCTGAGTTTGTAATCTCTTCAGATTGGCAAGAGGTTTTATTGTTTAATAATGTTAATTTTCTGTGCTGATGAATGCTTTGCCTGTTAAATAAACAGTTTTTTCACTTTCCTCCAAGAAAGTCTTTTCCTGAACCAGTTAGGGGAGGGCCCACATGAATTTGCTTTCTAGAGGCACCCCTTTGGAGGTTTTCTCCCAAATTTGCCCTAAACCAGGACAGGCAGCTTAAGGTTTCAGTGGCAGTGTAGGGTTTTGCAGTGCCACCTCAAAGTGAGGGAACAGGTGAAATCTTTTAGGGATCCTTGGCAGAATGATGATGGCAGTAATTCATAGTTATGATTAAAAGTTTCTTTTTTAGCAGGGTGTTGCGATTAGTGTAGTACAGAATTTATTATTAGAGTGGCACAGGATTTCAACAAGCAAAATCAATGAAGTGCAATCTATTAGTAACATAATTTGACTTACAGTTTCTAATCAACTGGATCCTCAGCAGATAGGGTCTGATCTTAATCTATGGTTTGTTGTATCAGTACACAGTCATAATCTCGACTCAAAAATCACGTAGAAGAATATAAGCCTCTCCCAAAATCCATGGAGGAAGCAAAGGACAGGGGGTTGTCTCTGGCCAGTGGCAGCTGTAGTCCCAAGTTCCCCACTTAGGACTTGTAACTGCTTGATTTTATACTCAGTGCCCAGGATGCTGTTATGCTTTCCTCTTCTGTGGAGGGGTCATCACCACTGCCTGCTGGGCCGTGTGCCTGGGACCTTCCAGCCTGGCAAGGCAGGAAGTAATTGAGCTGGTACCCAGGAGTCTTGAGGTTGATAGGGAGGGGAAGAAGAAGTCTGTTTGGTTTCTTGTTGTACTTGCTTCACAGGACCTTGTGTTCATATTTTCTAAGCACTTGCTGGAAATAAATCCTCTGACTTCTTTCAGCAAGTTTATTTCGGATCGAGAAAGCAGAAGAAGTCTCACAAACAGCCACCTCGAGAAGAAGAAATGTGATGAATATGTAAGTCTCTCTCACTGCTCTGTTCTCTGTCAAAAAGAACTGCATGTTGTATATACAAAAGGCCTTTAGACGTTGTCTTCTAAAGTGCTGGGCACACACAACTGTAACCGAATTCAATTTCCCATAGGAACTGCCTGGGATCAGCACTTAAATAAAACCCAAAGCAAAACCCCCAAGCATATTGGTTGAGTTGAGGCAAGGGAATCCCTCTGGCCTCTGTTGGGCAGGAAGTTGTGGTGGTTCTTTATGGCTTTACCATATATAAATTGCACATCCAGGATGTTTCTCAGGTGTAGTGGAAGATGGGGTTTAAAACTGAAAGTGCAGTATGAGCTGTTGCCTGTATCATTTAGCTCAGCTTACAAAACCTATTGGGCAGCAAGCAGCGTAGCTGTGACAGAGTTCAGTGACACTTTCTCCTCTTTCAAACAATTTTTATTAAATTGTTTTCATAGCAGTAGTTGCTTACATCTGATACATCACAACACATGGGGTTTGAAGCAGAGGTGCATTTCCCTGCTCTGTTCCAAGCTGTCACTGACACATCTGTCTTTATTTCTCCAGATCCCAGGAACTACTTCACTGGGAATGTCTGTCTTCAACCTTAGCAATGCAATTATGGGCAGTGGGATTTTGGGTCTTGCTTTTGCCTTGGCCAACACAGGAATTCTCCTTTTTCTGTAAGTATTCATGTGGTGAGTAGCTGATCTCTATGGAATTTCACTGTGTTTAAAGAATGCATGCACTGCCAGCAAGTGGAGGGATTTATAGTCAACGGGTAATCAAGTATAGCATTCAAGCCTGAAAATATTAGCTACAAGTTTAAGACATCTTTTTTTCAGTCAAATGTTTTTTGGAAAAAAACACTACTGGTAGTGCTAGAGAAAATTAGGTCCAAGTTATTTACCGCAGTCCTAGACAGGGATTTTTCCTGTGTTCTGCAAGCTACATAGACATCAAAAATATTCAGTAGTAATAGTTGCAATGAGTTAGTACCTTTTCTTACTTGTGTCACAAGATCTCCAGAGCTTTCTTCAAAGCATGGTGCAGAGAACATGTTTTTTAAACTAAGAATATTTATTTCCTTTATATGTTACATGTAATATTTTCATCACACTCTCACAGTTTCTTCAGTGAGAGTCCTTGAAAGCCAACATAAATATAGCCAAGATTTTAGTATAGAAAAGAACTGAGGTAGACTACTATCTAACTCCAGCAAAAAAAAAAAAAAAAAAAGGCTTTTTATAAAGGAGAATTTCATAGTTTAAAAATGAAGCAGTGCCATTGAATGACTAAGACAGTGTTATTCTGGATCTCAGTATGAGACGTTTCATTTTGAAAAGTGATTCTTAAGAAATCAGTTGGGGATTGTGTGCAGATTTCAATGATAAATGTTTGTTGAGGGAAGAAATACAATAATTTACAGTATTTGAGAACAATTCAACATAGTTATTGAGTTTACAGATTGCTCTAAAGAGATGTCATTTCTTGAATGTCAAATCTAAAAATATAGAACTTTTGTCATTTCTTAGGATTTTGGAAAATACTTAATTTGAGCCTTGTATAAAGCAGAGTAGATGGCCAAAGTGGTACATATAGCCATCTGCTCTGGAGTTTTGTGCCAGGATAGCCAGATCCCTGCTGCTAGCTTAGAGTTTGTTAGAGTTTGTGTGTAAAATCTAGGAGAAATCAAAGGAGTTAATCCATTTACTTTAAGAGTGTAGAACATTCCGCTATTGTGTTGTCGCTAAGCTAGGCTGGACTGTAATTTACATCATTCATTAGCAGAGTGACAGAGTTTATTTTATTTTTGCCCAGTGTTCTAAAATGTAGGTAATATGCCACCCATGCTCCATCTCTGAGAGTACAAACTGGTGGTTGCAATAACTGCTGTTGATGACTTAGGCCTCTGCTTTTAGGTAGTCCTGAAAAGACATCACTGTAAGGAGAGAAAAAGAAGTTGCATCTTTTCAGGCATGTCACCTGATGCAGGCTGATTAACAGGCTCTCACCAGCAGCCTCAATTTGTCCTTACTGCTTTAGTTTTTTATAATCCCGTCCTCTTCTCATTCTTTGAGCAGTTTTTTATGAGAGTTAAGTGACGTGTTTTTTCTAAAGGATGTAAAAATGCAGTTTCTTTTAAGTGACATAGATCAGACAGGTGACCTGAACACCAGAGAAACATCTAGCAAGGTGTGTTGGTGACTCGAGTAGCAAGCATGTAGATCTGTACCAACACATTGTACAAAAACCTTCCAAACATGAATGTGGAGATCTCATTCAGTAAATGACAGCATTGTTCTCTATAGAATTAACTATGTGTGTTTAAAAGTGGTTAATAGTTTTTGTTAGCTTTATGATGCCTTTACATCTGTTGGCCTTGAGCTAGAGCAGCCAGCTGAGATCAAAGGAAGTAAGTTAGCAGGACCCACCTGAGCAGGCTGTTAGAGCTTCCCTCTTTGAAGCCTGGAGATGCAGGATCCTAACATGGTGTCTGTAGTTAGGCTTGAAAGTTGAACTGCTTTAAATGTTCTGCTCCCATGCCATAATCTCAGCATTAAACCTAGTCCATTAGTCATAGATTTTTTTCTTACACACTAAATAATTTCATTTTTCCCATAAGTGTATAGTTCTGCTGTCATTGTCACAGGTAGATAATTTCTGCTTTGCAGGTGATTAGCATCCTAGCAATACTTTCACTGCTTTTTGCACATGAGAAAGATCTTAAATTCACTACTTTTGAGTAGCACAGTTCTGAAAAGTTTCTAGGTTGCTTTACCCAGTATTGGCATGCACCATCGCTGAAAATTCTGCAGATGCAGAAAAATTAAGGGAGCATTTTCAGCACTAACAAAGCAGACCCAGCCTGATGTCCACTCTCACAACTTTTGGGCTCTTGCAGTGTAAAGTGTGTACTGCCATGAACATGTGGATCAACTCAGATCCGATATCCTAAGCAAAAGATGCGCAAAATAAACATGGCAATTACACATCTTCTTTGCCTAACAGTGCCATAACAAAGCATTGTACTTTCTAGGCAAAATTACTGAGGGTGGGAACTCAGAGGAACTTAATCCCAGTGTTATTGACAACTACTGCCTAGACCAAAAAAGAGCATCATTTCCAGTATGCAAAAGGAGAGAAAACTTTGTTGTGGAAAGATAACAGAATAAGTTTGGAGAGCTAGAGATGAGCTGGACTACCTGGGGATGGCAGGAACAGTTGTTGCTTGTGGTTTCATCCTGGGGAGCCAGTGATGGATCATGTTGCAGAGAAATAAGGGCTAGCCAAGCACAAGGTGTTCTCAACCTCTATTTAACACAGCACTGCACGTGACCTGAAACACCCTGATGAGGCAGAGGGGCTTGTTAGGTCGGGAATAGTACGAGACTGCAGCTGAAGTTTCACACTGCAGCCACTTCTGCTGGGTGTGTCTGGAAGGGGCCAGGAAGCTGCAGTGTCACTCCTGCAGTGTTTTAGGGCAGGCTGGCAGACCTGCAGGGAGGCTGTACGAGAGCAAACCCTGTGCTCTTCCATCCTCTGCACCTTTTGAGGGTTCAGAACTACTCAGTGAAATAATTCTTGTGACTCCATAAGCCTCACAGGTCTCCTGGCCCCAAAGCCCAGGACTTGACAGAGGGGAGGGACAGCACAGGTTTCAGTTTATCTGGTAAATGTGACATCTGGGGGAAGACAGCAGAAGGCATAGCAGAAGCACTTTGTTCTTCCCAACAGTGTATCAGTCCCCTAGCCTAAACTGTTTATTCTTTTTGGGGAACGTAACTTTTGTATCTGCTGTTGGCTTCCGTAGCTACCAGCACTTCTTTGAAAGCAGACAAAATAAAAAGTAGAGGAGTGCTTTTGGGACTGCAGTGCAAGCTCCCCTGCTTCTGTTTTGAATTTGTGCAGAGCAAGTGGCATGGACATTTTCATTCCTTTCCAAGGGGTGGTTCTGGCACAAATATTCCTGTCCATACCACAGTCCTAGCACAAACAAGTTTTTCATACAGTGCTAATGAAAATGCCAAGTGTCTGTAGGAACTCTATGGGGAGCTAAGGACAACAGATCAGATAAATACCTGGCTGCTTGGGAGTGTTATTTTTACCACTGCAAAGGCTCCATGAGCTCAGTGCCTGAAAAACAGAAGCTTTTAATATTAAGACAGACTGGATGCTGGCATGCAGAGCTGTAGCCATTTGGGGCTGGGCGTGAGTCAGCCCGGGCAGCTGAGCACTGGGGCTGAGCGCCGTGTCTGCAGGCAGACAGGGGCGGAACGGCTCGGCAGGGAACACGGGCTTAGCAAATCCATAAAAAATGGACCAGAGTGACCTCAGCTAGTTCAGTCTTCCTTTCCTTCTCCACCTTCTCAAGGAGAAACACCCTTAGGGCTGTACAAAGAGTGTGTTGTTACTGTCAACCATCTTTCTTTGCTGGCAAAAGGACAGTTCCTCCTATCACCTCTTCATGTTTCTCCCTGTTCCTCTGGCCCCAAGAAACTAGTCGGTCATCATTTGGCACGAAAATATTTCCAGTCTAAACTAATAAAAAAGTGGGGGGAGGAGGCTTCTCATTCTGTTCTTTCTATGTATTCCTATGAAAAAGATATGTTGCTGCCTATCTATGGCAGCAGTTTGTTTTCTCTTGAATTTTAGCCTTGTTTTTCTCGGTGTCCGGAGGGTAGTTGTCATAATGAAGGGAGGAATTGCCAACAGATTGTCTGAATGCTCTTCGCACACATCATGAAAACATCATCAGGTCTTTGTGTGTCAGAGTGTTGGAGGGGAAGGCACACATGGTGCTTGGATTAAAGACATTGAGCAATGAGAAAATGTGCTTTTATGCACTTGGCCCCCGGCACTGACTAATTATCATCTGTGCCAGCAAGTTCCCTACACAAACAGTTTGGTCATTACTTCCTGCAATTCTTCTGTGTGAAGTTAAATTATGGATCATGTCTGACCAGGACTGACATAAATGAGGGAACATGAATCTCTACCTGGACAAAGTACAAGCCTTTGGTTGCAGCCTTTATTCCCCAGGGAAGCCAGTCTAGCCTTAACTCCCCCCATCTTCCTCCTCCTTGGGCAATGTGAGGTACAGAAAAAGCCATTTGAGCACCCCTTTGGTAGCATGTTTGGAAAAGATGTTTCCATTTGGTATTGAAGTCCTTAAATAAAGGACTTTGCTTTAAATTTTCACTCTGTGTCCAGAAAAAAAAAAGTGCCTTAAAATGGATTTTGAGTGACATATCTGGCTTGTCTGTGCTCTGATAAATCTTCATTCCTATCTGATAAAACATCTTTATTCTTGCTTTTTTCAATATGAGGAGATGTAACTCTGCAGCTCTGCTAAGTCTTATTTGGTTGTATCCCTCTACATGCACAATTTTCTACCTCCATGGTAGAACTGCAAGCAGGATGTGAATCACATGTATTTTAGGGCTTATTGCATTGTCAGGAGAATAAAAAATTTTCTCAGAGTCAATAGGAACATAGGAACATGACCTGACATGAAATATTGCAATGTCAGCCCTCATCTTATACGGTAAACTTTATTTTCCATTCTTTTTTAGGCTGCTTTTGGTTTCGGTCACACTGCTGTCTATTTATTCAATACATCTCCTGTTGGTGTGTTCAAAGGAAACAGGTAATTTAAGATGCTACACCATTCAGTGGAATGTAAAAATCAAGAGGTGACAAGCGTTCAAATGAGGCCAGGTGCTTTGTGTAAGATGGGAGTTTCTATCATTTTGCTAACACAATAGGAAGGCCTGACACACTTTGGGTCTGAAGCCTGGAACTAACAAGAATTTATGGTATGGCAATGGAGAACAACATCACTGTAAAGAGAAATATTTATGACAAAGAATTAATTCTGCTGCCCAGAAATGTTATCTTCAGTGAGCTAGAACGAACATATAATATAGTTTCTTTGCATTACAAATCAAATTGCAAATGAAATATAATGAATCTTTGCCTATGGTGAAGCTTACCTGGAAATACAGTTTGTCCTTAGTGGTTAGTGTGAAACTCCTGATAATCTTTGTGGTGGAGTTTTCTTAGAATAAAATAAAAGGGAACAGTTCCTTCACAGAGAGAAGTGTAACTGTAACACAGATACACTATCTAAAAAAAAATTAGAAATTGCCTACAGTATTATGTCAAATTACACTGTGTTCTGAAGTCCAAGAGCCTCTTTCCTTGTTAACAATGTCTAAAGCCATGTTAAAAAAATAATCTGTGCCTAAGAATACTGTAATATTTAAATATCCAATTTGGACACACGTGATTACTGTTATAGTATGTATAATGTCAGCAACCGCCTCTTTCAACTAGGTACAGCTTCCTCAATGTGAGGAGGAATTTGAGCCACATTACTCTCAAAATCTAAATCCTGTTTTCTTTGTTGCTGGTACATTTAAGCTCAAACTTACTTTTTACACAAACTTTAAAGCAGAAATGTCTTCTGTAAGGTAATACAGAGAAAACCAGATAATGGGATACATTTTAAAAATAATTTGCCCAGTACAAGATCTGCAGTATTTCTCTTTCTGTTCCTGTGTATCTCACAATGCCCACTCTTTTTATCAGCCTACATCACAGCAAAGTGGAAAAAAAAAAGTAACATAAAAACAAACCAATTAATAGAGGAGTTTCACAAGTTTGGCAGATATTTGAAAATAAATTTTAGTTATCTTTTACACCTTTGCCTGCTTTACCAAAAACATACTGTACTGAGAATTCACAAGTTGAGGCTTTGTCATTGGAAGCCATAAATGATCCTCTAAACCAGTGGCTGTCCTCACTTGATCATTCAGTCAAGGCATGCAGAACTGCAGAATGGCAGTAGTGTGTGTCCAGGCTGCCAGAGCTGACTTGTGGATCCTGCTGTGCTGGGTTTCTCCTGGAGAGGAGCCTTTCTGCATTACTCTCATTGCAGGTGCAAAACTTAATATGCTGTGATGAGGATACCAGAACTTCACATGTCACTATAGACAGACTCATTAAAGGCGTGTCATACTCTCATTAAGAGCTCCCATTTCAGAAGTGACTGGTAGCCAACAATAACATTCTGGAAGTCAGGAAAATATACATACATAGTTTTCAGCCCTAGAAATTACAAGAGAGCTCCCTATTTACTTGGAAATGGCAGGTTTGGCTGCATTGATAGGCGCTTGGCTGAAAAGGAATTGTAAATGTTTTGACTCAACAGCTTTCAGTAGTGTGTTTGTTACCTTTCTCCTCTTCTTCCCATGCAGGCTGCATGGTGTATGAAAAGCTTGGTGAGCAGATCTTTGGTACCCCAGGGAAAATGATTGTCTTTGGATCTACATCTCTTCAGAATGTTGGAGGTAAAGGAAATAAGGAATATTGAAAAACATAGCCCAGGAATATCTCAATAATTTTACAGCTGCAAATAAGTCAGGTTCCTTCTCTCCATGACATCCAGGGACCTTCATTCTCCTCAATACAGTGGCCTCAATATATGTGGCTATCACTTTGCATGCAGCCCTTTAAAAATACTGCATTACTGAGTGATCAGTAATTTATAGTCAGCCATAGTGTAGGGTCTTCTATCATCACACACTGATATGGGAAAAGGTTAAGTTCCACAAACTACTTCAACCATTTTCTAAAATTATCTTCTTCTTCTTCTTCCAGCAATGTTGAGCTATCTCTTCATAGTGAAAAATGAGCTGCCTTCTGCCATAAAGTTTCTAATGGGAAAAGAAGAAACTTTTTCGTAAGTTGAATTAGTTCTGGTACTTAGACTGTAGAATTTAACATTGTATAGTAAAGTTTAAGCTTGAATTTAAGCTTTTTTTAATATGTTTACAAAAGCTCTGAAGTATTGGATACCCTTTAGGTTTGTCAAAGTAGATTTTCACAGGAATATCTCAGGAGGTTAATAAAAGACAAGACAAATTTGGGAAGGAGAAGATGGGTAGGAAAAGAAACTTTAGTTGCCCTTTTTGCACACCAGCTTCTCATGAAGAATTTTGTTATATACAAAACTTTTATCATAGAATCCAATATTTTGCAGTGTTAGGCAACACTTGAAATATTGGGAACAATGCAAGTTAAAGATACTATGTGTTTCCCTGAGTTCTCAGCCTCTTACATGATTTTGCCCCCGAAACAATGTCCACAGAGTGAAATTCTTTGCTACTAGCATATGACCACTGCAGAATATTTATATAAATAAGATTTATGCCCCTTATCTCTCTTTGGCATTTACCTTTAGTAGAGGGGTGGCATTTTTTTATACCAGTAAATACGCCTTGCACTGGATTATATGGTGTGCTGCAGTGTAGGAGAAGGTCATAGACATTCCATTCTTAGCATTTCCTGCTATACTGGGCCAAGCAATGGAAATAGGTCACACAGAACATCACCAACACTGCCCCTTCTCCTCTTTCTTTCTTTACAGTAGGATGCAAAATGCTTTGGTAGAGGAGATGCAGACTTGGGCTAGCTAGTGCATGCCAGCCTGCTGGAGCCTGTTTGCTGCTCCAGTCACGTGCATGGGTGGTTTGGCAAATGACTCGTGGTGGCCCCCCAGCCCCACTGTGCTCTGTGGCCCATTGTGTGATCTTTCATCGTTGTGGCAGGGTGGCTTGTGTCGGGTTGCAGAGGTGGTGGTTCTGTCTCTCAGACCCATGCACTGATCTCCATGGTAGGGTAACACTTTGGTGACTCTGGAAATCTGCCCTACCTGAGTCAGAGCAGGGCCACAGATACCTAATGAGTCTACAAAGCCAAGATATGATCCTTTCTCTCCTTTTGTAGGAACTTTTAGGGTAAGGAGACCAAAGATAGTTCTGTAAGTATAGCAATCAAAGAGGATGACTGAGTGAGGAAAGCCAGAAAATGTTTAGGATGTGCTCATGGTATGGTTTTTCTAATGTTTTATGCAGGGAATGGTACGTGGATGGGCGGATTCTTGTTGTCACCGTGACGTTTTGTATAATCCTCCCTTTGTGTCTCCTGAAGAACTTAGGTAAGATGAAAATGCCATCACAAAAATCAAAAAGAGGAACCCAGATATTGTGCCACTGATAGCCAAACTGACAATTCAACTATAATAAGAAAAATATGCTCTCATTTTAAGCAGCTTCCCTGATCCAGAAATAATGCATTTTAAGAAAAGTAGGCCTAAATTATCACAGTGATTGAGCTCAGTATTAACCAGTTTTATCCAAACAATTGTGAAAATTTATTTTACAAATTACAATTAAGAGGGTCTTCATTTCATAAGGTAATTCAAGTTTATGTGTGGCCCATAAAAACAAGTTCACAAATGGTGACATTACAAAAAATGTTACTTTTCTATCTGCATGAAAAGTTTTACTAGTGAGGTTAATTGGAAGAATTGGACTTTGAAGTAAGATATGTACAGAGAATTGCATTTTCAGATGTGTTTGAATCCAACTGCAATGCCAGTAGGTACACAGTGTATTTTTTTTAAACCATGCTGGTAACAACATTTGGCATCAAAGTCTGTTTGGGATCTTTCCTTTTTGAGACAAAAACCCAAACTCATCTGACATGACTCAAGGAACCTGGGTCACATTCAGATTTCAATTGCACACTTGCAGGTTTTTTTCAATTATCACAGCCTCTTTTAAAAGTAAAGTTAGTAAAACTGTTGTAAAGGTGACTCTGAGGAAGTCACAACAGGTCAGAGCAAGGCTTAGGCTTGCCCAAAAGCTAGGAGACTTGAAAGACTTTGGGAGACTCCCACACCAGCAGAACATGCTTTTGTCCTGCCCAGAAGTTCACAATACATATTAAATGTTTAATACATTTGAACTTTTCGTGAAGGAGCAAAAAGCAATAAAAAGCAAGATAAGACTAATAAAATTATTCTGTATGAGACTTCCTCTTAATTTCTTTCAGGATACCTTGGTTATACCAGTGGGTTTTCATTAAGCTGCATGGTATTTTTCCTGGTAGTGGTAAGTTCAGCTTGCTTTCTTTGTTGGATGAATCACTTGGAATCAGAATTGTTAAGGTGTCAGCAATGAAGAGACTGGAAAAGTCCAACTGTCAACCGAGCACCTTGTTCACCAGTAAACTCTGTCCTCACGTGGAACATCCTCTTGTGTGTTTTTGAACACTTTTAGGGATAGTGGCTCCACCAATTCCCTGGGCAGTCTTTCCAATGCTTCGCAACTATTTCCATTAAAAAAAAAAATTCTTAATGTTGAGTTTGAATGCCTCTTGGTGCAACTTAAGGTCATTTCCTCTCGTCCTGTCACTTGTTACCTGGAAGAAGAGGCTGAGCTCCACCTGGCTACAGCCTCCTATCAGGCAGTTGTAGGGAGTAATAAAGTCCCTGCTTAGCCTCTTTTTCCAGGCTAAACATCCCCAGCTTCCTCAGCAGCTCCTCTTATGGCTCACTCTAGGCCCTTTACCATCTGTGTTCCCCTTCTCTGGATATGCTGCAGCACCTCAATGTCCTTGTTGTGAGAGGCCCAGAACTGGAAGCAGCACTTGAGGGAAAGCCTCAGCAGTGCTGAGTACAGGGTAATGATCATTTCCCTAGTCCTGCTGGCCACACTAGTGCTGATACAGGCCAGGATGCCCATAATTCCACTGATATTTTAATTCTAATTTGCTTTTCATTATTATTTTAGCAATTAGCTATCTTCTCCTCTTATTCTAGGTTATTTACAAGAAGTTTCAAATTCCCTGTGATGGACAAGGGCTAAATGCAACATCATCTATCCTATCAAATAGCTCAGAACATACGTGTAAGCCAAAGTATGTTATCTTTAATTCCAAGGTATGTTTCTTTTTATAATACTTCCTTTTAATTCACATATTATATGCACCTACACCACATATTCTTATTGTGATCAGCACCACAAAGGGCCTGATTCTCCATGGTTCCACTCGTGATCCAGTGCTTAATGCACTGTGTCCCTGCCCAGTCTTACAGAGATGCTGTGGTGCATGTGTCTCCTTGCAGTCTTGTCCTGCCCTGGCAGTGGATATGTGAAGGCTATGAGCCCAAGCTACCACTGGACAAGGACTGCTCTCTTCAGGAGATTTTTCCTTTCCACTGCTGCTTGCTGTGCCTTTGGGCTGTTGCTCAGTAGAGGCTGAGTTGGCCACATCTGCATCCGAAGCCCATGACCTCTGTCCTCCTGCACACAAACCACTTCTGCCTAACAGGATACATGTTTCTGTAGCCATGCGGTGAGCTGGATTGTGAAAAGGATATGACTGAAAGATAATCCAGCAAAAATTTGGCTGCCTTTCAGCTGGATGCTTCCCTCCATCACCACACAGCTGCAGAAAACATTGGTCGAAGAGAATGTGAGAGGGCAGCTGTCTCTAACTGTAGGAGCAGGAGAATGGCTCCTGTCAGCTGTGCTGGGATGCAGTGCTCCCAGTGAAACAGCACCTTTTCCATCAGGGTGTGGTCCTCAGGGCCTTAATTCACTTTCATAGGGAATGCACATTTATAGCAGAGGTGTGCAAAAAGTATTTTTAAAAAATGTTTAACCCACCAGCTTCAGTTGAAGAAGCAAAGTGAAGCACTTTTCTTTGGTTGGGTGTAACCATCACCCCAGATCCATCATAATGGACCAAGAATATGTTAACTTGTGCCATGGCAGCTTAGGTGTAGGTATATTTCATAAAGTATTGAAGAGTAGTCTTCTTCTGCAGTGAATATCAACATTTGCCTCAGAGCCAATAGAGGCACCTAGGAAGGGTCAGTCCCTCTGAATTAGGCAAACGGGAGCTGAACTCCAGAGGCTTGCCCTAAGGGCCAACAGTTTGCCCGTCATTTTAGCAACTTCAGTGTGTGAGAGGAGAGACAGGACAATTTCACAGAACAGAAGGATATCTGAGGTTGGCAGAGACCTGGAGACCACCTGGTCAAACCTCTGTGCTGAGGCAAGGCCCCCCAGCACTGTGTCCAGGCAACTTCTGAATATCCCTAAAGATGGAGACACCACAGCAGTACTGTGCTGTGAGTGAGGGAGGGGTGGCAAAGGCCTGGGCAAGGAATGACCTCCGGAGAGCACCCAGCACATTTACTGAATCTGTCAGGCCTGGGGTGCACCAGGATGTCTTGTGTGGGAAGGGGATGCCTGTGACCAGCACAAGCAGATCTCAAGAGGGCAGGACAGAGCTGCATGTAGAATAGACTCATGTTGTCCTTAGAGGAGGACCTATAATTACCTATCATTTCAGGTATGTGACCTCTGCTCATAGCTGTTCCCTCAGGAGAATGGAAGTGCCTGAGCACTGATACCATTTTTGAAGTTTGTCTGAGAACTGAAACCCACCCAAGTTCAGGGGCTGAGGTCCCACTTGGAGGCCTCCTGCCCTTTCTGGTGACATAATGGTCTTTCTCTTTCCCCAAGAAAAAGCATGCTCCCTCCACAGCCCTCCTAGTCCTTTTGTTGGCCTGGGAAATTAAGGGATTCAGTCTGGTACCTTGAAATATCCATTTCTTTGTAAGTTCTGCATTCCTGTTCTCTTTTCTTACAGTCTGGATACGGGCTTCCTCTTCAGGACCTCAGCCTTAGCACCATGGGTGCGCACCCCTCTCCATGCCAAGGCAGGGTAGCGTAGCGGTGACCCGCCACACGTCCCTTTCACGCGTGACACTGTGCTAGTAACAGTGGCAGTAGCTGGCAGGCATCCCATCCCAGGGGGCAAAGCCAGCAGCAGCGTGGCTCCAGCTCTGTGCTCTGCGAGCACAGTCAGCGCTGCGCTCACGCCACCAGCGCAAGACTTTGTCCTTCTCTTGAAAGCGCGCTGCTTTCCACATTTTGTTAAACACATGCTAATTGACAGGTCTTCTGCCTTCTCAGAAAGGCTCTCAGTAGTTGGTTGAAGAGTCCAGCGAGCTTGGAGCTGAAGTAGTTGAACATGGAACATTTCTTCAGACCACTGGGGAAAATACTTCTTAACTTATTTTCTGAAATTCTCTCTGAACAGACCGTGTACGCTTTGCCCACCATTGCTTTTGCATTTGTGTGCCACCCATCAGTCCTCCCGATCTACAGCGAACTTAAAGAGTAAGCCCTTCTTTTTTTTTTGAGTAGTTTATTGTTTTGAACCGTTTTAGGTGGAAAGTGTTAGCTCAGAGGTGCTCTGAGTCATTTGTACCATTCAGAGGTGGGCCACTCATCAAGCGTGGCTCTCAGCTAGGAAATCTGGCCTCCCAGGCGTGCTGTGCCCCTGGAGCAGGGGCGAGGGAGGTGGAGAATAATGCAATAGTTGGGAGCTTTCCCTGGAAGTACACAGCAGCCTGGGGAGAGCCAAGTTCTGCCGGATGATATTTGGCACAGGAGAGGTGTGTGTTCCGCTAGCAGTGTTTGTTCCACAGCATTAGTGCAACTAAAAGTCTGTTGCAGTACCAGGAAAGTAGAAGTGCTTTCAGCCTTACTGATACTAAAAGACCTTTGTTGGTACTGCTGTCTCACCGACACCGCCAGCTGGGATGGGCTGTGGGGAGCTGGAGACGAGCTCTGCTCTGACACTGCTGACAGCCCTGGGCAGCTACAATGGGGTCCTGGGCCATGGGGAAGCCCCAGGGGAGAGGTCAGGGTCAGTCAGACCCATGACTGCCTTCAGACACTTGCTGGGTGCTTTAAATTTCAAGTGACTTGAGCAGGTTCCCAGGTACCTGTTAGGGCAACCTTGTGTGGATTTAAAAGTCCGAGTTTAGGTATTGGAGTGTGAATATTTCAGAATAAATATCTAAACATTAAATGTTTACACTTAACCTATTTTACAGGTTAGCATAAATCCAGTATTTTCTACCCATGGAGACACATATATTTCCCTGCAGTCATTTAGAACGTGTTGGGGTTTTTTTCTCTCTGTATAATTTTATGCTTCCTTCATTTTGACCTTTTAATTTAATTTAATTATCAAGGTGTTTCAGGGTCATCCTCTCTCCACATGGCTTTACTGTTTAAGCAGGTACAGACATGGATCAGACCCACAGGTCACACTCACTATTTTTTCACTCAAGCCCCAAGAAGGGTCCTTTTCCCCAGTCCTTTTCTTCCTTGTGCAGCTGTCAGTGAGGTTCTGTTTTAAAGGAAAATGTATTCATGAGTCTCCCCAGAATTACTGTGCTTATGCAAACACCTAATACATTTTGAAACAGCTATGGAAAAATCTAGCCCAACCATTCTTATGTGTTCTTTTCTTGTTCTTTCTCCAGCCGTTCACAGAAAAAAATGCAGTTGGTTTCAAATATCTCATTTTTTGCCATGTTTCTGATGTACTTTATGACTGCCATATTTGGCTATTTGACTTTCTACGGTAAGTATGCAGTTCTTTACTGATTGGAGTAGAAAGGGGATACATGCAAAATCAATAGTGTATCCCAGCTGGAAAGGAAGGTCCCATCCACTTATATTAAAATACTTTTCCAAATAATTTTCCTTGTAGTTCTCATATTGAAGGTATAAATCCTTTCCTCCTTTTCCCCTGTGGATGAAAAGCACAGAAAGAAAGTATTATTTGCAAAAGGCATTTTCAAAATATGAGGGAGAGATTTGTTTTACAGAATTGGGGTTAGCTGGGCCCCACTAAGATTTTATTTCAAGGTCCTCACCTGAATGATGTTTGCATTGGTAGTGGCTGAAGCATGCATATTTGCAAAAATTGAGACAGATTTGAGAGTAGGTCCTAGGAAATGAGTAACAAATTGGCCATCACAGCTTTTTCACTTTCTTAGTAACACTTTCATCATAGTGGCAACAGACCAAATGTTTTCCCTGTGTCCCTAGAGCTGACCTCTTTAGGTCTTGGTTAAACAACTGGCAGTGAAGATGGGGAAGCTTTGAGTGTTGTGCCAGCTCAGACACCAAAGAATGATTATCTCAGTGTTTGAGACTCCCACCCTGTCTCTTTCCATGCACATCAATTCAGTTAACAAACAAATGGTGTTGTATCACTAAAGGATGCAATATGTATGCCCTAAAGGCACAATTGTTAAGTAAAGTAGGATAAAATATGAATGTTGCCCAGGAACTCCTGGGAATGTTGCTCATGGAACTCCCATATTCCAGTATCATGTTGAAAAGTAGTGTCTTTTTCCATGGACTGTTAAGGGGTTACAAAACAGGTGACAAAGCTGATGTTTGCCTTTTACCTCAGGGTCACCATCAGTCTTCACCACCCTATTCTAAGTGACATTTTTGTTACAACCTCCTCATTCATGATAATGTCCCTTGTGAGCCACCAAATGCAAGAGAGAAAAAAAAAAAGTAAATATGAAATGTGGCTTTTTTTTCCCCAAAGGTGTACCTATCTCATATTTGCTTTCTCAAATTCTCATTCTAATTATGAGGCCTTGAGTATACATGTGTTGAAGTAACTTGAGGTCATCTGTTCTAATTTTCCCAATAAACCCACAAATAGGCTGCAAGTGACAACAGCATCAGCCGTTCTCATCCAGCTGCTCCCATCTAACACATTTTCGTAGAGATGCATCAAATTAGCAGCCCCAGGGAGCAAGTGGGTGTAAATCAGCATGGACCCCTTCGCTTTGGCAGGGAGGAGATTCTGATGTGATTGCCCCAGGGATCTGAGGAGGCAGATCTGTGGCGCTCCTCTCTGGGAATCTCCCACATCCCTCAAGGACGAGGGTCTGGAGTCCATGGAGGAGGTAGGGGCTGCGTCCTTCTGGCCCTCCTGAGGGGGAATGGCGGAGGAATCCCTGGGGTGTCTTGTGTGCCTCTCCCCACATTAGGCATCCCTGCTCTCCAGCACTGACAGCCCACAGGTGGGAGCTGTGGAGAGCTCTGCTGGGGCTTCTGCAGTGTCAGTGCAGTGACAGGCTGCAAAAAAGACACTGAGGGAATATAGAATTCCTCCATAAAATTCCTTCATTCTTCCCCTTGAGACCGAAAAGACCTTACGTTTCATATGTTCACTTACAGTGTTCTAACCCTCTTGTCTACCCTTACCTGGGTAAGAACAGTATTTTTATTGTGACCATTTCTTCTTTACACCAATAGTACTTGTCTGTTTGCTGTGTTCTCAAAAGTGTTGCAGTGATGACTATATTTACATTGCAGAATTACAGAAAAGAGGTGTTTTTCTTCCCCTAAAAGGTCACAGTGTGGTTGGGCTCTGTGGTGTATCTAGCTGAAAGGAAAACAGACCTTCAACTGTAAGCCTTGCCCTTCACTTCCTACCTGGCTGCAGCCCGTGAGCGGTACAGAAGTTGCAGTCTGTGCTTGCAGGAGCAGAGTAAGCTCTGTGTTGCAGAAGCTGTGCATGTGCCCGGCTTGAAAACCCCACTCCTGATCTGCAGGGAGGTGGGAGAGTGTTTTCTTTCTCCTGGTGGGGATTCAGACACTGTGTAGGTGGTGTTGACCTGTGGTCTCTACCCAGAAGGGCACCCTGGGGGGAGTATAGGCATTTTGCCACAGGACAGATCCCTCTGCCTCCAGGAATACATGAGGTTCTCCCAAGTGCCAAAGACGGTAAATTAGATGTGGCCACTGAGTTCCCTGTAAGAGCTGTTATGTTTTACCACCAGCTTTCTGAGATTAGCAGGCAGAAACAAAGCATGGGCCTAAAAAGGGGCAGCAAGTGTGTTTGGTGGCATGCTTAACAGCCACCCCTTTAGGTTATTGCTCCTGGATATTTAAAAATTACAAAGCAAACATGTAGGTCCCTCAGCAACTTGGTTTTCGTGCTGGTTAGTACACGCAGACCTGCTCTGCAGTATTTATCACAGCTTCAAGGAAACATTTTGGCAGGAGGTTGTATTAAAATATTGCCAGCACCTCCCTGTTAAGCACCCCTGTGATTTGTCTTGGCTGCTGGGGCTGCTGGCCAGCGTGGAGCTGAGCTGCAGGCTCTGCTGGCAGCCCTCAGAGGAGCTGCTGAAGGATTTGAGTGTAAATGTCAGAGCGTCCTGCTGAGAGCTGACCCAAGATAGGCTTTGTTCTCAGTTGAGAACGGGGGCACTGCTTTTTGCTAGAAGTTTATTTGCTGTTTAGATGAATTTAACTCAAGACCTTGCAGTTTATATTAAGTTCAGCCATTGCAGTGCATTGTGTTTATTTTTATATCATTTGGAAATTCAAAAAAAGTCCACAGAACCAATTAAAAATAGCTGATTTCATTTTACCTATTTTTGTATAAATGTATACATGTAAGCAAGCTTTTGTGTATGTCTCACTGTTGTCTTTTCTACAGTGAAAATTACCTTAGACTTAGGCATGTGCTGTCATGAATTAAGATGCATTCCTAAATCAGGCCTCCAAAGGATTAATCTGGAATAATGGGATCATTGGGATTTTGTTCAAAGTGCTGTTTTAACTCAAGGATGTTTCATTCCATACTCTTTTGTTTACAGATAAATCACTTGTTGTTCAAGAAGGCTGTTGTTAAGCAATGATTTTTGTGGACTAATTGCCTTTTTGCCAGAACACTTACCTTACTGTCTTTCCCATAGAGAATGTGCAGTCAGATCTGCTTCACAAATACCAGAGCAAAGATGACATCCTGATCCTGACCGTGCGCTTGGCTGTGATCGTGGCGGTGATTCTCACCGTGCCAGTGCTCTTTTTCACTGTAAGTAAAAAGGTCTGCGTGGTTTGGAAGTTGATAACAGCTGTGCACAGCACATTTCTTCAAACCACAGTCCAGTGGTGGCTGAGACTACAGCGTTGTAGCTTCAAATGGAGCTTGAGCTTGGATTAGTCTTTTCTAATGCCAGGTGCCTACTAACTTCTGGAGAAGTTCTCTATACAGTAAATAAATAAATAAAACACTTTTGATCTTAAATCTGTTTTAAATTGAATCCACAAGGGTCCTCTCTTACATCATATCACTTTACTGGAGCAGGCTCAGAGGTGAAATTCCTTTTAAAGTGCAGAAGGATTCAAAAAATCATGTTGAAAAGAGAGGAATATCCTACTGCACATGCATATGTACCTACAGTTCTGAAATAACAAATTCATTTTAAGGAGTATTTCAAAGAACATTACTTCAGGCAACCCAGAATTTCTGACAGATCTATGCAGCACTTGTCAAATGAAGAACCAATTAAAATAAACATGGGAAGCTTTGAATTGGCTCACAGACTTTCTTGACAGAAAACTGCCTCTCTCTCTCTCCCCCTACAGGTGCGTTCATCATTATTCGAGATGGCCAGAAAAACGAAATTTGACTTATGCCGTCATGTTGTGGTTACTTTTGTTCTTTTGGTTATCATCAACCTGTTAGTCATTTTTATCCCATCCATGAAGGATATTTTTGGAGTTGTAGGTAGAGTATCCTGGTTTTGTACTACTAATAAAGGAACAGTTTCTAATCAGCAATGCAAAAATTAGCTGTTGCTGTCAGTTAACAAAACTCTTTCATTTGAATTTTGCAGGGGTCACTTCTGCCAATATGCTGATCTTCATTCTTCCTTCATCGTTGTATTTAAAAATTACGCAGCAGGATGGATCAAAGTTGACTCAGAGGATTTGGGTATGCATTCCATTCCCATCAATGCAACTCCTCCATCTTGTCATTCTCTTTAATGTGCTGGGTGCAAAGCAGACCTAATCTAAACTTATGTGTGAGCTCCTTTACATTATATTCCCTCTGTACTTCAGTCAGCTGGCAGCTGTGCTTGCCCTTCTCCTTTGCTTACCCTGGGAGTCCCCTGGTGGAGGGGCCAAGCCATGCACAGCATCTTGTGTTCTGGGGAGGCCCTTCTCTGTGGGATGAGGTACTTCCCTGACTGGCAAGCAGCAGGGAAGTTGTCAGCAGGGTGCAGGAGCTCCTCCAGCCCACTTCAACACGCCTTTCAGCACAGCAAGCTCTCTCTGCTTCTGTGTGTTGATCCAGAAAGCACACAAAGTGCTCCGTTTGCAGTATTCCTTATGGTTTTAATGGACCTGAGTCAGACTTGGGGTGGTTCCACACGAAGCAGCCAGCTGAAGTGTTATGTTAGCCATTTGGCATGCATGAGCAAATAGGAATGGGCCTTAGAAAGATTTCCTTTGAGCCCCAGAGAGTGCTGCAGCTGAAAAGATGCAACACTCCTGTGTATTCCCTGTCTAATGGGGCATGCACTGGAAGCATTGTACAGTTAGACCTTTCTTCTCTGAGCAGAAAGATAGAAAACATGTTTCACGTTGGTTGCATCCACAGGTCCCATGGTGAAAGGGCTGAACTTAGATGACACATAACTAATGGGAAGAATATACTGATTTCTGTGAGGCTTTGGAAAGAGCAGAGCTGATCAGTCCTAAAAACAGACTCGCTTAATCATCTTTAGAGAAGATCAGGGTTTAAGAAGTGAATTGAAAGGAAAAAAAATAGTTTGGTGTTCAGCAAGTAATTATTAATGACACTAATCTGTTTAATTATCTGTTGGTCTTGTCTTTACCAGAAGTGCTAGCAGCTCATTTTAGCTGATAACTTTAATGCATCACCTTGTACAGCTCCTTAAGAGAAGTTAACATACTTGAAATAATTGTCTTTTCTTTTTATTTGTTAATTTTCTCTCCCTTTTTTTTGTTTCAGGCTTCTCTTTTTTTGGCACTGGGGATATTATTTTCCCTAGTGAGCATTCCCTTGGTCATCTATGACTGGGTACAATCAGGAGGCAGTGCCGAAGGCCACTGAAGTTCACCTTCTTCTCAAAAGAAGATACCCCTGTTTGCTACACACCAAAATCGCAACCATCCGTTCTGTTGTCTATTCCACCTTTTGTGAGTTTACTCAATCAAATCCAAATAATGATTATCCAGTACTGAAAATACTGTCATGTATTTTCTTGCAGAAAACAAACCCATTCTTCCAGCAGGTGTATCAGTCTCTGATCAGCAAAAAGTCTGTGTTTATTGTCCATGAGGTTATATAGAATATCACTTATAGAAATTCATCACAATTAGTTTCTCCTCTTCCACCCATGAATTGCATTGTTCCATTATTTTCCTTAGCCCTCCAGCCACAAGCTCTGCTCCTTTAAGGCAGCAGTGCCTGTTGCTGTCAATTCCAACTGGAGTGTTGTCCGTTCACATCCTTCCCCTCTCTTTTAGCCAAAACTCTGCTCTCTAATTGTATGCATCTGGTTTGTTGGTTTGTTTGTTTGTTCTGTTGCTGTTCCAGGCACCATTTGCCTCACTGGGTTAAATGTAGCATTCTGGATACAGGCATGAAAAGCACCACGAGAGCGTAGCTGAGTGCTGTGTAAGCGTAGGTTCTAAATCCGGTGCTTCTCTCTGATGTTTTGGGGGGCAAACCAGGCCCAGGGCTTGGCCCATTCATGGCTCTGGGGAACAGACTGTGTGTGTCTGTGTGTGTGTCTTTGTGATGCAGAGCAGGGAGCAGGAGAAGGACAGCCTCCACCACCAGCCACTATTCCTCTGGCACACTTGAGTTGGAGGTTGACCAGAACTTGACCCCAAACCATGAGTACTTGAGTCTGAAGAGAAGCAGACATTTGGAGATTTCCATAAGAAGTCTGCATTTTCTTCAGCATTAAACTGTTTAGTAATGCCCCATTGGTCTCAGAAAAAAAAAATACCAAGCTCCAGTTTTATCAAAACCTACGCATTTAATCATACCTCGTGCCTTTTCCATACCTTGTAGGGACTGGCTCCTCTCTTGTGTCTTATCCTCCTCCCACTGAAGTCAGTGGGGTCTTTGACAGCAGTGGGAGCAGGATTTGACTCACTCTGCCAAAACTACTAGATTTCTAATGGAAATTGAAATCTGCCACATTTCTTTAAATGAACAGAAATACTTTGTATATTTAAAAGATTTCATTTACATTTTTCATTTGTTCTGCATAACAATTACAAGATATTCTACTAGCAGAAACACTGTAACTTGCAACAGTTGTCCACAGAATAAGCATTTGCCTAATGCCTTATAGCTGGTGTAGAGAACCACATTTAGAGACTCAAAAGCTAGGCAGGTGATCACTCACCGTCCTGAGCAGGGATCTTCTGTTAGTGCACTGCCAGGAGCATAAACGTGTTCACTTTATGTCATTCACCATGTGAGCTAAAGAGCGTCTCAGAATGTGAACATGGCTCCCACTGAAAGAACTGATGGCTAGAGGGAGCCCTGCTTCATGCCCAAGGGCTGTGATGCCTTTGGTATGCTCGAGCCACACCTGTCAGTATGCAGTGACCCTCTCATTGACAGCTCCCTTTCTAACTGTGGAAGCAGACCGTCATCAGCTCTGAGGAACCTGTCATTGCAACTTACTCTTTTTAAGGTTAGGGATAGAGTATTTGGGATCTTGGGATTTCTGTGAGCTATCGAATTGCCTCAGTTGCCATTACCTTGTAATGTAACACCTTACCATTGCTTGAAGTCACTGAGAGTTGAGATCATAGAACACATCTCAGGACCCTGAAAGTTGGTTTCTAAAGATAACATCCAGAGAGGTTAGTCTGAGGCCTTCCTAGAAATTTGGGCATGGAGATGCAGATTGTTCATGCTGCAGAAACTAAGCCTACTAAGCCCAGACTGCCAGATCTGTACCTTAGCATTGACAGTGAGGTGCTTGCCTCTGATGCTACTTCACTGTGATCCAGAAATAAGGCAGAGTGGATTCAAAGTACTTGGAGTAGCCCAGCAGCACAAACAAAACTGGAAACCTCCCAGCAAGGTCTCTGGTGCATGTCCTTTCTCCCAAGCACCCCCTAGCCCAGTCTTTAACATACAAACTGCTGAGCTACCTGGGACCCCTGCACTAAGGTCCCTTGTACTTTCCCGTGGGTGGTCTCAGACCCTTATCTGTGATGGTGCAGGTCACCCGTTCCTTCTGCGCCGTCCCCTTATGGGACTGATCCCTGCCCTTATTCACAGAGAAGTCCATACCATAGCCTACAAGACCAGATGTTAGGCAAGCTCTGGGGAGAAGAGCTTGTGCTTTGTTCCTATCTCTTTGCACCTCATTCCACGCATCTTTTCAGCTTGGGATGTAAATTTGTGGTTTTCCTTTTGCAGGCACCCAACCCTCAGTGGTCACTGCAGCAGAAGCCCAGCATCTCACTCCATTCTCTGACTCAGCTTGCTGAGGTTGCATTTCAGGTTTTGAGGTGCCTTATAATCTCTCTGGATCTTATCTTAAAAACCTAACTCAGACCTGAGAATGCTGTGCAGTGTTATCCTTAAGATGCTACCAGGCTCTCCTTCTTTCCTCCCCCTTTATCTTTCTTCTACTACTGATTAATGAGCAGCACAGCGCTGTGCACTGGGGGGTTGTGAGAGACAAGATCCTGGGAAAGATTCTCAAGTATCCAGGTATGAGCTAGAGGTCTGATCTGCTGCACAGGATTCCAGCAAGGTCACATATGTGACGTCTCCCTCCTCCTTCCTCCCCCTCCCTCCCAAACAGTCTGTAGTCTGCTGTTTGAAATATGAACCATTGAGTTTTGGCACCCAACTTCCTTCAACTTGAAGGGCTGTTGGGTCACTGGTTGTTCATCTTCCTAAATCTCCTCCATCACTATTCCTCTCTCTCCTCTTTGCTGTTCTGCCTTCTCCTTTTCCCCAGTTTATTTGTATACTGGAGTTTTACTGAATAAATAGGGAGAATGAGCTGAGTGTGCATAGAAGTGAAATTACCCAAGGTACTGAACCACCAAAGCATGTCTTATATACTGAAAAATAGATACCCAAAAGATTAAGTCTTTAAACAGACTTTGTTTCTGGGTCTCATAAAAATAAAAAAAAAGAAAAAAAAAAGAAAGAGGGAATTTTGCTTAGATTGATTTACTGGCATCATATTTATAGATATTTATGGAAAGGAATCATGTGTTTTTTGATGTCTGTGGTAATGAACGTGAAATAACGTGCTTTTTGTTTTCTCATCAGGTTTATACATTCTTAACAGAATGCAATAGACCCTGCTGTAACTGTCAACATCAGTGATGGATGACAATATTTGTATGAGGTTATCTGTAAAATGTACTGCTGTTATTCAGTTCATTTGGAATAGTGAACCTGTAGTCACGACTGTATAAGTCCCACATTTTAGTTAGGATTTTAAGAGCACAGTGAAATGCTGTAGGAGTTTCTCTGTTGTAAAATTAATAGGATCCAGAGTACCATATCTACTTAGTAGGTGGTAGCATGCTTTCTTTTCATAGAGAGTTTATCACTATTGTGAGCACTGCAAGTGTCATAGACTGGATGCAAAATTGCTCCTAATAACTGCAACAAAAAACTTTTAAATTCTCATTTTTGTAGTAGCAACAATTGAGTGGTGAGGGACAAGGAAGGACTAATTAGAAGCAGGGATTACTAATAAGATTGTAAGAGTTAATCCTACACTTAAAAGACAGCCTTGCTTCCTCTCCTAGTCCACAGTACATTGCAAAGAAAATAGTTATGGGCTTACAGCAACCGTGATACAGCTGCCCTTCTCTGTCCAATGGCAAGCATGCCTAGGCAGTAAAACACAGTAAATTGTTGTTTGGGAACAGTATCTCGGGGCAGTGACCTCTCTGGGTGATGAGTGCTCCTGGTCAGAAGGCCAATGCCAAATCTGTGCACCAGCACAGACCAAGGGGTGCCTGGCACTTGTGCAAGCCTAGGGCACAAGAACTGGTGTCATCCTGTGAGGTCAGGGATGGGGATGCTCATCCACTCCGAGGGCTGCTCCTCTGAGCCACATATGAACCCAAAGCCTGTGCTCCACCTGTAGTAGGTCACATATGCAAGTGTGGGTTGGATGGTGTGTGGTTTTGTCTGTACATCTGCCTTACAATACATAAGCGCAACACAGCTCTCTGATACTGAGTTTTGAACAGTAACAATTAATGGTATGTCTAGTTTATCTTTAAATTTATACATTTCTTTGCTTGAACCTTACATTAAGGCTAAAGAGCACCTTGGTCAAAACAAAACTTTTCATGTGGTGGTGTCCCACCTCCAGTCCTACTGCCCCACCCCAGTGCCTGTAGGAGAAAGGCACCACAGAATGTACTCAGCTCCATCAGCAGCTCCATGAGATGGCTTTATCAGCTGGCGCCACGGTGCTTTCATTAACAAATCCCCAGAGCCCTTGGCGTCAGAAAATCCTTATTTCCTGTAACGTACAGCAAAGAATGTTTTATTTGTATCTAATGCAAGGATTTCTGTAACAAACTGTGAAAAAAAAAGATAATGAATTAATAAAAGGTACAGGGCTGGAAAGTCTAGAATTCACAAATTGTACACATACCTATGTTTCTGAAGACAAATCTATGCAGTTGTGTTGTATTGTAGGAAATTTCATTTTTATGTACATATATATTGTAAATAAATAGGATGCTGTATATTTTTGCAGGTGGTTATCCCCTATGAATAGAAGTGTTGAGATAGGTTCTGCATATTAAGAATAATTTTAATAGAAATACAAATACTTTAGCTTCTTAGCAAAATGTATATCCTTTTCTTTCTCCCAAGAGTTCCCAAGTTAAATCCTAAACTTGAAATTATAATTACATCCCTAAAGTAAAAAGAGAAATAAAAGGTCCAGTTAAATTGCTAGGATTAATTCCAGTGCATGACTCCCTGTTTTCTCAACAGCAAGTCTGCCAGTCTTCCTGTTGGGTAAAATATCTCCCTTGTTGAAGGGCCCCTTTGGTACCCAGATACCTCTCACCTTCTCAGCTGGGGTCAGTTGGGAGTGAAGTGCTGAGAAGGCTTTATGGAAGAAACCATGGCAAACTGCAGCCAGCAATTTGACCTGGCATTATGCCGTGTTGTATCCAGGCGTGTATTTACCCAACTTGTACAAACAGAAGTCAGAGAGGAGCTTCTGCATGTCCATTTTCAGCCATCAGAAATGCCAGTAGTTCAGAAAGAAAAAGTATGACAAGTCAGGGGTCAGCAGCAGCCAAGAGCAATTGGTGCCATTTCCAGCCCCCTCCCTTCCTGCAGAGTCGTGTGGCTGCTCTGCCTCAGACCCTGCTGCTCTCATACAACCAAAATGCTGGCACCCGAGGCTGCCAGGAGCTTCCCTGGCCAGGGACTGCTTGCACATCCCACTCTGTGAACAGGCAGAGGTCGTTGGATAGCTGTGTCCAGGGGTGAGGGCTGGGTGTGTCCTGAGAGTGCATCCATCAGAGGCCTTGCATAGACTTTCTCACTGGTAAAGCATGGAAACGTTTTTTTCGGGACTGCTGAAAAATGGAGGTTAAGAAATGCATCTAAAAATAATTGTGTTTTTTTTCCATGTTTACTTTATGGGCTTGGATGAAAATGAAACTTGAAATAACATTTGCTTTTATCATGAGCACAAATTTGAGGGGAAAATCCTATATACAGTCAGTTCTACAGAGCTTTTCAAATTAATACCAATGTATGTTTTGTTTTCAGTGTTATAGCCAACAAAATATAAACTGAAAAGGTATTTTTCCACTAGACTTGAACTTTACATTGTTTATAGAAACATGGTTTTAGTGTCCCAACATATGCTAAGGCTCACACAGATCCAGTATAAACAATGTTGTTTGAATGATGTATGCTTCATACAAGCTCATGTCTAATAGATTGTTGAAGTGAGTCATTGGTAATATTTTGCTCCTTTTAACATCACCTGTTAACTTTGTGCTGCTCATATCCAAATAAACAACACAATTTTTCAGTTTCTATGTGTAAATAAAATCTGCCAAGTTCTATGATCTCTTTGTTACCTCTTAGTTTTTAAACATTAAAATTGGTATCTAAATTAATGTTGGGACCATACTCATTCTTCCAAAGGGATGAAGATGTATCATTTTAATGGCTTGAACAGCACATGCTCTCTTACTCTTTATCCAAGCATTTTCACAGAATTTAGGGCATGCAGCTCTTTCAAAGCAAACTACATGAGATTTGGTGCAGTATATAGAACAAAGCATCAGCAAACAGCTATGGAACATTAAGTTTCTGAAACAGTTTTAGAGGGACCTGAAGCTGGGACAGATGGTTGCTACAGCCTGCGGTTGCTGAAGATGACAGCATTCCTCAAGGCCAGTACTTGTTTCTGCCTGCTTCTAGAAGATTGTCTGAGTGCTTGCCAGTCTGTTTCAAAGTCAAATCAGGCAATTTAACTTAAAGGGTTGCTGTTAAGTTGGGTTTAAGATGTCAACTGGTGCCTGAAGTGACTAAACCCCTGCCAGACTTTTCTCAGCTGTGGAAGCAGAAGCCATTAGCAGATGTATGAGGAGCATACCTAAAAACAGCAATGTCTTAGGCAGCTGGTTTCTGCCAATGTACCTTTGTCAAACCTTCAAAGGGTTTGGAAAGTGCTACCTTTTTTGCCTTTGACCATTAATTTTACTAGTGTTCAGATTAGAGTGACCACCTATAAAAAGGCTTCTTGGCTAGAATCCAAACAACCGAAGAGCATACCTGACTGCACGGGATGAGTACAGCTCCCCAGGCTCCTCTGCAGGAGGAGCAATGAGACCATTTGTGTATCAGAGGATCCTTGGAAGCCATTGTCTGGTCCCCAAGCCCAGGGATGTATCTTAAAGCCATAAACCTGGGAGCACAGAGGAACAAGCTTCTGCACTGGCCTGGTCTAATAGTCTCTTTGTTTGGCATACATTTGCACACACTTCTCTACCCAGCCAAACTTAATCCTCTCATAGCCATATCTTAAGACATAGGAACATAATTTATGGAGCAAAGCAAAAAAGAGAAACTATAGTTCTTTTTATTCCTTGGTTGCAGAGACTACCACAAATATCTGTTGCCTTCTGCAGTGCAGTCTGACAGCTTCACCTGAAGTTCACCTAAAACCACACAGCCAAAGTTAAAAACACCAATCTCCTTTCCAGCCACATGCTTCTACTTTTGGCTTGTATCCCCAAAGTCAGCCAGATCTCTTGGGTACATCTGACCAGTCTCTGTTTGTGAGTGGGGAGAAAAAAAAAAGAATAATTACTACTTCCTAAGGCAAACAATGCTTTTATCTGAAGGAAGACATTCTTCCATATGGTTCAACTGGGGTCTTTGTTTGACTAAAATTCATGTAAAATTGCATTTAGTCTTCAAGCTGAAGCCCAAATTCAAGCCACTGTTAAGACGTCTCATTCTCCACTACACTTAAGAGCTGGGAGTAAAACTCATGCCAACTTGAGGGAGTGTGGAGAAAGTGGAGATGGTAGGAACAGGCACAAATGAGAAGTCCATTTCTAAGACTTTCTGACCACAGAATTAATATGGGTTTTGTTTCCTGTGAGGAAGCTTCCTTCCCTGTTCTCAGCCCCATGCAGGAGAGCAGCACTTTTTTTTTTTTTTGCAGTCAGTTGTGTTAAGGATCTCTGGTTGAAATACTGACTTCCTAACACAAATCCCAGTGTGGTTAGACAGAATTTTCAAGAAACCCAGCATCATCTGCATTTTGCAAATTATAAGTGCTATGAATTTCTCTTTCAGCTTACATTTATGGAAAATGGAGACTTAAAGCTGTCAGTGTTACTAAATATCATGGTACTGGCAAGGGATGGTGCTGCTGGCTTAGTGTGCCTCAACCTTGTCATGGGCCACTGCCTGAAAAATGTGGTGTTATTGGTGTTGATCAGCTGAGGCTTAGACAATATGGCTGGGAAAGTAAACCATGAAGGCTGGGGTGGCAGAGGCCAGCCCTGAGAAAAAATCTGCAGATAAAGCCACACTGGGAATTCCCTGAGCTATGGGCCCATGGAAGCTGCTGTTGTGGAAAAATGGAGGAATGTGTATCATCAGCATGAGTCAGAACAGACCCCGCAGACAAGAACCACGTGCCTCCTTAAAAATGCTATCTGGCTTAAAATGTCAGGTCCTTTTCCCAGAGGTAACCAGATTCCCCTCCTCCTGCCTGCAACATTTTTTTTGTTTAAGACAATTTAAAGAAGTGGACACTCTAAAATGAATGTCCCCTTAGTTGAAATCAATCCATTTCCACCAATAAAGAGCTAATACCAATAGATACGAGTGGAAAAAATGAGTTACTAACAAGTGAAACAGCAACAGGCAAAAAATAGCAGTGAATAATAACTAAATACAAAATTGCTGAATCGCACAAACTCCATAGGAGCAAAGAGACACCCAAACTGGCAGGGTACCACCCCCTTCCAAGATAGCAGCCCCCACTGCCAACTGCAAATAGGGAGACAGAGAGAAAACAGTGTCAGACCTGAGCCTTTTAAAGGGATTCATGCCCCTGACCATCCCGCAGTTGCAGTTCTGGCAGTGCTGCTGGGCTGTAAACAGACAGTACTGATGTTTTGGACACAGATGGATACAGAATACAATAGCATTTTGGGTTACCTAGGACACGTGTACCCTCAGGAGAATGTTTGCCCATTGAGCAGCAAACCTGAAGTACTGTCCCCTTGCCAGTTATGAAAAGCTGGTGAAATTCACCTAGTTTTTGATGGAGATCATCCCTTCAGACTAAACTCCTTAAACATACTGAGTACTGACCATGCCCTTGACATGCTCCCATGTGGTCTTCCTTCCTGGACACGTTTTGGGACTCATGCTCAGGTAAGTTCCCAAAAATTATTCTTTCCAAACCCCACTATTCTCCCAGCAGTGCTCATTTTAAGCTTTGCAACAGCTGGACCATCCTTGTTACTGCCTGCTACAGACCTGCCCCACAGTCCCAGCACACATGCCAGCTCCCCTCACCTTTCTTAGGAGGGGTTTGCTTAACCATTCCCCTTGCACAGCACTGGGTGGCAACAACCCTTGCACAGAGTTGTTTGGCAGTGATTACAGGGTTGAAAACCAAGTATCAGACGTGGGAGTATCTGCAGCTGCCATTTCTCCTCTTCAGGCTCATGTCATGAGCTCATCCTGGTAAGCAGCTGACGGGATGAGAGAGGAGGGTCTGTTGCCCAGATGTCTCCCTGGCCACTGGTTCCAGCCCATTGGAGCTGGATGTGCAGTCTGTTACAGAGATGGGGTGAGCGTGGTGCTCAGGAGTACCACTGCAGGAGCCAAGTGCATTGAGGATAAAAAAACTGTTGTTCTACCCCAGGTAATTATAAGGGAACATAGCAGAGTCAGGCGTCAAGGTATTGGAAAGTGTTGGGATAACAAAGAAATGCATGAAGAGGGTGGAGAAATTTTTATGATGTGGGATCAGATTAATGACCTGTACAATGGCTGCAGTAAAAACAGCAGCATACAGATGCTACAACATTTGTAGAACACATTTCTTCAAACCATAACCAAAGCCTGTAATTTACTAGGATGATGAAAAAAAAAAAAAGGAAAAAAAAGAAAAAGAAAATTATATGTTCACTGACACAGCCAGTTCTTGCTGAAGTCTTCTTGGGCTTAGTGCAGGCAGCAGTTCCCTGTAGCACTTCTTACATAATAGCTGGATTTCCTATTAATTTTCAGATACCGTCTGTAGATAATCAGAGAAGTACCAGACGCTGGAGAAACAACTTCCCTGACATAACAAGGAATTATATATCTCTTGCAATTAGATCATCACAAAATGAAAGGAAAGCAGGCATCAGTCTGCCGTTCCTGCATCCAGTGGCACTTAAACAATGAGCACAGTTTCTGTTACTATTGCTGGCAGCCCTCCAGCAGCACTTTGAAAAGGCAGCGTGGCCTCCCTGTAAACTGATAAACAACCTTGTAAAGCGACAGGCACAGGAACATTCAAGTCTTTGTTGAATTTTTACTTTAGTAGAGAACTAATTGGCATCTTTCTGTGCAGAACAAGCAGGGTCAACTTCTCCATTTCCAGAGGCAGATTATTTTAACCAGAATCTACATTCCCTGTAGTTAATGGAATAAACCCTAGGAATGTGGGTACTGGGAGATGCAGAAATTTTTTTCTCAAAGAGCTCTGGTTATCAAACAATTAAACTCAGTTGACAAAAAAAGACAAATGAGTCTTAGCTGTGTTGATGGCTTCAAAACACATTCATTATCACTACAAAAGCAGATGTGTCATCCTCTGATGCTGATGTTCTAAAGCAGCATGTGATTACTGGCTGTATCATTCAGACCAGTCTCACCCAGAGAGAGGATGATATTCTCACCCCTGCTCTGGGCCAAAGAATAAAAATTGGCCTGAAATTGTTTGTAAAAAGCTGCCAGTGCCCACCAAGATACAGAGTGCTCTCTAAGGAGTGGGAAATGTGCTCAGATAAATGTATGCCACCTAATTATCGTCCTTCATGTAGTGTTCTGGCATGTCCCTGCCTGCTACAAATTACACCAGGGCAAGTTCGGCTCTTGGTAGGACTCATGCTCTAGACAACTGGGAGGAGAAAGCTTGTCCCTGTGGATGACCAGAGTATGAGTTTAGACAAACCATGATGAGTAGGCGTACCAGAGCAGATGTACCCCGTGCAGTCTGCAAACCCCACACAAGCAGCTAAAGCACTGAGGAAGTGAGTCTCCATCTCAGCACTTCAGGCAAGCACATCACCAACACCTTAACCTCTCTGGGGACAATTTCACTATCCTAAAAGAGAGCACAGTAATAAATCAGTTCATTCAAGCAAGAACATTTCTATATTTACATTATAACCTCTGTCAAGCACAAGAGACCACTAGCTCTGTTTACTGCAGAAATAAGCAATACTTCCTCTCAGGCAACTGAATACTACTCTGAGGGCTCAAAACAGTTGTCTAAAATTGGAAAGCATCTTTTTTGGGGTATTTTTTATTTTACATCTGGACAAACAGTCCAGATACAATAAACAAAATAGGTCAAAACTAATAGCTAGAGAAGAAGTCTTGCAACACGCTCTTTACCTACCTACTTACCCTTGAGGAAACAACGTGGTTAGCACAGTTGAGACAGGAAAAAACACCCAAAAAGAGCAGGATTCATCAAAGCTCTGAGAGGTACTTTTCATAATGGAACAGACAGGAAGAGAGCATTTACCTACACGAACAGGCAGTGTTTCCAGCCCCTTTCCATGCCTTTATAGGTGCTGCATCAGCGGACCCCCAGCAAAGGCAGCATTGTTCCAACACAGCTGGTAACACCTCTGCTGCCTTGCTGGGGAAGTACCAACTTTGGGATGTTCCATAGCTCAAAGCCACAAAAGAGATTTCACGTATCCTTCCTATGGGTCACCTCAGCAAATTTTCAATCCCAGAGGCCTTTCAGGAAAATCTGGATGAGTCCAAGACAGAATGCCCACAGCCTAGTTACAAAAGGCCAGATTAGCTATATAGCACCCATATACCAATGCTGTGCATTTTTTAAAGAATTAGTTAATGCCTCACAAGAATTTCAAGTGCCAAGTTTTATGAGCAAAGAAATCTGGCCACAAACTTCTTGAGTTGGTACAGAGCTTATTTCACAAAAGGTACTAGCAAGCACTACTAAGTGGTAGGCACACCAGGCTAATTTGCTAATTAGATAGACAGCTATTTCCAGGCACTATTTCCACAGACTTTCCAAGGTTCACACCCTGCTGTGAAATGGTTGAGGTCCACTGCAATCAATGGAATCAGCTTTAGATTTATATAACCTGATAAAATGTCTTACACTTCTGAAGAACTGCCTTAATGGATTCCTACTAAGTTATATATTAATTGCTTTGAGGAGTTGAAGTGGATAGGAGAAATGCTAAATAGACTTCAAGCCTTTGTATCTTTTAGTGCTGATAAAGGCTTTATATTTTATTTGTTTCAACCTTGGTAAGAAATGAAAAAGTATCTAAACTGACTCTAAACAATGCAGAGGGTCAACAAAAACCCAGGAAAACAGACAGTACTACTGAGGAAAATATCTTTAGGAATGAAAATTCACTGGAGTTGCATGAACTCCAGGTCTCTCAGGACAATATTACTTCAAATCTCTACTGAGAATAAAAAAAAAAAAAATCAAAGTTAAGTGCAAGCATGGTAATAGAGCTCAGTGAAACACCATCTAATACACAAGGCCCAAGCTATGAGGAGATAATCAACACTAATGGCTAGTGATGGCTACTGAGAATTGCACAACTAGGCACCAAAATCCTCTCTGTTCTTGTGGCAAACATTATTTTGCATATACACTTATATTTATAAATCTGTCCTTAGCTATTGATGCTATTTTTTCTCATCTCCACAGTCAGCAGAGCAAAACCATCACTGCCTATAGGATTTGTCATTGCAGGCTACACATGAAGACTAATCCCTAACACAAATTTGTCATTCTTATCCAAGTCAGGAGGCAAATAAGCACAGACACCAGCAGTTTAGCATTTCACCACTTTGCAGCAATACTGCTTGCTGTAGAAAATACATCTATCTGTTCTCAGCTCCAGGGAAACTGGGTCATCAAAAGTATTTCCTCCTTCACCATTGTTTTACATCTGAACACACAGAAACTGAAGTGTGTGTGTAAACTCCAGTGCTCAAGCTTCTGATGACCCATGAAACAAATCCACCTCACGCAACCAAGTTAATGAAGAGCAAACACAAGCCTCACTGGGAATAATTTTTCAAACCATTAGGGCTGGGATAAGACAGTCACATGTTTTGCTTCAACAGCTGGAAAAAGAAATAGCCATATCACTGCATTAATATGTGCATGTCATTTAGCAGCCCAGTTGACATTGCTTGTGACAGCCTTAACTTCTCTGCAAGATGCTGTATGCCTACTGCTTTTTCTGTTTCAAGTCAGAAGATAGCAATTTTAGAAGGACTATCTTTTTTAGAAAAACTGACTTACAGCCAGTTTACAGAGTTAACTAAACTTACAAGAAGTTTGGTTAACTCTGTAAAGAATTCGGTTCAATGTACTCTGAAGAGAGGCAGAAAACACACTGCAATGGAAGAAAGTGCCTCCAAGAGACTCAACATCTCGTCAGAGTTGGCCAGGCAAGGAGATGTTGGCCTGAAGATTTTTTTGACTGTGGTCCTGTGTTTGACAGCCTTGAGAAGGACTGGGAAAGAGAACAAGGCAAAACACTTTATAAATAATTCCCTTTTTAATGCTTCTGTCCTTTTCTGTCTGACTCAGTCTCTGCCCCATAGATGGAATTCCCATGTCAAAAAACCACAAACCATTTGAGTGAATTTTAGTAATATTGATCCGTATATTATTCATAATATTGTTACATTATTAAGATAACTATAATAATTCAGAAAGTGCACATTGTTTATATTTTTAAATGTTCATTCCATTTGCTTTTTTAAAAAAATTATATTTTTCTTGCATTTTTATAAAGATCCTGACTACTTTCAGGTGTCTTCCCTCTCCCCCTTGCCCAGGCAGCGTAGCCACAGTTGGATTTTCATGGGGCCAGTTGAGACCTGAGACTTCCTTTCCTCCTGCACAGAGGTGATCCTCGATCTCTGCCTGCCTGCTCTCAGAGGCTGGGTAGGAAGGGCAGAGACAGCTTCTTGGCCCCTAGATGAGTTCACAAACCATGGGAGAGCAAAAGTAACTCACTGCATGTGCCAGACCGGCTCACTGAACTGTTCCCAACTCATGGGGTGGGTGCTAGGACTGCTGTCCTGCCTGTCATTCTTTTCTTGCCATAACAACCCTTAGCTTTTGGTCACTGCCCTTGTGCTTTCAAGGGACTGCCAGCAGCCTAGCTCCTGTAACACTGAATGGGGCAAAGCATGGGACAACGTGCTCACCCCCACAACCAACTACGCCGCTCTTGTGCAGGTACTGAGCCACCCTCTCCCTGCGGAGCCAGCAACCCATTCAAGGGTTCACATTGCTGCACCACAACCCAAGTGACATCAACAATGCTCCCACTTGGCACCTGTACTTATGGTATCCCAACATTATGATGGCAATGACATAAACCAGATCTCTGCAGCTTTCACAGTAATAACTGAGACCTAACACAAATATTACTATGACATCATCCAAGCAAAGTCACAGTAAGTTTTGGACCTTTATGGAAAATATTTTAATAGATTAGGTCTGCATCAGTTTTCTTATGGTTTTACAGAAATAACCTTGTTCAAAACACTTTAATTTTAGTAGAGTCAATTAGTGATACCCAGTGTGTTTCACAGATTTAGCAAAAATCAGAGCAATTTAAATCGAGTGTGTTCACTGGGTAGGCATATGCAAGAGAAACCGCAGAGGGTTGTTAGTCCCAAGCATGTAGAAGATAACCAATATAGCTTTCCTGGTATATTACTGGAGCAAATGACAACACAAAAGTGATGCTAGGTAGAAGACCAGCAGATTTGCAAACATCAAGAAGGAGTTGGCTCTCTACAGTTGTCTTAACTGGGCCTCCTGCAGTTTGTTATAACATCACTCGCACATGGAAGCAGATGGTTTCCTACATATCAATTTACTATGCCTCTCTTTCACTGATTTTTTTTCAGCTCCGTCTGTGCATTTTTATTCAAAAGGGGACCATATGGTCCCTCTGAGGTAGTTTCAATAATTGTATATTTACAGTAGCAATTGAAACCAGAGTCACATGCTTGCCTTCAGAAAAGCAGCTGAAAGTAGCTGGGTACTATAGGTTTGGAATTATTTTCTCAGTACAGCATAGAAATATGCAATGAATAATTCAATAAAATTGATTTCACATGGCCTTCCTGATTGCATTTGTTCTGCTACTGCTGCAAAACACAAGGTTCCCAATCAGAACTGGTCGAAGAGAGATGGGTCATGTGCGCTCTGACAGCATTGCTTCTGTCCGTCATTCGCAGGCTGGAGCGATGGTCCTGTGTCCCTGCTTTGTCAAGGGCTGGATTCAGCTTTCAGTGAAAGAGGGCCTAGGAAATATGGTGCTGTGTCTCTAGGAGACCCTACTTTACTTCATCTTTGAGGCCTGCAGGGCTGCTTTGAACACCTGGTTCAGCCCTTCCCCAGCAGGATAGTATTCCAGATGCAGATTGTTGGACAGCCAATATTTAGCTAGCACTACTTCCTCAGCCACTGAGGATTAGAGGCTCCTGTGAATGACTGCCACCCTAGTGCTTCTTCTGTTCACCCTTCCCCTTCCTCCCTGTGGGCCTGTTTGGCCATATCCTTCTTCAATCTCAGCAAATTACTCTAAGAAAAAAGCCCAACTGTCTGAAGAAACAAGACCAAAGTTACCCATATAACTTGGTGACTGAGGTGACTGAATTAGGGGCAGCCTTGCCTCACCCTCCTCTCCTGCCCCATATTTTCAGCACTCTCCTTGTTTTTGCACAAAAGAACGAAAGAAAAACCTGCACCTCCCCAGTACCAAGGCAGGGTGTACAAGGTCAGATGTCTCAGATATTTTTTCTTCCCACTGGGAAAAAATTGTAAGAAGAGTTCATCTCCTGCTTAGATCAATAAATAAGAGCATATTTTTAAGTGACTCACATTGATATTATTGGCCAAGATATGTGAGTGAGAGTGCTATTCTGGAAGGCTCAATATCTCTGTAAATCCTGCCTATTTACTTGAAAGCTTAACTGGGGACACTGGAATAAGCATGGCCCCTGACCCACTAATCCCACACCTTCAGCCTGAAATCTGGGCTCCTCTAAAATAGAAAATCCTGTACTCTGATTCCTACCTCATTTACCACGCCCCTGGCACAGTGCATTTGTGTATCTGAGAACTAAGATCTGATAAAAATGAAGATAAAACAGATTCCACTGAGGTGGCAGCATTATAATTCTCTTTACTTTCCTTTGTCTATGTCTTACACTGCGATGGCTAATGAGATTTGCTTTTCATCATGATCCTCGAGGCTGATGCCTAAGAAGAGCACTGCAAGCTGTGATTTACCAAGCTATGAGGCAGGATTAGGTGGGTTATGTAAGCAAGACAACAAAATCAATCATGAATGAAATCTAGACTCATTCCAGCGTTCTGTTGAACCCTGCCTTCTTGCCTTCAGCTTGAGGAGAAAAATTGCAGAGATCTGTACAATGATTTGAGAAGTGGCTCTGAAGCACTGTCCCTTCTACTCCTTTGCATCTTGGCTGTTCACAGTGCCAGATGCTGCCAGCATCTTCTGCCTTGGTTACCCAGCACATTCACCAGTACCACATGCAGTAATATGTGCTGATTTATTTCTCTCAAGCAAGTGTGAAAGAAAAGTAATATAACATATACTTGCAGCCCCAGCTGATTAAATCTGCTGCTCATTCAGTTGTCAGTAAATATGGTCAGGAGTAAGGTGATGGTTTGCCCACCAAGAACGTGGTGACCATGGGGACAAGAACTGCCAGCCCTAAGCTTCCTCAGGTGAAACGACGGGGATGGCATGTGGTGGGCAGACTGGGTTTGCAGTGTTACAGAACACCTCCTTCAGAGATGTCAGGTCTCTGTGGTGCTTCAATTCTTTGCCTTAAGAAAGCTAGAAGATGCATTGCCTGGAATTGCTGCTTTTTTTGCCCGTTTGTGGTTCTTGCAGTGAGAGGGTGGGGAGGGCTGCCCACCCATATCCCCACTGCAGCTGCTGACTGTCCTGCACCGTGGGTAGGTTACCCTGCAAAAGCATCTGCAGGAGCATGAGCTTCTAAGTGGAAAGCCATTTGCCTACTGTTATCTTCTGTATAGCTGGATGGAACATTTTCGCCCTCTTTCCTTATTTTAAGAGCAAAAAAGAAGTTTTGGTTTTCACTGTTTTTCTTTCTAAGCTTGACAACCAGACCGTTCACAGCAACAGAGCAAGGTGCACATTAATGTATTTCCATTAGCAGGACCTCTGACTCCACAAAGTTATTTAGGCTCCTAATAATAAACACAAACACAAGGCTTGCCCTGGATTACCCAAATGAAATACCTCTGAAGATCTGAATTTAAGTGGCCATATCAGCAAACCTATGAAACTAATTTTACACAGACAGCTATCAAATCCATAGACTAATCAGCTAAAATATAGAGATTGCTTTTTGCTAATGGCTTTCATTAATAATTATTCTGCTGTTATTGGTAATAATAGTTTAAACTCTTTTTCTACTGATAGGATCCCCTTAAAAATCCCAATGCCATGCTTGATACAAACACAGTGTATCAGTTCTGTGCTTCTGCAAAAGCTCCAGATGGTAAAACTGACATAAAAATGAGAAATATAATTTTTTCTCTAACCTAGTTCACTGTAATGAAAGGAGTAAGCAAAATACCTGAGAAACCTGAATTTTTAAGGTGTTATTGTTTCATACACTGTTATTGGTTTAGCAATCCTACCTTTAAAGGTATAGACCCATTCTAAATATACTAGACCAGATAATACCCTGATGGAAATAATTATTTCATTGATTTAATCAAACCAGATTTAACTTTTGTTAAGTAACAACTAGATCCAATAGTATCTGTACTCTATTTATAGGTTTACTCCAGAATTCCACATTGTCCCTCACATATCAAAATGACACCTTCTACAAAGGCAAGAAATCCACTGACTTCATATTCTAAACAAACCATTGTTAACATAAATGGAAGTCTCTTAACTCTTAACAATAGTGAGTCAGATGGATCTGACCTCTGTGGGTGGTACTTTAATTATGCCCACTATGTCTAAGAAAGTACAGTAGTGTAATAATATTATTCATTGCATTCCAAGAGTTCCATCAAAGGCTTGACAATCCTAGGAAATGATGCACATCCTCACTTACAGTACTGCTGAATTGCTAGATATATCCGGTCATATAAAACCTGATCCTGTGAAGTTTTGGCATTGCCACTTAATAGTAACTAATAATATTTTTAGTTATCCCTTTCCCTAAGTGAGTTATTGTCCTCAATCACAGATTTTAGCCCTCTCTAAGGATAAGCAGAATAAAACTCCAGCAAAACTCAGTGGTATGAGTGCTGTGCAATGAATTGTTTGTGATGGGTGGAAGGAAGAGGCTGAATAAGTGGTTATCCAGCAGGGAAAGCCAGGGATGGGTAATGTATAGAGGCCAGGAGGGCTGCTGTAGGGAGGGAGATTGCAACGTGACATAAAAATGGTGTCTCCACTGAGTCTGTGGTTTCTTTTCACCAGCACAGTTATGAGTCAGAACTGCCCAGCACCAGGCTGCCCTCCTGCAGAGTGCCATGGTGCCCCCTACAGCTTCTTCTCCTGGCTGCTGGGAAAATCCATCAGAAGAGAGCAACTCCATATCTCCTTCAAATGGTGTGGTTAACTGAGACTTAACATGACAATTAATTTTGAACTGATTTCGTTGCGGTGAACAGAAACGTTGTCTGAAAGGAGTTGCTGCAGTAATCCTCTTATTTTTTTTTCTTTTTTTTTTTTTCCTGGAAATGCAGGATGCTACTGCACAGTTGAAACTCCCAGTCATAGCAGCAGTGTCCACAGAAACAACTGCAGCCTCATTCCGAGTCATAGGCTGTGGTTTAGATCCTGATTAAATATGGCTTCTTGGGGGAAATTAATCATGATATTCAACATCTAGAAAATTAAATTCTTCCCCTAATTTTATGTTTCCATTGCAGCAGTTAGGTGTGTAGCTGGGGTCCTGGGCTTGCTGGCACTCCATCTCACTAGTTAGTTTTGCTGAAAGGCTTGCTAAACCTCTTCCCTGTTGACAATTCCTTTTTCTCTGTGTGTTTGCTCTCTCTTTGAAAGCCTACTGATCATATATGTCTGGAAGACAACAAACAGGAAACCTGCCAGCACTCTGGGAGGCAGCACCTCTCCTCCCAAGCCAGAAGGAGCATCTCCTGGGATGCTTTGGCCTCCGTCTCCTCAAACCTAGCTCCACCATGCGGCTGGTTGTGTTAATGGGCATCTTCTGCATCCGCAGGCGTACAATAGCTGCTTGCTTCAATAGCTTTTCAGGAGCTGCCCCACGAAACTTCTCTGATGGGGATTTCCAAATGCTCATCCTGATGCTCAGCTGGGGAAGAGGTCCTCTTCAGAAAGGACTGTGCATCATTTCCCACGATTATCTAGGTAACTATAGTTTGAGAAAACAATTGTAGCTAGCATATGCAGTTTTTATTTCCATTTAAAATTTTCACAAATTATTAGTTCAGAATCAAATGAAAATTCACATTTCCCCTCTAAACATTAGAAATATGCTTTACAAAAATTAGCACAGAAATTCCCACAAACTACTGCCACAGAAAGTGTTCCCAAGAGCTGGGGGGAAGAAAGGGAGAGGGAGTATGTACAAGCTGGCTGACAGGAGTTTTCTTGTCACCACATGGAAGGCCAGCAGTGCTGTCCAGGCCACCACAACACCAGCCTCCCACACGATGCAGTGATAGGGAAAATGGCATCAAGGGAACACTGAGTTTACAGGGCTAAAGAATGTTCAACACATGTAACATTCTGGAGGGGCTGGCTGAACTCTGCTGGAGAGGGGCAGTCTCAGTGCTGGATCTCAATTTTGTTAAAAAAGTACAAAATTTTATTTGAAGTATCTTTACCACTTGTATTATAGACTTTAAAGCAGTTTGAAAGAAGTTGTTAGGCACAAAGAAATACTCTTATACTATGTACTTAAAATGTTAGTGGGCAGTGTACCTCAATACTTGAAAACACAAAGTTTGCCACAGCTCAGCCACAATTTTAATGCTGAATTGAGCAGGTCATTACTGACACCCCCTAACAGTTCAGTGCTATTAATAGCTACAAAATATATAATGTGCTCCATCAGCAGAAATGTGGCTATTTTATTCATGCTTCATAATGCTTCTTTTTGACTAACCTGGGAAAATGGCCTTAATAGGATCTACTTAGCTCTTTTGGAAATTTGGAATTTTATAGGTTTATAGAACTATTCTAACTATTTCATTTGATAGGGTTTTTGTTGTTTTGTTTTGTTTTTTTTTGGTTTTTTTTTGTTTTTGCACACCTGCTGAAAAGCAGTTTGATAGAAAAGCCCGTGAGGGTCCTGATGGACACCCAGTTGAACATGAGCCAGCAATGCGGCCGAGCTGCAAAGAAGGCAAGTGTTAGGCAAAATATTGCCAGCAGGTTGAGGGATGTGATCCTTCAATGGGGAGGTTACACTTGGAGCACTGTGCCCAGTTCTGGGCTCCCCACTACATGAGTGATATTGAGTTATTTGAGGGAGTCTAGCAAAGGACCACCCAGACAATGAAGGGACTGGAGAACCTCACATAGGAGGCAAGGCCAAGGGATCTAGGACTGTCCAGCCTGGAGAAGAGAAAGCTCAAGGGGATCTCATCAGTGTGTAAAAACACCTGCAGGGAAGATGAGGATGGAACTAGGCTCATTTCAATGGTGCTCAGAGACAGAATCCATTACAACAGACACAACCTGAAACACCGCTGGTTCCCTCTGAATGTTAGGGCACAGATACATCAGGGCATATCTGATATATTTGTATATATATATATATATATATATATATATATATATTCAGATATAACTGAACATCAGGGCTCAGATTGCCCATGGAGGCTGTGGTCTCCATCTCTGGAATACTCAAAAGCCATCTGGACATGGTCCTGGGCAACCTGCTTTAAGTGCCTCTTCCTGAGCAAGGTGAGGTTGAACCAGATGACCTCTAGAGGTCCCTCCCAACCACAAGAACGCTGTGATTCTGTGAATTTTGTTTGATAAACAAATGGATACATAACCATTCTATGTAGACATATCACAAGGATATAGCTAATGTAAAAAGAAGACACAGACAACGAAGGACAACATCCCACTAAGGAGCTGTGGGAAATGAGACCATTTACCTGCAGTCACTCCACCGAAACAGATCTATGGTAGCAGCAAGGTGTGGGGGGAAGAACATAATTAAGATGTTCTTTCCTTCAACAGCTGGCTAATTGGGTTTGATGGCTGAAATCCCTTCTGATTTCTGACATTTTATGATAGTTACAACCCAGTCCCTCTTTTTATCTGCTGGGTCTATTGGAGAGATTATGGCTTTTCCTTTCATACACCGCTCCAAATTTTCTCTTCCATTTCTGTGCCCCATAAGCCTTGCTTGGGTGATGGGTCCATACCATGGCAACCTCGTTGTTCTGCCAGGCAGAGCTGAGAGCAGCAGGGACAGGGACCCACAGCATGCAGTGTGCCACACAGCTCTGATGCCAAAGACTGCAGCAGAGTGGGTATCAGAAGGTGCTCAAGTCACAGAATTATTATTGGGAAGGCTACTTTCCTATTTTTAGTTAATATTTACAGGTGTGAAAGTACTTAGAGTTTCGGCTAAATTTTTCTTTCAGCATTTTAAATACAAAGGACAAGCAAACTTCAGATGGAAAAAGCTTCACTGCAAAAAATTGTGGCTGAAGTGACAAGAATATTTTTAATGTAACCATAGAACAAAATAAACCAAAACAGTCCAGAAAAAAACCCAGAGCATGGGATGATGGACCTAAGAAATAATCATATTTCTCTTTAATTTTATAACCTGTGGGTAATCTCAGCAATTCAACAAAACTCTTCCTAGAGCATAAAACTAACACCGCCTCTAGTCCAGCCTTGATGGTGGCTGCATGAATGTGAGCACCATAACATTAACAACTCCTCCACCTAGCTGCCTTCTTCCATAATGTCATCCTGAGCAGCTGCAGACAAGCAGAGGCTTGTTAAAGTGTTATTTTGGGGTAAATGTCAGAAATAATTAATTTCAACACAGTTTTGAACATACTGTTCTCAGAGTGTATTAAGTGGGGTATACTTTTAGTAGAGTGGATCCTTAGTTCTTTTGAGTAAAAAGATTGTTTAGTATGTACTAAAAATACTCCAGTGGTATTATTCATGATTAAGAGATGTTCTTTTTAGTGGTGCCCTTACTAGCAAGTGTGCTATGAACAAATGTG
Source organism: Passer domesticus (assembly GCF_036417665.1). Classification (NCBI taxonomy): domain Eukaryota; kingdom Metazoa; phylum Chordata; class Aves; order Passeriformes; family Passeridae; genus Passer; species Passer domesticus. The sequence continues at coordinate 28,940,713 of NC_087478.1, read as the reverse complement.
TTTATTTGATAGCAAATAGCACTTCAGTTTGCATTGGACCATCAGCTAGCAACCTCTCGGCTGACTTCACTGGGTGATCAGCTGGGGATTACTGTCTAGGGACTGTAATAATAGTCAGTTTGGGTGAAGTAAATCACTAATTATGCTGTCAAGATAAAGTATTTGATAATAATGCAAAACTAAATGATTGTTTGGAAAAGCTGATGGTGGTGGCGTTGGCAACTGATGTAATTCATATGAGCTATACAGCAAGTAATCTGAAGCCTGAAATGATTATTTAAAAAGTTATGGCGAAGTTTTGTTCTTATTTTAGTCACTTGGATTATTGCCTGTTATGCTTAGGACGTGACATTTTGAATGCATTTAAAGAAACATACACAGTTCTAAAAGTAGTTAGTAGAAAAAATGGCCTGAAAGTTCTCCAGGAAGCTTCCCAGCCCCTGAGATCTGCTGCCTCAGAGCAATTCCTTTTTCCACCTGATAGACACTGAATTACATTTCTGGTTTTTGCCTTCTGTGAAGAAGAGCCATGCAATCATCACAGAGAATCAACTTGGCTGACTCAGACTTGCTGAAAAGATGAAATTAACTATCTCAAAATCAAAACAAGTAAATTAAGTAAAATAATTTTTTCTCATCACCGCCTCCCAAAACATTACCTAAAGTGAACGTGAATTGTATTCTGCCCTCTCTGGATACTTCATGACAAGCTTTATTGACTGATGTGGAGCAATCAAAGAGGATATTTCCATCTCTGGTTATCTGCTGTTCCATTTTGCTCATGGTTACCATCTCGCAAAAGAGAGCAGAAACAATGTTTCAAACTGCATTACAGATTATTGTAAAGAACCATCAGTTTGTGATTTATTTGTATTGTGTGTGGTCATTTTTTCCAAAATGGAAACTGTTGGGAAAGGGACAGATTAGGCAGGAGGGGAAAGTAATGTCTCTTGGTATGAAAAGACACACATTTTCTGGAGACACTGCTCTGCACCATGTTTGTTAACTTCTCTTACACCACAACTTGATGGCATGGTAGGTTGGATTTCAGTGAGTCCTGTTCATCCTGCTACTACCACTGCTAAACCAAAAAGTTATGGATACAGATTTCCTAAACAGGAGGAGTGGCAAGTGCAAGAAACTTTGAGAAGGCTGCTGTATGCAAAATCTCAAGGAAGGGCAAAGCACACTGCAGGATTCAACATGCTGGACAACTAAGGAAGATGAAGATTTCAAAGCACCTTTGAACTGTAGTAGTTAATCAATACTTTGGAGAAAGTAAATCTGTGCTAAAGATTCAGCATTTTAAATTAAATATAAGGAGCTCTTCTACATTAGAACAACCAAAGGCCAAAGAATGTTCTTAATCTCTCAAGGTTAAATAAGGGATTTCAGAAAAATTAATCTGTCCATATCTGTCATGTAAAAAAATCAACTAATGAACCTTTTTCCATCTGTTTAAAAAATAAAAATCTTTTAGATATTCATGTGAGTACAAAAATATTGATTCGCATGAAACAAGGCTATTAGATTGCAGTATTATAATGTTCTCCAGTATGGTTCAGATTGCGTAAACTCTAGATAAATAAAATGTTTTCATCCCTTGAGGTAAACAAACAAATGGAAAAATAGGGAAGGAACACTATTTTCTAAGTTTGTTGATGTCTGTGAGTGTTGGGACACAATAAAAAGCAGTTCCTCTGTCTGTGGAGTGCAGCTGCCTGGGGCTTGGCTGCTGGCTGGGGTTAAACCATGACACCAGTTAACTTCATTCCCTCTCATCCTCCTCTCACTCTGTCATACACAGTCCCAGGGCAAAATCTTTTCATCCAATGAGTTCAAGCTCATGTGTGGCTTTAATTTGAGTTAAACTTTGCTTTTATGTAGCTATCTCCTACAGTTCTGCTATGATGAAGGCTGGTACTTACAGACAACACTTTAAACGATATTTATGTCAACCTGTTGTTACACCAAATTTGAGTGAAACCAGTAAGCCTGTTCAGAATGGTGAAGAGAAACATTATATAATATAGCTCAGCTTAAGTTCAATGGACTAAATTGGTTAGACAGGTCATCATCCCACAAATTAGAACAAATAATTTGGAAAAAGGAAAGAATGGTGGCTATTTTTGCTAAGGAGTGCTCTGTTGGATTTTTGTTAAAAATAGTTAGGTATGCACATAGTAGTGTTAAAAGCTCAGAGGATTTTTTGTCTTAAAACTGAATAAATGTGGTTGGCCACAGCACAGTACTAGGATGCAAAATGCTCTTGGGAGCTCTTGGAATAATTAAAGTTGACAGGATAACACCCATCCCATTTCTTGCTGAGGAAACAATATGGCTATATTTTATAAATTATGGCTAATTATCTCACATCCTGTTTCCTCAGAGCCCAACACAGGAAGCCTTTTCTGCTTCCAGATATTCAATATTGCAGTTAATAGCATCTTTCATTTCTACAGTGGGATGCATTCCAGAGAATTCCAGTCTATCTCCATGGAGCACAGTCAAAGTGTGGCGAACAACCTGGCATAACAAGAGAAAAATTCCAGCCAAGACCATTACAAAATTCCTCTGAACCTATACAAAAGGGTTGCTGCTACCCACAAAGAACTGAGAAAGTCTGACATGCCAAGGTTTTGTCCAAGATCTTCAGCTTCAGAGCTAGAACATACTTTATTTGAACAGGAAACTCCTGGGAACTGACACGTGGGTATTGAACATAGAAATACTGTGAATCTGAAATGTGTGCTGTCAAATTTTCTGTGATCTGATCCTGTCCATCTTTTGAAACTCAGTTTTGTCAAAGATTAGGCCAACAGGGACAACTGTATATACTTTACTAAATGGCAAACGTGGCCAGTTCTAATGTATACAGCAGAACTGGTAGCAACTGACCAGTATCTTTGAATGAATTAGAAGACCAAAAAACCAACCAAAACCAAACCAATCAAACAACCAACCAACCAAAATATCAAAGGAGAGGCTTGACAACTTTGTTTCCAACATGGTGGCTAGCATTTGTGATTCTTGGGTTTGTCCTAAGGCCAGGAGTTGGACTTTCATGATACTTGTGGATCTCTTCCAACTCAGAATATTCTGTGATTCTGTGATTTATTAAAACAAATAGAAGAAAAAAGGAAACAGAACAGTTCTCCATACTGTGACTGACTATACTCTCAAAAAATATTTTTTTTCAGGTAGACCATACTTTTATATTACCTTTGGCTAAAAAGAACTCTGAAATTCCTCACCAGTCTGTGTTAACTTATCCAACTTACTTTTATTTATAGATTATCAGCCTGTATTTCTAAACAATGAAATTTGCAAGCAAAGACATACTGCATATAAATAAAAAACGAGTAAACGAGTCTCTCAATCCAAGTTTTTAAAACAAGAAAAAATTAAAAGCTCCATCACTTAAATAATGTTCTCTGTGCAGCCAAGTATTTGAGGCATCTTAACAAAGAAAACATACAATTGACTTACTTGGAAATATATATATATAAAAATATATAGCAGAATTTCAAAATTAAGAATTCCCTAAAAAGAAATGAGAATGCCAGTACCAAAGACAGAGACTTCAGAACACCACATTACTGGAACAATGAGCTAATCTACTTAGTTTATTTTCAGTTAATTGGGGTTTTTGCATACTATATAAACACAAGACAAAGTTGAATTTCAAACAGTAACAAAAATTTATTGTTGGAAAGAGGGACAGACAGAGACCAAAAAAACCTCTCTGAAAAATATTATCAAGCTAACAATTTTTAATTATTTCAAAGTTAAGAAGAAGACAACGTCCAACACTAATTTTTCAAGAACAACTGCTGCCAAATCACTCTGGTTTCCTTTTATAGGAAAATATGAAGCCCCTTGGGTAGGGCAGACAAAGAACTTACCATATATTTGATTTTGGTAGACCTTTCAATGTTGTTTAACCCAAAAGAGATTGAAAATTAATTAAAAATTGTAAAAGCAAGTAAAAATCTGTTGCAAAGAGAAAGGGAACAATCTGATACCAGGGCTTATGGTGGACAGTGACAAATGAATGGGCTTCTGATGCAGTAGGAAGGATCATAGATATCAATCAGCACAGCTTTTCAAAAGCACAAATTTTAAACTAGAGAAATGGCCTGCTTGAGGAAGGGGACTTTGGAAAGAGAGTCCATGACAGGAGATCTTGAAGAACAGACTGAGCGAAGGAGCATCATATACATGGCTGACCCTGCATGGGGCAGAGAGGGTGAGCGAGCTCTGGACAAACTCAGAGTCCACCTTTTTTATGCCATTTGCACATATCTACATTCCTTAATACACCAGCTGTGTATAGTATGCCCTCCTTGCAACAAAACCTGACCCCTGTGACTGGCTAGGCAAGCACACTGTGGGTTTGCTGCTGCAGGTCCCCCTTCCTAATTGCTTCAGTGTCTAGGTCTAGTTCATTCAAGGTCTGTGTAGTCAAAACACTTGTGTTTATAACAAAGCTTTCTTTAATGCAAATTTTACTAACACCTTATTCCTTTGTTTATATAATCCCATTGAAGAATTTGAGGAATTTATTAACCTTAATCACATTAAGGTCAGATTTACCTTAAACATTTAATCTCCATTCCTAAATCTATGTTTTCCAATATTTTCCAACTATGGGAGTAGTCTTACTCGTTACATTTCCCTGAAGCTTTCCAATGAACATAGCTTTTTCCTTCCTTCCTGTCACTTTTTACGTTCTGTCCCACAGCCTGCTCTTACTTAATTTAAGTAATTACAATTACTTAATACTCTCTCAGTAATCATGACAACTAACAAGGTATCATAATTCTTGATAAACAGACGCTGACACATTTTTCTCTGTTCAGGCCGTGACTTCATTGTGAAGGCAAGGAGACACAAACCCGAGCCTGCGGACTTGGGGAGCCGCCTCCCCTTCCCGCTTGTTGCTATGGCCGGCGGTTCAGCCGAGGGCTCTCCGGGCCTGCGAGCCCGAGCGGCGCTGCCGCGGAGCCTGGGCAGACGCAGAGCCCGCCGCTGTGCGAGGCAGCCCTGGAGGGGCCAGCGCACAGAAGGACAGCCGCACCGCACGGCTCTCCTGCCTGCGGAACCGGCCGAGCGGCCCCGGCACGCCGCCCGTAAAACAGCTGCGTGAGGCGGCGCCCCGGGCTCACACGGCCCGTGCCCGCAGCCGGGCCATGGCCCCGCAGGCCCCGCCTCCTCTCCGCGCAGGGCCGGACCCCGCTGCCCCTTGTGGCCGCAGAGCTCCGTCCAGCGTGCCCATCCGAGTTAGAGCGCTGCTATTACTGCTACGAATAAAAGAGATACAGTTAAAAAAGGCTCGGCGCTCGGGGCGCCCCGCGTCGCGGATAGATGACGTCATCACCCGCTCCCCCCCCCACCATGCTTCTGCCGCGCCCGGCCGCCGTGCCGCCACCAGAGGGCGCCCCGCCCGCGGCGCGCGGCCCCGCCCCGCCTCGGCCCCGCCCCCCGCCTCGGCCCCGCCCCCCGCCTCATTGGAGCGCGGCCGGGGCGGGGCCGCCGGGTCACGTGCCCTCCCGCTCCCGCCCTCCCCGCCGGGCGGTGCTGGAGGACCTATCCCACAATGCTCCGCGGGGGCGGCGCGGGGCGGGCCGGAGGCGTCTCTCTGTGCCGCCAGGGCGCCGCCTCTGCCGGCGCGGAGCAGCGCCCCCGCCCGGGCCCCGCCGGCGCTGCCGCCGCTGCCCCGGCTGCCCCGGCCACGCGCGGACATGTGGCGGCGCGGCGGGCGCTGAGCCCCGCGAGCCCCGGCGGCCCCGAGGCGGCGCAGAGGGCGCGGACACCCGGACTCGCCGCTCCCTGCGGGGCACAGAGCGCGCCAGGGAGCGTCGCGGCGCCAGGTGAGCTCCGGCGGTCGGTGCCCGCCGCCTCCCTCGGGAGTTTCCGCGCGGCCGGGGGAAGTGCTGAGGGCCGCGGGCCGGGCCGGGCGGGGAGGGCAGGCTGGAGGCGTTGCAGTCCCGCTCCGGCCGGGGCCTTCGCCCCCGCGCGGAGCCCGCCGGGCTGGGGCGCTCCCGCCGCTCCGTCGGGCTGGGGCGGAGTTTGCTGCCGGCTCCGGCCGCGTTTCCCCCTTCCCTCCCCTCCCCTCCCCTCCCCTCCCTCCCCTCCTCGCCGCCCGCGTCGTGGCGCCGAGCGGGAGCCGGCCCGGGCCGGGGCTGACGCTCGGTCGCCGCGGCGAGACGCGGGTCCGGCTCCCGTGCCCGCCGAACCCCCCGGGCGAGAGGGGAAACAAAGCGCGGCCGCCGGGGCCGTCCGCCGGCCCCCTCCGTGCCGAAAGCTTTGAGAAGCCGCACCGGGAGCAGCAGCAGCCGTGCCCGCTGAGCCGTGAGCGGGGCTGAACAAAGATACGGCCCGCGGAGCTCCGCCGTCCCCCTCTCCCGGCGGGGCGGGAGCACGAGCGGGCGCCTGGAGCTGCGGACACCGGCGGCTTCTGCTGCAGGAGCGGCTCCTGGGACCTTGGAGTTGTGGAGGAAGTTGCACGGAGAGGCTCAGCTGAAAGCCTCGCTCTGCTTTTGTGCTGCTCTGGGATCGCGACTCGGGCATCAGCAAAGTTGTGCAGGGGGAGCGCTGGAGCCTGGAAGCAATTTACCGAGCCAGTGAGATAATCTCCAGTTCTTGTGTTTTATAGTACATGGTGTCCTAGTTTCTTTTTTTTTCCCCCTTTGGTGAGTATTAAAGAATATTATTAGCCTGAGGCCAAAATCGGGTAACTCATCTTTGACAGTCTATGTCCACGTTTGTAAGTTCAAAACAAAGCAGTATTGTTAGGACTAAAATTTGTCCCCGCCCTCTCACGATGTTTTGCTCTTAGACTACTAATTAATTTTAAATTCTGAGGGACAACGAGATAACAGAGAGAAAGGCCGGGTAGTTACCATGTGTTTAGTATCAGTAACTAGGTGCTGTTGGCAAAGAGTCATTTGCTTAAAATGTCAGGAGACAGTTAAGGCTGTGCCCATCTAAGTAATTATTATATGATGGATTGGAATGGCAGTGATTATTGAACAGCTATTTTAAGTTTAGAATTTTATAGCTTCGGTAACCTTAAAGGGAAATTTAGCTAACTGAGTATCCAGTGTTAAGTCTGTAGATTGCTGATGTGTTGGGGGCTTTTGATTTTCTTTGCAGTGGCTCATAGTTTTAAGTATAATCTGACTTAAATTTTACTATGTAGGTGTTCAGCTTCTTACACATCAGAGAGTCATTTTGTCATGATTTCATTTGCTCTTAGCAGAAATTACTAGTAGGCTTCTTAAATGAAATGGTAGAGGGACAAAAGATTTGCTGTTATTTGGTTGATTATGTGTGATAATCCATGTCTCTTCTTTTTTAACTGGAAAAGCTGTATTTAGGAACTCACAGTATTAAAAGAAAATGGATAGCATTCTCTTCAGTGGCATGGAAAACACTTGGAAATGATCCCAAGTACTTTATCAAGTGTTTCCTTTAACATTTCTAGGAATACAGTGTTTGATTTTGTGATTTCCTGAGATAAGATGAGACATATTGGAGGTGGGGAGGCTGTTTAGGCTTTTAGTCAGAATATTACATCTTTTTAAGCTTTCTTTTCAGCAGTGTACATTTGCTGATGTGTCAACTTTCAGAATGACAAATTACACAAATATAAAATATGTCCTTTTTTTTCATGTTTCACTGACCTTAAAGTCTGCTTTGGAATGAGCAGAGTGGGTGACTCTGTGTCTGTGTGAGGAAATCTCTGTCTTCCAAATGGTCATGGAAGAGAATGTTTTTTCTGACCTTCCTGAATAGCAGTAATCCTGGGTTGAGTAGTTTTTACTTCTTATTTGGGTTGTCTTTGGAAACACCTTCCCAAAGTTGCATGGTGAGTCTTTTGGCCATGATTTTATGGCTCTCCATCACATGTGAAGGTTGAGTTTGTTGCGTGTGTGAAGATGGTTGAGTTTGACCCAACAGGCAGTTGCAAGTTTTATCTTATTCTCCAGTTAGCCAGCTATTGCTTTGCAAACATCTAGATGATAAAGAGTTTCTCTGTGCTCTCAACTGGCTGTAGTTTGGTGCAGTTGTTGCATGGCTTCTAGCCCCTGGTTCTATAAAACTTGCAGACAGTTCTGTGCATTGTACATGATTGCTCTTCTCACTTCACATATGTCTGTTGGTTTTTGGTTTTATCCTGTTACAGGGTTTCTTTGCAGAGACTTCTCAGTCTTCCACTGTCCTGAGTACTAAAAAAACCTGTGCAAAAACTTTAAGTTACTTAAGTTTGCTTTATATAGTAATTAAAAGGTAATTTGTCTTTCAAATAATTATGTATTTAAACATATTTTATATTAATAGGGGTGAAAAAACCATGGTTGGTAAGTTTGCAGGAATGACTTGACATAGCTACAGCAAAATTCTTGAAGCCTGGCTTTCTGTTCAGTGTTCAGATTTTCTTTGCCAACAGTCTAAGGCGAGGGACAAAAATTGTCTTTCCGATTAATACCTATAAAAGACATGCAGAACAATTCCTCGTGATGGCTAAACTGACTGAATAGTCAGTGCTGTCAAACACTGTTATCAATTTTTCTGAAGGAATTTTTAAATGGTTATGGTAAATCTGCCAAATCCTTTAATGCTGAAAAGTAGATTTTATAAATCTTGACATTGTCCAGTTTTTCTGCCTTTTTTTAAATTACAGGTTGGAGATGCAGTGTTAAGCATCCTCTGTACTCATCAGTGCCAGAGATATCTAAGCGCACGTGCTTTCGAGCGCTTCAAAACAAGGGGTAGTTCCTCACTTTTCGGCAGTGTAGACACATTTTGTTTCATCTTGACATCGTGTGTACTAGTCCGCCTTGCCCTGAAAAGCAGTGAGCTTGGTTGGAGAGGGTGTGTGTGCGCTGATATTGTATCTTCCCTACTTGTTTAATCTCTTTTCACCCCTCTGGTGAGGATAGGGACACAATTTGCAAGAAAGTTGCTTAATTTTGATACCCTGAACCAATTGATTCTCTCATGTAGCAACATAGCTACGGTCATGAAGTAGCCAAGAGAGGGCTCTAGGTGGAAGGTGAGTGTCCCTCTACCTTTCTGTTCGCTGAAGCTGCAGCTCTGCTCTCTCCAGCTCTGTTTGAAAGGTTTGTCAGCTCTGCATCTGGCTCTAGTGGAGCACCAAAGGCGTGATGAGGGCGATGCCTTGGAAGGGCTCTCAAAGGTTGAATGCACATGATCTGTAAGTGCCCCACACCACATCCAACAAGTAGTTTTTCTCTGTTGGGAGCTGCAAAAAAAAAAACCCAACCAACCTTGTTGGTTTAATGCAGCCTGGCTTTTAGTGGGGGCAAAGGAAGCCGCAGAGGCTGCTTCTGAGAGAGAAGTTCCTTGAAACCTCTACTGTGTCCAGCAGAGCCAGTCCCTGAAGGATCTGATGATGGACATATTGGCTGGCCTAATTAGAGAAGTTGGTAACACCTCTGTGATGATATATTTAAGTAAAGGAAAAACCATGCGGGGCAGCTGCTGGGGCCCTGCTGCCAGGGGCCATCCCGGCACCACCAGTGGCCACGCAGCCAGGGTGAGCCCCTGTGCAGCCGGGGCTATCTCAGCGTGGTCTGCGGAGAGCTTTTGACCAGCTGTGCCGCAGGCAGAAGGGCAGGGGCGGTGGCAGCAGCTTCTCCTTTTTGGCGCCTCTTTCGCCATGAAAAGAGGCGCTGAATGGAGCCCGCGGCGGTGCTGCCCGTGCAGTGCTGGAGGGGCCATGGCTGACAGCGAGGGGCACGATGAGCAATTCTCTGATGCAGAGCCCAGATGGGATCAACCTTTCAGCGCTACAAAACCCTATAAGAACTTTTCAATTGATAGAACTTGAGAGCAAACGAACCTACAAATGACAATTCTCTCCTGAGTCAGAGAAAAGGAATAGGTGAAGACGTGTGAAGAGAACACAATGGAGACACTAAGGGCTGTGAAAGGAGGGAGTGGGAGGAGGAGGTGCTCCGGACATCGGAGCTGAGATTTTTCTACAAGCTGTGGTGAGGACTATAATACAACAAATTTCCCTGTAATTCATTAGGTGCAGGGAGGGATGTAGAGGTCCATTTGCAGCCCATGGGAAAAGGTGCTCATGCTGGAGCAAGTAGATGCTGAAAGACTGTAATCTAGTGGGAAACTCGAGCAAAGAGAGAAGACCCTTGCTTCCAGAGATAGAGAAAGGACCTTTGCTTCCAAAGTAGAGCAGCTCATCCTCAAAAAACTACGCCCCATGAATTAATGACCCACGAAAAACAGTTGGAAGAACTATTTGCCTGTGGGAGGAACTCACATTGCTGCAGGTTGGGCAGGGCTGCTACTTGTGAAAGTTGAAACTACACTAGAAAAGTTCACAAAGAAGTGTCTCCCGTGAGGAGGACCCCATGGCACAGCAGAAAAAAAATCAAACTCCTTTCCCTAATCAAACTGAAGATTTTTTTTTTAAAAAATAACAAACTTACTAAAGACTCCCATGCTTTGTCTCTGTGCTGTTGGTGGGAAGGAAGAAGGGGCTGGAGGGAGGAAAAAGCTGTTCTAGAGGTTTTTCTTAGTTCTCAATATCATCTTTTAATTCTGCTAATAAATTTTCTTTATACTATTTAAGCTTATTTTGCCCTTTTTCCTAATCCTTATCTCAACTCATGAGCTCTTAAGTTTTTCTTTCCCCTTTCTCTTCTCAACTGTAGCAGAAGAGAATGAGTGTATTGTATTTTTGTGGGTGCTTGGTGTTTAGCCAGTGTCAAATCATGGCACTAAAAAAAAAATAGAGAAGAGGAAGTTGCCTCTTCTTGAAAGATTTAACTTTTCTATGTCCTTTTGTTGCAGTGCATCAAGTTTTCTAAAAACTTGCAGTTGGAGAAACAAATCCAATGTAACTAAATGTGGAAGTTGTCCCTTCTAAATTTGGGAAATTGTTAACTGACTTTACAAAGGATGATCAGAATACTGCATTTAATTTATTCAGGAAACAAATACATACACACACCTGTGTAGGCATTGTACATCTATGTCTTACATTTGTATATATTATGCTGAGTATTTTCACCTGTTTATTTTTTATTAGCAAGTTAATGCCATCTCAAAATTATTTTGATGAAACAGTAGTATTGTTCTTTCTTTTTTTCCTCCATGAGAACGCAGAACTGGAATTTGAACTCAAAATACTGTCATAGCAAAAATGAAAAAGAAATATTTTAATTTTATGGTTCTGTGATTGGTGGTATTTCTTCTTAGCTTTCTAAGATTTTCAGATTTTGCGTGTGCATATATATCTATATGTGTGTGTGTATAAAAGAATATGTAGAGAGAATTTGGAAGTAGAAATGTTTTCCACTAGCTGTTTTCTAAAGCCTAATAAATTGCAGTATCTGATCACTTTTTCTAAAAGACACTAATAATGTCTCTCTTAATGCATTTTTTAGTTTAAGGATTGGTGAGCTCCCATTAAAATGCAACACTTAGGGGTGAAAGTACTGATTAACTGTGATCTGCCTTTGCAGGCTCTATTTGTGAGTAAACCTGAGTGATGCATTTAGTGGTATTCGAAACTTTTTCAAGCTAGTACAAAATTGCTTGGAAATATCAATTGAGTTAACCCTTGTCGTCTCTGGCTTGCGACCTGGCTTTTGTTAGACTGCCAGCAGTAATAAAGAATGTGAAATTCCATGTGATCAGTGTCTGTTAGAAGTCTTCATCTCTGTCCATATCTTTAGATAGCAACACAGGCCAAAACTGGAGCAATGAAAACTTGTGCTTTTCTTGCTATGCCACAGGAGAGATGGAGACACTTACGTGAAAGTGAGTTGAACTAATATTAAAAATCTGGATGTTAAGGTAGACTCTGAAGGTAGGCATGTGGTCTGAATTGGCCTGCTCACTATTCAGAGTTCAACAGTTCTGTACATAGGAGGGGCAATGAAATTCTCCTATGCTTTCCATATAGTTACTGAATAAGCACTTTCTATATGCAGTTTTGCTTTTTTAAAATGTTCTTGGTTTATCAGTTGTTAGGTAAGAGATAGTGATCATTGTGGATAGATGGGTGTAACAAAAAGTAATTGGAAGTCCTATGAAACAGCTGGAGACGATCAATCTGTTAGGGCTGCCTTGAGCTCATTGGAGTTTTGGTTTAGAGATGTCACCAAATAAAGATACCTATAACAATGAAAGTAAAATATATTCTTCTCTCTAAACCTATGCAATTGTGATTTTTAAGATGCAATTTCATTAGCCTAAGCAAGAAAGGTACCTTATGCAAGTCTTGGATAAGTTAGTGGGTTCCAGTGGTTATTTTGTGGTTCTTATTCTGGCAAGAAACTTTGAATGACAATGGAGTTCCTCATTGTGGGGAGCTTCTAGTGTTGTTATATGGAAAGTTTAACTTCTTTTTGCAATGGCAAAGAATAACAATTATAATAAAGCCTATGTTGGTAACTTAAGAATTCACAGTAAAGTACGGTTGTGTTGTAGATAATTTCTTGATGCCATATATATGGTGAAGCTAAAAAGATGATTAGCATGACTATCTATTAGAATCACTTCACAAATTGGAAGGAAAGGTGATGGAGTTCAGGTTGTATTTTCAAGTTCAGATCTGAGGTTGCCATCTTGCATTAGTAGTTTGTGTTACCTTTCTTTGCACTGCTGTTCATGTTAAGAAGGAACTTTTCTTACAAACCTGTCTTCTGTTCCTGGCTGGGGTTTTCTAACTTTATTTTAGCTGTCTTGAAAGTTATTGCTGAGTAAGGGCTGTGAAAACAAGATCAACAGTAATTGAAACTGCTTACTCCCCATCTATCTACTACTTCTGAAATAGCATTCAACACATTCTTATTCTACAGATATTGTTGGAGATTTTGCACAAAATACAATTATGCTTAAAATTATTATAGTAGTAATAAATCCTTCACAAGCTCTCTTTTCCCACAAATACAGCATTTATTTTTGTTCAGGTTTTGTAAGAGGTTAGTGTAGGTCTTTGACCTGAGCTTATGAAATGCTGTTATTCAAAGCAAGAAGGAGCTCGATGACTGTATTTTTGATGCCATAGCTTTCATCTAGTGTCCTTTTTTTTATAAAGTGTATGCCTCAGAGAGGCAACATGTGCTTTTAAATGGGTATGTTATTTCCTCTCTCTTGTTTGTTTTTGACTCAGTGTCTGTATATTTTACTTGTAATCTGAAGTTTTTTTTTTTTTGCAGAAATGCAATTTTTTAAATCATGAACATGTCATAAACGTGACACATGTCTAAACCCTTGATTTGATGTTTCAAATGAAAGAACAGTGTACTTTCAATAGAGGACTCAAGTTCAGAGTATTTTTATCAAGGCTGTGTCTATCGTTCTATGCAATCTCCTGTAGTCTTTTTTTTTTTCCTGTGTAAGTTATAGGGAATCCTGTTCATTACATAAATTTTGTTAAGAGAATGTTCTTCATTTTGCAGGGGTTCAACATGCAGAAGCTAAAAAATAGGAGTACTGTGGCTTAGGTAAAAGAAAAAATAGTGGTAGACTGTAGTTGGACAATTGCATTCTGTTTCTTCCTTTGCTGCATTTGTCCTTTTTGTCGACAGCTCAAGATGCTTCTCTAATCATCTACCACTCTTATTCTATTGCCCCATTACTTTTTGCATCTTAAATATGCTTCTTGCTGCTGCCCCTGAGCTTTTCATTTGAGCTCAGTCTTACTCCATCAGTTTCGCTCATCATTTTTCCTTCCCCTATTAAAAAGTCTTATTCTTTGCTTCTGTCTTTGCAACGTCTCCTGGTTCAGCTCCTGCATCCCTGATGTTTGAGTCTGGCTTTTTGGGTATGATTAGGATGGTATTAAGAAAAATAAAGATGGTCTTTCTAGTTTTTTTAGCATCAGAGAGATGACTGCAACAAGTCCTGCTGTGTTGCCATAGCAGTGGCTGAAGTATGCTCATTCATCTTGTGGGAATGTTGTATGTGCAGTGTAGCAGTGGGATAGGAACTTAAAATTATTTGTGTATGCTAAGCACATATCAAGTTTGGGGCGGGGCGGGGAAATTAGATGCAACAACTAGCAAAGATTTATTGACTAAATGCAAACTTCTTTCCCCCCAGATCTGTGACATGGCTGTATTTGGAAGGGTTACTTGTGTGGAAAGCATGTTCTTACTCTCCATGACCCACTGCCAAATGTCTGCACTGTGGTGGAAAGCATGAAAATACTAGTGCTTCCAAGTGGCTAGAAAAAAGTACTTTAAAAAAAACAACCATGTTCTTGGAAATGGCAGAGCCATTTTTGCTGACTTTGGTATGTAATGCTATCCCTTCCAGCTGCAAAAGTATGCATGTGACTAAGGAGCCTGAACAGCAGAAGGCAAGGTCTTGTGTTTAAGCTGATTCGATTTAGTTGCTTGAACCATGCGCACTTTGAAAATAGTACCTAATGCCTAGTGAGTTCCTGTTATTTGTAAATCTCAATTTCATCCAGTTTAGTTACAGACTACGTAGAGAAACACCAAAGTGCTGAATTCTAGATTTTGTGAGAGCATGTTATGCACACTGTTTTTCCTTTCATATTTTTTTGTATTATCATAATTACTACAGTATTTTAGTGTTTTGTTGTTAGAATATGAAATGATGTGACTTAGCCAGTGGCAACCACATGTTCTTCCTACAGGGGTGGTTGTGGTGTAGTGCTTCTTCTGTTGGGAGTGTTATCATACACGTGCATGCACAGGAGACACAGCAGCACAGTGCATATTGCCTTCTGTTCAAAATACTGGCTTGGAAAGAAAAATAGGTGGGCTTTTATTTTCTGTGAATAGATATTTCATCACCTTGTATCAGTCTTTGGAAGGTTTTATTCATCCTGTCTTCTGTATAAATGAAGCTGTTTTTTCCCAAGGGACTTAACTACAGCTCCAATGAATGTTTCCTCCTTATGGCTATTATGAGCCCAGCTGTGCACTTCTGTAAAGATTGTGTCTGGAATTGACTTATATAATTCAGAACATCTTTGGAAAGCAATGTTATCAGTGCACACTTGCTGAGGAGCTACCCTGCAAGATTGCCTTAGTTTAGCATGTAGGGAAGCTGCACAGCTTTGCCCTCACTGCTTTTGCATTGTCAAGAGCTGACAGAGGCTTGAGTAACATAATTTGTCCTCTAGCAGAGTAGGAAACTCTCACAGACTTGAGAAGTGTCACTAAAGAGCCAGCTGGAACACAAGCATAACTTTATATTACAGGTTAGATTGATCAACTGGGAGCATATACTTTGAATCAAATTAAGCTGCACTGTGACAACTAACTCCCCTAAGTGCTTTTTTTTGTTTTTCTGTTCCTTGCTGACTGGCAAGTTTAGCTTATCTAGTTTTTTGTCTGTAAATTGAATTTACTAAACACAGGGCCATCTTGGTTGTCAGTGGTTGCCCTGAAACACACTGATAGTATGCAGGTGCCACATAGCTATACTTTGATATGTAATGTCACATGGTCTTATGAGCTAACCTCACAGCTGCTGCCAGACACTGAAAATCATGTGGGATAGTTGATGTACATTGACTTGTATACTTCAGCAGATTTCTCCACAGTTTATTATCACCTTTAAAATGAGTTCAGGAGAGATCCTAACCTTCTGCTATCCATTCTACCTTTTTACACTGTCCAGTAAAAACAGAATGTTTTACTTGCAAAACTCTAGAGTTCAATCTGATTTGTAGCAGCACTTCAACACCCAACATTCTGTAAAAGACATGGTGTCCCCCACAGTTTATAGAATATTCTCAAATATGTGAAGTCTTATTAAATGGCATCTTTCTTACTATTCTTATTTTTTGTCTAAGTGTTGCAGGTACTGTTTTGTTAAACTTCATTGAGGAGCACTGCCTATGCCACTGATTTAACAAGATCTGTACTGCAGGTTTTGAGACAGTTTATAGGCTTTATATATAGGAAGGTGATTACCTTGTGTGTCTGTGTGTGTGTGTGTCCACTGTAAGGCTATTATGAATGTGTATCCACTGTGAGGCTTAAAACTCTTGATTTTCTGGATGGTTAGACAGGTTACTGAGGGATAGTCGCTGCATCTGAGTCACTGCAGTAGTTCTCAAGTACATTTTGATGGAGTTGTGCCTGCCTCCCCTGTTTAGGAGGCAGTTATGGTGTTGTCCTGTCCAGTGCTGACTGGACATGAGTGAGTGTTTGCAGCTGCCATTCATGTTGTTATTGTTGAGTGGGCCACAAAAATGGAAGCATTGATTCTAGCAGGAACATAGCTGTAGCCACAGCATCTATAGTTGAGGTATACGTGTACCTTCCTGCTAGATTGTGGAAAATCTGAGGACCATATCCTCTGTGTTGCTTTGGGTGGGGTGACTTGGGGTTTTTGTGTAGGGAAGGAGAAGAGCAACAGACAGCAGTGTACTATTTAGTATGGTATAGTTCTAGCCATTTGGCTTTGGTAGTTTTCTCCTGTGACTTTACCTTGCATTTTCATGGACCTGGCAGCTGATCTAGCTAGGTACTGCTGTGTCCTTGATGGGGATGCAGTTTGACAACAAAGTCTGAGCTTTTTTTGCACCTTACCACTGCCAGAAGGGGCAATGACTTTTTATGTCTTCCCTCACTCATTCTGTCTCTTGCACTGTCTTTGGACCCCTATGGCTCTTAGTGAGTCTGCTCACCATCACTAGTGGTGACACACATAGCTGCTTCTTTGGGTGGCAGCAAGCTGTCAGCTCTCTTGGGTAATTGCATCCTTAGAGGGTCTGGAAAGAGTCTTTAAATCAGCAGTATCTCCTTGCCTGAATAGCAGTGATTCTTTCCAAGACACTGGATCTACATGAATAGGCTTAAACCAACCTATAGAAAAAGACTTCTCTCTTTATTCCCCAAGGCATAGCGCTGGTCTTTCTTTCTCCTCATCTTTATTGGTTCTATTGGATTTGATTTGGGAATGCAGACAAGGTGCAATTTGAGCTTACAAAGAGTAAAGATCCTCTTTAAAAGACTGCTTTTGAGTGCCGCTGTTGGTTCTATTCTCACTAATGCTGGACCAAGAGATTTTACTGCACAAAGGAGAAAATCCAGGATAAGTGCTTCCAGATTCTCAATGTAGCCCTCATTTTTTGAGGGGCAAGCAACATTACTCAATTGTCACTTGAAGCAAGTCTACCTTCCAGGCTCTTCTGACAAATCAGATGTTTTTCCAAGTAAAAAATAAAAGAACTGTGAAGGTTCTTGATGTACTTAGATAAATACCCAGTAATGTGGGGTTTTTTTCTTTTTTTTTTGGTGTATCTGTTGTGTTAGGCGCAGTGATACAGGTAGGTCAAAAGCTTTTCAAATGTTCAGCTGCCATTGGAAATAATAAGTGTTTTCTCAGCCCATCTCTTAGACAGCACAAAAGTTCTGGAAAAATGTTTAACATTTTTCATCAGCAGCTGAACATGTTCCCAGTAATGGTCCAGAGATTAGGATGAGCTTGTATGAGGAACTTCAGAGGATATTTGTTCTGTCATTAACTACTAAAACTACAATAGCAAAAACCACCACCACCAAAAATCTGGTTTTGTGAATGTGACTAGTTGTTGTGGTTTGTTTCTTTAAAAACATATTTGCTGAGGAAGCAGCTTAAATGTCTTTCCCAGGTTTCTTAATGACTATGAAAATGCATAGGGAGAAACAGAGTCCTACCTATTACTGCCCAAAAATTTGATGGGACTAAAGGGTGTTGTTGTTGTTTGTTAAGCAAATAAATTCTGTGTACTAAATATATGTCTGTTGTTTCATAAGTGAAACTGATTGTTTCTCAAGTTATTAAAAAATCAAAACACAACTAAGAGTCCCCCAAATCCTTTTTAAAATAAAATATTTTTAATAGAAACAGAACAGTCAAGTAAATGCTACTCTGAGTATTAGTGCAACATGTATCTAAGAAGCTGAAAGTTTGATTACAAATGTTTCCTGAGTTAAAGCTGTTGCAGAAAGGAGTAAGATATCTTTGGCATAATTTTGCACTTTCTCACTGGAGACTTCTCTGCATGTGTTCTTGATTTCCATCCCCCTTTCCAGCTGAACTGGGGTACTTCTGTGTAGATAAGTCTCTAGACTGTCAGTGTGTTGGAGGAAGAGTTGCATTATATTTACAGGGTATAAGGAATGCTTGTAAAGACTTTGTCTTGTAGTTAGGCAAAAAGGAGGCATGTGCTAATTTCATGTGTCACTTACAACTAGGCTTCTGTAATTTTTTTAATCCAATGCTTTTCCTATGTCTGTTTAAGATTACAATATAATAGATTCATTAAGAAATTAAGAGGCATGACTTAGAACAGACCAAGTCTTCTTTCCACATGCACAATGAATTAGTGTTGAAATACATCTGTATTTTTAGATATGAAGTAGTTTGTGTGAATCACAGTTGTACTTTTGTGATATAGGAAATAGTTTAATGTGTGCATGGCACTTAGTCTGCTTCTTGGAGTTGAGTCCTTCATGAAGCTGTGTTCCTCAGATGGACAAGGACAAATCTATTATCACAATCTACAGTCAATTCTCTTTAAGCACTTTTATTGGCAGATGCATTCCATTGAAACAAGTACAGAAATTTCATTTCCTTGGAAGAATAGCCTGGAAAGTTAAACTTTTAATTATTTTAAGAGAACAGGGAAATGAGGTAGTGTTGTGTACCTGTGCTAGTGTCTCTTATCACTGTTCTCAGTTTAATATACCAGAATACCCTTGTCTTTATGTCAAATATGAAATAAAGTCAGATATTTCTCTTAGAAAGTAATTCTATTGAGAATGTACAAGCACCAGAAAAATACCATCTTGGCTGTAATGTTATGCAGTCTTTAGGCATTCTTAGGAGGGATTATCTAGAGTTTGGAGAGGGGTGTGGTTTGTTGGTGGGGTTTTCTTGGGTTTTGTTTTGGTTTTTGGGTTTGTTGGTTTTTTGGGTTTTTTTTTGGGGGGGTGTTTTTTGGTTTTTTAGGGTTTTGGTTTTTGTTCTTTTTTTGTCAGCACAGAATTCACAGAATCACTAGGTTGAAAGAGACATTCAAGGTCATCAAGTCCAACCCATGTTCTAACACCTCAACTAAATCATGTCACCGAGTGCCACATCCAGTCTTTGTTTAAATACATCCAGGGGTGGTGACTCCACCACCTCCCCAGGCAGGCCATTCCAGTACCTTATCACCCTTTTTGTAAAACACTTCTTCCTAATATCCAACCTGTATTTCCCTTGATGCAGCTTGAGACTGTGTCCTCTGGTTCTGTCAGTTGCTGCCTGCTGAAAAAGCCCAATCCCCAGCTGACTACAGCCACCCTTCAGGGAGTTGTAGAGGGATAAGGTCACCCCTGAGTCTCCTTTTCTCCAGGCTGGATACCCCCAGCTCCCTCAGTCGTTCCTCACAGGGTTTGTGCTCCAAGCCCCTCTCCAGCCTCGTTGCCTCCTCTGGACGCGCTCCAGCGTCTCAGCGTCCTTCCCAAACTGAGGGGCCAGAGCTGGACACAGCACTCAAGGTGCTGCCTCACCAGTGCTGAGGACAGGGGCAGAATGACCTCCCTGCTCCTGCTGGCCACACTGTTCCTGACACAGGCCAGGTTGCCCTTGGCCTTCTTGGCCACCAGGGCACACTGCTGGCTCATGTTCAGCTGCTGTCACCAGCACCCCCAGGTCCCTTTCTGCCTGGGCACTGTCCAGCCTCACTGTCCCCAGCCCAGAGCATTGCAGGGGGTTATTGTGGCCAAAATGCAGGACTCAGCCCTTGGACTTATTAAACTGCATCTTACTGGACTCTGTCCATCCATCCAACCACTTCATGTCTCCCTGCAGAGCCCTCCTACCTTCCAACAGATCGACACACGATCCCAGCTAAATGTCGTCTGCAAATTTGTTAATGAAAGACTCAACAGCCTCATCCATGTCATCAATAAAGATATTGAACAGAACTGGCCCCAGCACAGACCCCTGAGGGACACCACTGTGACTGGCCCCAGCTGGTGCAGCACTGCTCACCAGCCCTCTCTGGGCCAGGCCATCCAGCCAGCTCTGAACCCAGCAGAGTGCTCCTGTCCAAGCCATGGGCTGCCAGCTTTTCCAGGAGTGTGCTGTGGGAGGCAGTTTCAAAGGCATAAACATAGTATAGATTTGTTGCTGTCTTATCACATTTTGGGAAAAATAAGTATTCTATTTTTTATGCTGTTTGCTCTTTCTAAACCACCAGGTTCTCTTTTCCTAGCTCTGCTTTTAGTCATATAAATGTAATAACAGTCCAGTGTTAACTCTTCTGCTATTCTAATGCCTGTGATGCCTCTTTCAAAGTAGTGGAGAAATTGTGTGTAAATTTTGATTATATCTTTTACTTTATTTACAAAAATTTCAGTTGTATTAAATTCTTCTGCTGTGTTGTGCAAAATGCAATATCAAACTGATGAAGTTGTGCTGTGCAAAGTGATCTGTGAAATGCATTAGCAGCACTCAGTATCTGTTTAAATAATAGGCTTGTGAGAAGAATGCAGTAACACCACATAAATGTTTTCAGTTGCTGCATGTCTTGGATTACTGATACTTTGTCAGAATTTTAGGATTTCTGCTTTTCTAATTATAAGTGTGTCAGAATTTATGGGATGTCTGTGTCTAGAAAGAGTACAATGGAGTAAAAGGTTACTTCTTCTGGGGAAAAACAAATTTGAAGAGCTTCTGTATTCTGTTTCTGCAGTCTGTTTTAGTGTATTCACAACCTCTGTTATAATAAGTGTGAACTCAAAAGCTACTCTTTAATTTGGTATCTAGGTTGTGTCTATTTAAATAATTTTTGTGGATGTATGTAGAGAGTAGAATCCTTCATCTTGTCTTGAAACTAAGGTGTCCTGGGGCTTCTAGGGTTGAAACATGTTTGAGTACAGCTCGTGGAATTTTCAGCTTCTGTAAAGCATTGCTGAGGTTTTAAGTTGTAGAGCAGAAGGGATGTTCTTATATTTTGTGTACAAAAGCATCTGTACTGCACACTGCTGCATGATTTACACTTTCTGGGGCTAAAGCCACTTGTGCAAATCAGAGTGAAAGCAACAGACCACAATTTCCTAAATTCATATGTGGTTTTTGTGGTCTTACCTGTCCTAATTTCACACAGATTTTGCCTGTTGAAGACATAAAATTTTAAAGGAGCAGCTTGACTTGGGTTGGGTTTCCTTTTGCTTAGTTTGCAAAAGGTGGAGGTCTGGACAGTGGTTGTTCTGCCCACAGAACTTGCCTGTAGCTTACAGCATTGGCTGCAATTCGGTTGGTGTTAGTATTAGTATTAGCTACAGCTGATGCCATGTATTAATGATATCTTTTGAAATCATTTTAGATATAAAAATGTGATAGCAGTGTAGGGGGGAAATCCCTTAAATCTAGGCTTTTCTTTTCTTGTCCTTTCACTTTCCCCTACCCTCAGTTGGATTGATTGCCATGTTCCCTTTGGGAAATCAAGTAATTTGTAATAGGAATATTGAAGCCAGTTTGGATTCTAATTGCAGGTTTCTAATTAGTTTCACAATTTTGGCCATTTCTTTAGCAAACTGCCTGTGTTTTGAGACTCGCAGATCTGAGTCCTGATTTCTTGGGTTGCCTAAAAAAATGAGAAGTATATGTGATGGGAATGTGCAGCAGAGTTGCTTTTCTTAGTATAAAAAAATTATCATTAAAACACTTCTGCTGCCAAGATCAAGCAATAAAGACTTGATCAGAAAAAAAGCTTGGGGAAGCAAATTCTGTGTCTCCCTCTTCTGGATGTCTTCCAGAGGAAGGTAAAGGAAAATTATTGTAGTTTTTGAGTGAAACAGGAGGAAGTTTAGTTGTGGAGCTCTGTCCTGCTGCTTTGTCTAGCAAAACAAAGTGTCTTGTTCAAGTGTGAGAGTAAACCTCAGCTCGTTTGCTTCAGGTTTGAATGCTTGAGTAGCAGATCTTGGTAATCTCTGATTTCTTCAATGTCTTCTGAATTTTAGTTTGTCCTTTTAAATACTAATAATTTTTAAAGCTTCATATAGTTTTAAAGAAACCTGTTGTTCCCTCTGGTGCTTGAGGTGGAGCTTTAGGTGTGTATACTATCTCTGCTGTGACTACAGGAGTTTTGAAGTGCAGGAGATTCAGTCCTTGGTATAGATAATTATTTTCAAGTGTGTTTCTTTCTACATGTATTAAGTAAGCTTCCAAAGAACACATACTTGCTATTTCTCATGTATGGTCAAATTCTTTCAACTTTTGTGATGTGGATCACTGGGGGGTACTTAATCTGTGCTGTCTTTTTCACAGAGCAGTTAAAAAGTGCATCCCCATTCATGATACTGCACTGCACCTGTGCTTGTGACCTGTCCCTTGTTTGACAGAAATTTCTCTACGTGTTTTACTGAGACCAAATAGTTTGAATTATTTCCTTCTCCCTTTTGTCATACAAATATAAGCTGCTTTCATTTTTCTCACTTGCCACTACTACGGTGACTCTAAGTTTGTAAAACAACCAACTCTTCTGGTGCTAGAGTGTTTAAAGTTTGTTGCTCTAGCTATTTGCATAGGGCAGTTTGCAGGTGTTAGTTACTGCAGTGTTGCATGGGGTCGTTTGCATGGAAACTTAGCAATATGTTGCATTTTTAAAAATAAAGGCACCAGTGGTAGTCTTAAAACACTGCAAAAACTTTGTATCTGTTGAACAAAAGGAAATTTTGAAGTCAGAAACATCAGTTGCTAGACAGCAATAATAATACTTATAAATTGTAAATGATCTCTTAATTTCTAATACCATGTATTTCTACTCTACAATAGAGAATACTCATTAATTTTTTTATTTTCAAGTTGCAATCTAAATAAACTGTTTCTATGTTTTCCAGACTACATTTTGTAAGATGAAGAACAGAAAGCAATGTATTCAAGATACTGAGGATCAGACTCATGAAGACATGGAAGGTAAAATTTATGTGTGTAAAAATACTGAAGATATGATTCAGGTTCAAGCTGTGAAGGTCTGATATTTTTCATTTTCTCTCTCAATTAGTATGCTGCTTGTTTTGAAATAAGTTGTGTAAATATAACCACTCTCTCATAATATTGGTATTGGCCTGTGAGTTCCTCAAATAATTTCCTGTCTCTTCTCTTTTTATTACTTGTTAACTTCTAGTAGCAAAACAAAAATATTGATAGCAATTGCTATTCAGAGAAAACAAGTATTCAGAATAAAATTCTTTGAAGAGGAGTTCATACATTTTTGTGTTCTGAAAACACTTTCCAACTCTACCGAAATCGGGAGCATTTTTTATTTAATGTATATGATTAGGTAAATATTTGAAGATACTCAGATTAAGATAATTCTAAGACAGAAAAGAAGAAGTAAAGGTAGATCATATGTATATAACATAATATAGAATATGCTGGTGTAATTTAAGTCATGGAGTGAGTGCAGACACACAAGGAGAAAGAATGTAGGAGAATTATGTCTAAATGACTACATAACCAAGAAAAAACACTGTGATACCTGCTTTATTGAAATATGCCTGTAATTAACTTTGTTTTGATGATAAAGACTGGTACAGAAGTCTATGAAATAAGTTGCTTAGCTTTCTTCATCTGAAACACAGTTTTCTGAAGTTACAAGCAAGTTAAATTCAAGTTTTCAGGTCTAATGCTGCCAAGAAGCTGGCCAGAGGAGTACTTGAAAGAGTTCTTACTTTTTTATTATTCAAATCTAGAAGGACTTTATTTCAAAAACTGTCAAAACTTCTAATAATAACAGGTGAAGAAAACGAGGAAAGTTGTTCCTGTTCTACATTATTGTATGATGGCAACACGTGCCCCATCTGTCTGAACTGCCTTCTAGAACAAGAGATTGGGTTTCCTGAGAACTGCAGTCACACCTTCTGCATGACTTGTATTCTGAAATGGGCTGAGGTAAGACTGAGCACCAAGGTGTGTTTTTATTTTTCAATGAAATCTATTGCGTCTAATACCTACAGATTTTTTTTTTTAAGTTACAGATTTTGGCTTTGCACAGACGTGTTTAGTGACCGATTTGTAAATAGATTTTGGAAAACTTTGTTCTTAATGCGATCATGTATTTTGAGTTTCCTTTCACTAGGCAGTCTTACTGTAGTAACTTAATGGTTGCTAGAGATTAGGGATAAGTAAACAGAGTGGTGTTGGCTCTTTGGAAGATCAGACAGTATTATGTACATGCTATAATATTGCATTGTTGCTAGCTTAATCTTACTTTGTGATAACCCTAAGGTTGTTTGTCATAGTGTCAACTCAGGGCTGGGACCAATATGTATTCATGTTAGTCTACAAAATGAGTGATACAACCCTAGTTTTCTACCTGTAAAGTAAAAAGAATTCAGCTAAAAGCTTTACTGCTGTTCTGAAAAAAAAATAAATTAATGATGGCTGGTTTTTGTTCCAGGTCAATAACTTAGTTCTGGAACGTTAAAGAAAAATTACTTGTTGAAGAAATCATTGATGACCTTGTTCTATTTAGTCTGTTTTCCTCAGCTATATTATGCAATCATTGCATTCAGTCTGGTGTCTTTACCTTTCCTATAATTTTTTTCAATTCAGTTTTTTATATTTTCATTACAAAACACCAAACTAATATTGCTGTGTACTGGGATGAGTGGAGGTTGCTGCCTTTTGCCCTGCTTCTATGGACTTGAATTCGTTTGTCACTTTAGTGAGACCACTGTTTGGTTTCTTTCATTCTTTTGAAGTAAATGATGATTTTGGTTGCAGTAGTCCCTTTAGAGCATTGATATCACTTGGTTGGTATGTATATATGCAATATGCTTATTGTTGCTATGTTTTAACCTTCATTTTTGTGCTATTACTGAAAGCCAGTGGTAACACAATTTTCTGAAGAATTTATATGAACTTTAGAGTATTAAAAAAAGTTATTACATTGAAATTGCTTTAGATTTACAAACCAGATAATAAACACAGTTTCCTGTTGCCAGATTTTCTGTTTTGCATTTGATTCATTGGAGCAATTTGATTTGTAAGGGAAGAGGAAATTCTCACCTGTAATTTTACCCTGAGTGACTTAGCTGGTTGCTATAATGGCAGCTGAAAAGCATTAAACAGTGACATGCACAGGGAAGCAGTACAGTATATTGGCTCGCTGCTGGATTCGAGTTTATTCACATTGTCTAACAGATGCTTTTAAGCTCAATGAGGAAGAGAAATTTTCTTGTTCTAAAGGGGCAGGTGAGTGATACGACATTTTTCTTGTCATGGTAATTTTTTTTTTTTGTGGTCTGAAGTGCTATTCAAATAGAATAAAAGCAACTTCTCTTAAAAGTTGTCAGGTAAAGTAGATGCGATGCCATAAAAAAGATGAGGGGGTGTTTCTAAAGCTACATAAGGCTGCTGCTGCTGCTTTTCATCAACGACATCAGATAGGTAAAACCAGCCAGGCTTCCTTTTCTGAGGTTACTGGACAGCCAGGCCTGTTGAGTTCATGGAACTCCACTGCCTAATCTAGTAGTTTTAATTAAAAGTAAAGTGACAAAATAAGTGTTGAAGCCTGGGTGACAGTTCAGAGGCTCCAGCTGTGAGCAGCAGATGAGGTTCTGTAGATTTGAATGATAGAAAAATATTATAAGCATGTCACCATTTAAAGCATGCTGATGCTGCATGCTTTTTTGCCTGTTACTAATATTTAGTAACTGAATGTGTTCTTTTTTTGAGAAATGTTGCATAAGCTTTTTCTGGTTCCTGATTGATTATAACCATAATTTGAGTAATTCTGAGTAATGAGGATATAAAAAAGATACAAAAATTACCTGCTGTTTAAAAAATACACTGCCTGATTCTGGGTAAAGATTATTTTTTGGAGTATAAACAAATTTCTTTTAGAAATGGTATTTTCTTCTTTAAGTGCTGAAGAAAAACAAAATTGAGAATAAAATAAAATTAAATTTAAAAAAACCCCAAACTACTAATATTCACATTATTTGACATGTTCTTTTGTGTATCTTCAGTTCTGCTCCATACACTTAGAGGCTTTGCCAGCAGTCTATATTCAAGTTGGGTATTTATTTTATTTTTCTGTGTTGCATCTGGACTACAAAATATAACAGGATAAGCTGCTTCTTTAAACTGTTGTTTTCAAATTGTACAGTGTGTAATCACTGTTCTCCTGAGAGTTTATGGCTTTTTAATATAACTATCTAGGCTCTAATGAAAACCAGGGTAGTTTAGGCAAAAGAGTTCTAATGTTCTGCTCCCTCTTCAATCTACAGATTTTCAACATTGCAACTGCAGTAAGTGTCCTGTACCACCAGATCTTCTGTCTGAAAGCAGCAGTTATAACATTTTGAACCTCTTACTTTTTAAGAAGTGAGAGAGTATGGATTTTAAAAAATCACTTAAAAGCAATAAAAAATCAGTATATAAAAATTGCCTTTATTCCCAAGGCTAAAGAGGGGTAGGAAACTTGCCATGGAACAGGTCTAATGCATTTCATCCTGTTGGCTAAATCTGAACATTTAGTTTTGGAATTAAATAGCATTACAGTTGAGTCAGTACTGTATTTTCTTTCCCTTTGAAGAAAGAGGTCTAAAGCCTAAAAGAAAAGTGAGGGGCCGACCAAGAATCCCCACAAAGGAGTTAATCTTCAGAGTAATATGTCTCTTGAATTGTTCTGCTCTCTTTGGCTGTGTTAATTGTGGCATTTGAGAGCATTGCTATGCACAAAACCAGTTGCCTATGCTATTAAACTCTTCTATAGTATTAGACTGTCAACTTGTGTGCTTTTGGCCACGCTAACTAGTGCTCTCCCAGTCACTGCTGGGGGCTGTTCTCAGCAGGCACGTGAAGGTTAACATAAATGTTTGTCATCCTGTGCCAGCTGTCAACCACTTCTGTAAACCAGCATACTAATGAAGACTTTCAAGCTTGAGGCTTTGTATTTCAGTGGGTCTGTGCTGGAAAATCATAAAAGGTAAAAGGTGCTAAATCAGGAGCTGAGGTTACTGGACACACCCTTCAGTGGGAATGTAGAAGGTTGCTTTCAGTGTAAAGAGCATATATGTGGTAACATTACTCCGGCCACATATAAGAAGTGGGGAGGGTCTAGCCAACAACAAAAATCCCCTGTCTAGCATCTTTAAACACCACCAGTAACGTGCTACACCAAAGGAAGCAATTACATTAATGTGTTTCTGTCATCTGTAATATTATTAGTATATTTAAACTAATTTTTAAACTTTTTTTCTGATAAACATGTATTTTGTATTTTCATAGATAAGTACATATTTTAGTTCATGATAATTGGTTCTGAAAGGATTTTAGTGAAACTGATACAAAGAAAAGTTAACTAGGCATCTGTGGCAAACAGGCACAAAGTAGTTAACGCCACCTCAGCAAGACAACTGCTTTAGCAGCTGTGGTATCTGTATACATTAGAGAAAAATCTTTGTTTTTCTATTCTATTCAAAGAGAACAAGTCTTAGAAACAATAAATATTTATTTTACTGTAGGCTTTTTAACTTCCTTTCTGTTCTTCAGAGTGCTAAGAAATGTACCAGAGATTTCTATCTCTGTTCTTCTATTAATTCCTCCTATGAACTGTCATGAGAGATGAGTGTTGAAGAAAAGATTCAGTATGTTGTCTGCATTATTACAATGTTTGTTTAACAGACATTGATTTCAGTGACCCTCACCTATCAAGCTTATTTATCTCATGCTCTGGTCCTGGTTTCCCACATTATTTTTTCCCCATCTGGAGAATTTGAAGTGGAGTATGTACAGTCATAAATTCTCCAAAGTGTTGGGGCATATTCAGGTAGGCCCTGTACCTGATCTGTAGTTGACTAAATAAAGCAGTTAGCAGAAAGAGCTGTCTTGCAGTATGTTTCTAGTGGATGTTCTTAGGTGTTTTGTTCATAGATGTTGATGTTCAGTTCTTAGAGTAGTCATTGTCTTTGTGCTCATACAAGGTTTGGATCATTGTGTATGTGGAGTGTACGATTGCACATGTATATTCTTCTGAGGTTAAGGAGAGTTACCTGTATGATAACTAGGATTCTTAATGGGTATGCTTTCTGATCTGGATTCTTTTTTTCTGAAGGATATAGGACAGAATCAGCTTAAGTGGCAACAACCTCCACAGTGATCTGCAGTACAGTGCATTGTGGGCAAGATTTAAGATGACACTAATGAAAAAAACATCGATTGTGTTCAGAGAAACAGAACCTAAAACCCCAAAAATAACAGTGGAAAAAAACTTATTATTCAAGTATACCCAAAGTGATCTCTACGTAGACAGTTCATCTGAGAACTGATGTTCAGAAAAACTGTATTAATCAAATTGTTTTGGAAAGTGTAGATTTTAGATACCTTTTTGCAAATTACACGTTTGCTTTGCAGTATACAGTTGTTCTTGGCTATTTCCCTGCTTAAGCAGGGGGGTTGGGCAAGATGACTTCCAGAGATCTCTTGCAACCTCAACCACTTTGTGATTTTGCAAGAACATTTGTGTAGCAACGTACGAATGTTAATGCTGTTGAAACACAGTGCAAAAGTCTGAGTGGTTTTCATTTTATTCCGGTTCTTCCAATAGTGTCAATACAATTAAACTTAATTTGTCAACACTTTATGGCAATTTTGAATTGGAACTTAGACCTAGCCAACTGTGTCATGTAGCTAGAGAGAAGAGAGCTGTTTAGATTTGTAACTAAGTAGTCTACTGATCAGGTGTTAAAACTGTAATCTGTTCTTTTGCGCTCTGTATCATTACTATCAGTGATTTTTCCCTCCAAAAAAGACTTGTCAGAAACAGTGCTTTCTTAAAGTATAACTATAAAACTTTTAAATGTACTTGCTTTTTAAAAGTAGATTGAAAAAAAAAATAATGGTAAGTTTTTTCCATGCTTCTAGAAAATAGCATTTTCTGATGTCTTCCTACTTTCATTAAAATGTGGAGAGGGTGTTTCTCACTACATGTGGTGTAATGGTCTCCCTGTTCACTGAAGCTGGAGGTGTTACTGTGGGCTTTTTGCTGTACTGTTATTACAAGGTGAAGTGAAATATACAGACATTTCTTTAACAGTCTGTCTCACTTAAAGTCTGAATTCAGTTAGGAGAATCTGGTATTATTTGTGTTTAACAGATTATCTAAGAGTGCAGGATCATGTTTCTTTATCAGCTTTTCAATACAAAATTTGGAGAACAGACTTTATTATGAGCCACTTGAAGAAAAAAAGATGGGAGAGGGATTTACTGCAGCAACTTGAATTCTGTACTTGCATCTTGTTTGTATAGCTTTCTGAAAATTCCTGGCTGGAATATAGTAACTGCTTCATCCTTTTGCCTATCTCACTTTGTTCAAATGCTGTTTGAAGTGATGCAGTTAAAACCGGGGACTATTGCTCCTTGAGTTTAGAGAGCACAGTTCTGTGTTGCTCTAGCTGTTACAGGAATATAGAGATTAAGTTATGCCTGTGGAGCTAAAGTGAGATTTTTCTAGAGGGTAATAAAAAACGAATAAAATACAATTATTTTTTTTTAATCTGAAAATGAAACATATTGCTTGTGGATAACTTTCCAGGGCTTGCAGATTTTTGTGAACGCTTATGTATTTTATGAAGCGAATTTTTCAGTATCACAGGATGGGTGAAAGGATAAAGCACTGTGGAGTTATCAGGTTTAACAGGAAAACTCTCAATATTTTCATGTGGGGAATAAAACAATCAAAGATATTTTGAAGTGTGCTGAACTACTAGTGTGTGCTTTTCCAAGGAAAGAACTGTTTGGAAGCCAAGAAAGCAGGCCACTAATACCCATGCCGAGGTTCTAATGATATTGATGATTACATTAAGTACTGCATGTTTTGATTTTTAAAGCTACGGTAAATAAAGATATTGTAAAAATCTGTGGTTCTTCTAAGGTTTTGATGCATTTTACATACCTTCTCCCTTGTGCACAGTAAAAGTGGTAGCTGCTCATCAGACTTGTTCCATCTCAGCATCTTCTTTCTTGTTTTCAATGTTCTTTATCAAAAAGTACAGTGTACATTCACTATTACTTACAATGTTCCCTGAATGGAAATCTCAGAAGAGTAGAATTCCTAACCTGCCCTTGAGGAAAGAAAACTCAACACCTTTGTTACCTGAACCATGTTGTCAAAAAACATGAGAGATGAGTTAAAGGTCACCACTCCTCATAATTGCTTCTTGTAATGAATGTTGGCTTTTTTATCTTTATTCCTTTCTGTAGCAGTATAAATCCTGTTTTGCTGTTGGGAAAAGGGACAGGGGAAGAACTTTGGTTTTTTTCTATCATTTTTTTCAACATTTTAAAGGTTTGCTTTTATTTGTTAGCAGACAGGTGAGAGCTGATGCATGTTTAGACAGAAGTAACCTCTAGTTTCCCTCAGGGTGCCCAACAACTGTACTCCACCTGAGGACTGGGGATGTACAACCAAATGTCCTGAGTTTACTGGAATTTCTCTAGTGATAATGTTGTCAGCTTACAGAAAATGCTAAGGCTACAAAAAGCAACTGAGTAGGAGGGGAAAGAGCTTCTGCTGTTTCTGAACATATCTGAACCTAATGGTAGTTTTTGACTCTTCCAGAATGTTTCCCTCCCTTTTTACTACTGTGTAAAACTGTATTAAGTTGTTAAACATTTGTTCAGAAGAATTGAACATTGAACATCTTTCTAGTGGAGCAAAAACAGCTGTTATTTGGATTTGCTGCTAGTAACACTTAGTATTCTATGATACTTTATTGCAATGAATAAACGTAGCTTGCTGTGACTTAAACTTGTGAAGATAACTTGACATTCATCTGTAAATTTAATGTAGGAAGAGAGTATTGAATAAACATTTCAGCTAAGGTAGATTCTGAAACGAGAATAGAAACGGCTAAGAAAAATAACTTCCTCCTACCTATCTTTTACAATCTGGTATATCTAAGAATGAAAGTACGTACCTTGATGTTTGCAGTGGGTTCAGCAACTACAGTACATTGCATGCTATCAAATATCCCGATGGAACATTGCACTGCTATGTTACTGTGGGTTAGCTGTGCCTTGACTACAGGACAAGAACTGTCTTCACGATCTGAGTCCTTAGGGAACTGGCTTAATTACCAGTATGGTTTTCTTATCTGGGGCCATGACACTGCACAGAACAATGGTATCCCCCAAAAGAGGAAGTTTTTAGTTAGGACAAAATACCAGAGCATCAAAGGGTAGGTGATGGCTTTAACTTACATTCTTTTCAACAGCTTATTCCTGAAACTACCCCTGGGGATTTTTTTTGTTTGTTTGATGGGTTTGGATTTTTTTAAAATCAATCTTGTTTGGTTCTATCTACTTCAGTTGAAATCAGAAGCTTGGAAACTTCCTGAATGCTCCATGTTTGAGGGCTGGTATGTGAAAAAGAAGTTGAGCACTTCTTGAAATTGAGAAAATAACAGAATTAACAGGAAAATTAGAAGGCAAAGACGGACAAAATTAGAATGAAAAGATAGGAATGAAGTGCATGGCTGGATTTTGGGGCAGAGTTCGTATGCAG
Source organism: Passer domesticus (assembly GCF_036417665.1). Lineage (NCBI taxonomy): Eukaryota > Metazoa > Chordata > Aves > Passeriformes > Passeridae > Passer > Passer domesticus. Next base: position 28,909,173 of record NC_087478.1, on the reverse strand, counting down.
ATTTTTCCTAGCTGCTTATGTTATTCTAGTACAGCATCTTGCTTGCATAGATACCCTGTAGCTCTCTAAATTGCAGAAATTATATGCCTCTTCAGGGCATGCAGTTCCTATACTGGATCTTGTTCATTGAATTAATTAGGGCTGGAGACTGGGTGTGTGTTTTGGTTTTTTAATTTTGTTTTACAAGTGTTGAACTGAGCCGCTGAAGGCCAGTGGAATTAAGATGGGTGTGGAGGGTGTAATGATGACAAAACCCCCAAACCAAAGAACCACGCCCCCACAACAAACATGTCTGGAATTAAAAAGAATAAAGAGTTCTCTCACAGTCAAAGTTAATATCTAATGTAGATTTTTCTTAAAGCTGATTCACAACATGGTCCACGTACGTGGCACTTCAGTTGAAATTTCCCATTTCTGTGCTTAATATTGTGTAACTGTTCTGTGTGTTTTATCTGATGTAGTGCAGCCTCAATAAGAGAGCATTTAGGTGATCAGGGAAAACCAGTAAATTTTCATCAAACAGTAGGGTAAAATAGCCTTCAGTTCCCTTTTCTTGAAAATTGATTTGTAAAACTTTAGATGTGTTACTTGTGGGAATCTGTTGTCTGCTGACTGCAACAAAGGAGATGTGTTATAACCACTGTTTGCTTTTTGCACTACCAGTTTTATGTTTTGGGGGAGACGTAATGCAACACACGTCCTGTTGAAAATAGAACTAAGAAATAAAATGTTAGAACAATATGAAATGTTGAGGACCTTTGCACATGGTTATGCTTCTCAGTGTGTTATCAACATTAATCTTACATAGAATTTAAAGCAGTGTACCAGCTACTAAGAAAAATTAGCTTTATCCCAGCCAAAATCAGGACACATTGGTATAAAATTAGTTACCTAAAAGGAATTAAAAGACCAGAAAATGAAGGTAACTTGATGTGAAATGCATTAAATGTATTTCCTTTTTTAAACACAACTTCTGGGTTATATTCTGGTTTCCTTTAGATTTTTCCTGAAAGAGCAATCTGCTTATATAAAACAAAATACTGACTGTATGGATAATGTGTCCAAATGCATTCTTACTGTGAACAAATTGGGATTTTGTGTGCTTCTGTAAGCTACTATAATAGTGAATAAAAGTTTAGAAAATTAAGGCTTCTCTTAGCTCATTACCAAGTTTGTAATAAGAAAAACAATTTTTCAGATACAGGCCTCATGTCCTGTTGATCGCAGACCATTTCAAGCAGTGTGCAGGCTGGATGCATTGGATAAGCAGATAAAGGTATGTTCCAGTCTTACTTCCTTAAATAACTGCCCTGGTAGGAATGTCCAAGTTATGCTGCAGCCTTTCATTCATATAAAATTAAATGTGTTAAATAAGCTTTCCTAACAATGTAATTACCGTTTCAATGTTTCTATTACATATTTGAAGCTAGGAATTATTCTTAATTACTTTTTCAGAGCAAGTATTTACCATAGTAATAATAATCATAAAGCTGCTGTTGATACTTTCTAGTATCTTTGAGCGTTCATGATATATCGAAGAACAGAAGTATAGTAATTGGTCTCAAAGTGTTTTTTAAACTAGGTTTTGTAAACAACTGCTATACCAATTATCCTGCAATATTGCTTTTTTTTTGTAGCTGAGGTAAATCTTCTACGTTCACAGCCTCAAATTCTCAGACAAAAACACATAAAGGCAAGAGGAATCAATTAATGTTAAATGTTGTTCAACCAAAATCTGAATTTTTTTTCAGTTCTGAATTCTTCTTAAAAATACTGATATGGAGAGTAGTTTATCAAGTAAGAAAAAACCTTTTCTGATTACTGATCTTGAAAATGGATATAAAAAGATGCTGGTAATTCCATGTACAATTTGGAAATTTTGTGATGAAATTATGCTTATAAGTAGTTCATAAGCTGCTGGTCTTTCACTTTGTGACATTTAGAAAACAGGCTTCCACTTCTGGAGGCCCAAGCAGTCACCTGTAAGGAGCTGTGCTAGAGATGCTTCCTTCTCCTAGGAAACCGTGCTTGCGTGTTTTGTCTTCTTTATGTCTGAAAAATCAAGGAAGCAGTTAAAATGAGAGAAACTGAAGTTTACATTTGGAAAAGTGTAAAGGCTATATCAAAATACAGTTTAAAAGACTGTTCACAGAATTGCAGTGTAAACAGGTGGGCAGAGAAAAATGTCCTTCCCTGAAAAAGAGCCACTGGAGCTGTAGGAATAGATGGAATATGTACCAAGATGTACAGACACAGTGGTCAGCATCATCAGTGGTGCTATCAGCTGGCAGCTTTCTCTTTGTGATATTCAGAATTGGAATGCTAACATGTTAGGGGGCTGCATAAAAAAAGCCAGATTTTGGGGATGAGGAAATACAAAGTTTCTAATGCAGACAATTGCAAAGTAGCCATTGAAGCAACTTCACAGTGTGAAATAAAAGTTGTATTGCTCTCAGTGTTTTTGAGATGTGAAAAAACCTCAGTGTTGTATAAAACACATAAGTTATTTTACTCTAGAAGAAAATTGGGTGTGTTTTAATTATGAGGAAGCATATTAAGTTGAGTGCTAGTTCAGCATTTTCCCAAGGTGAACCTTGTGTATTCTGAACAACCAACTTAGTTTTAAAAAACTTAGATTATAGATTCTTAATGGAAACTAATGCATAGCTCTGAGACACTTGCCATGGCAGTCAAAATGTTTGGGGCTTTTTTTGTCTTGTGAACTTAGTATGCATCTCAGGCATTGTTAATAGCATATCAAAGGTGTAGGTTTTTTTCTATTTTATGAAAAACAAATGAAAAAATCTCCAAACTGTGAAATCAAAGTCATGTCTACTTCAAAAAAGAACTAAGATTTGATATGTTTTCTACTCCTTCTGTTTGAGTTTAATTTCTGTACAGACCTGAAGAGACTTTGTTTAAAGCCCAAGTGTCATGACATTCTAGATTGGATTGATTCTATTTTACAACACAGGTTCAGGTTACAAAACAGCTAAGGAGGAAGGAGGAAGAGGAAAACTGTGCCTGCAATAAGGAAACTTACAGCCATGTGAAGATGAGAAGTTTTGTGAGGTTGGTCTGCCATGTAATTTCTAGCATTTGAATTGGAATATTCAAAAGAAATAAAATCGACTGGTTTAATATGTACAGCCTGAAAATTTTGTGAAATTATTTTTATTTTAAAATATGTTAGTTTTCATGAGTGATAGTTTACTTTTACTTTTATCATTGCTGTAATTCCTACTTAAATAATTAAAATAGCAAGGAAGAAGTAAAAGGCAATGTATTTCTTGCATTGTGCTCTGTGAAAGTTCCATTTTTCAAGCAATTCTGACAAATTTTGCATTCTTTTGAAGTATGGCTACATCAAATTCTAATAATATAAATCTTTTTCTTTGTTTCTCTAAGCAAACATCCACTTTCCTTTCATGTTATGATAAGTACTGGTGATGTTCCTGTTCTGTAAAACATAGTTGTAGTCAAGAACTGATTTTATTCTAGTAAGCTTGAGAGGGAACATTTCTGTTATATGGAAATAACATTTCTGTTTTCGTAAACTTTATCTTGTAACATTTGCTGCATTGTATAAGGGGGAGCTCAGGATTACAGAGATGAATTTTGCTAAGTAGTGCTCATCTAAAGTCAGTGTTTAATGGAATGTATGAAAAATACAGAGTTCTTGAAGTTTAATGTGAAGCAAACTTCATTACAGCAAAGATAGCTGGAGGTAAATTACCTTTTTTAACTCATAAGAAAATAAGATTCACCATTCTGAATCAACACTGACTGATATTCTTAAATGGTGGCAGGTTATAACATCTTTCATGTGTTGCCATGAAATCAAACAAAACTGAGCATTTTGATTTAATACAGGATATTAACTTTTGTGTAAATTGGTTTTCTTTTTTTTTTTTTTTTCCTAAGCTGTTTGAAGCACTGTGGCTTTTGATATACAAAAGATGATATTCATGATGCAAGTTCAGGTTTTAATAGCAGTTAGAACTTGGTTTATGTGCACAAAATAAAAATACCTTCAAATAGGAGAGGATTTTGTTTGGATGTCTAGAAACTGGTTTTTTAATGTCTTTTTTTTTTTGATCTTGCAGAAGAGCTGTATGTCCAGACAGAGGGCCAGTAACAATAAAATTAAGCAGAATTGTGAAGAAAAAATACAGTAAGTTGGTGTTTGCCAGAATTGCTATGTTTTATTAAGGAACTCTAGAATATCTTTTCTTGATGAGCCAGATAAACTTTTAAAAATTACTTACATTTGTATATAAAACTCAAATTCCAAGTAGTAGAAATGTGGAACGTCTAGAGCAGAATTGCAGTATGTGACACTCCTGTTTTTATGTTACTGGAAAACTGCCTCTTCAATTTCAGTCACAACTCCAACGGATGTGGTTTCAGCCTCAAGTAATTTTCTGCATCAGGCAGCTGGGGAACTGCTAATGACTAGCTTTTATTCACAGAAGTTTTTTTGTGAGAGTTCAAACACAAGCAACACTTAGCTGTGTTTTGGGGTTGCTGTTCTGAGGGACTTATTCAGTAAAAGTTGTAGGATAAGTCTATTCATAACTTAGGAAATGAAGAAAATATCTGAAGAGGTAAAAACTGCTTGGTATCTAAAAAGCTATTGTGAAGGTGCGTGCATTTTCATTTTACTCAGTTTGTATGTAAACATTGTAAATGCACTCAAGATACACATTTTGTTAACCTCCCATTGCATTAATGATTTTGATGAACAATCAAGAACTAATATGCTAAAGTTTTGTTTATTGTTCCACAGGTAATATTTTGCATGACAAACAAAAGAAGAAAGCTTTCTCTGTGAAGATAAACAAGGTTAGTTCTGATAAGGAAACATTTGTAAATGCTTTCTTTTATTAGAGCATTTTTAAGATTACCTTCCTACTTATTTTTAAGGTTAACTTGTATTTGTTAATTTTGGTATGATTCAAACTCGTTTATTTTTCTATTTTTGTCTTGAAGTGATTAGAATATAGTGCCAGGTTATAGGAGCTTTTCTCAGATTAAAATTAGTTTGGTGGTGGTGGTAAATATTTTAATTTACATTACATTATAAGATCCTGAACCCTGTTTTCATCCAAAGGAAGATGGTTTCATGTACAAGCTGTCACCCAAGCAACATTATATGAAGGTTTTCATTATTTTCAATAAAATATATAGACGTAATCAACCAAGTAATTTATGTGAATCTGGCATAGCCATTATGGTTTGCATCAAATTGGGTTTTTTTTAAGTGTGAGGTTTCTGTAAAGAAGGTTTCTGTTTCCAGGTTTCTTGTTCATAAATCTTAGCCTATAAACACAGGATCACCAGATGCCAGATTTATAAGGAGCTGTAAAGGCTCTTGTTTGATTTCTACCATCCTTCCTTTCAAAAATACTTTGTTTCTCTGAGACACAAGTTTTTGATCAGTGCTTTCTTACTTATAGTAATACCTGTAAATGAATGTGGAAGAAAAATATTTTGGCCATAAATTTAATTCTGCAGTGCAAATGCAATATTTGCCATCATTCTGTCTTACCTGAAGTTTGAATATTTGAAGGAAAAGCTTTGTTCAAGTCCCTGTTCTGGCTGCTGCTTTTTTCAGGTAGTATAGGGCACATCCTGTGTATTTTCAGCAGCTGATGTCCTGAATTGTAACTTCTGTTTGGTACTCATTACACCATAGTTGTCAGAGATATTGTTAGGTCTGGTTTGCCCCTTCTAATTCAGGTATTTGGAAATTTGGGTTCTGGTGTCCTGTAAACTTAAAGTACATTTCACAACATTGAGGGGGTTTTGAACTGGAAAGATAGGGCTTAACGGTAGATCAGCCACTAATGTGACTTCATGGCTGGGGAATGCCTTCATTTTTAGTATTACTGATTTATGGTGAAGTGTTTAATAGCATTAATGTCTCAAATAGTATTGGTAGCAAAAAAAAAAAAAAAAGGTACATAAACAAGAGCATAACCATTAAAAACCTTCAGGAGGAAGCATGGGACTCAATTATCCAAGAAATGTTCAAAGTTTAAAAGAAAGCCGTGATGTACTAGCAACTACTTCATAAGGATATCTGTGGAACATCTGGATAGCTCTTTTAATTGGAGGGAGAAAGGTTAATATTTAAAATTTATATTATTCTTAGAATAAAACTTAAACCCGACAGTTTTTTAGGCAAAACTTAAAATTTTTATGTTGATAAAATAGGGCATTTTCCCTGCAGAAGCAGCTCTATGTGCCAAAGTTTGATGGAGCATACGGATAACGACTGAATATTGAAACATGTGTTCTTATACATTCCACTACAAAGTTTATTTTTTTCTGAATTAAAGTTACGGGAGTATTCTAAATTCCTGTTCTAAAATACCAGTCCTAGGGAGTAAACAGGAAAGTTTTAGTCAGATTTGAGTTGGTATGGGCTCTTTAGGTGCTGTAACAAAAATGGATCAGTGTAGGTATATATTAGTGTGAGTGGAGTATCTGGGGGACTGTTGATGGTTTATTGTTGGGGTTGGTTTTCCCCTGCAGCCCCAGAGCTCCCTGCAAGCCTGCAAATGGCAACAGGCCAGCACACAGCGCGTGGCTGGGCCTTGTTAGCAGCATAAATTTATGTGAATCTGGCATAGACATTATGGTTTGCATCAAATTGGGTTTTTTTAAAGTGTGAGGTTTCTGTGAAGAAGGTTTCTGTTGGTGGTGGTGGTAACTTTTGAAATACGAAATGGGTCTGAGTGTTGTGCCTCTATGAGGGTCCAGTAACTAGACACACCAAGACAATCTTCATATTCCATAGTCTTACCTGAGGACAAAGGAGAATCCCAGCTACCCTCATTAGGTTTTCTTGTTACTTGAAACAAAACAATTGGTGAATTGCTGTGCAGGGGTGTGAAGGTGCTTTAGCTGTACCTGCTGTGGTGCATTAGATAGCAGAATTGTGCAATAGTGAAGATCAGGCTTATTTATTCATAATGTCTGTGTGAAGCATGAAAGATTTTGCTTTATAAAAAATACGAAGTTTATCTGCAAAGAGCAGTTGTTGAAAACTTAGAGACTGAATAGGGAAAATTTGTTTGCTGTAACTTCAAATATCTACATATACCTATGGAGCTATTACAGTGTCGCTTTTTTATGAACTAAAGTCTTGCTGACCTAATTTAATTTCAGTGCATCTTCATGTGTTTAATGTTAATTATTTTATTTTGGTTTAACTCATAATTTTTTTGTGTAGCCCAGAAGACAGACCTGCTGGAATGAATGCATCAGAGCTAATTCCTTCAGCACACTTCTGGCTGGTGGTAGCAGTGAAGAATCCTTTTCTAGCTGTAGAAATGACTGGTTAGTGTGTATTAGTGCATCATATAAATTGATGGGCAACTGTATTATAGATTCTGAAGTTCCTTCTGCTCCTACCTGTATATATACTGCCTTGAAATATTTTGAAGATTAGCAGAGTATTTATTCATTGACGAAGAGCAGTTAAAGGATAAATACAAACATTTTAATATGAGTACTGTTAAGGGCACACCCCAATTTCTGTCGTGTGTTCAGCATCAGAAGCATGCACTTGAGTATTTTAATCTCATTGATTTCACAAGAGTTTTATTTTTAGTTCATGTTTAATTCCTTTCTGAATTGAAGCCTTGGATAGGAAAGGCTTAGCCCTTTTACTACAACAGCAGTTACCAAAAAAGTTAATGGTTAATATCCTGGTTTGTATCAGAAACACTCTACTTTGTTGTTGTTCTTTGATTCCAAGATGAATACTTTAAACGTCCATGAAGCAATTTTGCATGAAGCAAAATACTTAATTTAGCCTAATACTTAAGAATGCATGTATAAATAAATTTTCATTGAATAGATGGAAGAAAAAGAACAGTCTAAAAGAATGTTATTTGTATAATATGGCCCAATTAAAAAAAAAATATGTATGTTTTTGACAGTCTGTAAAAGATTAACTTTTTGCCATCCATGCAACAGAATTTATTAGTCAAGGATGTAAAGTTTCTCCATCTTTCAACTCTCCAGCAGACACATTTCATCTCCTGTTTTCCATTCCATCTGCTGTATTTATTTAGGACTTCTTTTATGTTTGCTGAGACTGTGATTTTCCTCTAAGCAATAACCACTGCTTAGTTTAATTATGACTGTTGAAAGTTCTAATACAGTTAAATTAAATTCATTGATAGGAGCAGTTACTGAAATACAAAATTATCATAGTACAAAGTTACTTTTTATAACTTCTTGAATGAAATTTGTCTTTCAGTACAGAATTCACAGAAATCAATTCAGGGATCAGACAGAAGAGACAAGAACTGGAATTGTCCTGTTCATCTCTGATTGCTAGAGTTGAAAGGTCTGTGTTTTGGATTCGTGGTGGATCTTCATACTTCAAGTTTGGAGTTTGATTTATTCAAATTGGTCTTTAGACAGAATGTAACTTTTATTAGACTAAATAATGTTTGCATTTAACTTGTTAAATTTTTTTGTGTATTTGCTGCTTGGTGTTTTTATGTCAATAGATTTTTTTCTGTATGTCTTAATACTTTTTTTGGTACTCATGACAAGCATAGTAGCTCCACTGACTTGTGCGTCTTAATATTTCAGCTTTTCACAGAAATTTGAATTTGAATATGTTTTCTATTTGGAAGCTAATATTCAATGAGCTTTTAAAATTATTTCTGTCCCTAGATATCAGACTATGCTTGCTTTAACATCAGTCTGATTCTGATTCCCCACAGCACTCTGTACCCTGCTTTCATGGGTTGGTTCTATCACTTTTTCTGTAATCATTTATAAAAATATCCTGTTTACATCTAAAAAGAACGAACAGGAGTTGTGTCAAGTGAAACACAGAATATAAAATTATTCTATGGGTTTTTTTGTCAGGCAACAGATGTGTGTTAAAGCATACCCTCAGGGTATTTTTGTGAGTATAAAGCAGAACCATAAAAATAACTTGATTTTAAAACAAGACAATAAGAAATTGGTTCTATGATCTTAATTTCATTACCTATTTCTTTGCTTTTTTTGGTGTAAAAAAAAAAGATTAAACTTAAAATTGCAAGTGAAGAGTTTTTAAATTATAATAAAAATTTCATCTGGGATTGAAATAATAAATTTATTACATGTACATTTTCTTAGGAGAAGTTTCATTCCAACTCGGCAATAATGCAAAAATTGTAGATCTCTATCTGAAATCTCTTTTTGACCAAGGTTTTCTGAGGGAGTCTGAATAAATTTTTTTTGTTTTGTTTGTATGAAGAAAAAAATAAAGGAGTATTTTCTAAATTCTTATGTAGACTATTTCTCATTTTTCTGCAGAAAAGGCTGTTGTTCTGCTGAAGTACTAAATCAGCACTCATTCCCTTATTTCCAGTGCTATAACCTACTACTTTGGACTGGCCTATTACTGTTCTATATTTGACTTTAAAGAAAGTCAGATGTATATTGCTTTAACATAACATACCTTGTTCAAAGAGTTTTAATAGATTAGGCAGTAAAATAAACCTGAAATTAAATATGACAAGGAAAGTTTTGTTCACTGCCAGTGTTGTGTTTCCCTCCAGCTCTGGTGAAGTTAAAACGATTGTAGTTGCCTAATGTGTTTTGGTTTTGTGCATTGTTTCCAAGACTTGCTGCAAACAGCTAAAACAACTAATGTTACTGCTTTTGCTTTTACTTTGCAGTGTTCCTTTAATATCTTATGGAGCTGAAGCTGAGACCTTTCTTCTCACTTCTTCTGCAGTGGCTGGAAGAGTTCTTCCAACAAATATCAGGCCTTTGGAAAACTTTGGTAAACTTTTTTTTTGTAAGTTTTCTTTATAGCTCGTGTGGAGTATTGTTAAAATATGATTATGAGAAATCAAATAGAGTTAGTTACACTTAATGGGGGAAAAGAAAATATGTTTTGATGCAGTTTGGTACTATTTCAAAGTCAGCTACTTTATTTCTGAAATAGGAATACAGAACATGAATCATCCACCCCAAAGCTGGTGTAACTTATTCTTTTGAAGATTAATAAGTATTTCTGTACCTTAATTCCATTTCTAATTGCAATATTTTCTCCATTCATGCTCTTCTTTCTTCATTTCCCGTTGTTCGAGGATAAATCTTATTTTGATGCATTATGAATGGCATATTTCAGAGGTATATTGTGCAGTGTGAGGAGCAAACCTTTCTAGCAGAGAAGAACATTAGTCAGGAAGCAGTGAAATGTAAGGATCTCTTTCAATTTGCCTACAAGCTCTACAGGGCAAAACCTTGCAAAACTACTGCAGCTCCATGGTCTGTCAGGGAAGCAGCAGAAGACAAGACGTGGAAGGAATTGCCTTCCTTCAGTTACTGTAGCAGCCTCTGTCTCCATACTCAGCAAGAATGTAGTTTCTCTTCCAAAACACTGCACAAGTTCAAAGAAGTAGAAACAAAGGAGTCATATTTTATAAAGCTTGAGTTAATACATTCTTTGAATTGGGAATCACACCATTTTCACTTGTCTAGTAGGCAAAGAGATAGGACAGATTTGGGTCTCCTGGCTTATGAAAATTGTGTGGAAATAAATTGCTGGAAGGAATTAAGTAGTAGTAGGATCATTAAAAAAGTTGCATTCGTATTCTTTATTCTTTTTAAAGGCATGTATTTCACCTCCACATTTCCCAGTGAAAAATGGATAGGTTGCTTCCTCAGGTCTCAGTGAAATGTAACTGATCCATAACCATTTTGTTTCTGGTAATATACGTGCTAGCTTGTACCTCTTGACATCGCTGTCTACTTTTCTACATCTGTGGTCAAGCTTTTTTGTTAGGATGCACGAGAAGCATTAAAAAATTATCTTTAGAGCAGAATCTTGTCAGTTGTTTTGATTAGAATTTTGATACTTGTACTGTGGACAAAGATTGAATTTTAAGAGAGTGCCACTACAGGGTTTTAAGATTCAGAGTTTTAAGTCATCTTCACATTTTATTTAAATACTTTCTATTGATAAGGAGCATGCAAGAAGTAAGAGTCTTAAGATTACCTAGTAAAACAAGGGGATTGTGGATATGAAGATGTCCTTGGAGGATTTTAGTCACATTCTGTTGAGTAACTGTTCCTACCCCATTCCATTTTTATATAGCATCTGAGTAAAAGAATGACATGCATAAGAAAGGGTAATGACAAAGGTAAAGAGAAACCTATCTGAATATTGCTTGAGATGCACAGCAAGTATATATATAAAATGACACTGACTTTTTAAAAAGGTGAAGAAAAGGAGAATGAAGAAAACAAATGCATTTTTAAAAATATGCAAACTGGCTCTTTAATTTCTTACTAAATTGTGCCTGAAACATCATAGCATAAGTGGTTTTAATTTTCTTTTTATGCTTCTCTCAACTTTTGATCTCACCTAAAGTATACAGTTTTGCAGCAGAGTAACAGCTGACACTGGCTTCCAGGGTTGTACAAGGAGACATACAAATATCAATGGTGACCATATAACTGTAGTGTCTGAATCATCCCTGTAGCTGCTGCAGTTTTAGTAGTGTGTTACCATTAAACAGTCTGTTTTACTAACTTGACCTGAAAATGCTTTAGTGAATCTACAAATACCACTAAGATTTATGCTGGCATTATGCAGTTTTTGTGTGATTAAAATATATTTCAATAAAGAGTCAGTGAGCTGAAATGCCTTTTATTTGGTCCAAGTCCAAAGCTTGTGAAGCTTTTCTGTTAAAATTTTACAAGTAGTAGGGCATGCTAAAAAAGGGTTTGTGCTTCACATGTAGATTTTGAACGTGCTAGAAAAATAACTCGCTTTTTTATTCTGTCCAGATTCCCACATTCCACTTGTATTCTGCTGGGGTTTTTTTATTATTGCAAGATGATTTCTTCTCCCATGAAGAAAATTGTCACAGATATTAAAATTTGAAATGTCGTGTAACATCTGACTTGGTTTCCTGGCTATTGTAATAGGTTTGAAGACATAATTAGTCTGAGACAGCCACCTGTTGCTGAATAAGTGCTGCTTAACCACTGTAAAGTCACTTCACAACAAAATGATTGGTGAGACTGTTAGAGTAAATACTTGAAATACTGTCAGTCACCTGAAATTCCTCTGGAAGTTCTTTACCACCATGTTATTTTCTTTTCAATACTTGGTTCCTTTTAAATACATGGTACCTTCTGTACCTATACAATTGATGTTGGTTTTCATTTTCTCAAGTGATTATTTGATCATTAGACATGCAAAACCCAGAACCAGTAATTTTTTTTTCATGTTCAGGCAAATTATTGTGTGTTTGCAAGGAAGGTCAGAGGATGTGATTGTAGTCCTGTGTTCTTTTAAAAGCTAGCAAGGTGGTTATGGAATTCATTCTCTTGAGATTGTTTGCATTTAATACAGTGATAGGTTTTCTTGTTCTGCTAACAAAGTAGTAAGTGGTAGGAAGAGGTTTTTTTTGCAGTTACTTAGTTTTCTTATTCCAATCTTACTTCTCTAAAATATGTTTGTGAATACATTAGCCAAATATTTTACTGTAGCAGAAGCATGGGAAATAATGTACAGAGTTAAAATCACATGTTTATGATGTGAGAGATTTATTGCAAAATCTGTAGCAATTAATATTTCTTAGTTTGCACTGTTTGTGTATGAAATGGAAGCTGTGAAAGAATTCATTTTAATACCACATCCTTGATGCTTCCTGAAATCTACACAAAGTGTGAAACAAATTAATGGACATCCCAAGAAATTAATTTAATTCTGAAGTATTACATTAAAGTATATTTACTTAATTATAGTTAATCTTTATTTCCTGAATTGTCCACCAGAAGCTTTCACAGCTGACAGTGCAGTCTCCCTGTGCAGTGAATATAACCTTTAGCTTCCCTACCAAAATTTTTGTCAAATGGTAGATGGCATGAAATAAATTAGTGCAGTACCAACACAAGAGCTGAGCTGCTTGCTAGGTGTGTCTTAGTCATTCTTTGTAGAGCTTTTGGTTTTTTGATGCACTGTAGGCTGCACACTGTAGGTGCTGCTGGCACCTTGGGTGTCTTGTGGCAGAGTTTAAGTTCAGTTTGCCCTATAACTGGTGAACAAGTTTGCACTGTCATTGCTGTGTCTGATCTACTGCTGCACGTGTGCCATCAGTGGATGATGGCCACTGGAAAATGTCCCTTTCTCTAGTGCTGCACTTCACTATCAACAAGCCTGTTATAGTGACAGGAACTGCTATATGCTAACACTGCTGTGTGGTTAATTAATTACTTTTCTAACAGCTTAAATGCTGACAATCTTTGAGCAGCTGTTTCATAAATAACAAATAATACTTTCACTGTGCATGCTATCAGTGTCTATGTAGTCATGCCAGCACTACTTTTAAACTGTGTGTTCAGATGTCTGATGTGTCACTTTACCTTTACCTTGTTTCTGTTCGTTAAAGCAACCAGTTTTCATTTAAAAAGAAAAAAAGCTGTGGCAATATTACATACTAAATCTTAAATTGTATTATTTGAGGATATCTGTTATGCTGCAGAAGGTCCTTTTATGCTCTTAAATATGTTCAGATAAATGGTTATTATCAAATCTTAATGTCTTCTGTTTTTATTAGAATATTTAGGCAAAGGATATGCTGTTGCATGTACCCAAGAAGGGGAAGAGAAAAAGGAAGCTTCTGGTTCATCTGGCACTAGAGGAAGTAGGAGGAAATCAGTTGCTACTACTCCTACGAGAAGGTCGGCACGAAACAGCAAAAATGAGGCTCTGACTCAGTCTCGGAGCTCCCCTCGATCAAGCGGTTCTGCTTTCAGTGCCCCTGAAAGCAGTAACCCATCTCTGAATAAAACTCATTCAGAAGCAGAGAATGCTCCTCCAAAACGCAAGTCTAAAAGAGCAGTTAAACAACAAACACCTGCAGTTAAAAAGAAACTGAGAAGTTCTGCACGTTCTGAAAAATCACCCCGTGGCTCAGTGGAAGATGATGACATTGCTGAGCCTGAAGCTGTCTTAACTTTAGATAAAGACCACCAGTCAGATAATGAAAGCAATAATGCAAGTCTCCCACAGAAGAATAATGTAGAAACAGAATCTGCTAATGGATTGGAAAGCTGTAATGAGCATGCAGAAATTGAGGGAACTACAGGAGAATGTGACAGAGATGAAGACACTTCAGGCAATGCAGATGTTAGTTTTTCTCTTCAAGAACTCCCAATACTAACTTTAGGAAGTGAGAGTCAGGAATTTAAAGTAAAAGATGTTACTGAAAACAATGCAGATCTTGCCAATCAGGACAATTGTGAAAATACTCTTGAAGAAGTGGAAACAGTAGCTAGTCCCAAAGATGATGTATGTGACCATGCAACTTCTGAAAAAGTAGATCAGACATCATGTAGTCCTCAAAAAGAATTAATGGAGAACACAGAAACTTTGACAAAAGTAGATGAACCCATAGCTAGTCCAGAAAATGAATTGTTGGAACATTTGGAACCTCTGGGAAAAGATCAGCCATTGGAGAGCCCCGGAAGTGAATTGCCTGAGCATCCTGAAACCATGGAAACAGATAATTCTGAGACTGAACTAAAACCAGTAGTAGACTGTGCAAATACAAAACCTGTTCAAGATGAAGAACCAGGTGCATTACTACACAGTATTTCTATGGACAGTACATCAGAACAGCCCTTAAAAGAGAACACCATTTCAGAAAGTGAAGAGGGTGGAGCTTCAGAGTCTCTCCCAGTAAATGCTGAAAAGAAACATTTTGGTGAAGATAATAATGAAATGATACCAATGGACTGTGACTCATTTTGCAGTGACCAGAATGAACCGAAGATTGAGCAGTTAGTACCACCTGAAAGTACAGAGCAAGGAGAAGTTAACTCCTTACAGTGTGATGTGGGAAACTCTATATCAGGTTCTGATGAAAAAGATGAAACTGTTCCTCAAGCAAGAGAGTGCCAGCCAGAGCTCAAAACAGAGAAAAAGGCTCGAACTAGAAGATCTAGATTTCACTCTCCATCGACAACTTGGTCTCCTTCTGGGAGAGAGGGCAGGAAATCTCAATCACCATCTCCTAAAAGGGAGACAACTGGAGACAGGAGCTCACGATCACCCAAGAAGGTAATTGTGAAGGAGGGAAGGAGATCCTTATCTTGTTCTCCAAAAAGAGACACACTCAGAGATGAGAAAAAACCACCATCTCGATCTCCCAAAAGGGAAACTGTCAGGGAAAGCAGGAGATCATCTTCTCGATCACGAACTAAGGATTCATCTCCAAGGCGAAAATCTAGGTCTCGAAGCAGTGATAGAGATAATCAAAGAAGAGATCGTGACAGAGAAAGAAGAAATAGGAGGTGGTCTAGGTCACCGTCACGCTCTAGATCAAGATCACGATCTAGGACTAGAAATAAAGGTTCTTCATTCACTAGAAATGAGAGGGAAAGTCATTCACCTCGATGGAAAGAGAGATGGGGAAATGACAGCTGGAGAAGTCCCAGAGGAAATGATCGATACAGGAGAAGTGATCAAGAGAAACAGAATGAAAATCTTAAAAAAGAGAAGGACAATAATACAGAAAAAAGCAATGATGATCAGTGTTCTTCAGATAAGCAGAGAAATGATTGTCCAGACTGGGTAATGGAGAGGATAAACTCTGTTCCTGAAGTCAGGAATAGAGAGAGAGAGAAACCACATTGGGAAGAGGGCAGGCATGACAATGCAGGACAGTCTTGGAATAAAAACTTTGGTTCAAGTTGGATTCCAAATCGAGGGAGAGGTCAGCGTGGCCGTGGAGGTGGCCGTGGCCGAAGTGGTTTCATGTATGGAGACCAGAGTGACAGTCACTGGCAAAACAGAAAACCTCTCTCAGGGAACTCAGATGGTTCTGGGAATGAAGCTTCAAGGTTCTCAGAACAGCAGCCATGCAAGCGTAAGAATGAGCAGGAGTATTCCTTCGATACACCCGCTGACAGGTCTGGGTGGACATCTGCGTCCAGCTGGGCTGTGAGGAAGACTTTACCTGCTGATGTGCAGAATTATTATTCCAGAAGGGGACGCAATTCATCAAGCCCACAGTCTGGATGGGGAATGAGACAAGAAGAGGAAACACCTGAACAAGGTATTCATGGTTTTGAAGTATAATAGCTTAGTCACAGATGCAGTAGCTGAGCACAATTCTGTCACATTCTCCTGTGATCTGATCTGCTGATATATTCTTAAAAAAAATATTTGGGGTGAATCCATACTCTTTTTGCAATATGGAGGGGCAAAGGTGGAGTTTGGTGATTTCTTGTATTTTGATGGCTTCTTGGTTTTGCTTAAAGCCCAAGTTCAGGTTTAAGGACTGTGCATCTGAAAAGTGCTGCTGAAGTAAATTGATTTGGCTGAAGAGAAAGCATATCTTCATAGTTACTTTTAGTAGCTGCACAACTTTAAAAAGGCTATTTCATTTCAAAAAGACATGAATTTGCCTGTGGAGACCCACATGGCAGATTTTAGAGATGACCATGCACAGCATGTTGATGTTTATCTTCCTCCTAGATAAGCATAGTACTGTTTAAATGCTTTAAAAAATCTAGGGTAATTTATAAATACAAAACCAGTGCCTTCACTGTATTTCAGTTTTAAAATTCCTCCAAAATGTTAATATAAGTCTAATTCACTTTTGGAGGGGTCTTTATATCTAAAAGACAACTGCCCTGACAGAAATAAACTTTTTGGTAGAAAGTAAGTTAACTGAACTGTGGATGAGATTGATTCTGAATATTTTAGAAGTCATCCACATATTATTAATGCCCTGATTAGTAATCTTTAAGGATAGAAGTGAATTGAATTCAAGAATTATGAAATACATTTCTGAAGACAATTACACGTGCACTCTTGCACTCTCTCCTTGTTTTGCCTTTCATTTTTATCCATTTTCATCCCATGTGCAGGCAGTTTTCTCCCTCTTCTGAGAGATAAGTGCATCAGTGCTTCCTAGTTTTGAGGCAACATTGTCACCCTTTTATCTGCTGCAGGGAAAACTTACCAAACCTGTAGGTGAAAGCATTTTGTGATTCAAAGACTTTTTCATGTAGTTCAGGAACAGTCATGCTGTTATTCACTTTTGGAAGCTGAGAATAGTTATCTCTGATAACTGGATAAAACAGGCTAGGTTGCCATCATGACATGGTCCTCCAAGGCAACCTGCTTTTGCTGACCCTGCTTGAGCAGGGAGGCTGGACCAGAGAGTCTCAATGGGTCCCTCCCAACCTCAATGATTCTGTTATCCCATTATCTTTAAAAATGAGGATTTGGGCTGACATGTAAGGCCTTAGATTGTGATCCCTGTGAATTAGATGACCGGGTTCCTTAAGGAAGGGATTCTAACGAAGGACATCTAAATGCAGCCTATCAGTCATTTCTCCAAACTAATTTATTGACTTCTGGAGGGCTTGCTGCTTGTGTCTAGATTTTAACTTATTGGCTTCTGTTGAAGAGAAGATGAGATATCAAAGTAATTTATTTAAGAAGAGCTACCTGCTAGCCCAAGAGGTTATTTTTACTTCTAGGTTTTACCTGTTGTACCATTACAGGGTTTTTGAACAACTCTTTCTGAATATGAATATCTCCTAAATGGTTTGAGGATGACTTATTGCTCAGTGTGAAAAATCCCAGCAGAGTATTCCTGTAATTCCCAGAACTGTACAGCGAGTGTGTGTGAATCACACTCACTGTACAGGAGCAGAGACTTGCTGATGTCGTAATGTGTGACTAACCTTGTGCAATTGCAGAAGCCAAATTTACTGGGTAAATTATGTTGTCTTCCCACTCTTAGGTGAAAAATTACAGTTTCATTGTGATGAAATAATTTATTGGATTTGTTATGGGAACAAGTATAGAAAACAAATTCAAAATGCAAGCTTTCATAGTAACCTACATTTTTTAAACTTGGAAACTAGCATTTGCTTTCATGGCATGTGTGGTGGTGAGTGCTGTGCAATATCTTGAAAATACTGAGATTATAGAAAGATTTTTGATAATCCATCCTTAATTAAGAGTTCAGACACCTTGCTCCCATTTTGCTTTATGAAGTACAGAATTCTTCTTGATATACTGTCTGGTTTTTGTTTTGGCAGATCCAAACCTCAAAGACCAAGGCAACCAGCAAAATGATAGTTCTCAGTTACCAATAAATATGATGCAGCAACAAATGAATGTAATGCCGCAAGTGAATGCACAGCACCAACCTATGAACATATTCCCATATCCAGTGGGTGTCCACCCTCCCTTGATGAATATGCAACGAAATCCTTTCAACATCCACCCTGCAATGCCCATGCATCTCCCTACTGGAGTGCCTCTCATACAGGTAGCTGCTCCCACAAATATTTCTCAGGGATTACCTCCGCCTCCACCTCCACCCCCACCATCTCAACAAGTCAACTACATTGCTTCACAGCAAGATGGAAAACAATTGCAGGTATGCTTTATCAGAAGCCATGGCAAGAACAGTGGTGAAATAATACCAGTTAAGGATTCTTTATCTTGAATACCATAAATTTATACTTGCAGTTTCTTTCTCTCTTGCCTGTTTTCTTCCACCCTGCACCAAATTTGAAGTGGAAGCATCCATGAGCATATAGGTTGTAGCTTTTAAAAAATAACAGCATACAGCATCATAACCAGGTTTCTGTGGTAATGGAACACTGAAAAATTTCATCAGTGTTGTCCATTATCTTTTTTATTTTAGAAGTGACCTGCTTCCAAAACTAAATCTTCCTCTTTCCAACCTGATTTTTAAGCATTTTAGCAAATGCTTGAATGCTGTTTCAGCAGCATGCAGGAAGTGATCTAAACTTCTGTGTTGCAGTTCTCATCCCATGGGGGTCTACCAACAGAGGAAAATTGCCAAGTACTACATGGCACCCATTTGTTCCACACATCCATTCTCCAGCTGTCACCATCTCAGTGGCTTCCCCACACATGCATTTATTCTGTTTAATCTTTTGAGCCTTTTTATTAATAATTTCTGAGGTCTTTTTGGTGTTTTTTACTTCTACCTTCTTACCCGATTCTCCTGATTTTGCATGCCCTGTTTGAGACCTAACTCCCACTTTATTTCTCCAGTTTCAGAAAGACTCTGCCATGCTTAGGGCAGGTCAGACCATCTTTTTATGATTCTCAGGATATCTTTAAAACAACTCTTATGTATGTGAGCTCCTCCTGTAGCTGGCTGTTTATATGAAGAGCTTTTTTGTCAAGGAAAATAATGTGAACAACATGGAGGAGAACCCATGGCCCTGCAAGATGTAATACTGTATCTATGATAAGTAAAGGGCTCTTCAGGAGTTGACTGGGGTTTGTGCTTTTCTTTTGCTGTTGCTTTTTCTAACCTAAACCACTTTCCCCTACATTCCAGGTTGAAAAAGTGAGCAAACTATTTCTAACCCTCTGTTTTCATGCATCATCTGTAAAGATCTGAAGTGAGCTGATAAATGGCCTACATTGTTCTCACTTTTCACTGCTGTCATCTGTTTATAGTCATTAAATTAGAAAAGGAGAGCTGAGTGCTGTGGGAAATACTGAGTGGGGTTACAGGCCATATGAAATAACTTAATACACTGCAAAGCAAACCAGCAAGGTACTGCTGGAACTAAAATACTGGTAGATTGCTTGTTGATTTAATTAATGCCTCCTGTCTTAATTAAAATATTTTCACAATTGGAAGTCCAGTAGATTTAACCTCTAAAAATGTAAGAAGTCAGAACATAGGCTTCAAACCTCTGAAATGAGTATCCAGTGCAGCAATAAATATGTTTCTGTAAAGACTGTGTGTTGCTGCAAAACGCAGTTACCTGTTGTAAAGCCCATGTTACACTTGTTGCTCTTACCTGCTTTTGTGGGTGCGTGTCCATGAACCTGAATGCTCTTGCAGCTGCTGCTGCTGCTTTTTCTTTGAGCTTTCATTCAACAACCCCTCAGTGGTAGCACAATAGAAATGACTGAATACTGCAGGACACCACCTGTCCTTCCTGTTGAAAGGAAAATGAAGACAGCACACTGGTGAGCGTTAGCATGCTGATTATAACAGCTCCATTTCTGTGTCCTTTGCAAAGAGCTCAGATTCCTGTTTCATTATTTTCCATCTAGATAAATGCAGATGTGTAAAGATGACCTGCAAAAAAGCAGTTTAGTGTAGCCTGCCAGAAACATGTCAGGAGGATGTTCTGGGCTTTTGCTAAAAATGGCCTCTATCTGAAGTCTGAGAGCTACTTAATTTCTCAGTTCTAAAGTATGTACAGTGCCTTTTGGTGATGTTTGGAAACGACCAGAAAATGGATTTTCCTGAAAAACAGATCCTGGTACTTCAGCCAGCGTTTCGTCTCTTGCCTGGGTATTTATATTTGCAAGTTCAAGCTGATAACAAACATGAAAATAGATGTTTTCAAAGCAACATCATTATGATGCAGGAATGCAGGTGTAGCTTTGGGTGGTACCTTTTGCATGTGTGTTTAGGTGCTGATTTTTTTTAGAAAATGTCTACTTATCACATCCTTGTTTTGTAAATCAGATTGATTCTGCAGCCATAAACTTCTTTCCCCTTGTACTAACAGCCTCCATGCCTGTTTGCAGGGTATTTTGTTACTGGGATCAGAGCTAGAAATTGCAGCCATTGTGGTGACGTGGAAGATGCTTTACTTTTCAACTTTTCTTTTTGTTTTTTTTTTTCTTTGAGTCGATCTAATGTAATGTGTGTATTTTCCAAAATAATGGGCAGTGTGGAAATTGGGTAATGAAGCAAAGCATGCAGTATTTTGTGCTCGTTCTAGAGCAGCTGAGACTCCTAGAAAGCCACATTGCCATATAGAAGAATGATGTATTAACTACTGATAACTTTTTAAAACAGGGTATTCCAAATGCTTCTCATGTAAGTAACAGCATGAGTGCTCCAGCTTTGCCTGCTCCAGCAGCAGTCCTGGGAAACGTGGGAACAGTTCAGGGACCAAATTCGGGTAATGCAACGTCATCAGGTCACATGAAGAGCTCTAATGCAGCTGTAAAATTGGGAGAAAACAAAGCAAATGTAACAGTGGAAGCCAGTGCAGATAGCTCGAAGAAGGACCAGGCAAGTTCAAAGTTCAGCATATATTTTATATACACTGTTTATATATTTACATTAAAACATAAAATTTAATTTTTATATAAATGCATTTTGATGTACTAAAAAATAGCAAGTTATGACAATAACCCTTGAGTGTAACATACTCCATACTATCATGTATGTAATATTTTTGTGGCAGCCATAGGACACAGATTAGCCTCTGACTCTTTTTAATGTAGTCTACTTTAAAGCAGCACTATTATAAATATCACTTGAATTGCTGTGGGAAAACGTTCTGTGCTTAGCAGAGCACAGGCAGCTCCCATGAGAGCTGAAATGTGTGTGTGGGGAGGAGGGGGGTGGTTTTCTAATCTTCTGTAGCAACCTTTTTCCTGTAAAGTTTTAACTTGTGATTGATAAAGATACAAAGGCAGTGAAATATAACACTCAAGTTTGTTTTCTCTTCAGAAATTGTTAATTCAAGAAAAAGCAGCACAAGAGGTCAAGCTTGCAATCAAACCTTTCTACCAAAACAAAGATATCACTAAGGAGGAATACAAAGAAATTGTGAGGAAAGCTGTAGATAAAGTAAGTTGGTCCAGTAATCCAAGCTGCACATGTTTCACCTTGGGGCAAGCTTTGGGGTGGGTTTCTCATTTTTGGGAACAGCTCATAGTTGCTGGAAAGGCGGAAGAGGGAGAAGCAAAAATACCTTTCTTCTTTGTCCATCCACAAGAGCTTTCTTTGGCTTCTCAGAACAGAACTTGGTTATTGTGTGGAAGAATTGAATGGGAATTCAGAAGTATTTAGGAAGCAATTGGAAAGTATTAGGAGTTTTAAAATATGTTTTGCCTGGGATGGAAGAATCAAAAGTGTCGGGAAATAAATGAATAATGTGGAACTGTGGCAAATCAATGGAAATGTTTGAATCATTTCAAACGTTTTTGTTCTTTAAACTGTTGCAGGTTTGTCACAGCAAGAGTGGAGAAGTTAATTCTGCAAAAGTGGCAAATCTAGTGAAAGCGTATGTAGACAAATACAAGCATTCACGGAAGAAAAATCCTGAAGAGGCAGTCTCCTGTGAAAGGAAATAGAATATGTTTTCATTTTTTAGTTTTATTCTATCTGCAAAGTGCAATTTCAATGTGAACTGTTAACTGAAAATTGTACATGACAGTGATTTGAATTTGGTTTTGATAAAACTATTTTTCAAGGTAGTGTATGATGTTTTGTTCTAAAGAAATATAGATCTGCAGGGCAACTTCTTTATTCCTTTTTAAAAACAGATTTCTAAAAAGAATAAAGGTGTAAAGAAGAATCATTAGGAATGTACGGTTGTGTGGATACTTAGATGTACAGCATTTTGACTTGAATAAGAGAGTGCATTAACTTAGAAACTTCGAGTACGTTGGGTTTGGAACAGGTATGTACAGTACATGTGATCAGTCAGATTAAAGTAAATTTTTTCTTTTGATTGCTCCCTAATTATAGCAAAGATAAAAGAATTAATTGCCTTGACAAATATTTCTACTGTTAACTGGACAGGCTGAATGCAGGGGTCACAATGTGTATATTAAAAAAGCACATAGAGTTGTCTGAACACAACTGTTTAGATTTCAAAAAGAAAAGTCATAAACAGTAAAATGGGGTGCCCAAAAGCATGGGTGCTGCACAGCTGTTGTAACACCAAATAAAAATTATGCTGCTTGGTATTGTTTGTGATGTTTTTTAATTTGTTTCAAGATAGTGGGATAACTTGAATAATTTTTATGTGTCGAAAGTCCTCAGTCACCACACACTGATAACCTCAGTTCGGGTTATGCACTTAGGCTAGCAGGAAATTAGTGTACCAAAGCTGGATGTTGAGAAACAGAAAAGTTTATTCTTCAAGTAAAATCAAAAAAGCTGGAATTTATTGTTAGGTTCCCAGTTGACCAGAGACTGCCACTTGTGCCAATCTCAGCTCCATACTTTTCTCCATTATTAGGGACTGTGGCATGAATCACCAGACTGTTATTGGTGAGCCCATGCCATCAGAGGCCAAGTGTCTTCTGCTTCCCTGAGCACTGGAGACAGATTAATAGAGGTACCACAAGCATTCAAAAAAGAGCTGTCAGGTCACTGAATGTGCCTGCAGAAAACTTACACCTCAGGTAAACCAGTTTTACTGAGGCAGCAGCAGGGAGGTTGCTGGAATACTGAGATCACCATGTGTTCCTTAGCAGATCCTTCTGCAAGGAGCCTTACTGTGATTTGCTGCCTTACTCTTACACAGTGCTGTTAAAATCTTGTCACTAACCCTACAGTCCTGTTGGGCCATTGGTGTTGGATCAGCCTGGCTTCCACTCCAGCCCAAAGCCTCCTGGCCCAGAAGCAGGAATAAAACATTTTAACAGAAAGTATCAGTTGAGATTTCTGAGGAATTATCTCTTTGTAGCCAGTAGTTCCCAAATTACCTGGTTTTGGCAGAAAACAGTCTCACCTTTTAAGTAACTTTTGCAGAAGCCTAAGGATGACATAAGGGATATCCTCCCATGTACACGTGTGGTGTAGAGAGAGAGGTGTAAAAGCATGATGTTTGTCACAGCAGGTGATTGCTTGGTTTTAACTATAACTTTCTGCAGACTTAATGAAGCATTTGACTGTCTATATTTATTTTTGTGTGCCTAAATACAAATGCTATGTAAATTAGAAACAGATATAATACATTTTCTACAGTCAAGTCAGGTTTTAGGCTTTTCAATATACACAGTTTTACAGTATGATAGCAATTTGTAAGATCTCTTGAAATATTTTAAGCTACAATTGGTTAGCACTTTTTGAAAAATGTAGCAAATTGCTATGTGTATCCTGGTTTATCACGCCATGCGTACTTTATTATATTTTCCTTCTCTGAATTTTTGGATTTTAATCACTTTTATATCTTTTTCTAGTCTATACAGTTGAGCCTTGCTATAAAGCTCCTTTCAGGAGTCAGATAAGTGTTTCAAGGGTTTTGTTTCCTCTTTTGGAAGAGAGGTGGAAATTGGGGGAGGTGGGAAGAAACAAGGGAGGATTTGAACTGGGAGAAGGCAGGGGTGATTAGTTTCTTGTTTTGCAGCTCCTGGGTGGAAGAGAAGCTGTCACTGGCTTCCACATTGTTGGGGCAGTGACTATAGTGATGCTCCACTGTATTTCAAAACCTAATGAAGAATACCAAATAGAGTAGCATGTGATCAGTAACTTTATTTTTTACAATTAAATCCTTCAGAATTTATCAGAAAATATGCAGTTTGTTACAATTTCTATGTTGAATTAAAGAAATGCATTGCCTTAATCTGTAGACTCTGCTCCTGTTTCTGCTGAAGAGCAGCAAGGTCTCTGCTGGTGCAGCTGCATGGGAAGGGGAGTACGGCAACCTCGGAGTCCTGGCTGTGTTCCAGCAGGGTGAAAGGTGTATTTCTACTTATTGAAACACCTTCTGCTGGAACGGCCCAACAGGCACCAGCACTGAGAGCAGAGGAGGGGACTGAGCTCCCTTGCTGCCTCCAGGGTAGTGGTGATTCCTTCAATCCAAACTACCACGTGGGAAACAATTACAAAAGTGTTCCTTCTGTCAACTTATGCAAATCAAAAGGGTTTTCCTTGCACCCCTTCCCCTTTCGCACTGTGCATGTTGCTTGAATGTCTCATCCTAAAGATACACCTTACGGGCACGGTGGCTGTCCAAAGTCCACAGTACTGTGTATGTGGGCTGGAGTGCTGTCTACTGAAAAATTTAGTTTCATGTAGTGTTTAACAGTTTGTAATAAATTCTTTTCTCTCAGCTGGCAGTGTTTGGTTTTAAATGACTCTGGCTCAAGTGGTGTGGTTTGGAAAGCAAGGTAGCTCCTGTTCCTTCTGTGCACATGCATTTATCTTGTCCTCTGTTGTCTGGGCACCCCCCTGTTTACATCTCATTTGTTTTAAGTTAGTCTTCACCCTGCCTTGCCCATCTGCAGGTGCTCCAAGCTAGAAAAAAACAAATGCAGGTGGCCAAGAGTCCATTCACCCTGGGCTTGAAAAACATGGAGGGGTTCAGGGTGTGAGTGGAATACTGCTGTGGGAAGCAAAAGCAGGGCAGGATTCAAACCCTGGGCGTGCCCTATGCACAAGTGCCACCTAAGCAGGGAGCAGCTGCACTGAAATAGCCTCGGGGGATTTTAGTGCAGGAGAGCTGGCCTCCCTTGGGAACAAAATTCCAGGCATCTCTTTGCTTCCAAGAGTTAGCTCCACTGTCCCTGCATGAGGCAGCTCCATAGGTAAGGTTGGCACAGGTGTGAGAGTGACAGTTAAGGAGATACGCTGGCAACATTTTTCATGATTACTACACCATACAATATTCACATTGAACAATACTTGATAAATAGTAGAGATGACAGTAAGGACAGTAAAGTGTATCACCAATTTCAGTAATTGAAGAGTACTAATTATTACTAATGTACTAATAGTACTAATTATTACTAATGGAGTATCTATGAATTTTTTTAAAAAAAGTTTTTAATCACCAGTTTAGTAAGAAAACCAATAAGAGCACAAGTAAGTACTTGTATAGAAGGAGATGAAGCTCTGGAAGAGCACAGGCTGGGATCTGGAACTTGACTTGGCACTTCCAGTATCAGTCACAACTCCTGGACTCGCCCACCAACAATAAAGCTCGACCTGATCATCATTGTCTTGCACCGTGCAGTAAGCACAGGGGCTGACAGCCATAAAGTCAATGCCCATTACACAGGGTAAATGTTCAAACCCAGAGTGTAATCCAACACAAACTACTGCAGGAGCCACACACATGAGATTTTGGCAGCAGGTTGTCTATAATTAGTCCTCAAGTTTTGAAGAAATTTAAAACCCACTGAGTATTATAAGGAGTAAAAATAGCCAGGCATTTCTTGATCCTTTGGAGCAGTAGCAAGCATTATGACAGAAAAGAACTCATGGAAGTCAGAATTCACTGTAAATTCCAGAGCCCTTTACAAAAATTCAGGGGTTTTGAGGACTAGGAATGTAGCTTACACATGGTCTTGCATCAAGGCCTGAACCTGGAATTGCAGGGCTTTTCCTAGAGGACTATTTAAACAAGTATTGCTAATATCAGTCGAGCAATCCTGGGTCCAGGGGAAATCCACCACACCCCGTACAGTGCAGGCACTGCATTTACGTGGGCTGGGGTGAGGATTCCATCTCTGAGGGGCTGTGGGTCACCTACGAGTTTAGTTGCAGGTCAGTTACCTCAAACTTCACAGGAGCCCACTAAGGCCAGCAGGAAAACTGGAATGAGGGTGCAAGCCCGTGTCCTCCAAAGGTCAGGACAACCAGACATTGGTGTAAAAGAAAAATTTACTGTTTGCCACGGCAGCAACTGTCCTGTGGACATGCAGGCTCAAACCCCCTAAGAACAAAACTCACATACCCACGCAGATTGCAGTTTGCAGGAAATCCACCTTAGACCAGCTGTCCAACAGCCACCCAGCATCACAGCACAAGGCAGCCTTTACCATGGTTCACCTTTACGAGATTTTTGTCACTCTAATATTGCATTCCTATTCACCTGCAATAAATCAGGTTTTTTTCAAAGGTATGGGCTCCCATTTATTTCTGGTTATCTTACCACAGACAAGGAGAAGCTGAGACCCAAGTGATGATTCTGATACAAAGAGGTGAAAACCAGTAGGCTTCTAAAACCAAGATGGCTTTGAAGTAGTGATAATTTAAGAAGATATTACCATCCCACCATAAACAAACTGGTGATAACTTTACTCATTAGAGGCAGTCTTGAATTGTCTGCCACTTGAAAATGATTCATAAATTCAAACCCCTCTGTGAAATCCCCCACATTCATTCCCTTAGGGGAACCACTGTGCTAGTTTTGCATTAATTGTTATTTGGTGAGGAGAGAACAAATTAATGAACCAAAACCAGCTCCAGGCAGCTGCTCTGCCCCTGCAGAGCTGCAGCTCATGTGCTGCAGGTGCAGCCTCTGCCACACAGGACCCTGAGCAACTTCTTGGCTCCCTCAGCTCCTGCCCCTGCCACGCTCTGCAGCCTGCACACACATCCCCTGATCCAGCAAGCCAAGGGACATCAGCCATGGAGCTCTCTGCACCCACTCATGCGAGGAGTGTCCAACAGCCCAGTAACTACCTGGCAGAAAAGGCGGAGCAGGGAGGAAGCACAAGGGGATGAGTTCGTGTGTCTGCAGCTGCTGCATGTCAGCAGATCTTGGGCCATGATGGGAACTGAACTCACACCTCACCACACGCTCTGGGCTTCTCCCTCCAGGTTATCCCCTTTGAAGTTTGAAACTAGCAATAAAAAATGAGAACAGTGTATTTTTAGTCAAAATAAAATTATTCCAATCCAGGATGTGCTTTGCCCCAAACTGCAGGCAGGCAGGCAGTAATTAACACCAACAGCTGTGCAGTTCCACGCAGGGAACACCAGGAACTGCACCATCAAGCACAGCTGAGCATAAAGTAATGGAAAAAAAGGGCTGATCTACAGGTGATCAACTGCAGCACATTTCCTCCTTCCAGGCAAGGGTGCTGCAACAGCTTTCAGTGGAGTGAGACCACAGGCCAACAAAGGGCTGTGTTACTGTGCCGACAGCTTCA